>NC_142872.1:163610000-164860000 GCF_051225735.1 Oryctolagus cuniculus | reverse complement strand
GGAACATCACCTGGCTTGTCTTTGCCAGGGACAGAGGCAGGGAGACAGAGGCTGGAGGGGCCGGGGAGGGCTAGGTTCTGCACCCACCCACCCAGCAGCAACTTGGAGACCCATCTTCCTCTCTGAGGTGGGAACATGCATGGCCCAGAGCTACCGGAGTCAGACTTTGCCTGTGAAGCCCTCACCCAGGCAGATGGTAGGGTGCCTTGTTCTCTCCCAAGGGATCTCAGTGTCTTGCAGGAGAAGGGGCACACACAGGCCCCGTGAGCTACACTTGAACCCAGGAGTCAGCCGTGTAGCCAGACGGCCAGTCCCAGAGGACAGAGGCTGTTGACCTGGCCCCTTCGGAGATGAGGGAGGGTCTCTAATGTGCTTGGACTCAGTCGTGGCAGGGGAGGATGGGGGTAGGGAAGGAGGTGGAGGTGTAGTTGGACGGTGAGCAGGGGTTCTGGGATGTGACGCGGAAGCCTGACCTCCAGCATCCTGCAGGCCTCGTTCTGAGGACAGCCGCGCCCTGCCCAGGGAGGGTGAAGTGGATTTCCCCAGCAGCAGCTTGGTCTCCTGGTCCTGCCTCTGCTGGCATCTTGGGGTGGCATTTGTCCTCCCTGGGTCACAAAGGATGCTGGTCACTTTCCTCTGCAAGTCCAGCAGGGCAGTACCTTGAGCTGGTGGGGCTGGGAGCTGGGTCAGCCCCACCTCTGCTGGGGAGCCCGTGGCTGGGGGTTGGGGCAGCAGAGCAGGTGGGCCTGGTCCCAGGGGATATGCCTGACCAGCTAAATGATTTGGGGAACCGGGATGGTTCCTTTGTATGTGTGGTTCTTCTCTGTGTTGGCTTGGCTTCTTTAATCTCCACTGATTTATGCCACCGAGACCTATCTGAGGTCTGCATTTTGTGCGGCTTTGTGCTGATTTTGTGGTGTGGGAGTAAAGCTGAATCAAGCCACAGCAGTGTCCTGGGCTGGGTCCTCGTGTGCTTGGTGATGCTGGAATGCAATTGCTCCTTGGAGGAAGGCGGTGGGGCTCAGGCTGTGCGTGGCAGTAAGGGATGCTACATGGCCATTGGCTGGGTCACGTGGGGACGGGTGAGCTCTCTTGGCCTGTCGGGGGTCTCCACAAAGGAGGGTCTCATGTGCTTAGGTGAGGACGTTGGCGAGCTTTATACAGGGGTGTCACATGGTCAGCGCTGTGTAAGGGTGTTATGGGGGCGAGCCAGAGAAAAAGAGAGGCCCTTTGCAAGGATGTCGAAATTCACGGCACTGTGTTTTGGGAGAGATGGGGCATTGGTGATTGGCCCATTTCACAGGAGGATACTGAGGCTGGAGGGCTCAGTAGGGTTACCTCCCCTAGGGTGTGCAAGGCATTGGCTGTGGGTATAACGTGGTGGTTTCATCCGACTCTCGTCATGAGCACAGATGTGAAATCTGATCCTCTGGAACACTGAATGCGGGACCCTACAGGGCACAGTTGCAAGGCCTGGGCCCTCAGCAGTGGGGCAGGGTTGTTGGGGGGCTGCTGGGACTGGGGATTGAGTTAGAGGAGAAAGCCCGGTAGGGCTGGGGCGATGGGTGCGTCTAGGTGCGCAGTGACCTGAAGAGCTAGGCACAGGGCTAGTCCAGAGGTGGGTATGCTGCGGTCACTTAGGGGCGGAGAATCCATAGCTGTCATTCCAGGATGCCCTGGGATGCAAGGTGCTTCTTGCCCAACGCACCACTAGGCTGCCGTCCTGGTTCTAGCTCTTGGCAGGGCCGACTCTAGACTCTGAAGCACTTCTGGGCCCAGGGGTGGCTCTGAGAAAAGCAGTGACAACCCCAAGAGGTCAAGTCCCTGCGGCATACTGCACAGTTAATCTAAGATCTGAGCTGGGGACAGACCCAGACCTGAGCCACCTCCTGCTGTACCTTCAGAACACAGGAGTCAGTTTTTGGCCATTAGACCATTAACCGTAGGGTTGTAGTCATTGTCTAGTTTCCTGGAATCTGAGTTTTCCACGCTACCAGGCAACACTGTTTCTCTCTCCTCCTTTCCCCAATATGGTAGTGCTAGAAGTAGCGCCTACAGTGTACCTGGTGCAATGAATGAAGAGGCAGGGACCCTCCTGCCCCCTCCTGCCCCCTTCTCCCCCCTCCCCCCCCCCCCGCGCGCTCCGATGCTGATGCTGGCGATGGGGAATGGAGGTCCCTTGCTTCCAAGTTGGTGCTCTTTGAATGGGCTGGGCCACTGCAGGCTGGATCCCGGGACCAGCAGGCTCCAGGGGCTGCCCTGGTGGGGGGAGGCTGAGTCTGGAGCCAGAGCACAGGAAGTGAGCAGCCAGAGTCCGGGGTTCTCCTCCGTGTGTGTGCTCCAGGGTCACCTGTGGCCCTTCCCTGTCCACCTGTGTCTTGGGGCCTCAGGAAGCCTTTATTACTGTGCTGAGAGCTGTGTACAGTGCCACCACCACATCCTGCCACCCGTGTCACAGCTACAAGTGGGAGGCTCCACACTCACTGTTTCTGACTCCTGCATGATGAGCATGTCAGGGTCAGCGTGTGCAGCAGCTGTGTGTGCTCTGAGGAGCCCTGGCTCACCATCGAGGCACCTGTGCTCAGAGACCCTGAGCTGCTCCCCACGGTGGCCCAGCTAGCCAGGAGCAGGGTGGGGAGGGGGAATTCCCCTGCTGTGTCTGAGCCCAGGTCCTGGACTCCTGTGGTTAGCCGGGATAGTTAAGAGGCATCTTTAAATCCACATTCCATGGGAGCCTCACCAGGACCCTGTGTGCTTTCTGAGCCTTCCTGTTTCATGCTGACCGCTCTGAGACACCCAGAGGCTGAATGGCCCCTCCAGGCTGCCAGGGACCAGGTGCCTGTCTTCATTCACCCAAAGGCCCCACCTGACAGCGAGAGCCCTTCCCACGCTTTGCCCGTAACTCTACTGGGCAGAGTTGTTGGCTCCTGCGCGGTGCCTGGCACAGACCTGACACGTGCACAGCAACCAGCAGCTGCCTGTTGAGTGACAGGGAAACTGACTTGAAGGAATCCTTATCCCCGTTTTCTAAGTGAGCTGGAGCCTCCACACTCTTGGACATGCAGTCCCGCCAGCTACAGCGACGGCCAGGGGTATTAAACAATCATCACGCATGTCAGCCCCCCTGCCTCCTCTCCCAGCGGCCTCCCCTGAACTCTGCCACGGTGCTGGGAGCACCCGCTGTCCCCTTGGCCTTGGCCCCTCCAGGGAAGTGTCTCCATGCCATGGTACCAATGCCCGCTTCTCCGTGGCCTGACAGGGCCTTGGGGATTCCATGTCAGCCTCAGCTTCCTGCTCTGTGTGGGGCGGAGGCTGTGGACGGGGCCCGGCCTCAGAGAGTCGGCTGTAATTAGGAGCCTTCTGCAGCCTGGGCTCCGTGCTGGCCACAGAGCAACCTTTATATAGCTTATCGGGCCGCCGTAAGTGGGTCTGTGGAATGCCAGTTGGCCGTGGCTGGGAAGGCCTCCGCCCACTTCTATTCTGGGGATGTGCTATGGTGGTCCTCTCCTTCCCCCTGTCCCCACGGGCAGGAGCACTCTCCTGAGTCTGGCCTTTTAGCTCCTGGGCTCAGGCGGGGCTGGACTAGGGGGAAAAGGAGCCTGACCTGTGGGCATCTCTCTGTGTCTCTGTCCTGTTGATGGCCAACTTCCTGTTGCCATGAGAGTCTGGGTGACCGTGGCTGTGCTTGCCAGCAGGGTGGGAAGTGGAGGGGACAGAGCATCCTGTGTGTGAGGGGACAGACTTGTCCACCGAGCTTCTCACTGGAAAGCATCAGCGCTCAAACGTGGCTCTGCACGCTGGCTGTGGTGGGACCCTGCAGAATGCTCAGTGCTGCGTCTCCGGCCCTGGAAGTGGTGCTCGGCCCTGCCCCTCGCTCCTTCTTGTGGCCAGAGGACAGGCAGCTGGACCTTCCCAGCACTGACCCCACGGTCAGGGTCACTTACAAGTGCTTCTGGACTTCTTTGAGCACAGACACTGGCAGTTGACTAACAAGACAGTTATAGCTCATGACAGCAGCTGTGTTTAGGGGTTGTTTGGGCTGTTTTTCAGTGTGGATTTTACTGAGCCCTGTGCCACCTCCTCAGCAGTGTTTTGAGGCCTGAGGCCTACAGTGGTGACCTGGAGACCAAAGGGTCGTCCCAGGGTGGAAAGGAGATTTTCTTCCTCTACAACCCACATGTGCACACCTCACATACACACACACACAAGGTTCATCTCACTTACATACCAACATTTACATCACATTCATAACACACTCATCCAACATATGCCTCACGCGCACCTGATAGACACAACACAGCCCCCCGACATTCAACGCAACGTTCACCTCACACACATACAGAACACACACCTCACTACACCTCATGTGCACCCAACATACACCCAACATATACCTCATACACCCCCAACATATGCTTCATACATCTACCTCATACGCATCCCCAGTATAGGCCTCGTACATATACCCAACATACCCCTCACACATAGAAGCTCACCCAAACCATATACCTCACACACACACATCACACACACCCAGTGTACCCCTCACACATAGAAGCTCACCCATACCATATACCTCACACACACATCACACACACCCAATGTACGCCTCACACATAGAAGCTCACCCATACCATATACCTCACACACACACATCACACACACCCAGTGTACCCCTCACACATAGAAGCTCACCCATACCATATACCTCACACACACATCACACACACCCAATGTACGCCTCACACATAGAAGCTCACCCATACCATATACCTCACACACATCACACACACCCAACGTACGCCTCACACATAGAAGCTCACCCATACCATATACCTCACACACACATCACACACACCCAGTGTACACCTCACACATAGAAGCTCACCCATACCATATACCTCACACGCACACATCACACACACCCATCATACACCTCACACATAGAAGCTCACCCAAACCATATACCTCACACACATCACACACACCCAGTGTACCCCTCACACATAGAAGCTCACCCATACCATATACCTCACATGCACACATCACACACACCCAATGTACGCCTCACACATAGAAGCTCACCCATACCATATACCTCACACGCACACATCACACACACCCAGTGTACCCCTCACACATAGAAGCTCACCCATACCATATACCTCACGCACACATCACACACACCCAATGTACGCCTCACACATAGAAGCTCACCCATACCATATACCTCACACACACACATCACACACACCCAGTGTACCCCTCACACATAGAAGCTCACCCATACCATATACCTCACACACACATCACACACACCCAATGTACGCCTCACACATAGAAGCTCACCCATACCATATACCTCACACACATCACACACACCCAACGTACGCCTCACACATAGAAGCTCACCCATACCATATACCTCACACACACACATCACACACACCCAGTGTACCCCTCACACATAGAAGCTCACCCATACCATATACCTCACACACACATCACACACACCCAATGTACGCCTCACACATAGAAGCTCACCCATACCATATACCTCACACACATCACACACACCCAACGTACGCCTCACACATAGAAGCTCACCCATACCATATACCTCACACACACATCACACACACCCAGTGTACACCTCACACATAGAAGCTCACCCATACCATATACCTCACACGCACACATCACACACACCCATCATACACCTCACACATAGAAGCTCACCCAAACCATATACCTCACACACATCACACACACCCAGTGTACCCCTCACACATAGAAGCTCACCCATACCATATACCTCACATGCACACATCACACACACCCAATGTACGCCTCACACATAGAAGCTCACCCATACCATATACCTCACACGCACACATCACACACACCCAGTGTACCCCTCACACATAGAAGCTCACCCATACCATATACCTCACACACATCACACACACCCAATGTACGCCTCACACATAGAAGCTCACCCATACCATATACCTCACACACACACATCACACACACCCAGTGTACCCCTCACACATAGAAGCTCACCCATACCATATACCTCACACACACATCACACACACCCAATGTACGCCTCACACATAGAAGCTCACCCATACCATATACCTCACACACATCACACACACCCAACGTACGCCTCACACATAGAAGCTCACCCATACCATATACCTCACACACACATCACACACACCCAGTGTACACCTCACACATAGAAGCTCACCCATACCATATACCTCACACGCACACATCACACACACCCATCATACACCTCACACATAGAAGCTCACCCAAACCATATACCTCACACACATCACACACACCCAGTGTACCCCTCACACATAGAAGCTCACCCATACCATATACCTCACATGCACACATCACACACACCCAATGTACGCCTCACACATAGAAGCTCACCCATACCATATACCTCACACGCACACATCACACACACCCAGTGTACCCCTCACACATAGAAGCTCACCCATACCATATACCTCACGCACACATCACACACACCCAATGTACCCCTCACACATAGAAGCTCACCCATACCATATACCTCACACACACATCACACACACCCAATGTACCCCTCACACATAGAAGCTCACCCATACCATATACCTCACACACACATCACACACACCCAATGTACCCCTCACACATAGAAGCTCACCCATATCATATACCTCACACACACATCACACACACCCAATGTACCCCTCACACATAGAAGCTCACCCATACCATATACCTCACACACACATCACACACACCCAATGTACACCTCACACATAGAAGCTCACCCATACCATATACCTCACACACACATCACACACACCCAATGTACCCCTCACACATAGAAGCTCACCCATATCATATACCTCACACACACATCACACACACCCAATGTACGCCTCACACATAGAAGCTCACCCATATCATATACCTCACACACACATTACACACACCCAATGTACGCCTCACACATAGAAGCTCACCCATACCACATACCTCACACGCACACATCACACACACCAAATGTACACCTCACACATAGAAGCTCACCCATACCATATACCTCACACACACATCACACACACCCATCATACACCTCACACATAGAAGCTCACCCATACCATATACCTCACACACACATCACACACACCCAATGTACGCCTCACACATAGAAGCTCACCCATACCACATACCTCACACACACATCACACACACCCAGTGTACACCTCACACATAGAAGCTCACCCAAACCATATACCTCACACACACATCACACACACCCAGTGTACCCCTCACACATAGAAGCTCACCCATACCATATACCTCACACACACATCACACACACCCAGTGTACCCCTCACACATAGAAGCTCACCCATACCATATACCTCACACACACACATCACACACACCCAACATACACCTCACACATAGAAGCTCACCCATATCATATACCTCACACGCACACATCACACACACCTAATGTACACCTCACACATAGAAGCTCACCCAAACCATATACCTCACACACACATCACACACACCCAGTGTACCCCTCACACATAGAAGCTCACCCAAACCATATACCTCACACACACATCACACACACCTAATGTACGCCTCACACATAGAAGCTCACCCATACCATATACCTCACACGCACACATCACACACCCAACATACCCCTTACACATAGAAGCTCACCCAAACCATATACCTCACACACACATCACACACACCCAGTGTACCCCTCACACATAGAAGCTCACCCATACCATATACCTCACATGCACACATCACACACACCCAATGTACGCCTCACACATAGAAGCTCACCCATACCATACACCTCACACACACACATCACACACACCCAGTGTACCCCTCACACATAGAAGCTCACCCATATCATATACCTCACACACACACATCACACACACCCAACATACACCTCACACATATATTTCACACACATTCCCAATATACCTTGCACATACATTTCACACACAATCCACATACCTCACATGCATAGCAACATATCACTTCATACATGTGCCCTACCTATATCTCACGTATATACCATGCACACCTCAGCATATGCATACCATGCATATATCACACACACCACAAACCCATACACAACCCACATACACACACATTTCTCACACACTTGCATGAAACGCATGCCATACACCACACCCACATACGCACATCAACACATACCATTTGCTGTGTACACATATACACTATGCAACCTACTCCACACAGCACATACATATCACACATATACATATACCTCACACAGACATACACACATGCACACACACACACTTATATACTATGTACACCGCACATCCAACATACACATAACACACACACACCACATGCACACTGACTACATGCCAGGAACACAACATCACACATATGCCACAATACATGCACACAAATGCCATACACCACATGCAGACACACACCCAGGAGACATACACACTGTACACCACACAGCCTTTGCTCACACACACACACACACACATTTCTGGGAACATGCATGTGACCACAGAGTGACCCACCCAGCTGGGTGCGTCCCAAGGCCAGGGAGGCATCGGCGGCCCCAGAGCCAGCTGTGGGTTTGGAGCTGCCACGTCCGTGTCTGTGGCTTGGCCCTTGGGACCACGTCCACCTCAAGAAGCAGTTCCGTGCCAGTTCCCACCCTTCACCTAAAGGTCAGTGCAAGTTCCTCTTGGGAAAACTTGTTATGATCGACGCTCCCCCTAGCGATTAGTAACTGGGTTACTTAATTCTGATCAGATGCCAGGAAATTTTATTAGAACATTACTGAAAATGATGACAACTGAGAAACACCCATCATTTATTTTTAATTGATTAATTTTTAATTTGTATGGTTCAGGGAAGCCAAAGTGAATCTCCCAACTCTGCCCTGCCAGTTTCCGATTCTGAGATGACCTCGAGATGACCGAGGGGCCGGCTGCTGCAGGCCCTGCCTGGCTCCTGTCTGCCTGAAGCCGCATCACCCCGACGTTAAAACCAGTGGGTTGTGCTGGCCCAGGGCTCTGCCTGCTGTTGGCCTCCCTGAACCCTGGGGCAGGTGCCCCGGCCCGCTGTTTACGGCAATGCCGTCTCACTTGGCTCTCAGGGGCGTGGGTCGTCACTTGTTTTTCCCATCATCAGTGGTCCCACGACTGGGGGTCATTCGTTTTGCTTCCAGCTTTCCGGTTCTGGTTTATTGAGACAATGCAGCAAGAGACTTCTTTGGAATGAGCTCTTTATGTACCTGTGGCTTTGTCCCTGCAGGTGCATTGTGCATCAAGCACACAGTCAGGGGTCCCACACAGACACAGGCAGGGGACAACGCTGGTCAGCCACAGCAGCTGGAGCTGGCTCCCCTAGGCCAGTCCCCAGCACTGCTCATCCCCAGCCAGTGTGGACCAGCTATGGAGCCCCTTTCTGCCTGGGCTTGCCATCTGTCATGGGGGGTGATGGCAGCACTCACTGCCTGGGTGAGTTTGTGAGCACCCAGGGCCTCAGCGCTGGGCCAGTGCTTGGTGCATGGGTGGCACAGCTTGTCTTCTTGTGTGTGCATTTATATACATACAGGTAAGTCAGGTATGTTTGTGTGTATAATCTGTATATACAGGTACCTCGCCAAGTTCCTATGAAATCAAAAGATAAGTTTGTTTTGCTGCAAAAAAATTTGACATCTGTGCATCCAAAGACTTTTCAGAAAGTTAATGGAAAGTGTGTATTATGAAACTAGTATGTGGGTTTCATTATTGTTTTACCTTTCTTAAGATTTATTTTATTTGAAAGGCAGAATTAAAGAGAGGCAGAGAGAGAGAAAGAGGTCTTCCATCCACTGGTTCACTCCCCAAATGGCTGCAATAGCCAGAGCTGAGCCAATCTGAAGCAAGGAGCCTGGAGCTTCTTCCAGGTCTCCCACAAGGGTGCAGGGGCCCAAGCACTTGGACCATCTTCCACTGCCTTCTCAGACCACAGCAGAGAGCTGGATTGCAAGTGGAGCAGCTGGGACTTGAACCAGTGCTCATATGTGATGCCGGCACTGCAGGCGGCAGCTTTACCCGCTATGTCACAGTGCTGGTCCTGTAAACTTATAATTCCATTTTCCATGAACTGTTTGAAGTACCCTTTGTGTGTGTGTGTGTGTGTGTGTGTGTGTGTGTGTGTGTGTGACAGGGTGGGGGAGAGGGAGAGGGAGAGAGAGGGAGGGAGGGATGGAGGGAGAGAGAAAACAGGTATATGTAACCAGAAACATGCTTAGGGCAGCGGTTCTTATTTTTTATTTTTAATTGCCGTTATCTCCCCAAAAGGAGCCTGTGAAAACCCCCATGATATCTAGGATCATGGTGGTTTGGGGCCTTGCAGAACTGAACCCCAGCCAACAGCATCAACAGACCTAGTACCTGTCCAGCAAAGGCTCCTTTAGAACGAGGCTCCCAGTTCGACCATGTCCTGTGTCCTCTTGTTGTCACATGTCATCACTGGGCCATTGCTGTGACATCCAGGGGACCCAGTCGGCCACCTGCCAGGCAGCAACTTCAGGCAGTGGCTTCACACCTGTGGACCTGGTTTTCCTCGTGGTTAAATGGAAATGATGCTTATCAATCAGGTGAATAACTGGTTTTTACTGCTGTACCATTGTTGTCGTAATGCATATTTTATGGCGTAGTCTTATTTTATCTATGTAACAAAGGAGATTCTGAAAAGTGTCCCCGGGTCACGTGTCCCCTGAGCTCCCGTGGCAGCGGGGGGACCCAGCAGAGTCCATGCGCCCCTCTGCTGTGACTTCCCCAGGGGAAGCTGAGCCCATGCAGGAAGGGGAGAGCTTGCTGCTTGATTGCCGTGGATGGCAGAGGACAGCCTGCAGGCCAGATCTGGCCGGACACCAAGTTTTGTGAATTAAGTTTTACAGGAATCCTGCTTATCGACATGTGTGTGGAAGGTCGGCGGCTGCTTTCCCTGCAGCGTGGAACAGCAGACACGGCCCTCAGAGTCTGACGTGTGTTCTCTTTGGTCCTCCAGAGAAGACTTGCTGAGTCCTGGAGGTGTGTTCTGATGTTTGCGAGTCTGGAGCGGCTGCTGCTAGCTCAGACCTTGGATAGGAAGCTTTGTGGGGCAGATAGGGTTCCTTCTAAGGGCTACTGTGCTATTCCTGTCTGTGTCATGATCAACACGATGCATAGCCAGCAACCCCTTCCACGCGACATTGACTTACAGGTCCTCCTGTGCCTGTCATGTCCGGGGTTCCATGTATGTCCTAAAGCAATCCTTGGGGCCTCTTTGGTCTTGACATCGCTCCACACCCCTGTGAGTCTAGAGGGGCTTTGAGCGCAGATATGAATCAGTGCTCCCCTTGCCAGTGCCTGGTCCTGGGGCCTTGTGCCAGCCACGTCACTGTCCCCGCGCCATCCACCTCATTTGCAGGAATCGTGTCACATCCCAGCATCCAGCTCGTGGAGGTCTGATCATGCATTTCACGTGGTCATTCTAGTTTTGAGTTGATAAACGGATAATCCATAGTATCCACAGCTAAATTGATACTTGCAAAAAACTTGTATACATACACAGGGACGGCCTATAAATACATGTCTATATATAAACATAATTACATTCCCAGAGAAATCCTGGATTTTTGAGCTGCTTTCATGTCACGCGCCTAGCCGCGTCCTAGCTGAACTTGTCTTACACTTGTCAGGGGGCCAGTGGGGACACGGGGTTATACCACGTCTCGGGGCTTTCCAAGCATGTGGCTGATTCATTCCAATGCTTCTGATACAACCTCACGCTTCTGGGAAGACTGAGGAAAACAGTTGTCAAAGCTGCATGTTTCGGGTGCCGTGTTGTGCTGTAAAACGCATCTGTCTTGTCTTTGTTCTTCGGATTGCACTGTGGTTTCTTTGCATTTGCAGTGCACACATCCGTTCACTCACACGTGATCATACACACATCTCAGCTGATACGGATATACACTCATACATGGACATGTACTCTCATACTGACATCCACTGCACATGCCCATCTGTGTATACACGCTGATGTACTTGTGTGTGTATACACTGCTGACCACATCCATGCACACACTCAGATGCATGTGTGTGCACACACACCGCTGACCCCTCCCATACGCACACTCAGATGCACGTGTGTGCACACACACCGCTGACCCCACCCATATGCACACTCAGATGCACATGTGTGCACACACACCGCTGACCCCACCCATATGCACACTCAGATGCACGTGTGTGCACACACACTGCTGACCCCTCCCATATGCACACTCAGATGCACGTGTGTGCACACACACCGCTGACCCTCAAAAGGAGTGTTTGGGCCAATAAAGGCTGCTTTCCTCTGTCCCCCAGCCTGGAGCAGTCTCCGTGCAGCTGCCCCCAAGGAAGAACCTTACTGAAACGCTGGGTCAGCATTTTGAGTGTCCATTTGCTCTTGTCTATGTAGTTACTCGCGTGTTCAGTTGTGCTGATGTGGTAACAGACCCATAGACAGGGTGTGCACTTGTTCAGGAAAGGTTCCTATTTGCGCCAGCCTAACTACGTGACTCGTCCATGGTTGTCCCAGAGGGCAGGGGGAGGGTGACGAGGAGGTGCTCACCGGCACTGCTGTTCGTGTCAGGCAGCTGGGAGTGCAAGGTGCCCTGCGGGGCGAGGTCTGGCCCCTTAGTACCTGCTCCGTGCGTGTTTTCTACTGCAGACACCTCCTGTCCTGGAGCCCCACTGTAAGGAGCAGAAAGACTTCCTGCCTGTGCTCAGTTTAGGCTGCCAGCGAGACCCTCAGGGCAGAGAAGGACTTGCTGGTGGGAAAGGAGACCCGAACGCAGAGCTGACAACTTGTCTGTGGCACCTCTGCTCACTGAGCTGGGTGGGCCTGGCCAAGCCACGCTGTACATGCTGTTGGGGCCCTGACCCACGGGAGGACACAGCAGGGTGGCCTGCTGGGTGCATTCTGGAATCCCCGCCCTCCTCACTGGGCAAGCGTGCCCACAGGTCGCCTCACGAGCACGCTTGGGTTTGGGATCCTCCGAGAACAAAGTGGGGCCCAGGAGAGTCACACCCTCGCTTCCAGCCCCACTCCAAGGCTGGCCTCCTTGTCACTCCTGCTCATACTGAGGAGGGCTGTACCCTGAGATACAAGATGAAGTTGACTGCTGGCCCCACAGACAGCTTCCTCTAAGCCCCTCCATCCATGGGGAACACAAGTGGCCCCATCTGGCATCAGGGGAATGGAGGGACAATGTGCCTTCACTTTTGGAAGTGAGCGCAGGTCCCAGGAGCCCAGTATAGGAGCGTGAGGTCTGGTGGGTGTGCTCCCTCGACGACTCCTGTAAGGGGCAGGGTGATGCTGGAGAAGATCCAAGAGGGGCCCCAGGTGCATCTGTGTCTGAGGGTAGCAGTGGCCTCTCCCTCACTCTCCTCTTTCCCTTCTTGCCCACGGAGGCGGGCAGCCAAATGCAGAGAACATAGTGTTTGAAATCCCATAGAGCTCAGTTGTGAACCCTTTTCTGTGTGGATTTGGGCAGAGATTTAGCCTCAGTTTCCTAAACTGGAAAATAGGAAACAAGCAGCTGGCATCGTGGTGTAGCAGGTTAAGCCTCTGCCTGCAGTGCTGGCATCCCATGTGGGTGCCAGTTGGAGACTTGATGCTTCCAATGCAGCTCCCTGCTAATGTGCCTGGGAAAGCAGCAGAAGATGGCCCAGCTACTTGGGCCCCTGCACCCATATGGGGGACCCAGAAGAAGCTCCTGGCTCCTGGCTCCTGGCTCCCTCCTGGTCTAGTCCTGGCCATTGCAGCTATCTGGGGAGTGAACTAGTGGGTGGTCTCCCCTCCCTCTCCCTCCTCCCTCTCCCCCTCTCTCCTCCCTCTCCCCCTTCCCTCCTCCTCCTCTTCCCCTCTCCAGTCTTCTGTAACTCTGCCTCTCAAATACATAAAAGATCTTACAAAAAAAAAAAATCAGGATATAAGAGCATCCCCCACCCCAAGTGGCGTATGCAGGAGTTGCATGAGAGAATATCTGGATCACCTGGCCTCAGTGAACTCAGACCACACCCAGACCTGCCACACACCCCACTCTGGAGCAGTGTTGACCAGAGCCTGGAGAAGTGGAGTCAAACAGCAGGAGGCGGGGTGCCACATGGGGCCTGACCCTGTCCCAGGCCCCACCCCTCCTTCCTGCTGCCCTTCCTGTAGACACGCCTACCCCCAGGAAGTGAAGATTGTCTGCTTGTTGCTGTTGCCTTGCTCACTGGGGGTGGACTCTGGACACCTTGACCAGCTGACACCAGTGGCTCCTAGGGTTAGGAGAGGCTGTGGTAGCTGGAGTCAGCGTCTCCCCCACTCACTACACTGTCCTGTGGATTATTTTCTGTTGCACATTTTTATGAGGACAATGTGGTACTTAATTGCATATATACAGTGTGTGACAATCCAACAGGAAAGGTGACATTTCTGCTTCCTTGAACATTTACAACATTTTTTAAAATGGTTTATTTACTTATTTGGAAGGCTGAGTTAGGGAGGTCTTCCATCTGCTGGTTTACTTCCTAAATGGCTGCAACAGCTGGGACTAGGCCAGGCCGAAGTCAGGTGCCTGGAGCTTTTTCCAATTCTCCCTCATAGGTGCAGGGGCCCAAGCACTTGGGCCACCTTGCACTGCTTTCCCAGGCACGTTAGCAGGGAGCTGGATTGGAAGTGAAGCAGCTGGGACTCGAACCAGCGCCCATATGGAATGCTGGCATTGCAGGCGAAGGCTGAACAAGCTATACCACAGTGCCAGCCCTGAGCTTTTTTTTCATAAATTTGTTGACTATTGGAATTTCTGCTTATGAGATATGTCTGTGTCTTTTGCCCATTTTTAAATTGGGTGATTTTTTTTTGGGTTATTTAGTTCCTTGTATATTTGAGACCTTAATCTTTTGTCAGATGAAGTTTGACAGAGAGAGGCGATTGGCAATATCTCCCTGGGTACTCTGGCTCAGCAACCAACTGTTTCATAGAGTCATGAGCAGCCCGTACGATGTGTTAAATGGGCCATGGCGCCTAGGCCTGTCCACGGCACCATCATTTAACTGTGTGCATCAGTGGGGTACAGTGTGACACACTGACCCAGGCATACGTGTGATGACCAGGCTGGGAGTCAGGATTTCCAGCTCCTGAGGCAGGAGGAGGAGGTTCCAGTGTGCACAGCTTGGGGGTGGCTGCGACCCTCACTGTAGGGTCCACAGCATGGAGCTGACCATGGTCCCTCAGGCTTTGTTGAGGGGAGGCCACGAATGGCCGTCAGCATCTATAGGAAAGAGAAAGGGGAGCCAGCAAGAATCTGGGCTAGTGGAGTCTCCTTTCCTCCTCTACTGACTGAAGTGTTGTTCTTCTAAATGTTACTCCCAGGGCAGCAGTTTATGTCTCAGTTCAACATTTGAATGTTGAGGCTGCGACGAGATTGAATTCTTGTGTTTGTCACTTATCGCCTCTTTATTAACATCTCTGCGCTTAATTTCGGCGTCTGTGAGATGGGTATCGTGGTCCCGCCTAGTACTGCAAAGGTTTAATTCATTCAGTCACGGAAAGTGTGAGAGCAGTGCCTGGCAGTGTGAGGCAGGGCTCCTGTCCCTGTCACTCTTGCTGGGTGTCCGAGTGAATGGGAAGAGATGGCCTGAGCTCCACGGTTCAGTTTTCTCAGAGCATGGAGAAGAACAAAATGCCCCTTACAGCTTTGTTGCACATTTTTTTTTTTTTTGACAGGCAGAGTGGACAGTGAGAGAGAGACAGAGAGAAAGGTCTTCCTTTGCCGTTGGTTCACCCTCCAATGGCCGCCGCGGCCGGCGCGCTGCGGCCGGCGCACCGCGCTGATCCGATGGCAGGAGCCAGGAGCCAGGTGCTTCTCCTGGTCTCCCATGCGGGTGCAGGGCCCAAGCACTTGGGCCATCCTCCACTGCACTCCCGGGCCACAGCAGAGAGCTGGACTGGAAGAGGAGTAACCGGGACTAGAACCTGGTGCCCATATGGGATGCTGGCGCTGCAGGTGGAGGATTAACCAACTGAACCACGGCGCCAGCCCTGAGAGAGAGAATCTTCCATCAGCTAGTTTACTCCCCAAATGGCTGCCACAGCCAGGGCTTTTCCAGGAAGACCCTCTACCAGGTGCTAAGCCAAAATGGGCCACTTCAGGTTGTAGCAATGTGGCGCTCTGTTGGTACTGGCTGTGGGGTCAGACATGAGTCCCTGTTGGCTGGGTGGCCCAGGGCAGGTGGCTTGGCCCTTGGAGAGGCAGCATCATGCAGTGGCCAAGGGCCAGGTGCTGGAGCCTCATGCTAACTTTGTCACTGCTAGCTCTGTGGCCTAAGGCAGATGGCTAACTTTTTTATGCCGTTCTTTGCCCATCTGTAAATAATAGCACCCGCCCCCTAGAGCTGTGGTGAGCACTTGGTTGACTGTGCAAAGGTAGTCAACGTGTTGGGGTGTATCTGGGGCATGGCAGGCCTGGTGCGTGCACCTGCTGGCTAGCAGAGCAAGTTACGAGGCTCAGGAGGGATCACGGGAGGTGCCAGGCTGAGGTCCTGCACATGTGGGCACTTAGTCCCCAGGAGCCATCGCCATGGTAACCCTGGTTAATGGTGCCCTGGGCCCCTGTGTCTCAAGGTAGGGGGGTAGGTGATTTCTTGGCTGCCCTTGGAGCAGTGGAGGAAGTTGGCTGTGTTGTCTGCTGTCATCGGATCCCTCCCTCTCCCCCTCTGCCTTCTCCTCACCAGCACCTTCCCTGGCCCCTCCTGGGCCCTCTGGTCCCCTACCCAGGTCCTGCCATTTCTATTCCTAGATCCCAGACCCAGCCAGAAATGTTTTCCTGTGTAGACACTGCTCCTACCTGGTAAGTTTCCTGACTTCTGTTAAGCTCAGTTTTTACATCTGTGCAGTGGGAACAGAATCCTCTCGGATGGTGGCTGTGGGTAAAGCCCCAAAGCAGGTGACTGGTGCACCGTGGGCCCTCGATGATCGCCGGCATCCTCTTCTCCCTCTTGGGGAGACCCAGGGGCTGGCAGAGCTGTGTGTTCTGCAGAAAGGCCTGGCGTCAGAGACTGTGCTGTGCAATCCCGCCCTCCCCTGATACACCACACGCTCTCGCTTCCTGTCTGGTAACGGAAGATGGGTCAGTTGAAGTGTTTTTCCAGAAAGACGGAAGCAAATTCCTGGGCTCCTCCTTGGAGTGGCAGCTCTGGTCAGCCTACAGAAAGAGGCAGAGTGGAGAGCATCTTCTCTGGGGCTGGGGGCATGCAATGAATGAACTCCACGTAAGTGCATAACTGGAGCAGTGTCTTTGTAATGAGCCAGTTCCTTGTGCTTGCATGCTTTCCAAAAGGAAAGCCAAGCAAGGACAAATTAGACATGTATTTTGGCTCCTGAGAACTTAGCCCTGTCCCTTAACACAGAGTTGCTTCCTGTGTTGATCCTGAATGATTGCTGGTAAAGTCACATTTATTAGAATAGTGAAGGGTGTGTCCTTATGAGGAAAATAATGCACCATCTCCTCTCACCCTCACGGACTGTCCTCAGACATCCAGAAGGAGACTTTTTTTATTTTTATTTTATTTATTTATTTATTTTGACAGAGTGGACAGTGAGAGAGAGAGGGAGACAGAGAGAAAAGTCTTCCTTTTGCCGTTGGTTCACCCTCCAATGGCCACCGCAGCCAGCGCGCTGCGGCCAGCGCACCGCGCTGATCTGAAGGCAGGAGCCAGGTGCTTCTCCTGGTCTCCCATGGGGTGCAGGGCCCAAGGACCTGGGCCATCCTTCACTGCACTCCCGGGCCACAGCAGAGAGCTGGACTGGAAGAGGGACAACCAGGACAGAATCCGGCGCCCCGACCAGGACTAGAACCTGGTGTGCCGGTGCCGCAGGCGGAGGATCAGCCTGTTGAGCCGCGGCGCCGGCCAGAAGGAGACTCTTACCTCCCCATCCTTTCCCTGCCTTGTCATTGCTGCTCACGTCCAGGAAATGCATGTACATGCATGTACAGTCAACTGCACGTAAAGAAATCCCAACTGTGGTGGCTTAGAGAAACAGAAGGCGATCTTCCTTATGCTATTCTGAGAGGCTGGGTCCCTGTTTCCACTGGGTCTTATATTCACAGGAGGAAGAAGGATAAGTAAATTACCCACCCCATCTACCTCCTGGTCCCCCTACAGTAAGGAAATGAGGACCTTTAGAGAACCCTGTTTTCCCTCCAGCCACAGCACTTGTCTTACTTGATTCCCATCATGAATCTGGGTCTCACATCCATCCCTACCTGCAAGCAAGCCTGAGGAAAGGCAGGGGGTGGGGGAGCCACCACAGTTGACTTCACCTGACCAGTCCCTGCTCTTTAGCTTGGGCTGGGAATCCTGCTGTTGTGAACCAAAGCCACCTTTATTTAGCAAGGGAGAAGTGGGGCATGGACCCACTTCCCGCACCCATGCATTTGAAGTCCACCCTACAGCCGACCCGCGTGTCCTGAAGGCAGGGGCCGTGACTGTCTTTTACCTGTTTCTGTGTCTCTAGAGTGGGGTCAGTGCTTGGGATACGTCTGCAGCTCAGAAAATATTTCATTGGAATACATGAGTGAATGCAGAAGTGAACAGATCCTTGTCCAAGACAGCGCAGGCAGAGGCATAGGAAAATAGCTCGCAGAGGCTAGGAGGGCCTTTGGGTGCAAAGCCTGCCTCTGCCCAGCAAGTGAACCCTGAGGACATCCCCGGGAGGCCTGGCTGCAGGGAGGGTTTCAGGGGCGGCTGAGGCTCCCAGGTGGAGCTGCTGTGGGATGGGCTCCTTACAGCAGCTTGGGCGAGCTCTGCCACCGTTCAGGGTAGTCTCCATCTTTCCCACACTCAGATTGGCTTTGCTGCCTGGATTTGGGAATCCAGGTCCTCCCTGGGGATCTTTGCAAAGCCATGGCCCCGAGCTGCAGCCGTCAGCCTCGGGAGCTTTGCTTGTCATCTAGAACCTGCTGAGTCAGCTCCTTATAAATGCACTTAAATGACGCACAGTCCCCAGCCTGTCTGCCTGGCAGGCTTGCCCAAATTAAAGCAATTGGTCATCACCCCCAGCTGCCGCTGTCCCGGGTGGAGCTGTCTAAATATCTCCCAGCGCCTGCTGCACCCTCTCTCATATTTAGTCCTAGACAGATAGCTCCATGCTATTTCCAAAATAACCCCTCCCATGGGGCTGCTCAGACCTGGTGGTGCCATGCGGGATAAACCTGAGAAACACCTCCTCCCAGGGAGGGAAGATTTCATTTGTCCCTCTCAGTGCCTGGGGTGGAGGGGTGGGGCCCAGGCCAGTCCATCTCCAAATAGGAGAGGTGCCTGCGAGCACCTGATTAGAACAGTGGTGTGTGATAACCCAGCGGCTCCTGTGCCTCCCGACCCTCGACCCTCGTCCCAGCGCTGTCCCAGGCTTGGTCCTGCACGGTCCTCACAGCAGCCATGGGATGGCTGCACTCAGGTATCCCATGTGACCAAGGCGTACACTGGGAGTGAAGAGGCTTCTCCCAGCCATTGAGGCAGCTGGTCCTGGAGCCAGCAGTGAGGCCCAGGATGTTACAATTTGGGGTTGGATCTCTCCGAGCTTTTCAGAAAGACTGATGGAGCACATTTCACCTGTAGCTCCTATTTTTAAGCTGAGATTTCCAAGGCTGAAGAGAAGACATTTGTATATGAGATTTTTTTTTAATTATATGACCTGCTCGGTTGCATCTGTTGGAATTTACACTCTGCTGGAATCCTAGCTGGGTCTCCAGAAGGAGTTGCCTCAGCCTGTTGCCTGCCCTTGGCACCCGTTTCCTGTTGATGCCCCCTGGTGTAGAATTTCACATACCAGGGAATGTGCATGGTTTTGTCAGTGAGGGGCCCTCTGCCTCTTGCCGCCTTGTGTTCCTCCTGTTCCTTTAAGAGGAGGCTTTCCAACATAGCTCTCCTGGCCCCAGGCAGGTCAGGTGTTGTATGTGTGCCCTGGGTTCCCTAGTGTCCAGCCTGCGGCAACGTGTGGAGGATGCTGACTGCTGTGTCTGCACCTCGGAGGGACCAGGCTGTGCGTGCACTGTGGACAGGGACAGTGCCATCTTCCTGCTTAGCCCACGGCAGAGCCCAGTGTTTGCAGCGTGATGCTTAAGCAGGATGGGGATTGATGAGCACTTCCTGGGTGTGGAGCTGCCAGCTGCGGGTGCACCTGCTCTGGCCGCCGAGCACCTTCCGAGCTGTCGGTGGGGTGGGCTGTGTTAGCTGTCATGTCCTGCATGGCGACTGTGGGCCACGTTTTCTCATCGGCCTCTATTTCCTCTGCTCTTCCCAGATGTGCTGTGCCCCAGTGTGCGCATAGAAGGCCACCGCTTCAAGCACACCAATGGAGAGTCCAAGGAGATCACAGGTAAGAGAGGAACAGTCACTGTTGCACTGGCTTTGGGGTGCCGCTGCCTGCACCTGAGCATGACCATGGTCAGCGCAGGGCTGCTCTCACCGACCCTGTTTTCATTCCACTCTTTCACGAAGTCCTGATGGAATGTGCAGTGGGCAGCTCTCATCAACAAACCACCGGACAGCAAAGAACATTCACATCTGCTTGGCAAGCTCTGGACATCCTATAGGAGCCTCTAAATAATGTGTTAGGATCAAAGACTCTGTAAAGGGGTTGGCGAGTGAGTATGCAAATGAATGGCACAGGGGGCAAAGGAGTGCATAACTACATTTTGTAGTGCAGGTGAGAGTCAGAGTTCTGCACATGTGAAGGAACCCACAGGTGAGAGAACAAAGATGCCCCTGACTGCAGGTCCAGCAACAGAAAGACCTGCTGCAGGGGCTGGCCAGAGGCGTCTCCCCTGTGAGGCCAGCATGTGCAGGTGGCCCGGTCTGAGTCCCTGTCGCTCTGATTACGCTGGGAACGGAGCAGCCTCCCTGTGGTCCAGCGTCCCGTGAAGCACTTCAAACATATCAGCTCCCAGCAGTCTCATGCTTCCCACGCCCAACACGGAAGCGGCGCCTGCATGACAGTCCTGCCCTTCGCAGCAGTGCTTCCTGGGTCGGGCTCGCCTCCCCTGTGCAGTGCCTCATCTCCAGTCCAGCTGTAATCATGCCTTCATCTCCCAAGGGAGGCCGGGGGTCAGGACCAGGTGTGTGGCAGGTGCTGCGGGGACCCTGCCTGCGTCCGAGACACCTGCTGTGACTTAAAGACGCTGGCATCTACAGTGTCAAGGGAGTTTTCTAGACCAGTGGAAGCTTGTGTGCCCAGTGAGAGCCAGCACTCCCCAGGAGCAGCCCTCGGCCCTTGGCCCTGTGGCTGGATCGTCCTGGGTCCAGGTTTGACCCAGTTTCCAAGCAGGATCTGAGCAGTCACCTGTCAGACTTGATGGGCTGCTTTCCCTCCCTCCCTCCTGCCTCTGCTCCCCGGCAAGTGCTCCCTGAGCCACCTGCTCTTCTGAGGAATCAAGCAGTGCAAAGCTCTTCTCTTGTAGGGCACAGGGGTGCGGTGGGCATGGTTGTGACGGAGCCGCGCTGTCCAGGGTGCAGCACTGCTGGGCACGTTGACATAGCTGTGCCCAGGGAGCTCTGGCTCTGGGACAGGCTGCCATCTCCTGCTCTAGCGTGTCCAGCTAGAACTACCCTGTGATCCCGCTGTGCCACTGCTGAGGCTTACCCAGTGGGCAGGGATTGGTCTGTCAAACAGCTGTCAACAAGAGACGCTCAGGAAGGGAAGGTGAGTCAGCTTGGTCCCTTGCCACCGATGGCTCCTGGGTGAACAGCTAAGCTGCCTGCAGCTGGCCCACGCCCACCGAGGGCCCACTCTTTTTTTTTAAGATTGATTGATTGATTGATTGATTTGAAAGGCAGAGGTCTTCCATCCGCTGGTTCACTCCCCAAATGACCTCAACTACTAGAGCTGGGCCGATCAGGAGCTTCTTCCAGGTCTCCCACATGGACACAGGGCCCAGGGACTTGGGCCGTCTTCTGCTTTCCCAGGCACATCAGCAGGGAGCTGGATCAGAAGTAAAGCAGCCGGGACTTGAACCGGCACCCATTTGGGATGCTGGCACTGCAGGCAGCGGCTTTACCCGCTGTGCCACAAGCACCTGTCCCAGGATCTGCTCTTAGCTTCGTCTGAGGCAGACCTGTGCCGGACAAGGAGGGGAGTGCACAGTAGGTGCCCTGCATGTCCGGTGCAGCCAGGGAGTCCCGGCAGAGTTCTCCGGGGTCTCCCGTGGCTGCATGGGTGTCGCCCCCTTCTTTCTGCACCAGTCAGTGCCCCCTGTGTCTCCAGTGCGTTTTCCCCAGAGGATTTTCATTTCCCTTCCGTGTCCTCCTTTTTTTAAAAAAATATTTTATTTATTTGAGAGGTAGAGTTATAGAGAGACAAAGACAGAGAGAGAGAGAGATCTTCCATCCACTGGTTCATGCCCCAAATTGCTACAAGGGCCAGAACTGAGCCAATCCAATGCCAGGAGCCAGTTCTGGGTCTCCCACATGAGTGCAGGGACCCAAGCACTTGGGCCATCTTCCACTGCTTTCCCAGGCCATAAGCAGAGAGCTGGATAGGAAGAGGAGCAGCAGGGACTAGAACCAGTGCCCATACGGGATGCTGATGCCGCGGGCGGAGGCTTAGCCCACTGTGCCACAGCGCCGACCCCTCCCTGTCCTTTATTTCAGGCAGTTCCCCTTTTCCTTCTGCGACCTTTGCTGCTGTCACCCAGTGAATTGCTTGTCTGAACTTTTGTTACGTTCACGTCATCTTTTTATTCATTGAAACCCATGATTGTGGAAGCAGAAAGTGGAGGCTGTGTTCGGTTTTTAAAACCCTTTCTGTTTTCTAATTCTGCCGCGTGTCACTGCTGAGGGGAGCCTAGATCAAGGTGGATCTTTCTAGTGACGGATGATGACGTGGCAAGGTGGAGGAACAGGCCCCTGGCTTCTCCTCACAGGGCAACAGGACAGGCCTTGGGCATGCACCCCTCTGCCCCCCGCCATCCTGTTCTGAACAGGCTCTGGGGCCCCCCCAGTGTGCCTCATCTCTCCTGTGAGCACTGGGGACCTGTGGCGGTCTCCTGTGAGCCCTTTCTGGATAAGAGCCACCTCCTGCTGCATCCTCCAAGTCTGGACGCCGCGAGAGTCCTTGGGTGGCCCTGTGACACGCCTGCCCAGCCCCTTTGTGCGGAGGAGGGGGAGGTTGACCAGGCTCGGTGACTGCCCCGAGGACGTGGAGCAGCTGAGCCGGGGAACAGTGTTGGGAGCAGGTGCACGAGCTGTGCTGCCCACCCCGCAGGCTGTGCCCAGTGTCCAGGCTTCTGTAGAGCAGTGTCTGTGCCCTCCTCCCCCAACCTGAGCACTTCCAGGGTGATGCTGCAGGCAAACTCACCCCTGCATCCCTGACAACACCCCCGGGGGGGCCTGCCACACCCCTGGCTAGTGCCTGTCCAGTTTGGAGCCCAGGGAAGACTTTCTCTGGGGTAGAACCTGATCCTAAACAGGCTCTGGGCCCCATGTCTCCTGGTGTCCGTTCCATGGCAGCTAGAATTGCAGGGCCCTCCGGCGTCTCCCAGGTCATTGTCCCCACGGCCAGGTTCCAGCTGATTCTGCAGCAGGGGCTTCCCAGCCTCACAGGGACATGTCCAGCGCCGGGGGCTCCGTGCACACAGCAGCCCTGTCACTTACCAGAGTACCCCCGTGAGCTGCTCTGCCTGGGCCTGCTTGGGAGTCCAGAGCTGGGGTGTCTCATGCCTCTGCCCTCGGTGGATGCTTAAACCGGATGTCATCTCTCAGCCTGGAAGTGCAGGCCCAGAGACAGCTGGGGCAGCACCGGCACAAGTGGGGAGGGAAGGGGGCGGCTGGTGTCCTGCTCAGCAAGTGTGCACCTGCCTGCCTCCCCAGGATGCCAGCCCCCCCCCCCCCCGGGGATGCGGCCTGGTTCTGCGGTGCTGAGAGCTCGGTGGGGGGTGGCAGAGTGGTATATGCTGCAAAGCTCCTGTGGCAGTTTCTACCCTGGTCCCTGGCCCAGGCTGGTGGCATCCCTGGAGCAGCTACACCATAGCATTGAAACCTCTCCAGAGCCCTGCAAGAGACCAAGCCTTCTGTCTCTCCAGTCAAGGGAACCATGGACAGAATGGGCTGATGACCACACAGTCGCCCGGCTGGGAGCCTGAGTGGAGCAGAGTGCACCTGGGGCCATGAATGCCTGGAGCACCCTACGTGTTTCCCAGGAATAGCCCCCTGGCTCCGAGCGGGAGCCCCGCTGTCTGCCTCCCAGGCAGCCCAGCTGCCCACGCGTTCTCTCGTGTCTCCCACACTGAGGGCTGCTTCTACTTCAAAGAAACCAGACTTTCGAATCCACTGTTGTACAAGAAATGCGATTAGACTGGAAGGCACACTCCAGCCACCATGAAACGTTGGAGACACAGGACAAATCATTGTTGATGTGAAAATTACCAAAGCTGAGCAAATTCTGCACTTCTCCCAGTTTTCAGCAGAAGGAACTGGTGTCCGGGGAGAAGGTGACTCAGCCGGGATCACAGGGGTCCGTGTCAGGGAGGTGCCTCTGGTTCTCGCCCACAAAGTCTGTTTGGAGCTTGTTACAGGGTGGGGGCCTGATCCCACCCCCAGTCAGGAGGAGGAACCTCTGTAGACCATGGAGCGTTTAGTGAGCACTTACTATGTTCCACGTATGTTCTTACATGTTTCCCCAGCTTCTGTGCTTATTAGTACAATCAGGATGCTGTGCCCACGGTGCTGGCCAGTGCCGTCTTGCCAGTCATTTCCTGGATGTCAGGGACCGTGTGAGAAGCTTTCAGTCGTAACATTTTCGTTTCACAGCTGTTCTATGAAGTATATTCTAGAACGATCCCTGATTTACAGTTGAAGACACCAGTGCTCAGAGATGTTAGGCAACCCACCTCAGGTCACACAGCAAGGACCAGAACCCGGACTTGTCTGGCTGTAACACCTGGACTCTCCACCTGTGCCAGCCTCTGGGACATCTCTGAATCGGGGCCTGGCATGGAGCAGGCTCTGAACCCCTCTAGGTGCCATGCACTGCCCTGGGGCCCGGGGTGCTCCCCGCACTCACCTTCCAGTGGGATAACAGCGCCTGCACTGCCTGCACGTTCTCCCAGGGTGAGGCTGAAGCCGTACCCTGTGGCCGTGCTGTCTCTGCTTGCTCGCTGTGCGGGAATCCAAGCAGACTGGACAGGCTGCCTTTGCAGAGGGAGGATTGTGTGTCCCTGGTCTCTCATACCTTCCTTTCCCTGCTCACTCTCGTTCTTCTCTTGGCAAGGTTTTGACCTGATGGATCTGTTCAACGTGAAGGAAATCCTGGGGCAGAGAGAGAGCGGAGCCCAGAGTTCCTATGTCCGCATGGGATCCTTCCCCGTGGTGCGAAGGACTGAGTGAGTGGTCACTTCTCCTTCCTGCCCTGCCCTGGGGGCCCCAGGAAAGGGCAGGGCAGGGGCCAGCCAGCTGCAGGTGCACCTTCAGCATGGAGTCCACCTTTAACCCCTGGTACCTGGGCAGGTCGCCTTGGGACAAAGCAACAGGACCGCTGACCTGGGAGTGCAGCCTGCTTCCCAGCTGACCTGTTGCTGCTGATTTCATTGGCTCTGTGGTCCTCCTTCGCTCTTCCCTCTATACATGGTTGGCATCATTCATTCACGCGTGCAGCTTTGCTAGCAAACCATTAAATCACAAATAATCCTGTTCATAGTCGCCTAGCACCTGCAGGCATGGTACAGCATGACCTGAGCTGCACGGGGTTGGGGCCAGTGCAGACCTGGCCTTGCACCAGGCCTCCTGTGCCCCTGTGCCCCAGTTTTCACCTCGGATGAACGTCCCCACCTTCCAGCACGGTTGAGAGGACAGGAGGTGAAGGTTTGTCCTCCATCTGACACCTGTCACCTCTCCAGTCGGGGCCAAGATGATGCCAGGTAAACGCTCTCCTCTTCTAGCTGGGCAGGTCTTTTGCAGACACACGTGACACTACATCCTGCCTCCTCTCCTCTGTCTCAGAGCTCTTTCATGGCTCTTGTGTGTTCTGACACCAAGTGTCCAGAAAGAGAAAGGTGCCAGGTGTGGCCTGGTCTGGCCCAGCCCTGGTGGTCTCAGCTCTGCTCCCCAGGCCTCCCTCCTCTCCCTCCTCTGCCTCCTGTGTGTCTGCTCTGGAGCCTGCTGGGCCTCTGCCTTCCACCACGAGCACTACGCCCATGCTCTTCCACTGCCGGGGCACCTGCTGTGTACCTCCTCTGAAGCATGACTCGACCCTTATGCTGTCGAGCTGGTTACCCCAACTCGGAGACCGAGTTAGGCCTTCCTCTTACCCACACCCCTTCTGGGGTGTATTCCTGCACAGAGTGGGTTTACCGATGGCATTCCCCCGAGACAGTCTCCCCTTAGACAGAGCCAGGTCTTGCTGATGGCTCTAGGCCCCACGCTGGCCCCAGCCCGCCCCAAAGTGGTCAGCTGAGTGAATGAGTGAGTGACTGGGCCCATGATGAGTGCAGGTGGCTTGTCAGTCACAAGCCCAGCCATGGGCCGGCATGCTGGTCTCGGAGTTTGGAGGTTGGTGTGGGGTCCGCCATTTCTTGCTCCTCAGTGGGCATTCTCTGAGCACCCAACGCTGCACCAGGCCCTGTGTCAGACTCTCCCGTCGTGTCCCCCTGGGTCACTGGATGACAGTTCACATGAGAACGAGGCAATGGGTGTTTCCTCCCTCTCGGTCTTGCGTCTTCGTGGGGGCGTGCAGATGACCGGTGCCATCAGCTGACTCTTCCTGGATGTGGAGCGATGCTCTCCTGATGGCAGATGCCGGGGAAGTCAGCGTTGTTGCCCTGGCCCCATGCTCCTTCTGGGGACATGAGGATGACAGCATCTAGATGCCTGCCTCTTTCCCACGTATTTCCCCACCCTGCTCCCTGGGCTTTCACTTAGGAGCAAACAGAGGTGGGCAGCTTCACGGAGAAGGGAAGACTCGATCGAGAAAGAGGAGAAAGGGGAGGAGGCAGCAGTCCCACAGATCTGGGCCCCTTCGGCCTCCCGGTGTGTGCTGTGCCCTGCCTCCTGAGACACTGTGATCAACCTGGGACCACAGCACGGGGCACTTTCCGGAGAGAGGATCTGGGCTCCTGTTTCCCCGAGGGTCATCCTGAGAAGGAATTTCTGTGTGGTTTCTCGATTGTTTTCCCAGCCAACCACCAGAAAGCAGGCGTTTCGAGAAAGGATCGTTTCCATTTCTTTTTTCTTTTTTTTTCTTTCAAAGATGTATTTATTTGGAAAGCAGAGTTAGAGAGAGGTCTTCCATCCACTGGTTCACTCCCCAGATGGCTGCAACGGCCAGAGCTGGGCTGATCCGAAACCAAGAGCCAGGAGCTGCTGCCAGATCTCCCAAGCAGGTGCAGGGGCCCAATCATTTGGGCCATCTTATGATGCTTTCCCAGACCATAGCAAAGAGCTGGATTGGAAGAGGAACAGCTGGGACTTGAACCGGTGCCCATATGGAATGTTGGTGCTACAAGCAGAGACTTAGCTTACTGTGCCATAGCACCGGCCCCTCCATTTAATTTCTAATGCTTCAAAACCTACACACACACACCCTCACGTGTGTCACTTTACTATGCGGGTTAAATTTTGTTCAAATGAAGAGGGCTGCCATTTGTAATATTTCAACTTGTTCAGCGCTCCAAGAGCGTGTTCCGTGCCCTCTCCCATTTACTTCTTCTGGTGCTAAGACGAGGCAAGCGCAGCAGGTGTTCTCTCTGGCACAGCACCTTGCCCTGGAAATCAGAGTGCCTTGTTCACGGAAAGTGGACATTGGCCCCCAGGCCCTTTGCCCTATTCAGTGTTAGCCCATAACCTGCCACATTTTTTGTG
Source organism: Oryctolagus cuniculus (assembly GCF_051225735.1). Classification (NCBI taxonomy): domain Eukaryota; kingdom Metazoa; phylum Chordata; class Mammalia; order Lagomorpha; family Leporidae; genus Oryctolagus; species Oryctolagus cuniculus. The sequence goes on along the minus strand of NC_142872.1, from coordinate 164,832,023 downwards.
GAAATAGTTGGATCAGGGCATTTGTTTTTTGCATGTTCTCTGTCCCCTTGATGATAACACTTTATACATACATAAATTTATAAGTATGGATGGGTACATATATACGGGCCGGCACCGCGGCTCACAAGGCTAATCCTCCACCTTGCAGCGCTGGTACACCGGGTTCTAGTCCCGCTCGGGGCGCCGGATTCTGTCCCGGTTGCCCCTCTTCCAGGCCAGCTCTCTGCTGTGGCCAGGGAGTGCAGTGGAGGATGGCCCAAGTGCTTGGGCCCTGCACCCCATGGGAGACCAGGAGAAGTACCTGGCTCCTGCCATTGGATCAGCGTGGTGCGCCGGCCGTGGCGGCCATTGGAGGGTGAACCAATGGCAAAGGAAGACCTTTTTCTCTCTGTCTCACTGTCCACTCTGCCTGTCAAAAAAATATATATATACACACATGTGCATACATATTTATATGCATGGATGCATACATATGTGAGGGAATTTTTAAGAAAGATTTATTGGCCGGCGCCGCGGCTCACTAGGTTAATCCTCCGCCTTGCGGCACCGGCACACCGGGTTCTAGTCCCGGTCGGGGCACTGGATTCTGTCCTAGTTGCCCCTCTTCCAGGCCAGCTCTCTGCTGTGGCCCGGGAGTGCAGTGGAGGATGGCCCAAGTGCTTGGGCCCTGCACCCCATGGGAGACCAGGATAAGTACCTGGCTCCTGCCATCGGATCAGCGTGATGCGCTGGCCGCAGTGTCCATTGGAGGGTGAACCAATGGCAAAAAAGGAAGACCTTTCTGTCTCTCTCTCTCTCTCACTGTCCACTCTGCCTGTCAAAAAAAAATTTATTTATTTTACTTGAAAGAGTTACACAGAGGAGAGGCAGAGAGAGAGAGAGAGGCAGAGAGAGAGAGAGAGAGAGAGAGATCGATCTTCCATCTGCTGGTTCATTCCCCAATTGGCCGCAAGGGCCGGAGCTGCACTGATCCGAAGCCAGGAACCAGGAGCTTCCTCCAAGTCTCCCACACGGGTACGGGAGCCCAAGGACCTGGGCCGCCATCTTCTGCTTTCCCAGGCCATAGCAGAGAGCTGGATCGTAAGTGGAGCAGCCGTGTCTCGAACCGGTGCCCATATGGGATGCCAGCACTACAGGCGGTGGCTTTACCTGCTACACCACAGCACCGGCCCCAAGGGGATTTTTAAAAGCTTTTTGATGTAAAAAAATTTTCAAAGTCATGTTTATGAGATGTGTTCAAAATGTTCTTGGGAAATGCATTTTGTAGACAATGTATTTCAAATATTTTTGCACCAAATCAACCCTATATTTTGATTCCATTTCCCACAAACTTTGAATAAGCGGCGTGTGTGTGTGTGTGTGTGTGTGTGCCTGTGCCTGCACTAGGAGGAAGTGACTACAGTCAGGGATAAAAGGTCATTAACAGGGGGCTGCTGCTGTTCTCCCGCGTGGGCAGAGACCCAGGGCGTCCCTGAATCCCCAGTGCTGTGGGCGAGGGCTCTGTTCTGCCTGGCAGTGACCCTGGGAGAGATCCCAGCTCAGAGCAGGACGTCCTCCGGCTCGGATCCGTGGCCGGGGCAGGCTTCGCCCACGGGCTCCACAGGCAGACCAAGGGTCCCTGAGGATCTGTGGATCTAAGCAGCAGGAACTCGGCCGCCTCCCACGCCCTTCCTGGCTGTCTGGCCAGACAGAGTCTGCCTCCTCCAGTGGAGAAGTCAGTGCCATGTACGCTCCCCCGACAACCCCAGCCTTCAGGTGGGGTCTGTCCACTGTGGCCACGTTCTGCAGACCTGGGAAGTGCAGAGCAGAGCTGTGGAGGCCGGGCCCCTGCGAGCGAGCTTCCTCCATTGCTCTGAGTCAACCTGCAGAGCCGGGCGCCTTCTAGGAAAACTGCCCAGGCCCTGCTGTGGGAGTGGGGGAAGGGAAGGTTCCCGTGTGCAGACAGCACGGGGCTGAGCCTGGAGCTCGTCACTGCTTTGGGCCCAGCTGCAGGCCTGCATGTGTGGGCTCCTTGGAGGTGCTCAGTTTCCTGGGGGAAACGGGAGAGTGGAGAGCAGAAGCCAGGGCTCCCCGAGATGAGCCAGCAGGGCCAGGAGAGACAGGGGCGTGTGTAACATTTTCTAGAACCTACTAGTAGGGAGATGGCTCAGATACTGCGGGGGCGAGTAGGGGCCAGACCCGAGGGAGGCACGAGAAAGCTCAGCTGGTCTGAGCATGCTCCAAGGGCCAGGAGCCCTTTCTTTTTTTTTTTTTATTTTTTTGACAGAGTGGACAGTGAGAAAGACAGAGAGAAAGGTCTTCCTTTGCCGTTGGTTCACCCTCAAATGGCCGCCACGGCCGGCGCACTGTGCTGATCCGATGGCAGGAGCCAGGTACTTCTGGTCTCCCATGGGGTGCAGGGCCCAAGCACTTGGGCCATCCTCCACTGCACTCCCTGGCCACAGCAGAGAGCTGGCCTGGAAGAGGGGTAACCGGGACAGAATCTGGTGCCCCGACCGGGACTAGAACCCGGTGTGCCAGCGCCGCAAGGTGGAGGATTAGCCTAGTGAGCCGCGGTGCCGGCCAGGAGCCCTTTCCACAAAGGAATCTGGAGGGGGAAAAGGCAGAAGTGGAGCAGCTGCGGGGACTGTCCCGGGTCAGAGCTGCCCCTTAGTCCGGGCAGGAGTCTGGTGCTTGGAGGAGAGAAGAGGGTGTCCTGGCTTGGTCGGCTCAGGCTGCTGTAGCCAAGCAGCGTGGACTGGCAGCTGAGTTGTAATCGGCAGACGCTGCTTTCCTGTGGTTCTGAGGGCCACGAGCCCAGGCCCAGCCCCTCCCAGTTGGCTGTCTTTTCCCTGTAAGCTCACCGTGTGGAGGGGTGGAGATGCCCTGTGGGTCTCTTCTGTAAGACTCCAGTCCCAGTGCCGAGGCCCTCACCTCCACAGCCTGATCACCTCCCACAGACCCCACGCTCTCTCCATGGCTGTGGGGCTGGGATTTCAGCCCAGGAGCTCTGGGGGCACACACGTGCAGACCGTAGCACCCCAGGGCACAGGGCAGAGGTGACGCAGGGTGGGGAGTAGCAGACTTGGTCTTGCTGAGAAGGAATGGGGCAGGGAGGGTTGAAGGCCGGGTCCAGGGCGAGTGGGCGTTTAGCACTGATTGTTGACTTTGTCCGTCACAGGACGGCACAGAGACAGAAGCAGGTGCGTGCTGTGGGGTGTATTTGAAGGAGCTGAAGGTGGTGGCGGGGAGACTGTGAAGGGGCCGCACTTGAAGTCCTAATGGAGGCAGCAATGGCTGGCTGAGCGGGTGGACTCTGGAGATAGGGAAGAGGCCGTACTGGAGGACTCGGTCATGGACAGGACGCGTGGGCTCCTCTGCCAGCTCCCTGCTCTCACCGCTGGGCCTGTGTTTCCCCAGGGACGTGTTTTCCCAGGGCTTGCCTGACGAGTATGCCTTTGTCACCACCTTCCGGTTCCGCAAGACGTCTCGGAAAGAAGACTGGTACATCTGGCAGGTCATTGACCAGTACGGCATCCCACAGGTACGCACGGCACAGTGGCCACAGAGATTGCCGTTTCCTTCTCTTGGGGATGGCGTTGCCCATCGTCTTTGTTCTTCCCTCGGGAGGTTCAGGCCTGGCCCTGGAGAGGCTGAGTCTGGTGGGTGGAGACATAGGGAACGCCCAGGGCATGGCACACATCCAGCAGGTCTGAGGTCTTCTCCTGATGGTGTCCCAGCCCCAAGCACTCTGATGGGGAGGAGGGAGACCTAGTGCCTGTCCTCAGGAACTCTCCACCTCGCTAGCAAGGTGGCCACCAGCCCTGATGCCCTGACACCACCTCTGCTGGCTGCCTGAAATATCATGATACAGGGAAGAAAACTGGCCTGGGTGTGTCTCCTCCTTCTCTGTGTGGGCCCTGGGGCCAGCTGTTCATCTGGCTGGGTCTTGGTTTTCTTAGCTGTCCTCCAGAAAGCAGAGAGTCCCAGCCACGGATGGTTAGTGGGAGAATCAGGTGGGGCAGCACCAGCTGAGCACGTAGAACAGTGCCTGGTGCGTCAGAGCATGTGTCACAAGGCGTCCCTTCTTAGGGTACTGCCCAGGTTCCTCATGAATGACGTGCCGAGCCCTGACTTCACCCACCTCTGCTGAGTTTTGGTTTTCAGTTCCCACGAGGAAAGGCACGTCTCAAAATCCAGGCCGGCAGCGCCAGCTGCTGGTGTGGGTTAGGGCCAGTGCTGCCTTCAGGTCTCAGCCAACCCCACTTCCCCATGACCTTGGACCAGCTGTATGTGCGTCCCATCCTGCAAATGTGTGACCTGGGAGATCCAGTCCCACTTTTCTTCTGAGGTTGCAATGCAGTACAATCGCACTTCAGCAACTCCACTCGTGGGCTGCGGGCAGGGAGCCTCCAAAGCAGCCAGCTTTCTCCCCTGTGGTTAGATGGTGACCCTGGCCTCCTCGCCTTTCCCTGTCAGCGTTGCATGCTCTTAGTGTGAGCTGGCGGTGGCTCCGAGTGCCTCACAGGTCTCAGCCCTTTGGTGCTCACGACAGCCCTCCGCCTGGGCTCTGCTCGTAGAATCTTACAAAGGAGGCAGGTGAGCTTGCCCAGGTGCTCACCGGGAATGAGAGCGGGAGGTGGGATTTCTAGCCAGGCAGTAACACCCCCACGTCTGTGCTTTGAACCACACACTCAGCTGGCTCCTGTTTGGAGCTGGTCCCAGGCAGTCCTGTGGAGGGTTTTATTGAAGCGCTCAGGGTTGCACTGAGATGCATCAACCTTCCGTGCTCCGCGGTGGGAGGCCCAGGGCTCTATGGAGGAGCCGAGAGTCTCCCTCAGGGACTGTCTTCTGGGGGAGAGCAAACAGCTCCTGGTGTCCGCTTCCACCTCCAGTGACTTGGGTCTTGCTTCTCCAGTTTCTCAGGGTCTGGGGCAGTGGGGCTGGGCGCCTGCCATGACATTCCTGCAGAGTGAGCCCATGCCACCCCCTCAGTCTGTGTTCTCTTCTTCCTTCCTGGCGTTTGCAGAGCGGCTCCCTGGGTGACTTGCCTGCATCCCCCTAGCTCCCCTTCTGCCAGAATGAGCCAGGGCGTGCAGCACTCTGGGGCTGTGCACATTTGGAGTCTGCCCTGTGGGGTCTCAGGCTCGTGTTCTAAGAGTCATGGGGAGAAATCACCAGATTCTCCATGTGCGTACCTGATCTGATGGATCTGAGACACACAGGACCTCCCCGAGGCCACCCCTGCTCAGGCCTGCTAGGGGCCGTCCCTTGCTCTGTGGCATGCTAGGGGTAGGAATGCAGAAGGGACAGCCATGTGCTGAAGAAGCTCCAGGGCTCACACAGGTGAGCTGCAGAAGACCCTGCTTACTCACAGTTATGCATATTTGAAGCCTCGGGTTATTAGCGAGGCTTTCTGCTTTTTCCTCTTCTCGTAGTATAAAAGCAGGCAATTGTGGTTAAAAAGAAATCTTTACCTTCCGTGGCGTAGCGAGTAAAGCTGCTGCCTGAGGTGCTGGCATCCCACATGGCACTGGTTTGAGTCCTCGCTACTCCACTTCCAGTCCATCTCCCCGCTGATGCACCTGGGAAAGCAGCGGAAGATGACCCATGTGCTTGGGGCCCCTCAGATGGGCCCAGCTCCGGCGGTTGCAGCCATTTGGAGAGTGAACCAGCAGATGGAAGATCTCTCTCTCTCTGTCTTTCAAGTAATAAATAAATAAAAAAAATACTAGGGCCTCCTTGGTTACACCAAGACTGTGCGAGTCCCCAGAGAGAAAGCAGATGGCTTGAGCTGCTATACACTCTGTGGCTGGTTCTTTGCACTTCATGGCCACCGTCTTGCTCTTCAGGGCCACTCCTTCTTGTATTCTTTCACTCCTTCATTCCTTCAGTGCCTTTTGAGTGGGGCTGTGTGCCATGTGTTGTTCTTAGCCACTGCAGTGGTGAGAGAGGCAGAAGTGCTCTGTCTCCGTAGGGGGTAGGGAAGACAGCACATAGGTGAATGAAAAAATGAAAAGGATTATTTCATACAGTGCTGCAGGGCTGTGGAAATAAGGAAATATTTTTTTAATTTTTTAATCCATTTATCCATTTGAAAGGCAGAGCTATAGAGAGGCAGAGGCAGAGAGAGAGAAAGTGGGAGGTCTTCCATTGCTGGTTCACTCTCCAAATGGCTGCAACAGCCGGAGCCGGGCTGATCCTAAGCCAGGAGCCAGGAGCCTCTTCTGGATCTCCCACATGGGTGTAGGGGCCCAAGAACTTGGGCCATCTTCTACTGCTTTCCCAGACCATAGCAGAGAGCTGGATCCGAAGTGGAGCAGTCAGGTCTCAAACTGGCGCCCATATGGGATGCTGGCACTGCAGGCGGCAGCTCCATCCACTACGCCACAGCACGGGCCCCAAAAGCAAGTAAATAACCAGCAAGCCTGGGGTGTGAGAACACATGGACAGGTTAGAATCCAGTCGTATGTGGTTGTCAGGGAAGGAATCATGCAAGGACGCCTGCGAGTGACTTGTGTGGCTTGTGATGACTAATGTGTGGAACAGTGCCTGTCATGCTATTGCCATACAAATGTCTTACATGTATAGTAACTCGTTTAGTCCTCATAGCAACGGCATGATGTTGCACCTGTTGTTACTGCTTCACAAATGAGAAAACCATGCAGGGAGGTTAAACGGCTTGCCCCAAAATAGCAAAGTCATTAGATGAGTTTTGCAAGGGCATTTTAACGAAGTGAGTATGAGTAGTCTTAGGGGACTGTGGGGGTTAAGGAAACCAACCCACCTGGGCTAGAAGAGCAGGAAGCTCCCACCTGCTCCTGGGCCGGCTGGGGACAGGAGAAGGACACTGGGATGAACTGGAGGTGGTGCGTTCTGAACTCACCAAGGAGGGAGTCCCTGGTGAGCTGAGCCATGGAGCAAAGGCACCCTGGAACCCGAGGAAGCCGGGAGCGGTGGGAGCGATGAAAGCCCTCCTCTTTCCCTCTCTCTGTCCTTCAGTTCCCACTCCGAGGGGCTTCCTGCAGCCTCACATCAACTGGAAGCCCCAGTGCTGTGTCTCGGGGAGCAGGCAAGGGCAGGCGTGAGTCGGGAAGATGAAGACCGCTCCCACGAGGTGGGACAGTCGTGTGTTCCGTCACTCACTAGCTCACCCAAGGAGTCCTGTTTTGTACTTGTTTTATGTTCTGTCCCTTCAGGTGCCCATAGAGCACATCTCTTGCCCATTAAGGCCTCTGACACCTGGTGTGTTGCTAGTACACAGGGAGCACTGTGCTGACCATGCAGAAGTGAGTGCACGGATGAGACCACATTGGCTCATTTTTCTTGAAAAGCAAACGAAAGTCAAGCTTTGTTCCCGAGCTTACCTTGTTCCTCAGGCGTTTTGCAAATGGCTGTGGGAATCCCAGGGACCTAGGCAGACATGGCACCTGCCATCAGGGGACTTCATGCTACTGGAGCCCCCACTTTATTCTCAAGATGAGAGACAGTGCAGGTTAACCAATGCAGATTGGACTGGAACCAGGCATCTGGCCTGGAGACGAGCCTGGTTGAGCCAAGCCCAGGGTTCTAACAGAACTGGGTGTGGTCAGCACTTCTGGTCAGTCTCTCTACTCCTCCGTTGTCTTGTACTCACACAAAAGCCTGCAGACCTACATGGCTCCTGCAGGCAGCTCTGTCTTTGGCCACCCCCTGGCTAATGTACGAATTCAATGATTCCATTTCGTGTAGGGCTTGGAGCAGTCTGCAAAGTAGGTGGTAGTAGCATCACCAAGGGGGACTCGAGGCTCAGAGAGGTGAAGTGTTTGGCCCAGGCTAGGCAGCAGCTGACTCGCTGGTCAGAGTCACAGCCAGGGCCGGGCTGGTCAGATCTGACTCTGAACTCTGCCCCCACCCCGACGCACACTGTTGCCGTGCAGCTCAGGGCACCCTGTCCCCGCTTCCCCAGGTCTCCATCCGGCTGGACGGAGAGAACAAGGCTGTGGAGTACAGCGCCGTGGGTGCCGTGATGGATGCCGTCAGAGTGGTCTTCCGAGGAACGCCGGTCAGCAACCTCTTTGACCGGGACTGGCACAAGATCGCCCTGGCCGTCCAGGCCCAGAACGTCTCCCTGTACCTCGACTGCAGGCTGGTGCAGACGCTGCCCATCGAGGAGCGGGAGAACATTGACATCCAGGGCAAGACCGTGGTGGGCAAGCGCCTCTATGATAGTGTGCCCATCGACGTGAGTACCAGGTGGGGGGAGGCGGGGCCTGGGAGCACCCACTCACATGCACCCCACGTTATCAAGTCATCGCCTTGACTGTCCTAAAGGGGAGGGCTCTGACCCGAACATCCCATTCCTGCTGCTGTGCCCAGCCTCTGTCTCCTTCCCAGATACTTGGGACGGGAGCTGTGTGGGCGGAGAAGACTAAGCCCTGCTCAGGAGCCTGCGGCACTCATTCCCAGATGAGCTCAGTCCTTGGCCCTCTCTGCTGGCGTCACATCAGCATCCCTTGACCTGGCTGTGTGCAGCATAGACCCGGCATCTGCTGCTTTTCAACAGGGCTTGGAGTTGGCCACTGTCATCCCAGCCCACTCGTCCCGAGACTCCAGCTGTTGGGACGTGCCGGCTGCTGTGCCCGGAAGTGTCTGATGAGGACAGCAGGGCTGTGTGCTGACTGCAGCCTGCCTCTTCCTCTCTGCTGGGCCTGTGTCCCTGAAGGAGCTGGAGCAGACGCAGGGATGGAATTGTTGTGTTTGCTGAGCAGACAGTGAGATGCGAGGCTTCCAGGGCAGGAGAGCAAGCAGGGGCCATGCACCTGCTATGCCAAGGGCCTCCTGAGTCTGGCACGAGCCAGAAAGGGGCACAGGGCAGGGATGCTGGGTGTCCACATTCCCTCACCCATGATCCCTTGACAGAGGTCTGTCTCTGCATCCACTCATGTGTTCACCCACTCATCATGGGCTTAGGCCACACCCGCTGGTGTCTGGTGCTGACCCACTGCTGGGGACAGAGCCCAGGACAGGAAAGTCTCAAAGTGTGCAGGGAACTAGAGAGTCAGCCGCCACCAAGCTGCTGTCCTGAGGATGCGCGGGGCAAGGTCTGGTGGGACGGGTGAGGAGGAGAAGCGAGGGTTGAGGGGCAGGGGAGGGCGACTTTCTGAGTAGGGGGAGCCGTGAGGGCAGACTGCTGGCAGTTGGGGAAATGAGCCAGCTTGTGAGCCGGCAGCAGGCCTGGGGTTCTGTCCCTGCTCTCAAGAACCCTGGAGCCCAGAGGAAGATGGGGCACAGATGACCCAAGCTCGCAGGCTGCTGTGTTGTGCCTGTGCTGTGTGTGCAGGTGCAGTGGGGTGCAGAGGAGGCCTGGTGATGCTTCTTGTCACTGGAGGCAGGGGTAAGGGTGACCTGGGGCCGTGTGGCACATCATACAGCCCACGGCAGGTGCGATCAGCAACCGTCTGTGGGCTCAGAGAGCCTGGGGCTAAGTCGCATGGTTCTCACGGAGTCTCAGACGGGGCTCACGCAGGTGACAGCGTGCTGCAGGCTGCTGGCCAAAGGCTTTGTACTGTCAGAGCCCCCAGCTCCTCTGCACATGAGCCTGGGCACAGGGCCCCTCCCGCCCGGGCAGCTTGGTGGCCCCAGAGATGGGAGCCCCCTGCTCCTCTGCCTGTGAGCCTGGGCACAGGGCCCCTCCTGCCCGGGCAGCTTGATGGCCCCAGAGATGGGAGCCCCCTGCTCCTCTGCCTGTGAGCCTGGGCACAGGGCCCCTCCCGCCCGGGCAGCTTGGTGGCCCCAGAGATGACGGAGGTGAGTGAGAGAAAGGCACAGCACATCCAAGACAAAGCCAGCTGGTCCTGAGTGACAGGCCATCACTTCTGCCACATGGGATTAATTAGAAGCAAGTCACTAAATCCATTCCGTAACCTGGAAGGAGGGGTGTCGAGGCCTCTCTGGACACGTGTTCTGAGCAGGGGGAGGCGGGGAGGCTGCTCCTTGTTCAGGGACTCTCCTGGTGGAGGGACCACATGCAGGGGCCTGGAGGTGGCAGCACAAGGCTCTCTGTGACCCACCATGAGCTGGGGGCTTGCAGAGCACATGGGCGGAGTGCAGAGAGACCAGGTGCTGAGTGTCCATTTAAAAAGCCTGGTCGTTATAGACTGTGTGTGTGGTGTGTGTTTACAACAGGATCACTTTCATATAAATACATACATAAACGCATATGCAGTCTTTAAATTGACACCTAGTTGCCCTGGGGTGGATGTTTGGCCCAGTGGGTGAGATGCTACTTAAGATGCCCATGGCACAGAATGCCTGGGTCCAAGTCCTGGTTCTGATCCTGAGTCCGGCTTCCTACTTTGCCCACCCTTGGGGGCAGCAGGTGAAGGCTCAGGGAGTTGAGTCCCTGCTGTCCATGTTGGGGACCTGGATTGAGTTCCTGGCTCCGGGTTTTGGCCTGGCCCAGCCCTGGCCATTGTGGGTATTTAGGGAGTAAACCAGTGGATAGGGGAGCACTCTTCCTCTGTTTCTCCAGTTAAATAAGACTTGTTGCACATATGTGTGGGATATAGTAGATATTTTAATACCTGTCTACAACATATAAGGACAAAATAGGGGAAACTGGCATATCCATCCTCTGGAAGACTTCTCATGTCTTTATGTTGGGGACTCTACCCTGCTGTCCTGGCTGTTTTCAGCTACACAGTGAGTTGTTGCCCTTCTGTACTGTGGAATGTCACAAGTCGCCCCTCCTGGCCACTGCCCATTCTCTCTCCACTGCCCCTTAAGTTTATGAAGGTTTTTGTACTTTAAGGTTCTGTGGTACCAGAGGTGATGAGCGGTGCACATTTTAGCTCAGACGTTCGCTCGGACAACTACGTGCAGGTGCTGAACGTGGGCGCCCTGAGCTTTGGGGACTTGTTGCAGTAGCATCAATAAGGGAGGTTCTTTTTTTTTTTTTTTTTTTTTTCAAAGATTTTATTTATTTCTTTGAGAAGCAGAGTTACAGACAGAGAAAGGGAAAGAAAGAGACATAGGTCTTTCACCCACTGGTTCACTCCCCAAATGGCCACAGTGGCCAGAGCTGGGCCAGTTCGAAGTCAGTGGCTTCTTCCAGGTCTCCCATGTGGTGCAGGGGCTGAAGCACCTAGGCCATCCTCTGCTGCTTCCCCAGGCCACAGCAGAGAGCTGGATCGGAAGAGGAGTGGCTGGGACTCTAACTGGTGCCTATGTGGGATGCTGGCACTGCAGGCGGATGCTTAACCTACTATGCCACAGTGCCTGAGGGCGTGACTTAAGTAGAGCAGTGATGACACGGGGACAGGAGGAGGCTGTGTGCAGGACCTCAGAGCAGAAGGAAACTCCAGAGAAACCATGGTGTGTGCCCTGATCTTCCCATGCGTGTGGGCTGTCCCTTTTAGAAGGTGATGTGCTAGGACCTGCATGGGCTCCCTCCGAGGCCTAGCAGCGGAGCTCGGTGTGCGTCACCCCTGCATGGGAGCAGGAGTGACGGGGTTCCCCTCACACTCTTCCTATTTCCTTGTGTCCTCCGCAGTTTGACCTGCAGCGGATTGTGATCTACTGTGACTCCCGGCATGCAGAACTGGAGACCTGCTGTGACATCCCCTCCGGTCCGGTGAGCAGACTCTCACCTGGCGTGGCTGGGAGGGGCTGGGTTAGGGCTTGGGACCACAGCCAAGGCCCTGAGCATGTTGGCCATCAGAGTGTGGCCTGAGGAGGAGCCCAGGGACCATGCATGGCTTGGTACTGGTTCCCAGCCAATCAGGGTGTGGGTTGGGGAAGCCAGGTCGGGCTCATCCTTGAAGGCTGTTGCAGTGGGTGCCTTGGTCAGCAGGACACTGGTACAGGCCACGATGAGTCCCAGCTATGAGGAGCACAGGACGCAGAGCCTGCAGGGTGTCCCTAAGGAGGGTGTGCTTGTCAGTGCCACCAGTGTTCAGAGGAGGGGGAGGCTGCAGTGGCCCAGGCTGCCAGCAACACAGGGAGGTGGGGACATGGACAGCCTGGGAACCCTGCCTCCCCCCACCCCAACCTCTGTTACCCAATCCGACTTCCAAGGCTTGGTGGAAAGACAGAAGTAGCCATCGCCTGCTTCCCAGTGCTGGTGACCGAAGCCAGCATGCCGTGTCAGGTTGGCCGTGGTCCCAGAACACGGCAGGCACTTGGTGCGCGTGTGTCGGGGTTCTTGTGGGATGCAAGTGCACAGCCATCACTGGGTGTGTGCCATCGGAAGTTGAGGGATGACAGGAAGGTGGTGAGGGCAGGGAGAGGGGAGGGAGTGGAAGGGGAAAAGGGTAAGGATGACTCACTCTTCTGCATCTAGTGTGCGTGACTCTGAGGTACAACTTTTCCTGTACTGTTTTGTGAAATATTATGAGGTTATGATGGAAATGTCCTCGTGCCCATGCTATAGAGGTGAACATTGAGGCTTAAGGGGTTAAGAGGTTGCTACAGATTGCTGAGCTGGCCAGGAATGTCTGCTGCAGGGTTTTGGGAACCTGCCCCTCCCTCCCGCCCAGCCACGCTGTGCTCAGGCATCCCCAGGCTATTGAGGCCCCATCTGTTGGCCTGGAACCCTGAGAGCTCAGGCAACTGTGCCCCAGCTGGGCGAGCAGCCCGGGTCTGACCCTTGTCCTCTACTTGCAGTGCCAAGTGACTGTGGTGACGGAGCCTCCACCTCCACCTCCACCCCCGCAGCTTCCCAGGCCTGGCAGTGAACAGATTGGATTTTTGAAGACCATCAACTGCTCCTGTCCACCTGGAGAAAAGGTACCGTCCAGCTACAGTGCCCCTTGGTCTTCGGCCCACTCCCTGGAGCAGAGCCAGGAGGGGCTGAGCTGGGAGTTTCCCATCATGCACCTGGCACCCTGGGCGGGATGTTCTTTGGATCCCCTGTTTGTTGATACTTGTGTGCTCTGGGAGGGAGAGCCGCAGGCTGGGATTAATGTTTTCCTGGAGTTAATCATGTGTTCTGAGGGTTTTCTGGCTCCACCCAAGGGCAACCAAACCCACCGAGATGTCATTCAAGAGTACGACTCAGAATATGACAGCAAAGCAGGGTCAGGTCGGCTCACTTCTCTCTCCTCTGAGTCTCCCATCATCTGTGTTACACTCTGCACCTATCTGAGTCAAGTTCGTGCCTTTGCCGACTGTTAGGCTACGCTGAGCGGCTCCTTATGTTTCTGAACTCTGAGTTGGTCTGTGTGTGTGCACCAGTGACCTTGGGTAAGGAAACTCACCCCCAGGGATGACAGAACTATGCTGGGGACATCTCCATGGGACTTGCTGGGCCGACACCCGCTGGGCGCTGCCCACCACCCAGCATCTCCTGATGAGAAGGTGCAGCGAGAGTTCAAGTGAACTGGAGCGGCTGCACTTTAGACATCTGAGTGGCAGGTTTCCCTTCTCTCCTGCTCGCTTGGCCTTCAAGCCCTCCCTTGCCAAGCCCTGGGGAGCAGGGAGCCCTCAGGAGCCCTGGGCGGATTGCTGGGAGGCCGAGAGAAAGCCAGCCCAGCTGTGCTGTAGCTAAAGCTTTTCTGGGCAGTGGCTGAAGCTGAGACGCCCCAGGCCTGGCTGTCCGGGTAGGGGATGGGGGAGGCAGAGGAAGGAGCCAGGCTGTGCACTCGCAGTGTGGCAGTGGCTCCTCCCATACCCGCCCCGGCAGGCTGAGGTCTGCCGTGCCCAGTCTGTTGATCCATTCTCGCACGTGTGTGAAATAGCAGCTGTCTGACCCCTGGTCCTTTGGGGCCCTTGTAGCAGCTAAGAGCCCTCCCTGAGAGGGGCGGTGGCCATGTGTGGTTTGCTTCCTGCCGCTGTGCACACGCAGGCTGTGCCAGGGAGTGTGGCCAAAACCAGCTTTATGCATGCCTGTGCTGTGGATGCGTCCCACCCAAGGCTCCTGTGGTCTCTGGCAGGACCCCAGGAGGGGATTCTGGGGTCAAGCCAGCCTGCCTCCCCCCCATCTTTCCCCTCTCTGGTGTACAAACAGCAGGGGGCTCCCGACTGGACCTCAGTGTGGTTTAAGGAGACCCCTCCCCACCCCAGGCCACTACTGCCACCCTTAAGAGTCCCATGTTGGGTCCCTGGGTGCCTTCTGGCCCCCACTCTGTCCCCTTTCCCCCTCCACTGCAGGCCAGGTGAACACATCTGCCTCCTTGCAGGGTTGGGGCTCTTTCTTGCTGTCCAGCACTTGGGTGTGTGGTGCCTTCTGCCACCTCCCCACTCCCTTCCTCCCTCCTGCCTCCTCCTTTCCAGACATCTGCAAGGAATCTCTGTAGAGCACATTATCTCTCCCCTCCTGCCCTCTCTTCTTCCCATTTCTCCTTCCATTATTCGTCATCCACCCACTCAAGATCCGTATTTTCAGCACCCGCCAGTTCTGAGGCACCATATTCCCTTTGTGTCCCTGTGCCCCCTCAACCAGACCCATTTGACTGAAAACATCTGCCTGTCTACTTCCCCAAGATCATGACTTCCCAGGACTGGAGACCGAATCTTTTCATGTCTGTGTTCTCCGTGGCTAATACATATCCCGGTAGAGAGAAGGCTGCCCTATAATGGCTGAATCGATGGATACGTGGGTCAGGGCTGGAGAGGTGGGTGGACAGGGGTAAGGAAACACACCCTCTCTTCCTCCTCCTGGGACCAGCTTCCTGCTCAAGGCTGTCGGTCACCTCAGAGCCGCAGTCTGGGTGGCACGGCCAGCAGCCCTGCCCTTGCTCAGCCAGTGCTCCGTGTTGGACCCATGAGCACCGCTGTGTGCTGTGCATTGTGCTCTGCCCTGAGGTTTGAAGACAGATGGATCCAGGGGCTGAGACGAGCCACAGCCCACTCTGGTTTGGGAGCCTCAGAGCTTCCTGTCAGTCTGTTTGGGAGCTTCCCAGGCACAGGTGGCCTGCTTCTGCCCTGCACCAGCGAGGTCAGTGGGGAAGAGCCTGCACCCTCTCATGAAGTGGACATCGCCTCTGACCCCTCCATCTTCATTTCTATCAAAAATGCAACGCAGGGGCCAGGGAGGCTGAGAATTGCCCCTTGGAGACAAAACTCTGGCCACAGGTAGACTTTGGTTCAGTGGTTCCTAGTGAGTGGTTCACTCACTTTGCAAAGCTCCTCGATTCTTAGTGAGGTCCACGTGATACCTGACATGTGTGCAAGCAAACACCACGGTAAGTGTGGACCATGCACAGGGCAGCCTGGTGGGAACAGTGGGAGCTGTGCATCCTGTGTGTGTGCTAATGACAGCTGGGATACATTTGAAAGCCTGCTCCTAAGGTGGCCCAGTGCAGGGGTGCAGTGTGGTGGGTGTGCCCAGGTGAATGGGTGTGGTGTCACTTTCCTTTACAGTAATGTGACACTTCCACAGGTAGAACCATATGGGCTGTGTTGTGTTTGTTTTTAGTAATGCAATATAAGGGAACTCTAGAAAGTTAATGGAAAATGCATATTATGAAAAAAGCTGTATGCTGCTAAAAGATTATTTACTTATTTGTTTATTTGAAAGGTGGTGTTAGATCTTCCATCCACTTGTTCACTCCCCAAATGGCTGTGGTGGCCCGGGCTGGGACAGGCTGAAGCCAGGAGCCTGGAATTCCATAAGGGTCTCTCACGCAGGTGTCAGGGGTTCAAGTATTTTGGCCAACCTCTGCTGCCTTCCCAGGTGCATTAGCAGGGATCTGGATTTGAAGTGGAGCAACCAGGACTCGAGCCGGTGCCCATACGTGATGCCGGCATTGCAGGCGGCAGCTTGACCTGCTGTGCCACGATGCTGGCCCTGACAAAACTGTACATTGATACCATATTTCTTGTATTAAAACAAACTTATCTTTTAGTTTAATTTTCCATGAACTTTATATTTTCACACACCAACAAATTGCAGATCCCAGTAATGCGATCTTTTACACATTTTTAAGACTGAATAAAGATTGTGCTTAGCAATAGCTCTTAGGCAGGTTTTATATTTTAGTGAACAGAAACAGTAAGAATCAATAGCAGGCTACGTAATTCTCCTTTGAATTGCAGTGATGGCATGATATATTCAGATGAATATAGGCCATGGTCAGTGTTTGGTTTTGGGTGGAGACTTATGTATTTGTTTATATTGTATATTGGCACATTATAATTTTATACATTTATGAGGTGGGGTGGACATTTGGCCTAGCAGCTAAGACTCCGCTTGAGACATCCCACATTGGAAAGCTCAGGTTCAAGTCCCAGCTCCTCCACTTCTGATCCAGCTTCCTGCAGATGCACACACAACCTGAGAGGCAGCAGGTGCTGACTCAAGCCCTTGGGTCCCTGCCTCCCATGTCCTGGGTGGAGTTTCTAGCTCTTGGCTTTGGCCTGACCCAGCTTTGGCTGTTGTGGGCATTGGGCATTGAACCAGCACATGGGTATTCTCTCTGTCTCTGTCCTTCAAACAAACAAAATAAGTAAAAGTTTTAAAAATTGTATATATTTGTGGAGTAGAGAGTGAGTCCATGAGTGTGTACCATGTGGAATGATGAAATTGATATTAACAAATCCACCAGCTCAGATACTCACCCATCCCTGCTGCCTGCCCTCTTCCCTGTGACCTTGGGCCAACAGCTGGCCTTTCTCCCTGCTCTGCCCTCCAGCTGCTGCCGTCAGTGAGACCCTGTGGCTCTCAAGTTTCTGTGCCGGGTTTGGAGGCCGTGGCATGGATCTGTGGCTCAGGGATGGGGGCTCTGGGCTCCATCAGCCAATTCCTTCAGCCAGCTCACCAGTCAGCACTGGACTCACTAAGTGCCCGGCTTTTGAGCACACACAGTGGATACCCAACTGATGATGAGAGAGGGGAGAAAATAATGAAAGCGGAGTCTGACTCACTTCCTTGTGTCTTCCTTCCTCTAGGGTGAAAAGGGCTCCAGTGGCCCCGTGGGACTCCCTGGTCTGAAGGTCGGTGCCCGTGGCACAGGTGCAGTTCAGAGCCTGTGTCCCTTAGCCCCGGTCTCCGTGTCAGGAAGAGACAAGTCCATTAGATTGGCGCCTGCCAGTCTCATGGCCCCTGTTTCTCAGTGTGTCACTGTGCGCGAGGAAGGGTGTGATGGCCAGGGCTGGGCTCAGAACTCAGCTCCGATAGCCTTGCTCTCCATGGCTGGTTAACTCTGCATCAGTCCTTTGAAGCTGCTGCATTCCAAAAGTGGCCAAGGGTTGGGCTTTTAAGACTTAGGTAAATTGCGTGAAAGTCTTTTTACATAAAAGCTGCAAGCTCACTAACTGTACAAGCCAGAGGGGGCTCCCTGAGGCGACTTCTCTCCTGGGTCACCAGCCACCTGCCTCCCCTCCAGCCTCCTCAGGTCTGCAAAGTTATGGGGCCTAAGGGGCCGCCTTCTCTGTTGCAGCTTTGGTCTCAGAAAACTGAGACCTGGAGAGGTGGCAGTGCCCACAAGCAGCTAAAGCCTGGGTGCTGAGTGCCAGCTGTGGCACGGCTGTGGGCAGCTGTTTGACAGGCTGAGCGTGGTGGAGACAAATGGAGACCCCTGGGCCTCTCTCTTCTCCCACTCCTTGTCCCTTCTTAGGTCCCTTGCCCCTAGTGCAGTTCCATGAGCCTTACTCTCCCCTCCCCAACCTGTCTGTCTCTTTGTCTCCCTGCAGCCCCCTCCCCTTCCGAGTGTCTTAGTCTGTCGTCTTTCAGCACATCATTTATCTGCACCTGCACAGGGCCAGGCCCCAGTCGGCTCCAGGGTTGGGGGAGGCTCAGACAGGCCCCATCCCCGAGCACCTGAGTCTGGTGGTGCAGGCAGACCTGTGGGCAGATACAGTGGATTCCTTTCTGCCTGCTGCTTTCTCCTCTCCTGCTGGATCCCTGGGGGTAGTTGCCGTACACCCGCTGTGTGCCAGGCTCCAGAAAGCACTGTGGTTACGATTACCTTGGCTGTGTCCACTGCTTTAATGCAAGGTCCAGCACAGAATAGGGGGTCGATGCTTACTGAATGAATGGTACCAAATTCTGTGTCAACTCTGCACGAGAGGCAGCATTTGTGACACTGAGGGCTGAGGATGGCGAAGGCACTGGTCTGGTGACATGTGCCACCTTTGGCTGGACGTCCCCCTCCTGCTGGCCTTCCTCTCTGCCCTCTGTCCATCCTCTTCTCTGTCCCTTTCTCTCTCTCACCTCCCTCCTGACCTGTAGGAGCCTCCTTCACCTCCTCATCTCTCATCCTCTCCCCTGCCTCTCTGCACTGGCTTTGCCAGGACAGGGAATCATGGGCTTACACCACACTGCTTCCTTCCTCTTGTACACACTCACACACACATTTCACACTCATGTACATCATCATATGCATTCACTCTTACAACACTGTCCATAATGATCATGTGCACATGTGCATACATGCACACGCATCTCACAGAACTCACACTCCTGTATGTATGCATACAGCCCATATACACTTACACTCACACATGCTCACACCCAGCCCCACACGCTTTCTCATAGTCCCAACACTTACACACACATGCATACTCACTCACATACACTCACACTGTCACACATACACATATACACTCACATACATACACAGTCACACAGTCATATGCACATACACTCACACACATATATACACTCAGATACTCACACACCTCACACACCCATACACATACACACTCACAATACAATTATACACTCACACATATTCATATACTCACACACATACATGCTCACTCCCACATACACACTCACACAATCATACACTCACACCTCACACACTCATACACATACACACACACTCACAATTATACACTCACACATATTCATATACTCACACACATATATGCTCACTCCACTTACACATACACATACACTCATACACTCACACCTCACACACTCATACACATGCACGCAGACTCACACTCATACACATACACAAACACTCATAACTCAGTTATACTCATATACTCATAATTACACACATATACACTCACACCCCATATACACACACTCACAATACAATTATACACATATTTGTATACTCACACACATACACATACATGCTCACTCCCACTTACACATACACATACACTCACACAATCATACACTCACACCTCACACACTCATACACATGCACGCAGACTCACACTCATACACACACATTCACACACACTCATATCTCAGTTATACTCATACACTCATAATTACACACATACACACTCGCACATATTCATACATGCACACACACATACAGATACACACTCAAACACTCACACACTTATATGCACTCACACATTCCCCCTGTCCACCTGGCCTCCTTGGTGAGGGTGCCCCTTGTGCTGAGGGGCACAGCTCAGGGTGGCCCAGGGTTCTTGTGGGCCCTGCAGGAAGGAGTGTGGGGGATTCTGCCTCACCTAGTGTGCCAGCCAGAACCTCAGCCCCTCGCTGTCAGACACAGGAGAGGAGCAAAGACCCCGGGGTTGCACCTGGGCCCACAGCAGAGAGCGGGTGTCTGAGATGGGGGCTCTCTCCTGGGGACTGCGCCTGTCCCGTGGGGGCTCACAAGGCAGGAGAGCTGCCCCTTCTGAGATTCTGGCCCCTGCTCACGTGAACAGTGTGCAGTGTTCTCCTGCACTGGCTTTCCCAGTTGGCCTTAGTTCCTGGAATCTTGATGTGGAGGGGTGACAAGGATGCTTCTTTGCTCCCCAGAAGTGGGTCACGTGGCCCCATGGTGCAGGTGGCCATGACAGCATCAGCTGCCTCAAGGGGGCTGCAGCCAGTCTGGCCATGGCGCCTGTGTGGGCAGGAGCCCTGACAGAGAAACTAACCCATGCTCGTCTCTGGTTTCAACCCTCAGGGGGACATGGGAGCCACTGGACTGATGGGTGCTCCTGGACCCAAGGGAGAGAAAGGTGACACGGTGAGTAAGGTGCCACTTCTGGGTGCGGCTGGACCACCTGGCTGATGTGGAGACCCTGGGTCCCCAACACCCCACTTCAGTCTTGCAGATCATTAAGTGTGGGCTGATTATCTGGTGGGTGCTAGCCACGGTGCCCATAGCACCCTCAGGATGAAGCCAGGGCTCCTCTCGTTGGCCAGGGACAGTCTGCTGGACGTGGCCTTGTGGCCTCTTAGCCTAGCCGTCACCAGCCCATGCTTCCCAGCCATGATCCTCCACCCAGACTGGCCATTTGTGGTGCGTTCCTCACTCTGACCATCGCACACCTCCTCCCTCTGCTGAGAATAATGCGGCTACCTTGTTTCCGGTCACATCCCGCTCAGCCTGCCTCCTGCTGTCTCAGCGTCCACACTGAGCTGGTGTCAGACTCTGCAGGGAATCTGCCTGACTTCCAGTGTTTCCACACCAGCTGCACTTCCTCCACCCCACCATCAGGGGGCTCCTGGTGACGTCACAGCATCGCCGACACGTGGCCTAGCATGAACTGTGTTCATGGATCCTCCAGCTGCAGGGTGAATGCTGCTGATACAAGTTCAGGAAAGACCTCTGGAGACGAGCAAGTCACGGTTCAGGGCAGGGCCTCAGGAGCTGAAAAAGCCGGGAAACGCATTCTGGCTCCACTGCAGTGCTTAACCTCTCTGTTTTCCGTATCTGCACAATGGGTTCACAAAAAAACCCATGCAGTTGCATTTTGAGGGTTAAAGGAGTTAATGCAGGCAGACGCTTTAGAACGGTGTTGGAAACAGAGTGCGTGCCGTTTTCTCTGGTCCATTGACCCTTGTCCTCCAGCACGGCACCATACAGGAAGTATCGGCAGCACCGATAGCTGTCCTTGGCTCCAGCTTTCATTCGCTGTGTGGCCTTGGGCAGGCCTCTTTACCTCTCTGAACATTGTTTTAGCAGAATGAGAACCCCAGCTATTCCACGGTGGAAGGTAGCGGATGACCGTTGCTCTTTTTGGTGTGACTGTACTGAGTTTAGTGCAGTCTGACTCTCGGTGCTAGACAGTGAGACACAGTCTGTTGCCTTGAAGGGAGCCAGGCAGGTGCAGTCCCCTCAGGAGCCCATGTCAGAGATGCCCATCTGCTCTTCTGTTCAGGTGCTTCATGCACACTCGCTCGCTCACTCCTTACACCAAGCTTCACACGGCGTCATCACGTCTCCCCTGGGAATGATGCTGCCTTTTCAGACCTGAACCACCTGCCCTCGATGGTACAGGCTGCATGTGGCCGAGACAGGCAGGCTCTGCACCTGCCTGCTTCGCTCCGAGCCCTGTCCCCCTGTGCTGTGCATCTCTGCCCACTAAGTGTAGAAAGCAAACACCTGCTGGCACCAGGTGACTGGGGAATGTGAACAGCACCTGCTGTGTCCTGGCTCAGTGCGCCGTTCTCTATGCTCCCTAAATTCCGTTGTCAATACGGTGAGCTGAGGCCTTGTGGGATGCTTGCCTTGCACGTTAACAAGCTGAAGCTCAGAGAAATGTGGTCACTTAGACAAGTGTGGCTCACAGCTACGCACGTGGGTGCAGGAGGATACAAAATGCCAGGCCTGTTCCTCTCTCCTCCACCTCCGGAACAAGACGCCCTCTCCATCGACTGCTGCCTGTTGTAGCTGGGCTCCCAGGCAGGGCGAGCAGTAGAACCTGGCTCGGAGTCGGGGAGAGCCCCTGGCCCCAGGCCAGCTGGAGAACAAACACGGATGTGCACCCGAACCCCATTTCCCAAGGTGGAATCGTCATCAGTATCGCCTGCCAGGTGCCATCTGGAGTTTAAAATTATAATAAGTGAACTGGGTGGGGGGAATCAGTGGTGAGGCTCCACAGGAGGTTTGTGCTTACAGAGGAAGGACTCTGTCTGAGGATAGAGCGGTGGAGATTACGTGAGCTGAAGAACAGAAAGAGCAGTGAAGAAAATGGGCGGACTCTCAGATGTGGAGGACCGGGGTGTGCACCGGGGTGTGCAAGCTGGAAATTAGAGTACCGAGAGGGAGGAGCAGGGAAGTGCTCCAAGAAGTGATGGCCGAGGATACCCCAGACTTGATGAAGGGGTGACTGCCGCCAAGATACTCAATGAGCTGCAATTCGGATCATCACAGAGAAATCTGCGCTTACAGACACCACCCCAAAAGTTCAGGAACACAAGAAAAAGCTTTGAAAGCTGAAAGAGAGAAAAGTGACTCATCAAGTCGAAGAAACTACATCAAGATTAATAGCTAACTAGCCCCAAGCCAACTAGTCATCAGCTAGCTAGTCATCAGCCAACTAGTCAGAACCCAACTAGTCATAAGCTAGCTCGTCATAACCCAACTAGTCATCAGCTAACTCATCATAACCCAACTATTCATCAGCCAACTAGTTATCAGCAGTAATGGGGGCCAGAATGAGTGGGGGGCTAAGTTCAGGGTAACCGTCATAGCAGCGTATTGCTGGATGCTTGACAAAAAGGCCTGTAATATGTACAAACACAGTGGCTTAACAAAGGGGGCAGGGGATTAGGATTAAAAAGGAGTGTGTGCTGCTGTGTGTCACTGGAAGTCTGGGGCTCCTGCTGAGTTAAGACATATGTGGCAACAAAAACTACAGTGAAAGCATCACTAAGGAGAGTCAAGTGTTACCTAGGACATGCTTAATTTTTTTTTTTTTTGACAGGCAGAGTGGACAGTGAGAGAGACAGAGAGAAAGGTCTTCCTTTTGCCGTTGGTTCACCCTCCAATGGCCACCGCGGCCGGTGTGCTGTGGCCGGCGCACCGCGCTGATCCGATGGCAGGAGCCAGGTACTTCTCCTGGTCTCCCATGGGGTGCAGGGCCCAAGCACTTGGGCCATCATCCTCCACTGCACTCCCGGGCCACAGCAGAGAGCTGGCCTGGAAGAGGGGCAACCAGGACAGAATCCGGCGCCCCGACCGGGACTAGAACCCGGTGTTCTGGTGCTGCAGGCGGAGGATTAGCCTATTGAGCCTCGGTGCCAGCTCATGCTTAATTTAAAAGTAATACAAACTTAAAAAGTTGAGAGTAAATGGACCAAAAATAGAGATGTGAGACAGGTTGAAAAAAGTAAAGCATATGTAGATATCATTACATGTCATACGTGTGAGTGTGTTCAATGAATGAAGTGAACTGTAGGGAATTTTCCGACAGGATGTCAGAGTAAGATCTGTGTGCGTCCTGTCTGCAGGAGACTCAGTGTAGATTCAGAGGCACAAAGAGGTTGACAGAGAATGGAACTATGTGTTCCGAAAACAGAAACGAAGCCTGGAGTGATCGTCCGAGTATCAGAGAAAGTACTTCAAACCCAAACCTGTAGCCCAGAGAAAGACATCAGCTTGATCCTGGCAAATGTTGTCCAACTCTGTGAATATACTAAGAGTCATTGGGTTGTCTGTTTTAAATTGGTGAATTCTCTAGAATAGAAATTGTATTCCAGTAAAGTGCTCCTGGAGACAAAAACAGACATCTGAAGTAACTGAGGGGCTGGAGCTGTGGTGTAGTGGGTAAAGCTGCCACCTGCAGTGCCAGCATCTCATATGGGCACCAGTTCGAGACCTGACTGCTCTACTTCTGATCCAGCTCTCTGCTAATGGCCTGGGAGAGCAGTAGAACATGATGGCTCAAGGACTTGGGCCCCTGCACCCACGTCGGAGACCCGGAGGAAGCTCCTGGCTTCAGATCGGCAAAGCTTCAGCCATTGTGGCCATTTGGGGAGTTAACCAGTGGATGGAAGACCTCTCTCCTCTCTCTCTCTCTCTCTCTCTCTCTCTCTCTCTGCCTCTGCCTCTCTGTAACTGTGCCTTTCAAATAAATAAATCTTTTAAAATAAAGTAACAGAGTCTCCGGGAATGTTCTGCGGGACGGTGCTGGTGAGGATGCTCGTGCCTATGGCTTTCCCAGGCTCTGGGTGGAGCTAGGGAAGGGGCATCGGTCACTTCCACCTCGAGGCGCGGCTGTGCCAGGGAGGGGCTCGGAAGTAATCTCTGCTCCTGTTTACTTTCCTCTAGGGCAGGGGACCTTTTATCCAAGGAGAAAAGGGAGAGAAGGTAAGAACACCCCCGCCAGGGAACAGAACGGGGGGCTGAGGTCTGGGGGAGGTGTGTGTGCCCCTTGTGCTGCCTGGCAAGAGTGTGAGTGGGGAGCAGGTGCACCAGGTGCCCAGCCTCAACGCGTGTCCTACCTGCCCTGGGCAGCTGAAACATGCACATTGGGCGGCAGGGAGAGGAAAGATGGAGACAGGAAATGCAGACTGGGAGCAGTGAGAAGCGAGACCCGTGTGTCCTGTGGACTCAACGTGTTGAGCAGCTGACAATTGAGCTGCACCCGAAGGTGGAGGTGTTGGGGGTAGGGCCACCCAGGCCGAGTGAAGAGCGTGAGCCGGATTCAGAGGGCAAAGCGGAGGGAAATGTGTGTCCCAGATGTGGGCAGTCCAGAATAGCAAAGGACTCTTAGTGTCCCAAGAGTGGGGAATGGAGCTGGAGAGGGTTTGGGCACCCAGCATTGATGATCACAGCCTGATCAGGCTTCCTCCTCAGTGGTGGGAACCGAACAGGGTCTGCACACGGTCACACACCTGAGTGCATTCCAATAGCAGGTGCCAGATGGAGCCGAGAGGAGCCATCAGAGCGCTTTACGGGGAAGAGTTGGGTGATTACTGCAGGATTTACAGGGGAGTGGACAGCGGACACAGCTGGCTGCGGCAACCAGGCTGGAAAGACCTGGGGATGGAGGAGAATTCATGTGATGCCTAACAATGTTCTCCACAGCTCTCAGTGTCGCATCTTCTTTTACCCTCATCATAACAGGCGCAGGCTCAACAGAGGGGAAATGTGGAATTCCTTCTGCACTGGAGAAATGGAAGTAGAGAGCCATGTCCCCACATACCAGCAGTTTTTAAGCCCTCCCTTTTCCCTGGAGAGGCAGCCCAAGAATTCTAGGGCACATTTACGTGGGTGATGCCATCAGAGCCCACACAGGCGCAGAGTGGGAGCACAGGTGCTGCTGGGTCTCGGGGGCACCTGCTGCTCTGCGGGGATCATGCCAGCCCCACAGAGCAGATCCTCTCCCCCGGGTGCCTCTGCATGCAATTAACGTAGAAATGGCTTTCGCGTGTGTCTTCTCCTGTGGAAGCCCTTGGAGTTGGTACTTTGGATTCCAGGTGTACTTGGAGGTGGTGACTCAAGGCTGTGCATGAGGGCTTAAGCATGTGTGGTTTGTAAGGAGACTGGACACAGATGCAGTGCTGTGCAGTGGGCAGAGGGTAGAAGGCATTGTGACACTCTTGAACGAGGCAGCAGCCGTCAGCAAAACTACTGTTAGGAAAATTATTAATGACTTAGAACGTGCAGATAACATTTTATCAAATCTTTAGAACATTATCACAAGATAGATGTCCCATATGACCCCAGCTGTGTGTGTGTATAAGAGTGTGTATTAGGAGGGGGGGAGGGGGAGAGAGAGTTAATAATGCTGGTCAGCCCATCGTTAAACAGTGGTTGTCTGTACTGGAAAACGTTATGCAAAGGTTTATTTTTGTGTCTTCATTTGTTCACGATGAACTCCCCCCCCCCCCACTAAAATCACAGAACAGTAGTGAAAAGTATCATGAGGAGGCAGGATGCACGGCGTGCGAGAAGCTGGACAGCCTGACTGAACCGGGTCAGGTGTTTGCCTTTCTCCGGCTCTGAGGTCAGCTGTTCAACCCCAGTCTTCTGATACCTAAACATGGGCTTTGTGGCAACCACCGTCCGTGATTTCTGGTTGAAAAGCCAGATGCCCAAATTCGGCAGCTGCTTTCCACTGTGAATTTTTAAAAGATTTGTTTGTTTGAGAGACAGAGTTACAAACCGAGAGAGTGAAAGAGATCCCCAAATGGCTGCAAAGGCCAGAGCTGGACCAGTCTGAAGCCTGGAGCTTCTTCTAGGTCTCCCACATGGGAGCAGGGGCCCAGCTGCTTGGGCAGTCTTCCACTGCTTTCCCAGGCCATTAGCAAGGATCTGGATTGGAAGAGAAGCAGACAGGACCCGAACCAGCACCCATAAATGATACTAGTGCTACAGATAGAGGCTTAACCCACTAGGCCACAGCACTGGTTCTGTTCCATGAACTTTTATGCTTCGTTTTACTGTGATGGGAATGCTTGCCGAGAGACCTGCCCGTAACCAAGGTTCCAGCGCACAGTATAGCAGGCTAGAGACACGGAACTGCACCATCCATCTCTCCAATTTGTCCACCTTGGGTAACGGAAGCTTGGCAACCATTGAACCCCAGTTCCCTGTCCCCTTCCCCCAGCCCCTGGAAACCATCGTTAGTCACTCTCCTAAATGTGATTTTGCCTCCCTGAAGGCCGTCTCTTGCTGTGGTGATCCTGGCAGTGCAGGTGTCTCTCTGAGGTCTTGATTTCGACTCTTAGATAAGTAGCCAGGAGTGCAATTGCTGCATACTGTGGGAGTTCTGCAATTTCTTAAAAGATTTATTTATTATTTGAGAGGCAAAGTTATAGGCAGAGAGGGGGGAGACAGAGAGAGAGAGGTCTTCCATCTGCTGGTTCACTCCCCAAATGGCCATATTAGCCGGAGGTGGGCTGATCTTAGCCAGGAGCCAGGAGCTTCTTCTGAGTCTCCATTGTGAGTGCAGGAGCCCAAGGACCTGGGCCATCTTCCACTGCTTTCCCAGACCGCTAGCAGGGAGCTGGATTGGAAGTGTTGGAAGTGGAGCAGTGCTCATATGAGATGCAGGTACTGCAACAGAGGCTTAACCCACTGTGCCACAACTCCGGCCCCCCTAGAATTTCTGAGAATGTCTCTGTGTTGTTTTCCCTGGCAGCTGCACTATTTTTCATGTTTCCCACCACCAGCAGGGTGCAATAGCTACTTTTACTTCTGACTGTTGGGGAGAAGCTCTGTTCTGGGGGCCACTGGGCAGAGCACAGGTCACTGACAGGACACCCAGATGTTGCTTGGAGTCGGAAGCTTGGGCGTCTAGTTCCTTCAGGTCCTAACACCTGACAAAGTGGTGCTTGCCAAGTGAAACCATGTGACCCCGTGATCTCCTGTGTCCCCCCTGGCCCAGCCTCTCCTCTGGCGGAGGTGTTATCCTTGGTGTATATGGGAGTCAGGCAAAGGCTAAGCCTCCTCCATCACCTGGATGGCAGGTGTGTCTGCCTTGTTGGTCCTGGATGGCAGGTGTGTCTGCCTTGTTGGTCCTGGGTTGATGGGTGTGTCTGCCTTGTTGGTGCTGGGTTGATGGGTGTGTCTGCCTTGTTGGTGCTGGGTTGATGGGTGTGTCTGCCTTGTTGGTGCTGGGTTGATGGGTGTGTCTGCCTTGTTGGTGCTGGGTTGATGGGTGTGTCTGCCTTGTTGGTGCTGGGTTGATGGGTGTGTCTGCCTTGTTGGTGCTGGGTTGATGGGTGTGTCTGCCTTGTTGGTGCTGGGTTGATGGGTGTGTCTGCCTTGTTGGTGCTGGGTTGATGGGTGTGTCTGCCTTGTTGGTGCTGGGTTGATGGGTGTGTCTGCCTTGTTGGTCCTGGGTTGATGGGTGTGTCTGCCTTGTTGGTGCTGGGTTGATGGGTGTGTCTGCCTTGTTGGTCCTGGATGGCAGGTGTGTCTGCCTTGTTGGTGCTGGGTTGATGGGTGTGTCTGCCTTGTTGGTCCTGGGTTGATGGGTGTGTCTGCCTTGTTGGTCCTGGGTTGATGGGTGTGTCTGCCTTGTTGGTCCTGGGTTGATGGGTGTGTCTGCCTTGTTGGTCCTGGATGGCAGGTGTGTCTGCCTTGTTGGTGCTGGGTTGATGGGTGTGTCTGCCTTGTTGGTGCTGGGTTGATGGGTGTGTCTGCCTTGTTGGTGCTGGGTTGATGGGTGTGTCTGCCTTGTTGGTCCTGGATGGCAGGTGTGTCTGCCTTGTTGGTCCTGGGTTGATGGGTGTGTCTGCCTTGTTGGTGCTGGGTTGATGGGTGTGTCTGCCTTGTTGGTGCTGGTTTGATGGGTGTGTCTGCCTTGTTGGTCCTGGATGGCAGGTGTGTCTGCCTTGTTGGTCCTGGGTTGATGGGTGTGTCTGCCTTGTTGGTCCTGGGTTGATGGGTGTGTCTGCCTTGTTGGTGCTGGGTTGATGGGTGTGTCTGCCTTGTTGGTGCTGGGTTGATGGGTGTGTCTGCCTTGTTGGTGCTGGGTTGATGGGTGTGTCTGCCTTGTTGGTGCTGGGTTGATGGGTGTGTCTGCCTTGTTGGTGCTGGGTTGATGGGTGTGTCTGCCTTGTTGGTGCTGGGTTGATGGGTGTGTCTGCCTTGTTGGTCCTGGGTTGACGGGCGGCCTCTGTTGCCTGTCCGCACACCCGCAGGCACCTCGCTGGAGCCCAGAGCTCTGCTGTACCTCCTGTCCCAGGCTGGAGGCTGCCGGGACCCGGTTGCAGCTGGGGACCCTGTCACACGAGCAGTGCTGGCAGTGGCGCTTGCGGCTCTGTCCTCGGCTGACACAGTCTCGCAGTGGCATTTGCAGCAGTCAGCTGTGTGGTCAGAGTCATCCCCCTCTCTGAATCCTGGACCTCATCTACGAAAATGATGGTGTGGGAGCTGATGGCACTCAAAGCCCCTTTCAGGTGGTGACTTGGAGACTGGAGAAGGGGTGTCAGTCTTCTGGAAACAACATGGGTCGTGGGGACTGGTAGGGCCCACGGAGGGGAAGACGACCATGGTAAACTAGCTTCTTTGCTGAATGTCATCTCCAAAGTGTTTGCTGAGGGCTGGGAGTTGAGTGGACGGGAGCCCTCCCCTCCCAGGGCTGGGGGTCACGATACTCCCGTCCTGGCTGCCCGCTGGACGACAGCCCCTGCACACCCAGCTCTGTGCTCCGCACTTCCCCATCATGGGACAGGGCGTGGCTGGACCCATTTTGCAGACGAGGGTGGTGTGTCCACGTCACATGGGCAGTAAGTGGCTGGGAAGCTCAACCTCCAGGGAGCTGCAGGGCTGGCTGAACCATCGCTTCTTCTGTGGCCGAGGAAACAGAGGCGTGGGGGAGGTGAGCAGCTGGCCAGGGCCACCCGACTGAGAAAGTGCCAGGCGTGCAGCTGCCCTCTTCGGCATCCCTGTCACTTGCCCTGAGACCATCCTTGGTGCCCCTCGTTCTCAAAGCCTCCCCTCTGGATCCTCTTCTATGCCCTGGTTCTCCCCCAGTGTTTATTCAATGAGGCTAAGATAAATGAGAGAGGCAGCCCAAGGTTCACCCACAGTCCAGGTGCTGGACATGTGCAGAAAAGGGAGAGAACAGATCCTGCATCCCAGAGCCTGGAAGACGACTAGCCCCGAGTAAGTGCTTGTAACTGAATAATCGCTTAGGGACGTCTGCATTCCAGTCTGGATCTCAGCAGGAGGCTCTCAGGCTGTTGGAGATGAGCAGATCCAATGCCAGCTGCTGTTGCTGAACCTTGTGTCTGCCCTTGGGAGCTCCTGTGCCTCAGTTGCCTTTTCTATAAAGGGGGTCATTGTGGCCCCTCCCATGGAAGGTTGCTGGGGCTTTAAAGGGATGAATACCCGGGCTTGGACGCAGCAGCTGGCATCGCCCTTGCTCAGTGTCATGCCGCTGTTCTTGTCACTTTGTCACCAGTTTCCATGCTGTCCTGGTGGTGTGATCTGAGCTGATTTGGGGGCATTTTGGAGTGGAGTTGGGCAGAACAGCGGAGGGGTGATGGCCCCCAGTGCCCCCTCTGGTCCCTTGGTTTTCCATCTTGAGTGCCGCAAGGTAGCCTCTGAATGGGCAGCAGTGTCTGTGTTTGTGTGATGTGGTCTGCAGAATCAGCTGGACCAGGAGCCCCCGGAGTGGTGCAAGGTTTAGAAATGATGGAAACTAGGGTACAGAGTGTGGTTTCCAGTGCACCGTCTCCTTGTGGTGCACCTACCGATCTGGGAGACTGCAACCCTGTGGAGAGGAAAGCAGGGAGGTACCCCTTCCTAGCCCCTTCCTGGCCCCACAGAATCCTCCGGTGTCCTGCAGCTGGAGTGCCCATTCCGGTTTCCTCTGTGCGTCTGTGCTGCCCTGGGAGGCCACCTCAGGGCACTGAGTTCCTGGCGGAGGCATCCCTGGGGATGCTGACGACAAAGCTGAGGGAAGTGTGCTGCCAGGTGTTGAATTTAAGGAAGGTTCCTAGAAATCTGGGCCCTGACAGTCAGCGGAGGCAGCTGGATCCACAGCACTTCGAAAAGTGGGTTTTGCACACATTTCTTCCAAACCGAGCCCCCCATGGAAATGTCTGCTTCCTCCTTCTCTCATGATTTGGAGCTGGACATGGCCTGGGGCTCCCTGGGTCTGGGAGTCGTGAAACAGCTGCCTTTCAGGTCAGGGTGCCTGGAATTCCTGGGCTCCAAGTGTCTCCCTTTGCTTTAACCAAGTTTCCCCTTTAAACGAGCAAGTGCGTGTGAGTTCACGTTTGACCTTAAAATGCTTCTGAGGCCGTGCTGCCCTGTGCTCCTTGGCACTGGGAGTTAGAAATGGGCGTCCTACCTGGCGTGGGGCCCAGCACACTTCCCCGGTGTTTGTCTCTGCGGGTTCTGGGCCAGTCTTCCCTAGGCACTGTCAGTGTCTACCTCCCTGCTGATCCCGCCTCCTCACATGTCCGTCATCCCCTCTGCCTGTTGAAATCCTGTGGATGCTTCTGATGCAGTGACCCTCATAGACGTGGTCCTGTTCATTCCTCCTGGGACATAGACACGTGTACAAACACATGTACAGATACACATATACACACAGACACATGGATGTACACATAAACAGGCACAGGCATGTGAACACATACAGACACATGAACACACAGATACACACAGACACAGAGAAACAGACACATACAGACACACTCAGACACATGAACACACGCAGACACACAGATACAGAGACCCATAGACATGCACAGACACGTGAACATATACACATGAACACATACATTCACATAGACACACAGACATGGACATACACAGACACATGGACACGCAGATACACATAGACACAGAGAAACATGGACACATACAGACACACCCAGAAGCACATAAACACAGATAACCTATACACACATAGACACACAGAGACATACAAACACATGCAGATACATGGACACACAGATACACAGACACATAGACACACACGTGAACACATGGATACACAGAGACACATGAACACATGTACACACACATATACAGATACACCCAGGCACATAGACATACGCAGACATGTACACTGATGTGATTGATTTCACTGTAGAAAGCTATGTGCAGAGGACAGAATAGTTGAATGTAGGTTCTTACTTGATAAAAGCCATAAGAGCTTCTGGGAGCCAGACACAGCCCTCGGGGATTGGAGAGGGACAGCAGAACAGGAGACCTGAACTTTGGAGCATGGTGAGCTCCATGTCTGGCCCAGAGAGCAAGGGGAGGGGGCCGGGGATGGAGGTGATGCATGCTTGGGTAGAAGGGTCACTCTGACTCCTGGGCAGTTGGTAGGCAGGGCCAGTGGCTGGAGGTGATGCTGTTGATGCTGTTCTCATTGAATGAGGCCCCAAGGGAGGCAGTCAGGTCTGTGTTCACAGTGATGCTTCTCTGGTTCCCACAGACACACCCGGGACTGTCCATATTGTGGGAGAACAGCTCCTTACCTGAGCCAGGGTTCTTCTTCACTGCTGTGCCCTGGGAACCTCTATTTGAA
Organism: Oryctolagus cuniculus; assembly: GCF_051225735.1. Classification (NCBI taxonomy): domain Eukaryota; kingdom Metazoa; phylum Chordata; class Mammalia; order Lagomorpha; family Leporidae; genus Oryctolagus; species Oryctolagus cuniculus. Next base: position 164,800,469 of record NC_142872.1, on the reverse strand, counting down.
ATTGTGAGATGAAAGGTTCTTAGAGACAGAACTGGGCTGCAGGGGTGGGTGGGGAGTGAGCAGGGGGCTCTACTATGTGTGGACTTTCTTCCTGCTGCTTCCCTCAAAGAGCAGTAACCTGGAGAGGTCTCCAGGGAACATCAGATGTTCCTGCCTGTCAGGGCCATGAGGCTCCAGATGTTTATGTCCCACACAGAATCCCTGCTTCTTCCCCAGCCCATTAGCAGGACAGGAACCAATGCCAATATGGGATGTTGATGTCGCAGGCAGTGTCTTTACCTGCACCACCACAATGCTGGCCCCCATGGATTCTCCACTTTTGACTGCTCCGTTGACTGGTTCTGTTCTTCTCCCACAAAGTGCTGTGTGTCTGTGGGAATTCAAGTCCCTCAAAAACCATTCTACTTGTAGGAATCAACTTATTTAATGAGAAGACTCACTGTGGAGCCTCTGAGCCAGAAAATATAAATTACACGTTTGTACATGTAAAACTTCCAAGATGTATTTATGACATTTTCCTACAGCTCGGGGCCTCTTTGCTCTCTGCTCTCTGCTGGCTAATCAGAGCCCTGTCTCCTATTCTTCACGGATGCACTAATGTGTGCGGGCCAGCCGCACCAGTCGAACGGAACCTGAAGGAGGAGTGGGAATGAAAAGAGGGACAAGGGCACAGAGAATGGAGCCAAGGCAACAAGGCTGATGAAGGCTCATTTATTCCAGCGTCTCAGCGATATTTTATACATTACCAGCTGCAGCTCAAGGCAACACAGAAGTTAACAACACAGGCAAGCAACTTATCAGGCTTTCTGCACCACAGTCATAACATAGTTAATTTTAGCGGAGTGTTCTTGTTTGATCATTCTCCTAGAGCATGGGAATAGATGACTTTTTTTCATCCCAGGAATTCCACAAGCCGAGACTGACCTTGAGTTGTCTATGACTTGTTTATGGGCCGCCTACACTAATGTGCATTATCCATGGTCATCAAGTTGGGTAACTGTGGTTGAGTGCCTTCTATTTTCTACAGTAATGGGTTTAAGGGTAAATTAGTTTAGCTGTGTATGTGCCCTCAAACAGTCTTGTAGGTTGGGGGTAAGATGCTGAGTCAGGATACAAGTACCTAATGCCCTGTCCGTGGTGCTGAAGGACAGAGACCCTTTGAGTTCAGGGTTCTCCTCCAGCTCTCTCTCTCGTTCTCCAAGTCTCATGGAACAGTTGCAAGATGGAGGACCTCATGCAGGAGGGTGAGGCTATTTACAAGAAGGGGAAATGTGTGATGATTAGCCTGAGAGGGCAGGAGAGGCTAGTAGGGCAGAGACCACAGACGGGTTGGCTGGTCTAGACCTTGGCTCAGCCACTCATCAGCTGTGTGGCTGTTACTGAAACCCTGCAACCTCTGCTTTCCTTGTCTATAATTCCGCTAATACTGGTCTAATAGTTCTCATCTCAGAGGGTTGCTGCCAGGATTAAGTGAGCTAATGGAGATAGATGACTTATATTTGTAAAAAAGTGCTCATAAATGTTAAGTGTAAATATAATTACCATGACACCAGCATAGCACTTCATTATTCTGCACCAAATGATGTCTTCTGGGTCCTCAGCACGAATGAGGTCTTACCCCCAGAGGCAGCTGGCAGCTGTGAAATGTCTTAGCTCTCCCGCCTCTCCCAAGGACTTCTGGGACTCTCCAGGCCTCAGGAAGCTGGCAGAGTGTTGTTAAAATGGACAGGCATAGAGGTCCTTTCCTGGCTTAGGTTCATCAGAAATAATTCACAGAGCACCTAAGAAAACGGTGCCTGGTAATGTCAGGCATCATCTGCCAGGATTCTTGCTGTTGCCTTGAAACTGAACTTCAGGGGAGGGAGCTGTGCTGGTCCTGCAGGCTGTTGGCTGTGGGACCAGGAGCATGTGCGTATCTATCCATGTGGCAGGAGCAGGTGCGTGTCTTTCCATGTGGCTGGAGCAGGTGCGTGTCTATCCATGTGGCTGGGCAGGTGCATGTCTACCCATGTGGCTGGCGCAGGTGCGTATCTGTCCATGTGGCTGGGGCAGGTGCGTATCTACCCGTGTGGCAGGAGCAGGTGTGTATCTGTCCATGTGGCTGGAGCAGGTGCGTGTCTACCCGTGTGGCTGGGGCAGGTGCGTATCTACCCGTGTGGCTGGGGCAGGTGCGTATCTACCCGTGTGGCTGGGGCAGGTGCGTATCTACCCGTGTGGCTGGGGCAGGTGCGTATCTATCCGTGTGGCTGGAACAGGTATGTGTCTATCCGTGTGGCTGGAGCAGGTGCGTGTCTATCCGTGTGGCTGGGGCAGGTGCGTATCTACCTGTGTGGCTGGAGCAGGTGCATATCTATCCGTGTGGCTGGAGCAGGTGCATATCTATCCGTGTGGCTGGGGCAGGTGCGTATCTGTCCATGTGGCTGGAGCAGGTGCGTATCTACCCGTGTGGCTGGGGCAGGTGCGTATCTACCCGTGTGGCTGGGGCAGGTGCGTATCTACCCGTGTGGCTGGGGCAGGTGCGTGTCTATCCGTGTGGCTGGGGCAGGTGCGTGTCTACCCGTGTGGCTGGGGCAGGTGCGTATCTACCCGTGTGGCTGGGGCAGGTGCGTATCTACCCGTGTGGCTGGGGCAGGTGCGTATCTACCCGTGTGGCTGGGGCAGGTGCGTATCTACCCGTGTGGCTGGGGCAGGTGCGTGTCTACCCGTGTGGCTGGGGCAGGTGCGTGTCTACCCGTGTGGCTGGGGCAGGTGCGTGTCTACCCGTGTGGCTGGGGCAGGTGTGTATCTGTCCGTGTGGCTGGAGCAGGTGCGTGTCTACCCGTGTGGCTGGGGCAGGTGCGTGTCTACCCGTGTGGCTGGGGCAGGTGCGTGTCTATCCGTGTGGCTGGGGCAGGTGCGTGTCTATCCGTGTGGCTGGAGCAGGACTCGAGCTCATGTTTTCTGACATTTGACTCTGCCGGTCTGTGCTGAGGAATGTCTCAAACTTGAGCCAACATCCGGCTCTCCTGGAGGACTTGTTAGACCAGCTCTGGATCCCGTTCCCAGAGTTCTTATTCAGTAGTTCTGGGACGGGGCCAAGGAGCCTGCTTTTCCGATAAGGCCCCAGGTGTTGCTTATGCTGCTGGCCCAGAGCCACTCTTTGGGGGACCACTGCCCAGAGTGCTCTAAACTTAGGGGACAGTGGTGTCTCCTGCCAGATGGATGAAGAATGATGCCAGAATCGCACCTCTGGCGATAAAGCAATGTACTTGCCAACTTTTAGAAGTGACCCCCGAACCAAAGGAGCAAGAGAAACATCTGTGCCCTCACTTCTCTGCATCCTGCCTGGGGAGCCAACAGTCTGATCCCAGGGATCTGGATGTCGGCCAGTGTGGATGCTGGCCAGTGGGTGTGGGGGGGTGTCGCTCCCCCTCTTCATGGAGGAACGACACAGGACCCTGTGCTGTTCTTTCGTCTGCTCGGCCCTCCCCGGGTTTGCTGCTGGTTCTTCCCGGGTTGGCTACTGTCCCTTCCACCTCCGTGGAAGGGCAGTTCCCCCTGGCCACATTCCCCACTTCCGCAGGGGAGTGGCACACCGCCGGCCGGCTCTCTCGGGGGCTGCACAGGTGTTCCCCTTAGATGTTCCCCGTAGATGTTCCTGGTGCATGTTGTCTTTCTCCTCCTTTATAGTCCTCCTCCGCCAATCCTAACTCGGCTGCCCACACGCCGAGTACGCTGCTCTCCTCCAATCAGGAGCAAGTCCTACAGTTTATTAGTTGAACTGGAGGCACCTGTGTAGAAGCTGTTTTCTTCTCTCCCAGCGCCATATTGTGGGAGAGCAGATGCATAGAATAAGTCTTAATTCCAGTAACTCAGTCTAGTCCGGATTGTTCCCCACAGGGAGGGTCATTTCCTGCTAGATGATTCCCTCCCATGGGGCTCCAAATGAGACCAATGGGTATATGTAGGGGAGAGGGAGGCAGGACCGGCAGAGAGGGCAGAGTGGGGACTTGGAGTGAAGCCTGAAGTTCGAGTCACAGCTGCCCACATGAACCTGGGGCCCAGAGCCTTAGTTGTCTTCTGCAGTGAGCATCACACATTCATTATGTCTTTTGTGCTCTTAGCACCCTGGGAGTGGATGTCCTTTGGGCAGGTGATGGAGAGAGGCTTAGCTGGTCTACTGGAAGTAACAGTGCCTGCACTTGTTTCTGGATTTCTCTCTACACAGAGCCCCCTTGGCCCAGAGGTCCTGGTACTCCTCTCCTCAGCCTCTTTCCTGGCGATGAGGCCGAGGCATAGGCGGGGAAGTGGCTCTGTCTTTACCTGCCGCTGTAACAAACGGTCTTGGACTGAGTCAGTGCCAGCAGCAGAGGCCCACTGCTCCCATTGTGGAGGCCAGGAAGTTCACGACCAAGGCAGCAGCAGATGAGTGCCTGGCCGGGCTGCCCCTCCTTCACAGATGGCGCCGTGGCCGACAAGTTCCCTGGAGCCCTTCTTATCAGGGCACAAATCCTGTCTGTGTAGGCTCTACCCTCGTGAGTTAGTTGTTACGGCCCCAGCTTTCCATACTATCAATGGGATTAGACTTCAGCATTCAGATCAGGGCAGGAAGCAAGCTGGCCTACACAGCGAAGTTGCGACAGGTTCCACGCGACCCAGACCTGCTCGCTCTAACTGAGCACTTCTCTCTGCCACTCTTCTATCCTGTCCTCCTTCCTATCTCACCCTCGTTTTTTCCTTTGTACTTTATTGTGGCTCCTCACCTCCCTGATACCTCCAATACAGTCTTCCTGCACCTGCCGTTGCCAACGTGGCCTCCTGTGTTCTCCGCACTCGTTTGCCTGACCAACCCCATGAACACGGAGAGCAGTCTTAGTTCCTCAACTCTTACTGCAATACTGTTTTACTATTTCCCAGCCTACGCCTCTGTCTACCTTCACTGGAGAGCTCTGTGAAGCTATACGTGGTGAAACTTAGGCTCAGAGAGGCCAAGGGACTTCTTGATGAATGTGAACAGCTTTTTCTTTTTCTTTTTCTTTCTTTCTTTCTTTTTTTTTTTTTTTTTGACAGGCAGAGTGGACAGAGAGAGAGACAGAGAGAAAGGTCTTCCTGTGCCGTTGGTTCACCCTCCAATGGCCGCCGCGGCCAGCGCGCTGTGGCTGGCGTACCGCGCTGATCCGATGGCAGGAGCCAGGTACTTATCCTGGTCTCCCATGGGGTGCAGGGCCCAAGTACTTGGGCCATCCTCCACTGCACTCACGGGCCACAGCAGAGAGCTGGCCTGGAAGAGGGGCAACCGGGACAGAATCCGGCGCCCTGACCGGGACTAGAACTCGGTGTGCTGGCGCCGCAAGGCGGAGGATTAGCCTATTGAGCCACGGCGCCGGCCCAGCTTTGTCTTTTCAAAGCCACTGCGTCCAGCTGGAGAATTTGGGGTGGTGGTGGTGACTAAGTGCGAAGATTGGGTGATGTGAAGACGTGAAATGCCTGGGTCAGATTGATTTTCCTAACAGCAGGGATGCATCCGGCGAGCTGTGTGGGTCTCACAAGTACTTGAGGGTGAACATTTCCCAGAACGTGTGTGTACGTGTGTGTGTGCAGGATTAGTTATCCACACCACGTAAAATAAACTATATAAAAAAACAAGACACTTTGTGACTCATCTTGTTAGGCCTCCAGGCAGACTGTCAGAATCCCAGAAGAGGGGGCCACAGCCCCAGCATAAAGCAGAGTGGCTGCCTGTGTCACACTGGCCATCTTAGCCCAAGTGGTACATTCTCCCTGTCCTGGGGAAGCACTGGGCCTGCAGCTGAGAGCCAGTGGGCCTCTGGGCACTTCACCGTCCAGGCTAGAGTCATTAGTACCTGGGGGAGGATTTGAAACTGCTGCTTGCTGACTTGAGAGCCCGTTCTTTCCACCGTGCCCTGCTCTTCACTTTGCTTCTGGGGACTACACATCCCCCAGACTAACCTCACAGCACCAGAGCCCCTCAGTTTCTTTCCTCCTGAGCCCACGCCCTCTAGAGCACACCTGAGGGACCCGCGCCAAGCCAGGCACAGGTGATGTGCAGGTGTTAAGTCTCACTTCCCGAGGATTAGCCTAGTGAGCCACGGCGCCGGCCGGCTGATTTCTGTATGAAAGCCATTTTAACTGGGGTAAGTCTCACTTCTCACATCATGGAGCTCTGACTTGTGGGTGAGCCCGACCACACAGGTATCTGTTGTGCATCTACCAGAAAGAACTGGCAAGGCTAGGAAAATGAGGAAGGTTCCAGAACTCTCCGGAGTTCTCTCTGGCTTTGTCTCTTTATCTCCCTGGCTTCTTTTAGGGACATCTCTGAGAGCAACAACTCCCTAGCTTTATTCCTGAGGCAAGAGCCCCTCACAACATCCCTTCCCTCCTGTCAGCCACAGTGGGGCTTGTGACCTGCAGGAGCAGACTGGCCACCCAGGCAACCACCACCCCCTAGGCGGAGTAGCCAACGTCCTGGCTGGGCTCTGCCCTTACTGGCCCCAGCAGACCCAATCCTGGAGGGCAGCAGCGACTGGGCCACTTCCTCCAGAAAGTCTCATTCCTTTGTGACATTTCCCCTTTGGGAAAATCTCAGGTTGAGCCCCAGGATTGGAAGGGACATGCAGGTAAGACGGCTGGCATCTTGCCCCCAGAAAATACATGGCCCTTTGCTCCGGTCGGTGTCAGAGTCTGTAGCCTGAGCCTGCTCCTGGCCTCTGGTCTTCTGGTTTGCTATAGATCTTCTGAGTCCCATGAGATAGTTAAAGAAGCTCCAGTTTCCAGGACACGGTGCTGGCTGAGGCCAAGGGGGAGGTGGTGCCCTGGACATGGAGAGCAGTGACACTGGCCAGGCTACCTTGCTGGGTCACATCCCCTCTGGCGAGTCTGGCTGCATGCACTTAAAAGCTTATGAAGCTAATGGAAGCTGGGAAAGGCATCTTCTCCCTGGCCCCAGTGTGCTGGCATGGTGGGATTCCATCTGATTCCTCTGTCATCCTGGGCTGTGGTAGCCAGGAGGGCAGGTGACACCAGGAGCCCAGGACCTGCCAGCAGAGAGCGTGCTTTCATTTCCCACACCCACCTGCTGCTCTTGTCCCCATGCTGTGTGTGTGTGCAGCGAGTGAGGCCAGCTGGCTGCTGCTGTCCCCCGTGTACTGTGTGTGTGTGTGTATCAGGTGAGTGCTGAGCCTTCCAGGTTGGCTCTGTTTCAGGGCACGTGGCCAGGAAGGTGTACAACTGGGGTGACCTCCTGTCTGTCTGATGCCAGGGCCTGAGGTGTTTGTGTTTTTCTCTTCAACATCACATTGACTTGAGGCTGTGGAAGGCGGGTGCTGGAAGATTCGGAAGCATGTGCCCATGTGTGTGCTTCTTAGTTTGTAGATAAACACTAGCAGTCAAGTGTGACGTGCCTCGAGAAAACATCTATCTTGTGTTGTTAGGAGGACCCCCCAGGTGGTGTGGGTAGAGATGCACTCTTGCATAGTGTCTTGTCAGGTCCACGTGGAGAGTCAGCAGTGCTATGCCCAGTACCCCCGTTTGAAGGGGGAGAAAAGGACCTGGCTGGGGAAGGTGAGCGGAGAGCAGGTCTCAGGCAGGAGCCTCAGATTGGAAACAAGCAGGGTCAGAGCTGGACTCGAGCTCAAAGATCCTAGAGATGCCCCTTTTAAAAAAATTTAATGTTTTATTTGTGCATTTGTATTTTCAAGGGAAGATTTATTTATTTAAAAGGCAGAGCTACAGAGAGATCCTCCATTGACTGATTTGCTCCCAAATGGCCACAACAGCTGGGGCTGGGCCAGGCTGAAGCCAGGAGCCTGGAGCTCCATCCAGGTCTGCCACACGGGTGCAGGGGCCCAAGGACTTGGGCCATCTTTGGCTGCTTTCCCAGGTACATTAACAGGAAGCTGGATTGAAAATGAAGCAGTTGTGTGTCTCAATGGGCACCTATATGGGATGCTGGCATTGCAGGCTTAATCCATCGCACCACAACACCTGCCCCTGTACACTTGTGTTTGAAGAACAGAGTAACAGAGAGACACACACACACACATACATGCAATATTTCATCTGCTGGTTCCCTCCCCCAGAATGCCTGTAACAGCTGGGGCTGGGGTAGGCTGAAGTCGGGAGCCAAGAATTCCATCCAGTTCACCCACAGTGGTGGCAGCAACCAAAGTACTTGAGTCATCCCTGTCGCTCGCCCTCTTCATGGAGGAACGACACAGGACCCTGCACTGTTCTTTCGTCTGCTCGGCCCTCCCCGGGTTTGCTGCTGGTTCTTCCCGGGTTGGCTACTATCCCTTCCACCTCCGTGGAAGGGCAGTTCCCCCTGGCCACATTCCCCACTTCCGCAGGGGAGCGGCACACCACCGGCCGGCTCTCTCGGGGGCTGCACAGGTGTTCCCTTAGATGTTCCCCTTAGATGTTCCCCTTAGATGTTCCCCTTAGATGTTCCTGGTGCATGCCGTCTCTCTCCTCCTATATAGTCCTCCTCCGCCAATCCCAACTCGGCTGCCCACACGCCGAGCACGCTGCTCTCCTCCAATCAGGAGCAAGTCCTACAGTTTATTGGCTGAACTGGAGGCAGCTGTGTAGAAGCTGTTTTCTCCTCTCCCAGCGCCATATTGTGGGAGAGCAGATGCATAGAATAAGTCTTAATTCCAGTAACTTAGTCTAGTCCGAGTTGCTCCCCACAGATCCCCCTTTCTTTTTATTTTTTGGCGTTGATACGCGCCTGTCTTCGGTGTCCCGCGGCACACACTCTGCTCTACTTGCTAGAGTTGCCACAGGTTCTTACAAGTCCTATCAATCAGGCAAACTGAATCCGGGTCCTCTCTTCGCCATGTTGTGAGGAGGTTTTTAGGCGCTGATGCGTGCCTGTGTTCGGTGCCCTGCAGCGCATGCTCTGCTCTGCCTGCAGGTGCTTACAAAACCTAGCAATCAGGCAAACCGAATCCAAGCCTTCTCAGCGCCATATTGTGGGGAGGCTTATTGGTGTTGATTCATGCCTATCTTCGGTGACCTGCAGCTCATACTCTGGTCGAGCCGCCTGCTGGTGCTTACCGCCTTACTAATCAGGCAGACCGAATCCAAGCCCTCTCATTGCGGTATTGTGGGGAGACTATTGATGTTAATAACGTGCCTGTCTTCGGTGACCTGCGGCGCATAAGCTGCTAGCCGCCCGCAGGTGCTCATCACCTCACTAATCAGGCAGACCGAATCCAAGCTCTCTCATTGCCATGTTGATGGGAGGCCTTATTTTTCTGTTTCTCTATCTCCGGGCATTCCTACCTCTCCCATTTTACTTCTATCTACCAACATTCCTATTTCTCTCATTTTACTTCTAAACTTCCGTTTCTCTTATCCCCGCGGCTTCCCGCTCTCATTTTACTTCTAAACTTCTGTTTCTCTTATCCCCGTGGCTTCCCGGCGCCCGCCCCGAGGCTGCTTCTCGGCGGCTTCCCGGCTGAGCCGCTTCAGCCCGCTTCTCTTATCTGCGCGGCTTCGCGGCTCTGCGCGGTTCGGCTTCGCGCGCACACTCCGCGGTCTCGCACTAGCCCCGCGTTCCCTATCTACTTGTGCCCCGCACGCTCTCTCTGCGCGCGGCAGCCTCCGCGAGTCACACAGCCCCAGCTCACGTCTCCGCCACTAGTATTCAATCTAAGTTCCCCAGGCTAACCTGGCGAATTCAACCCAGCTCACGTTTCCGCCCCACGATCTGGCTTCCCGTCCTTTGGTCCCCGGGCTAATCAGACGGATCCCAATCTGGCTTACGTTTCCGCTTCTGGTTTCAACTTTTCGCCCCCCATTCCCGGGCTAACTTGAGAATCCCAAAGTGGCTTTCGTCTCTGCCTCGGCCTGCCCCCGCAGCTTCAATTTCCCTAACATTTTTCTCTACCCGGTATGTTTCCCCAAGCTTTCCTCCAACAATACTCCTCCCTCATTTCTCCTGGCCTCTCCCCACAGTCCGCATCCGAGTCTGTTTGTTCTAGCTTTCACTTTCGCTTTCGACCTTAGAGATTTCTCCCAGCTTCCCCCCGTAGTCCGTATCTGAGTCTATGCCTAGGCTTTCAATAGCTTCTTCTGGCACCTTTTTCGTCCGGCTTTTCCCTAGGCTGTTTGCTAGTCTCTCTCTCTGGTATTTTCCCAGTTCTTCCCGTTTCTTCCCTCCTAAGTTTCCTATCCGTCCTAGGTTTCCTATCCGAGTCACGGCACCATTATGTCGCTCCCCCTCTTCGTGGAGGAACGACACTAAGCCCTGCCTAGGCTTCATATCCGAGTCACGGCACCATTATGTCGCTCGCCCTCTTCATGGAGGAACGACACAGGACCCTGCGCTGTTCTTTCATCTGCTCGGCCCTCCCCGGGTTTGCTGCTGGTTCTTCCCGGGTTGGCTACTATCCCTTCCACCTCCGTGGAAGGGCAGTTCCCCCTGGCCACATTCCCCACTTCCACAGGGGAGCGGCACACCGCCGGCCGGCTCTCTCGGGGGCTGCACAGGTGTTCCCTTAGATGTTCCCCTTAGATGTTCCCCTTAGATGTTCCTCTTAGATGTTCCTCTTAGATGTTCCTGGTGCATGCCGTCTCTCTCCTCCTATATAGTCCTCCTCCGCCAATCCCAACTCGGCTGCCCACACGCCGAGCATGCTGCTCTCCTCCAATCAGGAGCAAGTCCTACAGTTTATTGGCTGAACTGGAGGCAGCTGTGTAGAAGCTGTTTTCTTCTCTCCCAGCACCATATTGTGGGAGAGCAGATGCATAGAATAAGTCTTAATTCCAGTAACTTAGTCTAGTCCGAGTTGCTCCCCACAATCCCCTGCTGCCTCCCAGGTGCACATTAGCAGGAAGCTGGGCAGAAGTGGAGTGGTGAGGACTTGAACCCAGGGACTTTGATATGGGACACGAGCATCCCAAGTGGACACTTGAGCCGCTGTACCCAGTGCCTGCCCAACTCACCTGTTGGCAAGCGCACAGCCTCTGCAGGAAGGGGTGTGAAGGAGAAAGGGGCTATGAGGATCGCAGTGCAGGTCCCCTGACAGCAGCCCCACGTGTGTGCTTGTCACGTGTGTCTGTGCTCAGTTCTCTAGAATGAAGCCCACCCCAACCACAGAAACAAAGAATAAGCTCCTGCTCCAGCCTAATTCTCAGGTGGAGAGGTTTATAGCCTCCCAAGGGAGAGTCGGTGACGTCTGGAGACGTTTCTGGTTGTCCCGGCTGGAGGCTGCTATGCGCATTGAAGGCCACTGCAGTGCACAGGGACCCTGGCAGAGGTTCTTGCTGGCACCTGTGGTGCCATGGCTCAGAGCCTGCTCCAGCCCGGCCCTCTCCCAGCCACGTGTAGCCCAGGGCCGCGGAGGGCTCAGGGACCAGACAGCATGTCACACTTAGTGCAGACTGACCACCTGGGGACCTCCTCAGCGTTCAGCCCCTGGTGTAGAGGTCGCACACGGGGCCTGGGAAGCCGCATTTCCTGCCTCCTCTGTGACCCCCAGGCCACAGGCGTCCCCTTTGGAGCAGCACAGCCTTGGCCACAGCTTCCTGCCCTGCGTCCTTCCCCTCCCCTGCCATGCCACAGTGCCATCTTTACTCATTACTCACGGCTCTTTCTCTCCCTCCAGGGTTCCATGGGCCTGCCTGGACCCCCTGGGAGAGACGGCAGCAAAGGCATGAGAGTGAGTTTGCTCCCGTAGCCCCAGGCCACGAGCAGCACTGCCGGGGCCCATGGTCAGAGCCTCAGGTGACCATTGCCAGGGCCAGGCCGGGGCTGGAGCTCCTCTGTACCGGTTCTTTCTGGGCCCCTGGAGCTCAGCCCAGCTGTTGCACCTGGGCATCTCCTGAGTGTCCTGGGAAGCTGATTTCTCGTTTGACAAGCAGCTCCGCACAGGTGGTTTAGCCCCAGTGCCTGGATTTGGGGCGAGGCATTTACCAAGTTCCTAGTTCATGGCTACAGGTGTTGGGTAAGACCCCGGCAGCTGGCCAGCCTCCTCCCTCTGACTGGAGCGTGCTCCATAGTCCTGTGTAAAGGGAGCTGAATTCCAGTCCCTCTGCCCGTGCATCCCCAGGCTCCGGGCTCACTCAGCCCAGGTGGCCCAGTCCTCCCCCACGCAGTGTCCTCCGGACCCAGTGCTGAGCTTCCTGCCGTGCTCTGGGCAAGCTGTTTTGTCGCCTCCTGGTGGCTGGAGGCAGGAGTGAGAGTTGAGCTAACAGCGCTCAGTGAGGATTGCTCCCGTGTGCTTGCACCAGGGGCAGCCGCGGGGAGCCCCACAGTGGGGACCCCCTTCCTGTGCTGGGTGCTCAGCTGCAGGGATCCGGTGCCCCGGGCGGTCTTTGCTCTGCTGGCTCTGACCTTGTGCTGTTTTGTGTGCACAGGGGTTGCCGGGAGAGCTGGGGGAGCCGGGCCTGCCTGGAGAAGTGGGCGTGCGGGTAAGTGCTGCTCCGTGCTGCTCTGTTGGTGCCTCCGAGACAGGTCCCAGCACGCACCTGTGCTGTGCACATACAGCCACGTACGTGTGATTTCCCCTAAATCCATACAAAAGTGCATCATGTCATATTTGGCTGCTTTTTCACATGATGACAGATGGTCGTACATCAATACGGGAAGGCCCCCTCTGTTCTCTTAATCGACACCTCAGGGTCTGCAATAGGGATGCATGTGTGGCCTCCATCTTACTCATGGTCCTCAGGATGGTATCTGATTTCATTTGTTTTTCCCTAAAATCAGCAAAGCAATAAATGTGTGCGTGTGCGTGTGCACATGTGTGTGTGCACACAGGTGCATGAGTGTGCATGTGTGTCTGCGTGTTTTTCTCCTTCCGTCCTGTATTTTCACTGCAATAGGATGGGCCCAGCAGTTAGGATAGTGTTGGCTGAGGAAATGCACGTTCCTATTTTAGTGGAAGTTACTAGATGATTCCAGGTCAGTTGTCCCAAGACTGTAGCAGTTGGTGTCCCGGGTAACAGAGGAGCCTCAGTTCTCACCCAGGCTGCACCGGCCCCGTGACAGCATGAGTGACCAGCTGCAGGAATTGGTCGCCTGGTTTCAGAAGCCGTGAACATAGCCAGGCCCAGTCATAGGAGGGCGAGGGAGATGGGCTATGGGGAGCAGGGCTTGTTGCCGTTGGTCTTGCGGTGGCCCAGGCACACACACTGTCAGCTGGTCCCTGAAGCTCTGTGGGTCTGGGTGTGGCCACGGCTCCACTGGGCAGCAAGTGGTGGGCACTGTAAATGGCACAGGGCAGCAGAGGCCGAGGGATGTCAGGTGGGGAGACGTGGGCGGGCAGCCTGGGCAGAGAAGCAGCGATCTCACCAGCAGACGTGGACCGTCAGTGGCCTCTCAGCCATTACCTTTTCTGCATCCCAACCCTTCTCTTTCTGAACACCCTGCAGGGACCCCCAGGACCACCTGGACTGCCCGGGCTTCTTGGACACATTGGAGCTCCTGTGAGTTAAGGCCCTCGTGTGGGAAGGGCTGTGGCCCCTGCTGCAGGGTCGGGAGCGGCTCTGTGTCTGATCTCTACCCGCCTCCGTGCCACGAGCCCCTGTTTTGCAATTTGCTGATGCCAGCGAAGTGCTGGTCTCGTCTCTCAGGCTGGGAATTCTCCAGTGCTGTCGTACCTAACCATCAGGTGGGGAAGGGGTCTGAATGTACGTTCCTGGGAGCCCGTTCCAGATAAGAAGCAAGGGGGAGCCCAGGGGTCTGCCTTTGCACCAGGACCCCAGTTGCTGACACCTATTCCAAAGAAGCCAGCCCTTGTCTCTGTCCCTGGAGAGTGTTGCACCCACAGTCCCTGGGGCAGTGCCGGACGCGTAGTAGATTTCTGTTGTGTCCGGTGGGTACAGGTTCCTTGGAAGACATGGATGTGGAGTGTAAGGAGCAGGCTGGCTTCTTGAACATCTGTCTTGTTCTTGATTCTTGTTCAGAAAGACTTGAGGTCATTCCTCCAGGGAAAGAAGTGAGCGTAAGAGGTCATTTTCAAGCCAAACAGCCTTGGGGGCCATTTAGGACCTCTGATCTCATTGTGTGAGGTCAGAACTCTGGATGGAATTGGGACATGGGGAGCGTCCACTCACCCACAGGCTTGGGAGCTGTTCAGGAAAGCAGTCGCAACTTCAGCCCTGTCGTCTCCTCTGGTCTGAAGACAATGGGTGTTATTCCTGCAGCCAGCCTGGAGGTCTGGGTAGAACTGTCACCTCTGACACCCGTGTCAAAGGAATGTCCATCAGTCCCCTCCCCACAAAAGGAGGGCAGGGAGGTGACCACCCGGGGATGTTAGCAGTAGCAGAGGATGAGCCCTGCCCAGGGAGCAGCCATCTTCCCTCAGTGCGTTGGTACAGTCTCCTTGGGCAGTGCTGTGCACCTGGCGATCGCCAGGGCATGCGCTCATCCCAAGCTATTCTATGCGTGGTTGCATTAGCCTCGGGCAACACTGCTGCAAGATACCTGTGCCAGTCACATGTTGGGCACCGTGGTGCATCTGTTGTTTGTTCATTCAGCAAATGTGTGTGACATTTTGCCCACCCAAGTGGCAGACACTGCTCTGGGCTCTTGGAGGTAGCTTGAGGGATCTGACCCTCAGCTTGTGGGAGGCAGGAAATGGAGGGCTGAGCAGCATCAGAGAAGGGGGCGGGGATGGACAGCAGCTTGGATTGGAGAGATTGTGTTTACATTGTAGACTCAGAGCCACCTCGGTCTCAGCCGGCATCTCCACCAAGACATGCACAGAGGGGCAGGAGTTCCCCGCCTGGATTTGGGAGCTGACCTAGAGGAAGGCTAGGAGGATGCAAGGATGGGCAGAAGGCGCCCTCCCTCTAGGAGGAGGTGGGAGAGGTGGCTCACAGGGGCCAGAGCCCTGGTCAACATCGGGGCCCTTGCTTAGAGTCCCTGATCATGATGGCGTCTGGACACCCCAGCCCTTAGCCTGGTGGATGCCTGTGTTCCTCACCCAGGCCCCAGTGAGGACCCCAGGTCATGGTGTGGCTTCAGTTAGGTAACTGGGCGGCAGGTATAAACCACGTCTGCTCCTGTAGCCGGGCCTCTGATGGGAACGCCGTGCCACTCTTCTTTGTCTCCCACCAGGGTCTCCAAGGAGAACGAGGGGAAAAAGGAACACCAGGAGAAAAGGTATTTGCAGTCTCCACCTGGGAGCCTTTGAGGACGTGGGGCCTGGCCCCTTGCATGGGCTCGTGTGTACACGTGTGGGTGTTTGTGTGAATGTGCATGCGTGTGCACGTGTGGCTGTGGGATGGGCGAGGGCAGATGCAGAAAGCGTGTCCATCTCCCTCTGTAAACGTCAGCCATGTGAGGGAGGCCGTGGTCTCCGCACCTGCAGGTGCACAGTCCTCCCCACCAGGGCGGGGGAGGTTGGAGGACAGCCCTGGGTGGGGACGGCAGAGGTTCTGGTTGCTGCCACAGACTCACGTCTTACAGTCAGGTTCTAGAATTCCTCTGCTCCTCACTGACCCTGAGTTTCAAACAAATGGGGTGGTGAGTGGTGACAGTGGTGGCACTGGTGACCTACATTTGGGCATCAGCTCAGACTCTCAACACAGGGCTGATTTATCTGACAAGGTCTTAGGTGAGCTGCATGTTCAGAACCTGGGTACTGGGTTGTACAAATTTTAAGTCAGATTTATTGACTGGCGCTGCGGCTCACTAGGCTAATCCTCCACCTGTGGCACCGGCACCCCAGGTTCTAGTCCCGGTTGGGGCACTGGATTCTGTCCTGGTTGCTCCTCTTCCAGTCCAGCTCTCTGCTGTGGCCCGGGAGTGCAGTGGAGGATGGCCCAAGTGTTTAGGCCCTGCACCTGCATGGGAGACCAAGAGGAAGCTCCTGGCTCCTGGCTTCAAATCAGCACAGTGCTCTGGCTGCAATGCGCCGGCCATAGTGGCCACTTGGGGGCTGAACCAACGGAAAAAGGAAGACCTTTCTTTCTGTCTCTCACTGTCTAACTCTGCCTGTCCAAAAAAAAAAAAAAAAAAAAAAAAAAGAGAGATTCATGCATGTGTGCTGATGCCAGAGGCTGCTCAGGGTCCAGGTGGGGTAGGAATCCCACCCCCCAAAACTGCACCTGGACTCGACGCTCAGTCATCTCCTCCCAGGCCCGTTGAGTTCCTGAGGTCTGAGGCCGAGTGTCCGATAGTCCCCCTGCCCTGAGCCCAGCACAGACACCTCATAGTTGGCCCTGGCCTCTCTTCCACAGTCTGTGTTCCCCTAGTTTCTTTAAGGTTTATTTATATTAGAGAGAGATAGAGATAGAGATAGACATAGAGATAGATCCTCCATCTGCTGGTTCACTCCCCAGGTGGCTGCAATGTCCAAGGCTGAGCCAGGCCAAATCCGGGAGATTTCTCTGGGTCTCCTATGTGGATACAGGGGCCCAGACAATTGGGCCATCCTCTGCTGCTTTCCCAGGCCTTTAGCACGGAGCTGGATTGGAAGTGGAACAGCTGGGACTTGAACCGGCACCCATAGGGAATACTGCTGTCTCAGGAGGTGGCTTTACCTGCTGATCCACAGTGCTGGGCTCTCTCCTGGTATTATAAGGACGTTTCCTGTTGAAGCCATTTTCTTTATTTCAACATATTTGTAAAGTCTGGACAAGCAGCTTGTTGTCTGGCATCCTGATACACCTGTGTCGAGCACGGGGCAGGTTTTCTGTTGGCCTCCCGCCGGGGGCACTGACCTCCCCGGGGCACGTGCAGTTGTGTGTGCTGTCGGTGGTCCTGTCTGCAGGGTCTGCTCTGTGCTGCTGCACAGTCGTGACCACGTGTGTTGACTGCTCCCCTGTGAATAACCATACCCTTGATCCCCATTCCCTGGGACAGATAACACAGGGTTCCTGCCAGGTTGTTGCTTCGGTGGACATTTTGAAACCCATAGCTTTGTCCATTCCCGTAGGATGCTTTTTGCAGAAGTCAAAACACCAGTCCACGAAACTGAGCCTGTGGCCTTGGTCAGAGGTGTAACTCAGGGAGGTGGGGGCTGGTGTCCTCCCCAGGCTCTGGCTCCGTGGCATCCTTTGTGCTTGTTTAGTTTCAATCGTTTTGACTTTAATAAATGAAACTTTAGCGCAGCACCTCTGTGCCCCTGTCATTAGGATTCGCATCTCTCCAGGCCTCGGATGGCATCCAGGTGTTTACGGTTGGTTGCTCACTGGTTGCGTCTCCTTTCCATGGCACCCTGCCCCTTTCCTGCATGCTTGGGGACTTGAAGGTGGCATCGGAACAGTGGAGCATTGTGGCACACAGAGGCATGGGCTCACGGGCAGCTCTGGGGCTCAGGGAGCAAGGGGCCAACGTGTGACCCCTGCACGGGAGCTGACCCCACAGCAGGCCTGGGCAGCAGAAGCAAGAGGGAGGTTGAGGCTCCAAGTTAAGCCCAGGCTTGTGGGGTCCCTGGACTGGCCATCCCCTAAAGGCACGTTCAGAAGTACAGGGCCATCCCTCAGCCTGGGGTCTGGAGCAGGCCTCCGGGCATCCAGCCTTCCTCCCTGTTGAGTGCTGGTTGCTGGCCAGGCCCATGGGGACACAGGCCCCTGCCATCAGAGCTCTAGGAGTTGACTGGGCAAGACAGGATGTGTATAAAGTCAACTCGGCAAATGGCCATGAGTGCTGAGGGCAGGGCCTGGGACATAGACAGCCCCTGAGAAGCGTTAGTGATGTTGATAGATGAAAAATAGCTCCATAAAACCACAAGCCCCAGGTGAGGTTAGATGGTGAAGCGTAGGTGTGGAAACCAAAGGACCATGGAGTGGATGGCTGCACCTAGGGGATCCCGACCCCCAGGGACCCTCAGAACCTTGGTGGTGGTCGGTCCCAGGTCAGATACCAATCTGGCACCTGAGGGATGGAGCCCAGAGCCCTGGTCAGCCTCAGGAAGGTGGCTCCTCCACACTGAGGGGCCAAGGCCAAGGGGTCTCCCCTGGCCAAAGCCCAGGATTGGCAGAGCCTATAGAAGAGGCATCTGAAAGATGCAGGCCACTCAGGGCCACGGTGGTGCTGCGTGTGGGGGCTGTGGCTGACTTCAGTGGCCCCACAGCCACGTGGTACAGCACTGCTCTGAAGCAGGAAATGGAAATTCAAGAAAAAAAAAAAACCCAAACCCTCCTTGCTGGGACTCTGCTGTCCTTGCATTGCAAGATCGAGGTGCCAAGCCCAGCCCGAGCATGTGCCCCTGGCCTCTGCGATCCTGGAAAGCCCCCTGCGATGCGCTGTCCCGCACCATGGTGGCTTCTGCCTCGTGAACAAACACTGCAGAAACCCTGAAAAGTTTTAAAAACTGGGTTTCCAGTGCTTATTTTAAAAAAATGTGCCATCCAGGAGACACAGCAGCGTAAGCATAGTCTCTGATGCAAGAAACCCATGCAAGCCTTGCATAAGAAGGTAGATGGATTGATCCGTGCACTTGAAAAGCTAAATCGATTGGTCCGGAAGCAGAAGTGGGTTGATCTGTTCATTCCTCCGTCATGAACCTGCAACCACATGCGACCCACAAGGATTTGCGTGAACTTCCCCAACTCTTGGCTCAGAAGTGCTTCTGGGCCTCCTCGGCCTGCCCCAGAGCCTGCGTGGCCGAGTGCCTTGGTCACACATGTGTCCTTCACCCAGCCACCACCCACATAGACCCTCAGTGTCTTGAGGATGATGGTCACATCTGTGTCTTCCCTGCTGGGGCAGGGCCAGTCCTCCTTGGTTGGCTCTGAGCAGCAGGGGAGAAGGAACCACGCAAGGCCGAAGATCGAAGTCAGGTCTCCGAGCTTCCACCAGCAGGTGTGTGCGTTTGGATGTCATAGGCATCAGTACGACGGATGTCAATGAGGTATTGTGGATCTCGGGCTTGGATGAAGTCATGGGAGAGACAGAGTCCCGGGAGGCCACGTGTGCCACGTCACGTTGGCTAGGAAGTGTCACAGAGGAAGCAGTCCCCGAGGACCCCGAGCAGGACGCCGTCACCACTGCAGCACTGGTCTTCAGGTTTCCTGGGTGCGGCGGCTTCAGCCCAGCTTCTGAAGCATGGTGAGGGCAGGAAGGGGCTGAGAGCCCCCAGGCCTTGAGGGGCCAGCTCTCTGCTTCCCACGCTGGGGCGGCCCCCGAGCGGCCGCAGCGCTTCCTCAGCTGCAGTAGGGAGGCTCATGAGGAAGCTGAAGCGGAGTGCCCGCCACATCCCTGTCGTGCACTCCCTGCCCCACCTGGGCTCCTGGACGTTCAGTCCCTGCGCATGTAGTACCTTGTTCTCCACAGCCTGTTCCCGCCACTTTTTCAGGCAACTTCAGCCTTGTATTGTAAAAGTTGTGTCCCATCAAGAAGTGCTGCTTTCCTGCCAAAATTCTGCATGATCAGGTCTGGTCCACACTGAGTAGGAACGGGGAGAGCTGGCCTTGCACAGCCGGGGAGACTGAGAGCATCCGTGTGTTTCCCATGCCTGAGAAGGAGAGCAAGGGCCACAAGCTCCTCCAGGCAGCCTGGCCATCCCCACCATGGCTGGGCAGGCCTGAAATGTCACTGGAAGTGCAGGCTGAGGGCGTGTTTCCCCTGGACTCTCTCCTGCCAGCCTGGCCGTCCCTGCCATGGCGGGGCAGACCTGATATGTTGCTGAAGTGCAGGCTGAGGGTGTGTTTCCCCTGGACTCTCTCTTCCAGTGGGCTCCCAGCCCTGGCCCCTGCAGGGCCACTCTTGGAGAGACTCAGGACGTGGAGGCCACCTGCAGTGAGGTCCCGGAAGGCGATTGAGCCTCTGAGTCCCTTCAGCCTGCCCAGGAGCTGCACTGTGCATGGGGCAGCCCATGCGGTGGTGTGGAGCCTGCATTTAAACCCCAGCTCTGTGCTTTGCACGTGGTGGAACCCTGGCCAGTTCCTCCGTCCAGAGAGTAAAGGGATCCACAGTGTGAAGGCACCCATGAGGGTAGCATTGAGTTAATGTTTATGAAGGGCTCTAGAACTGTGTGAGCTCTCCATACAAGGTGACTTTGAGAAGTTTATGGAAAATGTATTATGAAAAAAATTTGTGCCAGAATAAACTTCTATTTGTTATTTGAAAAGGCAGAGTAATGGAGAAAGAGGGAAATATAGAGGGGGAGAGGGAGTGGGAGAGGGACAGGAAGGGAGATGGGGGGGGGAGAGAGAAAGAGAAGGGAGAGAGAGAGAGAAGCAAGGGGACGTGAGCCCATGGGCTGTGCTAGCTCTGCCTTGGCTGGGACTCCCGACTCCCTTGCTGGTGCCCGGGTAGTTGGAGCTGGACTGGTGTCTACTGGTCCTCCACTCCCCATCTGTCAGACGTGGAGCTGGGCTGCTCAGTGCCCTTCCAGTTCTGGTATTTGATGGGGCCCTACTAGAGCTCACTTTCTCAGGAAGCTGTCTCATGTCTCAGCTCAGCAAGCAGCATATTCCCACCTTCCCCTGAGACACATCCTCCTTGCTGCCTGGCCTCACCAGGCATGGAGCTGGGCCAGGGTCTCGGCACCGTGCAGCTGGGAGCGCCGCTGTCCCTCCATCACTGAGGCCACCCCAGTGGCCCCAGGATGGGGCGATCTCTGCAGAGAGAGGAAACCCCTTGTGGGCATTCTCCTGAAGTGGCCTCTGGAGGCAGAGTAAGGTGGCTGGAGTGTCTGTGGGTCCTGTGTTGAGGGACCTTGAGCTACTATGGACCCCAGTTCTCTCTGGAATAGCATTCCCCTGACAGCTGTGAGCCACGTGGCCATTGGAGGCCTGAGGCTGTCCAGGTACCCTGCCCCAGCTAAGAGACAGAGGCTTGGGGCAAGGTGGCCCTGATCAAGTGGGGAGAGCCCAGCTGTGGAACCAGAGGAACAAGACTGTCACCCGGCTGGGACCTGAGCCAGCGCTGAGCCTCTGTGCGCCTGTGCCCCTTATGGAATATTTTGGGATAGTCATACGCATCCCAGGATGTGGCTCTGAGGGTCACATAGGATGTGAGAGCAACACAGGGCTTGGCACCTACCGGGTGCCCCCATGGTGTGTGACAGAGATGCTGGCATTTGGAGGAATAGCTTCCAGCAGAGACGGACATCCCCAGCCATTCCACTTTGGCCCCTAGCCCTGCCTACAAAAGCCCATCCATAAGTCACCTTCAGGAGAGTGGTCCGTTCTGTTCAGTGGGGGCAGGTGCATGAGGGCGCCAGCTGCACAGGGACACTGGGAGAGGGGCTGCTTGGTGCTTGTGGGTAGATACTCTGCAGCTGGCACTCTGAGGTGCCCACTGCTCGGCTGCCGTGCCTCCAGGCTGACTGGCTCTTTAGCGCAGATGGTGGTAGAGTCCACTTGAGAGATCCTGAGTCCCTGGGTTTGGGCACCATGGGTTTGCAGAGCTCCGCATGGGCTAGGTGGTCAGGGTGGTACCGTCTTCACCCCTGGTGATGAGCCTGGGGCCCTTCTCAGATCCCAGGCTGCAGCCATGGCTCCCATGCTGGGAGACTGGCCCTGACCTCCCTCAAGACAGAGGGCATGCTCCCTTCATCCTTGTGGGCCACACCACCCAGTCAGGACACACTGCTCGCTTGTGTGTGCGTCTGTGTGTGTCCATTGCATTGTTGAGTCAGGGGAGTTGATGCAATGCGTGGGCCTATTCATTTCTGAGCCTCTTTGCCTACCAGGCCCCTTGGGGGCTGTATGATGCATCTGATGCAGGTGCTGCCCTGTGGGAGAGTGAAGTCGTGCCACGCACAGGGCAGAGAGGGGCCCACATGTGGGGGAGAGGCAAGATGGTAGCTGACTGGGTTCTAGGAGGAGAGACCACTTCTGCTTGGGGATGGGGATGCCAGACACTGGGGAGTCTGCAGGAGGAGGGGGCCCTGAGTTGGGTTGTGATGGTGTTGTCTGCCTGGGTGGTTTTCTGTTAGGGTCACTTTACCTCTGTTTCTTCACAACTCCAGACAAAGAAACAAGCGGACAAAAGGGGAACATGGTGTGGGCACATCCTTGCTTAATAAGCAAATGTGTGGTGGTTGTGAGGGTTTAGGGTCCTTGCCAGAGGCCATGGAATTAGCGTGGGAAGGTGGGAGTCTGTGTGCATCTCTCCCGGGCGCACACCCTTCCCAGTGCCCTGTGCTGCCTGCTGACCCTGGGTGAAAGGACAGAGACACCTGTGGCCAAGCCTGGACAGGTGAGGACAGGAGTGGGCTGGTGTGGCAGAGTGGGGAGCCACAGGGCAGCTTTTGGCTGAGCGAGGGAGCCGGGCCAGACATCCCTGGATGGCCAGATTGATCCTGCAGGAGGGGAGCCCTTGAGGTCTGGGAGGTGGAGGGATGCCCAGGATTGGGTTATGGGAAGACTGCTTGGACCACGGAGTAGGCAATGGATGAGTGCCAAGAAGGAGGAGGGGCTAGAGGCTGCAGGGGGTGGGGTGCGGGCAGGAGGAGGCTGGGTGTCACTGGAGGAGGAGCAGAGGGGCCCCTAGGCTGCCCTGCTTCCTGGAGGCTTGGGGTAGGGAGGGCTGCAGCTGATTTCTGGGTGTTTTCAGTCCTGGCAGTGGTTGACCGGAGATCTTTCCTGTGTGTGAGGGAGAAGAGTGAGAGACAACCCCACCTCCCCCTCCCACAGTAAATGTCAGATCAGCGTCAGCATTTCAGAAATTAATGTCAAGGACTGGCAGAAAACCAGGTGAGGTTTTCGGCTTTAAGTAGAACACAAGCTCCCTCTGCTGTCGGAGACTGAGAACTGCAGCAAGTGGACTGGGAGCCCAGGTTGGGGTTGAGACAGGAAGTGCCAGGTCTTCCCTTTTGAGCAGTCTGACCCAGGGTGCTGCCCCCAGTCTCCAAGACTCGGTTTCCTTTGCCGGTTGTGGAGACAATAAGTCATATGATGGCTGCCCATTTTAAAGGTTATAGAGCCTGGTTTCGCACCCAGGACTCAGAAGAGAACAAGGCTCAATTACCCTGTAATTTCATGCACACCCATCTCCCTGTTTGTAAAGGATGTGAGAACCAGAGGAGACCCTAGAGCTGGTCTCTTAGGTTTCATTCTCCAACTCAGAGAGGGAGCTGGACCCAGAGAGAGGCAGCTGTCAGTGGTGGCAGCGTGGTTGCCTGGCTTCTGTTTCGGCTCTGGCTCCCTCTCCAACCTTCTGTTCCCAGTGCTCGTCCTCCCTGCCCGGGTGGTGCCCCTCTGGCCTGTCCCTGTCAGCTAATTTGTTTCCTCTTCTGTGCCATGCCCTTGGTTCTGGTTCTGCCTTACCAACTTGCACTCTGCAAACCTTCCACCTGCTGTGCACGGTTCCCTCACCTAATCCTCATGGCAGCTTTTTTGGGTAAATAAATACAAGGCTGCGTGGATTTCACAATCTTTTGCACTCAAACTTTCTTTAGTTTCATTTACCAAGGGGTTTTGCGAGCATCCTCGTAGGATGCTCCCTAGCTGTAGATGGGGAAACCGAGGCACACAGAGTCTATCCATGTGTCCTCTACAAGGCCCCACAGCATGGGAGTGGGTGGGCCAGGGTTTGGATGAGGTTCCAAGGCTCACACCTACTCTACGCCCTCATCCACTGGCACGGTGCCCACATCAGTCACAGGCTGCACCAGGGCAGGTGTGATCCTTGTAGGGTACAAAGCCCGGCCAGCCCCACCCTGCAGTGTAGCAGCCCAGTGAGAGGCCCTGGGGTGGCCTCAGCCCCGGTCCTGCCTTGTTGCTGCCACCTTGCCTGAGCTGGCATTTGGCGGCCTTTTAGTGCCACATGCTGCTCTTGGCCTCTCCTGGTCCTGCATCTCTCACTCTCCCTCTCTCTGTCTCTGTCCTTGTCTCTGTGTTGTTGTTTGTCACTCCTCTTCCCCCCCATCTCTTTCTGTGTCTATTTCTGTGCTCTTTTCTGCTGTGACCTGTCTCTCCCTCTCCTGTCTCTGTGTTTCCTTCTCCATCTCTATGAAATCTATTTCTCTATAGTCTGTGTCTCACTCTCCTGGCTCTCAGTCTCTGCCTGTTCCCGGCCCTCATTCTCTGTTGTGCTCTCTTCTACCCCACCCCAACCCTGACTCTCCCAGCTCACTTCCTTCCCTCCCTGGGTCTCTCATTCCCATTCCTCTCTGTCCCCCGTGATGAACCCATCTGTCTGTGTTCCAGCGTGTCCGCCTGGCTCCCTTCCGTGTGCTGACACCAGACCAGCCAAGCCCTCCCTGTGCACCTGCAGCCGTCTGGAGCTGCATCTGGGAGCACTCTTGGCTATAGCCTACCCCATCTTATCCTGCAAGTGCAAACAAGTAGGAAGTGGGGACCTGGGCACTGGGCAGAGCCCTCTGAGTACAGGCAGAATGTGTGAGATGGAGCCTGGCCAGCACGCCCCTTGCTCTGAGCACCGTGGAAGTGCCAGGCTCCAGGGTGGTGCAGGGCACAGGAGCCTGCTGCAGAAATAAAACCGTTGTGGCTGATGCTGTGGCGCAGTGGGTTGAGCCACCACCTACAATGGCGGCATCCCATGTGAGCACCAGTCTGACCTGGCTGTACCACTTCCAATCCAGCTCCCTGCTAACACACCTGGGAAAGCAGCAGAAGATGGCCCAAGTGCTTACCCTGGGCACCAGACGCCCACGTAGGAGATCCCAGTGCAGTTCCAGGCTCCAGACTTTGGCTTGGTCCAGGCCCAGCCCTTGTGGCCATTTAGGGGGTGAGCCAGCAGATGTGAGATCTCTTTCTTATTCTGCATCCTTCCCTCACTCTAACAATCCCATTTAAATAAACACATAAATCTTTTTAGAAAGGAAACTCTAGGCTGGAAGTTAGCAGAGCTCTTGATCTTGGTCCTTTTCCCATCGCTGAGTTTCCATGTGACCCTGGACCAGCTGCACCCCCAGGCTGTGGGTGTCCTTCCTTGTGAACAGGGGGAGGGGTACCTGGGCTCTGCAGCTCTCAGCACCATAGGGAGCAAGGGGAGAGCCTGACATGCCAGGAGCCCCTGCTCAGATCTTGGGGTCAGAGAAACACTGTGGGTGAGGGGTCAGGACCCTCAGCTCCGGCGTCAGCGCGCCCTGCTGGGGTCACGTGGCTTCAACCCTGGACCTCTGTTTCTACACCTGTTATTGGCTCTCCAGTCGGCCAGTAGACGTTTGGGAAAAGAGGAAGTGCGGCAACAGATGCATACTTGCTGAGCTATTTTCTCCATCCCCCAGCTCACTCAGGAAGAGACTTTATTAAAAACAATGTTTGTAGAATCTTGCTTGAAAGCAGAGCTGCGCCTTTCTGCTCTGGTATGTTTCCATAGTTCATCTTTTACATTTTTGAGATAATATTTTTAATTTACTTTTTTTAGATTTTATCTATTTGAAAGGTGGAGTTACAGAGAGGCAGAGAAAGGAAGGGAGGGAGGGAGGGGTCTTCCATCTGCTGGTTCAATCCCCAAATGGCTGCAATGACTGGTACTGTGCCGATCCAAATCCAGGAGCCAGGAGCTTCTTCTGGGTATCCCATGCGGGTGCAGGGGCCCAAGGACTTGGGCCATCTTCTACTGCTATCCCAAGCCATAAGCAGAGAGCTGGATCAGAAGAGGAGCAGCCAAGACTCAAACCAGTGCCCACGTAGGATGCTGGCACTGCAGGTGGTGGCTTTACCTGCCATGCTACATTGCTGGCCCTTGATTTACATTTTAGTCAAAGGCTTAATGCTCCACTAAGTAGGGAATCCAACAAATAAAAAGTTAAAAGAGCCTAGTTTGGTGGGAGTACAGCAAGGCCTGTAAACAATCATTGGATGAAAAGATGTCTGTTTCACTCACACAGTCAACTTTTTTTTTTTTTTTTTAAGAGTTAGAGAAATCTTCAGTCCGCTAGTTCACTCCACAAATGGCTGCAACAGCCAGAGCTGGGCCAGGCCAGGGCCAGGCCGAAGCCAGGCCGAAGCCAGGAGCTCCATCCAGGTCTCCCATCTGCTGCTTTTCCAGGCCGTTAGTAGGGAGTTGGATTGGAAGTGGAGCAGCCAGGATATGAATGGAATGCTGGTCTCACAGGCGGTGGCTGTACCTGCTGTGCCACAGCATTGGCTCCCATATATTGTAAAATGGTCTGAATTTTTAAAGTATTGTAATATGTCATTCTTAGCAGTTTCTGAGGATGGGAGCCATGTGTGATGAAGGTTACTGCGGATGCAAGATGGGGCCGCCCAGATGCAGCTGCAGTGCTGAGACAGGCAGGGGCGACCCCAGGAGCCAGGCACCCTGTGTGGGGTGTGGGGAACCTGGGGCCATCGTCCATGGTTGCTGGGGCCCTGCACTTGGGCAGCCTGAGTCGGTAGCTCCCCCTTTGTCCCCTGATTGACCTGGGCTGCATCTGTCTTTGTCCCAGACCCAGGTAGAGAACCATTCCCCAGGGAGAGGCCATCTCCCCAGGAGAAGGGGAACCCCACCGAGGAGAAAAACCTGCAGGAGGTCCCCAGGTGATCCGGGCAGGGAGGGCTATGACACAGAGTCAAGTTGGCGTCCCAGGGACCCCACCCAAGACAGGGACAGCAGAGCGGGCAGAACACCCAAACTCCTGTGTCCCGGGACAGAAGCACCTTCCTGAAGAGGCGGTGCCCTTCAGAGGGAGGAGGAGGGCAGGGGTTGGGGGGTGAAATGACAGAAATGGGAGTGTTCACAGTGATTGTCGCATGTCGGCTTCCAGAAATCAGAGGATGTCAAATGGGGCTGCGCCGTGAGGCTCGGGCTGGGCACCAAGGCACAGAAAAGAGCAGGAACACAGCCCCTGTCCTCCCGTGAGCCGGAGGGATGGGACCACGCGTGATAAATGCAGATGGGATTCGGGGATGTTGGGGAGGCGGAGACAAGACCATGCTGCGGTAGAGCAGGGTGCCTGCTTTAGAACAAGTGGTCAAGGAGGGGACGTTTAAACTACAACCCTCAGAGAGGCCGGCAGTCGCGGCGCATGGGGGCAAGGAAGGAAGCCGTGGCAGCTGGGATGCCACAGGAGCCCACCCACGTCCATGCACTGCCACCTTTCAGCGAATCTGCCTGCTTCCTCCAGCTGAGTCCTTGTGGCCCCAGGAATGTCACCAGCCAAGAGGCTGGACCTAAGTTACCCCAGGAGTGGAGCCCACCCCGTGTGTGGGTCTAGGCACAGGAGACGGTGTGCATGCAGAAGCAATGGCCTGGCACAGCATCTGAGCTGCGTCACCCTGTGCCTTCGTCCTGGTTATGGTGGGAGGGCGGGATCATCTCCATCCTGTGAAGCACAGAGAGACAAAGGGGACTTGCCCAAGCCCGAATCCCCAGGACACGCTGCTTCTTGGCCGACAACCAGCTCTCAGGTCCCTTCCAAACACTGGAACAGGTGGATGTGCAGAATGAGTGAGTGAATAGTACGTAAAATACACCTGCACTTTTGCAGACCACATGGCAGCCTGAACTTACCCGTTCTTTTGTTTGACTCCTCGCGAGGACCTGGGAGATGAGGAGTGGCCATCCCTCAGCACACGTGTGGAACATGAGAGCAGGATATGACTTAGCTTCTCTGACCCTTGGCCTGTGCTCCTTGACCCTCAGCACACATCAACCCCGCACTGCTGTGTGTGTGTGTGTGTGTGTGTGTGTGTGTAGCCTGGAGCAGGCACTGTCAGGCACTCAGTGTTGGCTTGCCCTCCCTGAGTCTTCATTTCTTTGTTTTCCTTCTCTTTCCAGGGGGAGCGAGGCCTGGATGGATTCCCCGGGAAGCCTGGGGAGGCAGGAGAGCAGGTAGGTGGGCGTGGGTGCTGGTGGGCTGGTTTCAGCCAGGGTCGGGGATGACCAGACCTGCCAGTAAGCTGTGCAGGGCCTGGCCCCTGAGTTTGCTCCATGCTCAGCTGGAGGCCTCATGACCACATCCAGCTGTCTGGCCAGATGTGACCTCCAGGAACTCCAGAGCCAGAGGGCTCCCAGCAAAGACGGCACTTTGAATCCGTTTTGCGTTGAGTCGTGGGTTGTGTTATCAGGAAGGGCTGTGGACGAGGTGCACCTGTTAACACCACGTGTGTGCAGGGGCATTGTTGCAGCCCTGTCCACAGACTGAGGGCTAGAAACAGTCCAGTGCACATTGAGGGACTGGAGGAATAAATCAGGATGCACTGGTGCAGGGGAACCATGGGCAGACGTGGAGAGCAGCGAAGACACTTCTTGTGTGCTGGTGTGGATGTCTGGGCGACGCCTGGTTCAGTGGGGATCAGAGGGGAGAGTGCAGTGGCGTGGGGCATGGGTGTATGACTTTACGTAGACCTGGCTCAGAGGACAGACAAGGAAGTCACTGGGCGTCTGGTTACCTGGGCCAAGGACTTCAGGTGGCTGCTGGGTGGGGTGGGACAGGAGCTTTCATGCATCCAAATCTCAAAGCAAGTGATGTATTTTCCATTCCAAGAGTGACTGAATTTACTTATGTAAGGGGTTATCAGGTATACATTTTTAAAAGGTATACATTAAATAAAACCTGAAACCATATATGCATTTGGAAGACATTAGGAAAATACATTGCATAGTACATGTAATTTAACATGATATTTTAGCCAATTATCTTTTTATAAAAAATATCAACTCATAGGTAAAATAATTAAGGTCTGAAAATTAATTATTTCCTATCTGTCCACTGTGTGCTGCAAAGGGAAGGCTTGCTTCTGTGTAGGGCACTGAAGAGGGGGGACGCCTTCAACATCCCTGACTCCAGCTCTGAGGGTCCTGGGTCTCCAGGGGGCTTCACTTGGCCCAGGTGGAGTCCAGGCTGCCTTTCCTTGTACGCTGACCCTGCAGTCCTGGGTGGCCCCTGGCCTCTCAGGGTCTCCATGATTCCATTGGATTTCACCTCTGGGACCCAGGGCGGATCTCGGCTTTGTATTTGCTGCTTCTTCCTCTTGCCCAGATCTCTCTGCCCCCAGGAAGGGGTTCTTAGCTCTCAGGATGTGTCATCTGCCTGCAGTACCATCTGTAGAGAGGAAGCCTGGAGGTGGGGCATTTGGGTTCGTTGAGGAAGAACTTTCTAGAAATAAGCACACTGTAGAAAGTCTGGTCTAAGGGAACCTTGGCTTCCCAAGAAAAGCCCAGCCCAGCCCTAGGGCCACCATTGCCCCTCCACTGAGCACACAGCGTCCCTACTGCTGCTTCTAACTTTCCTTGCTTTCTTCCAGGGAAGACCTGGCCCTCCTGGTGTGCCAGGACCCCAGGGAGAGAAGGTAAGCCAAGCACTGCAGCTGTGTAGCTGTAGCAGGTGCAGGTGATGCATCGGGTCCCCAGGGAGGGTCCTGGGCTGAGGCTCTGGGAACACAGAGCTCCTAGCAGGTGCAGAGTTGAACATCAGAGGCTCAGATGGTGTCTCTGGCTGTCCTACTTTGACTTTTGTGTTTCAACCTTTAGGAATAAAAATCTGCCACAGAAGAACCCAAGCACCTCTTATATAACATGCAGATGTCTTAACACCCAGTGCTGCTTAAAATGCTTGTTGGACTCAGGAATCAATACAGAGCATCCTTGTACAAGCTGCTCCTCCTTGCTTCTGTACATTATACAATTTTTGAGAAGAAATCCGAATGGGAATGTTGAAAATGCACCGACTCTTTCGTAATCGAGATTGCACTGGGTTCACTGTTTTAGGATCTCTTCCACAGTGGCTGAATACATTGCTGGTTAGCATTCCTGCATCTCAGCCAACATGATTGCTCAGAGGTCTTGGTCAGTGGTGCTGTGGTCATGAGAATGTATGTGGAAACCTTCCAAGGCAGCCAGGATAAAGCAGAGGGAGACAGAGAAGGTGTGGTGTTGGATTCAGGCTTCGATAGGAGGGCTGCTGGCGGACAGGTCTGTCTGGGCTGTACTCTGCCCCGGCAGATTCCTAGCCGGGCCCTTGGGAAGACGTTGGACACCAGATTAGAGGCCAGCTGGGGAGAGGAGGCATGGATGCCGGAGTGGGGAGCTCAGCAGCTTCACCTGTGCTGGGAGATGCTCACTGCAGAGCCTGGGTGAAGGTCATTGTCCTGAGTCAGACTCGTTCCCGGCACAGGCTCAGAATACAGAAAAGGAAAAGGGCTTTCCTGGCTCTGCATAGAGGCAGATGGGCACACTGTGTAAATCAGTAAGTAGGTTGCCCGGGCTGAGCACTCCCCAGCCAGGCAATGGGGCCTGCAGAGGCTGATGCCTTCCACACTGGCACCCCTGGGCCTCAGCCCGAGTGGATTCGTCTCTCTCCTTGCAGGTATTTTTGCAGTTGGGGTTTGCAGCATTGTTTTTTTCTGATGTCAGGATTTTAATCTATTTTTGCAGTCCCTTGACAAGGGATGCTAACTTCCAAAAGAAGTTTGTTTTCAGGTCGCGAAGAGGGAGTCCTCCTTGAAGACGGGACGTGGGTGACAACTCTGTTTCCTGCTGCATGTGCTTCTGTGTGTGAATGTACATGCACATGTGCATGTGTGTATGTGTATGCGTGTGTGTGTGTGTACATGTGAGGCCAGTTACCGCAGGGCTCAGACTGATCACTGTGAACATCATGGGGGGAAGGAAATGATTCTAGAAAAGACTTTTCGTTCCATTGCTTTCTAGGTTTTTGACCTTGTACAGGTAACATATCTCTGTGTCTGATTCTCCTCTCAACAGAGGAAAGGTAGTATCCTAGGGAAAGCGAGCTAGTCCCTGTGAAGTCATTAGAGAAAGGCCAGAATAGAAAGTTTTCTTTGATAACTAAAACAGCAGCACATCTGGTCTCATATTGTGAGCTAGAGTGATCAACATAGGTGTTAGTGTCAATCGATTTCATGACTGTTATGGAAAACTCACATTTTGATAATGATAAATACAATCATAAAGCAATAAAGTGAATATAATAGTGATGGAAACCATAAATGAAAGAAAGCAGTTTGTAACTCAGAATATTCATTATTCAGTCACTTAGAGCATTCTCTTGACATGCACACACATATTTAAGGGAGACACACAAACTAACATTATAGTTCAGAATGTCTTCTAATAATTAGATATAGAAAAAATTTAAAAGTATTTGTGAGAATATAGGGGAATCACTCTGAAGGCTTAAAGAACACTTTTGGAGAAATGGAGAGATTTGAACTGGCTTCTGATTACGTGTGGATTTTCATGTTTACATATCAAGGAAATGTCTGGAAAGATACAATGCTACAAAGGGCTGTGTGAGTGCGTGCACACATGTGTGAAAGTGTGTGTGCACGTGTGTACAGGGGTGCTTGAAGACAACAGTCTGTGATGCAGAGCCACCTGAGGCAGGACTCAGTTACTGTATGTGAGACGGGAAGCTACATTAAGGAAAAACAGTTTTTTGGAAAGCATTTGATGCTATGAAAAAACAAGATGATTTTTTTTCTAAGTCTTAGAGGCAAAGATAGAAGATAGCAGAATCAGGGAGACAAGTTGTAATGGTGTCAGTTTTGGTGCCAAAGGAGAGTCCCAGTCCATAAAACATCACCCTGAATACAGCGAGAGGTGGCAGGTGTGCCCTGAGTCACTCATTTTAGCCCCGAGCCTCCGGATTTCAGAGATGCTTTCATATTTATTCAGTGACTCATTTCCCAACCACTCAACAAGAGTGTGAATAAGTGATTGTGTGGTTCCCAGCTAGGCTCCAGATAAAAGGAAAAGTCTCCTAGCCCTTATGTGAGGTCATTTGCTATAAGCAGTCTCCTTGATTTAGCTTTAGAGGAATAAAAGCACTAGAGATTTTCTGTTGCCACAGTTGACAAATGTTCCTCATTTAGAACCACGATGCAGTTTGTGCCCTGGGAAATCGGGTCAAGCCACAGCCGTCATAGCTCAGGTGATTTGCACAGAAGAGAAGCAGGCCTGACCCAAGTCTCCTGTATATAATGAATGAGTGAGGGGAGTGGGGTCGTCACCGGTTTTTAGTTCTTCATGTGATAAATATGTATAGAATGCTGGTCATGTGAGTAACCCCGATCTTGGCACAAGGAATGTGCCAGAAGGTATCATCACTGTTCTTAGCTGTGCCTGACCCAGTGCCTGCTGCACGCAGAAGCTCACTGAGGGATGCTCACAAGCAGCAGATGGTTTTGCAAGTTCCTGGGCTATTCACAGCGCACCTGCTGGTCCTAGGCACTAGGATGGGTGTGTACAACAGGGGAAG
Source organism: Oryctolagus cuniculus (assembly GCF_051225735.1). Lineage (NCBI taxonomy): Eukaryota > Metazoa > Chordata > Mammalia > Lagomorpha > Leporidae > Oryctolagus > Oryctolagus cuniculus. The sequence goes on along the minus strand of NC_142872.1, from coordinate 164,768,427 downwards.
GAAGATCCCTGCCCTTGAGAAGCTGATGATCTGGGTGCAGACACGAATCAGACACAGAGAGCTGTGAATACTCTATGGAGGGACGAAGCCCAGGCATGATGTCCATATGTGTTATGGACACAGAGAAGGAAGTGAACCCCGGGCTTGCAAGAATACGGGAGGGTCGTGCAAGGGTGGGGGCATTGAGTGATTATATCGAAGTGTGTCTTATCTTTATGCAGGGTGAGGTGGGACCTGCAGGACCTCCTGGGTTGCCGGGCTCTGTGGTGAGTCACAAGGAGTTGGAGTCATGGACTGCTGTGGGGATAGAATTGAGTTGTTGGAAGGGCCCTTACCTCTGAGAATAAAGCATAACTCTTCTGACGACATACGTTGGATAGACCTGTAACACCAAAAATGAGACAAAAGCCATGAAGAGTCAGGAACCACTGCACTACGCTGCCGTGGGAGTACTCTCGATGGGTTGGGGAGTGGTTGGTTTGTGGAGCGAATGCCACTGCTTTTGCCAATGCCTGGTTTGTGTCTTAGGTGCAGAGAGAGGGCCTGAAGGGAGAACAGGTAAGTGGCCGTGGGTCCTTCCACTGTGGGATTCAGTCTGTAGCCGCGGTAGAAAGACCACAGCCATCAGGTTGGGCTCAACTGGAGGCTTTCGGAGTCGTGTGGAGTTGACTTTCTGCCAGGAATGCAAAAGGCCACATCCATTCCTGTTGGGAACTTGGAGAGACGCAGGGAGGGGCCGTGCATGGTCATTGTTGGGAACTTGGAGAGACTCAGGGAGGGGCCGTGCATGGTCATTGTTGGGAACTTGGAGAGACGCAGGGAGGGGTCATGCATGGTCATTGTTGGGAACTTGGAGAGACGCAGGGAGGGGTCATGCATGGTCATTGTTGGGAACTTGGAGAGACGCAGGGAGGGGTCATGCATGGTCATAAGGGGGTGGGGGTCGATGTGTGTTTGTGTTTCTAGGGCGCTCCAGGACCAAGAGGACACCAAGGCCCACCTGGGCCACCAGGAGCTCCGGTAAGTCATCCCTCCCCCAACCCAGGGTCCACTCTGGACACGTCTGGGCCTAGAAAATGGTCGTGGCTCCCATTTCTGAGCGTGGTGCTATCCCAGAGGCATTCATATCACCCTGAGTGGCAGGGGCTGTCATCGTCTCCCTCCCGCACGTGAGGAGCTGAGCTTCGAGGAGGCAGTCGGGGCACAGGTCATGAGTGTCCAGGCGTGGAACTGGGTTGCTGCCCTCAGAGACCACAGCCCTGCACAGGCCAGGCTCGGGCTCCAGGGGATTCTGCCTGGTGGTTTTGCACCTTCCACTCTTGGATGTGACCTTCTCTGGATGCACTTCCTCTGTTCCCATATCTCTGACCGACACTGACTACACAGAGGCTTAGAACAGCCCAGCCTCAGTTTCCCCCTGTGCTCAGAGTGTAGTGATGTCTAAAGAACCAGCTGAAGAAGAGGCCAATCGGGGAAACCCTAGACAATTTTCTGATGTCAGTTCAGACTTGATAGTTAATAAAAATACAGGAAACTCACAGGAGTCCCTACATAAGGCTGTGTCTTCTGGAGATATAGTGCTCCCTCTTTCAAGTTTGTCTGTTCAAGTATATAAAACAATGCCTGCTTATAAATGAAGATCATATTAAACTATTGAGGCCCATTTCTCATTAGCATACATTTATGCAATTTTTGAGCTAAAATCAGAATAAGGTTAAATGATGTTTAACTCCAGTGTAATTGAAGAACAGCTTCACCTATAAAATTGTGAGTCAGTGAAGCTACCTTCTGTCTCCATCAGCTCTCCAAGGCTCATTTTCCCCAGAACTGAGCTGTCCACTATTGCCATAACTGTTGAGAAATTTTAAAGTAGGTAATACAAGAAATGCACTATGCTCTCAGTAATTCTATGAGCATATTTACTTCAGAGCCATTACTGGCAAGCATTGACCAGTATAGTTGAATATGCAAATGTGTGCATCTTCAGTCTGTAAAGGACAAGTGGCTATTTTTCACATTTTTGCCAGTGATGACATGACAAATCAAGAGGTTTGAGCAAAGGTGCACAACTATTAAAAATAAGAGTGGAATGGTGAAGCCAGGGCAGTCTGAGCACCTAGGCCATGCTCTTCCGTCACTGAGTGCGCAGACATCATGGCTTCCTGTATCATGTGCAAGTGGGAATCAGCTTACCTCATGGCTCCCACTAAGGAATACAAAGCTGACTATGCCCAGCGCTGCTCGATCCTTAGGGAACTGTCCTAACCTCTTTCTGGGATACATACATAATCACATTCTGTGCGTGTTTTCTTTTATTAAAAGATTTTACTTGTTTATTTGAGAGATAGAGTTGCAGACAGTGAGAGGGAGAGATAGAAAGGTTTTCCGTCCACTGGTTCACTCCCTCGATGGCCACAATGGCCGGAGCTGTGCCGATCCAGAGCCAGGAGCTTCTTCTGGTCTCCCACATGGGTACAGGGGCCCAAGGACTTGAGCCATCTGCTACTGCTTTCCCAGGCCATAACAGAGAACTGAATGGGAAGAGGAGCAACCAGGACTAGAACCAATGCCCATATGGGATGCTGGCGCCGCAGGTGGAGGATTAACCCACTGCACCTCAGTGCTGGCCCTGCATATTTTCTTGTGATTTGTGATCAGTGAAAGGGGGACTAGAAGCAGAAACCTCAAACGTGTGTGGCCACCTACTTGAAAGCAAGGGAAACGCCAAGCCCATAGTCTAATAAAGAAGATACACTTAAAAAAGAAATACTTACAAGTAGACATTTATAATCTCCAGATGCCAAATGGGAACCCCTGTGTGTATTACTGCTCTGAGGTCTTGGACCTCCATAGATTTGACACCAGATCTCTCAGCGCTGCTGCCCAGTAGCTGTCCATGGTCCTGAAAGCGTTGGCCGGCGCCGTGGCTCAATAGGCTAATCCTCCGCCTAGCGGCGCTGGCACACTGGGTTCTAGCCCTGGTCAGGGTGCCAGATTCTGTCCCGGTTGCCCCTCTTCCAGGCCAGCTCTCTGCTATGGCCCGGGAGTGCAGTAGAGGATGGCCCAAGTGCTTGGGCCCTGCACCCCATGGGAGACCAGGAGAAGCACCTGTCTCCTGCCATTGGATCAGTGCGGTGCGCCAGCTGCGGTGGCCATTGGAGGGTGAACCAACGGCAAAAGAAAGACCTTTCTCTCTGTCTCTCTCTCTCACTGTCCACTCTGCCTGAAAAAAAAAAGGCGTCTTCTTGGCTGGGTGCTCCTGACGGCATGGAATTTAGTACAGTGCCTGGTGTTGGTGATGACATTTTCTTGGATGGAGTTCAGATAATAAACAGCCTAGCCAAAGGTGTTGTTAAAAGGGAACTGATGATGAGAGTCTGAGACTCTGATATCGTTAAGGCCAGGAACAATATCTTTCCCATCCCTGAATCCACAGTTTATCGCATGGTGGGAACTTGGCCCATGCTCGTAGAAGCATGGCCCCATAACATGTATTCAAGAGGGGTGCTGCCCTGGGACCCGACTGCCATGTGAGCTGTGGAGGTTTGGGGATTAGGAGCCGGAGGATCTAGCTTCATGTCCCATGTCTTCCTCCATGGAATTGTGTGCCTTTGGTGATGCTGCTTAATCTCTAATCCTCATTTGATTGACCCCTAGCTTGGGAATCATCATCACCATCACCACCATCATCTCCTGCATATGCTCTGAGGGCTCAGTGGACTAATACATGAAGCAGTGCTTTATAAAGCTTTACTGAGTCCGTTACTGATTTTGTTACTTCTTCTTTTGAATCCCCAGTAGCACCTAACTCAGGACTTTCCACAGAGCAGTTCCCTAAATATTCATCGGATTGAATCAAATGTGACTTCTGTTGAGAATGGAAAATTTTGAGTTTGTGTTCAGCAGTCCCAGAGAGAGGAAAACATTTCCCATTCTCTAAATGGAAACCGTGGGCAGCATTGTACATCCAGATGCTGGCCTCTCTCATCATTTCCCCAACATGAAACAGGCTCTGGTAGTTTTACCGATGTCTTGCTGAGTGGCTAAAGGGCTGACTGGGCAGATCAATGCCAGGTGTTTCTTGATGCTTAAAGAAAACACTCCTGCAGGGTCTTCTCTCACTGCATGCCCTTAGCTCAAAATGCTCTTGGTAAACAAGGGAGGTCACACCTTTTGTTACTGCAGTTTGTCCACTCATTTGTTCATTTGTTGAGGATAATGAAAGAAAAGGTATTAGACCTAAGCACAGCCTGGACTCTTTATACATTATCGCAAAATTTGGGAAGAGTTAGTGTGCTAGTCATGTTTACTGAGGATGAGAAAATGAAGTGCCAAGAGGGAGATTCTGGCCAGAATTCGCCCAGGGTCACAGTGAGAGCTGAGGGTTTTAGTGACCCACTCACTTTCCTTGCTGTATTCTAGATGCTTCCATTTGGGTATAAATCAGGGCGCTGTCAGAGGATTCAGGTGCTGTGAGGATTTAGTGTCCATTTTTCATGTGGTCCTCACAACTGCTCAATAGATGGACATATTCCCTCTCTTTAGAACTGCGACAGCTCAGGTTCTACAAGGCCCAGGGACTTTCCTGAGATCATGCTGCAGACACAAGGCAGGAGAAGAAGCAGGATTTGAATTAGGTCACTATGACCTCACCCTGCACCAATATTCCTTCTTTAGTGAAATTGATCTTTCCTAGACAATTTCCTTCATATGTCCATTCTGTTGTATTTTGCATATCTCTAGCCTCTGACTGTCAGATAATCTGATCCAGCTCTTTCTGAGCGCATATGTTGTGAGTGAATGGCACTGGGGCTAGGGATGAAGACACCTGGGCGCCAGACACTTCCATGAATCCAAGCCATTTGGTCTTTATGGTAGCGTGAAGGGACTTTGCTGCTGCTTCTTTGTAAACATGCGTACTGAGATCAGATGAATGATTTGTTTTAAAATGCTGCAGATGGAGAGTGAGTCTGGAATGTTCCCTCCTTCCTGAACCCCAGTTTCTCCACTGGGGTGCCTGGTATTTCCCCACCCCATGACAGTGAAAGGCAGAGCACAACTATCCTGGTGAAGCTGGCATTTACCATTGTCTCTCTTTCTTCCCCATCTCTCTCCACCAAAGGGTCTGATGGGTCCAGAAGGCAGAGACGGACCCCCTGGCTTACAAGGTCTCCGAGTAAGTAAACATCTTCCCTCTTTCTTGCCCCAGCTCATGCACACCGGTTCCCATTTTATAAGGTCAAACAGAGCGGATGATGCCAGCTGCCGAGCTTGTTAAAGTAGAAGGGTTGGACTCAGTTCCCCAAATATGGCTGAAGATAATCTGCATGCTACAGCTGGAGCTGGGTTGGGTCTCAGAGGCATGGAAATGAGTGTGTTGTCTTGTATGGCTATGTATAAAGAAACGTGACACCCATGTGTGATCAGAACTCCTGCAGAGGGAAGCCTAGGGCTGATGGATCACAAAAAGGGGGCAACTGACCCAGCCTGAGGAGCAGCCAGGGCTTCTTGAAGGAGGTGATGGTTAAGTCTTGAGGAAAAAAAAAGGAGTGAAGGGATAGAGATCTACTTCCCTGCTCTGAGCTACTTTAACCTGTGTTACTATTGAGTGCCATATCTTTGGTGTGTCAGTTTAACTAAGCACTTATCTTCTTATCTGAATTGTACACACCTTCTGGGTTTTAATTCAGCAGTAACCAGGGCTCCTAACACAGTGTCATATGAAGCACAAGCACATTTGGGTCAGGTGTCCTCCTGGCAACCTTCCCAGCACCCTGGACCAGAACTCATATCCAATTCTGTGCCCACTGTTTCCAGTAGGAAACTCTACACAGAGTACGGTGCAAGGGACACAACCTCCCATAGATGGGACAGGCAGCTCCAGGGACTAGCAAGCTTAATACCTTGGAGGTTTTCATTGGAGGATGAGTGACCAAAGACAGGAGGGTGGACACAGGGGTCATGACAATTGGCAGGGTCAGCTCCAGTCCTGTGATGGCCTCTGCCATCCTGGAGATTCTGTCTCTCAGTGGAATTGGGGCATCAGAGTCAGTGGGTTGGCTGTGTCTACAGGGGCTGCCATGTCTCAAAGTCACATTTCTGTCCCTTGATTCTGAAATTGCTGACATCCTCTTAGTATTCAACACAGACCCTCGCCTGGCTATACCCACCTGTGAACATAGTTTTTTTGTTTGCAAATAACTTCCTGTCATAGTCATATTGAATCCTCAAGAGTCTGTGAGCTGCCGATGTGGAAGACTAAGTGAGATATGAAAGGGCATCATGAGGGTACATTGGGTGGGAGGGAAGAGAGTCACTTAGCTCCAGTAGAAGACCTTGGACATGTCACCTCCCACCCACATCCCCATGCCTGGCCTCAGTATCCATGTGAGTCAAATGAGGAAGTCACATGTGTCAAAGCCAGGTTGCTCTCTCCTCTGTGAGTGGGGGGATCCTGGACTTTAAAATAGGATGACCTGAGCAAGAAGCTCTACTTCTCATCTGCTGGGTGGCCCCTGCAGATTACCTGGTCTATTTCAAGTCCATTTACTTCCTGTAAGACTGGGGAAGGCATTACCCTGCACTGTGCTGTTATGAGAAGTACCCAGGGTAGAGTGCGGTCCACAGAGAGCTGATGGCATGCTCTCATTCTTCCAATGTGTTCATGTGCAGTTTTCAGAGAAAATAGTAATCTTTGTACATTTATGTAATGAATGTTTATGTGCACCTTGTTTCATTTTGCATTGAACTGCTGCAAGTATTACTTTCGCTAATGCAGTATCAGATGGTAGGTGGAATTGTTTATGTAAAGATGAGTGTGAAGGCTTTTTCATCTATGCTGTGATCTAATTTACTTTTATTAAAAAAGGGAGGGAATATCTTACTTGGAGCTTGCTTGTCAGGTCCACGTGTTCTGAGTTCTTACAATGCACAGGCCCTCTACTAAATAGGTGCCTTGGGGGTTTCTGAAAAGATTAACGTCTTAGCGGTCAGCTAAGGAACCTGATGCATGTATACAGAGATGCCCAGCACCTCAGTAGAGGTGCAATGTTCAGGGGGAAGAGAAGCGGCATTGCAGAAGTGAGTGGGTTTCAGCAGGAGCGATGGCGGCATTGAAGACTGCCATCCTGTTGCTTTACCCATCAGCTCCCACCCAAACCTCCTCTCCAATTTGGAAACTTGCCAGTGTGGTTCAAAGGGCCGTGGGCATGGCCCTCACTTCAGCTCTGCCAGTGCCATGCTGGGACTCTCAACCAATCCCTCTTCCATTTCCTTTCCTTATGTACCTCTTTCCTTTCTTGTATTTGCTGGTTTTCTTCCACCTGCCCTTCTCCCATCTCACTCCCCCTCCTCTCTCCTTCCTGCCACATTCTCATTCATTTAGTGAGTGTTTCTTGAGCAGCGACTGGCTGCAGGCTTTGGATCTCTGTGCTCCTGTGTGGGATAAAAACATATGTGAGCAGAGTGCAGGGAGGCTGCACTGGGGAAGCTGTCCCTGAATGTCTTAGGGGTGAGGGCGTTGATGCTGACAGCTGCAGGATGAGCATCGCAGACAGAGGGAATGGCCTGAGGTAGGGGCCTGAGGCAGGTGCCTGCTTGGGGAGTTTGAGCTCTGAGGCTGGCGTGGCTGGAGGCAGCCAGGGGGCCACTAGGAGGAGAAGTGGCAGAGACTGGGAGCCAGTTCATGGTAGGCTGTTGCATCACGATAAGGACTGTTAACTGCTTTTAGAATGACTGAACTACATGCCTTTAAACATGCTTTATTATGGAAAAAGGCCATTTACAGAGGCAGAAAGATCAGTAAAATAAACCCTTATATACTGGTACCCATGTTAATGCTTACCAAGACACTGGGGAAGTTGTGGGTGTACCAACCCTTGCTTCTACACACCTGTAGATTAGCTGAAAGCAGCCCCCCAAGCCATCATCTCATTTTGTTCCTAAATATTTCAGTATGTTGTCTCCCCAGAACAAGGCATCTTAGGTGAAGCAAAACCATAATACCATCATCCCTTCTGAATCTATGCAAACAGCTATCCGAAGTGTCGTTAAATATTCACCTAGTGTTGAGAGTCTTCCTGTCTCGTGGAGCCCTGGGTGCAACCTCCTCACTGCAGTTTGCCACTCAGCTGCAGCAGGGCCCAGCTCTGCCTTCCAAACACTTCTGTGTGCCTCTTGTGTTGGGAACAGACCACAAGGGGAAAGGAGACCAACGAGGTGACCCAGACCAGGGCCAGGGGCTGGAGGAGGCCCAGGGCTCCTGAGCACCCTTACTGGCCCAGGTCCTGTGGGGAGAATATGGCTGGAGAGTCTAACGCAGGAGAGGGAATGGTGCAAGGCACGTGACACGAGCGTTGACACAGGGTGCAGCTGGGTCCGGAGGACAACTCCCTCTTGTCCTGCTCCCTCTAGGGAGTAGAGGATGATGACCATGGGTGTTTTGGAGACCCCTGGCCCTCTAGTGGTCACCGGTGTTTCCCTGATTCCCGCTGGTTCTGTCCTGTGCATATTGCTGACTCAGTGCCTGTACCTAAGGAACACAAGAGAATAGAAACAAATTGCAGCCTCGTGGGCTTGGAAGCAGCTTCCTTTTCAGTCGTTCTCTGGCTGAGTCAGGCGGATTGGAGACAGAATGACTTACCCAGAGAATGATGTCTACTTCCTGCGCTCGACCTGTCATTTCCTGCTCATCAGTTTCAGTGGAAACATCAGTGTGAACTCCTGCATGTCTCTGTGCCTGTTCAGGCTCACCAAGGGGAGAGACAAGACCACAGCAAGGTGCGGGACCCTGTGTGCCGAGAGGCAGGGACTTCAGCACAGGGTGGGGATAGGAACCCAGGCCCTTCATTGCAGGGCAGTGACAGGCTAATCCCTGGCAAGGTAAAGGCATCATTTGGACCAAGCAGGTACTTTTCCACAATTACATGGTGAAGTGGAGAATTGGGAGCTAAGTACACGCTCCACCATCCCACAGGAGACGGCCCCCTGCCTGCCCACCTGCCCACCTGCCCGAGGGTAGGCCGCCCAACTCCTGGAGGTCTCGCATTCCTTCTGGTCGTCTAGACCAGGCCTCGAAGAAGCTGAGCAGGGAGCTGTGTCATGGAGATGCAGTGGGAGAGGCTGCAGTTACAGCCGAACCAGGATGTGCCGGCAGGCGAATGAGCCTGGCTCCGGGCCATTGCAGCATTTGAAAGCTCCGGAGCCTGCAGGGGACTCGCTTTTTCCAAACAGGATCCTTCCAGGCCATCTTTGCCCTCCCCACGGCAGCCACCTGCCCTGCCCCCGGCACATTCTCCGCAGAGGACTTACGTGATGGTTTTCTGTTTGGAGAATTTGTTTGCTGTTGTTTTCTCCACCAGAATGTGAGATCAGGAGTGCCAGGACTTTGCTGTTTATTTCTGTTCCCACAGCACTGAGAATTTCTCTGATCCATCAAACGTGTGTTTTATACACACACACACACACACACAGGAATACATAAAGGCGTCAGTGAGCATCTTGTGTGATCAGGGAGGAACCACATGCAGCTGGGCACAGACACGACTGTGTGAGTTGACCCCAGAGGTCTCAGAACTGGGCATCTGGTCACCTGGGTTCTGCCCTTTAACAGGGAATGTCAAGTTTTTTTTTTTGTTTCATTTTGTTTTGTTTTTAATTTTATTCTATTAAAGGCGGAGTTACAGAGACAGAAGGACTGAGATTGAGATATCTTCCATCTATGGGTTCATTCCCAAATGGCTGTAACCGCTGGGTTGGGCCAGGCCAAAGCCAGGAAGCCAGGAGCTCCATCCAGATCTCCCACATGGGTGAAGGGGCCTAAGCACTTGGGCCACCCTCTGCTGCTCTCCCAGGCCACAGCAGGGATCTGGAATAGAAGTAGAGCAGCCAACATATGAACTGGTACCCATGTGAGATGTGGGCATTGCAGGCAGTGGTGTTGCTTGTTTTGCCACAATTCCAGCCCCAAAGTTGAGTTTTTTTATGAGAAAAAACAACATGGTCCCTTCTTGTGCCTTTTTATTTTTAATTTTGGTTGTACTAGATCCTGGCTGAGAAAAAAAAATTAGGCTTTGCAATGTAATTTGGAACATCTGAACCAGTAGAATCATCCTGGTAAAAGGGGTCCTTGAGAAATTTAATGCCCAGGAAGACAGCACGACCTTCTCAAGGTCATGTGGATCTTTGTGCTCTTCCACAGTTGGGGGCGAACTCTTCGGCCCGTTTGATTTCTTTCTTTTTTTTTTTTTTAAGATTTATTTATTTATCTGAAAGTCAGAGTTACATAGAGAGAGGAGAGGCAGAGAGAGAGGTCTTTCATCCACTGGCTCACTCCCCAGATGGCCGCAGCGGACGGAGCTGCACCAATAAGGAGCCAGAAGCCTCTCCAGGTCTCCCACACGGTTCAGGGGCCCAAGGACTTAGGCCATCTTCCACTGCCATCCCAGGCCACAGCAGAGAGCTGGATCGGAAGTGGAACAGCCAGGTCTTGAACTGGCACCCATATAAGATGCCAGCACTTCAGACCAGGGCATTAATCCGCTGCGCCACAGCGACGGCCCCTGGCCCTTGTGATTTCTCTAATTGTCTGGTCTCCCTTCTCACTATTAGCTGAGAACTGAAGACGTGTTCCTATCATTATAGATGCTCTCACTCCTACTAAAGATAGAAGGGCTCCCCATATGCTCCATGGTGTTCTTGATATGTCAGTTGCTTTAGGAATGCATTTTAATGGGATCCATCTGTTCAGGTATAGAGCTAGTGGAAGAAAGCAATGAAGGAACTGAACAATGATTGCATAGTAGTCGCTGGATTTTTTTATACTCTTGCTTCACCCTTAATTCTTAGAAATTACTGGTGTTACCCAGATTGTTAAAGTGTGGCAGGGATTGGAACTCAGATTTGGTTGGCTCTGAGACTGCGTTGGCTTTGCTTTAGGATGGGATAAGTGTGTGTGTGTGTCCATCTGTCCACTGATGGACATGCGCACCAAACTCCTGACCTGGAGCCTTGCTTCCTTGCTGTGTGTTCCTTGAAGAGATCTGGAACCATTTCTAGCCACTAGGATGCACTGGACACATATCACTTTAATTTCTGTTTCTCTTGGAGCTGAGGCTTTCATTATCGTTTGGTGCTATCAGCTCCAGTGTCTGGCAGACTTGGGTGGAGAAACATGGGTGGTCTTTTGTCAGTGGCATCCCAGGTTGAATTTGTTTTACTTTCCATTTATCAAGCCTTTCCCGGCCTTTTTCTTCTCTACCAGATGGTAACAGCATCATTTGGATCACAGGCTACTGTTTGATTCATTCCTGGGCATGGAGCCAGGGTTTATGCTAGGACACCCTGGGTCTTCCCTGAGCACCTGGTCTCAGCTCTAACCAGTGGAAAATAATCATGTTTGACGTTTGGAGGCATGGAGCACGGGAACTGAGCAAACGGCCATACGGTGTATATTAGAATCACTCATATAAGCAGTCCTTTTATCCGCTAATGGCCCCTGCAATGGCTGTGTTCACTCACTCGAGCTGGCTGGGAAGGCTTTTTCGGCTCAGAATTTATGGCTTCCCTCCTCTCTGGGCAGACAGCCTTGGAAGCACCAGCCCCACTCAGCATCCTGGCACTCAGAATGGCTTGAAAATGACCCTTATGATAAACTATAAACACTCAGGCAGATACTGTGCTGGGTAGCAATTTAAAAGAGAAGAAGAGAAAAATGGCAAAGAATACACCCATTGTTAGTAAAACAGCTCTGGGTTGCTATGAAACGGTCATTACCAGCACTTCTCAAACCCCCATAGTCAGCTGTGGGTTGAAAATGTCAAAGTTACATAGGAGCTGCCCCTAGAGTGACCAGTCACTGCCACCACAAAAACCATCACTGTCAGAAAACCCACCATCATCATCACTGCCACCACGGGTACCACCAAACTCACTGCCATTATCATTACCACCATCACCAAAAATCTACAGGTACAACAGCACCAAAATCCTCGCCATCAGTGTCACCAGCACCAACTGTGCCACCAGCACCATCACCACCATCACTGTTATTCCTGTTGGCACCATCACCACCCAAGTTAGCACCATCAGTGTAAGAACCATCACTGTCACCTCCACCGTCATCGCTGTCCCAGCACCACTGTCACCAAGCACATGGTGGCCTCCTCTCAGTTATCTCCGTGACACAGCCAGAAGGTAGTGATTCTAAAAAACAGGTATAGAGCACGGTCTGTCACTCTCTGGGGACACTTCCGGAAGGAGCCAGAACATTCCTATTCCTTTCCACCACAGTCACTATGTGCCTCCTCTCCATTCTCAACAGCGTCTGCTACCTTTGATAAATGCTTTATGATACTTTGTAATCACTTTCTCAAACACCAAGTTATTTCTCCTGCTACTGTATTTCCTGGTAATTACAATGAATATCCTTTCTCCATGTGGGACAACTAAGACTCAGTCAGTTAAAGACTTCCCTCCCCCACCTACTTTAGCTTTAGAATCCTTCGCCCTCAGAGCCATTCAGGAGCAGAACTGGGGAAGGAAGACAGAGAATCCTTGGATGGAATTGAGTGGTCAAACCCTCAGAGCCACTTTCCTGGAGCTTTGCACCCTGCCCCTGGCAATTCTAACTCATTACCCTTCAACTGGCCTTGGGGAATCTGTTTCTCGCAAGTATTTTTAGCATTTTGGCTGTTATCTCTGGCAATTGTTGAAGCTGCGTGAGGAGGTACTGGTGTGGGCTGTGATTTGGGCAAGTCGAGATGGGGAGGGGCTATTCCAGATGGAAAGAGCACATGGGTAGATTCCCAGAGAACACAAGTGCCAAGGGAGCGTGTGGGACTGCGGCAGGCAGCCCAGCAGGAGATGGGAGCAGGAGCCCCGGAAGCTGGATGGCAGAGACAGGGCAGAGTCCCAGGGCCTGGAGGTCTGCACAGGAAGCAGCTCAGGTGGTCTCTCTGAGATAATGAGGATCCTCTGATCAGTTCTGATGTGGGTGGTGGCTTGGGCGGAGCTTCCTAACCATGTAGGAAACACAGCGGCCAGCACAGGTTGGCCCAAGGAGTGTCCGCAGGGGAGAGGTGGGCCCCGAGGGCCAGGGTCAGCTCTTGGTGGTGGCTGCAGGAAGGAGAGGGCCCTCTAGGAGCACACAGGTGGCTCTGACCCTGACTCTGAGGGTGTAGAAAGTGTGGATATGGAGGCCAGAGCTGGACAGAAGGATCAAGTCGCCCTGGTGATTCTCTGGGAGGAATGACCCATGTGATTCTGACTTTGGGGGGCAAGGATGTCTTATGACACTACCAGGGTCACAGATTTCTTTATTATTTTTAGTAACATATTCATGCATTTATTTGAAAGAGAGGGAGAGAGAGACAGAAAGATATCTTCTATCTGCTGGTTCACTCCCCAGATGGCTGCAGTGGCCAGAGCTGGGTCAGGCCCAAGCCAGGACCCTGAAGCTTCCTCTGGGTCTCCTACATGGGTGACAGAGGCCCAAGTGCTTGGGCCATCTGCTGCTGCTTTTCCACGGTCATAACCAGGGAGCTGGATCGGAAGGAGAGCAGCTAGGACTGAAGCAGGTGCCCATATGGGATGCTGATGTCACAGGCAGTAGCTCCACCCACTACACCACAGCACCAGCCTTTGGGTCACAGATTTCTCATGTGTTTCCTCCTCTGGCCTCTTCTTTTTCTTCTTCTTGCTGAAAACCTACTGCTGGAAATGTTTGCTTCTGTAGGCACATTTTTTCCCCACCATATCCTCCCTAACTGCCCACAAGTCTACTCGTCTGATTTCCCCAGCCCAGAAGCACCTCCTGACTCCATGCCTGTTCCACGTCCCCTGTTCATCTCATGTGTCCGTCTTCCCGAGCACTAGCAATGCCTTCTGTAAGAGAAGGCATTGAGGCTCACAGCAGCCCCCCAAAGGTGATGGCGCCATCTGGAGGAGTGTCGCTCCCCCTCTTCGTGGAGGAACGACACAGGACCCTGTGCTGTTCTTTCGTCTGCTCGGCCCTCCCCGGGTTTGCTGCTGGTTCTTCCCGGGTTGGCTACCAACCCTTCCACCTCCGTGGAAGGGCGGTTCCCCCTAGCCACATTCCCCACTTCCGCGGGGGAGCGGCACACCGCCGGCCGGCTCTCTCGGGGGCTGCTCAGGTGTTCCTTCAGATGTTCCCGGTGCATGTTGTCTCCTCCTTTATAGTCCTCCTCCGCCAATCCCAACTCTGCTACCCACACGCCGAGTACACTGCTCTCCTCCAATCAGGAGCAGGATCAGCTCCTGGAGGTCATCACTCAAGTTGGCAAGAGGCAGCTGCGTAGAAGCTGTTTCCTCCTCTCCCAGCGCCATATTGTGGGAGAGCAGATGCATAGAATAAGTCTTAATTCCAGTAACTTAGTCTAGTCCGAGTTGCTCCCAGTTGCTCCCCACAGAGGAGGAGCTGATGCATCTTAGAGATTCTGCTCAATCCAAACCAAGAGCGCCCTGTCTTCTCTGTGGTCCTCTCCTACCAACCCTCACGTCTTCCCATCCCTCACGTAACAGGCACTTTGCTGGCCTCGGTTCTGAATTCTGATTGTTCACCAGATTGTTCTACTGACCTTGAAGAAAAACGGCTTATTCATCTCGTAAATAGCCGGTGACTCTCTGTGGCGTAACCTGGAAGCAGTTGGAGGAGGTGTCTTGTCTGGATGCGGAGTTCAAGGTCTCCATTCCCTGAGGACGGGGAGCTGGCAGTGTGTGGCTCTCTTAGTGACCACTGCCTGTCGTTTGCCGTAATCAGAGCACGACCGGGGGGTGCCTCTGAGGCTGCACTCTCCTCTGAAGCTATTGGCGACCACATTTTGAATTTCCCTGACAAGTGTCAAGCAGTGCATTCTTCCCTAGAGCTCACTGCACCCTGTGGGCTCCCACCTCTAAGTCAGACCGACTTATCTGTCTGCAAGCCCCCAAATCACCAACTTACAACTCCACTCCTCCCTAACATTGCTTCTCTCAGTGCATCACTGCTGTCCCCACTGCCACCATGATGGCTCTGGACCACACCAATCACAAAGGGTCCGTTTATCCCACAAACATGCATCGAGTGTGCGTCACTGTTCTGGGACCACAGCAAGCATTGGACACAACCAGAGCTAATCCTGCTTTCTGGGCTTGTGTCCCGTGAGGGCTGGACAGGTGACAGTTAAACACCAGCATCACTTGGGGGGCACACCACAGGGGAAGGGGCCACAGTGGGGCAGAGGGAAGGTGTCTCAGGCTCAGGAGGACACTCACATCAGGGGACAAACGTTTGAGCAGAGACCTGATTGAACTGAGGAGTTGATCCCAGTGGGTGCCCTGGGATGAGCATCCAGGGCAGAAGAGATAGCCAACGGGAAGAGGTTGAGGCCAGAACACATTCAGCATGTTCAGGTACAGGAGGGGGCCGGCGTGGCTGGAGGTAGCAAAAAGGATGCAAGGAAGTGAGATGAGGGGGCAGCGGGAGGGAGTTCTCAGGGGGCCAGGCTGCGGGCTGTGGAAGCTTCGTTCTCGGTAGTAGAGAAGCAATGCAGTGTTGCTAAGGAGAGGAGGTGGGCCTTTCTCTACATTTTGAGACTAATTCTGCCTGCTTGGAGGGGAGCAAGTGATTTTTGTTAGCTTTTCCCATCCTCCCTGCCCTGTGGATGAGGCTGTGTGGTTATTTAGAATCTGGGGCCTCTTGCATGGCTCCCTATGGCCAGGGACCCTCTGGCCCTCGTGACTCACTGCTGGCCTTGTTGGCCGCACCCCAGTCCTGCAGATGCCCACCCTGGATTGCACACGGTCAGAGCTCAGGGCTCCTGCTGTCTGCCTCTCCACACTCCCCTGCTGTTTCCTGCATGCTCCTCTGCCTCCTGCTTCACATCTCGCAGCGTCAGCCTCCCCTGGGCGGTCTGCAGGCCCTTGTGCACCTGTCCCAGGCTGCTGATTGTGTGTTGTGCACCTGTCCCAGGCTGCCGATTGTATGTTGTACACCTGTCCCAGGCTGCTGATTGTGTGTTGTACATCTGTCCCTGGCCTTGCCCTGTGTGCTCACTTCTCGGCATGTCATAGGATCGATGTCAGGAAATAAGCAGGAGAAGTAGATGGAAGTGCCTTTTCCATCTTCAGCCAGAGTGGGCAAGTCTCTTTCCTTGGGGTTCTAGGACTTAGAGAAGTTTCCTCTGAGCTCAATCAAAGTGCTCCACCAAGTAGCCCCCAAACCCTGTTCCCTGTTGGGCAGCAAGACAGGAGCCTGCAGCAGCTCCCGAGGGAGGACGGGCCTTCTGTTTGCATTGGTGCTCTAGGTAGGAGACGGGGGGTGGGGGTACACAGCAGCATCACAGAGCTCCTTGCTTTGGGCTCGGTATGTTACCTGCTCATGAGATGGCGTGCAGGGGGTGGGTGGAGAAATCAAGGAAGGAAGGAAGAGAGGGAGAAAGAGAAGGAGGGAAGAAGGAAGGAAAGGAGGAAGAGAGGATGCAACAGGAAATATCGGAGCCAGGCTGGGCACAGCCCAAGGAAAGAAGTGACCTGGTGTGTTGGTGTGAGGTGGAGTTGAGAGCAAGTGGGCTGCCCAGAGCAGAGGTAAGAGGACCAGAGCTGCTGACTGAGAGGTGGAGCTGTCATCAGGTTCTGTAATGCAGCAAACACAGGGAGAAGTTACACCTTTTCGTTGTCTTCCAAGCCCCGTGAAGGCAACACCACGAGCGGGGAACTCTGTCCCTTGCTGGCTGTGCAACAGGTGAGATCTGACTCTGAAAGTCCACGTGACACCTGCGGATGGGGCTGAGACCACCTGTCCCCCAGGGACCTCTCGCAGAGCCCATGAAGGAAGGACACATGTGGCAGGAACCAGAAAGGCGGTCTCCGAAATCGTGGGCACTCAGGAAACGGAAAGTCTGATTTCAATTTTAATTTCAGGTTGCAGCGTTTTTGTTTAATCGGGAAAACTACCGAGAATAAAACATGCGTGCCCTTATTGTGTCATTTAGATAGCTCCTGTATATAATATTTGCCATCACCTTGCTGAATACATTAATCAAACCAGCCTACACCTTACGCCGGCTGAGACGGGCTGGATGGAGCCTGAACTTTAAGATCAGCGTGCTGGGGGCAGGGTGTGCGCTGCAGCATGGACTGCAGGAGCAGAAGAGAGGATATGGCCTGTGGGCCCACCTGCCCGCAAGTGGGGGGCTGCTCAGTGCACCCCTTTTGGGTGGAAGCATTGTCTCTGTGGAGGGCAGGGCAGCAGCAGCAGTTGTGCAGTGGGGGAAGGCAAAGTTTATTCACAGACTCAATGGTGTGTGATAGTTTATGAAGAGTGTGTGTGTGTGTGTGTGTGTGTGCATGCATGTGTGGCGAGAGAGCGCCTTACCTGTGTGTTAACTATCTTTGGCAAGATTAACTGGCTTGCAGGAGGATTGCTGCCTTTGAGAAGAGGGGCCAGGCGGCTGAGCGTGGAATAAGGAGATTTTTCCCAGATGCACCTTCTTGTGCCTTTAGAATTCAAGGCCGAGGCCATGTGCCCACAGCAGTGTCCAGGTCACAGGGCTGGACACCAAAGCCAGGCTTCTCTGACCCTGGCAGCCTGAGTCTGTTTTTTCCACACATGTTTTTATTTTTAATGGACACACATAGTGGCACCTATTGACGGGGTATGAGGTGACAATTCGGAGCGTGGATAAACATGTTGTGATCAGATCGCGGGGTTGGTGGGCCGGCCTTAAGCCCTGTTCCCGTGCCTGCAGCTGCTCTGCAGGGCGTTCCTGGAGGGACGGGGCATTAAGTGGGGAGCCTGGGCTGTCAAGACCACGTTCTTCCCGAGACGTGCTATTAGCCCGGCTCCGGTAGTGGCTTAATTACTGCTTCTTCTGTCTGTTAATTTTTGGCTGCTTCTTTTGCACTCAGGGGAAGAAAGGTGACGTGGGCCCACCTGGAATCCCTGGACCGTTGGGACCGCAGGTAACCATTATCTTCACATTCTCTTCTGTGGCAATGTCACCTTCTCTGTTAAAATACATGACTATGTAGCAACCCTCAGGTAGGTCACTAGTCACCATGAAAGCATTGAAAAGAATAGGCAGTAGTGGGTCATCTGTCCTCTCAGTCCCACCCACCATCATTCCCTCACCCCTCCCCCACTGCTGCCAGAGCCCAAGGGGCAGAGAGAAGGCATGTCTGCATGACAAAAGGGAGCACCATTCCTGTGTAAAGGCAGCGAAGGGAGGTGGCACAGGGGCACTGAGGGACAAGCCACAGGCAACCTGGCAGTGGTGGGGGAGGGGCGCAGCTCTGTGGGAATCCATACGTGGACACAGGCAGGCGGGTGTGTGTGTGCAGGTTTGGACAGGTCCGTGGTGCCTTAGGAGCAGGGAGCATGGAGCAGAGCGTGGTGGGAGAGGAAGTTGAGAACTGGAAGAGGCTCAGCTGAGGGCCCATAAATGGGAGGAATGTGAAGACCCTGTGCTGTGGTTGCAGTCTGGCTGTGGACTCGTGGGACCCAGACCTGCCCCCTTCCCCTCTCTGAGCCTCGGGTCCCCTGTCTGTTCCTAGACAGGGGCTTTCCTGGCTCATGGAGCCCCCCCTTCTCACCCACCTCCTCTTTGCTCTGACTCCTGCTGGTGCCTTGGCACTGAGCTGTGCTATGTGTCCCTCTGTCCCACACTTTGTCCTGCTGCCTGCAGCCCCACACACGCTGTTCAAAGCTCTGCTCACCCCCTCACCCCAACCTCCGCCTCAGATCAGTGAACTCCTGGTGAAGGCTCCAAGTTGAAGACAAAAGCAGGGACTCTGACGGCATTCCTGAGGTTCCCTGGGCACAGTGAGGACCGGGTAAGGGTGGCCATCCCTGGTCTTCCGGCCATATTGGTGATGAGCAGGTGGGCTGGGGTTGTGATCAGCTCCTCTGTCCTGACCCCTCCTCCCAGAGCTGCAGGAAAGAAGTGGGCTTTGGGGACACACCGCCTCCAGGACCTTCCATCCCATTCCTGTCCCCACGTGGCAGTCCCTGTGTGTACCTGCAGTTGACCCAGGACACACGGCTAACCCACTTCATAAGGTGGCTTTTCCTGCTGATGGACATCAAAGTGTCCATGAGAATGACGGGCATGCGGGGTGCACATCAGACTGCATTTCGGTGCCTCTCATTCAACTCAGGATATAGCTAGGGACAGAAAATACAAGACACACTGTAATTGACAGTTCTCTGAAGATTTCGTATTCATTGTGGCATTTTGCTGTTAATACCGAAAAATGGGGTGCTTTGTGCATTTGGTGTGTGACTTTGCTTTCCAGTGAGCAAAGCTTGTGTATCTTAGAATTTGCCATCAATGACGTTTTCTATCAAATTATTTTACCTACAGGTGTTTTATTTGCCTACACTCTTTGCTACTCTGGAAAATGTATTTTCATTTTCATTCAGCAAGTCTTTTTAAAATTTATTTATTTAGTTACTTATTTGAAAGGCAGAGTCAGAGAGGGAGAGAGTGAGTGAGTGAGTGAGAGAGAGCTTCTACCCACAAGTTCAGTCCCCAAATGGCCCAACAGCCAGGGTTGGGCCAGGCTGAAGCCAGAAGCCAGGAACGCCATCCAGGCTTCCCCCATGGGTGCAGGGAACCAAGAACATAAGACATCTGCTGTTTTCCTGGGCACATTAGCGGGGAGCTGAGTGAGAAGTGGGGCAGCCAGGATTTGAACTGGTGCTCATATGGAATCCTGGCATCATAGGTGGTAGCTTAACACACGGAGCCACCACGCTGGTCCCCTGAGTGCCAGGCATGGAGCCAGGCTGGGGTGTCATTCCTCCGAGGCTTCCCCGAGTGGCACACACCCCGATTCAGACAGAGGGCTCAGTGTTCAGGACCAGGCAACACAGAGCTGCAGGGGGCACAGTTTGCTGCCCTGCAGCTGCTCCCTACGGATGGACAAAGCTGCATCCAGCCACACCTAGACTTGAAAGGGGCAGAATTTCTCCAGGGCCTGCAAGTCCCTCTAATTCACTCTTCCTGACCCAGCTCCTGGGAGGCAAAGTCAGGGAGATGCCATTGAGACTGGAGCTTGTCACATTCCCTCAGCAGGAAATGAGCCGTCCCAGCCAGGGCTGCTAGGGAGGCAGCCACCAGGTCCAAGGCTGGGGGAGTGAGAGAACAGTGTGGGCAGGAGCCCGTGTTGTGTTTCCTAAGGGAAGGAATGGGAGAGGCAGGTGATTGGCTGGCAGAATAGGCTTAGCATCAGGTGGTTGAGGAGAGGAGCTCTGTGGTCTGGGGATGGTGTTCTGCTGTCCCAGACTCCAGGGACCTGATGAAAGTTAGCAGGGGGACGATGGCCTAGGGACTGGTGGGCTGCATGTAGAAGTCTTGCTGTCAGGCAAGCTGTTGGCTCTCTACAGGATGCAGCCCCTCCCCAGGGTCTGCAAGGCCCTGGGACATGAAAGCATCGTTGTTCTAAACATTGAGGTGCTGCAGGAGGATCCGCCGAGCAGGGCTTGCACTGTGGAGGCCTGAGGAGGGTGCCTTCACTGACTGGAGAGTCAAGCTGACCCAGGCAGGGCACTGGAGAGGAGGAAGGGGCACACCTGCGTTTGCTTACTGCTCATGGCAGATGCTGTCTTTAGCGTTCATGCAGAATTGTCCCTCTTCTCCTGTACAAATGCCTGTGAACGGAGTCTACTTCCCCCATTTAAACCCAGAGACTCTGAGTTCAGGGTTGCCTTGGCTTCATCTGCGATGGGATGGGAGTAGGCACTGCAGGGTCTGGGGCAGGGGTGGTCCCAGGACGGTAGCTGCCCTATGAGATGCTCTCAGTGTCTGTCCTCTGGGATGGACGCTTTGGCCTGCTGTGAGGTTTTACAAGTAAAGGCCACATCCCTGACGCCCTGGGTAGGGGTGCCTGTGTCCTGGTGGCCCGTGAGGAACTATGGACATCTGCGCCTGCTCTGACCGAGAGTGATGCAAGCACGGTGCCCCCTGAGTTAGTGGGAACAGCCAGGGAAGGGGCTGGCCAGAGACCTGGGTGGGCTTGCAGAAGCCCCGCCCCCGACCCCAAGCTGGGTCGTCCTTACACTTGGTTGGTGAGGGAAGGACTCACAAGGGCAGTTCAGCTTCCCCAGAAAGCAGATCTGTGCCAGCTGTACAAGGGACTCGATTGCCCTGCTAATGTGTGCAGTGATTTTCATGCATCTCCACATTCCATCCACTTCATAAATCCCCAGTTGGAGGTAGGTGGGATGGGAATAATTATTCGCCTTTCTTTTACTAATGATCATCCGGTGAATTGATTATTTATGCATCATCATTGGAGCTAGTAATCACATTAAATAGCAAGTTAATCATGGTAGTATTAGAGGCATCAAATATTTCACTAATAATAATTGAACTGATTGGCAAATTAAATGTAGAGTTGCCACAGGTCTTTTCATTAGAAGTAAGAACAGGCTCACGTTTCCTTTGTAACATTTAGGTCTACAGACTGTTTCCCTCTGGGTCGTAAGGAGACGAATTGGCTGCCATTTTCCAACAAGTACAAGAGAAGAAAAGTAGCATTTGTGAGGGCTCCTTTGTTCCAGGCTGGTTCACAACCTTCTTCAGACTGCACGCAGTGACCAGCGGCAAACGCCGCCACACGCTTTGTTACAGCTGGGGAGACTCGGACTCTAAGCATTGAAATCCAGTGCCTGGAAGTCCATTGAGGTATCCTGAGGCCACACAGGATTCCACCAGGCCACCCTAAACCAAAGCTCTGACCTTCCTGTCAGTCTCCTGGCCAAAGGAACGGCCTCCCCTGCAGTACCTTGGAGAGCTCCCAACAGTGCTGGGTCTTGAACTTGAGTCTGGAGTTTGTTTTAGCTCTATTTCCTTTTTATTTTTTTTTTAAGATTTATTTATTTATTTGAAAGAGTTACGCAGAGAGCAAGAGACAGGTCTTCCATCCGCTGGTTCACTCCCCATTTGGCTGCAATGCCAGAGCTGTGCCAATCTTTTTTTTTTTTTACAGAGTGCTGGTGCACCACGCTGATCCGAAGCCAGGAGCCAGGTGCTTCTCCTGGTCTCCCATGCGGGTGCAGGGCCCAAGGACTTGGGCCATCCTCCACTGCACTCCCAGGCCACAGCAGAGAGCTGGCCTGGAACAGGGGCAACCAGGACAGAATCCGGCGCCCCGAATGGGATAGAACCCAGTGTGCTGGTGCCGCAGGCAGAGGATTAGCCTATTGAGCCACGGCACCGGCCTGTGCCAATCTTAAGCCAGGAGCCAGGAGCTTCTTCTGGGTATCCCATGCGGGTGCAGGGACCCAAGGACTTGGGCTATCTTCTACTGCTTTCCCAGGCCATAGCAGAGAGCTGGACTGGAAGTGGAGCAGCCAGGACTTGAACTGGTGCCCATATGGGATGCTGGCACTGCAGGTGGTGGCTTTACCCGCTATGCCACAGTGCTGGCTGTTTCCTTCTTGTAACCTTAATAACCTCACCTATATGCTTCCTGGAAGGTTTCTGTCTTTTGGATGGAAAAGTTGGAGAGAGAGGAAGAGGCCTTATCAGTCCTAGGAAAACTGGTCAAGTGTATGCAAAAAAAAAAAAAATTTTACCATTGCTTTCCTGTGATTTTGCCATTAGTCCTCTAGTTATTTGGAAACTTAGCTATGAGTGGACTCAGACAGCTGCTGTGTTTGGAGATGAGTGCACTAATTAAAGTTAACAAGAAAGCCAGAGAAGCTTGGTCCGGTCTGTGCTGGAGAGCTTGCGTTGCCAAAGGAGCTGAGGGGGCCTGGGCGGAACAATGCCAGAGGTCAGTATAGAGGGGGCAGAACAGGCTTTGTGACGAGGCGGGGCCTCTTCTGATGTCTTCCCGGCCCTCGTCTGAGTGGCTCCTGCCCAGAGCACCGCCCAGCTCTGCCTGACCCTCCATGGCTCCAGCTGTGAGCTGATTTCTGCACCGGGGGTCGACGCTACCTTGAGGACTCACCAGGGCCTATCCTCTGAGAGAGCTGCATAGCAAACCAAATGCAGGTGCCAGCAAACCGCCTGCGTTTTCTGCCTGTTTACTACCAATGGTTGGCTCACGTGCGCCCTCTGGAGGGAGACAAGGGAACGGGTCTTGGAGCGGCGAGCTCTGCTATTCTTTGGTATTTGCCGCCCTCTGGTGGCGATGTGGTATGTTGTCCCCGCAGTCCAGGTGACTGCAAGGGGTTATGGAGCAGTGCCCTGGGGTGGTCGCAGCACCAGGTGCAGAGAAAACTAGAAGGGCCTTCCCCCCTCCCCCCCTCCTCCCCACCCCTCCCACCCACACTGAAAGCTGTTCTGTGGCCTTGTGTGTCAGCCTAGGCTCCTTCAGTTACCCCCGAGCCTGGTACCCCAAGGCTTGCCTGCATCCCTCGTGGGTGGAACACCCTTCCCAGAGTGTGGCCTTGGTGCTCGTGGTGCTCCTGGCCCGTGGCGATGTCCCTGCCCCTCCAGGCGCCTGTGCCCTGGTGCCCAGGTTTATTTGAGCACCTGCCCTGTATCGGCCTGCACGCGTCTGCCTCCCCTGCCTCTGGCGCTGTATCCAGATGGGCACTGTCTTGGTTTCAGTTCACCAACAGTGCCTGCTTATGGACAGTGACTGAAGCACAGGCATGGATGGTTGGAACGGCGTGTGAGTCCTGCTGTGGCGAGTGGAAGTGTACATGGAGGTGTAGCCCGCCCTGACCTGTAGCACTGGCAGGTGTGGGGCGTGCGAACCCTGCCATTCACCCCCCAAGACTCTGGTCCATGGCTAATGACTGGAGGTGTTGGTTAGTGGGTTAACCCACTGTGCGTGTGTGTGTGTGTGTGTGTGCGTGTGTGTATGCAGCTGCCTTAAACGCACGAGTGTTTTATGTATCCAGCACACAGCTAATGTCACCATTGTTGAAGACGTCTCCCCCAGCTACGACACGCTGGTCTTCTGCGGGTTTTCCTTCACATCATTTCTTCCTCTTGGTTTCTGTTCTTTGGTTTGAGAGTCGGGCATCACAAACAAAGCCCGAATCCCCCGTCTTTGCTGTGCCCCGTCCCCTCCTCTCTGTGGAATGCGGGCACTTCTCTGACCTCCCCTTGTATCTTCTCCAGGGTCCCCCAGGACCGCCCGGAGCCCCAGGCCCTGCTGGACCAGGAGGCCCCCCGGTAAGACTGGCTTTGGCTTTTTCTCTCCTGGGGGCTCTTGATGGTGGCTGTGTGGCCTGTGGGAGCCAGGGGCACCTCCCCCGTGCAGGCGTCTGCTTTATCTCTGCCCAAGACCAGTGCGGAGACACAGGCAGGAGAAGCCCCACTGGGCTACCCCCTAGCCTGGGCTGTGTAGACCTTGGAGGCCCTTCCCTGGGCAGGGCCAGTGGGGTAGCACAGCTGTGTGTGCTGTGGCTTCCAGAGCCATGTGGTCTTGAAAGGACCCAGCAGAGTGTTTGTCACCACTCCCCTCCCATCTCCCAGGAGGCAGCTGGGAAAGTCCCCAAAGCATACTTGGAGTTGGGGTGTGGGGGTGTCTTTGTCCATGGGGGCGCAGATGGGACAGTCAGCACAGGGAGCTGGGTCCATCCATCCATCCCCCCAGGTGGGGTGTAGAGCATGGTGGCTCCTGGCTGTGGACCACACAGGCGTGGCCCCACCAGGCATGGATATGGGCCCCCTCTGGGTCTCACGGACCACAGCTGGTCCTGAGGTGCCCATGGAGAGCCAGAGGCCAGGGCCTGTGTGGGAAAGGCCTTGGGACCAGGGCCAAAGGCTCCAAGGGGATCAGGCTCACAGCGACTGTGTGTTCCTTTTTCAGGGTTTGCCTGGAGAGATTGGCTTCCCAGGAAGACCTGGGTCTGTGGGGCCTGTGGTGAGTGTCCCGGGGCCTCTTCCCGCCTGCTCTCCCCTCCCAGCCCAGGGCCGCTGTCTCCCGGTGTGCCCCCTCCCTTGCGGCCTTGGCCCGAGAGCCAGCACTCGCCTGCCCCTTCCTTCCATGGGGACTTCCTTGGGTTCTGTCTTCTGGGTTGCACCGTGTGCCCTGGGCCACTGTGGGGTAGACGTGGGCCCTCCTCATCCAAAGACCCTTTCAACAGTCCCCAAGCGTCCCAGGGGAACAGAAGCCAGGGACAGAGACACCGAGGCCAGGTCGAGGGTGTGGCAACTCCTTTCTGCAGCTATCCTGTCATCGTGCCCCTGCTGCCCCCATGGCGTTTCTCACTGGGAAATGGGACAGGGCACGGCTTTTATACCCTGTTGGGGGGCTCAGCCAAAACTGGTGTCTGCACGTAGGAGGTATGTGGCTACACTCAGGGGTGTCTCCACACGTGTCAAGAAATGTCTCCATGTGTGTCGGGTGGTGCCTGGCACCTCCCCCCCACCCATGGACCACGGATCCATGGGTGGATGTGGACTGAGGCACCCTGGAGGCAGGGACTAGCTCCCACGTCAGGGTGCTGGGCTGATCGGGGCAGAGCCCCAGAGGGCACCCTGTGAACGGCGTGGTCAGCACCAGTAGTCGGTGTCACCCACAAGCACCTCACATGAGTGATGGCATTGAAAGGGCAGACACATTGGCAGTCTTGGGTCTCGTGGGTCCCCCACAGATACATGGCGGTGTGAGCACAGGGCAGGACAGGTGTTACATTGAGGGGAAAAGGATCCAAAAGGCACAATGGTTTATCCAGGTGCAGCTATGGCCACCAACGCTTTGAAGCTCAGCTTCTGGCTTCAGTGTTTGATCTTGGTCATGGTCAGGATTCCATTCACCCAAGGACCCTGAACCCCCAAACAAGCCCCTCCTCCACACCTCTGCAGAGGCCCTCACTCCCCAGACACCTGCTCAGAGCTGGGGAGACTCTTCTACCAACAGTCACCACCCAGCTTTCAGACACAGAGTGACAGGTCTCAGATTGCGTTGCAGTGGGTTCTGTAGGCAGAAGAATCACTAAGATTATAAATGTAAATGATTTCCTTTATACCTGTCCCAGGTATGTGTGTGTACCTGGGCACCATTTAAGACATACAGAAAAGGAGATGATACAACGTCTCTGGTGGGGTGGAAGGAGCTGGGGGTGGGCAGGAGATCCTGGTCCCTGTGAGTCTCCTTTCCTGGCTCCGTGACCTTGGAGTCTTCATCTCTTTACCTGCAGACAGGTGCAGTAACGCCTTCCTGCCCCGTGGAATGGGTGGGCATGGAGGAAGCTCCTGGTGTTGGGGATACAGCGTCCCTGGAAGTGAGAGGTCGCAGTGCCAGAGCGTGCTGAGGGGTTGTGTGTTGGCTTCTTGAAGAAAGAGGCCGGCGCCGCGGCTCACTAGGCTAATCCTCCACCTTGTGGCGCCAGCACACCGGGTTCTAGTCCCGGTCGGGGCACCGGATTCTGTCCTGGTTGCCCCTCTTCGAGGCCAGCTCTCTGCTGTGGCCGGGGAGTGCAGTGGAGGATGGCCCAAGTTCTTGGGCCCTGCACCCCATGGGAGACCAGGAGAAGCACCTGGCTCCTGCCATCGGATTGGTGCGGTGCGCTGGTTGCAGCGCGCCGGCCGTGGCGGCCATTGGAGGGTGAACCAACGGCAAAAGGAAGACCTTTCTCTCTGTCTCTCTCTCTCACTGTCCACTCCTGCCTGTCAAAAAAAAAAAAAAAGAAAAAGAAAAAGAAAGGGGCCGGAATAGGTAGGGAGAAAGGTGACAGCAGAGACCCTGTGGCAGAGATGCTAGGGTGATGCCCTCCTTGGGCGCCCCTGGGAAGCTCAGGGTAGGAAGAGAACCATTGGCAGAAGGCCCAGCAGACTGCCCTGCCCCTCACCCACTATGCATATATGGGAAACTGGAAATAGGATGTGGACCAGAGGGAGACACTTGTTCCATCAAAGGAGAACGCTAAGGAGAACCCGGCGGGAACCTGGCCATAGCCAACTGCAGAGAGAGCACCTGGCGAAGGGTGGGTGAGGGGCTGTGCCCCCGCTCAGGCTGCAGGGGCAGCTCAGGGGTGCAGGACTTCAGTGCCTCCCTGCTCATACTTTTAATTGATTAAATTTAATTAATTTTAAATTAATTAATTAAATTTAATTAATTTTAAATTAATTAATTAAATTTAATTAATTTTAAATTAATTAATTAAATTTAATTAATTAAATTTAATTTTAATCTTTGTTTCTCTACATGTCCCAGGGGCCACCTGGAAGAGATGGGCTGAGTGGACCCCCAGGCCTGCCAGGAGCCAAGGTTGGTGATCCCAGGGTTGGCGTGGACTTGGGGACCCCAGACACAGAAGCAAAAGTGGGTCTTGACTGGTGGTGAAATAGTTGGCCGTGTGGACCCTGGGTCGGGACCAGGTTAAAATGTGTGGATTTACAGGGCCGGGTGTGGGAGAGCCTTTTGTCTCTGTCTAGACAACGAGGGAGCGGTTGGAAAGCCCTGGGCTGTTAGCCTGTGTGTTGATCTTGCCTGAGTGGAGGAAAAGCTTCCAGAGACCCTGACTTCAGTGTTAGTTACATTGCAGTGGGGCTCCCATCAGTAGGATCACGGAGGTCAAAAGCAGAGGTGCAGGGAACAGGGCACAATCGCAGCGGGACGGAGGCGAGTGGACCACGGCTCCGCTCTGCAAGTGTTTAATAAAGGGCTCTTCCTTTCATGGCAAGTTCCCCGCACCCCAGAGGCTCCTGTTAAAGGCAGCTTTTGAATACGGAAGGGAATCCGCCATGCTTCCAGTGGACAGGCTGAGAAAGGCAAGGTTCTCTCCACAGACGCAGCACAGGGCAGCGTCCGTTACTGGTGCAGGGGTGGGAGAGGGGAGGCATTTTGTGACTGTTGCCCGCTCTTCTCTCTGGCCTTGCACGTGAAGGGGAATGGCCAGCCAAGTGCTTCCTACACCCCGCAGTGAGAGGCAGTGCTGTTGCCCGAGTTCCGAGAATGGACTTAGCACTGACCAGGGTGGAGCGGGAGGTGGACTGGGGGCCACACAGAACTGAAGGCGTTCAGAGCCACCCAGTAGGTGTCTTGCTCAAAGAGTGTGCTGAGTGTTTCATGCATGCTGGGCAGCTCCCCGGTGAACTGGGCCTCTGTCTTTGCAGGGAGAAGCAGGAGAACGAGGGGAAGACGGCCTGCCTGGGAAGCCGGGGCCTCGGGTAGGACTCCCACCACCACCACCACCACCACCACCACGCTGTCACGCACAGTGGCGTATTCGGGACGTGTGTGAACCTCAGCTTGACTTGGCAGGAGCTGGGACATTGAAAGGGGGCTGTTGCAAAGGGCATGGGCAGGGTCAAAGGGCTGCAGCGAGAGATGTCAGCTGCAGGACCGGCCCCACCCGCAGGACAGAAGGTGCAAGGGGGTCCTGGAACCCAGAGAGACCTGTAGCCAGGGGAGGGGACGTGCCAGTGCACACTGCTCTCTCTCGCTCTTGCTCTCTCTCTCGCTCTCACTCTCGCTCGCTCTCGCTCTCTCGCTCTCTCTCCATTGCTGCCTCTGTCTCTGCTCTCCCTGAGCTCTATCTCCAGTGCTCCCTAATGGCCAAGCCCCATAGGAAGCCACGAAGCAAGGACACCAAGCTGATGCATCATGCAGGGTCCGCCCTTCTTGGGCTTCCTGTGGATGAAGTGTGAAAAGTGGGGCCAAGGGGGACGCACTCTGGGTGCTCTGTGTTGACACAATCTGGGGTCAGGGATTGAGCTCCTATGATCTTGTGTCCCCGAGGCCAACGTGACCACAAAGTAGTCAGGAGCTGTCTCGGTCCCTCCATGCTGCCAGGACAACAAACCTTAGCCCGGGTCATTGACCGTCAGCAGAAGTTTATTCCTAGAGTTCTGGAGGCTGGAAGCCCACGGTCAAAGACCCCGGGGGCTCAGTGTCTTGTGAGGTCCCTATGTCCCCTGGACGGTGTTGTCTAGCTGTGTCTGTAGATGGCAGTGGCGTGAACAAGGTCCCCGGCTTTTCTCTACGAGGGCACGCCTCCTATGCACCAGGACAGAGCCCTTGCCTCTGAACCCACCCCATTGCAGGTGCCATGACACACAGATGCTTGGGAGGGTACAGTGTGACCCCTGCAGGAGGTAGTGGCCGGGCACAGAACTCCCAGCGTGCTTTGGGGCACGCCGTCTCATCCAAACATGGGGGTATTTAACAGAATTTCACGCAGGACTTTATCGTAACACCGAGGAGAAGGAGAGATTAAACTCTGTGCGAAGAGACTGCAGGGATACATGGCCAGCTTGAGCCAGCTGTTAACCCTCTCCTTCCTCCATGGACCCAGCTCGGGCTTCCTCGTAGGGTGGGGCGTGTCTTGGAGACGCGGTGTGTCTTGGGGTCCCAGATTGGGGTTCCTGGTTGTTTCCAGTTATAGATGAGGCTCAAGATGAGAGAACTCCACCTTGTTTGCAATTCCAGGCGTCCTTTAGGGGAAGCAAAAAACAACCTGAGGGGGGCTGGTGTCATGGCCTGGCCGGTTAAGCTGCCATCTGTTACCCACCCATCCGTATTGGAGCTCTGGTTCAAGTTCTAGCTGCTCCACTTCTGATCCAGCTTCCTGCTAATGTGCCTAGGAAAGCAGCAGATGATGGCCCAAGTGCTTGGATCCCTGTACCCACGTGGGAGATCTAGGCTCCTGGCTTCAGCCTGGCCTAGCATAGGCCATTGTGGCCATTTGGAGAGCGAACCAGCAGATGGGATACCTCTCTCTCCCCCTCTTGCTTCTCTCCCTTCCCCCATCCCCACCCCACCTCTATCTCCCTCTCTCTTTCTCTGTCATTCTACCTTTCAAATAAATAGATAAAAATCTTTAAGAAAGACAGAATGAGGGGGGCGTAGGACCCTCCTCCAGAAATGCTGGACGCTGTGGTTTCATGGCGTGCGACCCTTGGACGTAAGAACACCCCTGCATGGGGATGAAGGGCTGTGGCCAGCAGGTGGCTCTGAGGGCCCAGGCTGGGAGCTTCAGGCAATGCCTGGGAGGTAACAGTGTCTGCTCCTCTGTCTGCAGGGAGAAGCTGGGGAACAAGGTCTCGCGGGCCAGCCTGGAGAGAAGGTTTGTACCTTCATTCATTCATCCTTTTTCTTTAATTCCCTCATCCATTTTTCTATACCAGGCCTTGTATAAAGTCTTCAAATGCCAGAACGCACCAGTGTGTCTCTTGGGAACCCAGAGCACTCCCTTTGTATGTTCGCAGTTTCCTCAATAATTAACAGTACATCCTCTGTGTCAGTGGCTGTGCTGGGCGTTGGGTTCCAGCCACGGAGCAGAACCAAGTGGCCGGTAGAGAATGACTGACAGATGCAGTGGGTGGTGGCCTGGAGGTCTGGGGGCAGAGAGGCGGGGCTGTCACTGAGACCCAGAGGTGTCAAGAAAGGTGACAGCAGGTGACACCATGCCTGAGCCACAAAGCCCAAGGAGGAGCTGGACATCAAGAGAGGAGGAGGGACGGGGATCCCTGGGCAGAGCTTGGAATGGCTGTTTTGCCACTGCTTAGCTTTCTAAGTGACATCCATGAAGCCAGACCTCTGGGGGCTGGAGCGCATGGGGTCCGGGGCTGGCCCAGGGGAGACCCTTGCTAGTGACACTGAATGGACAGAGTTGCCCCCTTGTTTCCACAGGGAGAAGCAGGCCTCCCAGGAGCCCCGGGCCTCCCGGGCACGCGAGGAGAGAATGGAGCTCAGGTAAGTGTGTTCCACCTGTGCTGGTGGACAGACGCCCGTGCTACAGGTGTGGTGCATTGTGGGAGGTGGCGATCCTGACTGGGTGGAGAGTGAGTTTCCCCAGTGCAGGGGGAGGGAGAGGATGGCTGAGTCCACGAGCTGGTGCTGAGGGTGGTGGGAGGGACAGGAGCAGGTGCATGAGAGGGGCTTCTCATTGAGCTGACCGGGCAGCCTTTGCTCGGGGCCTTTTGTACAGATTGGGTGAGGGCAGGTCAGAGAGAACGGATCCACGGCCCACGGTCGCGTTGCCCTTACCTGGGAGAGGCAGGGATTGTCCTCGCGTGGGCTCTAATGTTTTCTAATGTCTTTTGCAATAGGGTGAAAAAGGTGACCAGGGATGGCCGGGACTGAAAGGTGACCGGGGTGAAAAGGTAGGGGCTGGACCCTCATCCCGACCTTCGGATATCCCACGTGGTGCTTCCTGCAGACCTCATCCACACAGCTGCAGATGCAGCTGTTCTAAACTTAAGGAGACGGCAATGCTGTCAGGGACAGGGCTCCGGGCCCCCATCGCCTGTGCATCCTCTCTGCCATCACGTGGGAGAAGGCGGGGCTGCGGGCGTCTGAGCAGGGCACTGCTTCTGGGGCAGCTACACTTACCCTAAGTGCCAGGTGCACCAGGAGGCTCCCCCAGCCTGAGGGACCTGCTGAGAACCAAACCCTACACCCAGACCCTGCACCCTACGTGAGCCCAGTGTGTCCCCGCCTGTGGGGTCTGACCCGGGAGCCCGCCTCAGAGTCAGGGCAGGTGCCTGCTCTCTATCTGTAACCGGAGGCCTTCCCCAGTGCCGTGTGCCTCAGATGCTGTGGCCATCAGAAGTGGCCCACTCGGATTGCACAGCTGCAGGGGACCTGGTGAAGGACCAATCGTGGGCTGAGGGAAACCAATGAGAAACTGACTTGAGGTGGCTAGGGCCAGCAAGGCGGCCCCAGGACGAGGGTCAGCAAGAGGCCAGACGGGGTGAGGGGAGCTGCTGCCCGCTGAACCCAGAGAGGCCCAAGGCCTTAGGAAAAGGAGGCAGACACGGTCAAACACAGGTGCTGACCAGGAAATTGTGGGAGCAGGAAGGACACAGGCTCAGGGAAGGGTGTATGTGTGTGTGTGTGTGTGTGTGTGTCTCTCTGTCTGTCTGTCTTGGGGTGGTGGTGGGGCTATTTTTATCACCCATTCTCATGCTTAGCTGATATTAATACAAGGAGAGGATTCCATGTACTTAAGAGGTATAGTTCCAAGAATATAATGATGCTTTCCTCCATCTTTCCTTTCTCCCTCCCTCCCTCACTCCTTCTCTCTCTCTCTATTTCTCTCTCTCTCTCTTTCTCTTTCTCTCTTTCTAATTTTCGAGATAATGCAGTCAGTTTACATTATAGTCAAAGGCTTAGCACTCCACCAAATAGAGTTCATCAAGTAAAAAGTAGAACATAAAAGGGCCCTAATTCGGCAAAAGTCTAGGCAAGGAGCATAAGCAATAATCAAATGAAAACAGGTCCATTTCACTCAAAGTTTTTTTAGATTATTTATTTACTTGAAAGAGTTACAGACAGAGAAGGAGACAGTGAGATATGTCTTCCATCCACTGGTTCACTCCCCAAATGGCAACAATGGCCTGAGCTGGGGTGATTCAAAGCCAAGAGCCAGGAGCTTCTTCCAGATCTCCCACATGGGTACTGGGGCCCAAGCACTTGGGCCATCTTCTACTGCTTAGCCAGGCCATTAGCAGGGAGCAGGATCAGAAGTGGAGCAGCCAGGACTCGAACCAGCACCCATATGGGATGCCCACACTGCAGGTGGAGGCTTACCCCCCTACGCCACAGCACTGGTCCCTCAGAGGGGTTTTGATGCAAGCCCAGAGCTGCAGAATGAGGCACGGAGCCAGCCCGTGGCCCGAGTGACGGTGTTGGAAGCTGCTCACCTCAGCAACAGGCAGGCAGGTATGAGGAGTGGCACCTTCTGAATCACACATCAAAAGACAACGGATCCCCACCTTCTGGAACATTCTTTCACAGGCAGAGGACTGAGGCTGGAGTGACCAGCTTGGTGCCCCTGGCCTGGAAAGGGATGCCCCCAGCACCATGTTCGACTCGTGAGGTCCCAGCCTCTTCCCAGAAGGGTACCCCACACCCACGGCATGGCCCCCCAGAAACCTGTGGGGGCCAGAAAGTCATGTGTGGCGAGGGAGCTTATTTGATGCCCTGCTGAGCCTCTTGGACCCCCGGTAGTGATGAGGTCGGACGGAGTCCGTGTGTGGGACTTGGTGTCCACGGGGGTGGCCAGGGCCCTCTCTTGTCTTGTTTCAGTGCTGAGCAAACCAGCACTGAAACCGAGTGAGCCGGGGCAGCCCATGAAGCCCGGGGCTTCTGTGCAGCTGAGCTTCTCTGCACGTTCTGGTTTCTAGCATGTTCCATGTCTCTCTGTGGTGGTGCTGGGGCCAGGGAGCTGTGAGGCCGATTCTGCTTTAAGCCCGTTTTGCAGAGGAAGAAGGTCAGGGACACAGAAGCACAGACTAGCAGAGTGTGTGGGGGGGTGCGGGCAGGCCTGGGGCTCTAGAACCGTGCTGTTGGCCACGCTGAACGAGGTCCTTCCAGCGAGGGTCTCTCCCGCGTGCCCAGCCCTGACCCTTGGAGCTGGCAAAGATGCACCTGTCCTCTCTGATGTGAGCTGCTTAATGAGAGGGCCAGGGTGCTTCCCTCTGCCAGGCCCCCAGGAGAAAGCAGCGGTGAGCAAGCCCGGCCCAACTTCGGGAGTTCTGAGGGCTGTGGTGCCTCGGAGGGGTGGGGAACACAGCCCTGAGCAGGCGCTGTGCCTGGTGCGTTTCACACCGGCTTCGTGCAGCCCCTAACCAGAGAGCTGGGGTGGAGGGAGCTGTGTGTGGGCGAGCTTCCGTGGGCTTCTCAGCAGTGCAGCTTCTGGCTGAGAGGCTCACGTGTGGACCGCAGTGGCTCAGGAAGCCCTGCGTGACTTCAGCAGCTCTGCCCGAGCCCCGTGCGAGGATCCGGTTGGCCGCTCTCGTCCTCCGGAGGAAGATGTCGTGACAGACAGTCCCAAGTAAGACATCAGGGCAACAGGAGCCTTTTCTGGCTGTGCCGCGCACATTCCTGCCTGTTTGCCCCTCCTTCTGCCAAGCTCACCCTGAGCAGTCACCCGACGTGCAGCTCTGCACAAGGGGCCTTGATGATGTTCCTGTCTCTGCAAGGCCTCACGGGAGCCACCCTGCAGAAGCTGGGGCAGGAACCCAGGCTGGTCACCCTCACCCCCCAACTCACAGGTCTTCCCTGGCCAAGTCTCTTTCTTTTCAAAATTTATTTGAAAGGCAGAGCAAGATGTAGGTAGGTAGGTAGATGTCTTCCAACCACTGGCTCATTCTTCAGGTGGCTGTAACAGCTGGGGCTGGGCCAGGTCAAAACCAGGAGCTAGGAATTCCATCCAGGTCTCCCACATGGGTGGCAGAAGTCCAAGTACTTGGGCTATCGTCTGCTGCTTTCCCAGGAGCATTAGCAGAGAGCTGTATTGGAAGTGGAATAGCCTGGATGGGAATCGGCGCACTGATATAGGATGTGGACATCCCAAGTGGCAGGTCAACTCTCTGTGCCAAAACGCCCACCACGCCGAGCCTCTTTCCCAGAGGAGCCCTGGGGGTCAGCTCACGGTTGCCTCCCTGGCCTGCAGCTCTGGGGGGGCAGGAGGCTACTTCTGAGGGCAGCCATGAGGGCACCCCTCTTCCCATGCTCTTCCTCATACCCACGCCTGCCCTATCTAGCAAAGACCCACCTGGGATCGTGTCGACATTTTTCCTGGGGAGGAAAGTGGTTTTGGTGAGACTGGACCTGCAGTACCAGATCAACAGCGTCAGGAGGAGCATTGGTGAGGTCAGCTAATGTACTGTCACGCTGAGAATGAGCCTTCCTTCCTGGGACCTTGGCCAGGGTCATGGCACACAGGAGCGAGGACCCTAGATTCTGTGTAAACAGCAGGCTCAGCGGTGTGCTGACTCTAACAGTTTGGGTGGACTCATTGATGTTCTGTTGCCTCGCTTTCTTCATCTGTGAAATGGGGCTACATAAATACCTTCTGAGCATTTCTACAAAGGTTAACAAGTTTATACGTGCTAAATATGGACAGCAGCACCTGAAGTTAAATGCTAGGTAACACTGGAAGTGCCGGCAGAAAACTCAATAACTTTTTATTCTTATTGTTGCCTACTGAAAGTGACTTTGGAGGCTGGTGTGTGGTGCAGTGGGTTAAAGCTGCTGTGTGTGACACCGGCATCCCAGATCAGAGTGCCAGTTTGAATCTTGACTGCTCCATATCTAATCCAGCTCCCTGCTAATGCACCTAGGAAGGCAGCAAAAGATGGCCCGAGTCGTTGGGTCCCTGCCACCCATGTGGGAGACCGAGATGGAGTTCTTGGCTCCCAGCTTTGGCGGGGCTCAGCCCTGGCTGTTGCAGCCACTTGGAAATGAGCCAGCAGATGGAAGATCTTTCTGTCTCTGTCATCGTCTCTGTTTTTCTGGCTCTCACTCTCTGTTCCTTTCCCTTCAAATACGTAAATATTTAAATTTGTATCTCATAAATACAACACTAGGAACATAGTAATTCTTCCCATACACTCTATCCCCCTCTTTTCGTCCTTCCTCTTCTGTTTAGTCTGAGAAAGAAAAAAAGGAAAGAATGGAATGAAAAACTAAGAGAGCTATTCCTCAACAGTCTAGACAAGGGCTGTTCTACGTTATTGCTTCTCGAAGGTGATTTCATTTTTTTTTTGTCCCTTTCTCTTATCCCTTCCTTCGTCCTCCTTCTTCCTTTTAGAAACTTAATTGTCCTTAAAGAAGAACCCAAGGGCGATACATCTTTTGTGAGCTCTTAGACGTAATTATAACTTATGAGACATAATAGTATCTTCCATTTAATAAACTAAAAAGGAAGTGATTCTTGAGAATAAGTTTTACTATTAAGTCTCATGATACAACTCAGAGGCTCCAACATGGGAAGCAGTCCACACAGGAGACTCACAGAATGACAATCACTTTAAGTAGCACTCTGACCTCAGAATTAGCCCTTGAGGCATTCCTTTCTGGCTGAAAAGCCCAGAGGAGCATTTCATGCATGGAAAGTCAAGACACTCTGGCAAAAATGGCCTACATAAAGGATGCCTGTGGGTGAGACCCCAGTGGAAAGATGTGACCACCAAAGAAGGATATACTTTTCTCTAAAGGGAGGAGAGAACTTCTACTCAGCTTATGGACTCATTAAGCTAGTGGATCTAAAAGGCTTCCATAGCCAAGGCAGCTCATGTTGATAGCTTTGGGCGATCACTGATGTCATACATAAGAGTGTTATTTGTTAAAGAAACAAGAGTCACTGTGCGTTACCTCCCACACCACAGGCCCTCTGTCCGCAGACATTTTTATATATATATATATTAAAACCAACTTTGACCCTCTCTAAGCCAACTTAGTTCTCCCATCTGTCTGTCTTATAACGGTATTTGGGAGGCCTGCAATTGACCTAACCCTGGGCTGGTCTAGGGAACAGACGTAACCCAGACACCTAGTCTCTGGGCTGGTGTGTGGCACGTGTGTGGCCGGTGTGTGCAGAGAGAGCTTGTGGCGTGTGGCACGTGTGTGGCCGGTGTGTGCAGAGAGAGCTTGTGGCTGCCTACTCCCTGTCAGCCCCTCATCGGTGACACATGATTCATGTGTATTGTCAGAAACATTTTATTTTTCAAAGAGCCAGCCAAAAGGAGTAAAGTGGTTTACAAAATTGCAGAGTTAGGGGGCTGTGCCATGGAGCACTAGGTTAATCCTCCACCTGCAGCACCAGCATCCCATATGGGTGCTGGTTCTAGTCCAGGTTGCTCCTCTTCCAGTCCAGCTCTCTGCTGTGGCCTGGAAAGGCAGTGGAGGATGGCCCAGATCCTTGGGCCCCTGCACCCACATGGGAGACCAGGAGGAAGCACCTGGCTCCTGGCTTCAGATCGGCATAGCTCTGGCCATTGTAGCCATTTGGGGAGTGAACCAACAGAGGGAAGACCTTTCTCTCTGTCTCTTTCTCACTGTCTGTAGCTCTACCTGTCAAATAAAAAAGATCTTTAAAAAAAATGGCAGAGTTAGGTTTCACGCCCAGGCGATTGGGCTCCCAAACCTCTGTTGCTGTCTCCTGGGCTCAGAGAACAGCTGGTTACTCCAGAGCACATGCAGCTGCTCAGAACAGCTGGACCTCAACTGCAGTCGCACACGTACAGGGTAAACATGGCTGTGGCTGCAGACAGAGGGAGGCCACTGGAGACAGGTAGTGGCTAGCTTCATTACCATGCGCACCTTGGAGCAGTGTATGGTGATGCTGGCTATCTCTGGCTCCACTGGCTGTACAGATATATCTCAACCCGTGTTTTCAAACATCTGGGATATTTTATAGTGGGAACTGCATGGGTGTTCATACGTATGCAGGTGGATGTCTGTTGGTGTGTTAAGGGACGGGCAAGTGGGTGAGCCTGTTTTTCTGGGGAGAGGGTGCATGGTCAGAGCTGTTCAGCTTGAGCAGGGCTGGCAGGTGGATTAATGGTCCTTCCCCTTCCACTTCCTCCTCTAGGGCGAAGCTGGTCCTGCAGGGCCCCCGGGGCCGCCTGGGACGGTAAGCAGCTCTGCTCCTCTCCTCATCTGCATCCCCAAGGCGTGGGGCCCCTCCATATGCACACTTGGTTAGAAACACCTCCGTGTTAGAATTCCAGGAGCTCTGTCCCTCGGTCTCGCCTTCCAAAACCACAGAGGCACCCATGCTTATTGCTTACCTGAGCTAAGCATGAGGACCGTTCAGCAGAACGTGAGCCGGTTACGTGTGGGAAAGCTGAGCCCAAGGTGAGAATCAGTCTGTGATTCCACCTCTGTGACCCATGGCTGGGATTTGTTTCTCTCTCTGAGTGCCTGGGCCACAAGTATCCATAAGATTATGGCCTCTGATAATAGAACAAACAGAACCTCCTCTGTGCCACTCAGTAGTGTTTGCATCTTAGGTATGTTATTTAATCTCTAAAAGAACCCATTTTCTCCGTTATTTAAAAAATATTATACCCAGCTAACATGTATGTTTGTAGTGAAAATTCAGAGATACTGGGAAGCACTCGGAGTTCCTAGAACATCGGGAATGCTGAGCACAAAGCAGCTACTGCTGTTCTTGTTTGCCTAGCTCCCTGGAATTCCACAGCGAGGGCAGAGCTGGGCTGCTTTTTTCATGGAGCCTTTCTTCTCGGTCTGGAGAGTCTGTTTTGGGTAGGTAGTTTCAGGAGAGTTGAGTGACTTCCTGCCGTGGAGCTGAGCAGCCGAGTGCTGCAGGCACTGGGCAGTTAGCAAAGCAGAGAACTCCTCGGCGTGGATGTGGGGGCTGGGGGAGGCCCATCACCCTGACCCCCGTTAGCAATGTGGCAACTTGTCCTCTGTGCTTTTGATCAAAGTAGAATGATTCCACAGCTCATTCTCCTCCTCGCATATACCCTGATGGCAGGAGACTCACCCATGCCGTGGGACGTTGGGAGCATCTCAGGGATTCAGGCCAGCACGGGCTCTGTCACTGTCTTGTTGAAGCGATAGCATCCTGTGTTGCTGGGCACACAGGACTGAGTGCTCCTGTTCCCTCTGTGTGAGGGCCAGTGGGTAACGTCTCTGTGAACGCTTCCTTGGTGTTGTCCGTATGTCCAGAAGCATAGATCTTCAGTTCACACAGTCCAGCTCCAGGATCTGACCTAGAGAAATAAGCACTTAACAGCTATGCGCCTTAAAAGGCACGAAGACGTTGCACATTGTCATGTCAGTGAAATCATGAACAATTAGAACTCATGTGACACAGAATACCCATATCACAAAGTCCTGTTTTAGAAATAAATACACAACATACTATTTATAAGGGGCCTTCAAAAAGTTCATGGAAATGAATATTATGAAAAAAACTATGCATGAATTATTTTTTTAAAAAGTGTACCCTAATGAAATCATCTTTTAACTCTACTTTTCCAGGAACTTTTTGAAATACCCTCGTGTATGCTCTTGAACATATGTTGATATGCAAATAAAGTGCAAAAATCAATTTATGGATCACAGGGTAATCAATCCCTGTTCCAACAGAAGGAGCAGTAGGGGCCTCCTTAGGAGGTGACTTCTCAGCCCTGCACGCAGGAGGTGCCCTGCTCAGACCCTCTAGAACAGACCATCCACCTGTACCTGTGAAGAAGGCACGAGTCAGCAGCTGCCGAGAACAGTGCGTTTGCTGTGCCTGTTTGTCACGCTCGGCCTGGGTCCCCTGTTTCTGGTGGAGGTGTGCCGAAAGGGCTCCAGGTGTGCTAGCCTGGACGTCAGCAGTTTTCTTGGGAGAGAGACTGGGGTTGGGCCCTGGACAGCAAGGGCAGGAAGCTGCTTTTCCCTCCCCTTTTGAACTCACTGTTTTAGGACCAGCATCTATGGTGTCCCTTTGTCCCTTTGCTCCTACTTCGGAGCCCTTGCTGTGAGCCAGGTGTGGGCATGGCTCAGCCCCCCTGTTTCCTGCAGCCTGGCTACACCCTACTCACACAGTGGCTGGGATGAACGTGTCGTGCGCTGTAGCCAGCAGGACTGGGGAAAGGAGCGAGGAGCGACAAGGGCGCCTCCCTTACATTTGAGTGGAGGAGGAGGAAGGGGCAGCTTTGAACACCGACACGCAGCAGAGACCCGAATGGTCTCCGTCAGATCGAGGGAGAAGAGTGAACCAGGAGGCATAAGGAACAGTATGTGCAAAACCTCCAAGGCTGGAGCAAGCAGGCCCCTGGGAACTGCCCAGCACAGCCTGGGGGGTGGCAACGACGCTGTGGGGCCACTCTGTGGGGACCGTTGAGTGCGGAGTTAAGGGTTTGACAGGAGCTGGGCGCTCCATGAGCTAGGCCCGCACTCTTGTTTCCTGTGCACCTGCACCCTGGCCAGGCACCTGGCAGGTGTGAGAAGGAAGCTTGGAGGACTCCAGCATCCCAGGTGCTGCCGAGTTGCTTGTG
Source organism: Oryctolagus cuniculus (assembly GCF_051225735.1). Lineage (NCBI taxonomy): Eukaryota > Metazoa > Chordata > Mammalia > Lagomorpha > Leporidae > Oryctolagus > Oryctolagus cuniculus. Next base: position 164,728,774 of record NC_142872.1, on the reverse strand, counting down.
GGGCTTGCTCCCTTGCAGTCTTGGGAGACCCTGCTGCGCCCCACTTTGCTGATGGGGACATCATGGCCGACAGGACCTCCCAGGGCCACACAGGCTGTGGAGCTTGGGCCACATGAGTGCAGACTGCAGAGGCTGACTGCCGTCACGACCTGCCTTCACACCTCCTCAGGGACGTTAAAGATGCCACTCCAGTTGTTCAAACGGGCAACATGCAAAGGGAGCATTGGCGTTGTGTTCTTTTACTTGCTAAATTTCTCAGGAGCAGGTTTTGAAAATGAAGCCTGAGGCTCACTCATCTCCATCTTCCTAATTGCCCTGGTTTCCCTTTCAGACATCCCTGCTCACACCGCACCCGAGGATGCCGGTGAGTAGCAGTGGCCTTTTGGGTGCGGCACAGTGTCCCTCAGCCTGGCTGGGGTGTCCCTGTGCGGGCTGGGAGCGGGGCCTGGGCTGCGTTCCGACCCCCAGCCCCTTCATGCTCGTCGCTGTCAGGCACCAGGGCTCTCAGACTTTGTCCTGGCGAAGGTGGGACAAAGACCCTACAAGGAACAGACTCCAGTGTCAGGCAGGGTGTCCCAGGGACCAAGGGCAAAGGCCAGACCCCATTGCTGGGTTTTGGGGACATCATGATTTGCAAGGGCAGAACGTTGAGGAATGGCAGGGGGCAGAGATGTCCCCATGGACACTGGCAGTGGAGGAGATCATAGATGGGGGTTCTGAAAGGGTCCTGGATCTCAGAGGGACTGCTCAGAGAACAGTAGAGACCCAAGCCACAGAGGGTCTGAGGACACTATGGACAGGGCGTGCTGATGGAGGGAAACTCACCCAGCTTCTTGCAGACCCTCAACCACTTACCAGAAGGCGTATGCCACCACTGCAATCCTAGGGAGATTTTTTCCTGCTTTGACCAACGGCTCATCTGAAAACAAGGTTTTCAGGATGTCTCCGTGCCGTTAGTGGCTCCAAAGCTCTGAGATGTGCCTTTGCTTGTTTCTCTGTGGTTCTCCTGCTGGTAGGACTTGACCTGCCACTGTGGAGGCGCGCCCGCTGAGGGTCTGAGGTCGTGAGATCTCAATTCCAGCACTGGCTGCTTCCATCTTCTCTGTGTTAAGTAGATGCCCTGACAAAGCGCCATAGCACCCTGGGTCGGATGAAAAGGAACGGAGCAGGTGGAGAGGTAGAGCCGGGCCTACCGGGGCACATGCATCACCTTCTGAGCTGGAGAAGGAATGGCCTGGCCTCTGCAGAAACCTCCTCTGTGCCAGGCACTGCAGAGTGCTTTGCAGAAGCAATTCCCGTTAAATTAGGTCTACGCGGTCAACCACATGGATCCCATTCAACAGATGTGCCGAGAGGGAGGACTGGGAGTACACCATGGGGATTGGAGGGGAGGGCGGGCAGGAGCCGCCGTGGCGCGGTCTCCAGCTCGTGCGTTGAGAGGGGAGAGTGAGACCCACCATAGCACAGCCCTCCTGCAGTGGCTGCTCCACCAAGGACAGGCTGAGAGCTGGCCCGCCCCAGGCTCTCTCATTTAGATGTTGGATTCTGCTTTCGAGTTGCGTAGGGGATCCTATTGCCCAGACCTCCTGTGTGCCAAACTGCCTTCTACACCCAGGCAGATGCTTGGGGTCAGCACTCGATCCTGTTCCTTGAGGAAGGGCTGTGCACAGCTTTTCCAATGCACCTGCTTTCATGGTCAGTTGTTCTAGAGAGTTCCAGGGGCCTGGCCCTTTTTCCTTCAATGGCTCTTCTTGGCTGTACCTTCTCTGTGCCACTAATCTCCCCCAACCCCTTGTCTGTCCATCTTGCAGCCATGAAAGCTGAGGTCGGTGTACACAGCTACTTTGCCCATGGTTATATGGCTGATGACTCAGAGCCAGGGAGCCAGGCACATCTGTGTGGTTCCAAAGCCAAGGCTCTCTATACCACAGGCCCCATGCACAGTCCACTCCTGCAGGCTGGCCCTTCTGCTATGGAAACACCCACACCTGAGCCCTGGAGGCCTGAAGCCACCTACCTGCTCACTGCCTTCCCGGCCCCTTGAAGTTGTAAGATGAGGATCTTGGGTCCTTGAGACTTCCTTGAGACTTCCTAGAGGTGGCACTGGCAGCCTAAGTGAGCCTGCACCTGCCCCCTGGATGGTTCTCTCCAAGGCTTTCCAGCCTGTGTCCTGACTGTTTCAGCAAGCGTTAGACCAGCCATGCTGGCTACCCAGAAGGTTCCCAAGACAGGGTCCCTTTGGCAAAGCATTCTCCCGGCTCCTCCATCAGGTGCAGGAAAGCCCCTGTCACACCCCAGAAGTTGTCCTGTTACTGTTTATTGAAGACCTGTCACATGCCAGCCCCTGAGCCGGAAGTCACACAAACCAAACCGCCCCAATGAATGTAAACTGCAGCCCAGCAGGTGCCCCAGAGAGAAAGCACTGCTTGATGAGGCTGGAGTGTCCGCTTCCCGAGGAGGTGACTCCTGGCCTTAGATCTGAAACAGGAGAAAAATTCTGAGTCCTACTGGAGTGGAGGGAGCCACCCTCTGGGCAGCCAGGGAACAGCCTTGGCCAGTGGGGACCAGCAGGGTGCAGGTGCAGGGCTGGGGTCTGCTGACGTGCACCGTGGAGGGTTGCTCTCACACCTGCTATGTCCTCTGCTTCCTACCAACAGGGAGAACAAGGGCCCAAAGGAGAGAAGGGTGATCCGGGAGTGCCTGGGGAGCCGGTGAGTGCCCTGTGTCCCCTGCCCGGCTATCTTGAGACCAGGTCAGCTCTAGGTCTCAGCAGTCCAGTCCCCCACAGGGCAGCCCTTTCTCCTTCCTCAGGTCTCTGGCCGTGTCTTCTCCACATTCTCACATCATACCCATTGCACACACTCCCACCTGACTCCATGTGCTCAGAGCTGCACTGGTTCACGGACAGCTTGTTTCATTGCAGGGACCGCAGGGCCATCCTGGAGACCTGGGGCCTCGGGGCCCTGCTGGACCGCAGGTAAGAAAACCTTCCCTGCACCTGTGGGCTCTGAGACTGAGACCCCCGCCCCATGCTGGTGCTCCCAGTCCAGCCCGCCCCTCTTCCCTGGCATTTCCAGACTGTCCACCAGACGGCACTGTTATGAGCCGCCAAGAGGCCCTCAGGGTGCCGGCCTGGGACCCTGGCTGCCCCTGCTCTGTTGGGTTGGCTGCGGCCAGCTCCAACCCTCCTAAGACTCTGGTTTCCAGAGGATTTGTGGGTGCAGGGAGCAGTCCGCCTCCTCATCCCCGGATGCTGCCTGGTGGTTCTGGCTAAGACACCTGGCACACATTAGCCTCTTGGCTTTGTTATGTTCCGGGGTTTGCTTCCTCACTGGCCCTTTCTGGGGGTGGTTGCCGAGGTGGCCTGGGAGGCTGCATACTGTGTGGGGTGACCTCTGCCTAGTGCCCCTATGGGGACCAGCAGCCCTGGCCCTCTGAGTGTCCTTTCCATAAAGGGACAGTGCTGGCACCTGTGACGGTGATGAGGATGTAGGCAAATCAGGCTCCCCAGGGGGCTGGGGGGTTTCTGACCCTTTAGACCCCACCCCCCATGCCCTGGTTTGGATCACTGGATTCTGACGAGACTTCCTGCCACAGGGTGAGGACGGCCTGGCCTGTGGTCCGTTAGCTGTCCTCTTTGTTTTCTGTGCAGGGTGCCAAGGGACAAGAAGGAGCACAAGGGGCTCCCGGAGCAGCTGGCAACCCTGTGAGTCCTGGCATCCTGCCTGCCTCAAAGGGGACCCCCGGAAGGGAAGGGCGGCTGGGGCCAGCACCTGCCCTGTGGCTCAAGGCTCTGGGCTCACGATGGGTGGCGGCACACTCGAGTGGCTGTGCAGGGCGGGGCCCTTAGGAGAGCACAGAGAGAGGGATGTTGTGGCCTCTGTGACATTCCTAGCTTTGCAGGGCTTTGTCCATGCACCCAACCCACAAAAGAAAGCCCCTTCTAAATGCACTGGCTGCTGCAAGCCACGCGCACACACACACACACATACATACATGTACATACACACATATACACACACACACACACTGGCTGAGTTTGCTACTCTGAGCTGTGTGTTCACGTGCACACATTCAAACAAGCACACAGGAGGGTTCATGGAGAATGTGTATTATGAAAAAGCTGTGCCTGTGTCCCAAACTGATCTTGTTTCATTTTTCCATGAACTTTGTGACATACCCTTGTATTAAGATCCACACACATGCACACACACACACATGTGCATGCACACATACACACGCATGTACAGACACATGTACACACACAGGCATATGTAACCCCAAACGTGTAGGTGCAATCAGGGAAATGCACACAGTCACGCGGGTGCCCTCCCAGCTCTCCTCTGCAGCTCCTGGTCTGCCCATCCTCAGGTCAGAGGCCTGGTGTGCTTGATCTTGATCGGGCTGGCACTTGTCCCTGGGGCTGCTTTGAATTCCATGTCATGGTCAGAGCCCCAAGGCCAGGCTTGTCCGTGGAGCTGGTGGAGGCAGGAGGAGGCTGACCGCCTGGGTCAGGAGTGGTGGAGGTCCCGAGAGCGCTGCCAGTGTCCAGGCTGCTCCAGGTGTGTCAGCTGCAATGACAGGGCTGTTCCTCCCTCTGGCTGAGTGGATGCCACAGAGGGGGCAGAGGCAGGGTCCACCCTGCCAGTGGAGACGACTCTAGAGCCAGCCCAGCCTGCAGGCAGTGGAAGCAGAGGGTAGACAAGAGGCTGGGAGCCTGAAGAGGCACAAAGCCCTGCGCAGTGGGAAGCAATGCCTGCAGGAAACAGGAAGAGCCTCCTGGACTGCCAAAGAGCTGCCTGCTTCCCATCTCCAACGGGGTTGGCCCACCTGGAGCGCCCTCACCCGTGTCCCCTCCTGCAATCAAACCCACTCCCTGTGGGAAGCAGCTCCTGCTTCCACACACCTGCTCCCGCCGTGTGCCCTCGGAACGGCACCCTCCCAGCAGGGCGCAGATTGAAACAGTCCGGCCGAGTTCCCCTGGGACGTGTGCTTGCCCGTGAGCTCTGTCCGCTGCCTCCCTGGCTGTCACTCTTTGCATCCTGTGCCTTCAGGAATCCCTCTTCCATGCAGCCCGAGGTCCAGCGGGGCCCAGCCCTTGGCCTCTCTCTGTCCTCCAGGGCTGGTTCACACCATTCCAGCTGACCCCCTTATCTCATGGCCTTTTTCTGGGGAGCAACCCAGACTGGACTGAGTTACTGGAATTAAGACTTATTCTATGCATCTGCTCTCCCACAATATGGCGCTGGGAGAGGAGCAAACAGCTTCTACCCAGCTGCCTCTCACCAACTTGACAAGCTGCAGGAGCTGCTCCTGATTGGAGGAGAGCAGTGTACTCAGTGTGTGGGTAGCAGAGTTAGGATTGGTGGAAGAGGACTATAAAGGAGGAGAAAGACAACATGCACCAGGAACATCTAAGGGGAACATCTATCTGAAGGAACACCTGAGCAGCCCCTGAGAGAGCCGGCTGGCGGTGTGCCGCTCCCCCGCGGAAGTGGGGAAAGTGGCAGGGGGAACCGCCCTTCCACGGAGGTGGAAGGGTTGGTAGCCAACCCAGGAAGAACCAGCAGCAAACCCGGGGAGGGCCGAGCAGACAAAAGAACAGCGCAGGGTCCTGTGTCGTTCCTCCACGAAGACGGGGAGCGACACTTGTGGGGAGCAATCCGGACTAGACTGAGTTACTCGAATTAAGACTTATTCTATGCATCTGCTCTCCCACAATATGGCGCTGGGAGAGAAGTAAACAGCCTCCGCACAGCTGCCTCCAGTTCAACTGATAAACTGTAGGACTTGCTCCTGATTGGAGAGCAGCGTACTCGGCGTGTGGGCAGCCGAGTTGGGATTGGCAGAGGAGGACTATAAAGGAGGAGAGAGACGGCATGCACCAGGAACATCTATGGGGAACATCTAAGGGAACCCGTGCAGCCCCCGAGAAAGCCGGCCGGCGGTGTGCCGCTCCCCTGCGGAAGTGGGGAATGCGGCCAGGGGGAACTGCCCTTCCACGGAGGTGGAAGGGATAGTAGCCAACCCGGGAAGAACCAGCAGCAAACCCGGGGAGGGCCGAGCAGACGAAAGAACAGCGCAGGGTTCAGTGTCGTTCCCCCACAAAGAGGGGGAGCGACATAATGGTGCCGTGACTCGGATATGAAGCCTAGGCAGGGTCCTGTGTCGTTCCTCCACGAAGAGGGGGAGCGACATAATGGTGCCGTGACTTGGATGTGAAGCCTAGGCAGGGCTTAGTGTCGTTCCTCCACGAAGAGGGGGAGCGACATAATGGTGCCGTGACTCGGATAGGAAACCTGACTTGGATAGGAAACCTAGGACGGATAAAAAACTTAGGAGGGAAGAAACGGGAAGAACTGGGAAATTACCGGAGAGAGAGACTAGCAAACAGCCTAGGGAAAAGCCGGACGAAAAGAGGTGCCGGAGGAAGCTGTTGAAAGCCTAGGCATAGACTCAGATACGGACTACGGGGGGAAGGTGGGAGAAATCTCTAAGGTCGAAAGCGAAAGTGAAAGCTAGAACAAACAGACTCGGACGCGGACTGTGGGGAGAGGCCAGGAGAAATGAGGGAGGAGTATCGTTGGAGGAAAGCTTGGGGAAACATACCGGGTAGAGAAAAATGTTAGGGAAATTGAAGCCGTGGGGGGCAGGCCAAGGCGGACACGAAAGCCACTTTGGGGTTCTCAAGTTAGCCCGGGAATAGGGGGCGAAAAGTTGAAACTAGAAGCTGAAACGTGAGCCTGGTTGGGATCCGTCTGATTAGCCCGGGGAGCAAAGGACGGGAAGCCAAACCGTGGGGCGGAGACGTACGCTGGGTTGAATTCGCCAGGCTAGCCCGGGGAACTTAGATTGAATGCTAGTGGCGGACACGTAAGCTACGCTGTGTTACTCGCGGAAGCCGCCGCGTGCAGAGAGAGCACGGGGCATGAATAGATAGGGAACGGGGCTGGCGTAGGCCGTGGTGCAGACGCGAAGGGCGTGGAGACCGCGGAGCGCGCGAAGCCAAGCCGCGCAAAGCCGGGAAGCCGCGCAGATGAGAGACGCGGGCTGAAGCGGCTCGGCGGGAAAGCCGCGGAGAAATAGCCTCGGGGCGGAGCCTGCCGGCAGGGCGAGGCACCGGGAAGCTGCGGGGATAAGAGAAACAGAAGTTTAGAAGTAAAGTGAGAGAAATAGGAATGTTGGCAGACAGAAGTAAAATGGGAGAAATAGGAATGCCCGGAGATAGAGAAATAGAGAAAAATAAGGCCTCCCCTCAACATGGCAATGAGAAAGCTTGGATTCGGCCTGTCTGATTAAGTGAGGCGATGAGCACGATGAGCACCTGCGGCGGCTAGCAGCTTATGCGCCGCAGGTCACCGAAGACAGGCACGAATTAACATCAGTAAGGCCTCCCCACAAAAAGGCAATGAGAAGGCTTGGATTCGGTCTGCCTAATTAAGGCGGTAAGCGCCAGCAGGCGGCTCGACCAGAGTGTGAGCCGCAGGTCACCGAACACAGGCACGCATCAGCGCCTAAAAACCTCCTCACAACATGGCGAAGAGAGGACCCGGATTCGGTTTGCCTGATTATAGGACTTGTAAGAGCCTGTGGCAACTCTAGCAAGTAGAGCAGAGTGTGTGCCTCGGGACACCGAAGACAGGCGCGTATCAACGCCAAAAAATAAAAAGAAAGGGGGATCTGTGGGGAGCAATCCGGACTAGACTGAGTTACTCGAATTAAGACTTATTCTATGCATCTGCTCTCCCACAATATGGCGCTGGGAGAGAAGTAAACAGCTTCCGCACAGCTGCCTCCAGTTCAACTGATAAACTGTAGGACTTGCTCCTGATTGGAGAGCAGCGTACTCGGCGTGTGGGCAGCCGAGTTGGGATTGGCGGAGGAGGACTATAAAGGAGGAGAGAGACGGCATGCACCAGGAACATCTATGGGGAACATCTAAGGGAACCCGTGCAGCCCCCGAGAAAGCCGGCCGGCGGTGTGCCGCTCCCCTGCGGAAGTGGGGAATGCGGCCAGGGGGAACTGCCCTTCCACGGAGGTGGAAGGGATAGTAGCCAACCCGGGAAGAACCAGCAGCAAACCCGGGGAGGGCCGAGCAGACGAAAGAACAGCGCAGGGTTCAGTGTCGTTCCCCCACGAAGAGGGGGAGCGACAACACTTTTCTCTGCACCTCAGATATGAACAGTTTGTTCCATGTCCAGGGTTTCCTTTGTCCTGCCTTCAGGTCACAGGCCAAACCTCACCTAAGATCCCTGTCCCTGGCTGGGTCTGGCCTCCCTCTCTGCCTGCCCCTGCCTGACGCATACCCCTGTCCACTTTTGCTCTTGGTGTCAAGGAATTGTCTAGAGTCCTCCTGTCTCCTACCCCCGAGCCAGGAGCCCACTCACTCTATCAGGGGAGGGAGGAGGGGTGGAGCAGAGGAGGAGGGGGAGGAGGGAGGAGTGGGAGGTGCATGACATCTGGGGGATGTCCAGGTTGGAAGCAGTCTCCGTGGACCACGGAGACAGCGTATGAAGCAGGTTTGGAGAGTGGTTGGGGACAACTGTCACCATTGTACCTCTGACCTTTCTAAACCTCTTCTGTCTCTGAACAGGGCGCTCCTGGACCTGTGGGCTCCCCTGGCCTCAGCGGCCCCCCGGGAAGTGTGGTGAGTGACAGCAGAAGGCAAGGCCCCAGTGTCGGTTGTGCCGGCCAGGTTCACCCACCAAGTTCGCTTAATTATCCTTCCTGAAGCTCACAGGTGTGGGCGGCTGTGCCCCCATGCACAGGTGGAAGGGAAGCCAGGACATGCTAAGAAAAGCATGCAGAAAACTCACAAAGCTGGGCCCCGGGGCACTTCAGTCTCTGGGCGGGAGACTGCTTGTCTGTAACTGCAGCAAGTCTGCACGTGGCGCTGATGTTGGAGTCAGTGCCACAGCTTGCCTTAGAGGAAACAGCAGGAGCTGAGGGAGTAAGGATTCCCTGACCCACACCTGGACTCCAGTCCCAGCTCATCCACGGCTTTCAGACCCTGGCAAGCCACTCCTGGAGGCCTCAGCCTTTTCGTCTGCACAGTGGGCACAGTGGGTTGTGCTGGCTTACCTCTGAGGCCTGTCCCTCCCTCGTCTGCTACTGCATGAGCTGCCGGAGTCAGCGTGAACACCGATTTAGACTCTGCTGTTGCTCGTGGGACACCTGATGGCCTCGTGTCCAGGGCCCCAGAGAATTCTTCCTCCTGGGGCCCGTTTGCCCATCACCCTCACAGGTGGCGGTCACAGCAGTTGAGGGGACAGGTTCTGGGCGGTCGGCTCCAGAGATCGCGCTACAATGAGTGCACGTGTTTGGTGGACACTATTGTCGTGCCCACTTTACACAGCAGCAAACTGAGGCAGGGGGAGACTGAGCCACATATTAAGTGGTTGCAGTGGACGCTACGGAAACTTTCTTGAATAGCCTCTCTCTTCCCAGCGTGTGCACACCTCCAGCAGCCAGCCCTGCCTTCCCTCACCTCTGGGTGTGTCTGGCCTCTGGAGAGCACCTGTACAGCCACAGCTGGCCACTAGCAGCACCAGCAGCAGCCTTGAGCCCATGAGTGTAGAAGGAGCCCAGCTCCTTTGCCCTGCAGGGGAGTGGCTCTGAGGGTGCCTCCCATGCACTGAGCTCCAGTATCGGAATGTGTGTTCAGGTGCTGCTGTCCCCTTTCTCACATCTGTTTCCCTGGGATTCTTCACTTGAACCTTGTCTCATAGCCTCTGGTAACTCCACACGTGCTGGCCATGCAGGTGCCCTGATGCTGAACCTGTGATCTTAGTCATCTCCGCCCGCCCTGGTGTGCACTCTAGGCTGGGCCCTGCTCGCCGAGAGCTCATGGTCCAGGGACAGAGGCAGAGGGTAGAAGCAGAGCGTACCGGCTGTTGGGAGCTTTGATGGTCAAGTGCAGGGTCGGACTCCAAGAGGAGCTGCTGTGGCAGGCAGGGTGGGGGTGGAGCCTCAGGAATGTAGGTCAGGGAAGGGGAACAGGTGGGCAGAGCTGAGCTGTTGATTGAGCCAGGCACAAGCCATCATGAAATTCACCTTAGTCTTCTTTCTCCAGGGTCCTCCTGGCCTCAGAGGCCCCCCTGGGAAAGACGGGGAGCGCGGTGAGAAGGTAAGAGCCATGCAGTCTCCCAGCCGCACTGCTCAGGCCTGTGTTAGCACCCGGGCTCAGAAAGGACTTTCCGAGTGGTAGGGTGAGGAGGTGGTGCCGTCTCGTGCTGAATCCTCACCCCAGACCTGGGGCTCAGGTTGATGCCTGTTTTAGAGATGTGGAGACAGAGGTCAGTGGTTTGTCCTACGCATAGCTGGTAGGCTGCAGAGCTGCATCTGTCTAATTCCTGTTTTCTCTCAGTCCAATGCACCAACTTACCCATTGCACACCTTCACAAGCTGGGAGAAAGAGGTTCGGTTCTTTTATTTTTTTTCTGTTTATTAACTTTTTATTACATTTTGGGCTGAAGACTAAGTGTATTTTTTTAAACTTTTATTTAGTAAATATAATTTTCCAAAGTACAGTTTACGAATTACAATGGCTTCCCCCTCAGCCATAACTTCCCTCCCACCCGCACCCCTCCCATCTCCCGCTCCCTCTCCCATTCCATTCACATCAAGATTCATTTTCAATTATCTTTATATACAGAAGATCAATTTAGTGTATACTAAGTAAAGATTTCAACAGACTTCACCCACACAGTCACACAAAGTATAAAGTACTGTTTGAAGACTAGTTTTACTGTTAATTCTCATAGTACGACACATTAAGGACAGAGATCCTACATGGGGAGTAAGTGCACAGTGACTCCCGTTGTTGATTTAACAATTGACACTCTTGATTATGATGTCAGTAATCACCCAAGGCTCTTGTCATGAGCCTCCAAGGCTATGGAAGCCTTTTGAGTTCGCTGACTCCGATCTTACTCCGACAGGGTCATAGTCAAAGTGGAAGTTCTCTCCTCCCTTCAGAGAAAGGTACCTCCTTCTTTGATGGCCCGTTCTTTCTGCTGGGGTCTCACTCACAGAGATCTTTCATTTAGGTTTTTGTGGTGGTGTTTTTTTTTTGCCAGAGTGTCTTGGCTTTCCATGCCTAAAATACTCTCATGGGCTCTTCAGCCAGATCCGAGTGCCTTAAGGGCTGATTCTGAGGCCAGAGTGCTCTTTAGGACATCTGCCATTCTATGAGTCTGCTGTGTATCCTGCTTCCCATGTTGGATTGTTCTCTCCCTTTTTGATTCTATCAGTTAATATTAGCAGACACTAGTCTTGTTTGTGTGATCCTTTTGACTCTTAGACCTATCAGTGTGATCAATTATGAACTGAAATCGATCACTTGGACTAGTGAGATGGCATTGGTACATGCCACCTTGATGGGATTGAATTGGAATCCCCTGGCACATTTCTAACTCCACCATTTGGGGCAAGTCCGATTGAGCATGTCCCAAATTGTACATCTCCTCTCTCTCTTATTCCCACTCTTATATTTAACAGGGATCACTTTTCAGTTAAGTTTTAGGAAGAAGAGACTTAGTGTCCCCGATAGCAACATACTATTGGCTGGGGAGGACTGACTGCCTTTGCATGCATCTCCCACCAGGGCTTTAGGAAGTCTCTGATGTTTACAGGAGTCATTGAACTTAAGGCACCCGAGATCCTCACTGGGATGCTTCAGGTGCAATAATGGTGACCCAAGTCACACACCAGGGCCCATGTCCTGGTTGTGTCTAATCTAGGGGAACAGCAGTGGATCTTAGCTAAAGGCAACTTAGCCACATCCCAGGATTTGTCAGGAGATATTTTGGTTGTCACCCTTGGGAGGAGGGACCAGGGATTCTGCTAAAGTTTCACAGTATCCAGGACAGCCCACCCCACTCCAAACCCCTGAAACACGTGCAGATGAATTGTCCACCCCAGACTGGGAAATCCTGCTCTGCATAACAGGCACCTCTCTGCACCTGAATTTCCTCACTTGTCAAATGAGGTTGGTAGTGTGTAGATCGCAGGTTGTAAAGATTAGGTGGTGAATGGGAAGGCAGGTGACCAGGGGCAATGCTGGTTCTCTCCTGGCCTTCCCAGATAAGCAGGGGTCACTCACAGTGGGGGCAGTGCCCAGCACTCCCAGGGAACCAGCCACAGACGCCCCTGCCAGCAAACAAATGTCTAAACGTAATAGCAACTCCTCAGTCCCCTTTGCCTGGAGCCTTGTGAAGGAGGGATCCTTTATCGCTTATATTTTTGCAAATTATTTTTTAAAGATTTATTTATTTGAAAGTTAACAGGGGAGAGAGAGAGAGATCTTCCATCTGCTATTTCACCACCCAAATGGCTGCAATGGCCAGGTCTAGGCCAGGCCAAAGCCAGGAGCTTCTTCCAGGTCTCCCACATGGGAGCTGGATTGGAAGTGGAACAACCAAGACTCAAACTGGTGTTCATATGGGATGCCAGAATTGCAGGTGGTGACTTTACCCATGTGCCACAACGCTGGCCCCCTATTTTTGCAAATTCTAACAAGAGTGGATGCAGTTTGTATTTTGGCAGGAAGGTTCAGTTTAAAAATACTGTCTCATAGGGGGGAAAAAGTGATGTATTGTGGAGAAAAATGATTAACCTGTGGAAATATCATGAGTTTTGGAGTGTTGGTTGAGCACACCTTTGATATTAGCCCTTATGTGATGCAGGTGCTAAAATTTTTAAAAAGATATATTAGCATCTTAGATTGCAGTCGTGAGAATAGAATCCCAGAAGAAAGGAAGTGAAAACAATGCCCCGGCCCCTTCTGCCGTCCCTGTTGGTCCCATGACTGAGGATGGCACACTGGACCTAGGGTGCTGGCCACCTATTGGGGTGATCAAGACATTGGGGTTTTCAAGGCAGCCACTTAACACAGAGGTTAAATTGCCACGTGGGATGCCCACACCCCATATCAGAGTGCCTGGGTTTGAATTCCGGCTCTGATGATTTCAGCTTCCTACCAGTACACACCCTGGGAGGCAGCAGGTAATGGCCCAAGTACTTGGGTCTCTGTGTATCCACCCAGAGTTCCCCGCATCTAGGAATTTGGGGAGTAAACCAGTGAATAAGAGCTTACTCTTTTTTCTCTCTTTCTCTTGTTCTCTGCCTCTAAACAATGCTTTTAGAGGTGGTTGTTCTAAGAGCAGCCAAGCACACATTAGTGAAATCAGTCCCACAATCAATATGTCGTTTTCCTCACCCCAAGCTTCCTGATAGCTGTTCATGGTGCCAGGCTCTCACCTGACTTTCTGCATTTCGTCATCATACAGCAGTTTGCATTTTCTGGGACCTAATATTAATGGAATCAAACATGTACCTATTATCTGGCTCCTTTCAGATGAAATAACAATATGAGAGTCATCTATTTGGTTCTGTGTAGCAGTCGCTGGCTGGCTTTTAGGGCTGGGCCCTGTCCCGCTGCTTGAACAGAACACGGTTTGTAATGCGCCTGTGGATTGCTTCCTATGTGGGAAGCTAGGGACTATAACCAGGACCGGTTGAGCCTTCTAAACCCAGATCAGAGGGCTGTTGGCACATATGACCTCTAGGGGGAGCCAGACACCTCTCATTGGCTGAGCACAAGCCCTGGCTGAATGCCCAGGTGCAGGTAGGACCCAGAAGGGCATCTCCAGCACCTTGCAAAGCAGTAAAAGCCCCTCGCGATGCTTGCCCTCCTCCCCGCTGTGTCCTGCGGATGGCCGGGGCTCGGGGAAGCTGATCCCGGCCGCGGCTTGCAGAGGAGCCCCACCGTCCCTTGCTCTGCCATCCTGTCTCGTCTCTCCTCATTCTGATCACCGAGATGGTAGCTCGTGTCAGCAGAGCCCTGTCTGGGTGGATGCATCTCTGTGTCTTAGGGTTCTACCTGGCGCTGCACATGGGGCCGTTCATAGCTCCACTCCCGCAGCAGATCCTGGCTCAAGCACTCACTGCCCACTCGGGAGCCCCGAGCTGGGTTCGTGTCCTCGAGGCTCTAGCGTATGATGAGGGCTAGGCTTTGTCTGCAGAGCTCCAGGGGACAGCTGTGTGTCGGGTCCATGTCCTGAGGTGTCAGGGAGAGCTGTCGTGGCTGTGTGCTAGCCTCGGGCTGCCCAGGAGGCATGAGCAGCCTGGGAAGGGGTTGAGCTCTCAGCTCCCCGAGGAATGGGTGGGTCTTGCAGTGGGTGGCCGCTTCACGAGTGGTCACTGAAGTCCTTCCTCTTCCCTGCCCCACTTGGTGCTACTTTGCTGAGGCTGCCGTAACCAAGTGTCACAGCTAGCGTGGCCTGAGCTGCTGCCATGATCGTCTCACGGCTCTGGAGGCTGGGAGGCGTGACTCAGGGTGTCAGCAGGGCCTTGACAGAGTTTGCACATCGCCTTCCTCTCTGCATGGCTGTGGCCAGTGCACCTGAGAGGACACCAGAGGCCCACCGGACATTCACCCTCCAGCATGATCTCCTCCTCATTTAATTTGCAAACCTCCCAGGAGCCCGTTGAGGTACTGGGAGTTAAGGCTGTCAACACAGAGACTCTGGGGGAGCACAGTTCTACACAGGACACACAAATTCCAGTCCTTGCTCCTGCGCCCCGGACAGATGGTCTCGTGGGGCAGCCCCAGGAAACCTGTGAACCCACCTAGGCTGGGTCACCAGTGCAATGCTTCCCTGTGCCTGCCCTTCACCCTGGAAAATGCCTGTTTTCCTTCTAGGGAGCAGCGGGGGAAGATGGGAACCCAGGGCCAGCTGGCCCCCGTGGGGACCCCGGAGCTCCGGGACTACCTGGGCCGCCTGGCGAAGGAAAGGACGGAGAGCCGGTGAGTGGCAGCCAAGGGGGAGGTCTCTGTGCCTGCGGCACCTAGGGCAAAACAGGCAAGGAAAGAGAACAAGTGGCTCACTACGAAACCTAGAAGGGACTGAGTCACAGCTCCCTGGGCTGGCTGAGAAAGGGGCCGTGTGTGGGTGATGAGCCTATTGGTGTGCAGTCACTCCAGTGGGCCTGCCCTATGTACACCATGTTTCTTCCTCTGCATGCATACCCATGGGAAAGTTAATTCATTAATCAGGCATGGGAAGATAGCAACGATAATTAATAACATTAAGCGGTTATAACAATCTGCTGCCAGGAAAGCTTTTGAGAGCTTATGAATTATTTCTGGAAATTTCCATTTAATATTTGGAGGCCCCAGTTGACCACATTTAACTGAGACCACAGGAAGCAAAGCCATGGATGAAGGGATGGTGTGTGTTTCAGGGATGCTGACTGTGTGCCAGGTGTGGCTGGGTGCTGGGGGCACCGAGGTGGACTTGTCTATGCCCTTGAGACACAATCGAGGGGAGACAGTCGTGCAAACGCACACCTGTTGCTCCCAACAGCCCATGGGTCTGTGCACATAGAATCAGGCTTCCTTGGTCCTCTGGGGCCCTTTGAGAAAATACTTCCAAGAGCAGAATTGTGGTGCTGATTCTGGTCATGAGCACCCATCATGCAAAACCCGACATTGAAGAGCCTGTCCCATGGCTAACCCCAGGTCTCTGTATCATCAAGAAGAGACAGCATGGACCTTGGCATCAGTTGAGCCTGACATTGAGACTTGGCCGTGCCTCTTCCCCCAAGGGAAGGCCAGCAGAGAGGCTGAGAGACTTGCTCGAGGCCAACACAGCAGCAGAGGCAGAGTGAGGCTCTGTTTCCCTGGCACAGGTCAGGTCAGTGTGAGAGGATCTGCAGGGGTCTCGCCCACACCACGCACATGCACACAGCTGGCACATGCTGGCGGCTCAGTGCTCTCTCTCTCAGTCCCCTAATTGTCCTTGCATGGTTCCTTTCCAGGGACTCCGTGGCTCACCTGGGTTACCTGGACCTATGGGAACAAAGGTAAGTACTTGTCCAAGCAAACTGTGGATGCCAGGGTTTGTACTTTAGATATACAGAATTTTTTTAAAGTCTTATTTATTTGAAAGACAGGATTACAGAGAGATGGAGATCAAGATCTTCCAACTGCTGGTTCACTCCCCAAATGACCACGATAGCTGGAGTTGGGTTAGACTGAAGCCGTGAGCCAGGAATCCCATGTGGGTCTCCTGCATGGGTGGCAGGGGTCCATGTACTTGGGCCATCTTCCTTTGCTTTCCCCGGCGCATTAGCAGGAAGCTGGATCAGAAGTGGAGCAGCAGGACTCAGACCATCACTGAGAAGGGATGCGGGCATCACAGGCAGCAGCGTATCCTGCGCCACAGTGCCATTTTCTTCTAGTACCTTTGGTCACTTCAGTCCACTTCCCCTTTTTCTGGACTGAAGGTTCTCTGACTTTGTTTAAAAGATTTATTTTATTCACTTGAAAGGCAAAGTTAGAGACAGACACAGAGAGAAGGAGAAACCTGCCATCCACTGGTTCACCCCCCAAATGGCAGCAGAAGCATTAGCAGGGAGCTGGATCAGAAGTGGAGCAGCTGGGACTTGAATCCATGCCCATATAGAATGTTGGCATCACAGGCGGTGGGCTTTTACCCGCTACGCCACAATACCAACCCTGGTTCTCTGACTCTCAGCTGCTGCATTGAAGTTGCACACAGTTGGTGCTTAATCAGTGCTCAGAGACTAACTGAAATTGAAAGACTCTGGCTTTCAGTTGGCAGAGTGTAGACTCAAGCAGTCTTATGTTATTGTCTAATTGTGCTTAGAGGTGAATTTGAATTTCAGAGAGTTCCACAATAAAGCTGATTTCTCATTCACACCACGTCCAGTGTGGGTCCTGGTGTGGGGGGTGTTCTGACCTGTCTAGGACTTGAACTTGAGCCCAGCGGCTCTTGTGTCCTGGGAGGCCTCAGCACCTCCTGTCGACTCCTTGGTTTATGAGGGCAGAGGCTGGAAAGGGAGTGTGTGTCTGGTTGTGTGCATCCGTGGCCTGGCTTCGAGGTTGGGCATTAGTCTCTTGCGGCTTCTGTGGTCGCTGGAGAAAGGGGAGGCCACAGTATGCCAGGCAGCCATGCACATGTGGCAGGAAGCAGGAACCTTGCCCATGTCCAGCCTGTCTCATGCTGCAGGCCACTTAGCAACCACAACTTGGGAACAGTGGCTTTTCCCACAAGGGACTGTCCTTAGCGGAGGGGCTCCCTGGGGAGAAGAGGGAGTTCCCTGGAGTTATCTCTACACTGAATCATGCACGCATTTGCTCCTTTATGTATCCAATGCATCTGCTATTTCATTCGCTGCACATCTACTGAGGCTCTTAGCCCAAGTCAGATTGCAAGGTGGGTTGTTGGGACGACAGCAATGCCCACGTGTTCCTGACCTGCCAGTCGCCCATCATCCTGAGGGGAGAAGCGACACAAATGGGCAAAAGCAGACAAATGTCAGGGCAGGGTGAGCTCAGGAGGGCTCCCTAGTGTGACCAGGTGTGATCCTGGCTGGCTTCTCGGAGGAGGTGATGTTTGTCCCGATTCTAAAGTGCCTGTGGCTGTTGCACCCACTCTTGAGAGTTTATACACTGGAGTGGTCGGGGCATTGGCGTTGGCTGTGAGCACATTTGCAATTCCTGCTCTTCCCTGAGCCAGTTTCACCTCCGTCTTCAGTGTTCGAGCTCCTGCCAAGACCCTTCCCTCACCTCTTCCCCCGCCACCTGCCCTACACATTGTATTTATGTTAACATTTGTATCTGTTTATCTGAGAGACTGAGAGAACTCCCCTCTGCGGCTCCATTCTGCACATGCCTGCAATCACCAGGGCAGTGCGGGGAACTCAGTCTGGATCTCTCGCCATGGGAGGCCAAAGCCCCGCTCCTTGCGCCACCACTGCTGCCTCCCAGGGTGTGCATTAGCAGGAAGCTGGAAGCAGGAGCCGAACCCAGGCAGTCCTCCTTGGGATGTGCATGTCTTAGCTGGTATCCTTACTGCTAGACTAAATCTCACCTCTGTTACTAGAAGAGACCGTTCACCCATGGCTAGGAGGCCCCTCCCCTCCCCTTATGCCTCTTAGCATGTAGCGGTGTCTTTGGAGCCTCAGCCACGGAACCCTGGAGGCTGTTGTACCTGCCTCCCGGGCAGAGTTCCAGGAGAAGTCAGATCAAATAGTTGCCACGCATAGTGCTCGTCACAGGTTCCTGCTCAGCTACCCTGGCGACCTTGTTCTCAGTCCCGTGGGGCTGTTTGAGGGATACAGCCAGAGGGTGGGGTACAAAGACAGCGTCTCTGGAGGCCTGCGGGTTTTTGGAGTGAGCCCAGGGCAGGGGGAGAGGGGAGGCAGTACTGGAGATGGGGGAGGCTGACCCCGGCCAGAGGAGGTGGAGACCCCAGGCCAGCTGACCAGCTAGCACCCATTGCACAGGACTCAGGGGACAGCATGCTGGCCCTTTGGCCAAATGTTTTTTCCTGTTCAGACGTGAGACTTTGGAACACATAACTCCTTCCAGTGTTGCTATCTTGCAAATGTGTGGGTTAGACTGTGGCATGCTGGTGGGCATCCCCAGTCAGTGGGCATTGGAATGAAAAGCCAGAGTTCAGGGGGCTTATCTGTAGTGGGAGGGTGGATGGCTCAGGAGGAGGCAGGAGGGAGAGCGGGTCCCTGGAGAACACCTTTCTCCCCTTTCCCCAGTGCTGATCCAATGCACCCTGTGGTCTCACGGGCCACCCTTGGCCCCTCTAAGCCATTGAGTGGCCAGGGGATGCCGCACGCCCTCTCCCTCCTGAGTGGCTGTGCTGCCAACCATGTCCCAGGCTTTGGCTTCCCCCAGAACTGGGCCAGAGCCCCAGCTTGGCTGCACGTGGCTCCACGGCATGAAGGCCAATGGCTTTGTTGTCCTGGGACTCTGTTGCTGCTGCTTAACCCCAGACACGCCCCCCCCCCCCGCCCCGGGAGGGAGGAGACAGCCTGGCCGGAAGTTGTTGATGAGTGACAGCCAGTGTCCACTGTGTCCCTTCCTCTCCTGGACACAGCGCTGTGGAGCCCGGCTCACGCACCTCTTTCTTTGTTGACCGTTAACTGCTTTGCTCTCTTCTTGGTGCTGTTTCCCAAGTTTCAGTTTGTTAATCTGTGAAGGGTTTCTTGTGGGAATTCTCCATGTCACAGGCATGGTTAACACACACGTGGAACCAGTTTTGGTCCCTGGGCAGCAGAAGCCAGAGGTGCCTCAGCACTTGCAGGCTGGGCTGGGAGGGGCCTTCCTGTTGGTCACTCTCTCCTCTCTATCTTCGGGAACTCATTGTTTGGGTCAAATGGAGAATTCGGGGTTTACAGAATGTGGCTGATGAAGGGTTATCTGTTCCTGTATGCAGGAAATGGCTATTAAAGGCAGCCAGGGTGTCAGGCCCTAAGGTGGACCCTGTGTCCAGAGGGCCACACATGTTGAAGGGTCTGACCCACTTTAGATCTGATTTATACTCCTTGGCTGCATGAGTGAATGGAGAATTCACACCTCAAGGCACTTGCAGAGACCTCAGAGTCAGGCTGAGAAGGAGACCGTGGGAGGAAGGTGTGTTAAGACGCATGAGGGGCCGGCGCCGCGGCTCACTAGGCTAATCCTCCGCCTTGTGGCACCGGCACACCGGGTTCTAGTCCCGGTCGGGGTGCCGGATTCTGTGCCGGTTGCCCCTCTTCCAGGCCAGCTCTCTGCTGTGGCCAGGGAGGGCAGTGGAGGATGGCCCAAGTCCTTGGGCCCTGCACCCCATGGGAGACCAGGAAAAGCACCTGGCTCCTGCCATCGGATCAGCGCGGTGCACCGGCCGCAGTGGCCATTGGAGGGTGAACCAATGGCAAAGGAAGACCTTTCTCTCTGTCTCTCTCTGTCCACTCTGCCTGTCAAAAAAAAAAAAAAAAGACGCAGGAGGATGTGCACAGGTGTCTACGTGAGACAGACGGGGCAGATGGAGGCAGCTGTGTGAAGACAGAGTGGCTGCTAAGTCCTGGGGAGGGTGGTGATGGAACTCTGGGTGCACAGCCTGCGTAAGGGAGCAGCAGGGTGAGAAGCAGAGTGGGAGCGGGGAGCACGGGAGAGTGGTTGCTGGCATGCCCGCGCTCAGCAGGGTGAGAAGCAGAGTGGGAGCGGGGAGCACGGGAGAGTGGTTGCTGGCATGCCCGCGCTCAGCAGGGTGAGAAGCAGAGTGGGAGCGGGGAGCACGGGAGAGTGGTTGCTGGCATGCCCGCGCTCAGCAGGGTGAGAAGCAGAGTGGGAGCGGGGAGCACGGGAGAGTGGTTGCTGGCATGCCCGCGCTCAGCAGGGTGAGAAGCAGAGTGGGAGCGGGGAGCACGGGAGAGTGGTTGCTGGCATGCCCGCGCTCAGCAGGGTGAGAAGCAGAGTGGGAGCGGGGAGCACGGGAGAGTGGTTGCTGGCATGCCCGCGCTCAGCAGGGTGAGAAGCAGAGTGGGAGCGGGGAGCACGGGAGAGTGGTTGCTGGCATGCCCGCGCTCAGCAGGGTGAGAAGCAGAGTGGGAGCGGGGAGCACGGGAGAGTGGTTGCTGGCATGCCCGCGCTCAGCAGGGTGAGAAGCAGAGTGGGAGCGGGGAGCACGGGAGAGTGGTTGCTGGCATGCCCGCGCTCGCTGTGGTTGCAGCGTGCTGATGCGCATCGAGGTGCACTTGGGAAGGGGCCCGAACAAATGTGGGAGATGAAATGCACATTGACAATTTAAAGCAAGTCACCTTGTGGGCACGCTGAGCAGCTGGACAAGTCAAGAGCAGCTGGGAGGGGAGGTGACGGTTAGCGGGTTCGAGGTCGGAGTCGGGTGGAATCAGTAGTGGCCACGTTCTGTTGAGCAGCAAGCTGATTGCAGTGAAGAGTGAGGTGTTGCAAGTCTCCAAAACCTGAAAGAGCACTTTGAACAAGTTGCCACAAGGATGCCGGCGCCGCGGCTCACTAGGCTAATCCTCCGCCTTGCGGCACCGGCACTCCGGGTTCTAGTCCCGGTCAGGACGCCGGGTTCTGTCCTGGTTGCCCCTCTTCCAGGCCAGCTCTCTGCTGAGGCCAGGGAGTGCAGTGGAGGATGGCCCAAGTCCTTGGGCCCTGCACCCCATGGGAGACCAGGATAAGTACCTGGCTCCTGCCTTCGGATCAGCGCGGTGCGGCGGCCATTGGAAGGTGAATCAACGGTAAAGGAAGACCTTTCTCTCTCTCTCTCTCACTGTCCACTCTGCCTGTCAATAAAATAAAAAAATAAATAAATAAATAAACAAGTTGTCACAAGGAAATGGTGAACATTTCAGGTGCTGAATTTACCTCTTACCCTGATTTGATCCTTCCGTAATATACATATGTATGCAACACATTGTACCTTATAAATATTTGTAATGATTATTGGTCAATTAAAAATAAATGCTAAAAATATTAAAGCAAAACCAAAGTATACAGGATATGGACTTCCTGACACTTGTGTACATGGAGTTAATTTTCTATCCTCTAACACTGATGATAAAGTGATGGGGATGCAATTGTAGCAGTTGGTGTATTATTCAACTTCATGTAGTTCTGTTCCTTTTAAGTGAGTCTTCATAGGATATACAGGGTTTAATCAAATTTTTTTCTATTAAATTTTTCATGAGAGTCCTAAGATGCAGAAAGGTTGTGGGACTTACCCAAGCTCACAGGACTAAGCAGCATGTCCAGGTTTGAGGCTGGACCCGGAGTCACTTGATGACCAGGTTGACGTCTTCCACCCTAAGCTCCTCACTGATCGAATGAGCTGGGAACAGATAAATCATAGATCATGTTCATTCCTAGTTCATTACGTTTGTTTCCTTATTTGGAATTAGATTTTCCTAATGACCTTGTACTTTCTGGAATCAGCCACATAGTATTATTCTAAAGAATCAGAATACTACTGCAGGTCTGGGGCAAGAGTTGCTGTGTCTCCCAGGGACTTGCAGTAGCAGGTGCATCCCCCCGCCTCCCACCCTGCCTCTGCATTGGGCCTGTGGGACAAGGGGAACCTAGTGAGAGGTTTGGATCCTGGCTCCTGTCTTTGGCGAGTCCTTGGCAAGCCCTGTCCCTCCAATCCCCGTGAACAAGACTCCTCTGCGGCACTCAGCACCGAGTACTGACAGTACGAGGCCTCAAGAGTCATCTCTTGGGTGGGAGCCTAGGTTGTTGCTTACAAAGAATAAACACTGAGCATTGGCTGAGCGAATGTATAACTCATGTACTCAACCGAGCAAGCGTCTGGCTGCAGGAGAAACAAATCCTCTTAGGAGCTACTTGCCTTCAAGATCCAAAATGCAGAGTTTTCCAGTGGAATGGTAGGTAGAGGATGGCGTGCTTATCCATTATTTTTCAATGCTTGAAACTGTGCACCTCAGTGAGGCAGTCGGCTGCCCCGAAGTGAATTTGCTGCAGCTACCTCATCAGCTCTTCATAACCATCTCCTCGGCCTGATTCCATTTGTCCTGCAAGTTCACTTCTCCCAGGAATGCTAAGTGGCTTGGAGAAGGTCTCCTGCCCTCCCTGCTGCAGGCTTGGCTGCAGTTCAGCTGACCTAATGAAGCCAGGAGCACAGGCCCTGACGCAGAGTGGACGAGGCCATGTGCATTAGACCACATTTTGTCTGGATTTTGGACAGATCATCATGTGCAAAGTGGTGCTTAATCCCACTCACTCACATTTATACAACACAGTGCTTGAACAGTCACACAAAATAGAAACGCCCCGGGTTAGTGCAAGTCGGGTTTTGACACCAAGGAGGATTTTGATCTTGTGAATAAGGGGTGGCCCAGCCTCAGCTTCTCTCTACAGGAAATAGAAAACATTTTCTTCCCTTTTCCCTCTCTTTCTCCATTATATTTTCCCCATCAAAGTTCTGAATGGAGGTGGATGAGCATTGTGGGGAGCAATTCGGACTAGACTAAGTTACTGGAATTAAGACTTATTCTATGCATCTGCTCTCCCACAATATGGCGCTGGGAGAGAAGAAAACAGCTTTTACACAGCTGCCTCCAGTTCAACCAATAAACTGTAGGACTTGCTCCTGATTGGAGGAGAGCTGCGTACTCGGCATGTGGGCAGCCGAGTTGGGATTGGCAGAGGAGGACTATAAAGGAGGAGAGAGACGGCATGCACCAGGAACATCTAAGAGGAACATCTAAGGGGAACACCTGTGCAGCCCCCGAGAGAGCCGGCCGGCGGTGTGCCGCTCCCCTGCGGAAGTGGGGAGTGTGGCAGGGGGAACCGCCCTTCCACGGAGGTGGAAGGGATGGTAGCCAACCCGGGAAGAACCAGCAGCAAACCCGGGGAGGGCCGAGCAGACGAAAGAACAGTGCAGGGTCCTGTGTTGCTCCTCCACGAAGAGGGGGAGCGACATAATGGTGCCGTGACTCGGATAGGAAGCCTAGGCGGGGCTTAGTGTCGTTCCTCCACGAAGAGGGGGAGCGACATAATGGTGCCGTGACTCGGATAGGAAGCCTAGGCGGGGCTTAGTGTCGTTCCTCCACGAAGAGGGGGAGCGACAGAGCATAGCAATGCACACAACAGCTGTGTGGTGCTGAGAGCTGGGCCAGGCCCTGCGCCGAGCACACTGGCTGCATCACCTCACTGAACGAGCACGGCACCTGCTGACATGGCCGCTCCTATTCTGTTCCAGGGGAGAAACCCAAGCCCAGGGCACTTGTCATTTTCTTAAGCCCATAGTTCATCTGTGCTGAAGTCAGAACTCAGAGGCAAGCATTTGACACCCAAGTCTACACTGTTCCCCACTAGACTTGTTGGCAAAGCTCTTATGTCATTCATCTCTGAGCCCCTCACCCCAGCACTTAGCACAGTGACCCCCAGATATAAGCACTTGGCCGTTTCTTGGTGAACTGTTGAACTAACATCTGGGTGTTTTGGGATCTGGGTTGGGGTGTGGGTCTGTGTTCAAATCTATGCTATGGTTAGGAAGGAGGCACACTGAGGTCTGGGGATAGCATGGTTGGTTTGGGCTGGGGTCACATTTGGAGCCGTCTGGGTCATGGTGAGGGAACGTTGGACGGTGTGGGATTGCAGGTGGCATCTGTGGCCCCTGCACTGTTGGCCAGAGTGGGACAATGGCTCCAGGGTGGACCGTGAAGTGCTTCCCGGGTTCTGGGTAGCAGGAGGGGTTGCCATGGAGACCACAGTCAGGATCTTGAGTGGGGCATGCATCTCTGTGCTTCTGGGGTTCTCTTTTCCAGTACTGATGTCTCCTCCTTGTCTTTCTCTTTCTAGGGAGACCAAGGAGCACCTGGGATCCCTGGATCTCCCGGCAGCCGTGGCGACCCAGGCATCGGGGTTGCTGGCCCTCCTGTGAGTCCCATGCTGGCAGCTTTGCTCACTCTCGGGCCATGCGGCCCCTCACAGATGGTTCCCACAGTGTGCAGCCAGGGCCTTCTTGCTGGGCAGTTCCTCAACTAACCTCATAGTGTGTCAGCTAGTCCTGGCGTCCATTCTGAGGTCTTCTGTTTAGCCCTTTCTTTTCGAAAGATACAGGAAATGCACCTGAACGTTGCATTTGTTAATTGTTTTTTGACAGCAGCATCTTCTTATTTCTAAGGAACTCAAATACTTGGTGCTTTTCAAATGCCATTGCTAAGCTTTGGGATAACCAGATGACCAGTGTATCACTGTGGTTGTGATGATTTTATCCCAGAAGCACCGTCTAACGTTACCTCTGTTACCTGGGAGCAGTGTGGACCCCCTCTCTTTTTGCTCTTGTATTCGAGAAGTACAGACCACACCGAAGATAATTCAAAGCAACAGCATTCTTCATGCATGGCTCTTGGAGAATAAAAAGGAATTTCAGCGTATTATGCACTATGGCACTCATAGATCATAGATTCCGTCCCTATCCCCTGTGGGCCTGGTACACCACCCACAGCCATTCCTGGACCCATGTGCCTCTCTCCGACAACCTGCCTTCTCTATCCTTCCATTCCCAAGCCGCAAACCCTTGCCTCCGCCCCAGAAACGACCCCATCCTGCTTCTACTCCCACCCAGTAGCCACAGGGGCTTACCCCAAGGTGGTAGGAGGGCCTGTGGTCTCTGTGTTCTCAGGGGTCCCTGGAAACCATGGCTGAGGCAGGTAGAGTTCCCTCAGGAATTCCTAGTTTGCTGTGTTTAGCTGCAAAGACATCCTCAGCTGGAATTTCTGATGGACAAACCCCTCTGGGTCATGACATTAGTTCTGTCTTTTGTCCTGGGCTCACTCTTTAGCAAAAGGTGCAGTGGGGCAGGCACTGTGGTTTCCATCATCTTCTTTTGTAAATCCCCCTTCATGAGGGACCCATCTGCTGGGGCCAGGATTCTGGACTTAGCTGCAGAATAGCCAGACCTGGCTGTAGGCTTCCACCTGTTCTCCTCTGCTCCCCAGGGTCCAGTGTACCAAACCTTTAATCAGAAAGCCAAGGAGTAGGGTTGGACAGAAGTCACCACGCCCCTCCCATGTAAGGACCAGCTACAGTCACTCAGGAAGTATGTTTCTGCCTAAGTGATTGCAACAGAAAAGTGACCAGCTGGCTCCAGCCAAGAGGCCGTAAATCAAGTATTTACTGTCTTTCCACCCCTTGCACTTATTAAATGCTTCCACGGTCAATGCAATGCGATTGAATTTTCATAAATCCTGTCTTTGGCCACCAGCCTAGGTTGCTAACGGCCTTGGGATCTCTGTGAAGGGTTCAAGGATGTGCCTGCTGACCATAGGAGTGAGCAGGAAGTTGGGGCCACATATTGAGGTCATGGGAGACACAGTTGCCCCCTTACAGGAATGCTGCTGTCCAGTGCTGGGGCCCGAGCGTCCACCTTCTCCACCACAGTCCGTGCTGAGAGTCAGTTCTGCCCTTTGGCCCAGGCAGGTGCCCCCTGAGAACAATTTTGAAGGGCAAGGATTTTATTTAGGAGACGAGATCTCAGGGGTCACCTCAAGGGGCTGACAGAGGGAGGCAGGAAAGAAGAGAGCCCAGGGAGAGCGTTAGTGAGCAGGTGTCTGCTGTGGGCAACGGGGCTCACTCCACGGACCCCTGGGAGACCACCTGCCGTGGCCTCAGGGTTGTACTGTTGAAAGAGCCACAAGCTGGGGTGTTGATGCCCCAGCTCCCTGGGGAGTCATCTCCCAGGAACACTCTGCTGCCCGGCCCTGTGTGTGGGCCAAGCATGCCCTGTGTGCAAAGAAAGCACTAGGCAGATGCTGGAGTCGGCGTGTCCCTCGGGTGTGGGATGTGGGGCAGGGGCTACTGCCTCACTGCTCTCCAGGCAAACAGTTTGAGGCTCAGCAGGCCGAGCGGCTGGGCCCACATCACAGAGCTGAGCCAGGGGCAGGACAGGATGCAGAGACACGGTCATCAGCCTTGGGATCCTCTGAAACAAGATCCCTTTCTCCTGTGTCACCTTGTCCAACTTCAGCGGGATGGGCAGGGTTAACTCAGAGCAGCCACAGTGCCCGGGGAGCCCCCTGCCCCTGTGTCCTGTGCTCCAGGTCCATGCAGGGGCAGTGCTGTCCCTCTGTGGGGAGCCAGGGCTCTGGCTGCAGGTCTTTGCTCCAGCACCTGACGGGTTGTGGTGTGCCTGGGCAGCCAGTTGTTTGGGATTCTGGCTTCCTGTGTCAAGACCTTCCCAAACAAAAGCACCGCGTTCATCCCCAGGTTGCCTGTGCTCTTCCCCTGGCCAGGTCTGGGGCCCAGCTGCGGGCTGCTGGACCTCGCCGAGGCCGCAGTGTGGCTCTGTGAGGACAGGGTGCCCGAGGACAGCCCAGGACGCGCTCCTCCAGCTCCAACGGCTGTCTCCGCGTGGGGAGGTGCCAATGATCTCCGCAGCGCCGTCAGGGGCACTGGGAGGATGGCATCAGGACAGTACTGGTGACGTCACCTGTGTCCCTGCCTCCAGCCCTTGTGAGGCCATACAAGTCCTCTCTGTGGGATGGCTTTCTCAGCCTCCTGACCTGGAGCGCCCTCTCCCTCCTCCTGGCGCCCTGAATCTAGCGGTCCCACTCCTTTCTCTGACATAGACACCACAGGCGCACACACAGCTGTTGGACTGATGGCTGACCCCCAGTCGCCTGAGAGCAGCAAGCAGAACGGACCGAGGCACTGAAGCATTGCACGGGCCCTAACAGAAGAATTTTTTCCTTTGCATTCCCTCACCTTCCAAAGAATACTCTATCAGTAATGGAGACGGCTGCTGCCAACACCCAGGATGGTGATAACCACAGCCTACATGGCCTGCAGACCGACAGACAGGGGTCAGAGTGGCCAGAGCCCCCCCACCCCGCTGCCATGTTCTCTCCCGTTCATATCATGAAGTCCACCCCAGCAACCCTGCCAGGCAGGTCCCACATTCCGTGTCATTTGACAGATGAAGAAACAGACTTCGAGGTGCGAGCCCCCTGCCCTCAGGTCACAGTTAGCGTGAGGGAGAGCTGGACTGGACCCCAGTGTACACTGCAAGCACGTGCCCTCCCCCGCCCTTGGAGTCTTCAACCCCCGCCCCACCCCCAGTTTGCTGGTTGGTGCTTTCCAGATCTTGCCTGTTACTTTTCACTCGTTTGTCTTATGCCTGGTAACTGTGCCTGGTAAGAACAGAGACATACTCGGGCTGAGTATGCATGTGTGCATATGTTTGCATGTACACAGGTTTGTGTCTTACGTGTGAGGGTACTTCAAAAAGTTCAAGGAAAATAGAATTCAAAGAGATTTATTTGGGCGCAAATTTTTTTTTTTTTGCAATCCACGTATGTTTTTTCATTATTCGCATTTTCCCTGATCTTCTTACTATCCCCTGTATGCATGTCTTTCAAAATTCACAGCCACAAAGTACATCTTTTAATTACATTTTCAACACACATTTTGAGGTGCCGCCGTCTGTGTAGCCGTGTGCACGGATACATCCCTTAGGTTGTGCATCCCTTGCAGGATGTGTTCTGGGAATGTGTTGTGCGGTTGTTTCGTCACTGTGTGAGCATCGCAGCAGATAGTTACACAAGCCAGGACAGCTGAGATGTGAGCATGTGACACAGCTTAGGGGACCACCGTCGTCTTCGCCATCCATCATGGACTAAATCATCGTTATGCTCACATGGCTGGAGGTAGGAATTATTATGGAGGACTGCAGCCGTACTGGTCATTAGCAGAATCGTAACACATACCCTGTGTAACTACACAGCCCCTACAACCAGGGTCCGATGGCTTTCCTCTCATGGTCCAGTAGCTTTGCTGTTTTGAAGCATATCCCATTCTGTCAATACACTAATGTATATTTCTGAAATACCAGGACTTTTAAAATATAACCGTGATTTTATTATCATGTACCCAAAACAATTCCATGACACCACTTACTATGCAGTCAGTGTCCAAGTTTCCAAACGCCCCATAGGTGTCCTGCTTCTACAGCACTTTCTTGTTTGAACCAAAAGCCAAAGGAAGTAAACAGAAAGCAACTGGTTAATTTTTTTTTTTTAATTTAAGGATTCGCCCCTCCATTCTGGTTCTTTTTTCTCCTTTCCAAGTTATATATTGATGAACTACGTTATTGCTTTTTGGTCTCAGAATTTTTCATAGTCTGGAATTTGCCAATTTAATAGTTTTCCATATTCCTTGGCCCCTGGGATTCTTGTCAGTGGCTCTTAGGCCTGGAGGCGCCATGAGAGTCAGGACTTCACGAGCTCTTCCTGATGCAGGAGCCTGTGGGGTGTGTGTGTGTGTGTGTGTGTGAGAGAGAGAGATGTGTGCACCCTTTGACATCCAGTGCTTGCACCGGTGAGCATGCGTGGCTGGCAAACTGGTGCTGTGCTTGTTCTGTGCATTCTTCCTTTATGAGAGGAAAACTTGTCTATGGAGAAATGTTCCTTTAGCGGCCATTCAGATCCCCAGGAGTTCAGTACGTATGGAAGGCAGAATGTAAGTGGTGGAGTCTTTCCCTTTAATGGTTTTCAGATAATGGCTTGATTTCCCAGCACCTTGTACAGATGACCAACTTGATATTTGTTTTTGTAAGAATGAGTCTGAACTGGAGAACTTACACTCACTTGATGGTAGAACATAGTGCAGCTGGTCTTGCTTTTCCCGCTCAGATCCTCTCTTTCTGCCTCCAGGCATCTAGTCTAGCTGACCCTCAGCGTGTTGACACAAGCCTGGCGGAGTTTGATAGCGGCCTCGCTCTCTGCGATGGCAGGTGTTCCAGGCTGGCCGTGCACATTCCTCGTTCAGCTCTGCAGTCAGCCATTTCTCGGGGAGCTATAGTTCTTTTTAGTGGATGCTGGAATCAAAGGCCAAAATCTGAGGGTTGTGCGAGTAAAGGAACTCTTGAATGAGCACACTGGGGGCGTGATCTTATAAAGGGGGGTTGTCGCTGATGCTTAAGCATCGGGCTTAGTGAGGACATTAGAAAATCCTGTGCAAACCCCTTCCCAACACTTTTATCAAATTCCTTAAGTGTAGACTCACAGAAGAGCTGTAAGAATGCCTTCTGTGAGCCGTCACTGGCCTCGTCTCTCTTTGACTTCTGGTTGCACAAGGCAAGGTGGTGCTCTAGCTTGTGTTATGGTTGGAGGAAGCTGAAGCTCAGAGCGGCTGGTAAATGGCAAAGCTGGGATTTGAAATGCCG
The DNA here is from genome assembly GCF_051225735.1 of Oryctolagus cuniculus. Lineage (NCBI taxonomy): Eukaryota > Metazoa > Chordata > Mammalia > Lagomorpha > Leporidae > Oryctolagus > Oryctolagus cuniculus. The sequence continues at coordinate 164,699,255 of NC_142872.1, read as the reverse complement.
CCCTTCGATCACAAAACCCATTCCTCAAAGTGGATTTTACGTTAAATGACACGAGAAAGGCTTCCAAGCTTCAGCCGATGAACAAGTCAGATGCTGCAAGTGGAGCATGGAATTCAACTGGGGAACACAGAGTGACTCTAAAGTGACATGGTCGCATTCCCTGTGCTGGGGACAAGCTGTCCCTTTCCTTGGGGAGTAAGTCTGCAGCCTCCACGAGGAAGCCTATGAAAGGAGCAGCACTGAGAGGTGTGTGTAGTGGACCAAGTGCACCATGGACTTACCCACTTGACAGGGCAGTGGGGATGATGCAGGGAGCAAGGCTCTCAGCTGTGGCCGGAGGGGGGGTGTGTTATTTCACCTGCTTGAGTTTGGCTAGATTACTACGTAGATTTCAGCTTCAGTTTCTCCATCTGTAGCTCGGAGATGCTGTACGTAGATTTCAGCTTCAGTTTCTCCATCTGTAGCTCGGAGATGCTGTGGGCTCCCAGCTTCCATGGGGCTGGGTTCTCCGCGTGTGAAGCAGCTGGCACCACGCTTGGCACCCAGGCCAGTAGCTGGAAGCCCCCTTCTTCTCAGGCTGGTGCGTTACTCATCTCTGACTCTCCCAGCCAGCCCTCCGACCTGCTCCGTGTGTGTATGTGACGGTGCCCACCTTTTCTGGAATGAGATGGAATTCTCTGAGTGGGCAGGAGCAAGAGAGAATGCAGGTGTGCTATCGTATCCTGGAGATTATCAGGTCATTTGGTTAGGAGAAGAGGGGATAATTGCAAACATTTACTACGATTTGTTACTGGCCATTGCGTATTCTATGAATTATGTTTTTCTACCCTTTAAATTCAGCTGCATGGTGCCCTCACACAATGACATTTGCCATAATTCTTAAAAGCATTCTTCCTAGAAATTCCTATTGTATGTTAGCCTCAAATTTAACCTCTTATTTTTTAAAAAGTTAATGACTCTTTGCTTTTATTTCCAAAAATTCTGGGACTCCTTTTGATATGTTTTAATAATGCCACGTGTGTTTTTAAACTCAGTGTTTCATTTCTTCTTTCATGTTTTTGTTGTGACTGCGTGTTTGCTAGTGCCTGTATCTGAGCACCCTGCCATCTGCTGCCCACAGGGACCTGAACCACTTTATCCACTGATGTTCCTGTGGCGAATCTAGTGTAATTTGAGATTATGAGTTCGTGTGCTTTGGGAATTCCTCTGTCTGTGAGAATCCTGCAGCCTGCTGGGTGCCCAGGGATTGGTTTGTGTATAAACATGTTGGTTTTGAGCTGACATTATTCAGGACTCCTATTTCAGGGCCCTCAGCTGCCAGGGAGAGATCTCAGGGGCTTTTCTTCTCCATGCACCTGTATCCCAGACAAGAGCATTGGGTTTCCCTAAACCCCCCCCTTCCCCACCACACACCTGAGGCCAGCATCCGCCCAGCCTCACTGCCACTTGTCAGATCTCGTGCAGGGCTTGCTTTCATATAACCCAAGGATGAAGAATGATTTTTCTGTTTTTACGTAGCTGAAAAAGCCCTCTAAATTGGAGTAACATGTTGTGACTTGTGAACTTTGAAGTTCAGGGTCCAAACATAAAATTTTGTTAGAACACAGCCATGCTCATTCGTTTAAGGATCTCCTGGGACCGCTTTTGCACCCAGCATTGGAGTTGAGTAGCTGTGAGGGAGACCCTATGAGCCGCAAAGCCTGAGATGTTTCCTAGCTGTGCCTTCAGGGGAAGTTTGTGGACTCCCGGTCTAACCTGTTGGAGGTCCCACCTAGCTTCCACTTCCTGGTGCAAAGAGCCCTCAGCTTTGTCCCCTGCCCCTGTGGAGCTGTCAGAACACAGCACTGCCCCGGGGAGAACAGGGCCAGGCACTGTGGGCCCTGAGTCTTGGCTGCCTCCTTCTTTACATCTCTGGGGATTCTCCCTACTTTCTTTAGTACTCAGCTATGCCCTTAAAACAATGCTTATTCTCCCAGGGAGTTCTGGGGCATGTAATGTGGACAGGCTTTTAGGATGCTTGCTCCTTCAGCCGGCAAGAACCTTGGCATTGGTGTGAAATCTTTTCCATTTCCTGGGGACACTTAGGGATGCTCTCATGGGCTCGGGTGCACCGGCCTGAGAGCAGGGGCTGGGATCAATGCTGCCCTGGTGAGTGAGCGCCACGTGCTCTTCGTGAGTCTGCATTGCTCTTAGAGCACACGGAGCACTGTGCTCATGAGCACTGGAGAGGGCATGGTACTAACAAAGGCTCGGTGCCCACAGCCCATGCAACCTGACATCCATTGAGTAGAGAACGGCCGACAAGGCGGTGATGATAATAGGCATTAAGTCCTGGCCCAGGTATGTGCAAGGGGCCAGGGACCACATCCATTGGGCACCCTGGGAGAAGCCAGGAGGGGCTTTCCAACGCAGTGATGTCCAAAGTATAACAGGAATGAATACAGGTAGAAAGGTAGCACAGAGTCTTCCTGCAAAGACACCTGCATAGCACAGGCTGAGAGGCAGGGGTCAGTCCCTCTCGCTGTGAGACCTGGAGTTGTACATCAGTGCCTTCAGCTCAATCAACAATCACATCGTAGTACAGTGTCTGGAAGCCAAATGCTGGCTAGATACGGGGCTGGGCACACCTGCAGGATGGCAGGCCTGGGTCTGGGTGTGTGCATGTGCACACCCCATTGCCGCTTCAGCTGTGCAAGCTGGGGAGACTGGTCCTTGGGCTCCCCTGACGGGTCCTGAGCAGGAAGAGCCAGTGCATCAATGGGATGTAACATGTGGGAGCTGGCGATGCCAGGTCCAAACCCACACCACAGCTTCCCACTAGAGGGTGCTTGGGTGTCGGGAGCCACATGGGACTGAGGACAGGTGGCAACAGTTCTGTTCAGGGACAGATGGAAGAGGTTCCCAAGGGTTTTCTGTTAGAAGCATTTGTGGGTAGGCAGGTGGTGAGAGGGTGTGGCAGTGTGACTTAAAGTTCTGAGGACATTAGCTACAACTCGAGACTGGCCCCAAATAGCCACAACAGCGTATTTGTGTGTGCATTTTATTCCTGGTTTGCTTACTTGTCTCTGTTTCTTAGGGCCCTTCCGGACCACCAGGAGACAAAGGACCCCCGGTACAGTATGCTTTCCACGAAGGGCTGGGTTTCTGTGGGAGGAATTCCACTGAAATCAAAGTGTCAAATGGGAAGCAGCTAACCTAGTATCTGAGAAGTCCTGACATTAAACAGTGCAGACTCTCTGAGCTGTGAGCCTCAATGGACAGGCGTTTGAGTAGGAGGGGGCGATTCTGTAACGGGGCAAACTGAGACTGGCTTTGCCGTCTGCCGTCCGCCTACCACAGAAGGCCAGCCATGGTTTAACAGACTTAATCACATTGCCAGAAGAGCTGTGTTTGAGTCTTGTCTGCACCATCCCAACCATCAAGCCATGAGCAAACGAGGGGACCGTGTCACTGTGTGAGCTGGGCACAGCAAGACCTGTGAGTCATCGTGGAGACTCGATGGGCTAATTTTGTGCAAAAGCGACAGGATGGCTGACAGTTGGCATCTGTCCTTAGGCGCCACGGCCACTGATGACATGCCTGTGTGTGCATTTGCCAGGAAAAACATGCATCCCTATAATCCTGCCCCATTGGAGGAGCAGCCACAGACGGCAGCTGGGATGACCTAACATCATGTAGATATACTTTAAATTATGTTTATTTCTGGATTGAGGCTCAGCTATTAATTGATAGGCATAAAACGTAGAGTAAGTTACCGCAAAGCAGAAGTGAGGTTGGTGGGGCTCTGTATAGAGGGGTGAGGGTGAAGGGAGGTCCACGGAAGCCCCGGGAGCGGCAGCATCGGCTCCTGGGCAGCCGCGTTGCCTGCCTGGGAGGAGAGCTGGAACAGGATTGCAGATCCAGTTACGGAGAAGTCGCAAGGGAAATGAGAGCCATGACAAAGGGTATCTGCCATTTCCTGGCACTGTCCAGACGTTTTCAAAAGGATGGGAATGGTTTTCTCCTAACAAGGAGTAAATGTCATTCATGCACGGAGCACTGGGCTCGGCCTGGCGCAAGGAAACCGATGGAGCCAATTCAGTCTGTACAGGCGCCAAAGCGGTGAGCCAGGATGTGAGGTCAGGCCCAGCTCACCACAGAAGCTGTCCCTTCCGTGCCAGCAAGGGGCCTGCAGGTGAGGCCAGGGCAGTGGAGCACAGCAGGAAGGCTTTCCAGAATATTCTGTAGATGTGTGACCACCCCCCCACACCTTCATGGTGGAGGGAAGTGAGTCAGGGCCCCTAGGGTGCTTTTTGCTCACCACTGGCACTGGATTTCTTGCAAACCACTTGTACCCTGCCAGCAGGAGCTCTATTTGCTTCAAACATGGGCCGTGTCTTCTCTGCTTTATCACCAGGGACCTCGAGGCTTACCCGGATTCCCCGGCCCTCAGGGACCAGCTGGCCAGGATGTAAGTATAGAGCAAGGGCTTGGGCTGGGCCTCGGCTCTTAGGTTTGCCCCTGGAGGCCGCCCTCCGCCACCTCTAGGCACTTATTGTCCATGTAGGCAACTTCAGAACTCAGTCAAGGGTTTGCATGGACACTGTTTAAGTCATGGCCTGTAGCTTTGTATGTCAGGGGTTTTTCTTGTGCCTTCGAGCTTGGCTTTCAGAAGCTTTAAGCTCCTGAGTGTCCCTGCCCATGTCCCCTGTTTCCTGACCAATTTTCTTACATTTCCAGCCTGTCAGGGCTGCTCAGTCCAGGCACCCCCTCCTCCCTGGAGTTCTTCTCAATGCTTTATATCTGGGCTTTCCCCAGTAAGGGAATTCTGTCTGCCTGTCCGACGCTCCTGGAACACACGCCATATCCTGCTGTGGGACGATGGCATCGGCGTTCTTAGATAGCTCAGAAGGTCGGTGTGTGAGTCCCATGTGTCTGTTGGTCCGTGGTGCCTGGCAGCAGGCCAGGTACATGGAAGTTTCCAGATCCATACTCACCAGCTGAACGGACCAGAAGCAGCATGAGTTCTCACAGGACAAGGACGCCTGGCAGTGAGCAGGGGCATTTCTTGCTTAGATGTTCATCCTTCTACCTCAACAGGGCTCGTTCGTTACAAGCAGGAACAGTGACATCCCCTTTGGGCTGTATTTTTTAAAAATCTGTCCTCTAAATCTTTCCTCCAAATATTCAGACTTGATCACTCCACTCTTTCAACATTGTGTTCTCATGACCAGCCAAGTAAAGTGTTCTCCTCCCTTCTAAAGATGTTCCTTGCACCTGTGTTTGGAAGAGGCTTGGGGACGTTTAAAACAAACATGTATACATGTGTGTGTGCACGTGTGTGTGTGTGTGTGTGTGTGTGTGTGTGTTTAGTTTTGTGTTAAGGATAGGAAGAAAAGGCAGGCAGCTGACTGTTCTAGATGTTTGCCACCATCAAGTTTTCCTGGGAAGCCTTGGGTGTCTGGCTGAGTTAGGGAACTGTGACATTTTCCTGGGCTCGGTCCCCACGGCTGGGCAGTTTTACCCCACTTAGATAAACTTGGCCAGCGCAGAGGTAGTTGAGAGGGTGGGTACGTGGGTCAGGATGATGTCATTTCCTTTACCACTGTTGATGTTTTCCCTCTCTTTCAGGGTGCACCAGGAAATCCAGGGGAAAGAGGCCCTCCTGGGAAGCCAGTACGTCATCCCACAGTTCTGGACGAGTTTTAACTGTCAGCAGGGGCTCCAGTGAGAAATAAAATGCAGCTCAGCTGGTCCTAGAGCCTTTAGCAAATGGGTTGTTTGCAAAGCTGTGGGCAGAGGGAACCGCCGTGGAGCTGTGGAGCCAGGAGATGCAGAGATGAACCCCACGGGTAGCCTGTCTTTAGAGCCGAGTGGGAGCTAGAATTGTGGGCCAGGGCTGCAATGGTGGGTTCACAGCCGCTGCTGGGATGGATGGCCTGAGCCAGGGTGGAACTGTCTCCCCACCTGCTGGTTTCCTGACAGAGCTTCCCATTGGTAACACACAGTCACATGCCAGTAGGCTGTGGGCCCCATGGCATGTTCCTGTGGCAGGCAACAGGTCACAGGAGATCAAAAGTGAGCAACTGGACGATAGTAGCATCCACTTCAAATTCCCACCGCACCCATTTCCGGCCCCTTGGCTGGCTGATGTTAGCACCTCTCAGTTGCCCCTGCTTAGAGTTGTTTGTAGCCATGAGAACAGGAGAAGCTGTGCACACTTGCACAGACCTGGAGAGCCCTGAGGGTTGCGTCTTTGGCAGGGCGGCCACAGCCCAGCCTGAGGGTCCTCCAGGCATCCCTGAGGTGTGACACCCTCCTCTTCTGGGCATCCATTTACTGATTGACTGATGGCAGGGAAGCCCAAGTGTCCAGGCATTGGGTGGAGTCTGTAGGGAAGGAGGCCTGAGGACGGGCAGGTCTGGGTGCGTGGAGAGGTGGCTGTGGAGGGTGAATCCATTGGAAGCTGCTGCCGACAGCGGGAGTTGGAGTGAGGGGATCCCGGGCCATGAGGGTGAGCCCTTCAGTCTGGTTTCCAAGCCAAGCTGCTTATTGGGCATTAGCATCCGCTGGAGGTGGGCCTGGGGGCCGCCTGTCTCCTTGATGAGCCTGCCTGCTGCAAGTTGCACAGAGACCCCTGTGGGCTCACACGACTCTCCTGCTCCTATCCGAGTCGGAGGGTGCAGAGGAGACCTGGACAGGGTTCCTGAAACCAAGACCCTCCTGTGGGAGGGGTACAGGGTCTTGATGGGGGTCAGGGGCAGCTTGCTCAATGCCCTCCTCTGTGGGGTCAGCCTCACTGATCACAGTCGAAGTCCAGGTGGCACTGGGGCAAGAGTTAAGCTCAGGCCAGAAAAGGAACGGACTGCAAATGACCTCTGCCAAGCCTGGACCTTGACACGTCCCTGCAAAGAGGATTAAGTCAGCAGAGTCCAGCCAGTAACGTCCAGTAACATGGGCATTCGTGACTGTGTCACAGCCGGTCACTCCAGGACAGACTGGGAGGAGGAGGAGGAGAGGTCAGCTACCTTTAAAGTTGTTCACCCCAAACTGTCCCCCTCGAGGTCTCGGGTATGGTCCTGGGGCCCTCAGGGTTTCTGTCACTGAATGTGCCATGGGTCAGGGATTCCCAAGACCACCTTGGTCCAGTGGTTTCTGGAAGGACTCATAGACCTTAGGTCAGGGTTTGTCACCGTGAAAGGTTGAAATCAGCAGAGGAGAAGGTGTGCAGGAGCACCCAGCATCCTCTGTGTGACTCTGCTGTGCAGAGGGCACTCCGTCCTCCCAGCAGCACCGTGGGGCAGCCCATGTGGTGGTGTGACAGCTCACGTAGTGTCCCCACAGCCTCCACGTGGGGGCTTGCACAACCCAGGTCTGCCGAGTTAACCCTTTCCTGCATGCCCGTCATCCTGCAAGGGTGGGGAGAGAGCCACGGAGAGCCCTCCAGTGTCACCACCTCCAGGGGAGAGACATAGAGCTCCCCAACTCCGGTCAGGTTCCCTGGACATGGAGTCTGTGGCGGGGGCTCCAATGGTGGTGATTGGATGAGAGGGTCTCGTGAAACCTGTGAGGACAGAAGAAGCAGGACATGGCAGGGAGGGCAGTGGACAATGGGGGTTCCACCCCAGGCCGACCTTGGCCTGAGCTGCATGGATCTCTGGAGTGTGGGAGGCACTGCAGGACTGCCCCGGCCCTCTCACCCGAATCAGTCATTTCTGGCCAGTGCTGCCTGCACCAGGGCCAAGAAGCATGGGCAGGGCATGGACTGTGGCTATTCCTCTGTCTGTTCTGTCTCCCAGCCACCTCCAGTCATGTGTCATGGGTCTGACCCTCTGCAGTGCAGCCACTGTCCACCCTCCCAAGGCCCCCCCCCCCAGGCAGATTCTGTTCATGTGTCCCATCAAGGCCTAGCTTGTGAGTTTGCAGAAATGGGTCAGAGCAAGACCTAATGGAATTATCTGCAAGGCCACGCTGTATCTTCCCTGAAAATCCACTCCTCCCCCTCCTCCTGTTCTCTCCCTTTGTAACTAATGCCCAGGCACGCTGTCTATGGGAGCTCACTGTAATTATACTAAGAGCTCAAATGGCAATGTAAATATATCCCATATAATACAACGCCAGCCCCATAAAAATGTCCCAATTGGAGTGATAGGCAGCCCTTGCTGTGAGTAACTTCCCAGGGACTCTGTGCAAAGCTTCAGAATGAAGCACCTTTCCCTTTTCAAAGTTTGCATAGATGACGATTGCACAGGGGGTCTTGCTCCGAACACTGCAGGCCGTTGGCCCTCTCCTTAGCAGCCGCTTGGGACGCTTGACCTTGTCCATAGCTGCTGTGTCCCGAGTGAACTCTCCCAGCAGAGATGGCAATTCCTTCAGCTCCTCCAAACCTGCGTGAACACAACCCAGCCTCTCCCAGGCATCCCTGTGTGGAGTCCAGGCATGGATTGAATTTCTGAGCATATTAGGGTAGAACACAGCACACACACTTCCTAGCCACTGCAGCCATCGATCTGATGCAAAATTAAGTTAGTGGTGTTTGACAGCTTTTGTTTACCATGGGGGGTGAAGCAAGCCCCCCCACCCCCTGTCCTCCGCGGGTTAAGACAGTGGAGTGGCCTCAGAAAGTCTTGGTTTCACCCTCTCCGGTGTGACAGGCTGGATTCATAATTCATACGGGCTGAATGCAAACCTAGAAGAAACTGCCCTGCATGAGTTCAGCTGTGGTTGCAAGCTGTAGACAGATGCATTTTCCAGGGTACTCGTTAGAGCTGTGCCAAGTAGCAAGCTCATGTCTGGGTCTCTCCTAAGAGCTGCTGCTTAGCTTCAGTGTCTCTTAATTCCCGCTGGGTGCCTTTCACCCCAGTGTGAGCTGAACTCTCACTGCACCCTGGGCTGGCCACAGCCGTTAACGGGCCACTCCCCAGCTCACAGTGGGTTTCAGCATGAATCCAGTGACCTGCAGAATTCACTTTGCCTCTTGATTTTTGAAGTCTCCTTTCCAGAATTCAAGACTTTCAACCCATAATGACAGGTGAACTTTCAAATCTTATTTCACCTGGGAGATCTGAAAACTTGGGCTTAAATTCATACTAGACTGTGAGTGACTGATAGCAACAGCTAGTGTCCATGCGGGGAATCCGAGACAGTCTGGTTGCAGGCAGCCCACCTCTTTGCCCCTGTGCCACCTGTCAGGTTTTGATGGGCATGGGAAGGAGGGACCACCAGGCGAAGGGAAGGGGCCAGAAGAGGAATCTATGGCCCAGGGAGGCCTGAAGTCATGCGGACTTGGCCAGGCCAGGCAGCCTGTGTCTTTGCGGCCTTGGACTCTCTCGTGTGTGGCTGCCAGGCCTGGGCCGTTGATGGGGCCTGTGTGGTGTGTCAGGAGTTACAACAAGGCAGGCCTCTCACTTCCTGAAGCTGCACAGGACCTGCAGTGTGCATGTGTGTGTGTGTGTCTGTATGCATTTGTCTCTTTTTCCTTTGGCAGGGCCCCTCCGCACGCCTGTCTCCAGAGGACATAAATCTCTTAGTGAAGGTAAACGCATGTAATGAATGTGCATGGGTTGATGGTGGTGGTGGGGACACCGGGCTCTCAGCAAGTCTGACAACCGTGAGACAGGCTTAGCAATGACCGCAGCTGTGTTGGTCAGGACTCCTGTGTGCCTGCTCGTGGGCTAGTCTGCAGTGTCCACGGAACAGCTCCTGGGCCCGCGGGCCGATTGAAATGAACATGAAATGCAATGAAGGTTTCAGCTCCTTTGGGGCACTGGCCACTTTTCAGACACTTAATGACCATGGGTGGCTTGTGGCTGTCTTCTGGGGCAATGCACACAAAGCCTAGAAAGTTCTCTAGGTCCAAATGCTTATTCACCTTTCACATACTATGAGGTTGCATGTTTGTTATGTTGTAAGAAACAGGAGACACTATCAGGGTCAATGAAGAGAAGGTTAGACTAGACTGAAATGGAATAGAATAGAATGCTGGGATAGAATATTCTGGGCAGCATCCAGTTCTCACTGATTAAATGTTGGCCACGAACTGTTCAGAAAGCCGCGCCCCAGGCACAGCCGGGCATCCTGGGCATAGGTCGTGCTGATGCAGGGGCTGTTGGCCGAGGCGCAGAGGGAAGCGAGCTGCTGGGCCCTGTCTCCAGCATGAGCCCAAATTGGGCACGGACTTAACTCATTTCCAGAGCCGCCTGGACCTGCGGAGCTGAGCAGAACTGGGCTGGGCCAGGCCGGGCCTGGCTGGAGTAGTATCTGGAGGTTAAGGGCCCTGGGTCTTGAGCCGTGACAAGCTGGGAAAGGCTGGGCCAGGAGGGAGATGGAGGGAGATGTCTGAGAAAGACCAGCCTGGCTGCAGGCAGTGTGGACACTGTTGCTCTCCCTGCCACAAACGTCTGTCTGGACCATGGGTGGCGCCTGGTGCTGGGTTCTGGGTGACTGTCCCTTCCCTCACTTCATGTGTTCTGAAACACACTCGGGCGATGTCAGAGAATCGCAGTCAAAGCGTGAGACCGAGGGAGGGAGGGAAACGAAAGAAAGAAAACCCAAGAGACCTGGGACCTTTATTTATCTCACTGCACATAGAAAGGCCTTAATGGGGAGTTATATATGTTATTGATAAAGAAGAGCAATCTTCATTGATTTTTATTGGCAAGAGAGTTTTCAGACCATCAAGGACTTGACAAGAAATCATTATGGATTCAGTTCTGTGTTTATTATAGGCTTTATTATAAGCCTAGACCATTTTTCATAATTGCACCACTCTGGAAGGAGCTGGGTTTATGCCAGCCCCTCCCCCAGACTGTGGCAACCTCCAGATGTCCTGCTCTGTGTGGACACTGCCAGGGTTGAGCACCACACCCCACCGCTCCAGCCCTGAGTGAGATGCGGTCAAGTCAGCAGACAGCTAGGAACACCACAGCTTGTGCAAGCCCCGCCATCCAGGGAAGTCCCTGCAGTGGCCCTGTGCCCACACAGCTGTACTTGGCCTGAAACCCTGGGCAGGTGGCTTGGCCAGGTCTGTGGAGTCAGCTGCTCCCCTCTTGGCGTGGCAGAAGTGAGCAGTGGCAGGTGCCTCCACGGCGGAGAAAGCATTGTTTATCACAGGGTGTTTGCCTCTGCCTCAGAGTTTTATGGCATCATCTGTCTCCTGTTGAAAGCTGGAACACTGCCGAATAGAAAGTTCATCTTCCAAGAGTCCCTGTTAAAGGAACTTCCGGCACTGGATCTGTGCCCTAGGGTTCATGTTGAGGGTGACTCACCTGTGTAAATAGGAGTTCATCAGATGCTCACAACAGTCCTAAAGGTGGGTCTGATTGCTTCTGCATCTTGCAGAAGTCAAGTTGAGGCATAGACAAGGGAAGTTGCTTGCCCAAGAACTCAGAACAGGGGAGTAGCAGAGCCACTATTCACGCCTGGTGTGACCAGCTCCCAGTCCTTGCAGTCACCTCTCTGCTAAATGATTTCATGTCTGCCCAAGTCAGAACTTGCTGGCAGCTCTCTGATGGACAGGCAGCTGTTCCCTGCTTGTCACCTGGAAATGTCATGCCACACCTCAGCAGCAACGCTGTAGTGATGATTCACTTATCCAGCGAAACGGGGAATGAGATGACCAAGAAGTCTTTGCTCCTCCTGGGAGGCAGTGATGGTCTTTCCCCCAAAACAAAGACTGCCGCAACCCCACACCTGGTGGGCGCTTGATTTAGCGTTTACTGGGTAGGCTGCACCACACCGAGTAGGAACTGCATGCCAGGGCACAAGCTGGGGTTGCTGAAGATCTCTCAGGCCAAAGGAAGGGGAGGGGGCTGCTAGGACATGGACATCAGCAGGAACAGGTCACACACAATGCTGAGTTCTTTGTGTGACTTACTTATTTGCATTCTGCAACAGTCTAGGAGAATGCTCTTTGTTTACAGATAATGAAATAGACTCAAGGAGCTTAAGTGGCTTACCCAGGACAACTCAGTAAAGCAAGCTGTTGGGAGCTAGCACTGTTGGTCCAAGTCACGGGGTAGGTGGATGGGCCAAGGTCACAGATCTAGGGAGGAAGATAACTAAAGCCACAAGCACACCTGTAGCAGCTAGAATTCATTATGTTTCCACTGTGCTAGGTACAGTGGCAGGCGTCTTATGCTACCTCATTTATCATAGGACTTAGATGTCCCCAGTTCACAGATAGGGAGACTGAGGCTCAGAAAGGTAAAGCCAAGATCCTAGGTGGGTAGAGGCTTCAGTGGAGCTTGGTAGAACACTCTGGTTGGAGCCCTGCACAATCTCGAGATGTTTAGACAAAGTATGAAGTCCTATTGAAAGGTACTAGTGTTGGGTCAGGAGGGACTTGGGATCCCAGGAGCCAAGGTAAGCATCAGCAGGACTGCAGGCTTGGGGCTGGATACTCCCTGGACCCCAAGTCTCCAAGCCTGGGTTGGTGTCGACTCCAGCCCGTCACTGGTCCATCTGTGCCTGCTGATGGCTCTGGTCTGCAGGGGGCCACTGTGCAGTCAGCAGCCAGGATAGACGCGGACTGAGAGCCCTGCCAGGAGTTAGAGAAACAGGAAAGTGGTAAGATTCTGTTTGCTCCAGTGAAACGCCGTTGTGAAATGGATGCCCCTGCAAAGAACAGTTCCCAGTCATCACATATTCCACTCTATCAAGGTGTCCAGAATTCTTGTTGCCACCAAGCTAGCAGCATTCCATCCCTACCTTCCATCCATCCACCTGCTCACTTATCTATGTCCATTCATCTGTTCACCCCACCCACCTATCTTTCCATCTACTTACCTACCCAAGCATCCATCCATCTACCCCCGTCTATAAGTCTGTCCGTCCATGCATCCATCTGCCCACCCACCTGTCTGTCCATCTATCTGTGTATCCACCCACCCACCCATCCGATGTTGCAATATTCCATAGATCATCTTATTTTAAATCATTGTGGAAGATAGTCTAGGAACAGTGAGTTCCTCCCAGCCCTGCTACTTTAAAACCTGTAACCAAAAATTTTCTTCAGCTAGTATCAATCACCTTTGCTTCATAAATCAAGTTATTTAGCACTCCCCACCTTACAAATATCTAATCAGATTTTCAAAGTACCCAGTAAAGGGAGATGACACAAGATAACAGAAGGTCAGGGGTCAGTGGGTCAGTTGGCTGGCTGGCTGGCTTGGGGACCTAGCACACTCGTGTGCTGAGCTTGTGTCCATGGAAGACTGGTTGCAAAGGAAAAGTGACTCCAGCTCTGTCTCTGAGCACTCGCACTGCATTTCTGCCTGGTGGGGGAGGACGGAGTTATAAACAGACCAACACTGAGATGTGCACACCAGTTGTGGGAATTCCTGGGGCTTGTGGCAGCACAAAGAGCTCTGTGGAGCTCCAGACTCCTTCCTGGGCCAAGCAGGAAGACTTCTTGAAGTGGGAGACTTCTAAAGACTCTTCAAGGACTGACAGGAGGGAAGCGAGTAAAGGAAGGTAAACCACTCAGAGTTGCCTGTGTTAGGAAAACTTGGCCGTCCTGATAGTGGAGACCAAGGTAACCTCTAAGACTTCTGAAAATGCACTGCACTGGGTAGGACTAAGTGCAGCCCTGTGAGCAGGTGCCTCTGATGTGGCCTCCAAAGGACCAAGGCTGGCGCCTTCACGCTCTGTCCCCACATCCTGCACCTGTGAACTCTTTAAGATGCACACCTGCTGTGGGCTCAGAGCTCCAGCCCTATAACTCACAGAGTAGACGCTTGCTTTAAAAAAATATTTACTTACGTGTGTGTTTATTTTTGAAAGGCAGAGAGAGATCTTCCATTTGCCTGTTCACTCCCCAGATGGCTGCAAGAGCTGGGGCTGGGCCACGCTGAAGCCAGGAACCTTGAACTCCATTTAGGTCTCTCACATGGGTGGCAGGGGCACAAGCACTTGGGCCAACCTCCGATGTTTTCCCAGACATATCAGCAGGGAGCTGGATCAGAAGTGGAGCATCCGGGACTCGAACCTGGAATCTGCATTCCTGTATGGGATGTGGCATCACAAGCTACAGTTCAACCTTCTGGGCCATAACACCAGCCCCCAGAGTACTTAGCTGCTATCTAAGTACTTTTTAAATGAGGGAGTGGCTTAGTGAATACATGAATTGGTAACAGTCGCTAAACGCACTGGGCATTATGTGTCTGCATCTACTCGTGCTGTTGCTATTCTCAGCGTCGTCTTTGTATCATCTAACCCTCACCACAAAGGGAAGGGGTAGGGGAAGAGGAGGATAGAGAGACGCCTGTGGGAGACTCATCCAGGTGAGTTTTAGGTGGTACCTTCTCTGCTCCAACTAAGAGGTGGAGATGACACAGATGCAACAGAGAACGGACTCCCTCGGGGACAGACTTTTTTTTTTAAAGATTTATTTTTATGTGAAACAGAGTTACAGAGAGGGGTAGAGACAGAGAGGTCTTCCATGCACTGGTTCACTCCCCAGGTGGCTGCAACAGCGAGAGCTGCGCCGATCCGAAGCCAGGAGCCAGGAGCTTCTTCCAGGTCTCCCACGTGGGTGCAGGAGCCCAAGGACTTGGGCCATCTTCTACTGCTGTCACAGGCCATAGCAGAAGCTGGATTGGAAGAGGAGCAACCGAGGCTAGAACCGGCGCCCATATGGGATGCTGACATTTCAGGCCAGGGCGTTAACCCGCTGCGCCACAGCACCAGCTCCACGGTCAGAGTTTAAACTGGCCCCAGGGTCAACACTGACCTGTCTGAAAGAAGTGGAGCAATGCCCAACTCTGTGAGCCATGCGGTCGCTGCCTACCCTGGGTAAAGAAGAATCGGGGCTTGGCATTGCACGCCTGTCAGCTGCCTGCTGCTTTGTGCAGAAGCCTCAGCGCTTGGCGCGGGCAGCACAGAGAACTCAGCCCCCAGCTCTGCCTCTGACCTCAGGCAGGGCCTGCTCTCTTTAAGGAACAGTAGATATTTGTATTAAGCCTGCCTGTACAGTTAATGCAGTGCTCACCAAGACTGCACCCAGAGTGCTGACCTGGTTTTCTTGGGCTCCGCATTCAATCGTGCGGCTGGCCAGGAGGGCGACATGGAGGAATAATCCAGACAGGACAGTGGGGAAATCTAACTTGCATTTAGGAGACTGAGAATGTAAAGCTCACCACAGAAGTCTCTGGACAGTGATTCCATCCACTTAACTGCCTCTGCCTTTTGCTGGTGTTTAAAAGCAACACGTGCACCTGGAGAGACAGGAGCCGTCACCGCCCGCTCTCTGCAAGGACCTGGATCATCCTCCCCTGTTCTCTCTCCCCTCCCCCAGGACGTGTGCAGCGACTGCCCTTCCGGCCCCCCAGGCCTCCCTGGCCTGCCAGGTTTTAAAGGGGACAAAGGCCTCCCAGGAAAGCCAGGGAGAGAAGGCCCGGAGGGGAAAAAGGTAAGGAGAGGCGGGGGAGCTCATTGCTGTGAAGATCCTTGTCCTGGAGGCCCCAGCCTTGCCCCTGCTGCCTCCATAGCAGCCAGGCCTTGGCGGAGCTCAGCAAGGCGGTGCAGAGTGATGGGGACACAGCCATGGAGAGAGGAGCAACCTGGTATCTGTGGGTTGTTGTCATCTTAAGATGTTGGCTGTGGCGGTCTATTCCGCGTTGTTGACATGCAGACACGCACAGTCGGCCTCCTCTCTGTCTTTCCCTCTCTCCCCTCTCCCCACTCCTTTACTGCCTTGCCTGCTGTCCATCCAACACCCTTCAGCTGTGTCCTGGTAACAGGCCACAAGACAGGCATTTCAAATCCGTCCGTCCATCCATCCTCCCATGGTCACCACCTGATTACCATGCCCCAATGAACAGGTACTAGTGTCATTCAAACACACCCTGGGCAGGCCCAGATGGAGAAGACAGAGACCCTGTTCTCGTGGAGTTCACAGCCTGTTGTGTGGACACTGGGGAGACAGAATCGCAAACAAATCTCCGAATTCAGAAAACCCACCCAGGGAGCAGAGCAAGAAAGCAAATCAACGTTAAACCAGAATCCACACTCATCACAGGCTAAGAGACTTCAAAGACAGAAACCTCACTCATATACAGCCATGCTGAAACTGTCCCCTCTTATACACGTGGGCTTCACAAATTTTGTGAAAAAGTGGCTCAAAAGGTGTTCTTTTGGGTGCAAACATTTTGGAAACTCTGCATATTTTTTTATGCTGCACATTGAAGACCCCTTGTGGATGCTGTCAAACTAAGCCGTCGGTAAAGCCGCAGTAGCGCCCTCTGTCAGGCATGTTCAGCCAGGTTCGCCTGGTATCTGGGTGGCCTTGTCCAGAGGAAAACTAACCTTGTGGCGGGAGAGGCGCCTGCCCCTGCACAGGGGTCTGGAGATGGAGCTGCTGTATGCCTTGCTGGTTGTGCTTCAAGGAGATGCTCCCTGGATCCTGGAGAAGGCTTCTCCTGGGCCACAAGGCTATCAAAAGCCTCATGTGGCTTTGAAAACGCCTTGAAGTATGTGTGACAGAGAAACTCACAGTGGCAAGTTTTCTAAATGTTCTATGATGAGGAGCTAGGGGAGAGTCCCTCGTTTTCGAAGAGGAGAATTAGAGCTCTAATTTGAATTTGCCCTTACATGGGACAGATGCCCACACAGAGGTGAAACATTGCTCTGATTTCACGCACCTTGAGCACACCTGCTCCCCTCCCCCGGACCCCATGGTGCACGAGATTTTAGCATATGCTGCAATGGGGTGCCATGAGCCTCAAAATTTCTCCATGCAGCCTGGGACCCTGGGAGGGTACAGGAGGCAATCCTAAAACTGATTTGACCAAGCCATCATAAACGGCTATATGCTTTGCAGCATTTCTTGTATGGTATTACAGTCAATACATGCCTCTGAATTTTCTTTTTAAAGATTTTCTTATTTGAAAGAGCCACAGAGAGGGCAAAAGAGACAAATACACACAGATAGATTAAATCTGCTGCTTCACCCCCCAGGTGGGGGCCAGGGCTGGGCTAAGCCGAAGCCATGAGCTTCTTCCAGGTCTCCTATATGGGTGGCAGGGGCCCAAGCACTTGGGACATCCTCTACTGCCTTCCCCAGGCCATTAGCAGGGAGGTGGATCAGAAGTGGAGCAGCCGGGACTCAAACTGGTGCCCATATGGATGACGGCATCACAGGTCATGGCTTTATTTGCTATGCCATGATGACGGCCCTGACCTCTGAATGTTTGTACATCCACAATATGGTCCTTACCCCAAGTAGGCTTTTAAATAGCTCAACAGATCAGTTAATTAAGGTGGGTAAGTCTTTATAGGTTAGTTCCAGAAGTGGTAACCTCAGATATTCATCAGGGAATGTCTCCAAGTCACGCAGACTTTCAGCGAAGTCCCTCCCAAGACTGCAGGCCCTTTGCAACATTCACCAGGGATGAGGCTTGTGGAATGCATGGTGAAAACCAGCACCAGCAGTGCCCGTCAGAACTTCCTGATGCTCCCCCCCGCAGGCTCTGACAGGCACCCGGGAACCCCCACCTCCCACCTGGGCAGCCCCTCTCCAGAGCCAGGCAGCTGACACTCAGGTGTAGCGCAGCAAGGAAAGGCCTCACAAATCACGTGCTGTGTGTACAATCCTGCACGTGCGTGGTGCGTAAGGTACACGCCCACCCCTGCATGCAAGGAGCTATTGCATACCTCAGGCTCTGACCTCGCCCCTTCTGAGCTGGACTCCTGCACCTGCCACTGCCTGCGAGTTTGCTGGAGACAACACTCGGGGTCTCTCCCGAGGCAGCCTCAGGCCCAAGCTGCAGCTAACTCCATGCCTCAGTGGTGGAGGATCCAAGTGTAGCCACTCCTGTCCTGGTGACTCAGTCCAGGCTGTTGGCCTGAGGCCTCTGTTCCCCAACTCTGCTCCACGGAGCCCGAAAGAAGTCAACACACAGCACCTGGCTTTCCCCAGAACAAGTGGCCAGAGAAAGACACAGGCCAAGGTGGGAGCCAGCCTTGGCTACACTGTTGGTCACACAGAGCAGCCTGGTCTAAACGGGGGCTATTGGAGGGCATGACCATGGGCGACAGGGGCCGGTGCACACAGCTGACGGTGGCGGCCATGCCTGTGGCTGCACAGCCACCCTCAGTACCACCAGGTGCCTGTGTCCCCTGCTCAGACATTCTGGGGGCAGGGGCTGCTGTGGGAACTGCCAGCAAAAATCAGGGCACTGCTGCACAAGCATATGGTCTCCAGATGCTCATTCTTGTCTTGTTTCCTTTCCTGTGTCCCTGCCACAGGGAGATGCTGGGCCCCCTGGCCTCTCAGGGCCCCCGGGAATGGCTGGACCGCAGGTTAGTGAGCCTCCTGAACACCTGCATGCCCCACCCTGCTCATCTCCCTGCTTCACTGAAGTTGAGCAGGAGGAACGGCCAGAAGGGAAATCAGCAAATCCAGGTTCTGGGCTTAATCCGGGCATCATCGTCATCCTGGCCTGGCCCAGGTCAGGGAGACTTGTGGTGCCTCAGTCACTGATCCACACACGCTGCATGGGATGTCCTCGTTCAGAACCTTCAACTTCACCCCCCACGGATGAGGAGACTAAACAGAGCTCAGAGAGAACTGAATGACAGAATGTATAGAAAGAACCTGGCGTTGAATAACAAAAATGTTAGGACAGTGCTTTACAATTGTGAGTGAGCCTTGCTATCGTCATTGAATTCTGAGACCATGGGAAGGCAGCAGGCAGGTGGTGCAGCTTCAGCCACAGAGCAGGCAGGGACGATGGCTCTCAGGGCTCACACAACCCTTCCCCAAGGGTCTGTCTGGCTGTGGGTGGGGGTCAGGTGTATCTTGAAGAAGAAATTAGATGAGTATTAGTACAGGGGCGAGGAGTAGCAGAGACCCCTCTTCTGCCTTTGGTGCCCCCGAGATCTCATCCTGCTACAATGCTTGCATGCACCCCACGGTGCTCCTCTCCATTTCTCGTCCTGTGGCCTGGCTGTGTTATGGAGACAGCTGGGACACAGGTCTTTGTCTTCCTTAAGAAAAGAATCTCAGATGTGAGACCGAGCTCACAAGAAGCAAGCTAGCAAAGTTTAGTGAAGGAAATACACCTGCCAGGCCAGTCCGGCATCTCAGCCAAGAGCCGAGAGCCCAATCTGGGATCAGAGTGGAGTTTTGGGGGGTATGGGGCGCCCCCTTTCCCTACCCTTTCTCCTCTTTGTTCTCTCTTCGTCTGGGATATTGATGGGCAGAGGTTTGGTGAAAGTCCTCTTGGCTCTGTGAGCATAGTCAGTGGACTGGGCTGGTGGGCTAAGTAGCCCCCTGCCCTGGGCTGGGAAGACCCCTCTTTGTCCCCGAGGAGGGCGAGATCCACCTGGGAGGTTACTGGACACGGGGAGGACCTCGGTGTGTAAGTGCTGGCTGCTTCCAAGTCTGTGTCTGTGTTTTTCCCTCATCCAACCACACGATCGTCCTGGTGTTTTCCTCTAGCCCTGCCACACGCACAGGCTAGTGTCTCCATCCTGCCTCACAGCTAGGCCTGGCGTGGCTCATCTGACAGGACAGGCTGCGTGACATCAGGGGGAGAGTGCGCTCAGGAGCGAGGTCTTGGGCTTGGAGTCTCTGCCCTGTCCCTGGGGGTGGGGGGGTTCTTAATCTCTGCCCTTCAGTTTCTCAACTCCACATCATCCGCTTATCGCCATGGCGACTGCGGGCAGGCCGCTTCCGGTGCCTGGTGTACTTCAAGGACTTGCCAAGGTTATTGCTCTACAACCCCTAGAGTCCCAGCCAGAGGCAGCTTTAGAATTAGGGTGAAGAACTTGGATACGATGTGCGGGAGGAAGTCAAAACCTCGGGAACCAAAAGAGACGATGTGTAACATCACTTTTTAAAAAATGCAAAGTTAATACAATAGATCCAGGAGGAACAACACTTCAAAATTTAAAAATAACCCAGCCCAGCTGTCTTGCTTGCTGCCTGCCTCCCCCTCCCCCTCCCCCTCCCTCCCTCTGTCCCCTCCCCCACCTCCTCTTGTCCCTGGCAGGTGGGATTCCTCTGCTCATATCCATGCTGATATTTAATTTATCTTGAATTTTCTTAGATTGATTCTGACTTTTAAATGGTGCCCTGGAATATCGTTTCTCTTGGTTCCTGAGGTCTTTGGCCCCAAGGCCTCAGCGCAGGCCCCAGACCTGGAAAAGGTGGTTGGTGCTGTTACGGTTGAAAAAGCCAGTGAGCAAACAGAAACACTGCCCGTGGTGTGACCCCCCAGACCTGTGACCCCTCAGGCTGGACAACACCCAGGTATCCCCGACCCTGGCAGCTGGGGCATTTCAGATCCACAGACTTTGTGAAGATTTGGAAGGTTCCATGTAGCCAAGACCCAGGCATCAGGAAGCCCAAGTATCCGGTCTCAGAGGAAATGGAACAAGAGATTTTGCCGGGGGCAGTGTTAGCTTGAGACACCCCAAGAAAGTGTTGTCATCCACCACTATCCCTTCACCTGCCTTGCTGAGTTTGCCAGCTAAGCCTCTGCCTGGAGGGTTTTGTGGGCCTGCAACTTCACTGATCCTTAAGTGACATTTGCTGTCAGCCTGCTGACTGCTCAGCTTAACCTCTGCCAAGAAGTGGCCTTTGTTCAGAGAAACAAAAGCAGATCAATTAAATAGATAAGCAGCTTCCTGCACTTGTGGGGGGGGCTGTTTTCTCCATCAGCAGATCCTGGGTGATGGTGCTGATGTTTTGGGATAAAAGCTCCGATTTCTTTTCTTTGAAATTCTCTTTCAGAGAGGGTTTGCTCCTTTAAATACTCCCAGAAAGCTAAGGAAAGCTTCCATTCATAAAGAGAATGAAAATTAGAATCCTGTCTAGATGCAGGGCACTAGGGTGTGGTGACCTTGAAAATTCCCTGGGGCTGGAGGCCCTAGGGAGCCACCACAAAGTGCTGTGGACCTGCACTGAATTCTAAGGGCCAAATTACCTGTAGATGGTCAGCATAATCCTAGAATATGGTCATTGTCCCTTTTGAAAGGTGAAGAAAACCCAGGTTTAGCAAGGTTAAATGCCGCAAGGCAAAAACTTGTAGGCAGTCGAGCCAGAGCTGATCCTTGCTAGTAAAATTTCAGGACCCCATTACTTAGTGTTTCACTGTACTCATAGTAACACCAACAGCAGCACCAGCAGCCGGGACAGCTCCCAGTGGAGCTGCCTACATGTCATCCTCCATGGCTTCCCCCATCACTGGGACAACGGGACACAGAGGAGGGGTTCAGGGTCTCCTCACAGGTCAGGGTCTTGGTTCTTGGCTTCAAACTCAGTCCAGTTTCCATGATCTTCATTCATCTCACACCAACTTTCCAGTAAACCGACGGGCAGACTTTTCATTTCCTGTTCAGCTTCCCTTCTCAAACAGCACCCTAGACTTGCAGACAGAAAGACGGGCTTGTAAATGGAAGGTGCCCCCCGTGATGCTGCCGTGGGGCTGCTGTTGGCTTCAGTGTACAGCCCAAGGCTCTGGCTCTTTGTTGGTCCTGAGCGTTGACAAGAGGCTCCGGTTCCTTTGCTTGCGTCCGTGATTCGGTCTCCAGGGAGCAGCTTCCCTGAGATTTGGTTTGCCGATTTGCTGTTGCTCTTTCCAGCGGCTGTGTCTGGGGAGGGAAACACCAGAGCTGGTCCCAGAGCCTGAGTCTAGGTCTTTGCAACTGACTTTGAGAGACAGGGCTTAGGGATGGAGGCTACTGTTGTGGTTAGCATCCACATGGAGGGGAAGGGGGATCAAGATGGTGGTGACCCTGTGCTCCTGGGAACAGGTGTGAAAGCTTCTGCTACGATGGACACAGTCTGTCCCCTGTGCAAAGGATTTTATCTCCTCTCCACCTGTTTACCACCAAGTTCAGGGTCTGCAGAGGCCCTGCTGTAGACCTGGAGTCACCCTGACGCGCAGACAGCCTCCCCCTCCCCTGGGGGTTCCAGGTGATGCTGGGATCTTCTACCGCTGCTAGACAAGTCGCCCGGGAACCCATCCTGTCCAGAAGATAAGCCGGGGCGTTCAGTCCGGCTGTCTCCAGGAGCCGACATGGCTCTCCACACGTAGCAGCCTCCATCCTGAAAGATCTCACCACGCAGCCCCTAAAACTGGTTCTCTTCCAGTCATGGGGCACAGAGAATGGTCAGATGAAGGCCGTGCGCCTTCTTGGGCCCTGGTGCTGTGAGTGAGAAGGGAGAGCTGCTGGCCGATGGGCGACACCTAGCAAAGACAGGCTGCAGGCCCTCCAGGGCTGTGGGTACATGCGTGGGACTTGGGGGCCAGTGGTTTCCCAATCTGCACTGTCTTATTATCAGTAAGCCTAGCTCACTTAGCTGATATGGCCAAGATGTTAGACTTCTCTGCACCCAGGGTCTCTGGACCACATAGCCCACGTCCCAGGATGGATGTGAGCACAACACAAGGGTGGGTATACAAAGCACAACACTGATATGCATTGAACCCACGTTCCTGCTAGAGGGAGAAGTGAGGGTCTATCTACCTGAGTTCATAGCAACCACAGCCAGTTGTCAGGAGAGAGTAAATGAGTTTAAAGACACAGGCAGGGGAACAGCAGTGACTTGTGAGGACCACTGGAGGGTGTGGGGCATCAGTTGCACTGCAGGTTAGGCAGGTGTTTCCAGCTGCCATGGGCAAAGGTCTTCTGGTAGGGAAGCAGCACGCCGACATCCAGAGGCACGTTTAGACTGGGGTGTCGCCTTCGGCAGAGTCACAAAGGCCAACATCCTGAGAGCAACCCCAGTACAGACGTAGCCGCCAAAGAATTGTGGCATCGTGTGCTGGGCAAATAAAATCTCCCAGACCCAGAAAAACCTGCCCACAAAGGTAGGAGAGAGAGAAACCCATTTTATTAAGCAGTAAGCACTCAAACTGAACGTGAAGCCCATCGTAGGCAAGGCAGGGGCAGAAAGAAAGCTCCCTCTTTTACATCTGTCAATCCATTGCATCCTCCAGCTACAGGGTTTGGAGCACCAATTGGTTCACCCTGGATTCACCTGGTGATGGAGGTGGCCTTCTGTGCTAGCCCACTGGGTTCCCCAAAGGAAAAGTGAACTCATCACATCTTCATGGCAGGAGGTGGTTTTGCCACTTGGAGCCAAACACCTACACAAGTTAGGCACCTGCTGTGCCCCAGGAACCACAGGGAGTTGGAGGCACTGTCATTTTTGCTGATTATTCAGAGCGTTGCCAGGTCCTTGAGAAAGACGTAAAGCCAGTGAAGAGCTATTTAACTTTTTTTTTTTTTTTTTTGACAAGCAGAGTGGACAGTGAAAGAGAAAGAAAGGTCTTCCTTTGACATTGGTTCACCCTCCAATTCACCCTCCAGTGGCCGCCGAGGCCAGTGCACCGCACTGATCCGAAGGCAGGAGCCAGGTGCTTCTGGTCTCCCATGGGGTGCAGGGCCCAAGCACTTGGGCCATCCTCCACTGCACTCCCGGGCCACAGCAGAGAGCTGGCCTGGGAGAGGGGCAATGGGGACAGAATCCAGCGCCCCGACCGGGACTAGAACCCGTGGTGCCGGCACCACAGGCGGAGGATTAGCCTATTGAGCCGCAGTGCCGGCTGCTATTTCACTTTTAAGAGGATTCACACCTAGTCCATGAGGACAGAGAAAGAGTTCACAGTGACAGGTTTCCGAAGTAAGTGTTCCAAGAAAAGGAAAAAGGGGTGGGGTCTCTCCATTTTAAACAAAGAAGGAAGTCCCTACAACTAAGCTTTCAATAAACATCTTGCAAAGAAATGAATTGGTACATTTCCCAGAATATAGC
The DNA here is from genome assembly GCF_051225735.1 of Oryctolagus cuniculus. Lineage (NCBI taxonomy): Eukaryota > Metazoa > Chordata > Mammalia > Lagomorpha > Leporidae > Oryctolagus > Oryctolagus cuniculus. The sequence goes on along the minus strand of NC_142872.1, from coordinate 164,675,512 downwards.
TCTGTTGGGTTTATTGTTGGCGTAGAAACTAAAGTTGTACCTATGAAATTTACATTCATTAAATAAAAGCTTTTAAAAATATTTTAAAAGATTAAAATACAAAATGTAGCTGTCTCCCAGTCAGGTGGGCTTCCTCACTATAAATCTGGTCCCTTGACCCTGCAAAACCAGGGAGACAGACATCAGGCCACAGGAACTGCCTAGGAAAGCAGGTAGGGCAGGGAGGGCCAGCTTGGATATTTGATGATCAGAGGGACAGATCTGGATCAAATTCCAGGCCTTGCTTTTTATTATCTGTGTGGCCTCAGGTGAATTCGTTAGCTATTTGGGCTTCAGATTTCTTATCTAATATTTCTAGATTTCATATCTAACCCATGTGCCATAGAGTAGCCTCACTGGCCAAATTACATATCACAGCTATATTAAATATTTTTTCTGCAGCAGCTCAGGATATAAACAAAGGAATACATGTAGCAGGATGTCGTGTGGAGAGGCCTGGCAGAGTAGGGGTTCTGCAAATGTCAGTCCCCTCTTCTGGAAGGAAATGAGTCAGGCTTGGGGGTGGCTGTGTTTGCTTTGATCCCCGACTGTGGTGGGCAGGGAGACAAGGCCAACTGTGGAGATTCTTGAGCTACTGACATTTCCATTGTCGCCAGATGAGTGCTGAAAGGACTCCAAACCCAGACTGTGGCCTGGAGTTTGAAAAGAAACCATTTGCCTTTAAGGCCATTGTCCTAAATGTCAGGGAAGCAGTGTGCTATTCTATGCCACTTCTTTTCATTGATTCTGAAGCAGCCAGCAGACACTCTGTTGGCTTTATAGATTTAGAAACAGGAGAAATGAATGCATGCAAAAATGGTGAAATAAATACTCTTCTGCTTGGAATCCATTTATTTTCCTCCTCTAAGCAATGGCATTAACACTTCTGGCATTAGCTCACACAACCCCAGTGTACACAGGGAGGTAGGAGGGAGTATTAAGTAGTGAACCACTGTAGGTACAACAGTCTGCATGGGAGGAGGGCTGTACTTGGCTACTTCAGTGAGATTTGTGGGGTTCTGCACCTGTGAGGACACTCCTGTGATGACCTTCCCTGCAACCTTCATTTTCTGGGCACACAAACAGAGCAGAGAAAGGGTGATCTACTCAAGGATGTCATGTTGAAGGTGACAGGCAGTGATTCACAGCCAAGATCAACCAGCTGCCAAGGACCTATTTCACTGCATAATGGATTCTTTGAAAGGAACAGAGGTGGATTTCTTTAATAACATTTTAGTGAAATACACTTATTAACACAGAAAATGCAGAACCATCGTGAGCGACAGCTTAGAGATTTGGAACTTCGATGCTTTCAGGATTAGTCTTTAAAACTTTTTGGTAAGTTGTGCATTCTGTCTGAATGATCAGGTTTCACGGTGGTGATAACGACGATGGCAGTGACGACAGGATGCTGATGTTGGTGATGACAGTAATGCTATAGTGATGGGATGATGGTGACAGTGGTGATGGGATGATGATGACAGTGGTGATGATGAAGACGATGAGGATTGTGGTGGTGATGAGATGGTGGTGGTGACAATGTTGGTGAGACAACGATGACTATGATAACAGATGATGGTGGTGATGGTGATCATGGTTGCAGTGCTCATGATGGGACGACAATGATGGTCACAGCGGTGGTGATGCTGGTAATGATGATGACAGTGATGAAGGTCACAGCGGTGGTGATGCTGGTAATGATGATGACAGTGATGAAGCTGATGAGGCTTGTGGTGGTGATGAGATAGTGGTGGTGCAGTGACAGTGATGACCACAGTGGTGAGGGTGATGACGATGAGGATGGGTGATAATTGTGATGGTGGTGAGGATAGTGATTGTGGTGGCAGTGATGGGATCATGATACTGAGACGACAGTGGTGCTGATGAAGATGAGGGTGGTAGTGGTGACACCTGTGGTGGTAGTGACGTGATGATGTTGATGACAATGGTGGTTATGAAGGTGACAGTGAGTTTATAACAACAGGATCATGATAAAGATGAGGAATAAGATAAGGACGGTGATGGTGGTATCTGTGGTCGTGGTGATGGGATTCTGCTGATATTGCTGGCAGTGGTGGTGCAGTGACAATGATGGCTGTAGTGGGGATGACCACGGCAGTGAGTGTGATGGTGACAGTGACGATGAGTATAGTGGTGGTGATGACGAGAGGATAATATCCACTCTTTATTTAGGACTAACACTGAGCTTGTCACTAGTCTTAGCACTCTGTAGATTTTATGGCAGCTCCTTCTCACAGCAACCCAATAACAATGATGATGGTGATGATGATGATGATTTCAGAAGTGAGCAGACAGTTGAAGCACTTTGCCCAGTGAGATGCAATTAGGGTAATGACAAAGTCAGGATTAAAATTTAAAATAACAAAAGCAGTAATGATATTTATTGAGTTCTCATTGTGTTCTGAGCTCTGTGCTTTTTCCATGTAGTATCTGACTTCACTCTCCCCATGTTTCCTAAGACAGTCATCACTATCTTATTTTCTATGTAGTTTTATAAAGACAACTCTGAGAGTCTAAGTGACTCCTCACAGGCTCAGCCCTGAGGGGTTGGGGAGGGACATATGAATGGAAAATCTTCCTCAGAATCCCTGTCCATCACCATCTCAACTTCTCCCTCATCCTCACCCTCACCCTCACTCTGCAGCTTGCAGACACAGTGCCACTTTTCCCTCTTTTCCTTTCATGCCCATCATACGCACACCCCCACTTCCCTGCAAATTGATCCTCTTATTGTCCTGGATCTTTTAGCCAGCCCATAATGTAGTCACAGCTGAACCATACAACAGTTGTACATCCTTTTAATGGCTTGCAGTGCCTACAACTAAATCCAGATGTAGGTGTTGACATACAAGGATCTCAAGGAAATGGACCTGTCTCAACCCTTCCTTGACTCCAAAATCCATTTAACCCTTTAACCCCTTCTGCCAACAATTGCTCAAATCTAGGCCTTGTGGTTTCTAACTGCTGCCATCATGCCTGACACACATCAGGAACGTTTTAAGTGAGTGTTGAAGATTGGATGAATGGATGGATGGGTGAATAGATGAGTTCTTTTTTTGTATATGAAATATAGCTGCAATAAGTTTCTGATGACTTTTCTTTTTCCCAAGGGAAGTCCAGGAGAACGTGGTACTGATGGTGAGGTTGGACAGAAAGGTGATCAGGTAAAAAACAATTTCTTGTATAATGAATCCATCGCCCTGAAGAAGGATTGGTTTTCTCCTCGGTAGCTCCATTCTGCTACTCCTGCTGCCATTCCTTGTCTCTTCATTTCCTGCAGTAGGAATTTTGTAATCGTATTTTTATGGTTCCCGTCTGGACCTTGGTGGTTCAGTGCCATCTCTCTCTTCCTCCTTTTAAGTTATCCTCTGTCATCTGGGCTGTGTCTAGTTCACTAAAATGCCATCATTCATTACCAGATGCCCCCTTCCACCTCCCGAGCACCTGCTGTATGACTCTCACGGTGCCGGTTGCAATGTTTCACAGATGCCCGTGCTCTGGTCACTGCCCGTGGGCCCACTCTCCTAATGCACTGGAGGGTGGCACCCGGAGGGACTCAGGGCACTGCCTTCCCACGTCTTGTGCGCTGTGCTGCTGACCCATCCTGCACAGCCCCTTCCAGCAGCCTTTCCGCCAGTGAGCTTGGCAGCTGCGCATCTGCTCTGCTACTGTCATTGTTTTCTCGCTTTTCCTTCTCTCACCTGCCCTCCCACTCCATTTCCCACCATCCTCTGCATCTCAGCCATGCTCCTTGCCAGGAACTGCCCAAGGCCCTGAGATACAGAAGGTGCAATGGGCCAGTCTCTGAAGTCACAGGGCTGGCAGTTCAGGCAGGGAGGGAGGGAGGCACATGACCCAACGGCTACTCCACAGGCAGTGAGAGAAGAACTGCACCCAGGGTCTGCACGAGACACTGTTAACATTCTGGAGCATGTGGAGAATTGAGATGTGTCCAGGTTATCCTCCTAAGGATAACTCGCCGATGGCAAGGCACTCTGCAGTGAGTGTTGTGGCTGGTGTTTTCCTGCGGCAGGGCCTGGAGGCAGGGACATAATTTGTTTTGGTGGTTTCCTTGGTTTTAGAACAGCCTTGTACAAGAATGCACACTTTGTACTATTACTTGTTTGGTTCTTTTTCTGATACACAGTATACTCTGCTCCATGTCAAGAACGAATCTCTTGAAATAATAATATTGCTGTAGTATGGATGTCATAATTCAGTTAACCTAACAGTTTCATTATATATATGTGTATGTGTATGCATCAATAAATGTGTGTGCATTTGTTTCTGATTTTTTTATTACAGAGCACTAAAACATACCTTCAAAGTGGAGAGAGTAGTAAAATCAACCCCATGTGCCCAGTGCCTAGCTCTGGGAGCTTGGAGCTCTCAATGACCTCTCTCCTGTCCATGTCCTCACCGCCTCCCCACTACCCCCTCCCGCCATGTTATTTTTTTTTAATTTTTTTAACAGGCAGAGTGGACAGTGAGAGAGAGAGACAGAGAGAAAGGTCTTCCTTTGCCGTTGGTTCACCCTCCAATGGCCACCGCAGCCAGCGCTCTGCAGCCGGCGCACCACACTGATCCAATGGCAGGGGCCAGGTGCTTCTCCTGGTCTCCCATGGGGTGCAGGGCCCAAGCACCTGGGCCATCCTCCACTGCACTCCCTGGCCAGAGCAGAGAGCTGGCCTAGAAGAGGGGCAATCGGGACAGAATCCGGTGCCCCGACCGGGACTAGAACCCGGTGTGCCGGCGCCGCAAGGTGGAGGATTAGCCTAGTGAGCCGCGGCGCCGGCCCTGCCGTGTTATTTTGATGAAAATCCTCTGTCAGGGCATATTTGTTATTGCAAATGTTGTCAGCTGCTCTCTCCACCTAGGGAAGCATGAGTGATCCATGAAAACGAGGTTCTTTTGTTGTCAGACTTGTTGTTGGGTTTAAAAGGTGGATTTTGAGTCATTGCCTGAAATTTGGTATTTGCAAAAGATAAAATGCTTTTTATGAGTCATTTTAAACAACTGCCTCTTGTGTTTTTCTAGGGTCATCCTGGAGTTCCAGGCTTCATGGGGCCCCCAGGGAACCCAGGGCCACCAGTAAGTAATACACATGAATCCCCTCCTTGGCACTTGAGTTCATGTCTACACCTGCTGGAGATGGTATCCCACTGGACCTCTCTCTTAAGTGATGAGCTGAAACCCAAAAAGTACACAAGAATATAGTGAAAGTACAAGTCCCTGAGGCACCCAGGGAGAGCAGAGAGGGGACCAGGCAGCCTGCATGGACTGTGTAATTAATCAGGGTGATGTTGGGTCTGAGGATCAAAGGAGAAATGACAGCAGCATGTCACAGTTAGGATCTCAAGTAAAGGATGTAGAAGCAGCACTCCCATCTTCATGGGAGCCTGTCCTATGGTGAGAGGCCCTTAGGATCAGCCAGTGCCTATAGAAGCCAGCTTTTCATGGATTGACTACAATTAACTCCACAACAATAATGACTACCAATTACGACTACAACCTCAATATATGCCATCCATGCCATCCCATTTGGTGGGCCTTGTGAGCATGCAGTCCCCGTGTTCTGGCTGTGGCTGTGGGCCTGACATTGATGCCTTATTGTCATTTCCTTCCCTTTCAGCCCAGGCAGCCTAGCTCAGTCATGTTGCTCTTCTACATGTAGTCCACTGCCCTTGCAGCCTAAAGACCCATGGAGGGTGGCCATGGCCACAGATGCTGGGGCTTAGTGTTGGCCAAGCTCAGGCCAGTCTGCTGGAATTTCACGTGGGTTCTACAGACTTCACAGAGGGCCACTGACGATGACTTACAGACCTCTCAAAAGGATCCTTGTTCCAGTAGAGACCAACAGGTCATCTCAGAGTGAAACATAAGTTCTGTTAGCATCGTGAAGTCAAAGTGTACAAAATCAAGCTTGCTTATGTTTAAAACAGCTTACCACTGGTCTCTAATTGTGACTGTGGGGTAATTATTCAAACAAATCAAGTCGTGTTAAATGCATTTCTTCAGTTAAATCCCATGAGAGCATCTTTCACTTCATGAGTGACTTTTACAGCAAACTCGTAAAGGCAGAAACCACGTCTAGTGTCACTAACAGCTCTCTCTGCTGTCCAGGGAGCCTTCCTCCCGTCTTTCTGATCCAGCTCGCTTTCCCCTCATCAAGGTGCCTTTGATGCCAACCTCCTTTTTAATTTCTCAGCCATGGTTCCTCACAGGTACGATGCTGCATGGTGCACATTGGTGAAGGATTTAATTTAATTTCATAGAATTATTTTTTAAAAGGATTTTTAAAATTTATTTGAAAGGCAGAGGGATAAGGGAGGAAGAAATAAAGGGGGGAAAGGGAAAGAGTGCGACCTTCTGTCTGCTGGTTTACACCCCAAATGGCCACGACAGCCAGGCATGAACCAGGCTGGAGCCAGGAACCAGGAACTCCATCTGGGGCTCCCATGTGGGTGGCAGGGGCCCAGTTGTGTGGGTGATCTTCCCCTGCTTTCCCAGGCACATTAACAGGAAATGGATTGGAAGTGGAGCAATTAGGACTTGAACTGGCCCTCTGCTGTGCAACGCTGGCATCAGAGGCGGCAGCTTAACCTGCTGCTCACAATGCTGGTCCCTTCATGAATCTCTACATTCCTTCAAAACTGACAGTTTCGCTTAGTTAACTGCTTTGCATTGTATTTGTATATGTTGTAGTCTCCAACAGTCTGCCACAAGAAACATTGATAAAGGTAGCAGTGCAATGTGTAGTGGAGACAAACTTTTATAGGAAGCAAAGGATCTTTGAGAAGAACTAAGTTTGTAACAAAGTAGCTCATTTGCAGATAATTTCATGCCACAGTAACTTTAGCTTTCCTGTGCTCCCTAACAGCTGAGGAACTCAGAAAATGGGTGTTGGGTTAAAACCCTGTCTCCACTTCACCGTGGTGGTCCCAAAGTCTTCCCTACAAATGAAACCCTGATCTCTTCTCATTAGAAATTGCAGAAACTTAAGATTCCAAGACAACTATAGGAGATAAGCCCTGGTTTACTGTTCTCCTGCTTGGTGGTGAATATGAGGCTCAGAAACGAAGATAATCAGAAGCCAGCTTGTCTGCATAGAGCCGATTTGTGCTTTCAGTTTGCTCAGGTGTTTATTGAGCTTCTATTTTGTGTCATGCCAGGGACTATTACTCGCCTTTGGGAAGGGAGGTGGGGTGAGTGCCCTTTCAGGTTCACCAGGCATGCATGCAATAGAAGAAACCCAGAGCAGAAAACTCATCCTCCCGATCACGTTTTGGTTTTGAGCACTTATTATTTACCAGGCTCTGTCCAAGGTACCCACACAGGCCGGCTCCTTCTGTGTTTATTTTTGGTACTCGCTCAGAACCCTGCTTCCAAATACAGCCCTTACCCTGTTTCCAGTATGTAGTAGGGTATTCAGTTCCATCCTGAAAAATCATGAGAGTCTAGGATGTCAGCAGCTTTTGCCAAAGTCAAGTAGAAACATCAAGAAGGAAGTAGAAACCCTGTTGTTTCCTTAGCTGTGGACTAGATGTATAATTGAAGCATGAACCTTAGCCTGTTTGTTTAAGGGCTGTCTATTTGCCCAGCTGTCTTTCATGGACATTGACTGTGTTCTTTCACAGAAGAGATGGAGGCAAACCAGACTACATATCATGCCAGCAACTTGCCATCAGTACCAAAGAAGACAAGTGTTCTACAGCTACATCCTGTTTATTTGAGGTCCAAGCTGTAGTCACTTCTATGACCCTACACCTTGGCTGGCACTTGGTGCCACACAGGCACTCAGGAAATGTTTGTGAAGCAGGTGGAGGCTGTTGGACATGTGTAAGAACTGTGAGCGCTTGCTGGTTTCTGCCTCCATACTTAGTGAACATCTGCGGCCCCTCTGGTGTTGGGGTGTGTGACGGACACTCATAACGATGGGGAGCCCTTTATGGAAGGCCTTTAGCGTGTGTCTGGTGCTGGCCACTTCTTTGTGTATATATTCATTCATTTATTCAGTTCTCTTACCCCATGAGAAATTGGTGTTCTCCCTCTCTCCTTTTTACAAAGAAGCTGAGATGATGGGGAAAGGAAGTTGCCTGGGTTACAGCCAGCTAGGGGGAAACAGGTGTGGGTCCAGGTGCTCTGGTCCTAAGAGGTTACACTCCTAACCAATGCCCTCTGTTCTGTTCTGAGCACCTTGTAACTCACTGCTCTTCATCTCCTTATGGCACGATTGTCTTCACCCTGTTGCTGTTAAGGAAATCAAACTTTAGAGATCCCAGGTGACTAAAGCTAAAGGCATACATGGGTGTTGGTCTAATGATCCATTGCCTTCTTCATCCAGGCAGCATGACTCCTAATTCATACACTTATTCAAGAAATATTTTAATTATTATTTATTTGAAAGGAAGAGTTACAGAGAGGGGGGAAAGAGAGAAAAAATATTCCGTATGCTGGCTCACTCCCCAAATGGCCACAGTGGCCTGGGATGGGCCAAACTGAAGCCAGGAGCTAGGAACTTCCTCTGTGTCTCCCATGCAGGTGCAAGGACCCAAGGACTTAGGCCATCCTCCACTCCCATCTCAGGCACGTTAGGAAGGAGCTGTATCAGAAGTGGTATAGCCGGGACTTGAACCAGTGCCCATATGGGATGCCAGCATTGCAGGCAGTGGCTTTACCAGCTACACCACAATGCCAGACCCTCAAGAAACATTGAGTGTCCGCTATATTCTAGCCACTGTTTTAGTCCCCAGAAGGGAAAAGGAAAATTGCTAACTTCAAGAGGCAGGATATGCGTGGGAGGAGGAAGACAAACAGAAGCTAAGTCTATCAGCACCAGGTCAGATGCTGGCACGGGCAGTAAAAGCTCAGGAGTGCCAGGGAGGTGAGGACCATGGGCTTGCAGTCTGGCGTCTGGTGGGCAGACAATGCCTCACCAAGAAACAGAGCTTGGGGTGGGAGGCTGTGAGCCCTGTGGATGCACAGGGGCTTGAATGCAGGCAGTGCAAACAGCATGTACAGGAGCCCAGGCCTCGCTTGCTTGCTTTCCAGTAGGAAAGATCCCTCCATCATCCACCAATGTGTCTCCTCCTCTGAGTTAACTCAAACAACTGGCAGTTTCATCTCCCTGGAGGATAAATACAGTTGTTTATTTGTTGCCTTACGTTCTTACATGTTCTTTGATATTAGCTGAAAATGGGCATTATAAAGTGAGACCATTTCCTATTAAGTGGTCGTAGGGATCTCTGGCTAATGCACAGGTCCTCCAGAAGTGTGGTCACTGTTCTAGTATCTTTGTATTATCAGAGAGTAGCTCAGCCAGATGGGGAAGAAAGGGGCACCTTTGAAATACTAATGGGTTGGGAAGCTGGCAGGGTCAGAGTGTAAGATCCGTACCTTGCTCCATAGATAAGGAGAGGGCCCTGATGACCTATGTCCGTGTTCACAAGAAACTAGTTTTCTGTCTTGTCTTTTTTAGGGAGCTGATGGAATTGCAGGAGCTGCTGGACCACCAGGAATCCAAGGGCCACCAGTAAGTCCTGTGAAGTGCTGGATCTGCCTTCAGTCTGTCTCTAGACCTCTCCAATACCCAAAGTGTTTGCTAAACCAATGCTGATTCTCCCTACCTTCTGTGGCTCACACATTCTGTACAAGTCTTGCAGTAATACTGCAGGAGACATCAATTGCTGTTGGAGCCACGGTGACTTTGCCACTGAAATAAAGGTTTGGATGAAATAATCGAACAATCTGTGGTTCCAGAATTCAGTTCTCAACCACCATGCAAATCATGGTACATGCAAACCACCAGTGCAAACAGTCGATACCTGTAGGCCCCATATCCCTTCTCTTTGTCAGTCTGGTTGCTCCTGTGAACAAGGAGAAGGGGGTTGGATAGACTAGAAGCTAACCTGCCCTGAATCTATGGTATGCACTAGGGAAATACTAGGTAACAGTAGTACCATCACCCCAACAGCTCGAAGATGAGTGTGTAATTAAGGAGAGAGAAGTCCCTGGTAAGGGTCCCCAAATCACAACTGGTAGAGTTGACATTTGAAGCAAGGCTTTTTCTCTACAAAACCAGAATTGGTTTTTGGCAGCTTCGTGCATTAAATGCATTCTTCATTTCAATGCCACAAAGCAAAAGGTGAGATGCAGTTTGGTGAGTATTGTGCTATTAGTCCATAGCTGCATGGCATTTAAAGGAATACACAGTGCATTAATATCCCTTACCTCACCTTATTCCCCCCCTTTGCTTTAGCCCTGTGTGTTAGGTCCTGAATCATTGTCCTCAGCTTAAAATAAGGAATGTAGATATTGTGGAAGCGACAATTTAGGGTGACAGGAAGCATCAGAGTAGCCTATAGGAATTACAGCCTATAGGAATTACAACATCCTATTTCTTAAGTTTTAAAAAAGTTATGAGAACAAATTTCACACATTTCTTATATACAATGTTAAGAGCATGATACTCCACAACCTTCCTTCCTTCCCTCCCTTGCTCCCACCTTCCCTCTTTCTTATTTTTAACTTTTAAAATGACATACTTTCCATCTATTTTATAGTCACAAGCTTCACCATCCACTAAATAAACAAGAAGGAGGTAGCAAAAACACCGTTCCTCAAGAGTATAGACAAGGGCTATAAGCACTAATCAAATCATAAAGTGTCAATTTCACTCCTATACATTACAATTTTTTTGGACTCAGTATATTAGTTACTGCAAATCAAGGGAAGTGTTTTATATCCATCTTTTTGCGATTGTCTTATTTCACTAAAAATAATGGTCTCCAAATGCATCCATTTTGTTGCAAAAGGATTTTGTTCTATTTTATGGATGAGTGGTATTCCATCACATATATATACCACAATTTCTTTAGTCATCAGCTGATGGACATCTGGGTTGATTCAATCTTATCTATTACAAGTTTAGCTGCTATAAACAAGAGGGTACAGATAACTCCTTCATATGCTGATTTCATTTCCTTTGGATGAATTGCTAGGAGTGGAAGGGCTGGGTCATATGGCAGATCTATTCTCAGATTTCTGAGGGATTGCCATGCTGTCCTTCCATAATGGCTGCACTAGTTAACCTTCCTAGCATCAGTGGATTTGGGTACCCTTTCCTCCATTCCCCATGATTATTTTCGGATTTTTGGCTGATAGCCATTCTAACTGGGGTGAGGTAAAACCTCATTGTGATTTTCATTTTCATTTTCCTAAGGACTAGTGATTCTGAGCATTTTTCCATGTGTCTGTTGGCCATTTGAATTTCATCCTTTTAAAAAATGTCTTAATATTCTTAGCCCATTTTTGAATTGGATTGTTTGTTTTGTTGATTTTCTTAAGCTCTCCTTATATATTCTGGATAATAAACTTATCAGATGCAGAATTTGAAAATATTGTCTCCCATTCTGTCAGTTGCCTATTTACTTTGTTGAGTGCTTTCTTTATTGAGCAGAGGCTTCTTAGCTTGATGTATCATTTATATATTTTTGCCTTTATTGCTTGTGCTTCTGGAGTCTTATCCAACAATCTTTGCCTATGCCAATGCCTCGCAGTGTTTCCCGTGTTTTCCTCTAGTAATTTAATGCTTTCAGGTCTTAGGTTTAGACCCCTGATCCATTGTGAGTTGATTTTTGTATAGGGTGTAAGGTAGAGATCTCATTTCATAATTCTGCAAGCTGAGATCTAGTTTTCCCAACACCATTTGTTGAAGAGACTGTCCATTCTCCAGGGAGCGATTTTAGCTAATTTGTCATGGATTAATAGGTTATAACTCTCTAGATTCATTTCTGGAGTTTCCATTCTGTTCTAGTTGTCTCCATGTCTATTCTTGTGAAATATCAGGCTGCTCTATAATAAGTCTTGACATCTGGTATTGTGATGCCTCTACAGCTTTACTTTTATTGTTTAGGATTGCTTTAACTATTTTTTTCAGAGCTGAGAAAAACGTCTTTGGTATTTTGATGGGATCACATTGAATCAGTAAATTGCTTTGTGTAGTATAGACATTTTCATATTAATTATTCCAATCCATGGACATAGAAGAGTTTTCTAATTTTTGTGTCTCCTTTTAATTTAATTAATGTTTTATAATTTACATTATAGAAATCCTTGGTTAAATTTATCCCAAATTGTTTAAACATTTTGTAGCTAGTGTGAATGAGTCTGATCTTACAAGTTCTTTCTCAGCCATGGCATTGTCTTTGTATACAAATACTGTTGATTTTTGATATAAACAATTTATATCCTCCTGCTTTGCCAAACTCTTATGAGTTCCAGTAAAAAATCTTCAACAAAATACCAGCTAACCAAATCTAACACTATATCAAAACAGACCAAGTGGGATTTATCCTTGGTATGCAGGGATGGTTCAACACATGCAAATTAATAAATGTGAAACATCACATTAACAAATAGAGGCAGAGAAAGAATTTGATAAAACATGAGTTTTTCATGATAAAAACCTTAAGCAAATTGAGTATAGAATGAACAGACATACCTCAATACAACCAAGGCAATATATGACAGACCCACAGCCAACATCATATTGAATGAGAAAAATCTGGAAACATTTCCACTAAGATCTTGAACCAGACAGGGATGTTTACTGTCATTATTATTCAATATAGTTCTGGAAGTTTTAGCTAGAGCTGTTAGACAAGAAAAAGAAATCAAAGGCATACAAATGGGAATGGAGGATGTCAAATTATCCCTGTTTGCAGAGGATATGATCCTATACATAGCAGCATCCTATCACAAGGCTAGCTGGAAAAGTGGTCCAGATTCTTGACCTGATATCTAGACTCTTGTACAAAAGGCACTTTAATAATTTCCTCCTCCTCAGACATGGAGGACAAAGTCTAGTTGGATTACTTTAAGTTCCAAGTCTATAGGATACAAATATCCTTTTGAAAAGTACCAGATCAGTGTTCTTTATGGTACTCCACCTTGCACCACTGAGTCGGATGGTCAAGGAGGGGCTGTGGGTGTTGAATGATGACAGCCCACGGCTCTGAAGGATCATCATCTGCTCCAGTTTTTTAAAGCAGCTTACCTAGAAGTCCCAAGATGAATAAAATAGAAAATATAGCTCAGGCAGCTTTTTATTGAATCTCAGAGTAAAGGATTTCCCCACTAAACATAGACATAATGGACTGTTTGCCCAAGGAAACTCGGATGTGAAGCCCAGATGTGAAATCCTTACCTTCCTAGTAACTGAGTTATGTTGAACAAGACCTTGATTCTGTCCTGGGACCCTCAGCAAGTTATGGCTGCCTTGACACTGTCCGTGGTCCTGATACCATGGCCTGACCCTCAAATCAGGATAGAGTGCAAGTTTTCTTCACCCAAAGAATGAGTCTTGGCAGACGAAAAAAAAAAAAAAAATTTAAACAGAAAATAATAATAAATGTGATACATACAGACCTAAAGTTTTCCATTTCTACTGCATTTGAAGTAAACTGTCAACATTTTTAAAAAGTTACTTGAAATGCAGAGTGAGAGACTGAGAAGAAACAAGTGAGAGAGATCTGCTGGTTCTCTCCCTAAGTGCACATGACAGACAGGCTTGGCCAAAGAGAAACCAGGAACTGTGCCTCTCCCACGTATCGGTGCCAGGGGCCAACGTGTTGGAACCATCATCCACTACCTGCCCAGGGGGGTGCACTAGTAGAAAGTTCAATTGCAAGTGGAAGCAGGACTCTATTCTAGGCCCTCCGATATGGGATTCAGGCCTCCATATGCTCATGCCACTATTTATCAATTATTTTTACATAGCATGATGGCCTGTGTTTTGATTTTGAGTCTCCTAGAGACCCCTGACTTTATTATTATACCAAAAAAACCTCCTCCCATCTATTGGTTGCGGTTTTTTAAAAGTAGTTGGAGAATGTAACACCTGTGAAGATGAACTTAGAATCCTAGGTTGTGAGGGTTTTTTTCTAATTCTTTCTTCATTGGGGGTAGGATTTCTAATTTTATTAAATGTATTTATGGTATACAACATAAGGTTTTATACATTTATCTTTTGTCTTTGCTTATTAAAATATTTAACATACTTTTTAGCATTAAAATATGTTAACAGTAATTGTACCAATTTATGGGGCACAAAGTGATATTTCAGTACAATGTGTACTGATAATATCAGGGTGATTAGCATTTTCCTCACTTTGTCATTACTTTATCACTAGAGTCCTAGAGCTCTTCCCTTCTGTGTGCTCAGAAAAAGCAAAACAGGTTATTGTGAGCTATAGTCACCCAACTGTGCTGTATGACCTAGGAACTCACTCCTTCTATCCGACTCTAACCTGGTCCCCAGGACCCAACTGTAACCCCTCTCCTAGTCTCTGATAATTGCTATCCTATGTTCAAGTTGAGCTTATTTTAGCTTCCACATAGAAGACCGCATGTGGTACTTTTCTGTGTCTGGCTTGTTTCATTTAACGTAAGGCCATCCAGTTCCATCCATTTTGCTGCAAATGACAGGATTTCATTCTGGTTTGTGGTTGAATAGTATTCCATTGTGTATACTTACCACATTTTTAATCCATTCATCCAGTGATGGATACCTTGGTTGATTCTGTATTTTGGTTGTTTTTAATAGTGTTGCAGTAAACATGTTGGTGCAAGCATCTCTTTGATATGATTTAATTTCTTTTGGATGTATACCTAAGAGTGTGCTTGCTACATCATGTAGTTGTTGTATTTCTAGTTTTTAAAGTAATCTCCTTACTGCTTTCCACAGTGGCCATACTAATCTACATTTCCATCAATGGTGTGTAAGTGTTCTTCTTTCTCCAAATCATTACCAGCATTTGTTACTTTGTCTTTTTTGATAATAACCATTAACTTGGCTGGATGGCACCTAATTGTGGTTTTGACTTGAATTTAATTGACAACTAGTGATAGAACACTTTTTCCATATACTTGTTGGTCATTTGTATTTGAGAAATGTCTATTCAGATCCTTTGATCACTTCTTAACTATTTGGCTTGGTTTTGCTTTGGAGATTTTTGGGTTCCTTTATATGTTCTGGATAATAATCCTTTGTTGGATGCCTGGTTTGCAAATACTTTCTCCCATCATGTTAGTCATCTCTTCACTCTGTACTTGTTTTCTCTGCTGTGCAGAAGATTCTTGGTTTGATAGAATTGCATTTGTTTAGTTTTGCTTTTGTTGCCTGAGCTTTTGGGGTTTTACCCATGAAATCTTTACCTACTTCAATATTTTAAAGTATATCTCCTATATTTTCTTTTAGCAAGTTCACAGTTCTAGATCTTACATTTGTGTTTTGGATTTATCTTGAGTTGACTTCTGCATATGGTGAAAGGTAGGGATCTATTTTCATATATCCTGTTTTGCCAGCACCATTTATTGAAGAGGCTGCCCTGTATCCAATATACATTCCTGGCAACCTCATCAAAAATCTGTTGGCTGAATATACATGAGTTCTCTGTTCTGTTCCATTGATCTATGTATTGTTTTTTATGCCAGTACCATGCTGTTTCAATTATTCTAGAGACAAACATTATCAACCCAGTCCCCATCAAAATACCAGTGCATTCTTTACCGAAATAGAAAAGCAATTCTAAAATCCACATGGAATCATTAAAGACTCAGAACAGCCTTTGGTCCTGCCCCCAGCTGTCTGCTAATGCAGACCCTTGAGGGCAACAGTGATGGATCCAAGAGTTGGGTGCCTGCCACCCCCCTGGGAGACCTGGAATGAATTCCCATGTCTCAGCTTTGTCCTCAGCCTAGTTCCAGCCATTGGAGGCGTTTGCGGAACAAGCAAGTGATGGGAACACTCTCTCAATCTAGTTAGTTTAATGGGATGCATTGCAACACCTGATGGTGCAGCATACCACAAAGCTAGTTTCCATACCAAAGGTAGGTAAGGGGCCCAGGCACTCTGGAGTGGTGGGTGGATATAGGTGTCTTAATCACTGGGTCAAGTGCCCACCCCTAAGCTTTACTTATTTTTTTTTTTTTGCTCAAAATCACTCTGGCTATTCTGAGTCTTTTGTGATTCCATATAGATTTTACAATGGTTCTATTTCTGTAAAGAATACATTGGTATTTTGATGGGGAAGCATTGCTGATGTCTGTCTACCATCTTTTAACTCCCAGGTTCTCTGCCACAGGAACTACTTTTTTTTTTTTTTTTTTGGACAGGCAGAGTGGACAGTGAGAGAGAGACAGACAGAGAGAAAGGTCTTCCTTTACCGTTGGTTCTCCCTCCAACGATGGCCGCCACAGCTGGCGCGCTGCGGCCGGCACACCACGCTGATCTGAAGCCAGGAGCCAGGTGCTTATCCTGGTCTCCCATGCGGGTGCAGGGCCCAAGGACTTGGGCCATCCTCCACTGCACTCCCAGGCCACAGCAGAGAGCTGGCCTGGAAGAGGGACAACTGGGTCAGAATCCGGTGCCCCGACCGGGACTAGAACCCGGTGTGCCGGTGCCGCAGGCAGAGGATTAGCCTATTGAGCTATGGCGCCGGCCGGGAACTGCTTTCTAAATACAGAAGTCTGGTTGTTGCGGTAGTCACTAGGTGGAATCTTCACCTTGATCTGTGACATTCTTGCTATTTGACTGTGCCTTTCTCTCCTGAGAGTCACGAAGGGTCTAGAGTCTAGGACTGGCAAACCAAATAGTAAATATTTTAGCTTCTGTGAGCCCCATGACCTGTTACAACTACTCAGCTATACTGCAATAAAGTAACAAAAGCAGGAGGCATTATGTAAACTAATGGCTGTGAGTGTACTGATAAAACTTTATTTACAAAAACAGGCAGAGAGCTGGAGTTTGCTGCCCGCTGTCCAAGACCACTGGCATTCTCAGCTAGGGTCTTTGGAATGATAAGCATGCAGGAAACTCCATTATTAGTATTTTTAAAACTGCTAATGGAAAGTAAACGTTTGTCCTGGGCTGACAAATAATATCCACTTTATTTGCTTATATGTTTGTATGCTTCTGATGTGGAAAAGGAGTGGATACTTCGCTTGATTGTGATTCTTTTATATTGGTCACTCCACTCCAGTGGCATTGCTAAGTCCAGGCCATCTCACATTACATCAAATTTCTGTCAATGCAACTGTGAATACATAATTTCTATTTTTCTAAAAAATTAAGAGTAACTTCTCAACATGACTCTGTTGTATACAAACAATAGTAAATCTAAAACATTGTCCATTCTTCATTTCCAAAGACCCTATATAATAAC
This sequence comes from Oryctolagus cuniculus, assembly GCF_051225735.1. Taxonomy (NCBI): domain Eukaryota; kingdom Metazoa; phylum Chordata; class Mammalia; order Lagomorpha; family Leporidae; genus Oryctolagus; species Oryctolagus cuniculus. The sequence continues at coordinate 164,658,227 of NC_142872.1, read as the reverse complement.
ATTTTTAAAACTAAATATCTTAATCATCCATCATTTATGTCTCTCATTCTTCAGGTAGGGAAATAGAACTCAGTTGTTGAGTTTATGTGTTTAAATAGTGCTTAATAAAAACAGGATGCATTGAATAACCTCATTGGGCTACATCTATATAATATAAAATCTGTATAAAATTGAAATATTAGCTGTGTTTTGGTTTTAACCCTTAAAAAGATGTGCTTATTTATTTGAAAGAGTTACAGAGAGATGGAGAGAGAGATCTTCCGTCTGCTGGTTCACTCTCCATTTAGCTGCAATGGCCAGGGTTGGGCCAGGACAAAGCCAGGAGTCTGGAACCATTTGGGTCTCCCGTGTAGGTGTATGGCAGCTGCTTTCCCAGGCACATTAGCAGGGAGCTGGACCTGAAGTGGAACAGCTGGGACATGAACTGGCACCCACATGAAATGCTAGCATTTCAGACAATGGCTTAATCCTCTAGGCCACAATGTCGGCCCCTTGACGTTAAGATGATAAAGCCACATCTTTTGAGAAAGCCTCACTCTGTGTTGCATGTGGGTTCAAATGAAATGTAAAACTTGACGTAAGTGTCTTATCCCAGAGGCAACACTGGTAGGGGATGGTAAAGTTGTCAGAATTCTAAGTACTTGTGGTAGGGATCTGGGGTGACTTAAAAATGTTCGTGCCGATTTAAAAGCTCTGGTTGACAGTTATACACATCTTTGACAACTGCAATGGGAAGTGAAGAGTTAATGAATTTGGCCAAATAGTCTTTCAAAACATCACATCCATTTCATTGGGGTAAGAGATACTTGCCGGGGACATTGATGGTGAAAAGTTGAGTAAACTCTAAGTAAAACAAGACCACAGGTTGTACATGCCCCGAGCCAGCCCTTTGCTATGCTGGGTTCTATAAACTCAACACTCAAGGTGCTGTGGGTGGGGTTGTATGGGCGGGGAGCCCAAGTCACAGCTAGTCTGGGGACAGTTGCAGAGTTGGATCCAACCCCAGTCCTGTGGGATCAGAAGAGGCCCAACAGCCTCTTCCCGCTCATCATTGAATCACCAATTCCCCCCGAGTCTAAGTGATGTGGTCAGAGTGAGTCTCTATTCATGTGCACACCAGGTTAGCATCACAGCCGAATGGGGAACCACAGCCTGACGCAGGAGTGCCCTGGCCTCTCCCTCCCAACCTGCACGAGTAGTTCTGTGCGAGGGCTTCTGTTTCCAGGGAAGCCATGCAGGGGTTTCACAGTTCTTTCATGCCTTGCCTCTTGTAGGGGAAAGAAGGACCGCCTGGCCCCGAAGGCCCACCCGGAATCCCTGGACTTCCAGTGAGTTGCAGTTCTGTTTATTTTTAATGCAGTTTGCTTTTACAGAAATAAGGGGTGGCCATTAGTGGGACTGAAGGCATTGCAGAAAGTTAGCAGAAAAAATGCACTTTAACTTGCTTGTCAACAAAAGCCAACTACATTTTGGGTGGAGCCAGTCTTAATCTCATTTTTCTTTCCTGCACATATTGCATTTTTATTTGTTGTTTCTCTTTCTCATCTGTTCACATGCATATCCATTGTTGTTGGCAACAATTAACTCTTTACACACTATCGTTAAATGTTCATAAAATTCCACTCGTATATACAATAAATATATAGGATCATTCTTCTCCACTCATAAATCTTGTTTTAAATAGAAATTGTGCAAACAATGGGAATGTGCTGATTTCTTTAGAATGCGCCTCCCAACGTTGGGTTTGCTTGTCAGAGTGGAGTGATGGCTGAGTTTCGTCCTACGTACTGCAAAACTACAGCACCAACAGTAGCTCCTGTGACATAAACTAATACATCTCTTCATTGGGTGAGGGCAGCTGTGCACCAAGGGTTCAGGGAAGACCCTGTGTGTCTGTGTCACAGCATTCAATCTACACTCTCAGGGGTGAATGTCAGTATCCTTATTCATTGAAGGTGGAGAAATGAAGCAGTGGGAAGTTAAAGGATCTCATAGTGATACGCAGGCTGCCAGGGGATTGGAAAGCCATGTGTATTTCTCAGTGCATCCCACAGGTCACACACAGCCTCCCCAGCATCTGCACAGAGTTCTTTCTACTCGCAGGGGAAAGAGTGTCTACACAGCATTCCCCCAGCTGCCAGCTCCAGTTTGCAGGTCTCGCCTCTCCCTGGGTTCATTCTGTTGCTAGTTCGTTCTTTCTGCATAGCTCTCTTGACCTCCCTCACTGTAGCTCTCATGCATGGAGAGAAATGATTTTTTATTGTTTTTTCATATCTATATTCATTTTATTTAAAAGGCAGACACAGAAAGAGGCAGAGGCATACAGACAAGTCTTCCGTCCATTGCTTCACTCCCCAAATGCCTGCAACAGCTGGAGATAGGCCAAGGAGTCTGCAACTCCATCCAGGTCTCCCATGGAGGTGATAGGAACCCAATTTAAGCTGTGAGCTATGCAGTAGCAGGAAATGAATTGGAAGTGAGTCTGAATTTGAACCCAGGCATTTGAATATGGGATGCAGGTGTCCCAAGTGCTGTCTTAACCTCCGTGTCAAACACCCAGCCTAGAGTTAAGCTGTTAATTAAAGGGAAGATCAGTACAGCCAGACCTCGACGACCCAGCAGACCTGTTGGTTTATTTGGTGTTTATACTGTGATGCGGGGAGCAATGCCCACCACGAGTCACAGGTGCACACTGAGCACTGAGGCAGTGGCCTAGAAGATCAATCAGATTAGATTCCGGCCCACCATGATGTCCCCTTCAGCCGAGGCACCGAGGTGAAGGGCTCCGGTGGAGAAAGCTGCAGGATTTCATTAGTGACTGCAGCAGCAGGGACAGCTACAGCCCCCTCTGCTCTTGCAGGCGATACCTGTTTTAATACAGTGCAAAAGGAAACCAAGGCACGGAGCCACGTGGTGACTCCGCTGGGCAGCTTCATCATCTCTCTAGGAGCGGAGGCACCAATGAGCTGGGAGTTCGAATCATGTCCCCTAGGTCCAAACAGGACCAACCTGGCTCTGTAGGACCTGGCTTCCTCTCTGCCTCTCTCGCTGCTTTCTTATCCCAGGCCCCAGTTCCAGGTGGCCCAGGATTAGAACCTAACTCATCAGTGTGATCACCACCATGTAGAACTGTCTTCTCCACCTTCAGACCCCTGGGGAGATAATAGCTCTTAGATAAACACTAGGGTTGTACGGTCTTAGATAAACACTAGGGTTGTATGGTCTTAGATAAATAAATACTAGGGTTGTATGGTCTTCCTAGGCAGCAGGTTGGCCAGTAAGGGCTGGAGGGGCAGGAATCATAGCTTAACCTCATGGGAAGAAGTTCCATACGGCCCAGACACAGCCCTGGCTGACTCCTTGTGTGTCCGTGTGCGGTGCTCAGGGCTTCCCTGCGTGTTGTCCTTTTCCTCACCTTCATCAGCACCTGTGTGCCCCTCTGCCCATCACCACGAGGCCCAGCCTCCCAAGGGGTGTTTTTAAAGCTGAGTCATGACAATAATAACACGAGCATGAGATGCACTGCTCCCACCATGTTCCAGGGACCATGGACCGCGGACAGAAAGTTATAGTCGGAATCCTGGAGGTGAGGAAAAATCCCAGGAAGTCCGCGTGGCTCTGTCTGTTGAGAAGCCCCTTAGCTGCTAGCAGTGTTGTACACCTAGCTGAAAGAGCCGTATTCATGCTTTCTCTCTCACTCGCTTGCTTGCTTGCAGGGAGAAGAAGGCAAAGAGGGCAGAGATGGAAAACCAGGTCCTCCTGGAGAGCCGGTAAGGGTCTCTGAACTTCCTAGTTTGCATGCCAAATCCAAAGAGCTCAGTGATGAAGACTCTGAGCCGAGGAGCTTCTGTGAACCAGGTGTGAGGACAGCTACTTCCCGTGCATTACTCCGACTCCATTCACTTCTCCCAGCAACACTGCTGCATAAATACATGTACTGTCCCCATCTCACTGCAGAAGGATGTGGTGAGCCCAAAGCCACGAGCTGGGGAGGTGACAGGATGGGAACCTGTGCCCAAGGCTCCTGGCCACATCTCCACCTGTCTTCCTGCAGCCTCAATCCTGTCAGTGAGGGAGGGATGCCAGGGCAGCTGAGCCTGGCCCGGGGTAGACATCTGAGACCCATTGGAAAGGGGTGCCGAGTTTGCCCTTGTTCTTTTAACTCTGGCATGGAGTTGTTTGTGTGTTTGTCTCTCTCCTCCTCTATGTCAGCTGCCCAAGGACAGGAGGCTCGTGAGGATGCTGCTGTGTGTGCAGCAGCTGTCGGGAGTGTGTGGCAGGGTGGTGGTGGGCTGGCTGTGGCCACAGCTGCTCTCCCTGAACTTGGCCAGGCCCCCTTGCCTGGGGTCATGGCTGCACGGTGAGGATGGTTCTGCAATTTGCAGCAGCACTTTCGTCTTCCACAAATTCCCTGACGGCCACCACACCTGCTGGACTGTGAGTGTAGTGTCACTGGTTTAGACAGGGGGAGTCTCCCAATGTCCATCCTGCGGAATAGGAGGTAGCTGTGAGGAAGGCCGAGAGCATTCCCTGGGGACTGATATGCGACCACTCCAGGACACATTAAGACACAGAGGTGCTGAGCAGCATGTATGGACTGCACCGTTTTGCATGCAAACAGGCAGATGTGTGCTTTGTTCCAGTGTTTGTATCAAAGTGGTTTCCACCCACAGGAGGAAGCTTAGCAGCAGACTGGCCATAGGAATGGGAGAGCAGCTTTGTACTTTATCGGGTTTTTGCCTTATTGCCATCTTTTAAAGTTCTGGAGACATCCCTATGCAGGACTTATTGATAAGATTAAATGCAAAATACAAATCATTCTTAAAATATCTAATGCCAAAAATCACATGAACAATAGCACCTACAAACTCTGCATGCGGGCTCTGCTGCTTTCCCGGATTTGGGACCTGGAGCGAGTTGGAGGGCACCCCAGAGCCTCAGCCCTGTTCTCTGTGTACTTGGCCAAGTGGTTGTCGAATCTGAGGAGGTGAAACCTTTGCTTGCTGCATCAGGCTTATCTAACTGTTAATTATTCTGCAAGTGCCTTTTTCCAACTGCCCTACTTTTAACTCCCGATGAGGTCGCAACTGCAGAGGGCTTGGAGCCACTAAGTGGAATTACATAAAAGTTTCTGTAGCGAGGTTTATGTTCCATTTAATTTGTTTGGTCATCAACTATTATGACTCACTCAGAATATTGCGCAACTTGCCGGAAGCACCTTCTTGATGATTTTACGCTGGTTGCCAGATGCTGAACACAAAACCCACTGCAGAGTGGGAAGGGTGAGCTTTCAGCCGTGAGCAAGTGGGGGGCTCTTTCTCTCTGACTGAAGGCGGACACCAGCCGGGCTGCCTGGTGGGCACCAACTCAGGAAGAGGTGGAAGCACACCCAGTGCCTTTGGGGCTGACAGCTGCTGCGTGTGTATCAAGGGGCTCTGAGTCAGTCCTTCCGCTTCCCGTTGTGCTCCCTAGAAAACTCCCGTCAGGTCCCACTGTGTCTCCCACTGTGGAAACCAAGGCAGAGAGAGAGGCTCATTGCTTGTCCAGGGTCACCGCACCGCTGGTGACCACAGTGTCCAGGCTCATGCCTCAGCGGTGACCCCAGAGCTCAGAGCTACCCCGAGAGGCTGGCGTTTAGGTGCAGGACAGCTGAGGCCGAGGGAGTTGGTGTCACCTGTGTGTTTAATGAGTACCCATTCCAGACTAGACCTGCACTAATAGAAGACGTGGGCTGTTTCGGGTAATCAGTGGAGGAGGCAGGGCTGTCTCTCCTGGAGCCACTCCCACACCCATTCCCTGCACCCCCAACAAGGGGCCTGAGGTGTCCTTTCCAGTTACCCAGTTGGTTCATTCTGAAATGTCGTTGTGCAGCTGTCCTGAAGTTTAGTCACTGAGCTGTTTGGGAGGAAACTGGCACAGGAATGGGTAGAATCGGGGATCCCCTAAGATCTGCAGAAGGATCTGGATGTGGGTGGAGTATTTTGGAGTTGATCCCATGAAGCTCTGAGGAAGTAGACCAGGGAAAGACAGGAAGTTCTGACAGGGCTGCAAGTGGAGACTCCGGGGCAGCTGGGGTCCCCCTTAGAATCTGTGAGGCCTGCACCTGGAACCCCCCCCATCCCCATTGGAGCCAGGCTGGGCTGTGCCCCTCCATGACTTGCACCTAGGAGGGAGGGTTCTCCTGAATTTACAGAAGACGATAGGCAGAGCCGGGCAGGGAAGTGATGCCCAGGAATGGAGTGGGATGGATCATTTGAAGCACAAGGTGTATGGCAGTGGCCAAGTCCCCTGGATAAAGAACGCCACCTGAGCAGCACACACTGGCACTTCACCTGCTCCCGCACTTCCCACCCACCTCTGACCACCGAGGCTCTCATTGGCTGTCACGCTCCGACTCTGCCCAGGATGGTGCCAAGCAATGTGAACCCCAGCCCTCCCTGCTGGCAGGTGCAGCTGCTGGTATGAAAAGAGCATCCCCCTGGGTGCGGCAGACGGCCGAGATTCTGTTTGACTCAGTCCTTTAATAACTCAAAATATGACTTCTTTGATCCTCAGCGCCGCCATGGGTAAGGTGTGGCGGGTAAAAGCCGCCATGGAGGGTTTCCGTGAGCAGGGACAAAGTCGTTCATAACCAAGGTGGCCGGTGAATTCTTCATCCAGACCAGAGCACTTCTCAGAGAAAGGGTGAATGATGAATAATTAATCTGGAGGTGAAGCCTGTGTAACCTGCACCACCACAGGAAAAGCAGGAACACAGCAGGCCTGGACCCAGGAAAGAGAGATTGGGGCGAAGAAAGCAGAGCGAGGGGCAGGGTGCCCCGAGGCGGGCTGGTGGGATATAATGAGAACTGTGGGCAGCCAGGATGGGGAAGGGCTTTCACTGTTCAACTCCCTCTCTTCCTTACTCGCAGGGCAAAGCTGGAGAGCCGGGTCTGCCAGGACCAGAGGGTGCCCGAGGGCCGCCTGTAAGTGCAGAACCCGTGTCGTCCACGCAACAGGGCCACCAGGATCATGCTGTGGGGGCGGAGTTGCCTGGCACTGCCTGGCCCAGGGGTGCTGGGAGCCCCTGTCCTCCAGGGCTGCTTCTGTGGAATCCACTTTGTCCCGTGCCACGGCTGAACCGCATGCCTTCCCAAGCTCAAACATTGCTCCGAGCTCCGAGAGTTCCTTGTTCTTGCCCCGTGTGTTATGATTGCAATGAGAGAATAAGAGCATCCAGAGTTGAGAATTCATTTTACTTTTGCACATTTTTCAGAGCTGAAGTTTTTTTCCCCCAGTTGTAAGAGTAAACCATTTTTATTGCATAACAATGATGGCAGTAATAATAAAGGGAGAATCACATGGTATAAAGAAGAAAACAGTTGCTCCTCGTTCTACAGAGGCAAAGCTGCAATATTCTGCCATATTTTTCTAGTGTTTTCTTATATATAAATTCTAGCATCTATATATTTAAATGTTTCTAGGTGTTATAGACATACACAAATGCCCTTTTCTGTAAAAATGAACTCTGTCTTTTCAGATTATTATTGTTTCTTGCTAAATGTTCTACTTCTTTGTAATTTCACAAGTGTTTATATAATTCCTTATATTGTTTTTTTGGAAAATAATAGATGTTTCATGAAAATCCGATTATCTGGCAGGAGGTAGCTGATGAAAATGCTAGTTCTATTTCCTTAATGTCATTTTTCTTTAAGAAAAATCAATAACTCATGTTCAAGAGGAGGATATAAAACACAAAAATCAATTTTGTTTTTACCTAAATTCCCTTGCATTTTACCTAACAGCACTAGAAAAAAACCTGAGAATGCAAAATATTACCCTCCATAGGAAGTAAAGCATAGAATTAGTGATCGATTTTGAAAACTTATTTGAAAGGTGGGGAAAGAAAGAGGAGAGACGGAGCTGTCACCCACTGAGGCCACCCCCTGAAATGCCCACAATAGCTAGGACTGGGGCAGCCCAAAGCCAACACCAGGAACCAGGAGCTTAATTCACGTCTCCCACGTGGGTGGCAGGGATCCAGGTACATCATCTGCTACCTCTCAGGATACATTAGCAGGAAGCTGGAATCAGACGTGGAGCCAGGACGTGACCTAGATACTCTGTGATGGGATGCCGGCATCCTAACTTGTACCACGCACAGCTCCCATGAACCACTTTTAAAATACTGTTCCTGGTTTACTGGAGAGAGAAGGCATTCCTTTCAGCCACAGAGACCCGTTTGCTGGTACCTGCTTGGGGGCAGGGCCCTTCTCTGGACCTGGGATTGGATTGGCAGGAAGGTATGAAGGTTAGAGACCCAAATGGAAAATGATGACACAGTCGCCCTGGCTGGCATCCCATGAGTCAGAGCAAAGCTTCCAAGAATGGCCTCGACTCCAAAGAAAACCTCTCTGCTTCTTCTGTGAGATGGAGGTCACAATAGCTCCTACACCTGAGAGCTGGCGTCTGTCCTGAACAGGTGACACAGCACCCAGAACTTCTGCCCAGAGCCTGGGGCACTCAGTGGGCACTTTTGTTATGAGTACTGGGGAGGGGAGCCCACCAGGGCCCCTGCCTCAGGGCTGGCTGGACCTGGGATAATGGTGCCCTGGAGGACGATGCTGGGATGCAGGGAGTCCCCAGCCCTCTCCAGGGACATGGATCAGCCCCTGCTGTGAGCAGCTGGATGGTGCTGTGCCCCTCTCGCTCAGTCCTGGCTACAGCCATGCAGAAGTGGGGGGGGTCCACTCTCACAGACCAGTGTGGAAGGCAAGGAGTAAGGCACCAAGGATCCACAGCTCGGACACGGCAGCCCTGGCTCAGCCCAGTTCCCGCAGACGTGAGGGCGTCTGAAGCCCCTGCCCAGCGATGGACGCTGCCCTGCTGTGCATCTGGGCGTCTCATCCTCCTCATTGTGCCGATGAGGATGCTGACCCTCCAGGGCCAAAGAGCTGCCTGCAGCGGAGGTTGCATCTGGATCTAAGTCTGAGACGGCCTCGTCCTCACCCTCCCGTGTCACTCCCAGGCCTGCTCCCTGCTGACCCCTCCCTACAAGCCAGGAAAGTGTACCCAATTACAAGCCATGGGGCTAAGAGAGGACAGCAGAGATGGATGAATTCACAGCCTTGGGCCTGGCTGGGGTCCGAAGCCTCCCTGGCCCAGGCTCCCGATTCCCTTGTTCCCTGCACCATGCTGCTGTTCCGGCACTGTGGTGCTGGGCCTCCAGCCTCACCTTAGAGGCCGGGTGAGGCCATGCTGGGAGAAGCCACCCGAGCAGCAATACGATGGACCTGGGCGAGCCCCTTGGGCTGCAGTGTTCGTCCAGCAGATTGGCACAGGCTGTTACTCTCCCAGTAGAGTCTTTATTTACTTTCTGAGCTCAGGAAAGCAAGTTGGATCACAAGGCTGGGGAAGAACTTGGAGGAGCCAGCCAGGTGACAGTTGGTCTTGGTCCCCAGGGGCTGTTTGAGGACAAACTGCTGCCTCCCAGGCTTGAGCGTGATGGTGGACAGGAGATGGCACTGTGCTGTTCAGCCAGCTGTGTCCAAACCGTGGCTCTGCCGTTTACCTCCTGTGTGAACGGCCTGAGCCCCAAAGTTCTGTCTGTAAAGTGGGGCTTCGTGACATTGAGCTGAGAGCACATGTGGAAGACGCAGCACAACCACAAAGTGTCTGCTCCTACCGTTATCACCTTTCTTCCCATATGTGCCTGGCAGAGTCAGGCTCAGCTTGCTGTGGCTGGCAGCAAACACAGCAAAGCCAGGAGTCATCAAGCAATCAGTGTATGGGTTGGGGTGGGGGATGCAGCAGGACCCCCTTCCCCTGAGCCCTGGCCTGCTGTGCAATGCACTGACTTCATCCTCTTCCTCCAGGGCTTCAAGGGACACACGGGCGATTCGGGTGCACCTGGTCCCAGGGTAAGTGCACATCTGGCCTCGGAGGTCAACCCTGGTGATTCAGCCTATGCTTGCTGGACAGAGGACTCCCAGGGCACAGGTGGGGCAGTTTTTGTTACCCGAGAGGGGACAGTGAACACACAGGCATAGATGGCACCATCAACCCCAGTCACACTCCAGTTCCTCTAGGAAGCTTCTTAGGAGGCTAGACATCGATGTCTAATTGGTCTAATTGTTGGCCAAATCAGTGTGGACTCTGATGTCCCCATCAGCTGTGCCAGGCCCTGGGAGGCCAGGACTACTGTTAGGCTGATTTCACAGAGGGGAAGCCAGAGGATGTGAGAACTTTTCTCCAGGTCCTTGCATTTGTAAGTGGAAGACATCAGCTTTAACCCAGATGGAAAACACTGGGGCCCATTTTCTAACCGCTTGACTTGACCTCAGGGTGAACGGCTCAGCACAATGTATGTTCTAGACAACCAGGACATGGCTGAGGTGTGGAAAAGGCCCAGGGCCCTGTGGATAAGGAGGTGGAGTGGTTGGCCCAACACTTGGCTGCTGTTCTTTCCTGCCTACGCTGCCCACACAGGCACAGCATGGCCCAGAGATGGCCTTGAGTGCACACAGACCCCAGCTCAGAGCCAGCCAGGGCTCCGTGGCAGAGGCTGCTCTGCCCTCTGGGGGTTGCTTTCTGGTGGGTGGTACCCTGGATCCCTCCAGTGCCCAGACCCCCAGGTGCCTCCGTGGCCAAGGCAGCCCCTCTCCTAACAGCAGCTTTCTGTTTGCAGGGCGAGCCTGGTGCCATGGGACCCCCTGGCCAGGAGGGGCTACCAGGAAAAGATGTAAGTGTGGGAGCCTGGGGCCTGGGTAGACTTCGGGGTCTCGGGAGTCGCCCAGAAACTGTACCATAGGGGTTGGTGGCAACACCAAGAGGAGCACACACAGGGACAGCACAGAATGGCTTTCTGCCTGGGGTCAGTGTCTGGACCCTGCAGTGGTCAGGAGGCTTTTCTATCTCAACCATGATTTGCTGGGATCGGGCCTTAGCAGACTTGAGAGGCCGGTGTCCCTCCTGGGTCATTTCTCCACCTTCTCAGTGCCGAAATCAATCACGCACCCACCGCCACCCCTGCTTCGTGACATTGCACTTCATACAGTTCCTACAGCTCCTGCTCTTGTTTGTCTTGGGACCTAGATGGGGCAAGTAGAGTTCTTAGCCCTACTGTGCAGATCCAGAGATGTTAAGAACTTGCACGTGGTCACACAGGGAGTCAATCTCCCAGATGTGCCGGCTCCTGGAGAACCAGCTTGGAGTGGTGTCCTGCAGGGATGCCCATCATGTGAGGCTGCAGCTTGGCCTCCTGGGTGTGTGCTCCTGGTCTACAACTTGGGCACTAGGGGCCTGAGGTCCCACATGGCCCTCTGCCCAGTCTTTGTATCTGTCAGGAGTGGCCTGCTGGACACTTGCGAGGTGGGTTTCTCCCTGGTGACTCTTGATACAGCCAGAGCACATTGGCTTTTGCAGGATCTGCTCTCCCTGCTGGGAGGGATCACGAGAGAAATCCTGTCTCGTCCACATGTGTCTTTTTAGCATTGATTCTGTTTTAGAAACCAATCCTGAGTGTGGAGCGTCCCCCTGTCCCCACGGCTAAATGCAGAGCCCATCCCCAGCATAGCCCCAAAGACCCCTCCCGCTGCTGAAGGGCAGTGTGAAGATCCTGGTGGAGCCTGCTGCCCTCACTCCACTTTGTGATGTCAGGAGCCCCCCGGCAGAGTGGGGCTGAGTCAGCTCCCCAGCAGCCAGCGTCCAGCCTGGATGCAGGATGATGGACGATGCTCTCTTGCCCACCTTCTCTGCCTTCTGATGCTTTTCATTTTAAAAATCCATTTTTGAGCATGTTTTCCAGCCCACTGGTTGTCGAAGCATGTCCCAGCTTCTGTTTGTTCACCCATTCCATGGTCGGGCCCAACCTATTCCGTGAGTGTTCCAGAAAGACTGTGCAAACTGGAGGGTGTTGTGCACTGTGGCACGTGACGACTCAGGCCAGTGCAGCTCTGGGGTACTGGCCAGAGAGTCGGAAGAAGCATCTCTCTTCAAGAGCGCGTCTCTTCTCTGGTCGCTTCTCTCGGTTCCACATGGAGCTGCCAGGGGTCCCTGCGAATCTGGGCAGAATGTGCATAAGCCAGCAAATAAATGCAGGGGTGCAAAACCAGAGCTTCCGGGAACTTCCTCAGCTCCCGAAAGGAGTTTGCCTGGATTCAGGACAGCTGACAATTCACTTTGAAAGTTTTACGGTCCATTTTCCTCTCTTTCGGGTCATGTGGTGAAATTTGGTACATGTTAGAAGCTGTGCCCATGACCGTGTTATCACACTGCCCCTCTCTGTCTGTTCCAGGGTGATACTGGACCCATTGGGCCACAGGGTCCCCAAGGACTGAGAGGCCTACCGGTGAGTTTTGCTCAGAGACTGATTCTCTGGGGCTTTTTCCACGGTGATGCGGGGTTGGTCTGCCTGGCTCAGCCATCTGCATTGTTAAAGAATGGCACTTTGTCCTCCTGGTCAGCAAAGGGCCACCACTGCCAGGCTGTCCCCTGGGGCCATCCACTTGCAATCTAGACATTGTCACCCAGCAGGGCCTGGAGGACCTCCTCGTGGGGCCTGCTCTGGCTTTGGGCCATGCAAAGGGCTGGTCCTGGCTCTGCGCAGCAGTGTCCCAGGTCCACCGAGACAACAGCCAGAGATGAAGTGGCCTGAATGGCAGGAGTGTGGATGAAGCTGTCAGCAGAGCTGCTGCCTTCTGAGGCTGCCAGGGAGACTGCCCTGTGTGCTCCCCAGCTCCCGGGGCTGCAGGCCAGCCTTGGCCTGTATCTGCCTTCACCTGCACATGGTGTCTCCCTGGGTTCATTTCTGTCCCTAAGTGTCCCACCCCTTGTAATAAGGATACCAGCTTTGTTGAGTTAGGGCCCACCCTGCTGCTGTATGAGCTCATCTTAGCTGATTGCATCTATAAAGACCCCATTTCCAAATAAGGTCCCATTCTTTAAGTCATTTATTTGAAAGGGGTATGTGGGGGTGGAGAGAGAGAGAAGGATAATCTTTCATCTGCTGGTTCACTCCCCAAATGGCCACAGTGGCAGGGGATAGGCCAAGCCAAAGCCAGGAGCCAGGAACTCCATCAGGTCTCCCTACATGGGAGGCAGGGACCCAAGCACTTGGGTCATTTTCCTTTGCTTTTTCACATGCATTAGCAGGGAAATAGCCAATAAGGCCCCAGTCTGTGGCAATGCACGTTACGATTTCAATGTATGGATATTGAAGGGGACACGAGTCAACTCCTGACACTCTGTGTAGTTGACAAATATTCTGGATATTATCCTTGCCTGTTCATGTACCTAGGAAACTCCTTCTAAGAGCAGCCCGAGAGAGGTGGACGATAGGCATTAAGGTGCCTAGAGCGTAGGGGAAAGCAGGTGTGGCCTGGCTTAATCCCAGAGCCCGCTGCTGAGAGGCTGCTGTGTCTAGCATCCCGAACGTGGTCCACACTGGTGGTAGAAGGGGCCACACAGAACTGAATGTACAACACCGTAAGAAAAATTTCCTCCTCACCACCACCCCATCCCACACTGCAGAGCGTATCACTGTTAACATTTTATGCACCTTTTAGAATGTTCCAGAACACCTGCAAGGCTATAAACAGAATAGATACTTTTACTCAGCACTTTACCAGTTGCAACTGGCATATCTGGTATGGTTTTGTATATGCTTGTGTCTATTTTTTTCTGAATGAGTAGTAGAACAAACAGGTGCATAAGCCCTAGATACATTGTCCTCACAAGTCAAGGCTACACAGCCAGTAAGAGTTGTAGGAGGGATTCGAACCCAGGACACTGGGACCCTACATAAGGCGTTTGCCAGCCCACACTGGGCACTGCCATGTGCCCTGTGGAGGCAGGCCACATGAATTGAATGCCACACCTTTTCAACCTCATCAGGTGAAGCCACATTATCCCCATAAAACTGCCCCACCCCCACCACTCAAGAGCACTAACACCCAGGCTAGGCTTCCTGGGGCCGGCATTCTCAGGGGGTGCAGGAGCTGGTTCTTAGGGTGTTGAAAGGTGCCGCTCATGGTACACTGACACGAACGTATGTGTATGGTTTGACAGCAGTGTTAGAATCACCCAGTGATTAGCATAAAGTGTCTAAAACATCAACTAAGAAAGGATTGGTGCCGAGAGTGGGGGACCCTGTGTAGAGTGGCAGGGGCTGGGCCCTCCTGCTCTGCTGTGGGGCTTCGACAACCCACCTTGGAGTAAGCCCTGTGGCTTTGGTGCCTGACTGTCCTCAGCCATCCTGGGAGCTGGGGGAGTTTCTTCACCTCTCCTGGTTAGCAGGTGGAAGGATACAGTTGGTAGCACAGTAGGAGAACAGTGGCTGACAACACTTAATTGTCTATTTCAAATTAGCTAGCAGGGAGGTTTTTGAATGTTCTCAACACAAAGAAATGGGAAATGCCTGCAGTGATAGATATATTGATTAGCCCGATCTAATCACCACACGGTTATTGAAATGACACAGTACTGTACCCATCAATATGTGCAATAGCATGTACAATGTAATTACAATGTCAATTAAAAATAGAAGTGGGTGGGCATTTGACTAGAGGTTAAGGTGCCCAGTGAGAAGTTCAAATCCCAGAGCGGAGTACCCAGATTTTATATCATGTCTCCGCTCCTGCCACCCATGTGGGAGACCTGCATTGAGTTTCCATCTCCTGCCCTGCCCAGTGTGGGCCACTATAGGCATTTGGGGAGTAAATCAGTAGATGGAAGCTCACCCTTTCCCTCTGCCTCTCGAACAGTTTTAAAAATTTAAATACATTTTCAAAATCAACAGTCACACAGAGGTAGGAATAGTGAACGTGGAGATCCTCTCATAGCCGGTGGGCTCAAACAGTTGGGGACTATTGGCTGCATTTGTATAACTGATACATTGTGTTCTCTCCAAATCCTGAGAGCCAGGTGCTGGGGTTGTGTGTATTTCCAGAGGAGACATGGAACCACACAGCAAGGAAGTAGCAGAGCTGGGCTTGGACTCTAGTGGGCTGGCTCGAGTCTGCAGCTAAAGCACCTGCCCTGGGCCTGTGTGTGTCAGATTTCCTTGCCAAGAAGGCCATCTGGAAACAAGCAGCTTAGGGCTACGGAGCTCTGTCCAATTGGGCAGGGGGCTGTGGCCTGTGTACCTGAGCCACACAGAAACCAAAGGGCTCGAAGATTGGGGCAGGAAGAGCAGCTCCATGGCCGGGGAAGGCACCGGGTCCCAGCCTCAGTAGTGGCCTGAGCCGCCCACCTGCTGCAGTCTGTTTTGGTGCCATGTGCCACTGTGTCCTGGCCTCTCTGCTCCCTACAAATACAGGAGCAGAGGAGGAGGAGAGATGCGATTTCCATAGGGATGTGCCCAAGTGTGTATTTTTAGAGGGACACAGATGGGTGGGTGGGCGGAGCGAAGCAGTACTCCCTGCAAGGCTGAACATGGGAGGCGGTTGACGAAGACCAGCGCGCTGCTCCCATGCAGCCCTTGGTTGTCCCACAGCCCCAGGCTGGTCCTGCATGCTCTGTGCGCCCGTTTCCTCTTCTGTGACATGGATAAAGACATGTACCCTGCACGGCTCCCGGGAGGATCTGGCGAGATGAGGCCCCAGGAATCACCTGCGGTCACACAGGCACTTTGTAGGTGCCAGACAGCCTTTTTTTTTTTTTAAATCACTCACCCCTAGTCACATCCTTGGTGAGGGGCAGAGCAGGAGAGGGTGGGCTGAGTGCTGTGTAAGTTCAGATCTTGGCTCTCCCACCTCCCTCCTCTCAGGCAGGTTGCTTATTTGGCATTGCTCCATTTCAGCTTCCTCATTTAAAAAATGCTGCTGATGCTTGCATGTCATGAGAGCAGCGAGGGATTAAATGCAGGAGACACCCTTCAACAAGGGGCAGGAAGCTCCGATCTTGCTCAGCTACTCCTGACCGGAGCCGGCGCTCCACACACTCCGCAGATCGGGCAGGGTGAATGCAGAGGGCCGAGGATACGCCAGAGCATCCAGAGGAGACGAGAGCCCCCGTGTGCCTGGATGCCGGGGGTGTGAAGAGAAGAGCAAGGCACGGGCCCTGCCTTTAGGTTACTCTTGGCAGGAAAGAATCCGGTGAAGGCTCAGTACCCATGGGAACATGGGGGCTCATCCTGGGGAAGTGTCATGTGAATTTTAGGCTCAGTAGGAATCAGACTGATCCTGAAAGGCAGTACGTTAGGTGCATCTCGAAGTTTTCTGATTATTACTTCAAGGATCTTACTGGGTAAATGCAATTGTCAGAACTATGGATGGGGCCTGCTCTGTGGCATAGTGGGTAAAGCCACCGCCTGCAGTGCTGGCATCCCATATGGGCGCTGGTTTGAATCCTGGCTGCTCCACTTCCGATCAAGCTCTCTGCTATGGCTTGGGAAAGCAGTAGAAGACGGCCCAAGTCCTTGGGCCCCTGCACCCTTGTGGGAAACCCGGAAGAAGCTCCTGGCTTCAGATCGGGGCAGCTCCAGCTGTTGCAGCCATCTGGGGAGTAAACCAGCAGATGGAGGACCTCTCTCTCTCTTTTTGCCTCTCCTTCTCTCTGTGTAACTCTGACTTCCAAGTAAATAAATAAATCTTAAAACTATGAATGAACCCAAAACACTCAGAGGATGTTAGGATCAGGAGCGTCAACCCCAGATTGGGAGTGAACGGAACTTCTCTGTAACTCTAGCTCTGCACAGGCTGCTTTGCTTCTCTGTGCCTCGGCGATTTCATTTACTACATAGGGAAGTGGCAGTGCCCCTAGTGAGGGGGCACAGGGAGAGAAGCAGGGGACTTGCTTCCCAAGCCGAGAAGGCAGCCATGACTGAGCCATCGGTGTAGGTTGGGTTATGTTAGATACTTGTTCCCTCACCCAGCACTGGAGTTGAAAGGTGAGTGAATGAATGGATGAATGAATGAATGTAGTCATGATTGCCTACTGTGTCATGGAAACCAGTCCCTGGTCCAGGCATTTTTAGGGCTGTGGACTCATTTAATTCCCTAACAATGTTATGAATACTATTACGATCAAGTATTACAAGTGCCTTCTACAAGTTGAGAAACATCCTGAGATGCAGTGGTTTGCCCAGCGTCACACTGGCATGAGCAACAGACTCTGCGTGATGCCAGGCCTGCCACGGCCGGGAAGCTCCTTGTTCTGCTCTCCTGCCCTGCAGTGCCCCGACAGGGAGTCCCGCCCTGCAGTGCCATGACAGGGAGTCCCGCCCTGCAGTGCCCCGGCAGGGAGTCCCGCCCTGCAGTGCCATGACAGGGAGTCCTGCCCTGCAGTGCCCTGCAAGGAGTCCTGGCTGAATTCCCATTTCTGTTTCTTCCTCCAGGGTAAGAATGGATCGCCTGGCTCTCCAGGAGACCCCGGCCCTCCAGGAAGCCCTGTAAGTGTCCGGGGCTGTGGTGATGTCATCAGGGCAGGCCCAGGCCGAGCACGGAGGCTGGCAGCACAAGCTGTCTGGCCTGTCCCTGGAGGTATTGAGTGGGATAAACGGGCGGAAGGCAAGAGGATCCAGGGAGCCACCTCCCCTGAAGGCTTAAAGCACTCGTTATGCCCTGGGCACTCTTTTCTGTCAGAGCTGAAACAAACCTGTAATACCAGGCTACTTCAAAAAGTTCATGGAAAAATAAAAGCATGGGCTTATTTTGGTGCAACACCAATGTTGAAATTGTACTTTTTCACAAATTCGTTTTCAAATATTATGAAAACATTTTGCACCAAGGAAAGCTCATTCTTTTAATTCCAGTTTCCATGAACTTTCTGAAGTCCCCTCCGAAGGCTGCACAGTAGGAGTCGGATGTGTTGCAGGGTGGGAGGACAGGGTCAGGCAGAGCAGCCGTGCCCACCTGAGATGACAGGCCAGGTGTGAAACCAGAGACAGACGTGGGGTCAGGGGTGAGGACAGCAAGCAGCATCAGTGGTCAGTGACAGAAGGGGGTGCTATGATGGCAGCAGTGCCCTGGTCACTGGAGAGAGGATTGGGGGTTTGGGGTTCAGGCTTGGCTGATAGCAGATGCGGTGAGGAAGAGGACTCTTTTGAGTTCCAGGGTTGAACGGGGCAAAGCCTGGCCACTAATCTGCATCCCCCAGCCCAGACTTCTCATCATTCCAGTTGCTAGGAGTGTGGTTCTTTTCAGAAGGCCATCTGCAAGGGGTGCTGAGTTAGCCACAATTGCACTGGGCCTACCCATTCTGGTTGGTGAACTTGGCATTGGGAAAAGCAAGGTGGCCAGCTCACCCCAGTTGGGAAAACCAAAGTTCCAGGGACATGGGCCCTTGGTTATCCTCATGGAGACCATTTCCCTCTGTGTTAAGGACCTCACTATCCAAAGAGCCATGACGTGGGGTGTAGCTGCTGATGAGACAGAGCAGGTGGGGTGGGATTGATCCATGAGGCTGCATCCAGTACTCAGTACACCACTGGCCCCAGAAGAGCTGGCCCGCCCATGGTGGCTTCCCAGGAAGATTCCCAAAGAGTGACCCTACCCAGCATGAGCCTTGGCAGCCTTGGGGGAGGAAGTGCCCATCTCAGTTTTGAAGGAACCATAGTTTGTAGAAAACAGAGTTAAAAGGTAAGTTTATTTTGGTGCAAAACTTTAAAATCCACTAGTTTTTTCATAATATGCATTTTTCATAACTTGTTGAAGCTCAGGACATGGCCAGTCTTCCTCCCTTGCCCACAGCAGTGCTGTCGGGTCATTCCTCTCCCTGATGGGAGAGGGGTCTTGTGTTCCTCTGTTCTGTGACCATGTCGGGCCTCTGGAGCTCAGAGTGGTCAGAGTTATGAATCTGCCTGTTGACACTTGACAGACTAATTCCCTGTTTTCCCTTCACAGGGCCAGAAAGGAAGCAAAGGAGAAAACGGAAGCCCGGGCCTTCCTGGCTTCCTGGGTCCCCGTGGGCCTCCAGTAAGGAGAACAGCAGGGCTGGGGCAGGGGGCAGGGGGCGGGATGGGGGAACATGAGGTCTGGCCCCAGGTGTAGCTTGCACATGCGGCACCTCCTCTGCCACCTCCCATGTCCTCGGGTCCACTGGCATGGGAGATAATGATCTGGTGTGGGGTTGAAGTGCATCACGATTTAGGACACAGAGGGAGGCTCAGAGGTTGCACCTGTGTGAGGTGCGCAGCCCCAGCCATGAGGCCTTAGGAAAGTCTGTAACTCTGTGCCTTGGCTGCCTCCTTACTCAGGGGTAACAGCAGGATGTGCCTCGGAGGCCTCAGTGAGACAGTTCAAATAAAGGGAGGCACAGTGGTGCCGGCCCATGGCAGGTGCCAGCGGACCCGATTGATTGTGATGGTGTTTGTGGTGGGATGGTAGTGACGAGGATCCTAGGTCTCCAAGGGCCCTTGGCAATCGCTTTAAAGGCAAGCAAGTCTGGGCTATACGGTGGGAACCTGAAGGTGGTCTATTCGAGGCCACCTGGGAAATTTGCCCTCCAGCTGGTACCCGAGTCTGGGTCTCCTGGCTTGAAGACTTGAGGCAGAGAGAAGCCCTGGGGAGAGCTGTGCTGGACCGGGAGTAGACGGATGCGGAGGGATTCAGACACTTCCAAATGTAGGCCGTGATGCCTTCTGCACGATCCAGCGCACACCTTCGACTGTTGACCCACGAACGAGGGCCGTCTGTAACCCCCCAGGGAGAAGAGCTCACCCTTGTTCCCATCTGGCCCCTGCCAGTGGAATTCTGACCCCTCCGGGTACCTCCACTGCCAGCCAAGGCCATCCCATGCCAGGCGGTAGCCCCTTCTTCACTACTCTAACATGCTGCCCTAGCTTGCACGACTCTCTCCAGCCGTCTTTGCTTGGGTATATGCGCTCGGTTGCTCCCCTATAAAGGCCAAAGTCTTGGGGCAGGTATTTGGCTCGGCAGTTCAGATGCCCACACCCCACACCAGAGTCTCTGGGTCTGGTCTGACTCTAGCTTCCTGGAAGGGCAGAATGGTTCAGGTACGTGGGTCCCTGTCACTCATATTGGAGACTAGGATTGAGTTCCTGGTTCCTGGCTTCAGCCTCTAGCCCGGGGTGGTTTTAAGCATTTGGAGTAAAGCATTAGATGGGAGATATCCCTTTCTTTCTTTGTATAGCTGTCCTGTTCCTCTACTTCTCAAATAAGTGATTTGTTTTAAAAAAGCCGAAGTCCCCTTCTCCACCCCATGGTTAACCCTGTGGCTGCCACCGAGCAGCCAGGCACCCGTTCATCTCAAGGCATTGCCAGGGTTGCTCCTCAGCTTGATAAGAGCAGCAGGGTCGTCCCGCCCTGCTACATGCCCCTTGCCATTCTGAGCACTTTACAAATGCTAATGCGTTTAAATCTCAGGGCACCGCTAGGAAGCAGACTGTTACTCCCATCTTACAGATAAAGAAACTGAGGCACACAGAGCTTAAGGAAAGAGATTGTGAGGATGTTGTCCAAGATGGAGAGTGAGAGCCAAGAGGGGGAGGAATCACAGTTTGTCCTTAGAACCCAGTGTCTCACTGGGGTCTTATTCCATACACCACAAGCCTGCGTCTCAGAGGCCTCCCTACCCCAGATGGCCACGTTGTAAAATCCACGTCATCACACCTAGCCCGCTGGCACAGAGACCAGAACCCGTGCTTCCCTTTTCCACTCTGACCATTCTGTGCCCACCTCTGTGCGGCTGGTGAGAGCGCCATGCTTGGAATGCCCGGGGTCAGCTGGCCGGTCCATTGCTGTCTGGGCTGGTCCATGGCTTGAGTGAGGATGTCGCCTGTGAGTGTGGTTCAGCTACTTACAGTGTGCAGCTGCTGCAGAGCCAATGAGTTCTCTTCTGTTCACAGGGAGAGGCGGGAGAGAAAGGAGTTCCAGGCAAGGAGGCAAGTATCACAGCTCCTCTCCCCTCACCAGCCAGCCCTTCCTGTGAGAGCTGTGAGGCCGTCTTCATGGATGGGAAACCTGTGCAGTCTCTTGGGGCCCTGGACTTGGACAGTCTTTACGTTTGCTCATTGCTCTGCCTTTGTTGTCCTGGAATATTTAATGCCTTGTAAGCGAGGAGCCCACATTTTAATTTTGCAAAGAGCCCTACAAGTTATGCAGCCAGTGCAGGCGTGCTGTGTGGATGCGTTTCTTCAGCACCAGTCCATCAACAAGCCCTGTCCACTCTGACTTCGCACCCACTGGGCGTATCACTCACTCACTGGATGGTCACTGCGTCCTCCTGCTCACTGGACCCAGGGTGCATCGACCCCACATGTTGTGGTTGGGCTGCTGCCTGCTAAAATTTGCTCAGATTTTCCACTGCATAGAGAATAAAGCCCAGGCACAGTAGCCTCCGAGGTCTTCCCTTTTCTGACCCGTGTGAAGGGGCCAACGTATGTTTCTGGGGCCAGAGGACAGCCTCGGCCAAGTCCACAGAGCTCCGGAGTTGTTCCATCTCATGAGTGAACATAGGCTCGTCCATCCAGGAGAGAGGACATGAGCTCCTGGGCTGAACTTGCTCCCCCAGCGTCAAGCCCTGCAGTGCTGTCTTTTGAACACCTGCCCCATGCAGAGCAGCATGGGGGCACAGTGGGAAGCGGGGAGTCCACAGACCGTGCTTTCCAAGTGCTCATAGTCCAAGGGGAAAGCAGGCACATCCTGCCACCACATGTCGGGGAAGAAGTGTCAGCTGGCAGGGGAGTGACCATGTCTGTGGACAGGCCAAAGCTTTGCAGAGCAGGTGGAGAGGGGCTGGGGCAGAGAGGGAGGAAGGAAACTTCCAGGTGGAGGGGAGGGTGGAACAGAGGCCAGGAGGGTGGGTGGCGTCTCAGTAGCGGGCCCTACAGAGCCATTTCCCTTGTCCTGATGCAACTTCTAAGAAATGGGCTGGGAGATACTGGAGAGGTGGCTTCCAAAATGCTGGCCAGCCAGGGAAGGCTTCCCAGAAGAGAGTCCTAAGGCCAGGGGCAGTTGGTTATCTCAAGAAGTGAGGAGCATGCTACAGGCACAGGAAGGATGGTGGCCATGAGAAAGCAGAACTGTGTGCTGTCTGCTTGGGAGGTTGGGGCCCTTAAGTGACTTGCTTTGGCCGGAGTTGAGTCGAGGGCAGCAGAGGTGGTGAGAGCTTTTCAAAGCCTGATTCTCACAGGAGCCCTGAGCATGCTAAGATGCACGGGGTTTGTCCTGAGTGAGGTGGAGGCATCCAGAGGGACCCAACCATAGCCTGGTGCCCTTGGTCGAGAGTGGGCAGTGGTCAGAGGCACGGGGAGAAGAGGACGTGCACCGATCCTTCCGACATTCAGACAAACCAGAAGGGGGCTTGTAGGAAGCCCGCGTCTCCAGGATCCCTTGTCCTCAGCACACAGGCACACAGGTTGTGTCAAAGAGCTGAGGAAGGCAGCGATGCCAGTGCAGGTCGGCCTGGGGGAATGACCTCTGCCTTGGTCTCATTGCAGGGTGCCCCAGGGAAGCCGGGAGACCCAGGACCCCGAGGAGAAAGGGTATGTGAGGGTGTATGTGGAGCACATCAAATGTGACTCCTCATGGTGGCTGGGAACATTGAAACCGGTGCTTGTGCAAGGCAGGCAGTACACAGTGCATCTTGGATGGCAGCTGCTAGTCCCCGCTACCCCCCTGGAATGCCCTGAGCCCCGCAGTGCGAGGTCACCCCCACCCCGATATTGTTGTAGTCAGCCTTGTTAATTCTCTTCCTTTGGTTATTTGAAGGCGTTAAATTGTCATACTTGCAAATTCAAAGACAAGTGTTGGCGACTTTGACAGATCCCGTTCTCCCCGAGTGCGAAAGCCTGTGCTCTGCTCCCAAAGTGCCGATTTGCCGGGAGCCAGATTTGTCGCTGGAGGTGACAAGGGAACAGATTTGCCTGTAATGAGTCGCCTTGGCACCACACTCTGAAAGCCTTTCTTTACATTTCATTTCTCCAAAAATCAACAGCGGGGAAGTCTTGTTTGTGTGCAGAGGAAACAGCACGGGGTGGGGGGGGGGGGGCGGTTCCACACACTGGCTGCTGTCCTCTCTCTGTTCCACCCCCAACCCCCACCCCAGTTGTGTACCATAGTCCTGCAAAGAGGTTCTCTCAGCTTCCCTTGCAAGTTGGACAGGGAGAGAAGAGAGGGAGAGCAGACTCCCTCTCCTCTCCCAGGCTGTGTCCCTGAGTGACAGGGCCAGGCACTCATGGGAGCTGTTGCTGGGGTTTGGGCTGGGAGCCAGGGAATTCAGACCACAAATTAGACTGTCTTTCCTAATACCTAATCGATACACGGAGAGCTTCCCTCTCTCCGTTAAGTGGTTTCACGGAGCATTGCCAGGGAGCTGTTGGATTCCCCATTCCTTTGTTCTCCTGGGAGTATCTGAAATATGGGCCACATGCGCGCCCCAGAGTGCGGTGAGATGTTTAATGAGCAGAATGGCTGCAGTGCACCTGTGTGGCCAGGTCAGGGCCTCTATCCACGCCTGTACCCAGGATCGCCGGTAGGGATTGCAACGTCGCCCTGAAATGCATCCTACTTGGAAAAACTGAAGTGACTTCCTGGATCCGGCTAAACTAATGTGGAAACATTAGAAGCAGTACAAGGACGTGGTTGAACAGTGAAATTGCAAACCAATGAGTGTCCCTTCTGTCTCAGCACTCGGACCACCTCCCCCAGGGCCCATCCCGGCTCCTCTGCTGTTCATCTTTGCGGAGAGCAGCATGCGGCCTGCTTCTGCCTCCTCCCCCACCCTGAGGTCTCGCTTTGCCCACAGTCTTGCTGCCTTCTCCCTGCAGCACGTGTCTCAGGATGATTTGGCAGCTGCACAGGCCACAGCCAGGCCACATTTGCAGCGACCCTCCTGCTCCTATTCTCTGCTCCCTCCCACCAAGAGAATCCCATCACACCCAGGGGTCCCTGCTGTGGCCACCATATTTTCAGACCCACCGACAGTTGGGAGTTGCTGGTCAGACACACAGCAGCACCACTAGGCAGGGGCCAGGACTCCCTCGCCTGGGGTGTTCCTGGTTCCCAGGTCATTGATGCAGCCCTTCGATCTCTGGGTTGGGGCTACAGGGGATATCTTTGACTGTGAGAACCCTTTTTTGTGGACTCAGGGGAGCAGAGAGGAGGGAGCTGTGGCAGCCTGTGGGGGAGTGCCCTGTCCTTCCAGCTGGACAGAGAGCAAGACCGGGCCAGGACTGTTGTCTCAGAGGAGCTGCACTCCTGGGGTGCAGGTTGGCCTTGGGGTATGGAAATCAAAGTGCCTGTGTGGTCCTGTACAGTTGCTGTGTGGCCGTGGGCAGGTGGCTTTCTCTCCTGGGCCCCGATGCCTCCATGGACACAATCCAGAGGAGGACATGGAGATTCTGGGGCCCTCTCACCACAAGTCACACACGTGGGACAGCTAGGACTGCAGCCTCCCCTCCAGAGGGAGGCAGGAGACAGGGAAGGGCCTCCCTCCCTCAGCAGAACCAGCCCCCTCTGCCTGGGCTGCACCTGCTGGCCTTGAAACTCACTAACACTTCTTTCCTCCTCTAGGGAGATCCTGGGATCAAAGGGGACAAAGGAGCCCCAGGTGGGAAGGGCCAGCCTGGGGACCCTGGAACCCCAGGCCACAAAGGCCACACAGGCCTGATGGGCCCACAAGGACCGCCTGGAGAGAGCGGGCCAGTGGGGCCTCCAGGACCCCCGGGCCAGCCAGGATTTCCAGGGCTGAGGGTAAGGATACCGATGGTTGCTCCAGACATGGGGTAACTCCAAGCCCGAGGGGAGGCCGGGGAAGTGTATGACCTTCAGAGGGTCCAGGGTACAAACTCCATCTTTCCTGGCCATGTGACTCTCTCCACGCCTGCTCTTCCTTGTCTGCAAGAAGGGAAACGTCTTCCTGTTGGCGTGAAGATGAATGGAATCCGGTGCACGGCCTGGGAGGTGTGCAGAAACAGTCCCTGACCCGTTCCACCCCGGTCGCTGTGCGGCCGAGTCCTCGGGCCCTCGCTCAGTTGGCCGTAGAGCTGCTCCACCCCTGGCCCTGCACGGAGGGTGATGAAGGCTCCAGCTCTCAGTGTCTGAGCTTTGCTGCCGGATGGACCCCCTCTGCTTGATCCCTGGCATCACTGCACTTCCTCCCGCCTCCCTGGGCTACTAGGGTTTTCCCTCTGCATCTCTATTTCCCTGAACGTAAAGAGAGAGACTTGTATCCAGTCGTGTTTATTTTTCTTTTTGCACATGTGAGCGGCAGAACTTTCACATGGCTTTGTAACACAGGATCACGCTGGCCGTGAAAGATGGAGGCCAACTCCCCAGTTCACGTGCCGGAGGGGGCAATTGGCAGGCCCAGGTGCCTCCCTGCCCCCTCACTGGGCATCCACATTCCTGCCAGCTGTGGCACTCCGTGGTTCTGTCACCTTGTGATGGCAGTGGTCAGCCTGAGTTCCATCTACCTCATAGAGATCAGGCAGCCAGGGTCTCTCAGACGCGCATGTGTGTGTGTGTTTGGGAGGGGTGGCTGGAGATCTTAGGGTGCTGTCAAAGGCCACTGGACCTCTGCCGAGTTCTCCCAGCCCTGCCGCCCTGGGTAGTGATGGAAATTCTGGCAATGTCATAAGATTCTTGGCCAGAAAGAAAAAGCAACGAAGTGGATATGGTCCATGCCTGGACCCTGGCCGGCTGTGGTGACGACAGAGATGGGCCTGTCCCTGTAGGGGCTGGGCATGGCCCTGATGGACTCAGAAGGGAGGGATGAGCCTGGTGGGGCATAACTGCCCCTCTAGAATCTTCTAAGACTCCCATGCCCCTGCATGAGCTTGGAGACTGCACTTTGCATGTCTGAACAAACAACTTGTCAGCTCTGAGAATCAAGCCCCAGGTTCCATTGGAACAGAGGAAGCCAGACCCTGGGATCCAGAGGGGCCCGTAGTAGCTGGACACAGGGAATCAGACATGGTCTCAGGCAGGAGGCAGCTGTCACCTGTCACTGAGAAGTGGGTGGGAATTTGGCAAGATGACATTAGGGCCAGACCTCCTGGGCCCAGCTCTGGGGAGAAGGTGTGGATAGAAGTCATGGGCACAGTGGTTTGTGTGAGAGAGGAACACCACGAAAGAGCTGGACATGTGTGCAGGGAAGGGCAGCAGTGGCCCAGGAGAGGGTGCACAGATGTGGCCAGGACTGGACTGGGAAGCAGGGCTTCCTCATGTGTGTATTGCCGTGAGCTCCCTGGTTTTGTGACCCCTTGGGTGTCATGGATGGCAGGAGTTCCTGGGAAGATCACTAATGCCGCGCTCCCTCCCTCCTAGGGGGAGTCTCCCTCCCTGGACAGCCTGCGGCGGCTCATTCAGGAGGAGCTCGGGAAGCAGCTGGAAAGTGAGTAGCTGGGCTGCACTCCGCCTTGCAGGCAGGAGCCCGGGAGGCGGCCCTGTCACTCGCGGGTACTTGGGCCATGGGTGTGGGCATCTCAGATGTGGTGGATGAGCCTCAGACACACAGACCCCCTCCAGCTTCTGCTTGATGGCCTCTGGCAAAGGGAGTGCCCTATAGGAAGTCAGCTCTGCTGGGATCCACTGTTTATTCTGTATGGACATTTATCTGATGGATACATAGTTTGGGGAGGTCTGCAGTGCCCCACCCCCCCCCGACACTGTGCCCTGAGCTCATGGTGTGGGAGAGGAGATAGATGGGGGACAGGCAGGACAGTTTCAGTACAGCGAGCCAAGCTCTGTGGTTGAAAGTGGCACAGATGACATGAGAGATGAAGACACCTGAGTCAGTTCAGGGAGCAGGCCCTGGACGATGGATTGAGATTCCAGACCTTTGAAACAGGTGTAAAGTCCCCAAAGTAGTTCCTCCCAGGAGGTGGAGTTTTGTTTGTTTTTTTTTTTAAATTTTGAAAGGCAAAGTTGCAGAGACAGGGAAGGAGACAGAAAGGGGTCTTCCATCCACTGGTTCACTCCCTAAATAGCCACAACAGCATGGACTGGGCCAGGCTGATCTAGGAGCTCCCTCCAGGTCTCCCACATGGTTGCAGGGGCCCAAGGACTTGGGCCGCCATCCTCTGCTTCCCCAGGTGTAATAGTAGGAAGCTGGATTGGACGAGGAGCAGCCAGGATCGACCTGGTGCCCGTAGGGGATGCTGGCATCACAGGTGGTAGTTTTACCCACTATGCCGCAGTGCTAGCTCCCTTTAATTCCCTGTATCAGACTGTTACAGCCCCAGGTCTGGCGTGCGCTGGCGTGGCAGATGCTCAGGGAGTGAGAAAGGTAAGACAGCTATAGTAACTGCTCCTGCGGCCAGCACCTGCCTGTTAACACAGGGGAGATGCTGCCCAAGCTTTGGAGGCAGAGCTTGTTAGGAGCAGAGATGCTGAGTGACTGCCCGAGGCTGCGGAGCCGGGAGGCTGTGGCCAGGCTCTGCTCCCAGAATCCCTGCTTCTCACCCCCATACTCTGTTGCCATTCCCGTTCCCTCTGCACCGCAAGAGAAGAAAGCCACAGAGGGCCTTGCTGCAGGCACGAGAGGTTCCCATAGCTCCTTCCAGGCACAGTGGGGAGAGGTGCGTATTTATTCTCGGGGGTCACATCTCGGTTATTTTGCACCTGCCAGGTGCCAGACTCTGTGCTGGGTGTGATGACCCTGCCCTGCCCTCATGGAGCATGCAGGTGAACATGGCACCATCCCTGCACACGGAGAATAAAGACCACCAATCGGGGGAAGAGGGGTTGATGGAAGGAAGAAAACAAAGGCCAGCACTATGGGGATCGCTGGACGGTCAGGTCCTAAGACTGGGGCATGGAGATCCCTGAATCCCACTTCTGGGTGCTGGATTTAGCAGTGCTGGCAATGGCCTGTGCCCTGGGTTGCTGCCAGCCCAGGAGCAGGGCTGAGACCCGTGTGGACAGGTGTGGATGGAGCACCGTCCTTTGAAGGGGAAGCATTGGCTCTCCTTGAAAGATGAGGAAGTTCAGAGACGTTGCTCAGATTTCCCAGGTCAGAGATTAGGTCTCATGCCCCCCTGCCACCTTGTGAGGGCAGCGGGAGGCAGGGGCTGTGATGGGACATGGCCAGGCAGTCAGCAGGTCGTGACTCTCCCTTGGTTTTGAAATGCTAAGGGCCTTGGTGGCCTCCCGGCCTCTCTGACCTCAGTCACACTACTCCCAAGATGGCACACATGGACTGGATGATCTGCGACTATATGGAAAATAAGACCAGCACTTGGTGGCCATCAGGTGGGCACTGTATACCCTGCCCAGTAGGGAAGTGTTCAGAGCCAGCATCCGGACCTTGGCTTTCGTAATCAATTCTACGAGTCAATCATCTTAGATGTGGCACGGTCTTTTTTTTTTTTTTTTTTTTTTTTTTTTGACAGGCAGAGTGGACAATGAGAGAGAGAGAGACAGAGAGAAAGGTCTTCCCTTGCCGTTGGTTCACCCTCCAATGGCCGCTGCGGCTGGCGCGCTGCGGCCAGCGCACCGCGCTGATCCGATGGCAGGAGCCAGGTGCTTCTCCTGGTCTCCCATGGGGTGCAGGGCCCAAGCACTTGGGCCATCCTCCACTGCACTCCCTGGCCACAGCAGAGAGCTGGCCTGGAAGAGGGGCAACCAGGACAGAATCCGGCGCCCCGACTGGGACTAGAACCCCGTGTGCCGGCACCGCAAGGTGGAGGGTTAGCCTAGCGAGCCGCGGCGCCGGCCTGATGTGGCACGGTCTTGAATGGCCATGATAGCCGGCCAGCCGTTTACAGAGCAGCAACAGGCACCACACAGCTCTGTGTGCACCACTTAACCCCAGCGGCCTCAGCTGCATCAGCCAACAATCGGAGCAGCAACTGCTGCTGTGCTGGCAGCCAGCACCGACCAGGTGCTTGCAAGTGCCGGGCGCGCGTTCTCTTCCTATTCCGTCCACACACTGACGCGGCACCGCAGGTGTCCTTTCATCATCTCCATTTTTACACAGAAGGGCCAGCGCTGGGAGAGGTCAAGAGGCTCACAGCTAGGGGTGGCTACCCTGGCACCCCCACCCAGCAGCCTCGCTCCAGGGGCAGTGTCGGTCCCCAGTGAGTGGCCCCTGTGTCCTGCCCTGTCCTGCAGTGCCCTCGCTGTCCTCGCTGTGCCTAGCTTTGCAGTGAGTCACTGCTGTGCTCTGGCCTGCCACCCCTTCTTCATGCAATGTCTCTGTTCCTCCTCCACAGCCAAGCTTGCCTACCTGCTGGCCCAGATGCCCCCAGCACACATGAAGTCATCTCAAGGCAGACCCGGGCCTCCGGGGCCCCCAGGAAAGGATGGGCTTCCAGGCCGGGCAGGCCCCGTGGGCGAGCCAGGCAGGCCGGGCCAGGGGGGTCTGGAAGGACCCTCTGGACCAATAGGTCCCAAAGGTGAGTCGAGAGTGGAGGACGTGGGCTTTGCAGGCCACACAAGCGCTGTGAGGTACACCCTCCCAGCCGAGCACAGTGCATTGTTCATTGCACTTGTCTTCCCCGCAGCCTGGTAACACCCTGGATCTGGGCATTGTGTGATTGTTTCATATGCATGAGAGGTTTTGCTACTCATCAGTTTTGTGAATTATGTCGCTTCTGGGAAGGCTGCCTCCTTGTTCTCGCTCCATCTTCACTGCCCTGGTTTTGGGGGTAATGCATGTGGCTTGCTTCTTCTACCAGGTTTGGAACTAACTGAGGGATAAGACAGTTAATCTCCAGGCAAATGGAGATTAAATGGGAGCCTTAAAATCGGATGAAGTGGCTTTCAACTGCAGCTAAAAATGGCTGCAAACTGTCCAGCTGTCAGGCAGTGACCCATTTGGACACCAGAGCCCTGGATACCAGTAGGTCTGTCCTCCAGAGGGTGGAGCCTGTCCCACGTCTCACAGCCCCTGGTGTCCAGCAGTTCAGCACGCTCACTGCAGGCAGGCAGGCGTGGAGGAGAGGAGGGCCCTGAAGCTGAATTCTGCACAGTAATAACTCCCTCCTTTCTGATGAGGATTAGGCATTTTTGGAGTGTGGGGAGGATGTGTGGTGTAATTTGGCCACTGGGAGTTAGATGGGGTGCCCCTAACGTCTTCCTCTGCTGATCTCGTATTTCCTTATTAAATCCTTCTTCATTCATTCCCACATTGTATCTTACTGGAAAGACTTTAAGTTAAATTTGTGCACCTGACTCCTGCCCATATTCATTCATTCAATAAAATATATGAAACAAACGTCAATAAGAAAGCACTCTGCATGGAAGACATCAGACTGTGGCAGAATACTGACCAAATGTCATAATTCTGACAATAAAAATGAACGGTCTAAAGTCCCCACAAGCTAGCCACATTTCAATTTGGATCACAAAAGAAAATATCTGATCCAAACAGATTTTTTTTAGAAATGACAGAGCAAAAAGTGATTAAAGAATTGAGTACTTTAACTTTTATTTAGTAAATATAAATTTCCAAAGTACAGTTTATGGATTACAATGGCTCCCCCCCCCATAACTTCTCTCCCACCCACAACCCTCCCATCTCCTGCTCCCTCTCTCATTGCATTCACATCAGGATTCATTTGCGATTATCTTTATATACAGAAGATCGATTTAGTATATATTAAAGATTTCATCAGTTTGCACCCACACAGAACATAAAGTGTAAAATACTGTTTCAGTACTAGTTATAGCATTAATTCACATTGGACAACACATTAAGGACAGAGAATTGAGTACTTTAAATATGAATGATTTCACTCATATATGACCTCAAATATTCTGAGAGGGAATGACCTTCTCCTCGGAATGTCTGAATTTTTTTTTTTTTAATTTCTCAGGGTACTTAATTGCATTGTCTCATTCAGATGCTCTTTGTGTTGTTTCAACTAGCTTAGTTTTTTGTTTTGTTTTGTTTTGTTTTGTTTTGTTTTTTTTTTTTTTTTTGCTTCTTGGGACTAGAACTTTGCCTTGTTTATCATTCTATGTCCATAGTAGGCTGTTGAATTTGTCAAGAAGGAACTAGGTAGCAAATAAAGTCCCAGGGCAAACGCTTGTGCACACAGGGATGAGTAGACATGTGCAAGGCACTGCATGTGGGCTTAGGTTGTATAGGGGACCGAATGTGGGCATGTGAATTTGGTGACCTGTGTTTGAGTCTGTGGGGTGGATGCATGTGTGGCTGTGTTTATGTGTGCATGCACTTAGTAGATGAGAACTTGAATAAAGGCTTACATGTGAACATATGTACTTGAGCCTGTATTTAGGAGGGGATGTCGACTTACTGTGGTGTTCCAGTGTGTGTATTTCTGAGGAGCGTATAAATGAGTGAATGTGTGAGACAGAATCAGGCATACAGCATGGGTTAGCCTGTAGCAGCAAGAGGGCTTTGCATGGGCAGGTATGGCAGTATGGGGTTGCACCTGCACCTCCTGCTGACTGGAGCGCCCTGAGTCTGCCCCCACCGTGGGCCTCCACCACTACTGGTGTATTTTTCTCTCATCAGGTGAGCGAGGAGCTAAAGGTGACCCAGGTGCACCTGGAGTTGGCCTCCGAGGCGAGATGGGACCCCCTGGAATCCCAGGTATGAATAACGTAGACATGAGGAGTCCATAGCAGCACTCAGGCTCATGGCCACACAGAACCCAAGAATGGACAGGAAGAGTGGATGAGGTTCAGCTGACAGAGAGATAACTTGCTTGTTTTTTTTTTTTTATCTTTTATTTAATGAATATAAATTTCCAAAGTACGACTCATGGGTTACAATGGCTTCCCCCCCCATACCGTCCCTCCCACCCACAACCCTCCCCTTTCCCACTCCCTCTCCCCTTCCATTCACATCAAGATTCATTTTCGATTATCTTAATATACAGAAGATCAGCTTAGTATACCTTAAGTAAGGATTTCAACAGTTTGCTCCCACACAGAAACATAAAGTGAAAAATAATAGATGATTTTTTTAAAATGATGATCACATACTAGGCCATAAAGCAAGTCTCAGCAAATTTAAAAGAATTAGAATCATACCATGCAGCTTCTCAGACCACAGCGGGATGAAGCTGGAAATTAGCAACTCAGGAAACCCCAGAAAGTATGCAAACACATGGAGACTGAACAACATGCTCCTGAATGAACTTGCTTGTTTTTATTAACTTTTTAGAATCCTTGTTCCTGGGCTTACTAACAACAACAAAAAAACTGCAATGGATTTCATGGGTTCTTAAAGTATATTCCATAAATTCAAAATCCCAATGGTTCATTGCATATTTCAAATCAACTAAAAGGAAGGATTTTGAATATTCCCTACACAGGGAAATGACAGGTGTCTGAGGACTTGGCAGGACAGCTCAGCACACGGGACTGCAGTAGCACCCCATCCACAGGTGCAGTCATTCTGTGTCGATTGAAAAAGAACATCTTGAGAAAAGATCCTGGAAAAACGACACAGAACACTGAGGTGGGGCTGAATAGCCAAGCTGGAGCCCGTGTCCCTTTCCAGACACTTCTAGCGCACGTTAGTGTCTTAAAGTGCCAAGAAGCATGGTGTAAAAAATGCCACTTATGTGTCCAACGCAGCATCTTCCAAACTCACTTGAACGTGAGACCTTCCTCCTTTCACCACACCCCTGTTAATATCCTCTTAGTATTCCTCTGCGTATTCGTGGGGGAATGCTGGCCAAGGGGCTGGGTGCTCTGCCGTCCTGGGGCTGAGGGGACTTGGAAAACTGGCCATTCCCTGGCTGTACTGAAGAGCTCTAGTGCACAGCCATACTCGCACTCCAAGGTGGCAGGAACTCCACCTCACTCAAGATTCCAGACAATTGAGCCTGTGGATAACTTAAAGGACAGGAGGGCCTTGTGGAAAAGGCATATCGTAAAAATAACTGCATGCATTTCAAACATTTTGCACCGAAATAAAGTTACCATTTATTTTTCCATAAACTTTCTGAAGTGTCCACATTTTAATGCCTTCCTGATTTTCCAAATATTCTGTGGACTTGTATTATTTAAAGAATTAGAAATATATTGTAATATATATTTTTTTACAACAGGCCTACTCCCAAACTGCTTATAATATTAAGAATTTTTTAATAAGGTAATTTCTAGTAAAGATAAAAAGGCAGCACACAAGTCATTTAGAAGCAAGAAATAATTGTACCGATGTGAAATTGAGATAATGACCACACTTCGGTAGTTCCCAGCTGAAGAAGCAAATTAACTGCTGGTCTCAAAATTGGGCTTACACTAAATGACTGTTAGCAAAGCACTAATAGAAGTCACGAACTATCTAAAGATCTTTTTAAAGGGAAAGTTTTTGTATATTTTATAGGTTTTCTGTTAAGAATATCACTACTAGAATGAACCACAAAACTTAGCGCTGAGCTTCCCAGTTCCCAAAGCCAAACAGGGAGATCAATTGATTACCTATAATAGATGTTTAATACTTGGAGGAATGGGTTGTCTACAGGTTGTATTTTCTGGGTCTACATTTTGGGCTAGTAAGTGTTGGTCAGTTACATTCTGGATGTTACTTTTGGCCATGATTTTGCAGAATAAGTAAATGAAGTATGGGGTTTCAATTTAACATGAAGATAAAGCAGAGAAATACAGAAAACCTGGGAGTGGCTGGGCGCTGGGTAATGAAACATCACGAGGTATCCAAGTTCGTGTGCAGTGGGGCCAGTGGTTGGTGCTCAGAACTTGGTGTTTCTGCATTCAAATACACCTTCTAGAACTGTGTTCTTACACATTTCTGTTTCTCACCCGGCTTTAAGTGGAGACTATGTTCCCACCTACGTTTATTTCTCTTCATTGGTACCTGGACCACAGTCCTCCTTCAAATGGTTGAGGCAGCCCCTTCCCTTGTGTTAATTAGGGTGCCCCCATGGACCACCCCAGCCCCTCGGGGCGGAGCTCCCACACCAGGGGTATGCTGTCCCTGAAGGTGTTCTCATTCCCGAGTTCACACTGGATGGGAGAAGCGGGAGTGAGGCTCCCAGGGGAACTTAACCCATCTTTTGTTTCTTTGTTTCTCTTGCTCATTTGCCAGGTCAACCAGGTGAACCTGGGTATGCTAAAGATGGACTCCCTGGGATTCCTGGCCCTCAAGGGGAGACAGGACCAGCTGGACATCCTGGCCCCCCGGGTCCACCTGGCCCCCCTGGCCAGTGTGACCCCTCCCAGTGTGCCTACTTTGCCAGCCTCGCTGCCCGACCTGGTAATGTGAAGGGCCCTTAGAAGATTCCAGAATGCCAGAGACGGTGGCAGATTTGTGAAACTTGAACTCAGAGCCCAATGGAAAGCCAGAGGCCTTAAAGCATTTGAGCTGGGTGTTTCTTTTCCTATATCATTTATTTTTGTTTTCTTGAGAGAGACTGAAAGACTTCGAAATTATTAAAAACCAACAGATGCTGCCGGTCGGTCAGATTAATATTATTAATTATTATTTGGTATGCTGATGCTTTGTGAGATTTTCCCCTCTCCTCTGAAGCTGGGAAGACTTGATCTGTGGGGCGAGAGATTGTGTCTTGGTTCCTCTGATGGCCCCCAGCTGAGGCATAGCTGCCAGCTGTAAGGAAACCCTTGGTGCTATGAAACCCTGGCCACATGCTTGCCATGTTTACCTCTTTCTCCAAAAGGAAACTAAGCAACAGAACCAGTGAGCTTCCATTCTGAGTTGTGTTTCAAGGTTGCCCAGGGAGAAACAATCCAAAAATCGCCACTTCCCAGGAGAGGGAAATGAAGCAGAAGAAGAAACTCAGAGATGTGAAGAATGTTCTGGCCTCCTGGTGGGATGTACATGCATGGAGCAGAGCCAGCCCCCAGGGGGCCCATGACCTCGTGTTCCAAGCTTGCAGGTGGGAAGTGACATCGCGAGGCTCAACACTGGCTTTCCGGGATCCTGCATCAGGGCCTCAGGCCGGAACCTGGTGTTGAAGCAGCAGCCCCTGGGTGTTCTTTGCTTTGCCACTGGAGCTAGGACTCCAGGTTCCTTGTGTTGATTTTAACCATGTTGATTGCAAAATAAAGGGGACTCACAGCTTCTCCCTTGTGTTTTCCTAATGGTGGGCAGATGGCCAGGGCACTGAGCAGATCTGGGAAATGTGTCTCCAGGGTCCCGTCTCTGAAATCGGTCACATTGTGTATGTGACATGCCCGCCTTGAACAGGTGCTCAATAAACGTGAGATTCCTCCCTAGTTCCTGTTGATGATTCAGTTCTTATCTCCAGCATCCACCTACAGTGAACTCTGTGAGCCGTAGGGTACATTGCCCACATGTCCAGTCCACAAGCTGTATGAGTGTGAGCACGAATGTGTGTGTGTGACTGCTCCAGCCTCTGGAAGCTCTTACCATGCCCGTCACTGAAACAGCTCTGTATTCTGCATTGTAGCAGAAGCCATTGACACAACCGCATTTCTGATGGATCAAGGTGGGGAGGGCAGCACAAAGCTGGCTTCGGCGAGACACACCTGGCAAACAGCGTGATTTGCCAGTGGCCTCAGAAAAATTGCTCTGGCTGCATCCGTCCCCCTCTTGATGGGCTGATTGATTTCTTCCTTGCTTTATCCATTCATCCATGTGTCCATCCAACAGACCAGTCGGGCCCTTGCAGACTAACATAGCATGTGCTTAGCAACCTCCTCCTTTCTATCTCCCCACACTAGATGGCTCCGATTGATTGGGGAGCCAGCAGTACAAACACCCAGAGATGTATTTTGCTACAATTCAGCCCTCGTGTTAAGTGCAATGATTTAAAACTGGGACCAGAGACCTGTCCCTTGTTCAATCAGCTGGTGCCGACTCTTGGGTGGGTGATGTCAGGGGTCAGCAGAGGAGGGGGGAGCAACACCTATTGCTGTAGAGTGGACAGCCTCCTTCAAGCTCTGCCATCTCGATCAGTTCTTAAAGGCACGTGTGTGTGTGTGTGTTTTATATTACCCTTTGAAACCTCAGAAATAGTCAAATTCAGTGACTTAGTTTGTGACTCAGGCCACAAGTACCCATATACAAAACAGGAGTTTTGTGATGAAATATTTACCCTGAGCACGCACAATGCCCCTAGTATTGACTCTTCTGTCTGAGGTGGTATACACTTAATAGACCCTTTTTAAGGAAGGTAGAGATCTTCCCCACTGTCAACACCCCACACTAAAGCAGAGTGTTAGAATCAAGGAGCCGACACTGACACGCTGTCCCCCACCATCAATACATAGAGTTGACTCTTGGTGTTTACATTCTGTGTGTCTGGGACATATCCCACCGTTGCATTATTGTACAGAGTAGTTCCTCTGCCCAAAATCGCTCTGTGCCCTGCCTCTCCATTTCTCCTAACCTCAGACCACCACCACTCCTTTTATCACTCCAACTTTTCCAAGATGTCATACTGTGTATAGTCTTTTAAGTTTGCTTTTGTTCATTTAGTAGTGTGCATTTAAGATCTCCACATGACTTTTCATGGCTTAATAGGCCATCTTTAGTGCCTATAACATGCTATGGTCTGAACCTACCACAGTTAACTCTCTCACCTACTGAAGGACAGCTCAGTTGCTTCC
Source organism: Oryctolagus cuniculus (assembly GCF_051225735.1). Taxonomy (NCBI): domain Eukaryota; kingdom Metazoa; phylum Chordata; class Mammalia; order Lagomorpha; family Leporidae; genus Oryctolagus; species Oryctolagus cuniculus. The sequence goes on along the minus strand of NC_142872.1, from coordinate 164,621,814 downwards.
AGGTTGTAGCAATTGTACATAAATGTTGCTATAAACATCCATGTATTTTTTTTGACAGGCAGAGTGGACAGTGAGAGAGACAGAGAGAAAAGTCTTCCTTTTTGCCGTTGGTTCACCCTCCAATGGCCTCCGCGGACGGCGTGCTATGGCTGGCACACCGCGCTGATCCGATGGCAGGAGCCAGGTGCTTCTCCTGGTCTCCCATGTGGGTGCAGGGCCCAAGCACTTGGGCCACCTCCACTGCACTCCTGGGCCACAGCAGAGAGCTGGCCTGGGAGAGGGGCAGCTGGGACAGAATCCAGCGCCCCGATGGACTAGAACCCGGTGTGCCGGCGCTGTAAGGCGGACATCCATGTATTTTTTTTATGGAAATAACTTCAGTTCCACTGGGTAGATAAAAGGGACACAGTTGTGGGGTACACAAGAGAATATTTAGTTTTGTAAGAGACAGCCAAATTGTCTTTCAGAATAGCTAAACCATCGTGCATCCCCATAAGCATCAATCAGAGTTCCTGTTGCTCCACACCCTCACCCACGTTTTGTGTTGTTTTGGCGTTTGTAATAGAAACGCATAGCTGTGCTGCACTGCTTTAGTTAACAATTTCCTAATGACTCGTGATATCGAGCATGTTTTCTTTCCATGTTCTCTATCTGTGATGACGTGTCCGGATGTTTTGCCCATTTTTAAAACTGGGTTATCTGGGTTTTTATTGTTGAGTTTCAAGAATGATTTGTGGATTTTGACTGATAGTTCATTACACCCTGGCAAAACAAGGTGCTTACCACCTCAGTCCAGTGGGATGAGGGCTCAAGACAGGGATAGCTAGGCAGAAATGCAGACCAAATGGGTCATCTTAAAGGATGAGGTCTGGCAAGTCTTCAGCGTTTCAGATATCACACACCACGGGAAACAACGAGTAAATACCTTGCTTGGTCAAGTGAAGAAAACAGATCTGGCTCAGTTTAAACTTCAGATCAGTTCCCGAGATTTGTCTTTAAAACTGAGTAAGATGGGCCGGCGCCACAGCTCACTAGGCTAATCCTCCGCCTTGCGGCGCCGGCACACGGGGTTCTAGTCCTGGTCGGGGTGCCGGATTCTGTCCCGGTTGCCCCTCTTCCAGGCCAGCTCTCTGCTGTGGCCCGGGAGTGCAGTGGAGGATGGCCCAAGTGCTTGGACCCTGTACCCCATGGGAGACCAGGAGAAGTATCTGGCTCCTGCCATCGGATCAGCACGGTGCGCCGGCCATTAGAGGGTGAACCAACGGCAAAAGGAAGACCTTTCTCTGTCTCTCTCTGTCCACTCTGCCTGTCAAAAAAAAAATAAAAAAAAAACTGAGTAAGATGTTAAAAGAGCTGCATGCATTGAGAGTGTACAGTTTGACGTATTGACATACGTAGATAGATTCATTTTTAAGGGTCAGTTTATAACTTCCACCCATGGGAGACCCCTGTATAATCCAAATTCCGATTTGTTAAGGAAAATGAGGTTCAGAAAGATTCATTTATCCCATGTGGTAAATGACGGGTCCCATTATTTGGATCCAAGTGTTTCTCTCACTTCAGTGAGTCCCCGGGAGGCTTTATTTTTGACACTGTAGATCTGGCTCAGCCCCTCCAGGGATGGTACTAAGGTGTGTTTCTCAAGGTCCCCCAGGATATTTTAAATGCATCCACCCTACCTTCAGCCTTCTGCACTGTCTCTTCGAGCCCAGACACCTCCTAACCAAGCTCTCAGGCTCGAGTTTTAACAGATTGAGAACTGAGCCAAACTCTGATGTCTGCACAGATTTTAGGACCTTGTTGGGAGAACTGGACAGACGCCGCCGTGTGTTAGGAAGGGATGCATGATGCATACAGCGGCCCAGAGAGTTGGGCTCAAACACGCAATACCCGTGTTTTCCAGCCAACCCGCCCTGTGTGCTTCCTGCCAACTGCTACAACTGGAGAATCCATCTCTGCAAACTCCATTCCAGGAAAGCCTGGGGTAGGGGCAGGAAGAACAAGGTTCTGGGCCCCAAGAAAGGGCCAGCGCCTGGCTCAGTCAGTGCTCAGGAAACACGGGGGAGATGCATGAGAAGGAGATAATGACAAGACCCCAGGGTGTGCTGTGGGATTACCTGGGACCCCCGTGGGCTTCTCACTCTTCCAGGAGGAAGAGGGGAGAATCTGGGCACACTGGCCTTGGCTCAGGGATCACCTTGTCCTCTGCACAGGGCACAGGTGGTTTCTCATTGAGGCTGGTAGGAGACCCCTTGATTGGCAGCCCTGCCTTCTAGGAGGCAGGATGTTCAAGCAGTTCCCCAGATGGAGAGCAGCCAGGCTGGAGGCTGATGACCCTCTTCCGCAGCTCAGCAGCCTCCCTCCAGTCTCTCATGGGCCACCCAGCGGAGCTGGCTTCAGGGCAGCCCCACTTGCTGCCTTGGCCCTCCTGTATGGACTGTATGGACCAGGAAACACCAGCGAGACAACTGAGTGACCTCTGCTTCCTGCAGTCAGGTGGACTCAGAGCAGGCCCCGCTTGTCAGCAGTGGCAGCTTCACTTCCCTTCTAATCTGTGGGCTGAAGAGTCAATAGGAATTTCCAGAGATAAGGAATGTAATGAAGAGCTGCTTATTGCAATCTACTGTCACGGTTGTTCTGTTCCGTTACCACCTGCTGTTCATCTTTTACTGTGCCTCACCTAGAAAATAGGAGAAAACACGGCATTCATAGGATTAGCTAGCACCCATGGCTTCAGGAAGCTGTGGAGTCCTTGACCATGTCCCCCTCAGATGGGGTTGGGGTGGTTGAGGGGCTGCTGTAACTACATCCAGGGCAGAGGATTTGTGTGAGGGTTAAATCTTCTAAAAATAGGGAAAGCCAAGCCATTTTTTATACTTGTCAGCCTTCAACGACAATTGGATTCTTTTAATATTTATGTGTTATTTATTTCAATGGCAGAGTTAAAGGGAGAGAGAGAGAGAGAATGAATCTTCTATCCACAGGTTCACTACCCAAATGCCTTCCTCTAAGTCTTCCACGTGGGTGCAGGGTTCCAAGTACCTGGGCCATCTTCCACTGCTTTCCCAGGCATATTTGAAGGGAGCTGGATCAGAAGTGGAGCAGCCAGGACTCGAAACAGCGCCTACACAGGATGTAGGCGTCCAGGCAGTGGACAGTGCCACAATGCCAGCACCTCGTTTCTTCATCTTAATGCGAGTAGAAAAGCTCACCCTCGTGAACAACGGCCGTCTCACACGCTTCCCAGAGCATCGTCCCTTGTTGTGTGTTCCTCCCAGCACACCTGCAAGGGGCTACACTTGGCTCTTTACCCTGCCAGTTAGTGGGAAGTCGGGTCAAGTTGCCCAAAGTCACACACATCCAACTCGGGTCTCCAGTTCCCTGGAGAATGCGCCCATCTGCCAAGCCCACACTGCAGCTGGGGGCTGGGTCACTTTGTTTACCACCACTCTCCTGGCTGTGTGCAGAGACCAGACTCCACAGGTGCATCTTACAAACACAAAGGTCCTGGGAGCACAGATGCTGCTGCTGGTTGGGTCATGCAGGGGTGGGAGTGGAGTGTTTCTGGTGCATCCTTTGGGAGGTGGGGCAGATGAGTTCTCAGAGAAATCGTTTCTCCACCTTCTCTTTTCCTTCCCAGTCATGAGCATCTGCCTTCAGCTTCCACTTAGGAGTTTTGTGAAGCCCAAGGTTTGCAGTGTCCTATGTCTGCTTGTAGACAGTGGGTTATTGAAGTTGGAGAAGCAGCTGGGAGGTTCATTTGAGAAGAGAAAACATGGACTAAGGATGTGTCTATCATTGAGACACCCGAGCCCTGGAATGGTGCATAAGATAAAGAGACTTCATCCACAGGCCACATTCCCATTTCTACAGGGGCCCCTCTGGAGGGCTGCTCCATTGCCTTCACCTCCTATAACCCCGAGATACGAGAAGGGAGGAGAGACATGTGGGTGACAGGCCCTGTTCTGAGAGGTGCACTTGACAAGCAGGCCTCACCCTGACAACTTGACCTTTCACTGTGTAATTAACCCGGATCGTTTGTGTAGGACATGAGGAGCTGTTGCCATGGAGAGGTTGGTGGGGTACCCTTCTGGAATGTTCCCTGTAGTCAGGAAGACTAGAGAAGCTGGGAGGAGTTACTGAGCTGCCTGACACTCAGAGCCAGCCCCCTCTCCAGTGTCCGAGAGGGCCAAGGACAGCCATGTAGGTTCCATGGCACCAGGTGCGGGGGTCCCCAGGTGAGCAGGCTGCAGGTGCATTTTCTTGTGGCTCCCAGGCTAGGGAGTCGGGTATGTCACAAACATCGAAATAGTGTTTCTGGTCCACACACAGGGAGACAGACCTGCAGCAAACAGGATCTTAGAATTCATTGTGATGAGTGCTGGAAGCAAAAACGTCAAAGATCACAGGAGATCTGACAAAAATGAGCACCTGGTGCTGGCATTGTAGTGCAGCAAGTGTGACACATATCCCATATCAGAGTGCTCGCTCAAGTCTCCTGCTCTGCTTTTGGTCCAATTCCCTGCTAATGAGGGAAAGAAGCAGATGATACCCAAATACTTGTTGTGTCCTTGCCACTCATGTATAGACCAGGATGGAGTTCTTGGTGTCGCTCCCTGTCTTCATGGAGGAACGACACAGGACCCTGCGCTCTTCTTTCCTCTGCTCGGCCCTCCCCGGGTTTGCTGCTGGTTCTTCCCGGGTTGGCTACCGTCCCTTCCACCTCCGTGGAAGGGCGGTTCCCCCTGCCACATTCCCCACTTCCGCGGGGGAGCGGCACACCGCCGGCCGGCTCTCTCGGGGGCTGCTCAGGTGTTCCTTCAGGTAGATGTTCCCCTTAGATGTTCCTGGTGCATGCCGTCTCTCTCCTCCTTTATAGTCCTCTCCACCAATCCCAACTCAGCTGCCCACACGCCGAGTACGCTGCCCTCCTCCAATCAGGAGCAGGTCCTACAGTTTATTGGTTGAACTGGAGGCAGCTGCGTAGAAGCTGTTTCCCTTCTCAGCGCCATATTGTGGGAGAGCAGATGCATAGAATAAGTCTTAATTCCAGTAACTTAGTCTAGTCCGAGTTGCTCCCCACAGATCCCCCTTTCTTTTTATTTTTTGGCGTTGATACGCGCCTGTCTTCGGTGCCCCACGGCACACACTCTGCTCTGCTTGCTAGAGTTGCCCACAGGTGCTTATAAGTCCTACCAATCAGGCAAACCGAATCCGGGTCCTCTCTTCGCCATGTTGTGAGGAGGTTTTTAGGCGCTGATGTGTGCCTGTGTTCGGTGCCCTGCAGCGCATGCTCTACTCTGCTAGAACTGCTTGCAGGTGCTTACAAGCCCTATCAATCGGGCAAACCGAATCTGAGCCTTCTCATTGCCGTATTGTGGGGAGACTTATTGGTGTTAATTCATGCCTGTCTTCGGTGACCTGCGGCGCATAAGCTGCTAGCCGCCCACAGGTGCTTATCGTCCTAATCAGGCAGACCGAATCCAAGCTCTCTCATTGCTGTGTTGTGGGGAGGCCTTTCTCTATTTCTCTATCTCTGGGCATTCCTATTTCTCCTATTTTACTTCTATCTACCAGCATTCCTATTTCTCTCATTTTACTTCTAAACTTCTGTTTCTCTTATCCCTGCGGCTTCCCGGCTCCCGCCCCGAGGCTGCTTCTCGGCGGCTTCCCGGCTCTGAGCCGCTTCAGCCCGCGCCTCTCTCATCTGCGTGGCTTTCCGGCGCCCGCCCCGCGGCGGGTTCCCGGCTCTGCGCTGCTCGGCTTCGCGCGCACACTCCGCGGTCTCCATGCCCTTTCGTGTCCGCACCACGGCCTCGCGCCAGTCCCGCATTCCCTATCTATTCACGCCCCGTGCTCTCTCTGCACACGGCGGCTTCCGCGAGTCACACAGCCCCAGCTCACGTTTCCGCCACTAGTATTCAATCTAAGTTCCCTGGGCTAACCTGGCGAATTCAACCTAGCTCACGCGTCTGCGCCTTTCGGTCTGGCTTCCCGTCCTTTGCTCCCCGGGCTAATCTGACGGATTCCAACCTGGCGGCCCACGTCTCTGCCTCTGGTTCCAGATTTTCGCCTTTTGCCCCCCGGGCTGACTTAAAGAATTCCAAACTGGCTTACATCTCCGCCTCGGCCTGCCCCCCGCGGCTTCAATTTCCCTAACATTTTTCTCTACCCGGTATGTTTCCCTAAGTTTTCTTCCAACAATATTCCTCCCTCATTTCTCCTGGGTTCTCCCCACAGTCCGTATCCAAGTCTGTTTGTTCTAGCTTTCACTTTCGCTTTCGACCTGCAGTCCATATCTGAGTCTAAGTTTCTTCTTGCTTTCACTTTAAATCCTAACTTCTTTCCCACAGTCCGTATCCAAGTCTATGCCTAGGCTTTCAATAGCTTCTTCCGGCACCTTTTTCGTCTGGCTTTTCCCTAGGCTCTTTGCTAGTCTCTCTCTCTCCGGTATTTTCCCACTTCTTCCCGTTTCTTCCCTCCTAGGTTTCCTATCTGAGTCACGGCACCATTATGTCGCTCCCCCTCTTCGTGGAGGAACGACACAGGATCCTGCCTGGGCTTCATATCCGAGTCACAGCACCATTATGTCGCTCCCCCTCTTCATGGAGGAACGACACAGGACCCTGCGCTCTTCTTTCCTCTGCTCGGCCCTCCCCGGGTTTGCTGCTGGTTCTTCCCGGGTTGGCTACCGTCCCTTCCACCTCCGTGGAAGGGCGGTTCCCCCTGCCACATTCCCCACTTCCGCGGGGGAGTGGCACACCGCCGGCCGGCTCTCTCGGGGGCTGCTCAGGTGTTCCTTCAGGTAGATGTTCCCCTTAGATGTTCCTGGTGCATGCCGTCTCTCTCCTCCTTTATAGTCCTCTCCACCAATCAGTGCTCTGCTACCCACATGCCGAGTACGCTGCTCTCCTACAATCAGGAGCAAGTCCTACAGTTTATTGGTTGAACTGGAGGCAGCTGCATAGAAGCTGTTTCCCTTCTCAGCGCCATATTGTGGGAGAGCAGATGCATAGAATGTCTTAATTCCAGTAACTTAGTCTAGTCCGGGTTGCTCCCCACACTTGGCTCCTAGCTTTGGCCTGGCCTAACCCTGGCTGTTGTGGCTATTTGGGGAGTGAAACCAGCATATGGAAGATTCCCACCCCCCAACTCCATTTTCCTACCTTTCAAATAAATGAATCTTTAAAACATTTTTTAAAGTCACATCACCTGCCATTGAGCCCACTGTGTACCTGGGGCACCATGCACTTGATCTCAGCACAGTAGGGGCAAGTCTCGCTGGCCCCCATTTCATAGGCAAGAACAGCACAACTAGAAAGATGAAGAAATGGTCCCCCAGTCACACAGCCATCAGCAAAGCCCTGAGAAGAAAGACTCTCCGATGGCCAGCCTCACTTTCTACCCCACCACCTATGTGGGCTGGGAGGCGAAACTGTGCCGAGATCTTTGCATTTCTATTCATTCCCCAAACATGCAGCATTTCCTGTCTATGAGACAGCACCCTGTGTTGCAGAGTCATGCTGTTTGGGAACAAGAGCATCTCGATTTTTATGGGAACTGGGTAAGATTAGTCAAGGCACGTGGGAAGCCTGCAGCAGGAGGGGTATCCATCTCCTTAGTGTGGGCACAACTGGAGAATTTGGACCCCACAGATGGTGTCAACAGACAGAGCCCCACTCAGCAAGGGGTTTGAGGGTCATTCAGGAGAAATTTGGACCCTCTGGGGTGCATCAGCACACACTAGTCTGAGCCTATCCCATGACCCACGAGGAACTGTGGTATTGTTGGCAGTGATGGCTGGATGTGGGTTTCTTCCATGTTCAGATGTGAGACATTCTGACTCCGTCAAGCAAGATGACAAAGGAGAGAATGCACCTGACAGGCCAGGTGGGGGCCTCAGCAAAGAGCCGAGAGCCCAGTTTGCCTCCAGACTGGGGCTGCTAAGGGAATGGGGTCCAGGTCTTTCCTCTATTCCCCCCCACCCCGCCTTCTCCTGGATAAAGCTCATGCTGCATGTGAAATAGGTAAGCTTCCTCCAAGGTTGCCGCCCTATGTGATCAGGCTGGGTAGCCCACTTGGCCCAGGACAGAGAGGATTCTCCTTGGGAGCTTTCTCCAGGGAAGGGGTGGGACCATGTGCAAAGGGACTGAGGGACGGGAGGGACTTTGTAGTGAAAAGTACAGGCTGCTACATCGCTTTCCACAGGTGCTGTGTTTTATTTGGTCTCCTTTCACCCCTACACACAGGTTACCTCCTGTCTGCCTACCTAGTGTTATCCCACCAGAAGGAGGATGCTGGGGCCAGGCAGGGCATCATAGCTGAACTCAGACACCCGAATGGAGAGTCCACGGAGGGAATGAATGAGTAAATCTACAAGAGGACAGCTCTCAGCACAGCGATGACGACAGCATTTTAAGAGAGGCTCAACAAGTGAGCACAGTCCTGGCGGATAGAAGCCCTTGCTAGGAGCATCTTCAAGCAGAGAACATTCCAGGAGCTGCCGGGGCTCAGGATGTACCTGCTTTGTGGGAGTCATGGTTCGGGGTTCAGGAGTGGGGCTGTATTCCTGGGAGGTCGATGAGAACAGGATACAGGGCAGCAGCCATCAACAAGACACACAGGAGAAGCAACAGAACACAGACTGGTAGCCAAGAGTCTTGTGGGTTGGAGGTGGGTAGGGGTGGAGTGGAGTGAGTGGATGGGCGTTGGCAGAACTGACAGAAGCCACATTCTAAATAACACACGTTGGCCTAGGTACTGTGCAACCATTATTTCAGGTGGCCCTCGGGACCAGTGTTGGAAGCATGCACAGATGACCCCTTCGTTTGAGAGATGAAGCGCTGAAACCATTGGAAGAGGCACAGGTTCCCACACTTGGGAATGGCCAATGCTGGAGGGGATGGCCATGCTCATTCCCTTTTATCTTTTTAAAGTTTAAAAATATTAACATACAGAGAATATGTTTAGTGTATTTCAAAGATATAATGCTAAGAACTTCCTTCTCTCCCTTTTTAATTTTTGTGCTAACATACTTTAAGATTTTGAGAGGTGGAGTTACAGAGGGAGAGAGGTCTTCCTTCCGTTGGTTCACTCCTCAAACGGCCACAATGGCTGGAGCTGCGCCAATCCGAAGCCAGGAGCTTCTTCTGGGTCTCCCACATGGATGCAGGGGCCCAAAGCACGTGGGTCATCTTCTACTGCTGTCCCAGGCCATAGCAGAGAGCTGGATTGGAAGGGGAGCAGTCGGGACTAGAACCAGCACCCATATGGGATGCCCGTGTCGCAGCAGAGGATTAACCTATGGTGCCACGGCACTGGCCCCCATACTTTCAACTTTCTTTGTAATCACAGGCTTAATACTCCACAACACATTGTATGTGAGCACCAAATTATCACACTTTACCCTGCAAGTATGTGTAAAAAAAACAAAACAAAACAAAACAAAACAAAACAAAACAAAAACAAAAACACCACTCAGAGGTAGGGTGACCAAGGCCAGCAGCAGGTGAATGGCAGGGTGAAGCAGGGTCTCCCGCTTTCTGTCCCCACCCCCACTGGGCTCCTGAGTGCAGTGCAAGGCAGATGCTGCTGGAATGACTCGGGAGTTACACCTGCCTGCGACGTGGCACAGGACGGGGCAGACAGAGGCACAGCCCCTGCCGAGCTCTGAGGGGACGTGGAGCCTGGCTGCGGCCCAGCCTCCCGAGATTGGGTTCCTCAGTTGTGTCCTGGGAGACGGAAAGCTGCAGGAGCCCCCAGTGCCGGAGAAACGGGTCAGGGGAGCAGAAGGACCAGAGCCTGGGCAGCACCAGGGCCACTTTGCTGCCACCCTTAAGTGGGTTCCTGAGAGGACTTAGAGGAGGGGAAAGAAATGAATGCCCAAGTCAGAATCTCCAAGCTCCCTCGTAGCTGGAACAATGAAGGTTCAGAGAGGGGACTTGCTCTGCCTGAGGCCGAGTGGCAAGAAGTGTCCCCACATCCCCCACACGGCTGCCCGGTCCAAAAATTGGCCATTTTTTTTCCCATTTGGCACTCTTATCTCGATGATACTCAACTCTCTCATAAGTAACACTATCTATAGACTCAGTTTGCTATGCTAATTTATTTTCCATCACATATTAAAATGACAATGATTACAAGTAAAAATACATCCACCCATTTCTCCGGTGAACTGTAAATCCCCTCCCTTGGAAGGAGCTTGTGTTGGGGGCAGGGGGCAGTCAGGTGGATCCAGCCTCTGGTTCTTTATTTGCCTCCGGGGGAAGTCACTTGGCCTCTGCAGGGAAGTAGACCAGGTGGTCAGGACCTTGAGGCTTTGTGTGAGGTTAATGGGAGATGACAGACAGATTTTTCCTCCGAGATGGGATCAATAGATGTGCTGGGTCAAGTCTTGTTGGTGCCTGCGGCAAAGAGAAAAATCAGAAATATGGGTCCTGGCTTCATTGAGAGTTTCATGTTTTGCTGGCTGTGGAGGTTTTTGCACCGATTCTGAATTTTTAGAAAACAGTGCACAAAATACTGTTCATCTTGATGACAGGTTTGTGGCACACCCTCTGTCTCCCCCTGGGGCAAGTGGCTCAGCTGTCTCACCCCTAGTCCCTGCCCTGCTGGAGTGGGCTGGTCAAACGCCAGGGGTGGTTTATTATGGCAAGAAAACAAGTCTGTTCACTGGGCTGTGCTGGCCAGGGCTGTCCCTGAGAGGACACCAGGCGACGTGCAGGTTTCCTTGTGCTGGAAGACTGGGGAGTTAGAGCAGTATTTGAGGAGTGGTCACTTCCCCTAATGGCTGGCAGGGAGTCCAGGCCCAGGGAGGGGAGGGCTGTCTAAGAGGACATGTCCTAGTGTCAGGAAGCTGCAGCTCCTGCCGTCCCAGTCTGGGGGGACCTTCCTTCAACCAAAGGCTCTGCAGGAACAGAGACTGACCCCAGAGGCAGAACCAGCTTCCTGGGTATTCTCAAATGCCCAGTGGGGAGCTCCCACCTGGCTACCCGGACATCGACCACCAGCAGAGACTGACTCCTTGGAGAAACTCACAAGGCCCACCCCACTCCGTGATCTCCAGTCTGTGGTCCCTGGCCAACTCGGGGGCCTCTGAGCATCCCAGGGGTCTGTATGCCAGCTCTGGGGCATCCCAGGACCCCCTGGACCTTCTGGTGTGCTGACACTTGAAGCGAGGGGGTGGCAAAGCACAGATCGTTCCATTCCAAGGCCCCGTTTCCACTCCTGTGGTCTCCGGGGCCAGCTTTGCCGCCACTGGGTTCTTGGGCCTTGGCTGCAGGGACTCGCTCAGCAGGTAGAAGCAATGCTTCCTGTGAGAGGCTTCGGCTTCCTCTGCAGTCCCACTCCTGGCCTGCTGCATGGCTCTCATTCACTGCAAGATGATACAGGATTCTAGTATGTGCTTTAGCCTGAAGCGTCACTGCTTATTTCATATCTAAGGTAATCTGTTAGGTAAGAGTTTCTTACCCTCGTAAAATGACTGGCTTTGAGTGCAGCTGCCCTCTGCCCAGCATCTGTTTTGTAGAGGCTTTGGTTAGGAAGCTTTAGAAAAGTGGCAATAGGTGCATTCTGTGTGTTGATGGCACTGACAGTTCTCTTACCCATCACACCATGAGCCAGCTTTGTCTGCACTGGAATGAGCAGCCCGTGGGCACGTCCCCTTGAAAATGTGCAAGTGTCTCAGGCATTAGGATGTTATTCTCCATCACTGTGTTCTCCCGCATCCACTCCAGGCCCTGCCTGGTGGTAACGGCTTACTTCCTGCCTGTGGATGGTAGCAACAGCATCCTCTCCCTAGTGGTCTCCCTCCCCAGCTTCCCCCAGAAGCTCACCCCGAGAGGTGAAGGCTCCGCTGCAGACTCTCAGTTCAGAAGTTATACTCCTGATAATCCTATGATACGCTCAACACCCTACAAGGGCCTTTCCCAAATGTGGCGTCATTAAATCCCTTTAGCCGTACTGTGAGGTGGATTTTATGATGCATTTTTTATAGATTGTGACACTGATGGTGAAATGACTTACCTAGGACACAGCAGGTGCTGGGAACTTAATCCAGGCATCCTGGCTGCAGGCCCAGAGCTTTCTGGTATAACCCAGTCAAGAGAGAGTGTCTGTCTCATTTGAGGAAGGGGCTGCCATCTTGCCAATACGTCCCATTACCAGCACAGCCCTCCAGGAGAAGGGGCCATCTCCTTCAAGTGGTGTGGGCTAGTTTTTGAGCTACATAATAAGGAGAAGTGCAGGAAGGAGTCCTTTCTTTCCCCCCCCGTGGGTTCTTTAGCACTTACTTGGCAAGCCCCATTTCCCTGTCTAGCACTGAGGGAGGCCCACGAGAACCACAAACATTGATCTTGCTCTGAAGGATCTGACGTTCTAGATGGGGAGAGAAAAGTGAGCCCAGCGTGGTCCCCCCGGGCTGTGCTGCGCATGCGCGGCCAGTTTCACTCATCTGCTGGCTCCTCCCGACCAGGCAGTCTTCCCAGCATTGATTCTCTTTACTTCGATCCTGCGGTATTTGAGGGGCTCTGCGTACCTCCTCTTCTCTGGGCCGAACAGTGCCTCCGCATGTTGCATGTGTCGGGAGAGGTTTTCTTCTGGGGTGGGCGTTGTGAGTGAAGAGGAGAGTTGGGGCAGGAGATGGCTAAGCCTGGTTAGGGTTTGAAAGCCTTTGTCTCCTCCAAAATCCATGCTGAAATTTCATGGCCAGTGCAGGATTGGAGGCTTGGGCTTAGGGCTTTTCCTAGGAGAGCAGGGGCAGGTGGCCGTTCCAGACCGGCTGGGAGGGGCACTGGCGAGTGTTGACAGACACAGCCGTGGTGGTGAGGGGAGTGCTCCTACACTGCAGCCTAAGCCCTCGGCCAGTGATGGAGACAGAATCATGCAACGTGGGAGATTCCGGGAAGCTGTGGCGGGGGATGGGAATAGCTCTGTTGAGAAAGGTAAACTCGGGACATAGGAAGAATCCATGCAAACGTGGCCCAGGAAGTGGGTGTCCAGAGTCAGGATTCAGCTAAAGATGTAAATTTGAGAGATTTTAGTATGTTTATGGTGCTAGGGTCTGGATCTCAGGTTCCCCATAAAATTCAAGTGCCCAGTGTGACAGTACTCAAAGGTATGACTTTGGGAAGTGATCAGATCGTGAATGGGCTTGTACCCACATGACAGGCCTCAGAGAGCTGTCTCTCCTTGCTCCAGCAGGTGAGGTCGTGGAGAGAAGGCCCTCACAGACACCAACGTGCCAGCTCCTGGCCATCCCAGTCTTCAAAACTGTAGGGGAACTTTTTTTCTCTTTTTTCTTTTTGACAGGCAGAGTGGACAGTGAGAGAGAGAGAGACAGGGAGAAAGGTCTTCCTTTGCCGTTGGTTCACCCTCCAATGGCCAGCACATCGCGCTGATCCGAAGCCAGGAGCCAGGTGCTTCTCCTGGTCTCCCATGCAGGTGCAGGGCCCAGGGACTTAGGCCATCCTCCACTGCCCTCCCGGGCCACAGCAGAGAGCTGGCCTGGAAGAGGGGCAACCGGGACAGAATCCGGCGCCCCGACCGGGACTAGAACCCGGTGTGCTGGTGCCGCAGGTGGAGGATTAGCCTAGTGAGCCGTGGCGCCGGCCAGGAACATTTCTGTTGTTTATCAGTCACCTCTCCTATGGAAGTTGTTATAGCAGCTGCAGTGACTAAGAAATGCCATCTACCTCTGTGGCAATGGACACAGTCCTCATCTCTCCTCCCTCCTAGGTACACAGAGCTGAGCTCCTGGAGAGCCTAGGGAAGGAGGAGCCCCAGAAATCCTCGAGCGAAAGCTGATAAGACAGGCAGGTCAGCTCAGCTGGTGCCAAGCAAGCAGAGGATAGAAGCTTTCATAAAGGAGTGAAGGATCATCTATGTCACCTGCCACTGCAAGGTCAAATGTAAGGGTGGGACTAAGCACAGGTCATTGGCCTCAGCTAGATGGAGGGTGTCATAGAGCCGACAAGGTCAGTCTGAGTAGTGACAGATGTGAAACCCAATCGACTCAGGTGCACTTCAGAAATGAGGGTATAGACACATTCATACATGAAACCCCTTAGGGGATGTTTCCAGAAAGAGCTGAGAGAGATGTGTCTATGGATCAAGCCACCTGTATGTATCAACCAACCATCTCAATCATCTAGCTATGCAAATATGCATAAATGGAGAACAATATTACACATACATTTATGCTTAAGTGTAGGATCTAGGAGCACACGTCCTCTTCAACTTTTCCAACCTGGTGTCTTCCCTAAGGTGTGGCCTCTTTCTCCATGTTGCTCTGAATGAGGAGGCTTCCTATCTTCAGTCTCTGTTGCTCACTAGTACCACTCTTCAGTGGGGAAGGGCAAAGAGGGAGGCTGGAGCACAGTTCCAGTGCCCTTGTGTGGGAAGCACAAGGGACTCTGGGACATCCATGGAGGATGAAGCCACACCTTAGTAGGAGACTGATATTATGGTTTTGTTCTGTGGATAATTAAAAGTGTTCACTGGTTTCTTATTAAGTGCTGCAATTTGGTTATTAGATGTATGTTAGGGAAACTAATGATCAAATGAAAGGAAGATTAAGACATGTTTTTAAAATAAGGAAATAGTAGAGATGGAAAGATATTACAAGCATGGTAGTAGGTCCTTCTAAAAGCAACTAGCAGGCTAGAATGGAAGGAGGGAAGCAGAAGCCAATTGGGAGGCTCTTGTGAGGGAAAGAGCCCAGGTGAGAGATTGCTACCCCAGAGTCGCAGGAGCAGAACCAGAGAGGCAGAGAGCAAGCACACCGGCGGTGTGAGAAGCCAGGGGGACCAGCCATGTTCCCATGAAGACCCAGTCTCACCGGCTTCACACCAACCCATTCAAGTACTTCACGCACTCTTCTCTCTGTGACTTTTTGTCCCCAGCCTTCTCAAGCACCGAATAATCAGTTCTCCAGTTGAGAGGGTTTTGTAAGAAGATAAATAGCATAATTACCTACGTGTCAATCCACATGACGTTATTGCACTGAGCAAACATTAACTTGAGCTGCCGCTGCTAAAACAAGATTAAAATCTAATCAAGATGTTCAAGAACTACTTGTCCTACCTTCAATTTGTGGTATGAATCATGGTTAGTATTTCTTTTTTCCCCTCAATTGCTTATTATAAGCTATGCTGTTCACTTCAAAAAGGCAACCATCCACTACACCAGCCCGAGTTGTAAAGACCAGGTGATATTTCACAACCACGTGCATGAAGGGGTTAAGTGGGTTTTATAGATCCTGCTGAGAAACTGGACCCAGACTTGTCCCTGATCCATCTGAGGAGGAGGCATTCTCTCAGAGTGGGAAAGGAGGAGATAGTAGAGGAAGGTTAGGTTGCCATAGCCGTCCAGAGCTATGTTTTGGAAACAGCAGCAGGATATATACGGACTAGGATTGGAGGCAGGATCGAAAGGAGGCACCAAGACCCCACAAAGCAGCTGACAGATTTCCCAGTCTGTGGAGTCAGAGCCCTGGGTTCAACTGTACCACCGGGTTAGCAGGAAGGATGGGAGCTGTGACAGAGGCTGAAGTGGGGATTCCTCTAACAAGTGTTGATCGAGTTCCCATTCTGCAGGATGCCTCAGGTGTTGCAGAGTCAAAGATAGGTGGGGAATTGATGTTCCTGCCTTGGTGGGGTTTACAGTCCATGGAGGATAGCCTAGGACGAGCAGTTTCAAGTGTGTTGAGTGCTAGCAACCTGATTGGAAGAAATTCCCATACAGCTGAACTGTTTTGACACTCTTTTTGAAGATTCAAGGATCACTTTTGTCAGATTTAGCGTTGGGGTGATATAGGGATACTCCAGACACACACCTCCACCCTTCACCATATTGATCTGTCCACACATCTAAAACATCCATCTTCCATTGACCCATCCACCTAATCATTTTTATCCATAAGATTTCCACATTTGATATCTCACCTGAACTCATAATAATCTCCCCCAAGAGAGTAAGGCAGCTAAGCCCATATCATAAAAGAGACTGGTGTCTCGGGGACAGGGCTTAGGAGAATCATTAACTATTGTCATAAATGTAGCCAGGGAAAACTCAGCACACCAGAGATGCTCAATTTTGCAGGAATATTGCTTGAAACGTGGGCCAGTTTTGTGACTTGTTTGGAGCTCGGTGTGAAACCTGTGTCGATGCCCTTTGTCTCGACACCTGGGCAGGTTGGTGATGAGTGCCTTCTTTGCTGGATGCTCTGGTAGATGAATGTCTGTTCCCCTTCATGTACCCCAGGGACCTCCCATAGAAAACTCCTGTCATCCAACATTTGAGCATTAATTCTGATTGTTTGGAAAATATCCCAAACTGGTTCACTTTTTTAGAAGATTAACACTTGAGTTTTCTAAAGTGTTTTTTAGAAATAAGCCATACAGCTTATTTTGGGTCAAGTCATCTCCGAACTTCTTTCATTAAAAAAAACCAAACTACCCTCAATAGTATCACAAAGAAATGGAAAGTTCCAGGAGGTTGAAGAACTTGCTCAAGGGCCATAGCTTTTAAACAGCAGAACAAAACCTTAAAGACAGGTCTTCTTTATGAATCTGGTGGGTCTTGCTGGCTTAACTGGATTCCACCTCCACTGGGTAAATTTGCCAGTGTTCCCGAGTCATGGTTTGAACTTAGTGATACTGCAGGTATGTGATATCCCACATACACTTCCACATAGGTGGGAGAGACAGCTTTGTTCCCTCTAGCATTGGCTTGAATACAAAGGAACTGATCCCGCTGTACAAACGACAGACTTGAATCTAGCGTTTTCCTACACACAGGACATTCCTGTTCTAAATAGCTAAAAGTTACATAAAATGTTCGTAGTATGTTTTAATGACTTGACAAGAATCTTAAAATTTTACTTCATTGAAAGCATCAGTAATAGGAGCAGAATATCCAGAATAAGGTAGGTAGGTGTTCATCCCCATTGTGGTATGGATTATCAAACTCAGCCTAGAAGTGATGTTATTTCTGGTCACTGGATCCTCAAAGGGACTTCACTAGTGTGTGCACCCCGGGAGTTATCAGAGGACAGAGAAGAGGATCTAGAACCCAGATCAGTCAACAATGGATGTAGGAAACAGACTTGTCTGAACAGGAGGTAGGAGACAGGAGAGTGAGCTTCAGGTCTCTGACAGTCACAGGAAGAGATGCACAGTCTTGGTGTGTACGATTCCTGAGGGCGAGGTTACAGTGCATGTTTTTGGACCAATAGATTTGTGGGAACTGAAGCTGAAGAATAAATTAGGATGTTGGAGGTAGAAAGCTCCAACACTGGGAGTATCCAGGTGCATCTGGGAATCACCAGAAGCTTTTAGACCTGCTGCAGGTGGGACTTCAGTCTGTCCAGTCCTGAACGAAACTGCAGCTGCCCTCCTGCCCCGCTTCTCTCTTCTACACCCACACCCACACCCTCTCACACCCACCCACCCACTCCGTGTCCCTTTCGGTGGTAGCTCTTTTCTCTACCACTCTCCTACCATTAACCAGAGATTCCAGTGTCTCCCTCTCTCCACGTTGCTGCCTCTTGTTATGGTCATTCCCTCCCCGTAGGCTTTGAAGCATTGGTCGTAGATCCTCCCTCCCTCCAGTCTCTGGGCTGCAGCCATCTTCATTCTTTGAAGATTTTTCCTGCCTGGTTCCCTCACTATCATGTTTCTTACTGCTTTTACCATCCTCATAGTGGACCCTTCCAGCATCCCAGCCCCTGGGCTCCCAGTGCCCTGTTCTCTGGTGGTCTTGGTCTCCTCCCTGCTTGCATCAGTCACTCCAGAGAGATTTACTCTGGATCCTAACTATGAAAGTATCACCCATTTTCCACAGCCTCACCCCAAGCGTCCCACTCTCTAGCCCCATATTCCCTTTGTTCAAACCTGCTTCCTCCACTGCCCCCCACCCAGCCATCATGCCGTTCACAAAGTCCCAAGATCCAGTGACCCTGCACCTCTCTCCTTATGGACCTCTGCTGTGTGACCTTTGTGATTGCAGCCTAAAAGGCCCTGGGAAAATGTCAACTGTGCCTAACCCTCATCTTCTCTGCACTTCCTCTAGAGCAGCTGCCCATGATAGAGAAATCTCAAGCAGGTGTCCCCTGGTCATCTTCCCCTTAAATTAACGACCACTAAGAGGTGGCAGCAGTGGGCTCTTCGTGCTGCCTGGCAAACCCACCACATTGTCTCAGTCTCATTGCTGACTCACTTTCCTAGATGGCTGCTGCTTCCCTTCTGCCCACAACAACCCTCTGGCACCTTCTCTTCACCCTCACTCTCAGCCCATGACCCGGGTGGTTGCTTTCCTGAAGGGATGAGACAAGAACTTCCACAGTCAGCGCCCATGTTGCCGTCTTCCTCTGTCTGCACTCATCATCTCTGCACCTCTGCTGCAGCTGTGATGGATGGACCTTGCTCCTATCCACAGCCCACCCTTCTACTGATGCCCTAGTTCTCTTTCTGTTTCCACTGCAAAATGATATATTCTACTTTTCCCTCTGCCAGCACTATCCCCTCTTTCTCAGCTCCCATCAACATGTAGACAAGTTATTTCCATAAAAAAAAACTATGGCCTCTTTTTTTTAGGTTTATTTGAGAGTCAGAGAGAAAAGCAGAGAGAGAGAGAGAGAGAGAGAATCTTCCACCTGCTGGCTCACTCCCCAGATGACCGCCATGCCCAGCACAGGGCCAGGCTAAAGCCAGGAGCTTCATCCAGATCTCCCACGTGGGTGGCAGGGACCCAGACACTTGGGCCATCTTCCCCTGTTCTTCCTCAGATGGTCATTAAAGAGTGGAGCATCTGGGACTTGCACTGGGACCCATGTGGGATTCTGTGGTAGGGGGCAGTTTCACCCACTGTGCCACAAGGTGGGTGAAAACTACGACCTCTCTTGACCTCGCATCCTTCTCCAGTTACTTCTAAGTTTCTTTGCCCCCTCTATGTGGTAAATTTCTCAAAAGAGTTGTTTCTATCCCTTGTATCCCAATCTCTAACCTATTTCCTCCAGCTACAGTCCATTAAGTAGTTATTGGCAAAGTCACCCATTTTATCTAAGGTTTGCTATTTCAGTGGCGATTTCTTGATTCCCATTTTATTTGAAAAAAAAAAAAAAACAATCAGTCCCATTTGACAGGATTCACAGTTTCCAGTTTCTTAAAGTCTGCCTTCATCTGGCTTCTAGGCCTCCACCTGCCTCTCATGCTGCTGGTTGCTCTCTGGTCTCTCCCCTCCGTCCTGTCCCTTCTTACATCCCTTCTTACATTCCTCAGCTGCAACCACCAGGCAGGACTCGGGACTCCGTTCTTAGACCTTGTGTTCATCTGTACAGCTTCGCCTGGCTCATGTTCTGTAACACCGAGGCATGTTGCTTCCACATCCAGGTTTTTAGCCAAGGCCAGTTCCCTAAACCTAATATACTTTGTGTCTCACTGCCTGCCATCTTCATTTGGACATCTACTGATAAGAGGTCTCTAAAAATCTAACAGGTGTAGAGATTGCCTTCTAATCTCCTCCTGAATATTCAAACGTGCATACATGTGCTCTTCACACATTTTTGCCCGTCTGTGCCAGCTACTTCCCATTTATCCAATTGGCGAGGAAGGTATCCCTGTCCCAAGAGGAAAGCTAACTGTCTGTTAATACCAGATGGTGAGGCTATTAGTGTCATGCACTCACACCCTGGGGAAGGAGAGCATGGCTGGCCAAGCAGTTCTCTACTAGGGCCCTTGGGGACAAAGGAAACAAGCAGAGGCTGTGGCAGATGAGATTTGGCTTTGTAGGGGCACAGAGGAAAGGTGCCCCTGGCTCTTGTGGGAAAATAGAATCGGTTTCTTTGAATAATTCCACAGGTTGGCAGGACAGTGCATCCTGGTAGTTTGAAGACTGGTTGGGTGCAGGTGGCCCAGTTGATGGGGGAGAGAGGCTTGCCTTTTTGGAAACAGCAAGGGATGCAGTTAAGCCTTTGGAGTCCTGTGTTGCTCAAAGATGTCAAAGCGACACGTGGCACACTTAGTTCTGCAACACACCATCCAAAGATAACTCTCTCCTAGTTGCTTAGGCTAAAGCCTCAGCATCATTCTTGTCCCCTCTTGTACTCAGCTGTTCCCTACCTAATCCATTAGCAGGTTAACTTCATCATCGTGGCAGACTTCCGAGTTATATCTACCATTATTGTGTCCTTTATACCGAAGTAAAAGGATAGACAATGGCAAAGTAATAAACTTGCCCAACTCCTACAGCTGGGGCATGGAGCAGCCCCATTCCACGGTCTCCCTTGTGAGCACAGTGGTGGGCAGAGGTGCCGTCACTGAAGACTCCAGCTCCTCCTCTGGAATAGACAGGAATTCTTCATCCCCAAATTCCTGGAGGTTAGCCAGTGCCATCCAATCCTCTGGTAGAAGAAAGTGAACTACAGTAACTCAGCATTCTTGGGCTCAAGTTTTCAGAGCCTAAAGGGTTTTTAAATATTTGGAAGGCAGAGTGACAGGAGGTGATAGAGATGGAGACAGAGACAGAGATCTTCTATCTACTTGTTCATCCCCTCAAATGTCTGCAACAGTCAGGACTAGCCCAGGCTGAAGCCAGGAGCCTGGAACTCCATCCCAGTCTTCCATGTGGGTGGCAGGGACCCAGGCACTGGAGCCATCTTTGGCTGCCCTCCCAAGCACATTAGCAGGAAGCTTGATCAGAAGTAGGACAGCAGGGGCTCGAACTGGTGCTCATATGGGATGCTTGCACTGCAGGTGATGGCTTAGCTGCTGTGCCACAGTGCTGGCCCCAGTTTTCAGGGTATTTTAATTGTCTCCTGTTCACTGCTTTGGTGATAAGAGATCCCCATCCCAAGGTTATGCACAACATGCCCCTCTGAGCAGGTGAGGGCAACACAATTCAGCAGTCACATCTGTCCCTGGTCCAGGCCATAAGGACAGCATGTGCCATGCTGGGACATTACAGGTGCTGTAGAGGGCAGGGCAGTGAGGTGCTCCTAGCTCCCAAGGGCAGAAGTGACTGGTGTGGCCCGTCATTCTGCAGCCTGGCCAAGAACTAGAACCCACTGCTCGAGGATAAGTAGGATCCACGCCCAGTCTCCTTGGGGACTTAATCCAGGGGAGCAAGTCTGGAAGGAAATTTTTGGCAAGGTCATTCGGACCTGCCTGGTTTCACCAGCAACCAAGGCAGTGCATGCAACAGAGCCTTGACTTCAGGCGTGATGCCACACAGAGCACTTTCTACTCCCATGCTGACAGGGAGGGGCATGTGCAAGCAGAACGTGTCCAGCCCTGGGCCCCTGGCTGACCACGTCCTGCAGAGCAGCCTCACTGGCCCACACCCAGCTGGCCACATCCTGTGGCAGGGAACTTCTACCCACTTCAGGGGGTAGGAAGCTTGGGGCCATCCAGGTATACACACCTGCTCCCAGCCCTTTACAAACATTGTCTGACTTCCAGATATGATTAAGGCCCCTGATTGAGCTGATAAAAGGGGGGGGGTACTCTGGGTGGGCCTGATCTAATCAGCTGAGCCCATAGAAAGAACCAGACACTTACTGATGAAGAGAAGGTCTGAAAGCAGGGGAGGGAGTGTGGAGAGGGTCATGTGGCAAGGACCCGAGACCAGCACCTAAACTTAGAGTAGTCCTGGCCAGCACAGACAAGATGGGGACCTTAGTCCCATGACATCCTGCCAAGAAGCTGAGGGTCCAAGACAGAGATCTTTCCCTAGCTCAGCCTGTGGATGAGGGTTGTAGCCTCACCCAACCCCTGCACTCAGCTCTCCAAATCCGAGTCCACATCCTGGACTTCCGTGTGGGATGGCACATTTGTATTAATTACTACACTCAGTGTGTTACATGGTGATACAGCCGTGATCTGGTTGTGTTAGGCCAAGACAGCCTTGGTTGTTGGACATGGTGGTGTTATCACAGCATGACCTACCTTTTTCGCTGGTGAAACGATTATGGACAATGGCCTCCTTTCTGACAGTTGAAACACCCGTGATTTTCCAATAACCCAACATTTCCCTTCCCCGACTCCATGGTGTCAAATGACTGAGGGCAACCTTGTCTGTTTTATTCACTTGTGTAGCCTCAGTGGGGAGCCATGAGTCGATGAGTGTGATGTGGACATACCAAAGAGGAGAAAAGCTGTGCCATCCAGTCGTGGCACCAAGGAAAGACTAATCAGGTCACTTGGGTGCAGGAAGCATTTGGAGAACGATCAGGAATGAAAAGTGAACAGGTGAGAGAAAATACACAAGCCAGGGGTGTGTGTGTGTATGTGAGGGTGGGGCGAGATGGAAGAGGCCGGCGAGAACATGGCCCGTGCGAACCTCGGCCTCCAATCCCAGGACGAGGATGACAAGATGAAAACTTACAGCCAGGGGCTAAACTGTGGAAATGCACCTGCACTTAGAGAACACCGTCGTCTGAAATGCCTCACATGGCTCTGCACAACAAACCTGAATTCCAACCCAAGTCCTGAGAGCTGTCAGAAGGGAGCAGCGGGCAGCGAGTGAGTGTGAAATTCCAAGAGTTCCCCCCACCCATAAAAATACGTAGCTAGAGCTTGACAAATCTTAGGTCAAGATTGTTCAAGATTCTCAAAGCTAAAAACCCTTAGAGACAGTTCTGCTCCCACAATCGATACTGAGCTCACCTCCCCAGGCTGCTGGGGTGCACGTCCTTGTCCACCTGTGCAGTTGCTGCTGCTCTTTCTGGCTCAAGACCAGACTCCAGGCTGCAAAAGGAGCCGAGTTCTGTGTCCAAAGCAGTACCCCAAGCGTCATGCTTCAGGAAGAGCAAGACCTCTTATCTGTGCAGCTCCTGCGATTTGCCCAGGAAGTAGCATGTGGTGTCCCGTGGCACTGGGCTGCATCACGGTTTCCTGGTGGGGACATGAAGGAGCAGGAAGCACCTGGATTCCCAAGGCGGTGGAGGAGCCCGTGATGTCCAGAGGCTTTGATTCCAGGCTATGAAGTGTTCCAGGTCTATGCCCCTCCCCTTGAAGGCCCAGACCCCAGAATCACTTGCGTTTACACAGTAAGTTTTCCATGTGCGAGTTGTGCACTGTCTCACACATTCCCCAGGTATCTTGGGATAGGTAGAACACTTTAAAGATGAGGGGGTGGAATGTGGGAGAGGCTGACTCTCTGGTCCCACTCTTTCTTCTTTTCTTCTCCCATCTTTCCTGCCCTCTCCCTACATTCACTGCCCATCTATCATGGATCAACACGCCAATCTCTAATCAGAGAGGAAGGATGCAGTCACTCAAGGAGCTCAGAATCGGTGGCAAAGGTGGATTTAGAGATTCGACAGCTGCCACACAGTGGCCAACACCGTGGTATAAGAACACAGAATATCGAATAGGACCACAGAAGGAAAAACCAGTAACCAAGTCGCAGTGTTGGTGAGGGTTTCCCAGTGGGGTGAGTGAGCCAGGCTGCATGAGTGGAGCTCTGAGAGGCCAGGACACTGTGCAGGGAGAGCCCGTGTGGAAGGATGAGCCTCACCTGCTCAGCCGTAACTTACTGCACCAGTGGGTGTCAGACGCTGTGTGAGGTCTGGGGGCCAGTGGTGTCCTGGAGGGGCTGGCTCCCGAGCCTTGTGGATTCAACACAGGAGAATTACCAGGAAAGGGGCCTCATTGGTCCAGGCTCTCCAAGAGCAAATGCCAACGTGAGACTGACTGTGTGAGGATTTTGTAGGGGAAACGCGTGTATGAGCAAAAGCAGGGAGGGACTGGGGCACTGCAGACTGAGTCATAAGTTGGAGCTGGAGAGGGAGGAAAGGAAGAGAGGCCGGGCAGAAGCTTCCTGGATGGCCCCGGCATGACGGGGAGCTCACGTGGGCCGTGGGAGAAATCCCGGGTCTCCACCAAGGAACAAGGCTTGCCCCTCATGCTGCTGGGCCGTGGCCCAGAGGGACCTGTGGGACGCATGGCCTTGTTACAACCACAATGACACACGGCCACCAGGAGCTGGGGTTGCCAATCCCTGTTTGGCAGTTGTAGGATAGCAGGAGGCTGAACCCAGGGCCCACACAGACACCTGCATCAGTGCCAGGTGCAGACCCCAGGCCCTAAAGCAGCACGTGCCGGGGGCAGTGACTAGGTCCCGAGGGCAAAGGGCACCCAGGGGCGTGATGACAGGCAGCAGGCAAGGGGACGGGTGTCCCGGGAAGGAGGGGCATGGCAGCCAGAGAGGACAGTACAGCACACCTCTGGGGGAGGAACTCCACAGGAGGGACTTACAGGATGGGGAGCTGGCCGGGGCTGAGTGGGAGTGGAGGCCCAGGCCAGCCCCACGGGGCCTGCAGGTGAAGGAGGGGTTTCCAGCTCGGTTCTAATGCTGCTGAGAGGGTAACACATGCGAGCCCCCATGGCTGTCACAAAGCTGCCCTCGCTGCCGTCCTCAGAATGGATCAGAGACATCAAGAGGCTGTGCAGCAGGCAACAGGGAAGGTAAGACCTTCGTGAGGGCAGGTGGCCCTTGGTGACAAGTGGACAGGTGGGGTGTTCAGGAGGCCTTGGAGTTACAGGAGAGCAGAGCCAGCAGTGCTGAGAGCTGGGCAGGGGACAGATACTAACAGGACAAGACTGGGTGACTAAGGCTCATTATTTCCTGGGAGCCTACATCCTCCCAAGTCCCCACCTTTACCTCTGGACCCTCACCATGGGACTGGTGTCCAGGGGAGTGGACACTGGTGTTTCCCCCGTTTTGCCCCAGACCTGGCTCCCACCAGCTGCAGAAGTAGGACTCTAGCCCACAAAGTAACAAACGTGTGATCTTGCTGGAAGACACTGCTCCTTCCCACCCCAGCCTGTGGCTTCACAGCCTTCCAAATCCTCCCCTCCGGACCTCTCGGGTTTAAGCACCATGGAGGCAGCAGGTGCCAGTGACAACAGCACTGGGCTAACAGGACAGGTGCATTTTTTTTTTTTTGACAGGCAGAGTAGACAGTGAGAGAGAGACAGAGACAGAGAGACAGAGACAGAGAAAGGTCTTCCTTTATCGTTGGTTCACCCTCCAATGGTCACTGCGGCCGGTGCACCATGTTGATCCGAAGCTAGGAGCCAGGTGCTTCTCCTGGTCTCCCATGCGGGTGCAGGGCCCAAGCTCTTGGACCATCCTCCACTGCACTTCTGGGCCACAGCAGAGAGCTGGCCTGGAAGAGGAGCGACTGGGACAGAATCCGGCTCCCCGACCGGGACTAGAACCTGGTGTGCCGGTGCCGCAGGTGGAGAATTTGCCTATTGAGCCACGGTGCCGGCCAACAGGTACATTTCTGCTCATGGATTTTCCCCTTCCTAGGGGTGACCCAGCCATCCACTCTGCCCTCCAAACTTCCGTTGTTTCCTGTGAAAACAGGGATGATGAAGCTCACATCACGGATCACAATGTGCACTACGTACAATGTTTTCCTGAGAGTACATTGTACACAGAAGGCTCACAACCGCTCCTCTGCTCCTTTGTGCCCCCCCACCCCGCCCTGTTCTTCCCTCGTTCCTCCCTTGCTCCTCCCTTCCCAGCCCAGTGCTTGGGCTGGGCTACTCCTCCTGGTCTCCTGCCAGTACCAGCTCTGGTTCTTATTCTGCAGGCGTGCAGAGGAACGTGGCCAGATGTCACATTCTAGCTGTCAATACAGACCATTGATCTGCTCGAGGTCACTGTAAGTTACATCAGAGAAGACAATAGGTTGCCGGCTTTCATCAGAACACGTTAGATGTATAAGTGACTGAAGGGAGAGTTCGATGAAGTGATTTTTTTCCTATCTGTGAATTCAATATGCTCAGATTTGCTCTGTGGACATGTGTGCTTCTGCCCTTCTGGAAGGCTTTATGGTTTTATTCATTTCTTGTTAAATTGATTTCAATGCATTTGGTTATTTTGCTGCCACTGTTGGTAGGATTTTTATTCATTACATCTTCCCATTATTTTTTCCTTGTATTTTTAAGGTAATCAATTCCTGAATATTTCAGTTCAAAGTTGATGTATATTTTATCGTGTTTTTGCTAATTCTGTTAGAATTGCCAGGTGTATAATCAACTCACCTATAAATGACAAATATACTACTTCCATTCCAGATATTGTACATTACATTTAGTTTACACTGTCCATTAAGACAAGTCCAGTGGCTTAATAAGGGATCTATTGGTTCCTTTTACATAGTTGTCCAGTGTGATCCAGCCAGGGCTATTGGTCCCGCAGCCACCCGAGTGTGGCCTGAGGGTGCTTCCACCCCTTCTACTGCAGCTTCAGCTGCTTTCCATGCCCCAAGCCAAAATTTGGGCATTTCTGTTAGCAAAGAAGAGCAGGCGACAGGGCCTAGCAATCTTGACCTTGATGATTTCGTTCAGGACACCTTGCATTCCAACTTTTGGCACGCGATGCTTCTGCATACCAACATGCAGAAACAGCCGCTGCTACACCAAGAAACGTGTGCCAGCTCATTTTTCTTGACACACCTGGAGGTACAAGGACCTGGAGTTCCATTGTTCAGTAGCTTTCTTGGTTTGGTGAGAATCAGAATTCTTATAATACAAATAACTTTTCTACATCTAAGACATCAATGAGCGCCAAGTGATAGCACCCTGGTCAGGGATCCCTGGAGGAGGCGAGGATGGAGCATGGAGCTCAGTCTTCCAGCAGCGGGGTGGGTGGCACACGGAAATGCCAGCGTGCCCACCATCTTTTAAAGAATCAGGGATTTCATGTGTATTTAGGAGTTCTGATCAAAATATTCTATAGGTCAAACAGAACATTTCCCAGGAGTAGCAGGCTTTGATCTAGGATTTTAACGTAATAAATAACCCCTCTGCCACCTTTCATGTAGATGAGGCAAAGTGGTGAGGGGACAGGCCCAGCCAAAACAGGAGATAGCACCAGGGTCCCCCCACTCGCCCCAGCATGCCCCTGTTGTACCAAGTTGTCTCTTCAGATGTAGAGGCAGGAACTGCTTCCTGCCGAGTGAGAACTCGGAGCTGATGCTAAAACTTCTGCTCAGAACACCAGCTCTGTATTGTTTCTAAAATGTGATTTACTTATTTTTATGTATTAGAGACAGGGACATTCCATCCTTTGCTTCACTCCTCCAGATGTTGCAACGGTCAGAGCTGCGCTGGGCAGGGCTAGGCCTGAAGCTGAGAGCTGGGGACACAGCCCAGGTCTCTCCTGTAGGTGGCAGAGATCTCAGTACCTGAGCCATAACCACTGACCTGCAGAGTGTGGAACAGCAGGAAGCTGGTTCGGGAGCAGAGTCAGACTTGAACCCAGGCACTCGCCAGGGATGAGGCTATCTTAACAGCTGCAGGAAATACTCACCCCTTGTTCTACCAATTCTAAGTATCAAGGTACAAATTCGGATCTTGTGTGCCACTTCTACATAGTTGAACTGTGCTGCATATTCCTGTGAGTGGATCTAGTTAAGCAGAGATGACCACAATTATAACAATGATAGCAATGAGGACAGAGCTAACACCCATCTGGTGCAGTGACAGGGTCTCACATGTCAGCAAGTACCTTACGATATCTCAATACAATGAGACAGGTGCAGGGGTCCCAAGGACCAGGGTGGAGCGCTGGATTTTTTTCTAAGTATCATGCTAACCACCAGGAGATCTCAAGCTCACCATCTTCGTAGGTTGTAAACGCCCGTTAGAACGGAATGAATCTGCGTCTCGGCTCTGACAATTTAAGGTACTTTGCCCAAAGTCAGAATGCCAAGTAAGCCGATTCTGAAGCCTATTTTTAGTTACTACACATGGAGTTCCTCGAGATTATAGGTTACCTGTATTCTCTGCAAGATGTTTGAAGTTTGAATTTCTAATGTAATTCTGAATAACATGAACGTGTGCTGGCCCACCTGGAAACCTCCTTGTAGTGAACAACACCATCGCTTTGAGACTGCATTGGTGTTTGTCGACATTTACACCAGAACCCAAGTCACTGCATTCAGCTTTGAAGACAGCTTTTCTCTTTGGGGTCTGAGGATTTGAGGAAGTTATCAGATGTTTCCCAAGAAGGTGTGAGAGTGCTCAGACCTGAGAACTACTGCACTAGTTTTTATTATTTTTTAAAAAATTTCAGTTGAAATCTGTATATAGTTATGGTATGAAACATGATGTTTTGACATGTGTATACATCATTGAATGATTAAGTTCACTGACATATGACGATTCACAGGTATTCAATACATGGTCATTAACTACAGTCACTACACATTGTACAACAGATCTCCTGAACTCATTCATTCTGCCCAACTGCGTTTCGTATCCTTTGACAGACATCTTCCCGATTCACATGTTCTCTCGCTCCCCACTTGAGTCACCACCCCTAGTGGCCACCATTCTACTCTCTGCTTCTATGCAGTCAACAGGCTTATGTTCTTCACAAGTCAGCAAGATGGCATGGGGTTTGTCTTTCCATGCCAAGCTTAGTTTACTTATGTTTATCTGTGCTGTGTAGACAAGAGTTTCTCTAAGGCTGAATGGTATTCCATGGTGCACGTAGACACATTTACTTTATCCACTCATGTACCGATTGACATGTGGGTTGACTCCACATCTCAGCTGTTGTGAACAAAGTACAGACATCTCTGACATACCGATTTAAATTCCTTTGGATCCAGAAGTTGGATTGCTGCATATGGTAATTGTATTTGCAACTTTTTGAAGAACTTCCATATTGTTTTCCATGAGGGTCATACATAATGCATATTCCCACCAACCCTCTCAGCATTTCCTTGTCCGTCTCCTCACTGACACCTAATACTCTTATTTTTAATAGCCCTCCTTCCAGGAATGGGATGACATCATGATAGTTTTAATTTGCATTTCCTTAATGATTGATAATGTTGAACATTTTTTAATATAACAGTTGGCTATCTGTATGTCTTTAGAGAAATCTTTATTCAGCTATGTTGCCTATTTTTAAATTGGATTATTTTCTTGTTATTAAATTACATGAGTTCTGATGTTTTTGGGTATTAACTCCTAGAAGAAATATGGTCCCATTTAGTAGGCTGTCTTTTCACTGTTGTTTCCTTTGCTGCACGTCAACTTTTTAATTTGCTGCGTTCTCGTTTGTCAACTTTTCATTTGTTGCCTGTAATTTTTGGGTAATATAAAAAATAACCCAAACGCAACAACAAAAACATCTTTGCTTGGGGCTGGTGTTGTAGCACAGCTGGTCAGTGTGGCATCCCATATCAGAGCACCAGTGAGACTTGGCTCTTCTGCTGACAATCCAGCTCCCTGCAAATGCACCTGGGGAGGCAGATGATGACCTAAGGACATGAGACTCTGCCACACAAATGGGAGACCCTTAGAGTTCCTTGCTCCTGGCTTCTGTCTGGCCCGGTACCAACATGGCCATTTGGGGAGTGAACCAGTGGATAGAAGATCTGTCTCTCCCCATCCTTCTCTGTCACTCTGTCAAATCTTCAAGAAGCTTTTCTCATTTTCTTCTAGTGTCAGTTTGTTGAAGTCTAACTCATTTTTAGTCGATTTTGTATGTGGAGTCAGATAAAGATCTAATTTTATTCTTTTGCTTGTGGATGTTAAGTTTTCCCAGTACCATTTATTGAAGGGGCTTACTGTGTGTTCTTGGCACATTGTCAAAAATCAGTTGGTCATAAAAGCATGGATTTCTGGCCTCTGTTCCATTGTTCTGGATCCATTTTTGCGCCAGCGCTATGCTGTTTTGATTACAGCTTTGTAGTGGATTTCTAGATCAGGAAGCTTTCTTTTTGCTCAAGATCTCAGTCTGGAGTCGCTTGTGGTTCCATAGAATTTTAGCATGTTTCTCTTCTACTTTCGTGAAAACCTCTTTGGAATTTTGATAGGGATTACATTGTGTCTGTGTAGATCACTTTGGCTGGTATAGATGTTAACAGCAGTAACTCAATAAACACAGGATATCTTTCTACTTATACTAAAGCAAAGTCAGCATACTTAAGTCAGTAGTGTTTCTGTATACTAACAAAAACCATCCAGGAGAGAAATCAGGAAAACAATTCCATTTACAATAGCCTAAGAGATGTTTAGGGACAAATTTGAATTTTCTGAAACCTGAATCTTTTCAGCCTTGGACACTCCTTGGACCAGCATCTGCAAGCCTGTAGATCTGGTTTCCAGTGCAGGGGGCAGAGTTTCCTCACACTCCCGCCTAGCTATGCAGACACTGGTGTGGTGTCCACTCAGCAAGCTAGAGCCACATTTCTCAGAATTCCTCCCTGCCTTGTTCTCACCAGGGGCTGGCAGAAAGGGAAAACCTCCACGGGACGTGGAAGAGGTGAACCCACAGCTCTGAAGGTTGATGTGGGACACCAGGCTCTGCTTCCAACATTGTCAAAAATCTTCCAGAGGCAAGACCCAGGTTCACAATGCCCTCAGCTCCC
This sequence comes from Oryctolagus cuniculus, assembly GCF_051225735.1. Classification (NCBI taxonomy): domain Eukaryota; kingdom Metazoa; phylum Chordata; class Mammalia; order Lagomorpha; family Leporidae; genus Oryctolagus; species Oryctolagus cuniculus. Next base: position 164,591,414 of record NC_142872.1, on the reverse strand, counting down.
ACGTCAGCCCCTTAAGTTTCTCTGAATCTTAAGCAATGTGCAGCTCCCCGTGGACAATCATTGAACCACCGGACCTGGAGGGAATGTCCTCATGGATTGAGTATGCCCTTGTTCTGACCTCTCTCTGGTCTAACTTTCGCCTCAGCCATGGGCTGAATAGCTACAGTAACGGCGGCTGGAATAGCAGCCCTGGGGGGCTTCGACGACCTTGTCCTGTTAGAAGGGCTAATTCTACTACAGATTCCTCCCTGTTATCGTTTTCCTGCTTCTATGATCAATCATTGAATGATACAAGATCCCTGAATCTAAAATGTTAAACAATTAAACACCACTTTACAGATCTGAGACCATAGTTTGTATCATGCATAAAGCTGTGAGCTCATTATAAAGAGGATTTGAAATGTTCTTTGTTCATATATGTATAGTTGGTTCTGCTATAATGTAATACAAATGTTTATTAATCACTATTCACTATAATGGAGCAAAAACATGGGAAAATGTGAAAAATTGCTTCAAAACACAAGTGATATTTAAAAAATAGATTTAAACTGGTAGCACTGTCCTTTATGTGAAAAATGGTTAGGAAGTACATGATACTACAAAAATGGCACTTTTGACTTCAAAAAGAGCTAGAGTTTACTTGTGAATATGCACTCAGAAGATTTATAGCTTATGGGTCACCAAGAAGGGTAGGATTATCTGACACAAAAATGGAGAGTTCTGGGGTTGGGCACCCCATCCACAAACTCCAGTGATGGCAGAGCCGACAGGCGTTGATGGCAAATCAGACATGGGGTGTCATGGGAGCAGGGTTTAGGGAATATGAATGACAGGGAGGGAATCAGACATGGGTATGTCATAGGAGCAGGGCTTAGGGAATATGAATGACAGGGAGAAGGAAGGAGTTTAAGGGATCTTTGCCCTTGTTTAATCTGCAGCACAACTCACCCGGTTCAGAAAGGAGAGCTAGGCTTGTGAGTACAAGCTGCAGTATGAAGGGTGTCATATGGCAAAGTGGTTGAGCCAGGAGAACCTGAAGTCAGCCAGATTTAGTCTTAAAATATTAGAGCTGAGTGATCTTGGACAGCTTATTTCTCTAAGTCTCAATTTCTTCAGCTGCAACACAGGTTACTATAGTTTTACCTCCTATGGTTTTGACAAGGATCAAATACAATAAATGCTGCAAAATACCAAGCACTGTATCTTGTACATAAAATAAACACAAAAAATTAAACACTATAATTATTAAGACTAAAGACCTGACATTTTGATTGGGTTATATCTTAGACATAGTTTTATTAAAAATGGGAAGAGAGATATGTGGAAAATGTATACCACTGGACAAGGTACCAGCCACAGTAGCTGCTAGCCCCAATTCTGCCCTTGGGCAAGTCAATTTCTTCTGTGGCCTTGGGGACATCATCTGTAAATGAGTCACTCGTCTAGCTCCAATGGTTTGCGTGACCATGAAGTAGATACAGCCCCATTTAATGTGTCCAGCTGCGTGCCTGGAGCATCACACTCCATGGATGCTAGCCGACTCTCAAATCGAACGGGTGCATTAGATAGTGGTCCAGGTGCTTTTTCTGGTTTAATGAAGGCAGCATCTTGAAATAGGATTTACAAGTCTGTTCACTGTTGACCTTTTGCAAGTGTCCATGGTTCATAATTGCTAATTACACCACCCTATCGTCGCCCAGAGCCCCAGCCCTGCCAGAGTGGAAAGAAAAAGAAAGATTGCAAGTAGATGCCTTAAGGTGTGATGATCAAAGTCTCAGGCTGCCTGGCAACCACTGAAGTGTCTATATACCCCCCCAACAAATGCTACCCAGTCACTAAGTCCCATATTCTATCCTGCTTGAGGGAGAAGAGTTGTTAAGTGGTTCCTGATGCTGATATCACTGTTCTTCATCCTACCTTCCATTAGGGGAAGCAAAATCCCTCCAGAGAGCGCACTATTGACTAGAAAATCTTCCTCTGAATTAATCTATTTCATCTGCCACATGCCTTTTCATGTATTGATTATCTATTGTTCCCCAAGGTGATCTCTGAATGGCCCTGGGGGGATGAATTACCAAGTACATCAAGTGGAAAAGCGGCAGAAACTCCTTTCATCCAATCTGTACCTCATTTAAGGCATCCCATGGAGCTGAGGCAAGGGGGTATTCCCAGTGTACCTGCTCATCTCACACACCGAGCCTCGGAGAGGGGAGACCTTGTCTGGGTACAATTATGCATCCAATGCCAGCGTTGGGGTCACTATTTCTGCCCTCTAGTTCCCTGGTGTTCTTATGACCCAATGTTGTCTCTTGGGACGTGCACATCATTTGGAGAATTCCATCAAGGAGAAATTTGACTATGGGGATCCAAGAGTCAGATAAACGCAAAGGCGGGAGACATGTCTCATTCATCTTGATATAACCCAGGTATTGAATGGAGCAAGGAGCCCACAAGGAGCAGGAAAGGGAAGACGTGTGCGAGTGTGAAAGCTCAATGGGAAGAATGGGGGAGATTGTGGAAAACAAATGATATAGGAAAGTCCTAGAAGAATTATTTGTTATTCTAGTAAGAGATGAGCTCTCAACGTGAAGTTGTCTTGGCATTTCAAATCCCACAGCGTATGGGAGTCCAAAAAATCTCCCCCAGTTTTAAGAGAATATGAAGAACACCGATCTCCCTAACCACATTGCACCCCGGGCTCTGGAACTTTGCACTCAATGTTGGTTTGCCACCATATTGATGCAAAGTCTCTCCAACCTCTTCATCTCTCAGGAAATGTGAATACCAGCATTGAAACAATTTAAAGGAAGAATCCATTTTGCTGAATAATTAGGGCGGAGAAGTTGGCGGTGATGACAGGAGAGGATCAGATTTCTCAATGCATCATAAGGCATCATAGCTGAGATTTGAGTTCCAAAACATTGTCAGTGTATTTTCCCTCCAGGACTTCCTCTGCAGCTCATCCTTCCCATGGTAGAGCTATTCTAGATGCCACTGAAGGCCAGACAATAGGAACGGACTATTCAGCAGAGAAAGAAGTAGGCAGGACCCCTCTGAGAAATTTTAGATGTATCTTAGCAGACAGATTTTAAAAATTAGACACTTAGCAGTGCAAGTATAAACTGTGTGCTGGGGAGATTATCAAGAGTAGAGAGGAATATGCAGGATCTCTTGTGGTTTAGCTTCTGAAGTAACAATTTTCCCCTCACTCTAGTTGCAAGATCAGCCCTCCTTTGGGAGTAAGAATTACACTATGTCTTTTGTTTGGAGGTACAAGCTGGGAGTTATTGCCAGGGGTGGTGGCTACCGGAATGGGTGGAAACCTGGAAAAATGCTCTAGAGTAGCTTCCTCCACATGCAAACCGAAGGGCAGGCCCCTGAGAACCACGCATGAAAGTGACCACATGAGAGATCTGTAATGGGGGAGACTGTGCCATCTCCCATGGAAAGCCCACCCACTGGGTTTTCCACTACTGCAGGTCATCTTGGAGCAGGCAACAGAGTTCTGGGGAGGTTGGCCTGGTAGCAAGTTCAGGCAGAAAAAGGAGGAGAGACCACATTCGTTGTGTTTCTGCTCCCGAGAGCTGGCTAGTGCACAGGCTGCAGAGTCTGAGTGAACCTTGATGGTGTGAGATTATGGCTTCAGGGTGGCCAAGGACCCCTGCACACACACATTTACACACTAAGCCGAGAGATGCTTGCAGCACCAGAACAGGGGGGCCAGGGAGTCAACCTCTGGAGGCCAAGCAAGAAGGCATGGCCTGGTGGGGAGGAAGCCCCTCAGAGGGCAGGGTGAAGCCAAGGCTGGCCTTGCCCAAGTCTCTAAGCGACAACCTCACCACCAGGAGTCACCCACAGAGCTCCCTTCTCTCTGCTCTTGCTCTCAAGATCAAGGGCTAAGCCTGGAAGAAACTGGTGAGAAAAGAACACATGGCTTATCTTCATCGTGTTTCTAGGGCCACCAGTGAAGCAGCAACTGGGCCATACAGGGAGTGGGCAGCAGGGCTGAGGCATGGAATCTCATATCCAATTTGGAATAAAGTGCAAAAACCAACAGGGTGAGGCTCAAGGGCAGTCTCCTGTCCCCTCTGACAAACGTGGTAGAGATGATTGAAACCAACATAGGGGGCCAGCGCCATGGCTCACTAGGCTAATCCTCCACCTGCGGCGCTGGCACACGGGGTTCTAGTCCCGGTCGGGGAGCCGGATTCTGTCCCGGTTGGTCCTCTTCCAGGCCAGCTCTCTGCTGTGGCCCGGGAAGGCAGTGGAGGATGGCCCAAGTCCCTGGGCCCTGCACCTGCATGAGAGACCAGGAGAAGCACCTGGCTCCTGGCTTCAGATCAGCGCGGTGCAGCGGCCGCAGCAGCCACTGGGGGGGGGGGGGGTGAACCAATGGAAAAGGAAGACCTTTCTCTGTCTCACTGTCCACTCTGTAAAACAACAACAACAACATAGGTGCTAAAGGGAATCACTGCCCAGCAGGAAGGGAATTTTGTCTGGAAAAAGTAGAACTGCCTCCAGCAGCAACTTTACGATGGTGGGGTTGATGAGTCCTGTAATGAGGTGTTAAGAGGTTCCATTGGGTCTTATGTTTCCTAGGAAAGTATCCAAGTTTGCCCTATTTGAATATCTTAACTTAAGGGTATGAGTTGGGACTTTTAAAATAGAACTTTGTTCTTTTCTTATACTTTTGCTATTTAAGTTACCACAAAGTGCTACTCTTGAAATAGCTTTTCTTCTGACTATTAAACACAAGATCTATACTTTTCTTTCTGGATAGAATGGAGGAAAAACATTAATTTCCTAGTAGAAGAAATTAATGAAAAAAAGTAGATGGATGTCAAGGGAAAGAGTCCTTTTGTTGGCAACAAAAAAATTTGGAAAACAGACATGAATAAGGGACAATACAGGTTCTTGTGAGGGTTTTCATTTGGTTCTTACAAAGGAATTAAACCGAGGGAGATGGGAGAGCAGGCATTCTTGAATTCTTTGCCTTTTGCTCATTAAAAATTTAAAGTTGATAAATATCAGATACTTAAAGTAAAAAGTGAAGTTCATTATATATAATAAACTGATACTTGAATACTTGATGCATATTGAATCTGGCTGGTGCTGATTTTCTATAAATACCAAAATTTAGTGATTGTCCCTGAGCTATTCATTAAACTTCAGAAGTCAATGAATAATGAATAGGAAATCCATTTGTTCATTAACTTGCAGAATGAAAAATATCTCCCTCCCTGTTATGTCTCTGATTAATTTGGTTCTGAAATAAGTTGGCAGGTCTATAAACATCCCCCCGGGCTGTATCTGGCCCAGGAACCACAGTTTCTCGGAAGGGATACGAATCTGTCTAAACTTGACTTATTAAAATTTGTCCTGGTACACCTAAGCTACCCAAGGCTTCATACACATATGTTTTGCTACAGTGAGGAGCCAAAGACCCTCTTGTAAGACAATTGCAGAATAGGCACCTCAGGCATCATTTTAATAGAGGCTGGTCGCCTTCCAGAAACAATGTACCGTCTATAATTCACTCTAGTAGCAGAAATTCCCACATGGACAGGAAGCTGCAGCCAACAGGATTACAAGTACGGCCTGGATAGCATCTGTGGACTCCCTTAATGTTTATTGCTTCATGTGATGCTCTGATAACTTTGACATGGTTTTGTTGCATCCAAAACCGCTCCACGCATCATTCATGCATCCGTTTATTGACCCATCCATCCATCAATCCATTCAATAAAAGTGACGACTCATGGAACACTACTACATGCAGATACTATCATTTGCATTATAGACAGTGTTGGACAAAGCAGATGGAATATTTGCCCCAAGGAACATACATTCTAGTGGGGTAAGTTCCCAGAGGAAATCTCCAGGCAGTCGTGTATGGTCATAGCTGTGAGGAAGAGAAATAGGGCACTATGGTGGAAGAGGAAGCCTGCACACAGGTCCAGTCTCATGTGGAAGAACCAGGAGCCCAGAAGGGAGGCAAGTGTTCAGCCAGAAGTCATGCCAGTGCCTTCTTCTCTCCAGTCAGGCTCAAGGGAAGTAGGAAGAGAGGGGTAGAGAATGGGAGAGTGAGGGAGCAATAGATATTGTTGGGAAAGCCAAGGGAGAGAAGAGGAGAGGAGAGCGTTGTGACTGAAGGGCTTCCATGAGCAAGCATTTAACACATCATCACCTTTACTTATGATGCACTAGAGAAAACTGAATCTCAGGGAAAGTGCTCATTCAGGACTGCACCAGGAGGAAGGCACTAAAGGGGGAAAGACTTCCAATGGGAGGGAGACAGAGGGGGTGGATAAGAAATTAACAAGGAACAGGAAAGAGGGAAGGAGGAATGATAGGGAGGAGGGAGGATGAGAGAAAAGAGGACAAAATGGAAGAGGAAGGGTCATGGAGGGACCATAAGGGAAAGCCCCAAGGACAAGAGTTATTCAGCTGGGAGATGAGAATAAGAGGAGCAAATCAAAGAGCAAGAGAATTGATAAAGTCTGAAGAGAGAAAACTGAAGTAGCAAAGTAGGTATGGAGAACAAAGTGACGAGAAAGCTGCGGAGGGGAGGGTGATGAGGAGCATTGTTGTCACAAGAACAAGAGTTAAGAATCACAGGCAGCCAAGACAGCAGAGCCAGGAGCAGGAGGCCACTCAACCTCCTGGGAGGTGGGGACCATCGCCCGAACCACGCCCTGGGTGCTGCCTCCCCACGCTGGGGAGTTTCCCCCATTGCTCCCCACCCTCTCCTCTTCCCCAGGTTTCAGAATTTCCTGCCACAGCCTTTTCTTTGCCACCAGGCGTGACCCCACCCTTACCTCCTTGGATTCTGGGTTAGACTACCTCTTGGGCAACTCCTGTCCCATATGACCCCAGGCTCCCAGAGCTGGACCAGGCTCCCAGAGCACCAGGGCTCCAGGCCAGCTGGAGGTTCTCCTGTGATGTAGCAACCCATCCCTCCAGCTAGGAGGACTTGCCACCATTTTCCTGCCCAAAGACACACAGGGACCTCTCCTATTTATTTAGTTACTATCTTTCTCCACCCACTAAGGTTTGATTTCATCACCGTCTGCTCATTGCTGGGGCCTGGAAGAGGCTTAGGAACTGCACGTGGAATGAATAGGAAGTTCCTTCCACCTCTCTGGATTCAAGTTTCTTCATCTGTAAAGGAAACGTTTGGATAAGGTAGTCTCTATGGTTGCTCTCTATCGGAAAACCATCCCAACCTTTCCAATTCCATTTTTGGTTTGCAGAATTCTAAGACAGCCTTCCTGTGTAGCCCCTACGCCTTGAGTGTGAATGAGACTTATGACTTGATTCTAACCAATAGTGTTTGGTGAACATTGCAAGTTAGCTTGCAAGTGACTGTTAATGCTACTTGACAAAGATACAAGGGCTTCACAGACATAATGAAGAGCCACAGTTACTTAAGCCAATCAAAAGGAAGATTGCCCTGGGTGCACATGATCTCATGGAGTCAACCTTTGCAAGAATATCAGAGACATGTTCCTGCCAGCCTTGAAGTTTCTGTGACTTCTAAACCTGCAAGGGAGTGAAGTTTTCCAACAACCTAAAGAATTTTAGAAGTGGATCCTGCAGGAGCAGAAGGAAGCTCCCCGTACTGACCTTAATCTGATGGGACTCTCAGTTTATGCCCATTCCCCTGACCCGTGGAACCATGAAATAAGTGTTATTTTACACCTGTAAGTTTGTGGCAATAGAATAGTAGTACAACATTCCGTTCCAGCCTGTCCACGGTATGTGAGGAAAGAAGCCTGCTTCAAAGCACAGGTTATGTTCAGGAGATATTGGCCTCAGCATTAGGAACCTGCATTTTTTTTTTTGACAGGCAGAGTGGACAGTGAGAGAGAGAGACAGAGAGAAAGGTCTTCCTTTGCCGTTGGTTCACCCTCCAATGGCTGCCGCGGCTGGCGCACCGCACTGATCTGAAGCCAGGAGCCAGGTGCTTCTCCTGGTCTCCCATGGGGTGCAGGGCCCAAGCACTTGGGCCATCCTCCACTGCACTCCCGGGCCACAGCAGAGAGCTGGCCCGGAAGAAGGGCAACCGGGACAGAACCCCGTGTGCTGGCGCCGCAAGGCAGAGGATTAGCCTGTTGAGCTGCGGCACCAGCCCAGGCAGATGCATCTTATGCACAGAAATATGCAATTGCCCAAAATGTGACCTAGCCCAGTCCCAAGGCACACATGTGTGGTCAATAATCAAAGACCAATTTAAAAACAGGTATTAGCTATAACTAGAAAAACTTAGATAAGACTTATGTTTTCCCAATTCAATTTCCTCGACTGTTTTAAGTAGAAAGAAATGACAATGTTATTTTCTATCGATGTCACACTAATTACCTTACATTTAGAGGCTTAAACACATCTGTTATATTTCTATAAATTCATGTCCAGGTCTTAAGCTAAAAAATAAATAAAATCAAGGTGCCAGAGAGGGTCCATGCTAAGTTTTCTGAAGGCTCTGGGAAATGCAGTTTCCTTGCTTTAAAAAATGCTTGCCCATCCTTGAGAGGCTGCCCACACGCCTTGGCCCTTGGTCTCTTCTAGCATCTTCAGAGCCAGTAGCAATGTACAGGATCCTCATATCTCATCACCTGGACTTTGCTGCCATGGTAACAGCCCTTTCTCCAATTCTCTTGCACTTTGAACTCTTGTGATAACATTGGGTCTATCTGAATAATTTGATTTTTTGTTTGGAAGGCAGAGAGACGACAGATCTCCCATATGCTGGTTCACTTCCCAAGTATTTTCAAGAGCTGAAGATGGACCAGGTTGGAGTTGGGAGCCTGAACTTTAATCAGGTCTCCTACATGGGTAGCAGAGACCCAAGTACCCCAGCCATCATCTTCTGCCTCCACGGTGCACATTAGCAGGAATTTTCCCTGTTTTGGTCAACTTTAATTCCCCTTCACCATGGAGTGTAATGCATTGCAAAGTCCCAAGGATTGGGGTGTGGCTCTCTTTGGAGGACCGAGATTCTCCGTGCCATATCATGCAGGATTGCTATAATGATACAATGAGATTGCAGGAGCTATGCTTTGTACCTTGGTGCGTATCAAGAGCTTAATAAACTGCAGCAACTGTTGCTGTTTGCTATCTCACAATCGAAATGTCATGGTGAACCTGAGAAGTAGGCTGGGAAAGGTGTTGCCACCCTCTTTCCACAGAGGAACGAGCTGGAGCTCAGAGCAGACAGACATTCTGCCCAAGGTGACCAACTCGCTGGCAAAGAGGGAGAGGCCTTCTCGGATCTGCCTCAATCAATCTTGCGCTAGAATTCTGGGGCAGCATCAAAGGAAAGTCCTGAATGACAAAGCAGTTTCTGGCTTTTAAGAAATGACAACAAAGCCCCCAGTCGTGCCTCTCTGCTGGGCTGTGCCAAAGCTCTAATGGAAGGCATTAGTCAAATTGGAAACAGGCTGTTCTCATTAACCACAGAGAAAACCCTATTTCACGCCCAGACGGAAAGCGTCCCGCTGCTCGCAAACACCTCTCTTCCTGCCTGCATCTCTCTGGGGTTTTCTCCGACATTTACCTCCTGGGGTGTTCACTGCCTCTGCAGATCCACCAAGGACAGAGTTAGAGTTCCAGGGTTGTTGGGGCTCTCAGTGGGCTGAGCGTCAACTCCCTGGGGCACTGTCTTAAGCGGACAGCAAATTCTCAATGGAGTGCTCCCAGCTCAGCTTAGAAACTGCGGTTTGCTGACTTTGAGGCAAACAGAGGTACCTCCACTGTGGTGGTCACCGGGAAGAAGAGGAGAGTCCTTGAGTTTCCTTGGAATCGCTGCTCAGTGCCATCTTGGGAGCTGAGCAATGCGAACACAGAGGTAATACGAAGGAGTCTTGGCCCTTAAGGAGCTCAGATCCAGTGCAGTGCATTGGCACATACACACACGGGAAGCTGTGGGATGTTCCTGGCGCTGCTGTAAGGGCTTTCCAGGGATGGGCTAGACATCAGTTCTTTGCATAGCTCAGAGTGGAGGGGTAGGAACGAACTTATTTATCATGCAAAAGTTTGTGTTTAAAAATGTAATCTCCAAGTCCATGTGTTGATAGTATTTGGGGATGTTGCCTTTGGGAAGAAGTTAGGATTAGAAGGGGTCATGGCTGTGAAGCCCCCATTGATAATTTCTAAGAGAAGAGACTTGGGCTAGCAAGCTTTGCCCTCCTGCCATGTCATGACACAGCAAAAGGCCCTCACCAGATGGCAAGCAAAGCCAGGACCTTGCCCTTGAAATGTGGGCCAAATAAACTTTCATTCTTTGTAGACTACCTGGTCTCGGGTTTTCGTTATAACAGAAAATGGACTAACAAAGAATGCTTGTCGCTCCCCCATTCGCGGAGGAACGACACAGGACCCTGCGCTGTTCTTTTGTCTGCTCGGCCCTTCCCGGGTTTGCTGCTGGTCCTTCCCGGGTTGGCTGCCGTCCCTTCCACCTCCGTGGAAGGGCGGTTCCCCCTGCCACTTTCCCCACTTCCGCAGGGGAGCGGCACACCACACCGCCGGCCGGCTCTTTCGGGGGCTGCACAGGTGTTCCTTCAGATGTTCCTGGTGCATGTTGTCTCTCTCTTCCTTTATAGTCCTCTTCCACCAATCCCAACTCTGCTACCCACACGCCGAGCACGCTGCACTCCTCCAATCAGGAGCAGGATCAGCTCCTGCAGCTTATCAGTCAAGTTGGTGAGAGACAGCTGCGTAGAAGTTGTTTACTCCTCTCCCAGCGCCATATTGTGGGAGAGCAGATGTATAGAATAAGTCTTAATTCCAGTAACTTAGTCTAGCCCGAGTTGCTCCCCACAATGCTTATCTGGGAAATAGGTTTTCTGTGTCAATTCTGCCACACCAAGTTATGTCATCTCTATCTCCCACGGAAAATTCAGCTGGCACCTGCAGGACTGGGCAAGTGCCATGGCCGATGAGATGCTGAGCACAGCCCCTCAAGTCTACTGCCATCCAAGAGACCAGGCACCTCCTCCCATCCCACTGTGAATCCCCTGTCCTCAGGGCAGTGCCTGGAATGTAATAGTCAATGTTTCTCAAATGACAAAATAAAACAGACCCATGCTGCCAAGCATAACATGCTGAGTAAATGCAGGGGACTGCTTAGACTTTGAAAGAAAAACTGCATGAGGATGTTCACTGTCATTACCAAGAGCAATAAGTGGAAACAGTTTAATGATGATTAAATAAAAGAGAGGCATGTATACATAATGAGATATTTTGCAGGCAATAAAAGTTCACAAACCTAAGCAAAGATGGGGAAAATGTGTATCTTATAAAAAGTGAAATACAGAATGCGGTTTCATGTACCACACCATCATGGAGTTAAAATTCTACAAAGTTTCTTGAAGTCTACAAAGAGGAAAACCAAAGTGTAAAGGAAAACATTACAGTGTTCACAGTGGATGCTCCTGGCTGGTGATTTTATTCTCTTCCTCCTCTGATATAATTTTCAAATTCCTGTCAATGAATATACATTCCTTTTGGAATGGAACAAATAAACCCATTAAAATCAGTGGATGTTTCATATTATGGATGCCATGTTCTCCATCCTCATCTAATCAGGTACTCTTGGTCTGACTCATTGAAGACTGTATCTCCTTTACCAAGGAAATAGTTACTTCGTGCTGTTGACTCAGAATCCTCATCACTAGCATTTGTCCGTCATTGGACAAAGCTGTTCTACATGTTGTCTTATTTGAGTCACAATATCCTATGTGTTTAGCTTTCTTTCAGTACTGCAGTAATTACCTTGCCTCTGAGTCTAGTTTTCAGTTTGTTTATCTGAAAAGCAGAAAGACACAGAGAGGGAGTGACAGATCCCATCTCCCGCATGCCCTCAATAGCTGTGCCTGGCTCAGGCTGAAGCCAGGAGCTAGGACCTCAAATCCAGGTCTCCCACACGTGTGGCTGGGACCCAACTGCTTGAGCCATCACCAGCTATCTCCTAGGGAGCTCTCCGGCAAGAAGTTGGAATCAGGAGTGGAGCTGGGACTGGAACCAAACACTCAGATAATGGGTGCTGGTGGGTGTCCCCAGTGGTGTTTTAACTGCCCAGATAAGTGTTTACCCCACTTTGAGTCTTTCACATACCCAGGCCTTACCAAAGCAGTTTTAAGGGATTTGATTCCCAACAATCTTGGTGCATAGAACACACTGGTGCTTGCAGACATTAAGTGGCAGAGCCAAATCACTAAGCTAATTAAATTGCACCACCAGGATTGGAACCCAGCCCCATTCTGCCTGTAATTTCTCCCTCCGCCTGCCATCCCTCTTCCCCAGTCTTTCTTTCCTCACTCATATCTACATAACCAACGCATTTCCCCCTCCCCCAATCTTCAGCCCACAAGGAGCTGTGGGAATTCTGTGACACACTCCAGGCTAAGACTTGGGGAAGTGTCAGCTGCCACCATGGACCTGGCCTCTCCTGCTGGCTCTGTTGGTGCGCAGCTGCCCTCCATGGGTAGAGCGGCCCCAGGAGGATCACCGGGGTCCCTGCCTGCAGAGACCTCACTGTTGAGGGGTTCTCTTGACGAACACTGGGATCACAGCCTGGAGCTGGAGAGACTGAGTCCATGAAGTGTGTGCCGCTGGGATCCCAGCCATGCACAGTCTGAGGGCTGTGTGGCTGGGGTCCTTCAGGAACCTCCAAACTCTCGGATATGAGATCCACTTAGCAGGTGTTCAGACGTCAGACCCGCAGCTCCCAGTTCCCACACTACTGAGCTCGCTCCTTGCTCCCACTCTTATTCCCTTTCAACAGCCCTGCGAGTGGATGTGGACGACAGTCCCCATCTTACAGATCAGGGATTAGTTCTGGGGGAGGCCAAGAGACTCACACGGGGTGATGTGGTCGTTAAGGTGGCAGATGGGGAACTGGTGTCCAACCCTTTTGGCTGCAGAGTTTCCATGGATTCCCCTCACTCCATGTGGCCTCTACCACACCTGACCACGAAAAGGTGCAGGGCGATGCTAACATCTCTTTGGGTGGTCTAAGACAGCATTAGATTGGTTTTGCTCATGAGTTTACCAAGATTTAACCCCAACTTTAAGAGCCACTGTTCTCCTGGTTCTCATTACTGCAGAGTTTGGTTTAGTAATTAAATTCTATCTATTTGAAAGGCAGAGAGAAAGGGATCTCATCTGCTCATTCTCTCTCCAAATGCCTGCCATAGCTGGGACTCAATCCAAGTCTCCCACCTGATAGGGACCTAAGTACTTGAGCCATCACTGCTGCCTCCCAGGGTACCGTTAGCAGGAAGCTGGAATTGGGAGCAGAGCCAGGACCGTACCCCAGGCATTCAGCTAGTGGGTGTAGGTCTACCTAACCCCTAAGCCAAATGCCCTACCCTGTTGCTGTGATCTCAATCATTGGTTGATTTTCCACTGAGGGGATAGAAAGGCAGCCTTATATGTTCAGGTGCTTGCTTGCATTTGTCAAGAATTCACAGCTGTACCCCAATACGCCATGATCCCTCCTCTTGGACATGTGTCATCACCATGGCTCTGGATAAAGCCCTTGGAAATTTCTAGACACTGAAAATATTAGTGGTACCTTAACAATAAACCATAGAAATGAATAAGGAGAAGTCCCACGTGCACTAAGCCTGCTACTCCTTTTGAGCATTCACAGAGCTCTTTCCAAAAAGAGCTTTTTAGAAGATTACCCTTAATGTATGGGACACCAGCTAAGCAAAGGCGTGAGGCTAATGCTATTAATGTTGAGTGATTCAGCACAAATTAAGTCTGTACTTTTCAGTATAATTATTCAGTTAATTGTTTCACTTGCCATAGAATAGTTCACCTCTCTCTCTCTCACACACACACTTTGGCCAGAGCTGTTCTCTTAAACCAAAAGCATAAGGCTGACTGCCCACCCTGACACATGCAGTCCAAGAATCTAGAATAAAATACCAGTCAATGACCTGTTCTGTGCAATGGTACGGTGTCCGTCTATTGGTTATATGCTCTGTGCCCATCCTGCTACTAAGAACTTCGCACTTTTTCAGTTCACATAACACCTGCAATTCGGTTTACAGGTTTTTTTTTTTTTTAAAAACTATGCTTTCTCAGAAGTAAGAACATCACAAAGGGGATGGCCCACCCACACAAGTGAATCTGTTGCCAGGGAGGGGACCTGTGCTGCAGGCTTTGGATCCCAGGACCACCCACTTCCCCTTTGCCCAGTGAACTCAGTCCTGCTTCTCGGGAACCACCACTCCCCATTGTAGGCTCTGCACTTCCCCCTCTTTGGCAATTGCTGCTATAACACTAACTAGGGCATCGCCAGCTGGCCTTTCTTCCATAAGACCCAGAATTCACAGTTGAGGCTTAGACCACAAAGGGCTCTGCCCAACTCTGTCTTTGCAGCCGAGGCAGCCAAAGACCCTTCACACATGGTGGGGGTGGCTGCACAGCAATAAAGCTTTGACAAACCCGGATCATGCTCCTGCTAATGAGATTGAGTGCTCCTGCAGCTTCCAGAGCAGTGTTGCCTTGTCTTCCTCCATCCTGCTGCCTAGAACCCCAAAGCCCCCATGTAGACACCACCACACCCCAGCGATGGTGGAGTGTGAGCTGGGAGGATCCTGGGTCTTCGTGAATCACAGCCGTACCAGAAGCCCTGCAATGGTTCCCTTGTGGCTGAGCAGTTGAGACAGCAATGACGTTTGCTTCACTCACAGCTGGAAGGTATCCCAACTAAGACCGGGGTGAAGCCAAGCACAAAGCAGGCATATGCTAGAATTCAGTCTTCAGATCTCAGACTCAGAACTATGTTACATCCATCCCTGCCCTTCAAGCACCCTATGCCTCATGAGCGCTCTGAAGTTGCTTTTTTAAAAGATTTTATTTGAAAGTTAGAGGTGTGGAGAGAGAGAGGTCTTCCATCTGCGGATTCACTCCCCCAAACAGCTGGAACCGAGCCTATCTGAAGCCAGGAGCTTCTTCTGGGTTGGCAGGGGCCCAAGGACTTGGGCCATCTCCTGCTGCTTTTCCAGGCACAGTGGCAGGGAGTTGGATTGGAGGAAGTGGAGCAGCAGGGACTCAAACCAGGGCCCAAATGGGATGCTGGGCTGCAGGCTGGGGCTTTAACCTGCTGCACCACAGCGTGGTGTAATTCATTTTGCACATTCTCAGTGCTTTATAGCATCCTTCCTTGCTTCCATTCCTGAACAAGTATCTTTCAGAACCATAAGTATGGCTTTAAGCATTGGACACGTGGGTAGAAATGAGACGTGGAAAACGTGCCCCCATGGAGCTGCACACCAGTCAATGTCCAAGCTGACTCGTTTCTATACCCAACTCAGATGTGACATCTACCTACCATCTTTTCTCCTTTCAATTTTCATTTTCATTTTGGAATCACTTTGCCGTCTGATCTGTACCATTTATGGATAGTCCCTTATTCTGCGTGGCTTCACTCCAATATCTGATCTTTATAATAAATCAGATTATTATTTCAACCCAACTGCTTGAAGCCTCAAATACTTCCCATCACACTATGGAAGAAACTTCCAAAATCCTGTACCATGGCATATACCTGTCATGTAGTATCTGGCTTGCATGGTCTGGTGTATAACAGATGCTCATTAAGTATCTGCCAAGAGGCCAGCGCTGTGGCATAGTAGGTAAAGCTGCTGCCTGCAGTGCCAGCATCCCATATGGGCACTGGTTTGAGTCCTGCAGCTCCACTTCCAATCCAGCTCTGCTATGGCCTGGGAAAGCAGAAGATGGCCCAAGTCCTTGGGCCCCTGCACTTGTATGGGAGATCCAGAAGCAGCTCCTGGCTCTGGATTGGCACACTCCAGCCTTTGCAGCCAATTGGGGAGTGAGCCAGCAGATGGAAGACCTCTCTCCCTCTCTGTAACTCTGACTTTCAAAATAAATCTTTTAAAAAAAATCTGCCAAATCTTTACAGGATGACAACAAGATTAAGATTCTTCCCAAGTATAATACTTAAGATTTTTCCTCCTTCTTCCAGTTTGCCTTCCTTCTCTTTCCTTTCCTACTTCCAGGTTGTGTGTGTGTGTGTGTGTCTGTGTGTGTATGTGCAGGCATATGAAGAGAGGCATGCATTTACAGAAGAGGATCTCTTAGGTCAGCTGCTGTTCACTTCTTGTAACTCAAGACTGCAAGAATTGGAATTGTTACAGTCAGAGATAAAGATTCTACTATTAGTGTCTGAATGCCCTGGCCAAAGTCGTTGTTTCCTGTGTCTTGGTCTCCTCCTCTGTTCAGTGGGTGTATCTATGCTGCATGTTTGCTGGAACTAAGGAGGTCTCGTACAAGCACATGTGACACTCATCACGGTGTCCAACAAGAGAAGGTCCTTAACACATGTCCCTGTGGTCCTCTTTTTATGTTCCTATTCTCCAACCCGTCAGAGCCAGGACACAGCTACTCAAGCCGTCTTCAGAATGCTGCTGCAGAATAAGCTCCCCAGTTTACGGGTTGGGGGGTTGATGGCTCCAAGAGTCCTCCTTCCTCTTGAGGAGTATATCAGAGTACCAGGCAGGCCTGAAGCATTGGATACTAGACAAGGAGAACCTGGGAATCGAGTCATTGCCCTGTGTCTGGGATCTCCCTAACAGATCTCATAGAAGTTTATAAGCAAAGTAGCATGAAGCCAACTGGAAGCTCTGGCTATGCTATCAATTATAGACACATGGGGACAATAGGTTTTTAAAGATTTATTTGAAAGTCAGAGTTGCAGAAAAAGTTTCTGTTCACTGGGTCACACCCCCAGATGGCTACAATGGCCAGGGCTGGGCCAGGCCAAAGCTGGAGCTTCATCCAGATCTCCCATACGGAGGATAGGTATCCAAACACTCCAGTCATCTTCTGCTGCTTTTCCAAGGCCATCAGTAGGGAGCTGTATTGGAAGTGGAGCAGCCAGGGCAAGAACTGGCACCCACGTGGGATACCAGTGTCGAAGGTGGTAGCTTTATGTGCTATACCATAACACCAGCCATGGAACTTTGTTTTTAGGATACTTCGTGACTTACTTTTACAGGACTAAGGATGCTAACCAATTTTGGAAGAAGGCCTGGGTCTTGCCCTGGCACTGTTGAAAGTAAAAAGGGGACCAATTTCTCCCCACATTTGCATTCTCCAATGACTTCACGTGCTTTTTGTTGTCTTCTCTCAATACGTGAGCTGGAAAGCAGCTTCTATATTAGAGAATTTATCTGCTAAATAAAAACTTAGTGCAGCATCACACACACGGGCACCGCTCAAAAAGCTTGAGGTTTACATGACCTTAGAGGGTCCATTGCCCTTACACACAATCATCTATGTCCTCAAGACAACACTGGGCCTCAGTACACAAGTAGGACATCGCTCCATGGGTCCAGAAGCCCCACAGTTAGCAGATGTGATGCACAAAGCCAGTATTTTAAGCTCTTTGGGGGAAGGAAGTGTTGGCTACCTATCTTTGCTTCCCTGGTGCCTAGCACATGTTTGACATCAATGCCAAGGTTTCCACACAAGTTCATAGAGATTGAATGCTACCCAACTCTGGATTGCATTGCCTTATCTTAGGCCATACAAGAGTTGCCCCCCAGAGATGCCCAGGTCACAGCCTCTGTGGCTGCACGCAGTGTCCCCGAGGTGGTGGTCTCTTGTTGACACCAACTGGGGCTGATATCTTATTGGGGATGGTGGGTCTGAGCTAGACCTTGAGCTAAGCTGGGATGCCAGCACTGATGGTATGCCTCACCATGGCTCCATCCAGTTCTCTCCCTGTTTGAGATGTCTGGGCCCACGGGACCTTTTCCTGGTACCAACTAATAAAACATCTCCCCCTCCCATCATAATGCTTTCAGCAGTGGTAAGAGGAGTGTGAATATATTAATTTCCTATTGTTCCTGTAACACACCCATAAGTTTAGTGGCTTAACACAAGTTTCTCATAGTTTGGAAAGTCAGAGGTTCAAAAAAAAAAAAAAAAAAAAGGTGTTATAAGGGCTCTGATCCTGTGGGAGGCCCTAGGGGAGAATCTTTCTTTTCCTGGTGGTCAGTAGCTGTGTGTGTGTATGGCCCATGGCCACATTCAATCTGACTTCTAGCTTCACTCCAAGTATCTGCCCCAGCTCTGACCGACTCACCACCCTCTTACTTGATCTTAGCCCAAAGGCCGAGAAGTGATGACCTACCTCTGTGTTTAAGGGCCCATGTGATTATACTGTCCCTGGACACTTCAGGATAATCGCACGATCAGGACCCTTCACTAAGTTAGTTACAACTGATGCAAGGCCTTTTACTCAAGCTGGGGGGTATTACTTGTGCATCTTTGGAGGGGACATTACGTACCCCAAAGGGAACTGTCTCCCACCATTTTACTAATCCAGAGGGCTCTACTTGCCTGTTTTTTGTATTCCATTTCCAATTTAGATTTAATTCACAGAAGCGGTTCTGCAAGGGGGAGAAGCAAGCTTGTTGGAAATGTCAGTTTTCCGAGTTACCTACAGCGCTGAGATCAGAGGTCGCTTAGATTCAGACACTCAGGGTTTCCGCCATGAAACCGTCTACACACTGAAAACCTGCTAGCCTAGGCTTCTCAGGAGAACAGGATTGTCTGAGTGTCTGGGATGGGGTGTACGCTTTACATTCTTAACCAGCACTCAGATCCTAAAGTAGCGGGATTGCTTGGAAGACCCCTATTCGCTTATCTCATCCACACCTATCCTTCTAAATGTATTTCTTCATGGAACAATATGAACCATTTCAAGTTTTCACAATAACCTAGAATGTTGTCATTGTCTCCTTTTTGGACAAAAGGCACAAGAGGTCCCAGGCACGCTCTTCTATCACAGTAACATGTAGAGCTGGGATTCTGCCCATATCTGTCCAACTTAAATCATCCTTTCTTTTACTCTACAGAAAGTGTGACCAAAGATTTCACAAGAATCTATTGCCG
This sequence comes from Oryctolagus cuniculus, assembly GCF_051225735.1. Lineage (NCBI taxonomy): Eukaryota > Metazoa > Chordata > Mammalia > Lagomorpha > Leporidae > Oryctolagus > Oryctolagus cuniculus. The sequence goes on along the minus strand of NC_142872.1, from coordinate 164,572,475 downwards.
GGGCTGGTGCTGCAACATAGTAGGTAAAACCATTGCCTATAGTGCCAGCATCTCATATGGGCGCCAGTTCAAATCCCAGCTGCTCCACTTCTGATCTGGCTCTCTGCTATGGCCTAGGAAAGCAGTGGAAGATGGCACAAGCTCTTGGCACCTTGCACTCACATGGGAGACCTGGAAGAAACTCCTAGCTCCGGATTGGCACAGCTCTGGCCATTGTGGCCATCTCGGGAGTGAACCAGCGGATAGAAGACCTTTCCAACTCTGCCTTTCAAATAAATTCTTTTAAAAAGAGGAAAGTCTATTGCTGGGCCAGGCCAAAGCTGGAGCTTCATCCAGATCTCCCATATGGAGAATAGGTATCCAAACACTCAAGTCATCTTCTGCTACTTTCCTCAGGCCATCAGTAGAGAGCTGTATCGGAAGTGGAGCAGCCAGCGCAAGACCTGGCACCCATGGGCAATTAGACACTGAGATGAGCCTCATGTCACCCAATAGAGATCTTCCTAATGTTTTATTTCAGAGATTATGAGTTTGGTAGGGATAACCCATTCTCATAATGTCTGCTGAAACATGCGTTATTTCCCCACTCAATTATTGTTTTCCTTTTAGCCCACATTTTCTGGATAATTGTGTCAATTTTCCACTTTACTCATTGTGTTTAAACATAGCCATGGCTTTCTGTGGCTCTCAAAGGAAATTGGACAAACAACCATGCAAGGATTGGGCCAGTCATTATTCACAGAAATAGAGGGGCTGGCAAATTGTGCGGTTCCAGCCATCCCCTTGCCTGGATTTCCATTCAGAGTGAAGCAGCTTAATTGCAAAGCATTGTTTGTAAGTGGACAAAGTATGAGCTTGATCAGAAATAATGGCAGGGCTTTGGGTTGCTTAACCATGTACCATAAAGTCATTTGTATTTCCTTAGAAAATCGAGGGAACAAATAGCATAATAATGCATTTTTAAAACTAGCAGGTACAAGCATCTGGATAGATTGCAAAAGAACTCTTAATGTAATACAGTTCTGTCAATTCAGGCTCATCCATACAGCAGTATGTTGAGAAATTTTTCCGATCATAAGCAATGAATATCATCATGTCCTCTCAATGTGATGTTGCAACATTTCTCAACAGGCGCACCCAGGGAATATCTAATTATCTAGGGCAAAAAATCCTTCGTTTACTACTCACTCTTGATTACGGCCCAGACTCTGAAGACACATGAGGTTAATTTGTGTGCTTTTGCCCATTAGGAAGACAAAGGATTTCTTTGTGGTACATAAGATAAACATGAAACTTAGTTTTATTGACCTGGAGCACATTAACTAGTTTTGTCTCTAACTTAAGCTTACTTTGTATGCAATAAGTCTGTGTATACACATGCACAGGAAATATTGCTATCGTATATATATTACACCCCCCAACATTCACCCCTCTCTACCCTATCTACCTTCCTATTTCTTGATTCTTCAGTTGAGTCAGCTTTACTATTTTGGCAGTGTCCACACCGAGTTGAATAAGCAAGTGAGTATCAAGGACATAACAGGAGATCCCTGTGTGGGATGAGGAAGTGAATAAATGCAGGAAGTAAGGCAATACAAGGGAGTGGTGTGGCCTTGGCAGGATAGTACAGTGGGCCTTTCCAGTGTAAGAATCTGTCCACCCAATGGCCCTCACCAACGTAGCCCCTACCAATTTTATAGACCTAAGTTTGACATGGACCTTAATTACTAGATGCAGCTATAAATACACAAGTCACCGTTACCATTATGAGAGCCTCATTTAACATTGTAGTTGGACCCAGAAACCACAATTTTCATTGAAAGTTCAGGAGAACAATCTGAAAGGATAAAGATAAGAACCACTTAACCATGATTCTTTGTTTAGAAAGACAAGACATCATTGTAGAATTTCAGCCCAGCTCTTAAAGTTTAATTTCTGTATTTTCTAACAGAACTGTTCTGTGATCCTTCAAGATTCAGTTTTAAAATTATCGTTAGACCTACTAGCATGTGATTTGTAGACTTTGTAAGTTTAGAAGAAACTGTTGTTTTTGTTGTAATTATTTTTACTTGAACTATGTGAGAAGAAGTTATACTTGCTGTCCATACTAGTGATAATTCATCTACTTACACCGAGTTCACTGGCCTTACAATAAATTACTTAACAGATGCAGGTTGCCATTGGCTCACTTAACATGAACCTACATACATGGCTTGAAAACATTCTACAATAAGGTAGTTAGAAGTAAGGGGCACTAACAGTGATGAAAACCTTATTTCTCTCCATGATTTCCCCTGTCCTTTCGTTTTGCTTCGACTTACCTAGTGTAATGTAATGGATAACAAACATTGAGTGCAGCAAATCCTCCCAGTGCCAGAAAGGGGCATTGTTTAACAGGTGCATTCAAGGATTATTTAATTACCTGGGGGCATTTACCTGACCTTCATTTTTAAATTTGATATTTAAGGCATCGAACTCCATGTGACATTTCTCGATGTGTTGACCTTTCTCTAATAGTGTTGCAAATGCTTACCGCCTAGTAGTAAGGCCAGCTCCAAAGGTTATGGTTTTATTGCATGGTAGAACACTAACCAGTTTTGTTGCTGGTGGAGACAGTTTACTTCAAAGCAGGGCTGTCTGGGAATAACTTGCCCCAATATACAGGCAAAATGTCCAATTAGAGTGGTCAGAGACCAACAGGACCAAATCGGTATTAAGTTTCGTCTAGGCTTCATTGTTGGCTATGGGACTTCCCAGTGGTAAAAGCCAGTGCATTCCTAGGCATTTGGTTGTTATTATTCCTCTTTAAAATTTTTTGCTAAGGCTGGCATTATGGAGTAGTGGGTAAAGGCACTGCCTGTGACTCTGGCATTCCATATGGGTGCCAGTTTGTGTCCTGGCTACTCCACTTTCAATCCAGCTCTATAATGGCCTGGAAAAAACAGAAGATGCCCCAAGTCCTTGGGCCCCTGCCACCCATTGAGAGACCCAGACGAAGCTCCTGGCTCCCAGCTTTGGCCTAGTCCAGCTTTAGCGGTTGTGGCCTCCTGGGGAGTCGACCTGCGGAGGGAGGATCCGTTTCCTCAACTCTTTCAAAATAAATCTTAAAGAAAATTTTGCTACCATTACTTTGATGACTTTTGGCATTTACTCTGGATGGTAAGTATGGCAGGAAATGTTATTTGGCTTTTCAAGCAAGACAGTCATTTCTCAACAATAATCAAGAGGAAAAATAACCTTGAATCAAATCTTCATTGTTCTGGGAGAATCACTTGGATGTTCTCTTTTAGTCACAGATGCAAATGGAGGAAGTGCCCTTTGTTATAGGAGAAAGAATATGCAAGGCTGATCACAAGGGAAGAAGGGTAATTAGTGTCCAGGTGAATGAGGCAGCCCAAGTAAATGCGTCGCTGATCAGTGGGAGTCAGGGAGGGGCCATGGGACTCCTTAAGTGAACTTGAAGAATGAAACAGACCAGCTTGCTCCCTGGTTTTGAGACCAGGACTCAGCAAGAGGAATGGGATAGATTTCACACCATTCTCTGTGTACATACCTCCCTGTCAGCCTTCCACTTAGTAATGCTTCCCTGCATGGAGTCTGAACTTGACCACTTCCATTGCTTTGGACAGAAGAACGGTAGCAAGTCTATTACATGTAAAGCAAGGAGAACCTGCAAAGCACCTCCATGTTCAGGGTTTGGCTTTCTCATCGCTTTTGAATCCTTTCACTGGAACAAGCTCAGGATAGCTTTCTGAGACAATGGCGCAGCTGATGCCCCTGTAACCTCAGTTCACATTCTAACTTGCAGGTAGAGTTTTGTAGCTGATCAGCTATGTAAGGGAGCCCCAGCCAACACTGGCACAACCATTCAGTTGGGTCCAGCTTTCCGAGATTCGTGGCTTTAAGTTCTGAGCACGGCAATGCTTTATTCCACAGTGAAGGTTGACTAATACGAGGGCTGTCTGTAGTGGATGTGTGGCTGAGGCTAGAACCACCCCCCAAACCCGAGACACCGCCACATGGAATTTTGGGGAAACAGTGATTGGAAGCAGAAGCTATGGAAGCTGTGATAGCCAGATGGTCTAGATAGGGGTCTGCCCCTGGAACACACCAACAGCCCCGGAGTAGGCTTGTCTGCCGAAGGTACGGGTCCACTCTCCACCTGCTACTTTCCCTAACAGCATGAACCTGTGGTGGACTGGCCAGGCAGAGGCTCCTTGTCTGAGGAGTGTAGGTTTACAATCCTTTCAGGCCAAGTCAATATCTGCAATATGCAACAGATGCAGTGGGATCCAACCAGACATGCGAGTACCTGAAGACAGGGACAAAACCAAGTCTACTCCCCAAGTGCTTGGGTCATGCCACACTGCTCCCGAGCCCTGTTATGTTATTGCATACTTTGGGAATGGAAACTTGGAGATAAAAAAGGAGATGAAACAGAGGTAGCAGAGATTTCACCTATAAGTGAAAAACAGTAGAGGAACGATTGTCAGTGTTGGCAATTAACAGGCGGCAAGAAGTTGCTGTGTCAACAGCTGGAAGCACTGTAAATACAGTTAGAAAGGCTGTAGAGTGCAGTGGGAAAATGAAAGAAATTTAGATTCAAATCTGTGTTCTTGGGGCCGATGCCGTGGCGCAGGCGGGTTAACACCCTGGCCTGCAGTGCTGGTATTTCATATGGGCACTGGTGTGAGAGCTGGCTGCTCCACTTCTGATCCAGCTCTCTGCTGTGGCCTGGGAAAACAGAAGATGGCCCAAGTCCCTGGGCCCCTGCACCTGCGTGGGAGACCTGGAAGAAGCTCCTGGCTCCTAGCTTTGGATTGGCGTAGCTCCAACCATTACAACTAATTGGGGGATGAACCATCAGATGGAAGACCTCTCTCCCTGCTTCTCCTCTCTGTGTAACTCTTTCAAATAAATAAGTAAATCTTAAACTTAAGGGGCCAGTGCTGTGTCACAGCGGTTTAACGCCCTAGCCTGAAGTGCTGGCATCCCATATGGGCCGCTGGTTCGAGACCCAGCTGCTCCACTTCTGATCTAGCTTTTTGCTATGGCCTGGGAAAGCAGAAGATGGCCCAAGTCCTTGGGCCTCTGCACCCACATGGGAGACCTGGAAGAAGCTCCTGGCTCCAGATGAGCGTGCTCTGGTTATTGCAGCCAAATGGGGACCTCTTTCTGCCTCTTCTCTTTCTGTGTAACTGACTTTCAAATAAGTAGATCTTAAAAAACAAAAATCTGTACTCTTCCCTTGTCTATCCTTGTGCTATGGGAAAGAATTGATCCAGACCTCCAGCTCCTCATTTTTAAAATGGGTTTTAAATATCTCAACTGAGGGCATGTGACATGCTTGGATAAAATACACCGGAAAGCGTTGCTGCAGAGCGAGGGATGGAGCAGCGGCTGCCAGGCGGCAGTTACAGCAGCAGTGTCTGCAGCAACGATGGTGATGGTGTTGGTTCCCCGGGGAGAGGGAACGTTTCCCTGCATGTGCGCAAGGGAGGAGTTGTGGTCCATGGCCAGAGACAGCCAAAACTCAGAAGTCAACATGCAAATAGAAGATGTACTCCAGAGGCCTAAGCTATAGAAGTCAGGTAATACAAGGGAAGGTAAGCCTAAAGGAAGATGGCAAGATCAGAGGTGTGTGGGGGACAGTTGTCACAGAGCAGAGAGCATGAGGCCTTGTCTTTAGCCAGAAGCATGCAGTGAGTGATGAGGAAGTATAGGATCTCACGGCAGACGATTGTACTATCTTCTCATCTTGCAGGAGAAAGGCTTGTTCCCTTGCCAACTTGGGAGGCCAAATTGCCATGTGGCAAGTTGCCCAGGGAAAGGTCACATGACAAGGGTGGAGGGCAGTCCTCAGCCAGTGGGCAAGAAGAAACAGTCCAAGAATCTCCAGTGAATGACCATGTGAGCTTGGACACGGGTCCTTCTCCAGCCAGTCTCAGATGAGACCACAGCTTGGCGAGAACCTGGGGCAGAGGCACAGCCAATACACACTTTGATACCTGTCCCCAGAGCAGCCGTGAGAAAAGCTCATGTCATTTTAATCCAGTAAGCACTCAGCATATGCAATAGGCCAAAGATTGCATGCTGCCCTCTGGAAAGTGGGGTCCCTGCCATAAATGCAAAGGTGGCTGAGGATTTAGAATTGGACACTGGGTAGAAAATGGAAATTTTTGGTGGTCATATTAGAAGTCATGGCCAAATTCCTTGTAATCAAACAATTTTAGAAGCATTTTGCCAACAAAAGGAACCAACGTGAACAAGTAGCCTTCTCCCTAGATTGTGGAAGTTAGCACATTCAACTTAACACCTGAGCTTTTCATAGGTAAATACTCCTCACTGGAACACATGTGTATTAGGAAATGAAAGTTAACATAGGATGTGACAGACTGAGGCACTTACCCTTCAGTTTCGACAGAACTGAATATTTTTGTTTTAGTTACAATTTTTACAATAGTCATTATAGCCAAATTAGCTAAAGCGTTAGCTTCCGACCATCACTTTATCTTCTTCCATAAATGCAACCACTGTTTTGAAATTGGTGTATTTCCTTCCCACGCATATTTTTAGACTTTTATTACATCTATATTTAGCTATAAGCCATATCTAGTATCAGTTGGTGAGTTTTAAAAGTTTAAATGTATGGCATGTCTCATTTCTGTTTCTATTTTTCTATTCAATAGCAAGTAAGCCAGGTCATGTTATATAACATTGCTCACAATAACAATGTTATAACAAAGTGTAGTTTTATCCACTCAACTTTTATTTTCCGTTACTAATATTGCTCAAGTGGATGTCCTGGTGCCCTTTGGCAAGGCCAGTAGGAAAATCAAGCATAGTGACTTGAGACTGACAGCGTTCAGCAGACACACAATCCCACACACCTGTGCTGGTGTCTACACACATGTCAGTTTCAGCTTCACGGGCATTTGTCCTTTGATAGCCTGGATCCCCCAGTTCTCTAGGGATGTAGCATCCCTAAGACTCTAGTGTCTTCCATGTTCTCAGTCCCTCTTTCTTCACATCCTGCCTGCCATTTTTCCAGTCCTCAGGGTTCAGTAAAGAATACGCCTTGACCAACGTGAAGGCAGACAAGTTTCCAAGCCCCCCAAGCCCCCACTTACAGCAGAGGAAATGGAGAGCAGGAGAGGCAGAGACTTGCCCAAGGTCATCAAGCTGAAAAGCACATCAATGGTCCACTCAGAGTTCACATCCACATGTGCCCGACTGGAGCTCATGCCGATTCCAGGGTCACGTTTCTTTCTACAGAGCTTGCTCACTGTAAGCATGCAACAAATGCTGTTGAATATGTTGCCCCTGTTCACTGGCATAGCATGTCACCTGCTTTGTGTGTTTCTGAATGTGTGTGTATATTTACATATATACACACATGTGATCATATGTATGTATTTCAGTAGGGGCTTGCTACTTGTTTCAATTCTTGTTTTTTAACCTGCAATATTCTTTTGAAGAAACTGCCAAGGGTAAATGTTTCTCTTATAGAGGAATAGTTGTTGTTAGTTTTCCAACATTGCACCTGCCTTCAAGGAATGCAGCACCTTAACATTGAACTGTCATGAAGTTGTGTACTAGGGACTCGGTGTGAGGTGGCTGAGTGGGTACAGCAAGGTGCCATCTCTCGTTTGTCACCGTGGCACAGGTGCACACGACTCCACAGCTACACTTCTCCCATTCACATATCCTCACACTGACTTTACTTTTTGAATCATTTGCACCCAAAAAATGTGTGAAGCTACTACTTGGAAAGGATAAAGTCACTCTCACTTATCTGCTCTTATCACACATATCACTAGTAAGTCATTACTTCAATTGATCTTCTGGGTATGACTTGATGTCAAAACAAGTATAACCAGTAGTAACTTATGCTGGTTTGCTCATTATTAAAGAACAGTCTTTAATATGTTTACTTTATCCTTGTATTTTTTTTCAGGCAGAGTGGACAGTGAGAGAGAGAGAGAGACAGAGAGAAAGGTCTTCCTTTGCCGTTGGTTCACCCTCCAATGGCCGCCGCAGCCGGCGCGCTGCAGCCGGTGCACCGTGCTGATCCGATGGGAGGAGCCAGGTACTTCTCCTGGTCTCCCATGGGGTGCAGGACCCAAGGACTTGGCCCATCCTCCACTGCACTCCCTGGCCACAACAGAGAGCTGGCCTGGAAGAGGGGCAACCGGGACAGAATCCAGCACCCCGACCAGGACTAGAACCCAGTGTGCTGGCGCTGTGAGGCGGAGGATTAGCCTAGTGAGCTGCGGCACCAGCCTTATCCTTGTATTTCTATGAGAGTCACAATTCTTCCTTTTTAAAGTAGTCTTTTCAGGGCTGGCGCTGTGGCACAGGTTAACGCCATGGCCTGCAGTGCCGGCATCCCTTATGGGCACCAGTTCTAGACCCGGCTGCCCCACTTCCAATCCAGCTCTCTGCTATGGCCTGGGAAAGCAGAAGATGGCCCAAGTCCTTGGGCCCCTGTACCCACGTGGAAGACCTGGGGGAAGCTACTGGCTCCCGGCTTTGGATCGTCCCAGCTCCGGCCATTGTGGCCAACTGAGGAGTGAACCATCGGAAGACTTTTAAAAAGATTATTTATTGGACAGGTAGTGGTACAGGCAGAGACAGAGAGAAAGGTCTTTCTTCTGTTGGTTCACTCCCCAAATGGCTGCAACGGCTGGCGCTGCGCCGATCCGAAGCCAGGAGCTTCTTCCCAGTCTCCCATGCAGGTGCAGGGGCCCAAGGACTTGGGCCATCTTCCACTGCTTTCCCAGGCCACAGCAGAGAGCTGGACTGGAAGAGGAGCAACCAGGACTAGAACGGGCGCCCATATGGGATGCTGGTGCAGCAGACGGAGGATTAACCTAATGCACCACGGTGCCAGCCCCGGAAGACCTGTTTCTCTCTGCCTCTCCTCTCTGTAGCTCTGACTTTCAAATAAATAAATCTTTAAAGCAGTCTTTCCCAGTCTTGAAGTCATCCACTAGAATGCCTAACAACTTGCCTGACAGGGCCAGGCAGACCCTGTTGCTAGAGAATTATACCTTAAGCTCAGGTACACAGAGGATCACAGAAGTTAATTCCAAATGGCAATAAGCTCTGTTGGCCCTCCATTGTGTTTTCCTCTAGTTTTGTGTATTGTTTTTGGTTCCCTGACAGCTATGAAGTTACTTCTTATTGGTGGTAGCAATAACTGGGAAGTTGATGTTGTGGTCTGACCTCTTAGTGGTCCCTGTGAGTCGATTAATGCAACATAGGGATCTATTCTCTACCGGGTGATGAACATTAGAGAATCTGCCTTTGTTGTTGTTTGTGCATCTGTCTACTAGGACTCAGTGTGGGAAGGAGAACTGCTCTCTAGTATCTAGATCTGAGTTTAGGTGTTTGTGTCTCTTGATCTATGGTTAAAGTTGACGCTCAGGTGTTAACAGATTAGCTTATGAAGTCTCTTAAAAAGGTATTTTTTTTCTGATCGCTTATGAGCATTTTTCATCCTGACAAACCAATTTCTAAAAATCCCAGAAAAAGAAAATTGAGCTTCAAAAACTTTAGGTGTTCCATAATTTTAAAAACTCAGAGCTAACTCAAATGTTTTAGGAATACAGAAACAGGTATGCTTGATGAATTGCCATCTATGATATGATCTCTGAATGTTTGTCTAGGATAAGGGTATCTCCTTATGGCTTTGCCACTATCTAGAACTTCATGTATTTCAACAACTTTGTAACTAGTGGAATCCGATTTTAGATAGCAGTAATATTTGCAGTCTTATTGTCTAATATCTGAAGGTGCTTAAGAAAAAGTCAAACTCAAGTAGAAATACCTCAAAAAATTGGAGATGCAGATCCCAGTAGCCACTGAAGAACTCCTTGATGAAAGATCACTTAAGTTTTCTTAGGGCTTGGTTACTGCTATTCGCTAAACCATTTATCAGCTAGAACGAACAATCCTGCATCTTCAAGAAATTAATGCATGACCCCTACCCCATCCCCACCCACCTGCTCCAGCAGGAGAGCTCTTTAATTACTGGTGACAAAGCCTTAGGCCAAAGTGATGTGAGCAAAAAGGAGCTGTCATTGGGCAAGTCCAAAAGATGGATCTGGCTTTGGACGTTTCCAGCTTTGGATCTGAACTATGTCCCTGGGTGCTCTTCATTTTCAGGTGCGACTTTCTACAGATGTCAGCTGCATACCCCAGAGGTTCACATGCTTGAGGGATCCTGGAGGTTCTAGGCCCCGGAGAGGGGCAAGGACCTTGGCTGACTGTACCACAGATCTGTTGTGACTCATGTACCACTTGTAGGAACAGAGCAAGTTCCAAGCACAACCTCATAGGCCAGATGGATTAAGGTAGGAGATGTGGCTTCACTTAGCAAGGAAATGAGGCAGATTCAAGGTGCTTAAAAAAGTCAAGTCAGAGCTACAGAAATGGAGAGAGATCTTCTATCTGCTGGTTCACTCCCCAGATGGCTGCAATAGCTGGGGCTAGACCAGGCCAACACCAGGAGCCAAGAGCTTCCTACAGGTCTCTCACATGGGTAGAATCTGGGCCATCCTCCATTGCTTTTCCCAGGCCATTAACAGGGAGGTAGATAGGAACTGGAGCAACCAGGACTCAAACCGGTTACCATTTGGAATGCCACAACAGGCTTTACCTGCTACACCAAAATATTGGTACTTGGATTAAGCCTTTTTTGATGGTTTAAATTTTTATTTGAGAGGCAGAGTTACAGACAGAAGGGGAGAACCATCCACTGGTTCACTCCCCAGATGGCTGCAATGCAATGCCAAGTTGATCTGAAGCCAGGAGGCAGGAGCTTCCTCCCGGCCTCCCATGCAGATGCAGAGACTCAAGCACTTGGGCCATCCTCTGCTTCTTTCCTAGGCCAGAAGCAGAGAGTGGGATCGGAAGAGGAGCACTTGGGACATGAACCAGCACCCCAGGGGATACCAGTGCCGCAGGCGAAGGCTCAGCCCACTATGCCACAGTGCAGGCCCCAATTTACGTTTTAAAGGCCATGTCTAGCACACCTCAATGCTTCCAGTTGCCGCTAACTGCCCCTTGTCAAAGACTTGCTCCTTCCTCTGTGGTCCTGTAAGATCCTATCACGTGCTGCTTTGAGATTATGAGGTCACCCGTCTTCAGGGCCAGAGAAGAGCAGCTTCTGGGAGTGTCATTTTGCATCAATGCATACCTCCTCTCAATTAACCTCTAGAACAACCTTGTGTGAATGCACCATTATGCCCACTTCACAGGATCAATGAAAGATCAGATAGCTTCCAAGAGGCAAAGCCACATCACAAGGGCTGTGCATCACTCGTCTCTGGAAGTGTACACTGCCAGGTCTGGCACCTCCTAGGAAGACCACAGACATTAACTGCATGGGAGGAAGGAAAGACAAGCAGCAAACGGAATTCACTTCCTAAGCAGCTTCTTGTCTGCCCCTTCCGAGTACAACCCATGGGATCCCATGCTAGTGTCCATTTTCTGAACCCTGCTGTTCACACCTGCTCTCTCCTCGCGATCCCCCGCGGGTCCCGGGCAGACACTCACATGCTGGGCCAAGCCCTCCCTTACTGGTTGTGCAAACTGGCAAGAGGTGCTCCGTTTTTGGGTCTGTGCAAGAAACCATAGATCCAAAAACACGGGCAACAGAGGGAAGGTGGCACTTCCAGGGCTGCTCAGGGCCCACCATGGTAGGGGTGGGGAACCTATCTGCCAAGGGCCGTTATAACATCATTCATGGAACATACCAAGTTATCTGCTTAAAAATTAGACTGATGGATTTGTTGACTTTCAAGTCCCACCTGTGGTTGTCTTGGCAGAGCCAGACTACATGACTCTGCTGTTTTTAGTGGCCTGTGGGCCACATGTCTCCTTCCCCTGCCAGGGGATAGACGGGGACCACTTAGAGTTATGTGTTCTGCTGGATAAGGTTGTTGGTAACACACAGAACTCCCAGTTAAACCTGAATTCCAGCATAAGTATTTCCCTTGCACCACCAGGAACTTACTGAAGAGAAAGACTCGCCACTTACCTGAAATTCAAGTGGAACTGGGTGTCCTTATTTGTTTGCTATGGTTGGCAACCTTACCCCGTGAGTGCTGGGCTGTGGGGCTCCTTTCCTTAGAGACCCTGTACTGCTGTGCCCCTCAACTCCCCCAGCCAGGCTTTCAGAGCCAAGAAATTCTTCCAAGTTCACTCAAACCTTGCCCTTTGTGGCTGCCTGGGGTGTGGCCCTGATAAACTTAGAAACAAATGAATTAGCTTAAGAAAGGATTAAGTAAATTGTACTTGATATTGAGATGGAAAGAAAAGTCCTCCATCTGCTGGTTCACTTCCCAAATGCTATTCACAGCCAGCAATGGGCCTGGCCATAAGCCAGGAGGCAGGAGTTCAATCTATGTTTGATGTGTGGCAGGGACCGGGGTACTTGAGCCATCCCCTGCTGTCTTCCAGGGCGGGCATCAGTAGGAAAATGGAAACAAGAATGGAGCCAGGACCCAAATCCAAGCACTCTGATACAGGATATGGGCGTCCCAGATGATGACTTTACAACTAGGCCCAATATTTCCCTCCTCTTGGCTACCTGCTGCTTCATGGACCGAATTGACAGATGCTAAGTGCTTCCTGCCTCCCCGTCTCACTGAGCGCCTTCCTCCCAAGTATGGAGGCGCCAGGGCATCCCATATAGGCACCAGTTCTAGTCCTGGTTGCTCCTCTTCCAGTCCAGCTCTCTGCTGTGGCCCTAGAAGGCAGTGGAGGATGGCACCCGCATGGGAGACCAGGACGAAGCACCTGGCTCCTGGCTTCAGATCGCCGCGGAGCACTGGCTGTAGCGGCCATTTGGGAGTGAACCAATGGAAGGAAGAGCTTTCTGTCTCTAACTCTGTCAAAAAAAAAAAAAAAAAAAAACACACACCACAAACAAAACAAACCTCAAGGGCCCTGGTTGTCCAAGGCCCTCTACCACTGGCTTCCAACAGGCTCTGCCCCTCAGGCAGGTATGCATGGATGTGCTCATCGGCCCTCCTGACAGTACAGCTGTTGTGCCCCGTAGTCACCCGATCTCCACCTGCTCCCAGCCCAAACCCCACCCCATCCTGAGGGGTCCATGCCCTGTGCAACCTGCCCCAGTGCCCCAGCACCAAGGTTGATCCTATTTGGAAAACTGAGCATCTCACTGCAACTCGTGAGAGGCAAACTGCCACAAAGAAACGGACATTCGAGTCAGATTTTCTTGATGCCACAGAACCTGCGCTTGGGGACAGTGAACTTACCTTGGTGGGGCTTTATTTTCTCATGTGTAAAGTGGAGCTAACAATACCATCAAGGAATATTGTGCTGAGAAATAAGCATATAGTTTTAACTGTGTCCATGGCAGATCCTTAAAACTCATTTCTGTGTTTGTGTTTTAATTTCTTTGCTTCATTTCTGTAAGCTTCCCACGTAAATTAAAAAAATATTTGAAAGGCAGAATGGCAGGGAGAGACACGAAAGATCTTCTATCAGCTGGTTCATGCCTTAGGAATGCTGAGAGCCCAAGGCCATTGCCCAACCCTCCCTGGGAAGTCGGGACTGTTACAAGATCCCACACCCCTGCGTGTAGCCTCCTCCCAGTTCCAAGAAGAGAAAAAATAGATCCAAGAGACTGACATAACTTCCATCCACTGCTTCATTCCCCCAAATAGCTGCAGTGGCTGGAATTGCGCCAGGCTGAAGCCAGGAACTTCATCTCCTTAAGTGGGTGTCGGGGGCCCATACACTTGGGCCCCATTCTGCTACCTTCCTAGGTGCATTAACAGGAAGCTGATAGAAGAGGAGCATCTGGGATATGAACTGGTAACCCGATTTGGGATGCCTGTGTCAGCAGCTGTGCCACAAAGAATCACCCCCCACCCCATGTGCATTTTCATCTATATTATTTTAGAATAATCTGCACGAGTCCAGTGAGCTTCGTTTTGATAGAATTGCTCCCCGAGGATTGCAGTGCCGTAACAATGCCTCCTTGCATTTAGCAGCTGTTTAATAATGGACGCTTTGAACTGGGTATTTCCATACGTCGTCAGCCAAACAGCAGATTTCTTGTCTTCTAGAAGCAGCATTGGAACGATCGGTCACATGGTTTGAAATTATTTCACACACACTCCATGGGAGGTGTAATGATGTGTCAATTAAATGGTTGATTATACCGTGAGTCTATAGTTTTCATATTCATACAGCAATCATCCATTATTAAGATTTCTTCTCCATTTAAATGAAAAGGATCCTTTATGTAGGAAGTTAGTAAATTACTTTTACATCAGTTGTGATAGCATGCATTTCCTCCTAGACATCAAAGTCTTAATTAGAGCATTCCGAGCTTCCAAAAAGATGCATTCATGTGAAAACTCTTGTCAAGGGAGCGGGGTGGGGAGGGTGGTGGTGGTGGTTTGGGATTCTGCAGAATAAAGTGGGTTAGCATGAAAGCTGCTTGGATAAGGAAAACCTCAGATCACTGCATAGGGAGAGCAGAGCCCAGCGGTCACCTGTTGCCAGTCCTCTTGTTGTTGACCAGAGCCTTCCAAGGCAGGCAAAGCTGGTTTACAGCCTCACTCACACGGGCTGAGAATAGGAAACAGCCCCGTGGAGTCCTGGGGAGTGACCATCCCCCTGCCGTGGCACCCAGGCTCCGACCTGGCAAAACTGGGGATACAGCCACACTCACGGGCTGTGGCTGAGAATAGGAAACAGCTCTGGAGTCCAGGGGAGTGGCCGCCCCCCTGCCGTGGCACCCAGGCTCTGACCTTCATTTCCCTCCCCTGCATGAGTGAGACTTGCCCAGGACTCAGGAAACTCAGGCCGGAAACTGGTTGAGGGCTTTACCGTGACAACCAGCCCCCGCTTCCAAGGCCCTCATCTCACAAGCTTTCCACGGACATCCATTGTTCCTGAATCTCAGCTCTGGATCCGACTCAGAAACCACCTTGGACTTTGGTCTCACCTGCCACCCCTTGGCCTGCTCTTGGCTTCTGCTCCCGAGAACACGGTTCTCACTTTGTGCAGTGCACTCAGGGCCCTGTGGAAAGCACAGCCAGATGTGGAGTTCACCCAGTCCCAGCCCTGCACCTCTGCATCTGCAGGCTTCAGTTAGACCCAAGAGGCAGAAGAGGTGGGGCCCACGGAGTTTTCCCTGGGATACAATAGTAGAAAGATAGCTACTGAAAGGCCGGCGCCGTGGCTCACTAGGCTAATCCTCCACCTTGCGGCGCCAGCACACCGGGTTCTAGTCCCGGTCAGGGCGCCGGATTCTGTCCCGGTTGCCCCTCTTCCAGGCCAGCTCTCTGCTATGGCCAGGGAGTGCAGTGGAGGATGGCCCAGGTGCTTGGGCCCTGCACCCCATGGGAGACCAGAAAAAGCACCTGGATCCTGGCTCCTGCCATCGGATCAGCGCGGTGCGCCGGCTGCAGCGGCGGCCATTGGAGGGTGAACCAACGGCAAAAGGAAGACCTTTCTCTCTGTCTCTCTCTCTCACTGTCCACTCTGCCTGTCAAAAAAAAGATAGCTACTGAAATACAACAGAAGCCTAGGCCTAAAAATGCCTGGGTCATTTGAAACCAAAGTGATTTTAAAAAGCTATGCTTCTTGCTCAGTTACATGAACAATGATTTCTTAGAAAATATTTACAAAATAGAAACAGATGGTGGGGAGTCCGCATCACCAGTACCCCAACCCCCAGAGACTACCTTGGTTTTGCCTACTTGTGATTTTTTGATATTAGTTTCGTTCAGAAGTGGGGCTACGCCATGAAATTATGGAAACCGATTTTTCCACTTTGTGTCTTTAAAAATGTTCCACCGAGAATAACAGTTCGCCCATAGCTTAGAGTCTTTTATTCACTCACCCGCTTTCTCGTGCCACCCTCAAACCACACCCTCTGGGTTTTGTTGCTGGGAAGGATGCGGCGAGGGACCTCCTTGTATTGTGAGGAGAGGGTCACCTGCAAGCTGCCTGCCACACTTGCGCTTCAGTCTGTGCTGGAACCGCAGGCAGAATAGCGACAGGACAGCCTAAACCAGGGCTCTCAGAGCTGGGTGGCAGCTGGGAAGGCACCAAGGACTGTTGTTTCATGAGTTCTCTCCGAGTTATCTTGTGGTTAAACAATTCACATAGGAGACACAAGCTCAGGGTGCCTACTTTGTGTCTACACTGCACAGGGGGTGTGGGGCAATCTCAGTTTTCCCAAACAGTGCAGGGGAAGGCATCCGAGGTGTAGGGAGCTACATAGGCAAAGGCAGGGCGGGGTCACAAGTCGGTGCTTGGAGCAGCAGTGAGCTGACCTTCGTACCTGGAGGGCAGATCGCATTGCAGAGGAACAAACCCTGGTCAGACGTTCAGCTTCCTTGGCTTCGTGCTAACCCGCTTGAACTCGATCACGTTCCAGAGCAGTCAGCTTTTTAAAAGTTAGCATTGATAATGCCATTCCCAGCGGACAGTGCATTCCCGTAACTCAAGATTCTTCTAGCCATGAAGTATGGAGGGACAGTGAAAGGTTGCAGAGCCCATCCTGACCCTGGCAGATGGGCTGAGCGAGTTACCGTCTGGGGGGCTTCCCTGCAGCATGCATGCCTGTGACCCAGAGCCCATCCCCATGAGCTACAACAGTGCTTTCACGGCTGGTACCCCCCCCTTGACGTGGGACTCTGTTGTGCTCCCAGGGCCTCCCAGAGTGCAGAGGCCACAATGCAACCTCCAACCTGGGTTTGCAGCCGGGATAAACAGATGCATAGACATGACATTTCCTCCTGCATTCTTCAGGTTGACGCACATCAATCCCTCTCCATTACAGTTCCCAATCTCTTGTCCTGGCAGTGGCAAAGCCATGAGCTGCCCTCAGAGGCTTTGGCTCTGCGGTGATGAGCGCCAAGGCGGCCAAGTGGGGGCTGCAGCATCACAGCCTGCCAGAGTTGAGAGGCACCCGGACCCCAAATTCGGCCATGCTCTGGTTCACTAGCACACCCAGGACAGGAAGCCCGGCTGCTCACACACAGTCCCTTCCTGAGGCTGAACAGGAAAGCATGTTCTGTCGTTTGCCTTATGGACAAGAACAGCCCTCCACAGAAAGGAAGTATGGTTGCCTTGGGGTAGAGAGTAACCAAGAGATCCTGGCAAACAGAAGGGGTAAAATGCATGCAGGGATTGTGAAATACAAACCCAAGGGAAGGCACCTGGGAAGGAGGTGTCAGTCCTTTGGACACGTTGGGGAGTAGATGAAGTCAAAGTTAAATTTGGACTCTCAGGTTTCTGGCCAGCAGACTCTGGTACTTCCCATGGGTCAGAGCACAGCCCCACACCAGGAAATAGTGGGCCGCAGCCCATACACCCACCCGGAAGGCTGTCAACCTTACACTGCTGTATGGCTGAAGTCTCATGGCTCAAGCCAATTTTCCAATAACTTTGATGAACATAGAATCCATTATACTAAGTAAAATAAGTCACTCACAGAAGTGCAAATATGGCATAGCTCCAGTTCATAAAAGGCCTTTAAAGTAGTCAAACTCGTAGACGCAGAGTGTTGGAAGGGCACTTGCCAGGGCTGTGGGAATGAGCATAGGACTTCTCTCACGCAAGATGACCAAGTCCTAGAATTTTGTGCTCTACAGCTTGGTGTCTACAGTTGACATTGTGATATTGTTTATTTCATGATGTAAGATAGGTCTCCAGGCCAACATTGCAGCATAGCAGGTTAAACTTTGGCCTGCAGTGCTATCACCCACTATGGGCACTGCTTTGTGTCCCAGCTGCTCTACTTCTGATCCAGTTCCCTTCTAACATGCCTGGGAAAGCAGAAGAGAACGGAAGAGCCATGTTGGGAGGCCCAGAAGAAGCTTCTGGTTCTGGCCTGGTCCAGTCCTGGCCATTCCCACCATTTGGCGAGTGAACCAGTAGATGGAAGTGCCTCCTTTCTAACTCTGGGTTTCAAATAAACATTTACAAAGAAGAAAAAAAAGGGCAGAACTCATGTTGAGTGTCCCTACAAGTAAAAACAGAAACAAGGCACAAAAGTACAGAACAAAACAATTGGAGGTGATGGATGCAGGGGTAGGATTTTCTCGTAGCTATGTATCATGGATGTCCCAGGTATGTGTATGTGTCCAAAGTCATGAATGTACACATTAAACTTGTATAAGTACTTGTATGTCAATTATACTTTGTGTGATGACTGAGTATCCCTTAATACAATCCAGCTGCTATCAAAACAGTTGACAAAGCATTATTTCTAGGTGCACCTGTGGGAGTTTCTGGAGGAGATTGGCCTTTGAACCACCACACCGAGTAAAGAAGGCCCACCTCACGCAATGTAGGCAGGTACTGTCCCAGCTGGTTGGGACAAAATCCAGGGGAAGGGGAACCCACACTCTCCTTGGAGTTGGGCCACCTTTCATTGTCCCTTGGACATCAGTTCCAGGTTCTTGGGCTGTTGCACCTGCCACACTACTGCCTTCTCTGGTTCTCCCTCTGGCAGGTGGCCCTTGGGGGACTTCCCACTTCCAGTCTTGTTAGCCACTCTCCCCTGACAAATGTCCTCTCATGCCACCCATCTGTCTGGTTTCTCTGGAGAACTAATACTCCTAGATTAAGAAGAAGAAAAAACACTATGGTGCTTTGTGGGGAGCAAACCGGACTGGACTGAGTTACTGGAATTAGGACTTATTCTATGCATCTGCTCTCCCACAATATGGCGCTGGGAGAGAAGTAAACAGCTTCCGCACAGCTGCCTCCAGTTCAACCAATAAACTGTAGGACTTGCTCCTGATTGGAGAGCAGCGTACTCGGCGTGTGGGCAGCCGAGTTGGGATTGGCGGAGGAGGACTATAAAGGAGGAGAGAGACGGCATGCACCAGGGAACATCTAAGAGGAACATCTAAGGGGAACACCTGTGCAGCCCCCGAGAGAGCCGGCCGGCGGTGTGCCGCTCCCCTGCGGAAGTGGGGAAAGCGGCCAGGGGGAACCGCCCTTCCATGGAGGTGGAAGGGATAGTAGCCAACCCGGGAAGAACCAGCAGCAAACCCGGGGAGGGCCGAGCAGACGAAAGAACAGCGCAGGGTCCTGTGTCGTTCCTCCACGAAGAGGGGGAGCGACATAATGGTGCCGTGACTCGGATATGAAGCCTAGGCAGGGCTTTGTGTCGCTCCTCCACGAAGACGGGGAGCGACAGTGCTTTAAGCAACTATGTAGAGAAAGTGACACAGGTTCTCACTGCACAGGAGGCGGCTGTGGGCATAAAAGGTACTCGGGACCCTGTGATGCTCTCCATGGGGCACCAGCACAGGTTGAATTTGACGGGCTTTCTCTATGGGCACTGCACCTGCATGCACATAAGGGAATCCCATCGAACCCAGAAAAGGACATCCAACCGTGTTGTGACAATACTGCTGAGCTCCTTTTCCATGTAGTATCTGCGACAAGCACTTCTGTGGGCTGACTTATGTACCCCAAATCCACAAACTGAAGCCCTCCGTCTCCAGTCCCTCAGAATGTGCCTGCTTGGAGAGGAGTCTTGAAGAGGTGCTTAAGTAAGACTGAGGTCATGAGGGAACCTTCTTTGCATTGCTTGTTTGCGTCTCCTGTAAAATTCATGTTGAAACATTGTACTCCCAGTGGTGGTACTAGGAGGTGGGACTTTGAGGGTGTGATTGAGTCCCATGGGGGCTCTGCTCATGCATGGATTGGTGCTTCATTAAAGGGCTGGGAGGGGGGAGCAGAGGCCCCTCTGCCTTTCCACCTCTGCCGGGTGAGGGGGCAGCAGCAGGGTTGCATCCTGAAGCCGAGAGAGCAGCGCTCCCCAGAAAGCAAACCCGCTGCACCTTGATCTTGGCCTCCCCGGCCTCCAGAACTGGGAGAAACTCCTGTTCTTTGTAAGTGTTTATGCTGATTCAGCATTTTTTGGTTTTTGCTATTTCTTTCCTCATTTTTACAAACCCTTCTGTTGAGGGCTGACTTTCGATAGAAGAGCAGACCCCTCACTGCAATCTATCTCTGAAACCCCAACCCAGAAGCAGGTCGTCTACAAGTGGTTTAGAGCCAGGTTCCCCACACCTGTGTTGCATGATGGGGAGACAGCACAGCCCCCTTTCTGGCTGAACCCCATTTCCCAGCACAAGGGCTCTCCACACCAGACCCCGGTCCCAACACGTGGCACGGGTGTGGTGGGGACAGCAAGGGCCGGCTCCCTGAGGCTCTGCAGCGCTGTTGCATCCTTCTGCCTGGGCAGGATTCTGACCTAGAGGCGTTCAGTCTTAATCTCCAACTGGGCATTGAACAACGTACGCCTGAAATGAAACATCACACGGTACCCCCCAGTTAGGTACAGGTTTCACAAGTCTGTTAAAAATAACCTGGTCTATGGCATTTGGTGTAGCAGTGAAAATTGGACCAAGACAGGCCCTAATCCAATACAACTGATGTCCTTACAGTTAGGATTCTGTCTATCTGAAATGCAGAGTGACAGAACAGGAGAGAACCGGCTCACTCCCCAAACGGCTGCAGCAGCCAGGGTTGGGCCAGGCCAAAGCCAGGAGCTAGAACTCCATCATGGTCTTCTGTGTGGGTGGTAGGGGCCCAAGCACTTGGGCCATCATTGGCTACCTCCCAGGCGCATTAGCAGGAACCTGGATCGGAAGCACAGGTAGGACTCTATCCAAGGCATGCATGTTGGAGGCCCAAGAGGTGGCTCAACCCACAGCACATCTCCCACCTTGTGGGAACATGGACACAAACCACAAACGTGAGTACAGAGGGAAAACGAAGGGAGAGTGGCCTTGGAGGAGATTCTCTGCCGATTTCCCTCTTCTGGCCTCTAAGAAAGCAAGCCGTGCTGCTTAGGCCACCCTGTCTGCAGCGTTTGGCCAAGGCAGCCCCAGCACATGAATCCAGTACTTGACACCATCGCCCCAGTTCATCCTCACAGGTGGAAAATGGGGGTGAGGGACATAGAATCGCCATTTCTGGTTCAGCATGAGAACCTGAAGTTCTCCAGACTTCCCTGGGGCTGTTTTCATGCCTGCTTAAATGATAGTAGCCATTAATATCATGAACAGTTATAGGATTCTTACATGTAAAGAGCGTTTGTCACAGTAACCCCGACAGTAGGAATGCTACTATGAGATGAAGGCTCAGACAAGATGCTATGCAGGAGTTCAGTCAGCGAGTGGCTCAGCTGGGGTCTTCCTGGGGTGGGGTCAAGTGGACAGTACCTTCCTGCAATACTGTTCCATTTAGTATGAATTTATTCTTTTATTTGAAAGGCAGGAGAGGTCTTCCATCTACTGGTTTACTCCCCAAGGGCTGCAACAACTCTGTTTGGGCCAGGCTGAAGCCAGGAGCTTCATCCGAGTCTGCCATGGGGTTGCAGGGGCCCAAGCACTTGGGTCATCTGCTACTGCCTTGCCAGGTGCCTTAAGAGGTAGAGGGTTTGAAAGTGGAGGAGCTGGGACTTGAACAGGTGCCCATAAGGTGTCAATGCTGCAGGCAACAACCTAACCTTCCATGCTGTAGAAGTTCCAGTTCTAGTGCTGGGGTGTGCCCAGCCCTGCCTCTTCCATTCTCCCACCCTCGTGTCACTTGACTTCATACCCCGGATCTCAGGGTTTACATGCAAAGACTTTTGTGGTCCCGAGACCAGCTGCAGCCTCAGGTGGGCTCTGAAGCTGCTTCCTTGCATTTCTCTTCAGGCCCTACAGGGGGCCCTCATCCCAACCTGACTCCCCATTTGTTTCTGGGAACCACTTAGAGGCAGGGCCCAGAACCTAGGCATCTTTACAAGCCCCGTGCAGAGAAGAGGCGTGGACAAAGCAATGGGAGGGTGCATCTTTATGCAGAATTAACTTAGAGGTCTCCTCTCTTGCAGGAGAATGAACCCAAGTTCAGGAACCTAGAAGGCCAGGTGTCCTTTGAGCTGCTTGTTCTAGGCCACCCCACAAGCCAAGTCTGTAAACATTAATACTGTCAGTGAAAACCACAGCAGATGCATACTGAGTGCTTGCTATGTGACAGCTACTCTTTCCAATGTTTTGTGTGTACTGAATTATTTAATGTTCAGTGTGACCTTACTAGATTTCCATTTTGTAAGTGAATGACTGGGGCCCAGAGATAAGTTAGGTCTCTTAAGCCAGATTTTAAAGTCACACCAAAGTGGGAGGAAGGTACCGGCATGTCCCACACTTGCCCTGTAACCTTTCATTGTCAACATCCCAGTAGTAGGTCTGTTATAACTGATAAGCTAATGTGCACACGCCAGTGTCATTCAAAGTATAGTGTGCATTAGTGTTCACTCTGGTGCTGTACGTTTTATGGGTTTGGGCAGATGTATGAAGGCATGTGTATTTGCTACTATGCTATCATACAGCATGTTTACTGTCCCCAAATTACTCTATGCTCTGTATGTTCACCATTCTTCCCTCCCTCCCTCCCTCCAAATATGAAAGTGTTAGTCCCAGTTCACCAGCTTGTAACTCTCGGGTCCAGGGTTTGTATCTGGGCACCCAGGCTCCAAATCCAGTCTCTGGGGCACGTGCTGGTCTATCAAGGTTGAGAACGATGAGGCCAGTTGAGAGAAGTAAATAAGAAAGCACTGTGGAAGCGTCAATGGATGCCCACCTTCCTTCTCTCCACTCACAGATCAGGCTTGGGTTGAAGGTTTGTAGCTGACAGTACCACTTCCTCTACTGAATCTACCAGGCTAATGCTGCTGCCTGACATGTTCACAGAGGTCTGTCCTCTGCCTGAGGAGGGCAGTGTTAGGGTGAGGGCCCTTACCTCACTCTCCTTCCCCCCAACCCCTGGGCCTAGATCTCCACAGAAACTTCTAGTAGTCCCCCACCATGCCCCAAGGACAAAGCGCTCAGGACATAGGGACCCCTGACATCTGAACTCAGCAAAATCCTCCAGGAAGGGGCCAGTGCTATGGCATAGCAGGTAAAGCCACCACCTGCAGTGCCAGTATACCACGGGCGCTGGTTCGAGTCCTGGCTGCTCCACTTTGGATCCAGTTCTCAGCTATGGCCTGGGAAAGAGTAGAAGATGACCCATGTGCTCGGGCCCCTGCACTTGCATGGGAGATCTGGAAGAAGCTCCTGGCTATGGATCAATGCAGCTCTGGCCATTCCTGTCATTTGGGGAGCAAACCAGTGGATGGAAGACCTGTCTTTAAAATCCTCCAGCAACCCTGAACCAAAGTGAGGAGATGCACTAGGCTTAACCCGACATTCCTGCCTGCAGAGTGGCCCTGTGTCTTGATCTTTGTGGAAATAAAGACAGGATAGCTCCAGCATTGACTGCTTATATGTCTTGGAGCAAGGAGCACCACTTCTTGCCAAAATCGGCTGGAAGTCTTGTCATCCCTTCTGGCAGAGAACAACAAAAAAATCAGATCATGCATATCAAAGCATGCAGCAAATTGTTCACAAGCTCTGCATTTGCAAGGGATGTTGGTCCCTAGCCAGACTGCTTGATCTCTACACTCAAGTTTTGTCACATGTAAAGAGATCAAACAAGATCCTAAATGTGAGATGTCGCACTCAGCTTTCTTGCTAATAAATGGATTATAGAAGGCAGCAAGACTCAAGTGGGCCCCTGCTACCTTTGGGAAGAGAGCGTCAAATCCCATGTGCACAAACATGCAAGATGAGGCTGCCTTCATAGACATACAGCAGAACACCTTGTGACACATCCACACACTAAGGTACCTGGACAACCATTGGCAAAGATTCTGTTTTTGCCCATGAGACAGCCTGGGCCTCGGATTCAGGGAGGCTATCCAATGTCACACAGGGAAGGCTCCTTTTTTTAGTTCCCTAGGGAAACAGGCACGAGCATCCTCAAGTTGCTGGGTGGACCCCTGAGCCAAGCCAGGTGGCCACCGCTTTCCACCTTAGTTAACGCTTCCTGGAAACCAGAAGGTTCCCTCCCCAGTCACATTTGAGGGCTCCGCCATCCTCCACCGAGAATGTTTTCTTCACCTCCTCTTATTTGCTTGGCAGTCACCCACTCATCGAACATCTTTTTAGGTTCTGTGCAAACATCGCCTCCTCTGTGGAGCCGTGCGGGCAGAGCTAGCCAATGCCTCCCCCAGGTTCCATAGCTTGTTTATGCACGATCCTGGCCTGACTCTTCCCAGTCTGACATGACCCTAGTTCTCTTTTAGCATTGTTCTTTGCCATACACTGATTTCCAAACCTGCTGGCCACAGCTGCCCAGAAATGCCCCCAGTGCTCCAGCCCCTGTGGACTCTTTGCTGCCAGGAGACCCACACTGTCCCAGACTACCGAGCTTCCTCCATCTGGAATCTCACCAGGGTTGGGTTCAAAGGTCACCTCAGGCGAGTGTTCCCACCCAGGATCCCTGGCAGCTTGCCTTGCACACCGTGGTACATAATATGTGGTATTTCAGCATGTGTGATTTGCGGCCAGAGACCCGAGTGGGTTTGGAAGATGGGACATGTATTGGGAGCTCCTCGGGACAGTGACCACACCTTAACTGAAGCCCAGCTCCCTGTGGGAGCTGCTTAGCCGAGAAGGCTGCAGGAGTGGGGTGCAGCTCCGATCCTCACACTCCCATTCTCTCAGGAGCTCCAGGTGCCTGTCCACCTTTACAGCAGAGGGTTTTGGAGTCCGTGGCAGCTTCTCTCCTCCCCACATCTTCCCTCCGTTCTCTTCCTTGCATTTTCTGGCTCAGTACTCTACCCAGAGTCCCACTCTTCCTCTGGGAGATTTGAAGGTCCCAGGAATGCCTCACCCACCTCCCTGGCCTCTTAGCAGTGGGCTACTGGGCTAGGACCAGAGCAATTTGGAATCACAATCCCATGTCCTCTTCAGATCGGAGGTAAGGCTAGGACCCACCTCATCTCCTGCTATGAGGATTAACTTACATAATGTATGCAAATTCCTTAACACTCTGCAGAGATGGCAAAGGCAAAAATAATGATTCTCACTTTGGTCGGTTCCACACGGTCCTGGCTCCATCTTCGCTTGCCACAAAGCCGCTTTTGCTTTTCTTCCTATGATGTCATCAGGGATCAACTTGAGCCTTAACCCAACCCAAGCTGGAAATACCCTGACAGACGTGAATTCAGATCCATTTTTTGACCACAACATCATCCCCTCTCCACACTAAGTTATTTTTAAAGAGAGAGGGGGACCCTGCCAGGCTAAAGCCAGGAGCCCAGAACTCAATCCCAGTGTCCCATGTTGGTGGCAGGGGCCCGAGCACTTGAGCCATCACACTTGCTGGTGCCTAGGACGCATGTGCAGGAAGCTGGTTCAAAGTGGAGTAGCCAGGGCTTGAACAGGTACTGTGATGTGGGATGTGTGCAACCAAGCAATGGCTTTGCCCAGTATGCCACACCTCCCCCTGCCCCCGGCTTCTATATATTTCCTTTTTATCTTAGCTTCACAGACACCTCCAGCCCCAGTCCCCTAATCCTCTTCCATCTCTCCTGCCAACCTCTAGTCGTTGTCCTTAGTTCACAGAACTTTGAGCTCTCTCCACCCCAGTCTGGCTATAGCCCCTCTGGAACCTCAGCCATGGCCCAGTTGTCTGCCGTTGTCTTGCCACCTCAGCCAAACCCTTGTCTCTGGTCACCTGGTCTCTAACATCAATACTTCCTGTCTTCTTCATAAACCCAATTCTAGGTCTTCCCAAGTAGGGAAGTCCTCTATTTCTCAGACTAAAGTCAGCAGGCAAGAATTCCTTAAGCCCCCAGCCTTCTATCACCTTGGAACATATCCTATTTCCCCCTTCCTTTCCATCCTGTCTCTGCAGTATAGAGCTGGCTCCACCGAGTCTAACCCCAGGCCATGGGCTCAGCTCCTGTTGCCTCCCAGGGGCCCTCCCTCGCCCGCCATCTGCAGTCTTGCCACCCTGTATGGGCCTTTGCTCTCCACTTAGACTGAAGTTGTTTAGATCCTGCAAAACATCCCTCTTCCATCTCTAGAACTTTGTTTTTCCATTTAGGAACTGAATCAATTAAAACTCCAAATAGACTCCTCCCCTCAAGTGATTTTACAGTTGAGTAGCTAATGTTATAAAAAATTCCAAAGTTAAAGAGGGGAAGCTACACTGAGAGGGTAGTTGTCAACTTTGGTTGTAGAGTCAAGGTTCAGAGTAAGCAAAAGTCACATTCAGACCTCACTGGTAAACACAGCTTAGAGAATACTGGCACTCTGAATAGAACAGTGTTTGCAAAAAGATGTTGCATTGCAACCAGTTGGGGTTTATTCCAGGAATGCAAATTTGTGTCGACTTTATAGAAAACATTTTAATCTACTCTATTAATAGAGGTGAGGGAGAAAAAAACCTCATCTTAATAGATGCAGAAAAGAGTATTTGTTTTAATGACTATCTTTAAAAGTGACACAAAAATAGGAAGTTTCCATTTGCCGATAGTATTTAGTGATAAAACAAGAGAATGGTGCACATGAGTTGCTCCAAAGCCTTCAAACAAGGGTCGGACTGTTCAGGGCCACTTCCTTCACCCTGGGCTTAGCAGGAACTATGCCATGAAAGGGCAATAACTTTTACAATATACGTAGAATCACAACAGATTAGAAGCTTGTCCAAAAGAAGCCAGGTTAGTGTATAGACAAATTGTTAGGTTAGTAAGAGATTACAGGAATACAGCTGGGATGGCCTGAAGATTTTTATTCCCCTAAAATTCTTATGTTGAAAGCTAATTCCTAATGTGGTGGTACAAAGGGGGGACTTTGAGAAGTGAGCGATTCATGAGAGGGGCCCACTGGAACAAGTGTGCCCTTTCCACTCACATGGAGACACCATACAGAGGCTTAATCTGAAGCAGAGAATGAGCCCTCACCAGACCTCGACGCGGCTGATGCCTTGATAGCAAGTGTTCCAGACTCCAGAACTGTAACAGGTTTCAGATACAGCAAATGAATAAAGACTTATTTGAAAAGCAGAGTTAGAAGTTGTGAGAAGATATTTCAACACATTAAAAAGACTGAGTACATGAAGAAACTCCTACAGAGCTGTGAGAGGAAAGAGCCGGTAAGAATCAGTAAAGCAACAGCATTTCAAAGAAGAAACTTGAGTGGCCAGGAAGCAGGGAGAGCTGAACGCCATGGGTAATCAGAAAAACGCAAATAAAAACCCATTTCTGAGTGAAAAATTTTTCCAATCTGATGAATGGGAAATGGCCTAAGTCTGACCTTACAGGTGGTAGACTTACAGACGTAGGCATGGAAACCCATGCACCCTACTGGAAATGTCAAATGTGATTGCATCATTTGTAAAATCACGTGGGACTACCCACCCAATTGGAACATGCATGTATCACGTAACTCAGCGACTGTTCTACAGGGAAAGCCAGAATACCAGGAGGTGCACATGTGCATACCCACAGCTTCATTCTGAACATAGTAAAGTCTCAAAATGTGTTCTGCTTTATTCTTAAGTTGCATTTTATATAGCAAGAGCAGCAACTTTTCAGCTCTCCAGATCAACTGGTTCCCAAAAGTACATGGAGAAAAAATATTCAGGTCTCAGTATTAATTTGATGCCTTTTACTGAAATCACACACACCCTAAAGTTTTTGAAATGCTCATGAGAAAAACCAAGGATTTCAAAAAACTTTTACACTAAGGGTTCTTTTCATTTCCTGATGATACTTTTGAAGTACTCCTATGTATGTATGTACACATATACATGTTTTAAGATTATGAAATAGTTTGAATAACTCTTAAACAGGAAACACATAGGGTTGTGTTTGAAAGAAAGCATCGTACTAGGTAAAAGTTATACATTTGCACTCAATTTTGTGTTGAGCTTGTAGTTTTTGCATGGATGGAATGGAATGCAGGTCCGATGGCATAAGAGAGGTCAGGTTGGGAGGGGCCTTGGTGCTTTTGTTGGTCCTGCCTATTACAGAGATAGGGAAACTGAGGGTCCTGGTGATGCTACCAAGATCATTGACTTATTACCAGTGTATTCAGAACTAGAAGCAAGGCTGGGGGCTCTTTCTACATCCTCAGGAGGTCACTGGTCTTCTACAGGTGGCCTATAAGGTACTATAAGCCGAGGAATCAACACAGACAGTTGGAGTCTGAAAGGAATAGGCCAAGACATGTTGGGAGCCTGTTAGGTACCAGCCCATGTCCTGTGGTGCCATTTAATCCCCCTGGCGATTCTGCAAGGGCAGGGTGCTCATAGCCTCTTATACAAAGAAAATGAGTCTCAGACAATGGGCAAGAAGTCATCATACTGTCGCTCCCCCTCTTCGTGGAGGAGCGACACTAGACCCTGCCTAGGCTTCATATCCGAGTCACGGCACCATTATGTCGCTCCCCCTCTTCGTGGAGGAACAACACAGGACCCTGCGCTGTTCTTTCGTCTGCTCGGCCCTCCCCGGGTTTGCTGCTGGTTCTTCCCGGGTTGGCTACTATCCCTTCCACCTCCGTGGAAGGGCAGTTCCCCCTGGCCACATTCCCCACTTCCGCAGGGGAGCGGCACACCGCCGGCCGGCTCTTCTCGGGGGCTGCACGGGTGTTCCTTCAGCTAGATGTTCCCCATAGATGTTCCTGGTGAATGCCGTCTCTCTCCTCCTTTATAGTCCTCCTCTGCCAATCCCAACTCGGCTGCCCACACGCCGAGCACGCTGCTCTCCTCCAATCAGGAGCAAGTCCCACAGTCTATTGGCTGAACTGGAGGCAGCTGTGCGGAAGCTGTTTACTTCTCTCCCAGCGCCATATTGTGGGAGAGCAGATGCATAGAATAAGTCTTAATTCCAGTAACTCAGTCCAGTCCGGTTTGCTCCCCACATCATACTCAGATAATTTCTTTATAACTCACCAAGGGCATGTCTTGGAACCATGCCTGGAGTTTCTGCAGACAGGAACGATATTGGAGCCCCAAACTTCGACCAAGAGAAGTGAGACTGTCCTGGCCACCTCCCAAGTCTGCATTCTTTGCAAAATGAAGAATTTGTCCCAAGTAATTATTTAATGTAGTGACCCACCCACTTCAAATGGATTTTATATAAGTATAAAACATTTATTCTATGAGTTATGGGTTATACAAGTGCATTTTTATGTGTACGTAATATCCTTAAACTTGCAAAGTCGTATCATTCTTTCACAACTTAGTAAGGACTTTAACATCCTGTATCAACTCAGTAGATTACTTCCATTTTTTGATGTTTCTCATTCTCAAACTGATTTATCAACCGACTTTTCTTGGTAGCCAGTCAAGCTTTTCAGTAGAGAAATGCACCTCATTGCAGGAGTTCTGTAAACAGCTCGTGTATGCGACTCCAAGCATTGCTCTTATTGACAGCTCTCAGTAGAGCATCCTGGACCCAGACTGCTTGGGGTCAGTGCTCGGTTGTCACTTTCTATCCTGCAGAAGTTGTATCAGGAAGCAATGCCCCACTTTGGATTAACTACAGCAACTCCCACTGAGTGATCATGTAAATGCTATAGTTTTTGAGGCGATTAGCTAGTGGTTTGGAAGTCTACAGCTCTTCACGGCTTAGAATGGTCTAGCGTTGTGTGAACAGGTAAATTCTGACATCTCAGGGACACGAGTTAATTTCTAGCTCCATCACAGTCTAATATGCAGTCAGAGAAGCTGTTAGGAGCTTCAGATGAGGGGTGGGAGTTGAGGTGCACTGGCTAAGCCACCTCCTGGAATGCCCATATCTTCTATCAGTCCTTGGGTTCAAGGCCTGGCCCGGCTTTCAATTCCAGCTCCCTGCTAATGCATACCCTGCAAGGCAGGTGATCCTTAAAGTACTTAGGTCCCTGCCACCAACACGGGACTCCTGCATTAAGTTCTCAACTCCTGGCTTCAGTCGGGTGTAGCCCCGCCTGTTGGGAGCGTTTTGGGGACTGAACCAGTAGGCAGATTTCTGAGCCCTCCCCCCACTGACTTTCAAATACAATAAAAGGTGCTTCAAAGGCAACTTCAGGGGTCTTACCTACCCCCATTTTGATGTGTGCTGCCTTTTGTTTATTTTTTCTTTCAGTTGCAGAGGGGTGTGTGTGTGTGTGTGTGTGTGTGTAGCTCCTGCCCATTACTTCCTCATTTGGGAAAGGACATATTACTTGTGCTCACTTGACCACTGGGATGACTCTTTACTGTGGATCCCCACCTATCTACCAGGAGGGCTGGGTAACACAAGCAGTCACACAGCAGAATGAGTTGCTACATCTTGGCCGGCGCCGTGGCTCACTTGGTTAATCATCTGCCTGCGGCGCCAGCATCCCATATGGGTGCTGGGTCCTAGTCCCGGCTGCTCTTCTTCCAGTCCAGCTCTCTGCTGTGGCCTGGGAAGGCAGTGGAGGATGGTGCAGGTGCTTGGGCCCTGCACCTGCATGGGAGACCAGGAGGAAGCACCCAGCTCCTGGCTTCGGATTGGCATAGCTTTGGCCGTAGCAGCCATTTGGGGGATGAACCAATGGAAGAAAGGCCTTTCTCTCCATCTCTATGTCAAAAGAAAAAAAGTTGTTACATCTAGAACTCAAAAGGTTAGTCATTTCCATATGTAGATAATTCTCCTGAAGTGCAGATGAGAGAACTCATGTTCAGGAAGATTCTATCGTGCACAAAGTCACAGGTAGTCCAAGGTCAAATGCCTGAAGTTGGTTGGGTCCCTCTGGTTCTAATGTTCATGTCTATTCCACAAGAACACAGCTACCTCCAGGTCGCAGGGGAAGGAGATATTCATGCTTTGAGTGTGTAGTCAGAATGTTGAAGTATCCACTTCTAGCTAACTTTGTCTTAAACAGTAGCAAAGCTAATTCACTTCCCTTTTTAACAGTGATTGGCAGTGGCCACCTAGCTCAGTTCATTTTGGTAGGCACTTGCCTTGCCTCATCCCACAGGACAACTTTGGGGCTACATGCCAAGCAGAAGTTGACAGTGGGGCCTTCCCTCCAGTGTAATGAGTACAGTTAGTGCTTCAGTGAAGGTTATATGGGTATTTTAAACTAATCTTGGATGGGATAAAGGTCATGAAAGAGGACCCTGTGAGACAGTGAAACACATGAATACTAAAGGTGAGTGTGAATAACACAAGTGAATAAAGAGGGTGGACAGAAAAAGCATCTTTGCCAGGAAAGCTTGACAGCCCAGTCTTAAAAGATGTAATTATTCCTAACAAGTATCAGCCTATTACAATATAAATGCTAACTGAAGTAGGATTTACACCCATTATTACTACAAAACTTAAGTTTACCTTTATCATTGGTGGTTCTCAACTGAGGGTCGATTCCCCGCTCATCCAGGAACATTGTCAAGGTGTGGAAGTAACTGATTGTCACAACTGGCCTGGCTGCGGTGGGGGGAAGGAGTAGTGCTACTGGCATCCAGTTTGGAGACAAGTGTCAGAAACACAGTGACACTTCCTGTACCACACAGGGCAATGCCTCAGGACCAAGAATCACCTGGCCCCAAGCTCAATCCAGAATCTGAGAACCACCACACTAGATAACATAAAATACCCTAGTGTCCTATGTTTAGGACACAGAAGATGAAAGCTTGTTGAATGCAGAGGTGGTGAACAGGACCTGGCATCCAAACCCTGGCTTAGCTCCCTTTAGCTGTGAGTTTAGTCGACTTCTACAGCTATGCCTTGGTTTTCCCATGGGGTGGTAACGTAGATGAAATAAGTCCCTATTGAGCCGGCGCCGTGGCTCAATAGGCTAATCCTCCACCTTGCAGCGTCGGCACACCGGGTTCTAGTCCCGGTTGGGGCGCCGGATTCTGTCCCGGTTGCCCCTCTTCCAGGCCAGCTCTCTGCTATGGCCAGGGAGTGCAGTGGAGGATGGCCCAGGTGCTTGGGCCCTGCACCCCATGGGAGACCAGGAAAAGCACCTGGATCCTGGCTCCTGCCATCGGATCAGCGCGGTGCGCCGGCTGCAGCAGCGGCCATTGGAGGGTGATCCAACGGCAAAGGAAGACCTTTCTCTCTCTGTCTCTCTCACTGTCCACTCTGCCTGTCAAAAAAAAAAAAAAAAAGAAAAAAAAAAAAGAAATAAGTCCCTATAGAATAAGCTACGGAACAGTGGCTGCTGCCCAGGAAGAACTCTGTGGGGCTGGTGTTGTGACACAGGAATCAGGCTACCGCCTGCAATGCCTGCATCCCTATGTGGGTGCCAGTTCATGTCCTGGCACTCCACTTTCAGTCCAGCTTCCAGCTAATGTGCCTGGGAAAGCAGGCACATTGAGATGACTCAAGTCCTTGGGGCCCTGCATGGGTGGCCCAGATGGAGTTCTTGGCTTCAGCCTGGCCTAGCCCCAGCCAGTGGGGCCACTTTGGGAGCGAGCCAGCAGATGCAAACTCTGCAACTCTGCCTTCAAAAAAAGAAAAAAAAAAAAGGCACTGCACCATGTAGGTGTTTACAGTTACTGTTGCTGGATTCCCAAGTAAGGTGTTGATGGGAGTGTGTGCTAAATGATTCCTCTGGACTAAAAAGCTACTGAGGAAGTGCTCCAGCCTACTTCAAAACTGAGCAAAACTTCTCCTAAGGCCCCTCCCACACTATGTCAAGAAGCTGAGTCTTTTGTGAGCCAATCCACCATGTTATTAAATTAAAAATTGTATTTGAGTACCTGTCATAAGAGACAGAAAAACTTACTTATTTGGCTTGTCAACCCCAAATCGAGAAAACCTAGGATGCACTTAAGTTTGGAAAAGATGTATTGAAAGTCTTCTACAGGTTCTAGATGCTGCACTGTGCATTGTGGGAGGCAGGGAAGATATGTTGCAGGCCTTTTAAGTTGTTAATTCAAAGACCTTAGTGTGGGAAATGCATTTTTATGCAAATAGTTACATTACAAAGCTCTGAACCTGTGTGAGGCTTAGAGGCAGCTCAGCGCAGGGAGGGGTCAGTGCAAGGTGCTGGACAAGGCTGCTTGAAGGAGGTAGTGTGAAGACAAGGGTTTGAGGGACAAGTGTGCACTCACGGATGTGCTAGGTGTCCTGGGGATTTCTGGGCTGGACAGAGCAGGGATAAGATCTTTAGATGTATCTGAATGCCAGGCCCAGGGCGTGAGTGTGTTCCTAGAGTCCAGAGTCACTTCTGACGGATCAAAGACAAGTGTATGGGATCAAAGTTGTGGTTTTGAAAGATCAATACTCTGTGCACAGCAGATAGGTTAATGGGAAGGAAACTGGAGTTGGGGGAAATAAGTCAATTTCAGGTAAGAGACACCTCTGAAGCAAATCCAGCCAAGATCTTAGAGTGGTGTGGCTCAGGGAGTGGATAGAGTGTGAGTGTAATGGATAAAAATGCCCCCTGGACCTCTTTTTCCAACCCATTCCAGCATTGAACAAAAACAACCACAACTCACAGGCACACACACCCCTTACTGGGGTGAGGCACCGTTCAGTTTGTTTAAATCCATGTGAGCTTTAATCCATTTACGCCAACATCCTTGTTAGCAGGTGAATTTGCACCTTCAGAGCCAGATTCCCAAGCTGGGCAAGCTGACCCAGGCTGAGCTCTATCTGCAGGAAGAGCCGTCTTCCCCATCCTGGGGATCCAGGTCCATCCAAACCAGCTTAAGACCACGGAGCAATTCCAATTTCCACCCTGCATGCTGTGTGCAGATGGGACAAGGGGACGCTGGGCGTTTTGTGACAGTTGCTGCTTGCTGCCACAGGATGTCACCACTAAAAAATCCTCTTCCACTCGAGGCAGTGCTGGCCACTCTGCGGGATTTTGTTCACCCCGAAGGGATTCAAGCCCCCATATTCCGACGAGTGAAGACAGCCTCAATCCACACCCCCTCAACGAAACTCAGCCAGAGGCATACCGTCCTTACCTCCCAGAACATGAGTCTTGGAGCTCAGCCTTTTCAAATGGACAAGCCCCCTCTCTAAAACTCAGGCTGGAACATGCTCCACATTTGTCCCAGAACCATCGTACCCCTGTCCGAGCCACAACTGCCCACGTCAGAACAGAGCTAAGACGACACCCATTTCTCTAGATGCGTCGTCACTCACAGCCTCTGAGTATCAAGAACACAGAACTCCTCTGGGGCCCCTGTCAAAGGCAACTTTGGGAGGCATTTACATGGCAGGATTGACAGAGGTGGTATTAATTAGATGCGTGGGAGAAGGAGAACAGAAGAGAAAGACTAGATAGTGTTAGGTTTCTGGCTCCTGAGCCTTGATGGGCAGCGAGTCATTCCTTGGTAGAGTGGTTGCCAGGGAGGGCTACTTCGTTCAGTTTTTCAATCTGTTGCACACAGGCACACCTGGGGCAGTGACAGACCTTACTCCCCTACAGCTGTTAAAGTCTCGTCAGTTTGGAGAGGAGTATTGCTTGGGGCCAGAGAGCATAAGAGCTGGAGGTCCGACGAGTCACCGCTGGCCAGTGCATGGGCAGGGTCTGAAGATGAGGACCTCACAGTGAGGAGTCACAGCACAGGGGGGCGGGGAGCAGGTCCTGGGACACACCAATTGGAACAGGTTGCCTGTCGAGTTGATCAAAGTTGAGACCTTTGTCACAGGTTATACACAGATGTTAGTAAAAAATGAAATAAGTTAATATTTTGGTACAAATACAAAGCCATGCACACAGAGGGTCTCTAAAAAGCCCGAAGATACAGAATATGGTTTTCAAAATAAACTAGCCTGTTATTCCAGTTGTCCACTAACTTTTTGAAGTGTCCTTGTATATACAAGTGTGTCATTAAGTGTTTTACAGCAGCATGCGTCGAGTCTCATTCCCCAGTCCTGTCCATCAAGTTCCTGTCATCCCCATTGTCAACAGGTGGCTCTCCAGGCTCCTCCCACAGCCTCCCGCTATGTGTCTATGCCTGTGCCAGCAGTGACCAGTTCACTTGAGTCGCTGCTCTTAACACGAGTTACCTTATTTCAAACGCTACAGTGCACTTTGCTTTCTTACTTGATGTCATGCAGCTATTATCTAGACAATTGAGATACATCCCAGTACCGAAAAAAATTCTATGTTCTTGACCTCTCTATTGCTAGGGCCTTGTAAATGCAGAGGAAAATGTTGGAGGTTTGCATCAACTTCCCAAAATAAGGTTGCATAAAAATGTAATGCCAAAACAGATGTGATACAATTTCAGGACAAAAAGAAAGGCACCATTTTCTCTATGGAGAGATAACTATTCATTTGTTTGCCATTCGCCAAACCTTTACTGAGGATGTGTGGCCAATGCTCGGCTGGGTGCTGCAAGGACAGGCCAAGAGACAGAGCAGCGCCTCCTTCAACCCGGTCCCCTGTGGCTGCAGCCTGCTCACCACGCCCCCTCACTTGTCCACCTAACACTCCCACGAGGTGGGGCCAGCAGTCAGACCCAGCCTCTCAAGTCCCTTCAGCGGCACCTGCCGTCCTCAGGGCCAACCCAGTCCTTCACTCAGGTCCCGAAGTCCTTTTCACCTGCTGCCCCCTGTGCACACCTGTCGGCTATCCAGGATGCCGTGTGGACTGAGAGCCAGGCCTGCCCCTCCTGGACTTTGCATGCCAGGCCCTCTGGTTCTGGAAGGGGCGTTCTTTCCACCCTTCACCTACCCGAGCCCTCTGCTTGATTCTTGTACCTTCTTACAGGTGTTTTCCTGAGCCACCTGCCCCCTTGCGTGCACACACACACACACAAGCCGCTTGGGTTACAACTCCTTTCTCTTACTGGGCGAGTCAGTGGAGCCTGTTCTAATGGGCTGCCGGGTCCCCTTGACCAAAGGCCGTTTTGTCACCTGTGATGGACCAGCCAGGACATCCTGACACGGGGATGGAGAGCGGGAGTTCCCTGTGAAGGACTTCGTAAGTGGCACCTGGCTTACCCTCCGTCTTCCTCACCCCTCCCCGCGGACAGTCTTTCACATCCCTGGACTCCTAATGTTAGCTTTAGGCTGGGGTCTAGCAGTGACTGGTTATCGGCTGACTTAGCGTAAGAGATTGCCAGGCGCTGTGACCCTTTCTCAGGAATCTACTTCTTGTCCCTGGGCTCTTCTTCCAAACTGGGCACCCCCTCCCCGGGTGGGCACCCGGAAAGGCCCCCCTCCGTCCGCCTCACCCCAGTCCTCCAGCGCTGGAGCGCACTCCCGACGTTGGGTGGAGACTGAGCATGCTCCCGGCAGAAGGGGAGGGCAGGGCCGCACCTCGGACCCGCACTTGCGCCCTCCGCAGGCCGGGTGGGCGGGATTTGTCCGCGGGGCAGACTGACCGGCCGGGAGCTCCTCGCGCGGACCCGCGGCAGCGGCGGGAGGGCGCGCGCGGCGCCTCCCCGCCAGGCGCGCAGCCTCTCCACGGTGCGCAGAGGCGGCGGGAGCCGAGCCAGCGCGAGCGGCAGGGCGGGCTCTCCGGGCCGCGAGGGCGCGCTGCGCGGCGCGGGGTGGCCGTGTCCCGGCGGGGGAAGGATTGGAGCAAGGGCGCTGAGGTGAGCTGAGCCCGTGAGACGCGAGCTGGGGCGGGGGTGGGGGAGAAGGCACGGGCACAGCCCTGGGTCCTTCCGCCTTGGACAGCGGTGACGGCGAGTTCCCTGGGCGCCCGGAGGCCGCGGCGGGCAGCTGTTGCGCCGAGAGGGGGCAGCTGCGGAGTTCCATAACCATAGCAACCACATCAGCACCGCGGTGGCAGCGGCGGCGGCGAGGGCAGCATCCTCTCGCTCCTCCTCCGGGCAGCCGCGCCACGGGCACCGGGGACCCGGCTCGCAGGTGCCGCCGACTCCTCGGCCCGCCCACCGCCGCCGCCGGGTTCGGCGTCTGGAGAAGGCAGCGGAGAGGGAGCCAGGCGCGTGGCCAAGGAGCTGAGAGGGGCGCGCTGCGGTGGGAGACAGGTAGGGGAGAGCTCTCCGGGGTCGGCGGCCAGGAAACTCTCCCGAGGCAGTGACGTTTCTGGAAGCGTGATTGCTAGTTGGGTGGCTTTCCGTCACGGAGCAGGAATTCTACCGCGAAACATGGTGTATTCCTCTAGTCTCTGGGCAGGTCCAGAGAGCACGAGAGGGACCCGCGCGTCTTAGGTGGGGAAAACTCTGTGGGGACCACCTCACGAACCCAAAGTCCAGCTGGAAGCTGAGGGCACACATCCGGATCCTGGTCCAAGTCAGGTCCTGAGAGCCACAGGCAGACTGGGGAGAAGCCAACGCAGGGGTGAAGGGGCGGGGGAACAGTTAGTTGCCTGGGACCCAGACAAACCCAGACCCCCTAGCTTCTCGTGGTTGGAGGAGTCCCCTGCAACTTAGCTGCGACAAGAGAAAGACGGGCACCATCTCTTGACCTGCAGGGCCGGCTTCAAATCCAGCCGCTGCGGGTGGAGGGGGGTGGTGAGGTTTAGACGCAGCAAGCAGCAACTCTTACCATTTGCGCATGCAGGCAGGGGTTTCCCTGAGTTTATCGTGGACGATTGGGGAAGGGATGGGAATGAACATGAAGTGTTAAGCCAGCAATCAATGCCCCCTCCCCATTGCCGGCAAAGCAGGGACTATGTGGGATACAGCGACACCCTTTGCCCTTTGGCAGGTTGTCCCACTTGGCAGATGTTGGAGAAATCCCACTTCGGGTCTCCATCTAAAGTGGGAGGTGGTGGCATTGCTGTCCATCAGGTTACAGTTGAGCCCAGTGGCACCTGGTCTCTCCAGAGTGCTGGGTTGTTAACCACATGTGGGCTGGAGAGAGGCTTAGAGGTGTGGGCATGATTCCAAACGCGGCTCAGCTGGGAGCAGGGCTCCAGAGAAGACCATAGGAGAACGGGGAAATACGTAGGTGCGTGATCTGGGTCTGCGAGTTCTTGCATTTGGGTAAGTAGGTCTTTGGGTAGTTTCCAGGATGGGCAGCCATTGACTTTGAAAGAACTCTCCATTTACATCCTGAGCCTCTGGAGACAGTGGTGAGTCCCAGTTAAAAGGCTGTGTTCTTTAATTGGGCTTCTAATTTATGATGTTACGTTACCCCAGGGCATGCAATTTAGCCAGCATTTCATCTGGGGACTCAAGTCCTCGCGAGGACGGTATTATCGGCTAGGCAAATGGCAAGGTGTAGAGGAAAGAGGACAGGATTGGGGAGTCAGAAGAAGTTTCACACTTGCTCTGACCTTGAATTACTTCTCGTGTGTAGAATGGGTATGCCTACAGACTTACACAGCTCACCAGGCTTTCCTCACATCAGTTACGATTGAGGGAGATAAGTCTCCTGCAACTAGGAGTTCATTTCCTAAAGTCTGTTATATCAGCAAGTCACTACCCAGCCATCGGCTAAGAGGGAGCAGAAATACTCAGTTGCTGGTTGAGACAGTGGTCCCAGTTGTCCTCAGGGTAATATAAAGAGGGTTTGTCAGGGGAGGAGGCTGCATGCGGTCCTCCTTGCCTGCAAGTGCTGAAGGTCAAGTGCTTTGCTGTCAAACGCAGTGCTCCTCTGGATTGAGATCTGCCCAGCACAGACCGGACTGCGCGTTTTGTAGTGGAAACGGAGACTTGTCCACCTTGAGGACTGAGGACATGTTGGTGAGGTGGATACATGGACAGTGGATGATTGGGCAGTGTTTTCATTTGACTTTGCGCACTAGTGCTGGGCGTTTCCCAGGTGTTTGCCCAGTTTGGCCAACATTGACTGGATGCTTGCAAGTTTGATTTCGTTGCTGGGGGAACCCTCCTTCTGGAAGGAGCCAGAACTGTCTCAATGTCGTTGTCTGCTCTTGCACATGCTGACCTCTGCCGGGAACGACCGTGGCACCCCTCAGCCTTCGGTGACCCAGTTCAAATGCTGCTTCCCGTAGGAAGCCTTCCCTCTGTCCCGTGGCGTGTTCCCATGGAACGTTAGGTTTCTCTTGTGGCAGGCTGTGTTGTCACTGCTGCACCAGTACCTGTCCCTTCTAGATTGTATCACCCCCTCCTGAAGATAGGGGGCCTCTCCCTGATCTTGCTTGCGACTCCAGCTCCTGGCTCAACAACGGCCACGGTGAATGGTCATGGAACAAGTGGGACTTGCTGCAGTGTGACCACTTGTGCAGGATGGAGTGTGCCAAGGGCTGCCCAGCCACCTGCCCCCGTCTCTGGATGGCTAGCGAGCCTGAAGGATGCTTTTCTCAATGGTTGTGTAGTGTTTAGGGTCAACCCACTGAAGCAGTGTGAAGGGAACAGAAGCACATTGTCTTAAAATGCCGATTTCTTCAAGGATGTGCTTTAGAATAATCTAGTTGAGTAGCCTTCATATAACATTTGCTGAATATGTCTGATGGAATATCTTCCATTTAAAATATTTCTCCTCTTCCTTCAGTTTGTTCACGCTAGTTCAGCTCCAGTAAGGAAAAAGACGTATCTGTTTCAGAAACCAGATTTAAATCCAGGTTCTCAGGGGACCTGGAATGAGGGCGCCTGGTCTCATGCCCGTTTCCTCATTTGTGAGGTGCGAGTGGCAGCACCCTTCTCATAGGGATGCCAAGGGCTTGGAGTCAGTGGCAGCAGTCCATGGACTACTTGACCCAGGCAAATTTTTGTTCTAGAAAGTGAGCGAAACCCTGCATAAAGGACATAGCGTCAGACATGGTGGGCTTTCTATCCTGGCTCCCCCACCTGTTAGTGTTGACCTTTATCAGTCACGTTGCTCTTAGCCATTTGTCCCGTCTGCATCATAGGGTGATAGCTGCCCTTCAGGAAGGGCTTGTGTGATGTACAGAGAGAAGAGTGGCACTCAAGACAGCATGCCTGACTTGAGTGGTAGACGTAAGTGTCAGAAGTAGAAGGCTGTGGAGTTTAAGTGCCCCAAATGCACTTGCTTCCTCCATTTTACTCATCTTTGAGAGATAATATGGGGATACCAGGAAGATGGTAGTAGCCCACACCATGAAGAGAACTTTGTCCGGCATGCTAGATGCTTCACAGGCAAGTAGACTAAGCTAGAGATTTAGGTGCAGGTACCGAGACTCGTGGTACCTTTCTCTGCCTGCTTATAGGCTGTGCAGCACCTGGCCTCCTCATGTTTCTGGACCTTGGTTTGTTCATGTTGAAAGGAACTACATGATTTTTGTGGCCCTGCCTAGCCCTAGGTCAACCCTCACATATACTGATCTTTGCTTCTCATCACCGAGGCTATGTCCATGCCTCTCAGTCCACCCTTTCCATCAAGGCTCACAGCTGGCTCAGAATTCTGCAGGTCAGTGGACTCTACAGCCCTACCCTCATCACCAAGGTTCTCTTCTCTGGTTTTTCTTTAGCTTTGATGGCGACCGTGCACAAGATGATCCTAGGACCTAGGCAGTTGTCAACACCCACTCCATGTCCTTGTCCCAACCCAGTTCTTGTCTGACCCAGGCAAAATGGTCCCAGTTCAGCCCGAAAGGTCGCCTTCATTCAGAGTGAGACGCTAGCCCTATGCAGCCTGGCCTTTTCTGCGGCGAACATTCACAGGTGTCACCGATACCCGGCGAGCTTCCCGGACTCTGAGTGCTCAAGCACTGCCAAACACTTTAGCTCAAACGTGAGGCATTTCTGGGTGACTGCACACCAATTTCAGGAGCTATTGCTGGTGACAGGTTTTACCCTCACGAAGGCAATTGGCACAGTGAGCCAGGGCCTTGTAGCCCTTCACTTCTGGTGCAGGGCTAGTGGCACTGATGGTCCCGGTTCAGGAAGTTTGCATAGATGGCCTGTCATGTGTTGCACACATGCCAGACCCTGTGAGTCACAAACAGGTAAGGTCCTTGTCTTTCGGGAGATTCATATGTATTTGGGGGACAGGGCACGGAGACTGACAGCCACCAGCCAGGCATTACAGGGGTCTGTGGGAGCCAAGATAGGGGCTTCTGATGTTTTCTGGGAGGAGCTCTTGGGAATGGCTTTGCAGAGGGATGTCCAAGCAGGAGTCGGGATTTCCAAATGGAGACTACAGGGAAGGTGAATCAGGGAGGGAGCGACGTCCTGAGACCTGGAGACAGGGATTCCTAAGAAAGGAAGTGGAATGAGCAGGGCTGAGATGTGGAAGGCAAAGGTCAGCCACTGCCCCTGGGAGCGGAGTGGAGGCAATGACTGAGCATTCGGTGAGCCTGTCCAAGTGGCCCTTCCCCTACATTGGGAGTCCTGGAGAGCTGTGGAAAAGTCTGGAATTGGACTGAACATTCTCTCCACCCACAGGTTAAAGCTGCCTTAGAGAAGCTGGGTCAGGCAGAAGATAGACCTGCCTCTTAGGTTTCAGAGGTGTTGGATTTAGGCAGTGAGAGGTCAGTATTGCAGGGAGCTGGGGCCACTGATGGAGTTCGAGGGAAGGAGGGGTCACGGGGGTACTCAGGAGTTCCTCAAGCTCTCAAGTGCCCTCAAACCCCTGCATCTTGCACCAGGACTAGTTCTTCAGGTTTAATTTGACACCGCTGCCTCTCGTCTGCCCCCAGAGGGGGCATCCAGAGACCGCTCTGGAATTGAAGCGAGGGCGAACTTCAGAGGCTTCTCCACTTGAAGTAGAAGTCTGTAGCCTCTCCAGGGCCTGCAAGTCCTACATGACCTCCACCCCCTCCCAGACCTGAACACCACCCCCACGCGGTCTCCCCCACCTTGAGACCCTTCGCCCCATCTCCCCCGTCCCCCTCCTCTCAGCAGTGTGGCCTCCCTCCCATCCTGGAAGGCTCCTGTCTCAGATAGCTGCGTGGTTGATTCCTGCTTGG
Source organism: Oryctolagus cuniculus (assembly GCF_051225735.1). NCBI lineage: Eukaryota > Metazoa > Chordata > Mammalia > Lagomorpha > Leporidae > Oryctolagus > Oryctolagus cuniculus. The sequence continues at coordinate 164,530,851 of NC_142872.1, read as the reverse complement.
AGCGTTAACGTTAGTCACTCTTCACCACCTGTCCCTAAACCTACGATCTCTTCTTAAATTTCGGGATGACCCCTGGCCAGAAGGACTCAAGGAAGAGATTTAAAGAAAACAAGTAGAGGCAAGACTTGTTTAACGCGTAAGGCACACTGACAAAGCGTCGCAGACATGCTCAGGAGAAACAGCTGCACTTAACAGGGTTTGAGCTGTCCTTTTATTTGGTCTGGGGAGAGCCCTATTGAATATGCAAAAGGGGTGGGGTTTTGGGCAGGGCATGAGTAACGCCCGTTTCCTTGCCCTGTTTTGGAAATCCCGCGAGTGTCCTGACAGCTGTTGCATCATGGGAGTAGGGGTGTTGGCCATGATAATTTCATTGTAATGAGATTATAATGAACCAGAGGTCAGTGCAGGGGTACAGCCAGCAGCTGTATTGGATACATTTTAGTCGGTACCGGTTCTGAAGCAGCAGAACAACAGCTGTGGTCTGCGCGAAAGTGGGTGGGGTCTGAGGGGTGCGCGTGGGGCTGCAGCCCAGGTGCTGGCTACCTCCCCTCACTTTGATGGGTCTTTCTGTCTAGCACTTATCAGCATGTTATTTTATGAAGTTCACTGCTGCACTCCCACTGGTGTTACCTAGTACCTCTTGTGTAATAGGTGCTCATGCCTGTTTGTTGGATGAATGAATGTAGGATTGGCCTCTGTCAAGTGCAGATTCTGGGCCCAGCAGTGAGTGGTAGGGATGACTTAGGAGAGAAACAAAGATATGTTCCAAACAATGGATTAAAAAACAAGTGCCTATTGACAAAATACCAACGATATTCCAGGGATGGATAGGCAGACTGCAAAGACCAAGTCTTTGATGAGCTCTTTCTTGGGACACTGAAAACAATGGAAGAGTCCCGAGCGCGGCACTGGGGAGTCTGGGCTGGCTGGGTTCTGATGTTCACTTTCTATTTCCCTTTAGACATATTCTTTCACCCCGGTCTTTCATGGCTTGCCTAATGCTTCCACTGATAGCACAGCTTTTGTTATTGTTGTTTGACTTTGTGATATAGGAAAGATTTTTCTTTCTTCTTGAGGGTTTAGTTTCTAGTTTTGCTGTACTTCCACCGATGTTCAAGGGACCTCGGGCTCTAAGCTCACCGGAATCTTCTGTGCCCTGGGTGGGAAGAGAAGGGAAGGGGTGGGCATTGCCCAGAGTGGGCAGAGAAGGGGTGATGGTGGGGTGAATGCTGTGCACATGTTATCTCAAGGTAGTATCGGGTCCTCTCCCTTTGGTAGTGTGGCATTTTTTGCACTGGAAGTGAGCTCTGGGTGGAGTGACAAAGACAAGGCCCTTGCCACCCATCTGTCTCAGCGGTGTCTGCACGGTGCCCTCTGCTCATCTCAAGACTGGGCTCTGCAGAAGCTCAGGCCTTTCTCTCTTCCTCCCCACACTCAGTGAAACGCCTTTGACTTGGTTTCTTGGCATTGAACTTTTCATGTCTGGATCTTGAGTCAGTGCTAGGCTGTACATGTTTGATTTTTTGAGATTAAGAACTGGGTTTTGCTTTCTGCGAGAACCCTGGTGTCTGAGAAGTAAATTGGATCAAAATCCCAAGGCAGGTGTTCTAGGGTTACCGCTAATCTGAATCAGCTGTGTTTCTGAAGCAGGCACTTAGCCTCTCTGGGGTTATTTTCCTACTTGTGCAGTGTAGGGGTTCCAAATCTGAGTCCCCTTGGTCAACTCACATTTCGTTAGGGCTTATTGCACCCCACGGCCTGTACTGGAAGCTTGGGGAGCCCAAGATGAAGAAGATAATGTTGACATCCTCAAGAAGTATACAACTTGTGGTGAAGACAGAGAAGCAGTTATAAGACTTCATGGCAAAGGCCATGAGAGCGATGAGCCACGAGAGTAGAGAAAGATACTGAATGCCTCCTGGGAGTGTGGGCAGATGGCTTCCTGGAGGAGAGGGTATCTGAGAGGGCATGTGGATGACAAGTAGGAGTTAGATAAGAAAGGGACAAGGAGTTGGGGGAAGTGTTTCAAGTAGAGGAAAAACCAGCGTGAAGACCAGGAGTTGAGGCCAAGCACTGCACACTGGGCAGAGTGTCTGGAGACAGACAGGTCTTGAAACTATGGTGGGAAGTAGACAGGCTGGAGAGGTAAGGAGAGGCTGTAGACATCTCTGTGCAGGGCTTTGGACACCTTATGAAGGCATCTGTTCTTTAACTGGAGGCTGATGGGAGTGGTGAGAATATCTTACAGTGGAAATTGATAGATACAAATATGCATTTTGGAAGTCTGTGTTCTGGTTGCAGCACAGAGAATACTTTGGAAAGAAGTGACACAGGAGCCATGGAGACTTGGTGGCAGGCTATTGCCTGCAATCTAGGGTACTGGAGCTAGAGATGGCCCTCACCCAGGTGAAGGCCATAGGAATGAGACAGGAGAACAAACGTGAGGGGTATTAAGTCAGTAGCCTCTTGGGATGTGTTAGATGATTCAACATACATGGCTGGAGACAGGAGTGGTGTGAAGGATGACTGGTAGCTTTCTTACTTGGTCTGGTGGATCTACATTGGCCTGGGGACAGCGAAAAGATCTTCAGGGGGGAAATGGTGAGTTCTGTTTTGAATAAACAGAGTTCTAGGTCTATGAGGTTATCCAGGTGCAAATTAGGCAATTAAAGATGTCAGTCAACGCCAGCTAAGAGTCCTTAGCTGAAATACAGGCTGAGGGAATTGTACGCAGGTTCCGGTGAGAGCACTGGCAGGGAAGCCCAGTGGAAGTTTGTAGAATGAGGAAGTAAAAGTGTTCTTCTATAGCCACAAGGTCTCTCCCACTGCCCATCAAAAATAAAACCAAACACCCAAACACGATGCTACGTAGCTTCCTCTTGCCTTGGGGACTTTGCACTCTGCCTGCACTGCCAGCTGGGTCAGAGCGTCCCTCAGTGTTCCTGTGTTCCTACCCTCATTCAATCCCATTCTTCTTGGAGGTCTCACCAGACCACCCTAGTCAAATAGCTCCTCTAATCTCTAGTCATAGCTTGCTTTATTTTTTCCCCTGTGGCATTCATCAGTCTATCACTGTCTGCAATATTCTTACAGATATACTGGCTTGTTTTTTATTGACTCTCCTCTGCAGGATGATAAGCTCCATCGTGCCAGGCCTTTGCCATGTTTACAGCTGCTCTGGAGGGTTTGAGCCGTTGCCACCACTCCATGAGCTTGCAATAAATATCTATCAGAAAACAATTAGAACAAGTAATACTAGACATCTTCAATAATGAAATAATACACTTCCAGATTAAAAACCAATAACCACAGCCCCTGTTTAAGCATCACTTAGAGGTCCTGGTCAGGGGGTGGACTCGCAGTTCAGCGTGCCCTGCAGCCTGGGCTCTGCGGCTGCTTCTTCCTCTGGAATGGCTGGCCCTGCCTGTCTCCCCAGCCAGCACCAATGCACGTCTTCCAAGCTTCCGTCTAAACCGAAGAATTTCCCCAGGACAGGGATGAGGGTAGCCTGGGAAAAGCTGTGGGCAGATTTCACCTCCTGCTCTCCAGTGAATGCAGGGGTGGGTGTTGGGCAGTTTCTTGGTAAAGAGCTCTGCTTGAGAGCAGTAAGTGTGGGGCATCCCACTGTTCTACTTAATCTAGCATTGAAGCAGTAATTTCTGGGACAATTGTTCATAACCTTAATTATGTCGGGGATCACTTTAGATAGCTGTTGAAATCTGTGACCACTATTCGCGGAAGAAAAGAAATTGAGGCTCTATTGGAGACTGATGGATCCTCTAGAATTCTCCCATGCCCTCCAGTGAAGACCTTTTCAGAAGTGGGACCATGCTGCCTCGGGGCCTGTGAACATCTCTGCATGGGCACCTTGTGGCCGGTGCATTGTCTGTGAAAACCAGCTTAGCAGGGCTTCTGGGGACAGGTGAGACAGGATCGTGAAAATGAAAGGAAGAGCACAGTGTTCAGAGTGAGGCAGGCTTTGCTTTGAATCCCAGTTCTGACCAGAATGGCAGACTTGTTCCATTTTTCCCTAGGACTGTTCCAGTTTTTAAAACCGGCATCCTTGCATCCCTGCAGTGTCCTGAATGACCACATTGGATGGTCATCCCTGGTTCTGAAGTCTCTTAGCCAAGGAACCCTCAGTGGGTACTTGGTCTCTGTGGATTGGTCCTGTGTATTCCCAGTCTTAAGCTCATTCTCCTGAGACACAGAGCCTAACATGAGGACTCTTGTGTGAAAGGCTGCTTGAGGGGTGCTCTCATTGGAAAGGAGGGAGTGGTGGGAGTAGGATTAGGCAAGCAAGAAGCCGGGCACAGATGTTAGTGCCACCTGGGCCCGTCTCAGCCCAATTGCAACAGGATGCTTTGGACCTGTGCGGCCCCACAATAGCCTCTCCTTGAGGCAAGGTTTCAGGTTTTGGCCATTGCTGTGGACCGAGGGCTCGGGGGGCATTTCCTCCGAAATATTTCTGAGAAAAAGTAGTTCTAGTACGTTGGGGGCAATTCTCAGAACAGGAAAAGCATAGGCTACTGTGAGGGACGTGGGGAGGGGTGCCAGTGTCATCTGTTGCACTCTACCTGATGGTTCTGTTAGAGCCTTCCAGGTCTTCCTTTAAGACAAGCTGGTTTCCCAGAGTTCCTGCTCTGGGGCTCATGATATTGATCAGTGGCACCTTGCATCCTCTTGGAATGGCTGTGCTCTGAGGGAAAGCAGCAAAGAAACCTACTACAAGAGTCTCCTTCGACTTCACAGTAGTTGGAACCCAGGGAGCCCTGCAGTGAGCTCCCTTCCCAACGTAGACTCATCTCTCCTCGCCTGCCATTGGCAGGGTATGTCGCAGTGGGGTGCTGGCTACCCTGGTACCTGTTGCACTGGCTGTCTGCTCACGTATGACTGTCCATTCATTGATGGCTTTGGTGTTTGGAGCTTGTTTTTCTTTGCCATCCAAGTCTATATCTTTGGGTGCCCTTCTGCCCCAGGTAGAGAGATGGTTCTGTACTGTCCTGGTTAGTTCTCTGCACAGACAGCTTTTCTTGTATTCCACTCACACACTTGCTCACGTGGGGCACCTGTTGTATATCCAAGTGATCCGTGTAACAGAAGCTCATCTCCTCACCTGCTGGCTGAGCTTTTCCTTTACTGCCGTTCCTCGATGGCACAGGTGCTTGCGGCCAGCCACCTGTCCTCTTTCTGTGAATTCTGTCTCCCTCCTTAACTCATGTTGGCTCATGGCATGGAATTTCAGCAGTCCTCTTCCTCAAAACCTAGTTGTTGTTTTTATTTTTACAGGCAGAGTTAGACAGTGAGAAAGAGAGACAGAGAGAAAGGTCTTCCTTCCATTGGTTCATCCCCCAAATGGCCGCTACGGCCGGAGCTGAACTGATCTGAAGCCAGGAGCCAGGTGCTTCTTCCTGGTCTCCCATGTGGGTGCAGGGCCCAGGCACTTGGGCCATCCTCCACTGCCTTCCCGGGCCACAGCAGAGAGCTGGACTGGAAGAGGGGCAACCGGGAAAGAATCCGGTGCCCCAACCGGGACTAGAACCTGGGGTGCCGGCACCGCAGGTGGAGGATTAGTCTAGTGAGCTGCGGCACCAGCCAAAACCTAGTTTTCATCTAGCTTCTCCCTCTGATTTAATGATTTCAATCATGTAACTTTACCTGTACTAATCTTAGTTTCTTATTTTAGGAATATAACTTAAAAAGTAGTTACTTAATTTTAGAGGCATGCACACATACACACGGGGGAGATAAAGAGAGAGAGGGAGAGGGAGCGAGCGAGAGAGATCTCCCATCTACTGATTCACTCTCATATGGGTGCCAGTTTGAGTCCTGTCTGCTTCACTTCTGATCCAGCTCCCTACTTGTGTGCCTGGGAAGGCGGCAGAGGATGGCCCAAGTGCTTGGGCCCATGCACCCATGTGGGTGGCTGTTGTGGCCATTTGGGGAGTGTACCAGCAGGTGGAAGACCTCTCTCTCTCTCTCTCTCTCTCTCTCTCTCTCTCTCTCTATCTGCCTCTGCATCTCCTGTCTGTGACTCTGACTTTCACATCAATAAATAAATCCTCAAGCAACAACAACAACAAAAGAGGCTGGAGCTGGGAATGAAACCCGGTTACTCTGATGTGGTCCTAACTGGAGTCTTAACTGCTGGGCTACATGTCTGCCCCTACTGTTAGATTCTTTTTCCCTGAAACACTAATAATAGAAAGCAATGAAGAATCTTAATGAAAATTTCATGGAAAAACATTCAATAACTTCTATTGTGATGCATGGTGCAGTAGGAGCCCAATCAGTGTTTGTTCTGGGTAGAGACTGCTCTGTGTGCTTTCTTTTTTTATTTTATTTTATTTTTTGACAGGCAGAGTGGACAGTGAGAGAGAGAGACAGAGAGAAAGGTCTTCCTTTGCCGTTGGTTCACCCTCCAATGGCCGCTGCGGCCAGCGCGCACTGCGCTGATCCGATGGCAGGAGCCAGGAGCCAGGTGCTTTTCCTGGTCTCCCATGGGGTGCAGGGCCCAAGCACTTGGGCCATCCTCCACTGCACTCCCAGGCCACAGCAGAGAGCTGGCCTGGAAGAGGGGCAACCGGGACAGAATCCGGCGCCCCGACCGGGACTAGAACCCGGTGTGCCGGCGCCGCTAGGCGGAGGATTAGCCTAGTGAGCCGCGGCGCCGGCCCTCTCTGTGTGCTTTCATATCAGCTAAGAGGAAGGCGGGATTGACATTCATGAAAACTAAGGAAACCGAGTGAAACTCTTCGTTCAATGGAAGGTCTTATGAGATGAGGTAATGGGAAACTCTTAGGGAGAACTTGGGGCCTTCCTTGAAGGACCCTGGAAATGTTTGGGCATTCTGGGGTCTTTGAGGTCATTTGCGTGTGGCAGCACTAAGCAATACCTTATGTTCAGAACTGTGACAGTGAGTCACCAAAGCAAAACTAAATTACAGTCTGTAAACCCTGCTGAAATAAGACAGGAGTTCTAAAATAAGTTACACCAGAAATTGCTAAAATTAAGTATAGAAGTATGTGGTGTTTAAAGACTTTGGTATAAGTTATCTGAAAATTAATTTCTGGGGCACACATCATCCTAGCCAAGGTTTTACTGCAGGGGGAGAGAAGGCAACTGAAGCAGTGGCTTTTGCGAACCTTCTTGATTTTAAAACAGTATAAAATGTACTGAGGAATAAATTGCCTTTTTTTTTTTTTTTTAGTTTGTTTAAAGGAAATGTATAAAGATAAGATTATCCTTAGAATCCGGTGCTCAAGGTAGAATTCATCAAGCTTGGTATTTTAGCATGCCAGCTTGTGTTGGCCTTTTGGGAGAATAAAATGAATGTTAATATAATTGCTTCGGAATAACAGAATGAGATCCCTCTTGCACCCCTCCCCCCCTTTAAAAGTGTGTGAATATTGGAGACAAAGTATGAGCGTACAGTCATCTTTCAGCGACATTTAGCACTGAATTATGAATTGATGTGCTTCTAGAAAGTGCTTTCCCTGGTGCGGCTTCCAGTTCATCTTTACACAGGAGCTCTTGTTCCCACCAAAGCTGAGGAGGCACAGAGAGGGCAAGCCATTTGCTCACTGTCACTGAGCTTGCCAGAGTTGGAGCCAGAACCTGACCCCAGACTGGTTTAATCCCAAGACTTGCTTCTTTCTATCCATTCTGTAGATGTCCTTTGTGGAGGGCATTTGAAATTCACCTGTCGGGGCCGGTGCTGTGGCCTAGTGGGTAGAGCCACCGCCTATGGTGCCGGCATCTCATATGGGCTCTGGTTTGAGTCCCAGCGGTTCCACTTCTGATCCAGCTCTCTGCTATGTCCTGGGAAAGCAGTAGAAGATGGTCCAAGTGCTTGGGCCCCTGCACCCACGTGGGAGACCCAGAGGAGGCTCCTGGCCCTGGCTTTGGATCCGTGCAGCTCTGGCTGTTGCAGCCATCTGGGGAGCGAACCAGTGGCTGGAAGACCTCTCTCTCTCTCTCTCTCTCTCTCTATCTATCTTTCTGCCTCTGCCTCTCTATAACTCTGCCTTTCAAATAAATAAATATAGAAATCTTTAAAAAAAACTCCCCTATCGATTATGAAAGCAAAGAAAGGGGAAAAAAACACAACCAAGTAAAGCTTCAGAACTCCCCAGTTTCTCAGATCTTTGGCTTTGAACTCCTCGAGTGAGAATGCGGGGGAAGTGATGGACTCCTGCCTTACCTGGAGGGTTTATCTGATGACTCCTAATGTCAGGGTTGCTGCTGACATCTCTTGACAAGAACACACGTGGGAGACTGTATGTGTGTTTACGTGGAAAGACACTTGATGGGATTAGGCGCCTGTGCAGGTTTAAACAGAATTTGAAAGGAAAAGAAATCCAGGGCAATCTTTTTTCTCCCTTCTTATACAGGTAAAAAAAAAAATCAAAGTTTTAGGTGTTTATCTTTTTGAGACTTTATCAACTATCTTGAATCAATATGAAAGAAAATGTATTTACTGAGACTGCAGATCTGCCCTTTTATATTTGTTCTTGGGGTTTAATTCAATGGCTCCCTGAATATATGTGTTCAAAATTCAGTGATTTATGAATGTGTCAAAGCTCCTAGGATGTTAATGCAATATATTGTTTACATCTAGACTTAAAATCAATGAACTACTTTAAGATGCATCTCATTTAAAGTCAACCCAGAGGCCGGGTTGACACCAGAGCAATGTAATGTGAGGCTGTGTGGAGTCCCCGCAGGGGTTAAGAGCCTGCATCAGGCTCAGTTCCCTTTGCAGGTGTCCTTGGAGTCCTTATTGTGTCTGCCAGGGGAACAGAGGGTAACGTGTCCCCCGAGGGAGGAGAGCTGGTGGGTCCTTTCATAATTTTAGCACAGTGTTTTATTGTCTCCTCCATTCTCTCTCTCTCTCTCTCTCTCTCTCTCTCTCACACACACACACACACACACACACCGTGTTTCACCTGCACAACCTTCTCATTGATTCACACCAATCTCAGTTGTCATCTCTCTGCACAGCCTTCCCCCATCCCTCTGTGATTGAATCCCTCCTCTTCCTTTTGGTTCCCACATTAGCTGGGCTTGGCTAACCATGGAGTACAGCATCAGGTCATGGGAGGCACTTGTGTGCACGGTAATTTTTCATTCAAAGCTGAGCTCCTGTCTTGGTTAGCTGTGTGTCCATGGACTGATTGTTCACCATCTCTGCAATTTAACATCTTCATTTATGAGATTGAGATTTAAAAAGTAGAATCTCCTTTAATACTTTATCCCTTTTAGTATTTTTCTCTTAATCTAGTTAATACTATTGGTTGAATTCTGTAATTAACACACAATTATTCTTAGGTGTTTAAATTCAACTGAAAAGTGATCCCTGTTAAATATATGAGTGGGAATAAGAGAGGCAGGAGATGTACAATTTGGGACATGCTCAATCAGACTTGCCCCAAGTGGTGGAGTTAGAAATGTGCCAGGGGATTCCAATACAATCCCATCAAGATTGCATGTACCAATGCCATCTCACTAGTCCAACTGATCAATTTCAGTTCACAATTGATCACACTGATAGGTCTAAGAGTCAGAGGGATCACACAAACAAGACTAGTGTCTGCTAACACTAACTGATAGAATAAAAAAGGGAGAGAACGATCCAACATGGGAAGTGGAACACTCAGCAGACTCATAGAATGGCAGATGTCCTAAACAGCACTCTGGCCTCAGAATCAGCCCTTAAGGCACTCGGATCTGGCTGAAGAGCCCATGAGAGTATTTTAGGCATGGAAAGCCAAGACACTCTGGCAAAAAACAAACAAACAAACAAACAAAAAACACCTAAATGAAAGATCTCTGCGAGTGAGATCCTAGTGGAAAGAATGGGTCATCAAAGAAGGAGGTACCTTTCTCTGAAGGGAGGAGAGAACTTCCACTTTGACTATGACCTTGTCTGAATAAGATTGAAGTCGGCGAACTCAAAAGGCTTCCATAGCCTTGGCAACTCATGACTAGAGCCTAGGGAGATTACTGACACCATAAACAAGAGTGTCAAATTGTTAAGTCAACAACAGGAGTCACTGTGTACTTACTCCTCATGTGGGATCTCTGTCCTTAATGTGTTGTCCAATGTGAATGAATGCTATAACTAGTACTGAAACAGTATTTTACACTTTATGTTCTGTGTGGGTGCAAACTGATGAAATCTTTACTTAATATATACTAAATCGATCTTTTGTATATAAAGATAATTGAAAATGAATCTTGATGTGAATGGAATGGGAGAGGGAGTGGGAGATGGGAGGGTTACAGGTGGGAGGGAAGTTATGGGGGGAAAAAGCCATTGTAATCCATAAACTGTACTTTGGAAATTTATATTTATTAAATAAAAGTTTAAAAATTCTAAAAAAAAATTAAAAAGTAGCATCTCCTATTATTTGAAAGTCAGAGTTACACAGAGAGAAGAGAGGCAGAGAGAGAGAGAGGGAGAGAGAGAGAGGGAGAGAGAGAGAGGTCTTCCATCCGATGGTTCACTCCCCAGATGGCTGCAATGGCCGGAGCTGTGCCGATGCAAAGCCAGGAAGCAGGAGCTTCTTCAGTCTCCCACGTGGGTGCAGGGGCCCAAGGACTTGGGCCATTTTCTGCTGCTTTTCCGGGCTATAGCAGAGAGCTGGACAGGAGGTGAAGCAGCCGGGTCTTGAACCGGCACCCATATGGGATGCCTGCGCTTCAGATCAGGGCGTTAACCTGCTGTGCCACAGCGCTGGCCCCTAGAACTATTCCTTACATACACTAAGACTCTATAAACATTGTTTTATGTACCATAAACATGATTTAAGTCTGTGTTTGTATCCTACTTAGAAATGAGGTTTTTTTTTTCAACTTTTTAGTGCCTGAAATACAGTGTCATTCACTCATTAAACCAAATTCAACAGAACACCTAGGACTAGGCACTATCTTAGCACAGGTTTTATAGGAAAATGTATTCTCTTTGATTTCTTGAGAAGATGGATTAGTATATGGATGGAAGGAAGGAAGGAGGCAGGGATGAGTGGATGGGTAGATGGATGGGTGAATGGGTAGATGCATGGGTGGGGAGATGTGTGGATGCTGAGAGAGTGAAAACAGATTCTTGTAAAAATACATCTTAGAGAAACAAGTTGAAAATGTGAAATCAAGATGCTCAGTATAAACAGATAAGGGTATCCTCTCTGAAGCTATGTTTGATCAAGTTTATTAACCTGCCTAAGCATAAAATCTTTCATAAATAATAGGAATAACACTATGCCTACCTGATGGGGGGTATTTTGAAGATTAAATGAGCTCATGCTTAAGATGCATTTATACGTTACCCGTATACTGTATGCACAGAGCACTGTCAAGAGTAAGCTGCTGGGACCAGCTACAAAGCTTACAGGGCCAGTGCAGAATGAAACCCCTTGTTAACCCCTTCCACTAATACTAAGGTGGTGACAGCAGGGCATTTAACCAAGGGCAGGGCTCTGCTTGGCGTGTGGTGGAACCCTCTGTGGATATACAAGCCATGCCCCCAGGATCCGTGTTTCCCTCAATCTCGGGCTGTTAGCATTGAAGCAATTCCCTGAGCAGGCTGCGGATGGCCTTTCTGATCACGAACATCAACATGCATTTGTTTTATTTCTATGTCTATTCTTCTCCACACCTTGTAAATACTCTGTGTGCCTTGTTGAGCCACTGCACCCATGTCTTGTCCATAGCCCACGTCCATGCCCACTCCGCTGAAATGACGCTGGTGCTCACCCTGCCTGCTTCTCTTCAGGCTGGAAGTCTCCTTCATGTCTGTCCATTGCCGCGCAAACAGCACGTGAGATGTGGACTGTTCCTCTTAGCGCTTTGTGTGGGTCACGTGGCCCATAGAGATGTCCGTCACTGGACCGAACACTTTCATACCCAGTTCTCCAGTTGGTGAGCCCCACCAGGGCAGGTCCTTGGCTTGCTTACTTAGTACTCCCAACCAATGTCACTGTTCCAGTCTTGCCTGCGAAAGGTGGGCCTGGCCTTGTCATGGTCAGATGTGTAGTCCCATGGTGGAGTCTGTTCATTACCGAGGGTTCTCTGAAGTAACCAAGAGAAGATGATTGGTGAAGTGCTGGATTGGATGGGACAGGGCAGCAGCAGAGTGGAAGGCGGGAATCCTGGGGGAGATGGGCTGTTGCTCAGTTTGGAGGAGAGCAGGAGCAATGATTGGCTAGGCTTAAAGTCACTCAGCCTGGGTGGGCTGCATGAAGTAAGCCTTGAAGGGCTGGCCTCCCCAAACCGTTTGAAAATGCACCCAGTCTGAGCACTGGTCCACCCAAGGGAGCAGCCATTGGTTCCTTCCTCTCAGTCTGCCCTGCTGGGGAAAGCTCCGTCCTGCTCTCTGCCCTCAACAGCAGTGATGTGCAAATTCACCAAAAGCAAGCAAGCGATGCATTTGGGTTCAAGAAATTCTGTCCTGGTTTCAACTTTGACAGCCACTAGCTCTGAGTGGGAAAACATATTTACCTTCTCTGATTGTGTTTCCTCATCTGAAAAACGAGGCTAAGAAGAGCATTTGGCCATCGGCAGCCTGGACCCTTAAATGATATGTTTGTAACTACTCCACATGTGGACTTTGCAAAGTGCTGACATGGAGCAGAAGACCTGAGAAAGAATAGACATTCTGTCAGTAAAGGAAGTTTAATTCAGTGTATAGTATGTGCTGAGTGCCAGGCCATGTGGTGCCGATGCTGTGTCTGGTTCCTGGAACACAGATTTTCCAGGAAAGAGTAGAGGGAAAGCAGAAATAACAAGCAATGCTTTCTTTGTTTTTGTTTTCTGTCTGCAAAAAATGCAGTTAAACAGGTATTCATTCAACACACATGGTTCTCGCATGTGATCTGCGTGACAGTTTTATGAGATAAAAACACCTCCTTGTCCATTTTTACAAATGCAGACTCTGGAGCTCAGAGACATTGAGGGCCTTGCGGGACACTGCAGAGAACAGTCTCAGAACCCAGATTCCAATGCCAAAGCTTTCTGTGAGGCCAAGTTGTGAAACAGAGAAGGGCTCAGGCTCTCAGTGCTGAGCTTGCTCCCATGAGGGGGTTCCTTTTCCTTTGGAATGTGTTTTTTCCACTGAACCACTTTGATTTTTCTTAATCCTCACGTACTCATGTAAACTTCATTTCCCTCTCCCTTTGCATCTTGGTATTTGTTTACATTTAAAAAAATATTTATTTATTTGAAAGGCAGAGTTACAGAGAGGAAGAGGCAGAGATAGAAAGACCTTTCACCTGCTGGTTCACTCCCCAAATGGCTGCAGTGGCTGGAGCTGAGCTGATCAGAAGACAGGAGGCTGGAGCTTCCTCCTGGTCTCCCATGCGGGTACCGGGGTCCAAGCACTTGAGCCATCTTCTACTGCTTTCCCAGGCCCCAGCAGAGAGCTGGATCAGAAGTGGAGCAGCTGGGACTCAAACCAGCGCCTACATGGGATGCCAGCTCTGTAGACACTGGCTTTACCTGCTATGCCTCCTCACCTGCCTCTTGTTTACATTTAGAAAAATTTCCTATCTGACCGCGGTCAGCTTGAAGACTAAGTCTGTTTCATAGTGTCTCTTTCTCCAAAAACCTCTCACACCATAGGTACAAACTAAATGTTTATATAATTTAGTGGTACACTTAGAATTTTTTTTTAAAACAACATTTTAACTTTCTTCGAAAAGGCAGAGAGACAGATCTTCCGTCCACTAGTTTACTCCTTAAATTCCTGCAACTCCGGGGCTGGATCAGGCTGATGTCAGGAGCAGGAACTCGATCCAGATCTCCCACATGGGTGGCAGGGACCCAAGTACTTGATCTGGTGTCTGCTGCCTCCCACGGAGTGTGGTAACAGGAAACTGGATCAGAAATGGAGGGACTGAGACACAAATCCACTCCCTCCAATATGGGATGTGGGCATCCCTAGTGGCTACTTAGCTGCTGTGCCAAGTGCCTACCTCATACAATTAGGATTTTATAGTACAACCTACTGGAAAGAGCCTATAGAAAGAATAAATCTCAACATGTCAAGGAATAGATGTTTTAGAGCCTTTTGGGACAGAATGACTGGGGCTCCAAGCTTCCCCCTAAGCAACCAGAACAGGTTGCCTGGTCACCCAGGCAGGCTCCCCAGTGCTGAGCACTGCTGGTAACTGGCTGCTCACTTCTCCACAGTCCTCTGTCCTGGGGAGTCCCTGTGGAACTGACATGAAGCGATTAAACTGTCAAGTGCAGAGGAGCTGGAATAAACTCCCAGACGCTCACAGATATCCAGCCCCAAGGGGCAGTCCCATTGTTTGGCTGTGTTTATCATTGGCCCAGTCCTGCTGACGCAGTCTGCTCCCACCAAGAAATCCCCAGAAAGCCACTGCCCTAGGGTCTCACCCTGCTCAGAAACACAGCCTGCTGAATGGCGGATGTCGGAATAAACCTCAGGGTGTTTTATGGAGAAATTAGTTATACAGGGACACATTAGATTTTGTTCATTTTGTATTTTACTTGAGTGCTTTATAATTTAGAACTAAGAGTACAACATCTAGGGGCTGGCGCTGTGACACAGTAGGTTAATCCTCTGCCTGCGGTGCAGGCATCCCCTATGGGTGCCTGTTCTAGTCCTGGCTGCTCATCTTCTGACCCAGGTCTCTGCTATGGCCTGGGAAAGCAGTAGAAGATGGCCCAAGTGCTTGGGCCCCTGCACCTACATGGGAGACCTGGATGAAGCTCCTGCCTCCTGGCTTTTGATCGGCCCAGCTCCAGCCATTTGGGGAGTGATAGAACATCTTTCTGTCCCTCTCACTGTCTGTAACTCTACTTTTCAAATAAAGAAATAAAAAAAAATCTTAAAAAAATAATACATCTAACTCTCATTTCATTTATTCATCCCCCAAATATTATAAGGCTCAACATAGGCCAAGTCCAGTGCTGAAGATACAGAGATACCACCACCATCATCATCATCACCATCATTTCCTAAATGATGACAGTCAGTGTGGAAGGAGCATCTTTTGTTATTCATAGCAAGACCCTTTCAACCAACCTGAGTGGATATTAGTGAGGTGCCCCGGCCGTCCTCTAGAGATGTGTGGCTGGAGCAAGGGAGCCCACCTTGTAACTAGAAGGTGGGAACTGTCAGACTCCCACCCCCATCCCAGGGCAGGGGAACAGGCAGGAGCTGCAGATCGAATCCTCCATCTATTGCCAACAATTTAACCAACTATGGTCATGTAATGAAGCCTCTAACAAAACCCAACAGGATGCGATTCCAGGAGCTTCCAGGTAGTGATGGTGTGGCGGTGTTGGGAGGTGGCTGCCTGGGGTGGACAGTGAGGCTCCACCCCTCCTCCATTCCTTGCCCCATACACCTCTTCCTTTGGTTGTTACTGAGTTGTGTCTTTTATAATAAACCAATAAATGTAAGCGGATGTTTTTCTGAGTTTTATGAGCTGTTCTAGCAAGATAGTAAACCCGAGGAAGAGGTTGTAAGAACCTGTGATTGACATGTGGTCAGTGAGAAACACAGACTTGAGATTTCCACCTGAAGTACGGGGTAGCCAGAAGGGGTCTTGAGACTGACCCCTTAACCTGGGGGTCTGTGCTAATCCCAGTTGGTCAAGCAGTGAGTGTCCAAGTTGCTTGGTGTGAAAAATCTACTCGTTTGCTAGCAGAAGTATTTAGAAAACTGGTTTGTTATACCTCCTTAGTGTGCATTTTAGGTCATCTTCCACACTCAACTGAATGTGGGACACCTGTCCTATGTGGTGTAATACCCCAGGAGTTGGCTTATTTTGTGGACCCAAGGATACCCCTATTTTAGAGTTGAAGATTTAGAGAAGACAAAGGCTACAACTTTGGTAGGTAGAGCTAGTAGATTTAGAAGCACCTTCAGACATGACATTAAATGCAGGATAGCGCAAGATCACTGCTCTTTGGAATGTCAGGTCTTGGAGGAAGAGGCAGAGGATGAAACAGGTCTTGAAGATGATGGATTATTGGTGTAGCAATAGCAGCCATGGGGTGCTCTATGGAAGCCCAGTGGAGGTAAGGACTGTGCAGTCAGGGAAGGTCTGATGGAGGAGGTGATGTGTGCCCAGTCTTCATGGGCAAGTTGGACATTTCTAGGTGAAGCTTGGTAAAAGCACTCCAAAGCAGAGGAAGAAATGGTGAAAAAACAAGGACCTATGGCAAAAGGAGTCTTTTGGGGACTTATTAGAGTGACTGGGGCTCAGAGAGCATGGCAGGAGTGGCAGTGAGAAGGTGTGCAGAGTTGAGGACTAAGGGAGGTTTGCAGCAGTGGGTTGAGATTTCATCTTGTTAACAAAGAAATCATGTAGGGTCAGTCTGTGTCAGTGCAGACACGGATCAGCTGCAGCAGCAGAAACTCATGGTGGTGCGTATCACCATGGGGTGCCACTTGTCTCACAAAGCAGTAGGCCTGTCTCATGCCACTGCTTTCAGGAGTCGTGGAGAGCCTCACCTCCCCAGGGTTTTTACTTTTCCTAGCTGGAGTGTGACTTTCTTCTGTAGATTCATGCTTGCGGGCTCTGCTCTGCCATCCATGGGATGTCCGTATTCCAGATGGCTGGGAGGGTTGACTGCCATGGAATTCCTTGATTAGAGTTTTTGTGTAGGGATCATTTGTGGGGTTTGCTGTGGGTTGATCAGAGAGGACCAGGATTCTTTATCCTCTTCTTTATTTTAAGATGTATTTATTTGCAGGTTACAGAGAGGGAGGAAGAGACAGAGAGAGAGAGAGAACTTTCATCTGCTAGTTCACGCCCCAAAGGGTTACAATAGCCAGGGCTGGGCCAGACCAAAGCCAGGGGCCAAGAGCTTCTTCTGGGTCTCCCACATGGAGGCAGGGGCCCAAGCACTTGGGACATCTTCTGTTGCTTTCTCAGGCACGTTATCAGGGAGCTGTATTGGAAGTGGAGCAGCTGGGATTCCAACAGGCTCCCATATGGGATGCTGGCATCACAGGAGGCAGCTTTACCAGCTCTGCCACAATGCCATCCCTGGACCAGGATTCTTCCACATGACCAGATGGGAGGCTATTTTGTGGTTTCCTTGTTGTTTGTTTGTTTTTTAGTAGACTTCATTCTTTTAGGACCTTGTATGGTCATAGCAAAGTTGAGCAGAAGGTATAGAGATATCCCATAGATCCCTTGCCTCCACACATGCACATGTGTACTGTAATTCACTGTCAACATCCCACATCACAGTGCTACATGTTTTTACAGTCAAGGAACCTGTGTTGCCATATCTTCACCCAAAATCTATGGTTCCCATTAGGGTTTGCTGTTGGTTTACCAGGGTTTTACCAGGTTTATGGTGCACATATCTGCCATTATAATATGTTGCACAATAGTTTGTCTGCCCTAAAATTTCTTGGTACTCCACTTCTTCATCTCTTGCCTCTGCCACCCCCAGCCTCTGACACCCACTGGTCTTTGCACTGTTTCCATGGCTTTGCCTTTTCCTAATTTTCATGTAATTAGAGTTATGCAATATGTAGCCTTCTCAGATTAGCTTCTTATCAGTAAGCATCTAAGTTTCCTCTGTATTTTTTATGAGTTGATAACTAATTTCTTTTTCACGTGGTGTAATATTCCTTTTTCTGAATATTCCAAAGTTGTATCCACCCACCAATTGGAGGGTTTTTGGTTCTTTGCAAATTTTGGCAATTATTGATAAGGCTACTATTAACTTCCATGTATAGAATTTTTTGTAGACATAATTATCATATCATTGGGTTTATGCTAAGGAGTGTGATTGGTAGATTGTGTGAAAAAGATGTGTGTCTTCTTGAGTGGCTGTTCCATTTTGCATTCCTACAGCAATGAACGAGACTTCCTGCTGCTATACATTCTCACCAGCATCTTGTGTTGTTAGTGTTTTGTTTTCTTTTTTTTTCACATGTCAAATGATTTAATGATTTATAATTTCTTTTTTTTAAACTTTTATTTAGTAAATATAAATTTCCAAAGTACTGCTTATGGATTACAATGGCTCCCCCCCCCATAACTTCCCTCCCACCTGCAACCCTCCCATCTCCCACTCCCTCTCTCATTCCATTCACATCAAGATTCATTTTCAATTATCTTTATATACAGAAGATTGATTTAGTATAAAGATTTCATCAGTTTGCACCCACACAGAACATAAAGTGTAAAGTACTGTTTGAGTACTAGTTATAGCATTAATTCACATTGAACAACACATTAAGGACAGAGATTCTACATGAGGAGTAAGTATACAGTGACTCCTGTTGTTGACTTAACAATTTGACACTCTTGTTTATGGTGTCAGTAATCACCCTAGGCTCTAGTCATGAGTTGCCAAGGCTATGGAAGCCTTTTGAGTTTGCTGACTTCGATCTTATTCAGACAGGGTCATAGCCAAAGTGGAAGTTCTATCCTCCCTTCAGAGAAAGGTACCTCCTTCTTTGATGGCCCATTCTTTGACTCACAGAGATGATCTTTCATTTCGTGTTTTTTTTTTTTTTCCAGGGTGTCTTGGCTTTCCATGCCTAAAATACTCTCATGGGCTCTTCAGCCAGATCCGAATGCATTAAGGGATGATTCTGAGGCCAGAGTGCTATTTAGACATCTGCCATTCTATGAGGGTGCTGTGTATCCTGCTTCCCATGTTGGATCGTTGTTTCCCTTTTTGATTCTATCAGTTAGTGTTAGCAGACACTAGTCTTGTTTATGTGATCTCTTTGACTCTTAGACCTATCAGTGTGATCAATTGTGAGCAGAAATTGATTACTTGGACTAGTGAGATGGCATTGGTACATGCAACCTTGATGGGATTGAATTGGAATCCCCTGGCACATTTCTAACTCCACCACTTGGGGCAAGTCCGATTGAGCATGTCCCAAATTGTACATCTCCTGCCTCTCTTATTCCCACTCATATATTTAACAGGGATCACTTTTCAGTTGAATTTAAACACTAAGAATAATTGTGTGTTAATTACAGAGTTCAACCAATAAAAGTGAGGGTTGGTGAGGGCCTGAACTGGAGAATTGAGTTAGGAAATTATTGGAACTGTTATAGGTTTAGGATTGACAGATCTTGGTGATGGCCGGGCCATGGGGTTAAGGTAGAATGCTGAGGTCCTACCTTGGATGACAAGATGAATAGTCACAGTGCTTGCACACCAAGGAAAGCAAGGGAGCAGAACTGAAGCTCTTAGGGCTGCAATAAGCTGCCTCATTATGAGCTGCTTGCTGCATCTGTGGATTTGGGGAGACGCTTAGGTGGAGACAGAAATAGAGATGTCGTTGATGTGACGATCTTAGCTGAATTCATGAGAGTCGATGTGACTCCCCATTTAGTGCTGGATTCTCCCTGCAGAAAGGTAAAAGAGGGCAGGAGATAGAATTGTGCACGGGAAAGAAGCCAGCACAGGGGTAGACTCAGGAAGAAGAGCCACAAAACTCGGCAGTGTCCTGCCCAAAGTTTGGTGCCTCGAGGAAGAAACACTGGATTGAATTATCTGGTTATGTCTGATTGCCTATAAATGGAAAGAGTAAATGGCACATAATTTGATTACAGCCCAGAATGACACCAGGTCTTGGGTCCAGCGCTGTGGCATAGCAAGTAAAGCTCCTGCCTGCAGTGCTGGCATCCCACATGGGCACTGGTTTGAGTCCTGACTGCTACACTTTCGATTCAGCTCTCTGCTATGGCCTAGAAAAGCAATAGAAGGTGGCCCAATCTTTGAGCCCCTGCACCTATGTGGCAGACCTGGAAGAAGCTCTTGGCTCCTGGCTTTGGATCAGCCCAGCTCTAGCCATTGTGGCCTTTTGGGGAGTGAACCAACAGATGGAATACCTTTCTCTCTGCCTCTTACTCTCTCTAACTCATTCAAATAAATAAATCTTTTAAAAAATGATACCGGGTCTTGTCCCAAAGTGAATGCCACCAAGAATCTCGCCACATAATGGTCTAGAAAAGTTCCTTACAGGAGGTTGAGAATGAACTGAGTCATTAAGGATTGGTGGCATTTGATTTGTTTGATTCATGATTATTTTTTTTTTTTTTTTTGACAGGCAGAGTGGACAGCGAGAGAGAGAGACAGAGAGAAAGGTCTTCCTTTTGCCGTTGGTTCACCCTCTAATGGCCGCCGCGGCCGGCGCACCGCGCTGATCCGATGGCAGGAGCCAGGAGCCAGGTGCTTTTCCTGGTCTCCCATGGGGTGCAGGGCCCAAGCACTTGGGCCATCCTCCACTGCACTCCCTGGCCACAGCAGAGAGCTGGCCTGGAAGAGGGGCAACCGGGACAGAATCTGGCGCCCCGACCGGGACTAGAACCCGGTGTGCCGGCGCCGCAAGGCGGAGGATTAGCCTAGTGAGCCACGGCGCCGGCCCTTGATTCATGATTATTGACAACTCCTTCCTAGTACTTACTGTGAGTTGTATATGGTTTGACATGTTGGGAATACAGGAGCAAACCGGACCCGATCTTCATTGCTGCAGAACCTCAGATCTAGTGGGGAGTGTATGCAATGCATGAACTTTAAAAGAGGCGTGATGCAAAGTCTGTATTGTGCAGCAAAATTCAGCAGGATTAAGGGGGGCTCAGAATTCCTGATATAGGTGGAGTGGTCAGGCACACTCTCCCTAGGATAAGGATATTTGAGTAAAGACCAAAGTAAAGTTAGGAGGTGAGCTGTGTCTCTCCGGGTCTGAGAAGAGCATTCTATCTGGAGGAGTGGAGGTCACACAGATGACCTCTGACCCCAACCCCCTCAATGCTTCACGCTAAAGTGGTGCCCACGCCCTCTGATTGCAGCTTGTATAGCTGAAATCACAGAACAAATGCAGCGTAAAAGAGGGAGCTGTTCCTGGGCCTCTTGCCTTTTTTTCTCGTGTATCCCTTACAACTGTGTGAGATGAGGAATGTTTGCATTTTGCAGGAGAGAAACCCAGGCTAAGAAAGTAGATAATTTTTCCAAGGTCATCCAGTTAAGGAATGACAGTACTAGAATGTTCTTTGGAGTCTGTTTGGTTTCAACATCCTTTTTTTTTTTTTAAAAAAAAGATTTTATTTATTTATTTGACAGGTAGAATTACAGACAGTGAGAGAGAGACAGAGAGAAAGGTCTTCCTTCTTTTGGTTCACTCCCCAAATGGCCGCAACCGCTGGAGCTGCGCTGATCCGAAGCCAGGGGCCAGGTGCTTCTTCCTGGTCTCCCATGCAGGTGCAGGGGCCCAAGGACTTGGGCCATCTTCTACTGCTTTCTTAGGCCACAGCAGAGAGCTGGATTGGAAGAGGAGCAACCGGGACTAGAACTGGTACCCATATGGAATGCCAGCGCTGCAGGCAGAGGATTAACCTAGTGCGCCACAGCGCTGGCCCCTCAACATCCTTACTTTCTTCCATATTCTATTCTCCATTCTCCACAAATAGCCCAGGCAACTCTGTTGACTATGTATTCACAGAACAGTTAGACTCTTGGCCCTGCAAGGGAGGATCTGGGCTGTGTTTGTTTTCTGTTGACCGGCTGACTCTCTACAAAGGTTTGGCAAGCCTCAGATAGAATCACAGAATCTATTTAAAGTTTTGCCCGAGACACATTTATATAGTGCAGTAAAACATGGAGTGCTGATCTTTACATAGTGTGTGCATAACAGATCTATCCCAAGGCGTTCCTTTGAAATGCTCAGGTCCCCAGAGATGGCTTGTGCTTGAGAAAGCTCATTCTGTTTATAGTTTTATGCACATTTTCTGACACTCCCTGGTGGTCTAGTGGTTAGGATTATACACACTTTCATAAAGCTTGGACTGAATTAAAACAATGAAATTACAATTGGATAGAAATGTTCTCTCTCTCTCATGTACATAAAAATAGTTCCATACATGATTGCTAGTGGGTCCAGAGCAGCTTTGTTCGTATTTGTTTTCGTCATTGTGTCTTAGTCTTTCTGCACTGATCACCAGGTCGTGCAATCATGGATTCCCAGTGCATTTTTCTTTTTGGCAGCAAGCACCTGCTATCAGTGTCAGTACCCCAGAACGTTTTTAGGAACGTTTTGCTTTGGAAGCTGTTAGACTGAATCCAGTTGGAACAATGGGTTTTGCCCTTGCAGCATTGTCCTCATCCTAAGAATGACGATCTTTTATAAGGTAGAAAGGAGATGCTGGTAAGTGTTTAGATCTCTCAGGTGTATTTTTCCATGTTAGAAGACTCTTCTGTATGGGGAAGAGCAGGATAAGAGGTTCTGCAAATCCAGGGATTTTCCCTTTTCCCAGCGGAGTTGTATGAGATATTCCAGGGATAGCCTGTTGATGGCTTGCATTCTTGGAAGATTTTTAAGCAGGGGAATGAGCTGAAGAGATTTTAGACTTTTCATGGATTATTCTGTGGCAACAAGGATATGACTATAAATTGAGTCAGTGGGACATCAGGGTGGCACTTTTTTGCTTTTTTTGTTCTTAATATTTACTTATTTTGAAAGAGTTACACAGAGAGGAAGAGACAGACAGACAGACAGACACACATTAGTTCACTCCTCAGATGACCACAACAGCAGGCACTGGGCCAGGCTGAAGCTAGGAACTTCATCCCTGTCTCCCCGATGGGTGTCAGGAGCCAAAATACTTGAGCCATCTTTGGCTGCTTACCACAGGCCATTAGCAGGCAGCTGGATAGGAAGTGGAGCAGCCAGGACACAAACTGGTGCCCATGTGTGATTCCATCATTGCAGGCTGTGGCTTTACCTGCTCCACCACAACACCAGCTCCAGCACTTTTTATCCTTAATGTTTAGTTTTAGGTTCTCCTACTGGGCCCTGCTATCTGTCATTAGGAACCCAAATCTGAGTTTGGGTTCAAGAGCAAAGCAGGTTCACATAATCACAATTTTATGTGGAAAAAAGGTGAAGCTGTTTCAACTTGAGAAGATTTTAAGTCACTTAAGTTTATTCTTATTTTACCAGTAGGTAGTGATTTGTATTGCTAGCTCTGCTTCTGGCTGGAATTCCTGGTGTTGACATGCCGGGTCACAGAGTCACTGACCTCTAGATAAAATGTGCTCCCCTTGTGGTGAGATAAGCATCCTCTGTCGTTAGGGAAGACATCACGTGGCACTGGTCAGCACCTCTGCATTCTCAGACGAGTCAGCAGAGACAAACCCAGGTCCTCAGGCTTGGAGCATCCTGGGTGCACGACTTCCCTTGGCTGCATTCAAGCCGTCCGGGCTCCTGGCGGGAGCAGCACCCGCCCTGTGCAGTGGTGCCAGGTGAAATCCATCCTCTCTACAGCGAAGCTCGGTTCTTACTGCCAGGGGAACCCTTCAAGTCCTCCCTGCCAGTCTGCTCCTCCTCCCTTTCCCTGTTGGAATTTGAGCCAGTTCAGCATCTTCCAGCTCACACACGGGGTGAGTTGTGTGCTTCCTGCCAGCCTTCCTCACATCCTGCCCTAGAGAACAAGATGGACCCCACACACGCTGGGAGCTCACCCTGCGTATTCTCCCAGTGCTCAGCTCGCAGTGGCTGCGTCTGCCTGCTGCACTTCCCTGCCTCCTCCTGCTCAGGACCCCAGCCCCTTTCCCATCTTCAAAGTCCTTGTCCCTGCTGTTCCTTCTTCCTGAGAATAGTTGGCCCCTGTCTGTGGGCTCCTTCACCTGTGATGAGTGAGAGCACACGGCCACCCTCAGGTCCCTGGCACACACAGTGTCCAGCTTCTGCTCTTGTCCCTCACAGCCACTGTTGACCAGGCTGTGGAAGCTCGTCCTCATTCCCCACTCTGTACCCCTTCCCCACTGAACCTGCCCTGGTGTAATCACCACAGGCGCAGTCTCATTGTTGTGTTCACTGGAAGCATTCGACTCTCCTGGTACTCAGAAAGCACGTGGGTGACCGCGTTGACAGTGACTGTTGACAGTGACTTCCTCTTATGAACTGCTTCGCTTCACTCTTTTTACCCCGACTTCATTGTTTCCTCAATCTATCCCTACCTGTCACAGAAGAATTCTGGTTTTTTTTTTTTTTTTTTTTTTTTTTTTTTTTTTTTTTTGTATATACTACTGCTGATCCTTTGCCTACTCCTGAGATGCCACATTTTCTCTCTTTGATGTTTTTATGGTGAATACAGAATCCTGGGAGTTTCTATCTGCTCCAGGTGTCAGTTATTTCCTGTCACTTTCTGACTCTGAAGGCTTGCTGGATCACTGTCTCCAATCCTTGCTACCTGCTAGACTTTTCCAGGAGTGCATTCCACAGTGCCTAAACCCAGCGAGTCTCACACTTACTCTCGATTTTCTCCCTAAATCCCGTAATGTGTCCTTTGGTGTTCCTGTCTGAGGAGTCAATGATGCCTTGTCCACTTTCCTAATCCAGAAACAAACACCTCCCTCTTATTTATACCCCTAGCCTCATGCCGTCACCGGCCCAGCCTTGGTTCTCCTCATCTCGCTTCGTCTTCTTCCAGATCATGACCATGGAGAAGGCACCATCATCTCTCAGCTCCATTGCAGCCAGTCTCCTGCCTGATATCCCCACATACGCCAGCCTCACCCTGCCCCAGTTCTGTGGCACATTTGATATTTTCAAAGTGGAGGTGGGGTCCCAAGCCTCCCATCTTTCCCTAGGAACCTCTCAAACTCTCAGAAGTTCCATGAAGGCCAGGAGCAGGAGCTTCAGTGCTACCTGTGCGAGGCAGCCAGTCCACCTCTCAGCCCTGTGTGCTTCCTCCCCGTCTGCACTGAAGATTCTTGAAGCAGTGGTTTATGCACTGGGAGGTGCTCATTACAGTGGGTGCTGAATAGAGTTCACCGGAACTCAGAAAATGCTAGAACGTTTATTTATTTTTTAAAAAGATTTATTTATTTATTTAAAAGGCAGAGTTACAGAGAGGTAGAAGCAGAGAGAGAGAGAGAGAGAGAGGGAGGGAGAGAGAGAGAGATGTCTTCCATCCACTGCTTCACTCCCCAAATGGCTTCAATGGCCAGAGCTATACCGATCCAAAGCCAGGAGCCAGGAGCTTCCTCCGGATCTCCCACCTGGGTGCAGAGGCCCAAGGACTTGGGCCGTCTTCTACAACTTTCCCAGGCCATAGCAGAGAGCTGGATTGGAAGTGGAACAGCCAGGACTCGAACCAGCACCCACATGGGATGCTGGCAATGCAGGCGACAGCTTTACCTGCTATGCCACAGTGCCAGCCTCTAGAACGTTTATTTATGTTGGTTTTGTAGTGATACAATAAGTACAAAATGCAGCCTTTTACTGGTCTGCAAGATTGAGGTCCTCACCTGTGCGTCTGTTGGGTGGGCACATGCAGTATGACGAGTGTCCCGTGGGAAGAGGCCTCCTCTCAGGGCAGGATGCAGCGATGTCCGTCGAATCGAGTTTGTTGTGACACTGTGTTGTTTGCAGGGCCTACTTACGTAGATGATAGTACTTAGTTTTAATTAAACAGCCCCTAGGAAATGCATAAGTGGCTTTAAAAGATCCCTGCAAGGAACCCATGGATTGAAGACAGTACTGTTAATTACTCTCCAAAAGGGAAACAAGTAGGATCCTTTTCCAGTTACATCACAGGAAACAAAGCTGAGCTAATAGCATTCCATAATCAATTATAAAAATAGTGTCAATCAGGTTATTGGAAGGAGGGCCATTCACTGCCCCAGGTCCACAGTGAGCACCTGCCACTCAGTATCTTGGGACATGGGATATTATTAAGTGGACAAATATAAAATATCCACATAATATGATATTTGTATTCTGCTTATAAGGTGTGTGTCTTATCTGCCTGTTGTCTGTATCTGGAAATGTTTAGAAAGCACTACCCTAAAATTTTGTGTGTCCTCTTGCCCACGTTAGAATACTACTGCTCTGTTTTTCTTATCTTAGCTCAGATATTGAATCCTTCCTGGCGGTTATCTCAAGTCTTACATTTATTTCTTTTTTTATAAAAGATTTATTTTTTTTATTTGAAAGTCAGAGTTACACAGAGAGAGGAGAGGCAGAAAGTGAGAGAGGAGAGGTCTTCCATCCGGTGGTTCACTCCCGAATTGGCCACAACGGCCGGAGCTGCACCTATCCAGAGCCAGGAGCCAGGAGCTTCTTCTGGGTCTCCCACGCAGGTGCAGGGGCCCAAGGACTTGAGCCATCTTCCACTACTTTCCCAGGCCACAGCAGAGAGCTGGATAGGAAGTGGAGCAGCCCGGTCTGGAACCAGCGCCCCTATGGGATGCTGGCGCCTCAGGCCAGGGCGTTAACCCGCTGCATCGTAGTGCCGGCCCCTTACATTTATTTCTGAAGTGATTTAGTTTCTTCTTCTTAGCTGGTATGTTCCATACAGAGGAGAATATGTCTGCTTTTGCTAATCTCTGTAGTTGTAGCCCCAAATATTCTGACCTCACAGGGTGCGTGTTGACTCACTCACTGGGAATGAACGCATGTCAGGCATTGTGCTAGTGCATTACAGTGTTTATTATGTTGCCTATGCAGTCCTGCTCGGTACAGAATATACTGGGAGCTCTGTGCTGGGTTCTGTCACCAAGCCCATTAAAGAGCCAAGATATAAACCTTTCTTCCCCCAAGTAATATGAATCCTTCGGTAGCAATTCAGAGACGTTGTATCTGCTCATTCTTTAGATTTGTTTGTTGTTTTGAAAGGCAGGGCAGTGTAGACAGGGAAAGATCTTCCATCCTGTGGTTCACTCCCCGAATGACTACAGCCAGATCTGGGCTGATGGAAGTCAGGAGCCAGAGCCTGGTGCTGCATCCTGGTGTCCCACATGGGTGGCAGGGGCCCAGGCACTTGGGCCACCCTCCACTGCCATCCCAGACCCATTATCAGGAAGTTGAAGCAAGCAGGCGGGACTTGAACCAGTGCTCTGATACAGGACACCGGCCTCACAAGTGGAGGCTTAACCAACTGTGCCACAACATCACCCCTGTGTCTGCTCATCCTGATCTCTCATTTGCTTCTCTGTGCCCCCTTGCCTCAGACATATGAAGTCATGTGAGTGCTCAAGGACTCTCTGATCCTTGTCATCCCAGGGCTGGGAGTTCTGTGGAGAACTCCTTTGGTATCAGGAAAGCCCACTGTTCAATGGTTTGGGTGGGCTTAGTGCTTTCTGGTTCCTTGACGTGTTTTTCATTAGTCCCTAAAATCTTGCACAAATGCACGTGGCCTTCTCTTGGGTCTGTTCAGAGAAATGACTCCTCCCTGGTTACACTGCAAAAAACAAACAAACAAACAAAAAAAAACACCTCGGTCTGGTCTTCCCTTCCTGGGTCTACTCGTGCCAGCTCCTTTTGAAGCCTTCATCAACGAGTATCTTAATTCCAAGAACTTGAACACCTTTTATGGAAGGGCGTACCTAGTGTTTCAGAGGCAACTGCTAACACTGCATGCCAGTTTCAACACCCTAATCCAAAAGAAACAGGAAGAGTAGGAGGGGACTCTTGCAAGTTAGTCAGGTGGGCTGGTCATCAGATCAGTTTGGGAGGATTATGTTGGAATTTTCACGCGTGAAGATTCTCTTTCGTCTAACGCCTGGTGAGTCAGTGGGCACATAAAGGTGTCCCACTCATGTGCTCTCCTTGACACAGTGCCAGAGGTTGCGAGGTAAGACCAGCAAAAGGGGCTTTCAAATGCAAACTGTCTTGGAGTTTTGATGTATATCAAAGGCTGTAAATTCCTATGGGTATTACTCCACCAAAAAATTTGTTATGAGCAAATATTTTCAGGCATCCAGAAAAGTAGAAGAAAACACAATGCCTACATACAGTTCCTATACCTGGATTTTGTAATGTTTGCTTCATCTGTAAATGTATACAATGGTGGGTTTAGACATAGTTTTCCAGATCATTTGAAAATAAATTAGAAATTCCCACAAAGTACAATGCAAATACATGGCTTCCAAAAGTTTTTGCACCAAAGTAGATTTATGTTTTAATTCCATTTCCCATGAATAATTTTCAAGGTACTTTTATACACTTCATACTCACATTTGCTGAATATCTCAAGAGAGTTGTTTATAGATTTTTTTTTTGCATCAGAATCCAAAGTGTATGGATTTCTTTTGATGTTATGTATCTTTTTTTTAAAAAAAGATTTATTTATTTATTTGAAAGGCAGAGAACAGAGAGGCAAAGGCAGAGAGAGAGAGAAAGAGAGAGAGAGAAATCTTTCATCTGCTGATTCACTCCTCAAATGGTTGTAATGGCTGTGGCTAGGCCAGGCCGAAGCCAGGAGCCAGGAGCTTCTTCTGGGTCTCCCACCTGGGTGCAGATGCCCATGGACTTGGGCCATCCTCCACTACATTCCCAGGCACATTAGCAGGGAGCTGGATCTGAAGTGGAGCAGCTGGGACTTGAACTGGTGCCCATATTGGATGCTGGCACTGCAGGGAGAGGCTTAGCCCACTATGCCACAGCGCCTGCTCCAGCCTAGTGGCTTCTATATTTGACAGGGGTGAATACGGGCTTGAATAAATTCAAACTGCAATGCCTCAGGCATACTATGTATCTGCTTCTCAGCTTCAGGGGTGAACACCGGCTAGACTGAGCAGCCACTAGGGCCAGGACTCATGCAAAGTGCACATTAATAGCCCAGACCATGGCTCCTCTCGTGAGTATTTGGGGAAGACTATGATTACATAGAACTTTTAGTGACCGAGGTCTTATTTGGAATTTGCTTTTTGAGGATATTAATAATTGGAAAACTACCAGGAAGGCGCTTTTACCATGTTTAGTTCTGAGAACTGCTTCCCTCCTTCCCACTCTGTCACACCTCCTTCATCCATATTTCTATGTGTTAATAGTCGGCATTTCACTGATGGTCCTGAATCATCAAAGCAAGGTTTAGATAAATTTGCCACTCCGTGCTTATTAAGGAAAGAATAGCTTTTGACGATAGAGACTGACGCAAAACTTTTCTGTCATCTCCTAAACTAGACACCAAGCAGATTAAATAGAACTTTCATTATGAGCTTGAGAGATGAAAAAGCCCCTGATGGCCCCTCGCCTTGCATTGGCATAGATACATTGATTGCCCTGACTTCTCTTACGACACAGCATTACTGTTTTCTCGGTGCAGTTGTTGAGCCATGGATGGCTAGAGCAACCACGAGGGGCAAGTTCCTGGTGCCAGGCTCCAGCTCTTCCCTGCTAGCATCGGCAGGTGCACCGTGTGGTGGCTTCCCCCATGCTGGGAGTCTGACTCAGACTCTGGACCTCCCGCCCGCCTGATCATGTTGCCCCTCCTTGTGCCCGCATTTGTCTGCTCATGGGCCCTTATCCAGTGTCATCTCTGGGTTTGCCTCGCTCTCAGCCCGATGCTGACCTACTTCTCACTCCTGATCAACAGTCTGACCCACTCTCTAACTGGGTCACAGTGCAGCTCCAGGCTCACTTTGCCTTGGTGTCAGGAGCAGGGACCAGTGTCTTTTTCTTGGCTCACAGGGATTGTACCTGCTATTCCAGGCCTCTCTCTGGGCTCTCTGCTTCTGGGCAAGAGGTGGAGTAAACACAGGTAGAGTGCAGAATACACCTTGTCCAGGCTGAAGCCAAGGGTGAGATTGAAGGAGTCAGGGGGAGCTTACACCTGGATGTAGAGCAAGAAGTGGGAGACCTGGTGAACAGAAGCGTTGAGCAGGAGTCTGGGTGCCAGGCCAGGCTCAAGGGACAGCAGAGGCTTTTTGCTGTCTGCAGGTCTGGGCTCCTACAGCTCCCTCTTGCTGCATGCAGGTGCCTGAAGCAAAGTGTGGACTGGGAACAGGCACGAGGATCAAGGGACAAGCAGCAGGGCAGGCCCAGAAAGGAGACTGCATTTGTTAATGGTGAGAACAGGGGCCCAGGAGCCTGCGGCTGGATTTTAGAGAGGTGGCTCCACAGAGGGAAACGAACAAAGTATCTGGAGTTCAATCCCTTGAAGTTCCTCTGGTAATGCCTCTGTGACCTTAGGACACGTGGCTGACCTTGAAGCCTCAGGAACTTCATCTGTGAATTGGGACCACCATGAACTTACAGGAAGCCAGGCAGTGCATGGGCTGCTGTGTCTCAAAGAGCCAGCTGTGGCACTGGGTGCAGCGTGGGCAGTTCTTGAACCCCCACTGGAGAGGCTCGTGGAGGGCAAGCCGCAGGTGCACTGGTATCCACTTAGACGGAGCTTCCCTCACTGCTGCTCCCTGCCCTCCCTCTGTGTCACAGCCACCTCATTTATGTTCCGATATCGACCTGGCTCGGCTGGTATAGCCTTTTCTCTTCCCGCTTTGCCTTGGCAGTTTGTCTCCTGCAACGTAGCCTCTAATTTTCTTATTGTATAATTGCCCTCAAGTCTGTGATTCTAGCTTGTTGCTGTTTCCCCATAATTCTTTAAACAATGAGTACAGCCGATAGTCCCCCCCAGCCCAGTTCTGAATGTGTTCTTCTGTGACCGCAGAAGTGTCACCCGAAAAACTGCAAGTGCCCAGGGATAGCAAGAGCCTGAGCCTGTGGCGCTCACTGCAGCCTGTGGGTCCCGGCCAGGGCAGCAGGGCAGCCTGGGCACTGAACGCAGCGTTCCTGAGTGAGTGGATGCATTTCCTGGAGGCCTGTGCTCCGACTTGTGTCTCTGCTCTGATATCTGGGCAGTGGGCCCACTGCTGTCCAGCCGCAAAGATCTCTGTGGGGACAATGGCAGATTGTCCTGAAATCCTTCCATTCTGTTTTTTTCCATCTCGGAATTTCACTGTGCCTTCAGCAAACCTCTCTTCCTGCCCGCCTGTCTTATTCGGCCACCTCATCTGGAACTTGATGGCTAACTCCCGGGGTGGGGGAAGACAGGGGCCTTCTGCTGGCCATCCCCGAGGCCAGAGGACGCAGAGACGCAGTTTGAGCCCCCACTGGCGTGGGGAGGGTGTTTTCCTGTTTGGCATACTGCACCTTTGGAGGGAGGCTCTGGAGAGGTCTGTGGGTTTGAAGATGGGGTGTCATTGTCTGATCCTGACTCTGAGAAGTGGACATGTAGACCAAGAAGCTGTGTACCTTCCGTTCTAGGTCTCTCCAGAGTGTGTGAAGACCCTGGCAGGGGTGCTGTGTGAGGTCTCAGCCATCTCACTGTCCCCCACACTAGATTGCAAGCTTCTGCAAGTTGAGGATGACGTCCACCTTACTGTGGTCTTAATGGCCGTGGTTACATGGTGCAGCCTGCGTGGTTTTGCAGCCATGGCATGGCTCCTGCAGGAATGAGTGCACACAGATACTTGAGCCCTCTGATCCTCCGTCTCCTCGTCTTGTAAAATAGGCAGTGTGTGCTTAACCTCCTACAGTGGTCTTGTGGATTAAGGGAGATCCTGCAACTCGGAAGTACAACGTACTTGTTATTTTTAAGCCCTATAACCGGTGGCTGTTATAACAATAGCTATTATGTCCCCTCAAAGAGGTTCTCTCCCCATGAGCCTTTCTTTTCGATCTAAAAGTCTTCTCGTGTCAGCCTTTCTCAGGATTGTCCAGGCGTCAGACTCACGTCTCCTGCTGAGGTTTCCCTCCATTCCCCTGCGTCAGGGTGTCAGGGTTGGTTCCCTTACTGCTCCATCTCTATTCTAACCCCCTGCCTGAAACAGGTGCCCACACCTGCTACTTCCTCTTTCCCCTCATGCTGCTCCAGGCTTGCCATCTGGTTAAAGAGTCTTGGTATTTATGGGACCTCTGATGTTCACCCGGGATTGTGCAGAGTGAGCCATGCCATGGTATCCTCAAGGCATCCGCGAGATGTTTTACCCAGCGGAGCCTGGGCACAGCCCCTGGGGCCAGGAGGTGGTAGAGCTCAGAATCTGAGCTTTCGCTGCTTCCCCTTGGGCCTGCCTGTAAAGTGGGCTCTTGCCAGGCTGCCAAGCCCTGCATCCCCTGCCCCTGTTTGAATCAGCTCCCACTCTCCCCTCGGATTTCTGGGTTCAGTGTTATTTCCCCTGTCTACCTGGCTGACCTTGTGGCAGGCATATAGAATAAAATTGATCAGGTTTGTGAGCTGGAAGACCATGCCTTCACCATGCCCCTGTGTGACCTCATGCCCCTACCTGGCCACACCTGTGCACCCACTGGCCAATCAGGTTTATTAACCACTCCCCTTTGGAAGTGGATTAAAAAGCCTGGGACACAGTGGGCTCTCTCTCTTCCTTCCATTTTCTGGCCTTTTGCCAGTGTGGGCTCATGCAGCTCTGCACCTTCAGGGCGCATGGCCTTTGGGCCACCGCCCCAAGCTTCCTGGCCTAGATGTTCCTCCATGTGGCTGGCTCCTGGTACTTGGTGTGAATCCAGATTTATCTCTTTTAGATGGGGCCCTCACTCTCTTATGCATTTCTTTCACTGAATAAAAGCTTAAAACGTATCATGCTGCCTCGTTCATTTGTGCCGGTATTCAGAATTCTTCTCTGAATATTAGGCAAGAACCTACACAGGCGTATTAATATTGGGAATTTATTAAGCACAGTGATATTGTATGGCACCCCATAGTCTGATATCATATGGTACCCTAGGTGGGCCTTTTGGGGGAACTTAAAGGGGCCATATTCCGATTTCAGCCTCACCTTCCCTCCTGTCACGGCCCTTACCGTGTGTGTTCTGCCTTGAATCGTGGTTATTTCATCCGGGCCCTCCTATCCCACCCCCTCTTTTCTGGCTCTTCCCCAGCCTGCCTGGTGCAGTAAGCACTCGACATGCTCCCCCAGAAATCCAGCAGCAGGAACTCCCTCTTGGGCTGCGATCTTTGCAGTCTTCGCTTTATCGCTCAGCAGAGAGGGGCCTGTGGACTGGGAGTGCGGAACACTGGAGTTATGATGCTCTTTTGGAAAGCGTTTATGATATCTGACTCTCTCCGTCCTTTTAAAGATGCAGTGTAAATGGCCTGGCACGAGTTAATTTTTGGGTGAGAATACAGAACGAACTGTAGATGCCGATTGCTCAAAAACCCCAGGGAAGCACCCACCTCTGGATGCGCCCTGCAGCCCCCTCCTCTTGTTTCACCCCACTCCCATCTCATGCTGGCCCTGGCTACATGGATAAATCCCTAGCATTTTCTTTTTTTACTCATGAAAAACCATCAACTCGCTGCTTTTCAAATGCAGTTGAACAGATAAACCTCTGTGTAGAAAACAGACAGGAGAACTGCTTGGACTGACTGAATCGTGGGCCAGGGGTCCAGAGGCTCGCTCAGGGGTCCTGGCTTCCACACTGCCTGCATGCCCCTCTGCCCCCAGGCAGCCTTGTAGGGCCTGCAGGCTCTCAGGGGGAGGGTTAGAAACTCATGGCTCTAGAGTTCTCTCCTGTCACTATAAATATGTGCTCAGCAGTTAAACTGCCTCCCTTGGAGCTGACTTAGTTTATGGCAAAACACTGGAGCCTTAATCCCCACCCTTTTGCATCTTGAAAGGACTTGGATGCGACTTGCTCTACCAAACAGGAACACATTCTGCAAAGCTACAAAAGCAAAACGAAATGCACAGAGCACTAGCACAAAATGGGTTGTCCCCACATGGCCTTTGGTGCACTGTACGGTAGGACTCGGGGGACATGAAAACAAAGTCTTACAGATGCCTTTTCTCTTTGTTTCTGCAAGTGTTTTGGTTGGATGTATTGACTATGGTGATGGTGATTCTCATCATTGTCTATCAAGCCAGCCTTGGCTCATTGACTCACCTGGTTGTAAAGCCGACTCGGGCTTCCGAGAGGGGCTGAGACAGCTCCCCAGTGGCTCTGTGTCATTCTGGCAAGGATGACAGCTGCATGAGCCACACAGCTCTAGGTGGGTGGTTATTAGCAACTCTGCCCCCACCCTGGTGGGCTGACAGTAATGCAGGGATCGTCATTGCGGAGTTGGAGAAGAATGAGGGGACGGTGTCAGCATGGCCATGGGTTGGCAAGGAAGTCATGGTCAGTAGTGGCGGTGGGGACAGGGCATGGCCTGCTTAGATTTCTGATATCTAGGATTTATCTTTCATTAAATAAAGTCCTGCTACTCGTTTCACTGCATTCTCGTGAGGGTTCAGTGAGATACGGGAGGAGTGTTGCAAGGGCCCTAAATACGGTAGCCCTGCAGAAAGAAGGCGTTGGCTCAGATTATATTTGCACACAATAGCAAGAGCTTGAAAACCCGGGGACATGCGTGGTAGTTCCGAGGCCACTTGTGATTTTCCTGGTGGTTTCTTGTGTGCACTGTGTTTACCGTGTCTCAGTGCTGCCCCAATCCTTTGCAGGATCTCCTTGTTGCAAAAAGCCAAAAAATATCAGAACTGCAATAGAACCTAACTGACATCTGATTTCATCTTGCCAGAGAGAATTAACATCACCGAGAGTGAGTAGTTTCCTCAGGGACGCAGGACACGTCCGCAGCCCCCGACCCGCGGTCTGGATCGTGGGAAGTACTTAATACCCCTGCAGATCTGAGCTGCCGTGGAGTGTCAGTCAGGATTCTGTCAGCAACAAGGAACAGGAAACCTGACTAACAGTGGCTTCAGCTGTTTATCTAACAAGCCTGAATGTGACCAGAACCTGACATTTTCCCCCCAGGCTTACAGAAAGGGATCAACTCCTGTTTTTCAAATGTGGTTCTTCTCTGATACCCTCAGCTGTCAGTGTATTGCCTGAAGTCAGACAGTCTGGAATCTTCCATTCCTGGCTCCACTGTTTACTAGCTGTGCACCTGCAAACAGATCACGTCTCTTACCTGTGCCTCACTTTCCTCATCTGCAAATGTTAGCCAGTGCTTCTGCCTCATAGGAATATATGTGATAATGAGTGGGAATGACTGGGAAAATAAATGAAAAGGAGTGGATGATGAATGGAAGTACTTAGTGCAATGCATACTTAAGAAGTGAGGCTTAACATGCAGGTGGAGCAAAGAAACAATAGGTAATACTTATAAGATGCCTCCTATGGGCTCAGCCCCATTCCGCGTGTTTTTGCAATTATTAGATCAGTTCAATCCTTATAACAAATGCGGGAGGAAGGCTGTCTTGCTTTATTCATTTCACAGCAGAAGGAATGTGAAATGACCATCTCAGGTCACTAGGATTCAAATGCAGGCTGTCTGGACCCGGCTACGGTGTCTATTCTCTATGTTAAAGTGATTCAGGGGTTTGCAAAGGGAACCTGGCTGTCATCTCTCCAGTTCTGTTTGTACTGGTTTGGAAAAGATGGGAACCCTGAGCTGTCTGTGTACATGAGCTTTGGCTGTGGGATGCTGGCCTCTTCTGCAGGAGTGTGGGCCCTGCCTCCATCCCTAGTTGAGTGAGGGTCTGTGAAGAGCTGAGATCCCGGGTGGTGGTATCTTTGAGGAGGATGGGTTGGAGCAGGACTGACCATTCATCATATCTCCCCGTGTGAGTGCCGTGTCAACACAGATTTGTGTCTTGTGCTAGCCCTGGTCCTTAAGGAAGCAGATATCAGGCTTTGAAGATGGCCAGGACAGCCCTGCTGGCAGCAGACGCAGCAAGGGTTCGGAGGGTGTGTCAGAGTGCTTTGCAGTTCTCTGATTTCAATATCCTGCAGTCTCAGAGATTTACAGCCGCCCTGTGCTTGCCTGTGCCTCCCTCCCTGCCATCGCTGCTCATTTATCTGGCTTGCTCCCCCCACAGCATTTGCAGTTGTGACAAGTACTTCTGGAACAATATCAGCTGTTGCTCTCAGCGCCTGGGCACCGGCCCTTCAGGAGCCTGCCGATGCTAAGGGCAAAGTGGTCTGAGGTCCTCAGTGTCCTTTCTCGGGTGCTCCATCAGCCACGCCGCCTGCCGGGTCCCTGCTGTCCTTCCTGCAGAATCCCAGAGGCACTGTCGTCACAACATCTGCAGCTCCTCTGGCCCCAGGCTGACTCGGCGCTGGTGCAGTGTGCAGTAGGCACTTGCAGATTCAGAATCTGAGGCTAGGCTTCATTTGAAATATTTCTCTGTATCGGATGTGTCACACCTGTGCACTGTGTGGCTGCCAGTATGTGTTGCTAGTGATTTTGGAAGCCTGCAACCCCACTTTTCCCTTTTCTTTAAAAAAAATGAAAGATTTATTTATTTATTTGAAAGAGTTACAGAGAGAGGGAGGTAAAGAGAGAGAGCGAGCTCTTGTATCTGCAGGTTCACTCCCCAGATGGCCACAATGGCCGGGGCTGGGCCAGGCCAAAGCCAGGAGCCCAGAGCTTCTTCCAGGTCTTTCATGCGGATGGCAGGGGCCCAAGCACTTGGGCCATCTACCGCAGCTTTCCCAGACCATTAGCAGAGAGCTAGATTGGAAGTGGATTGGCCGGATGCCCATATGGGATACTAGTAACGGAGGCAGTAGCTTTACCCACTAAGCCACAATGCCGTCTCTCTTTATATTTATTTATTTGAAAGGCAAAATTACAGAGCAGGAGAGACAGAGAGAGATCTTTTACCTGCTGCTTCACTCCCTGAGTGGCTCCAATAGCCAGGGGAAGGCCAGGCTGAATTCAGGAGCCTGGGACTTTATCTGGGTCTCTCACATTGGGGGCAGGGACCCGAGCTCTTGGGCCATCTTCTGCTGCTTTCCCAGGCACGTTAGCAGGATGCTGGATCAGAAGCAGAGCAGCCAGAACTCAAACCCGCATTCATATGGGAAACCAGTGTGGCAGGCAGTGGCTTACCATGCTGAACCACAACTCCCACCCCTGTATTTCCTTTTATCAGCACTTACCTGGAAATTACTCCTTCCTCTGACCTCAGTATCATTCCTGAAGCAGCAGAGTAGATTAAATGAGCCCCTAAATTAGGATCAGCAACCCCCCCCTTTTTTTTGACAGGCAGAGTTAGACAGTGAGAGAGAGAGAGAGAGAAATGTCTTCCTTCCATTGGTTCACCCCCCAATATGGCTGCTACGGCCTGTGTGCTGCGCCGATCTGAAGCCAGGAGCCAGGTGCTTCTCCTGGTCTCCCATGTGGGTGCAGGGCCCAAGCACCTGGGCCATCCTCCACTGCCTTTCTGGGCCATAGCAGAGAGCTGGACTGGAAGAGGAGCAACCGGGACAGAACCCAGCACCCCAACCGGAACTAGAACCGGGTGTGCTGGCGCCGCAGGCGGAGGATTAGCCAAGTGAGCCACGGTGCTGGCCAGCAAACATTTTTTAAGACAGGCCCTGGAGAGATGCTAAGTGTTTTAAGGTTTTCAGGCCTTCTGGTCTCTGTCATAGCTACTCAGCTCTGCTCTTGTAATGAGAAAGCAGCCACAGACAATGTATAAATAATGCCTGGGACTGTGTTCCAATAAAGCTTTATTTATACCAACAGGCAGTGGGCCAGATTGGTAGTGGCTTTGGCACCAGGAAGGAAGCATGAACTTCCCTGGACACATCCACT
Organism: Oryctolagus cuniculus; assembly: GCF_051225735.1. NCBI lineage: Eukaryota > Metazoa > Chordata > Mammalia > Lagomorpha > Leporidae > Oryctolagus > Oryctolagus cuniculus. Next base: position 164,493,544 of record NC_142872.1, on the reverse strand, counting down.
CCCTCTTTTGGCCAAACAGCCATACCTCCAGTGTTCAGGGAGTCTTTTCTGGAGTCTGTCTCTTTCTCCAGGGTGAGTTTGACTGTCTTATTTTAGACCACAATTCTCTCCTCTGCATCACCCAAGAGTCTGACTGTCTCCGACCTCCATCCTCTGGCCTGCCACTCAGACTCCTATCAGCACATTCATTCAGTTGCACATTTGGTCATCTATTTATCCAGTTAATGTGGAGTGCCTACTGTGTGACAGGCTGTCATTGTGCTAACAGCCATGGCTTCAAGTGAACAGCAGAGGACACGGTCGGAGTTTGCAGTTTAGTGTGGAAACAGTGAGTTGAGCTACTCTATGCTTGCAAGGGAGAATAATTTATATATGAAATGGATGATGCAAATGTTAATGTTTAGTCCCTGCTTAAGCACCCTTCAGTGGCTCTCAGTACTGCTGGAGGGCCACTGGCTCTGCGTAAGTAGGGCCACCTGGAGTTGGCCAGCCCGCCGCATCTGCAGTGTGTCGTGTTGATTTGCTGAGCCTTGAGAAGTGCTCACCCTCTGAGGGGTAGCCACCCTCTGTGGCCATGTTGGAGCAGTTGGGAAACTCTGGCCCAGAGTCTGTGACTGGGAGATCTTGTAGTGGCTCATGGTGGCTTCCATGGTGTCGAGGTAGAACAACCCCCAAAACTGGTTAGAGGAGTTGCTCTAGAACCCCTAAAACTTGGTCCACTCTGCCGACGTGCAGGAAGTCAGTCACTGACATCAGGCTGTTGGAAGAAATGAGGCGTTTATGGCGAAGTGCAGAACAAGGAGCTGGGCCGCTATCACTTAATTCCCAGGCTCCCTCGGGGTTATGAGTGGAAAGTCTTACAGACTGAAGTTGGAGCTGAGAGGTGCGTGTTTAGCTCATGTCCAAGTTCCTGTTGGTCTGCAGTGCCCGTAGCCTCCTGGGATTGGCCAGCAGGATCACATCCTTTGGGGAATTTGGATGATGGCAAAGTGGACCCCAGTCAGTCTGGGGTCTACGTGTTGGTGTGCTTTTTGCTCAGAGTCTGGGGTTCCCAGAAGACGAACTGCTTGGGAAAAAAGCAAGATGTTGTCTGTTGGAGATACAGATGAACTTGTGAGTCTGGTGATTAGAACCTTGTGGGGCCAGCTGCACCACTCCTCTTCAGTGAGTTAATTTTAGCTTGGGCCCTGATGGTATCTAGCATCCACATTCAAGGCACTGTGTCAGGTCTCCATTTCAGCGCACCTGTCTGCTCCAACCTTCTCTGCTGGGGTCCTCACACTTGCTCAGTCATGGAGACGCCTGGGGCTCCTCGGCCCTCCTTACATCTCTAAGCCTGTCCCCAACTCTATACGTCACACCCACACTTGCCATGTGGAGCCCCCTGGCTCCCGTGCACCTCCCAGGTCTGGAATAGAGAATTGGTTGCAAACCCTCTCCTTTCCAGGGACTTTAGAACTATTCTTTCATAACTTCGTGCTTTTAATTCTGCAGTTAAAATGTTCTTTGGGTTCTCTTTGGTTCCCTTCTGTGTGTTCTTGGTTGTCCCAGTTTTATTCTCCCCAGAGCTTTCCAGGATGATTTTCTGGGACCTTCTTCATTCATCTGCTTCATCCCTCTGCATCAGAGATGAGAGACATCAGCTATGAGTCAAGGAAGGGGTGTGGTCCACGTCTGGGCCATCCAGTCTCCTCTTCATCTGCCTGAGCCCTGATGAGTGTGGAGCATCATGGTGAGTCCTTGACTCTCACTCCACAGCTGGCTTGTCGGGGAACCCAGTTTGGTGGACATACTCAGGCCTCGCTGTCTCATGACCTCGAGGACAGGGAAGGCCCTTTGGAGCCTCCTTCCTGGGCGAGATGCTCAGATTAAGTAGAAGTAGCCAACTCTGAGGATGCTAGCACCCTGTCCCAGCCTTGTAGACCCTTGGTGAACATACCCCACTCCCCTCAGGCTCTTTAGAAAAACACATGTTTGGGACAAACTGCAAATCAGAAGTTCAAAAGATACTAAGGATTAGGAAGATTACCTGGCTTTGCTGATCACAATTAACTCTTAGTTCTTTGGACGACTTGAATGTTAGTGAAGTAAGGATATTTCTGCTACATGTCCAGTGATGTGAGTGGATTTAAAATATAAATCTGTGGATTTGCACAGTTTGCACTGAATCCTGGCTTTCACGCAGGTCCCTGTAAGAGGGGGATGCCAGTGACGTGTGGCCGACTCATTGACTCATTCTTTGAACACACATTAAATGAGCACTTCCCGTGCGCCAGTGTAGTGTGGAATCCTCAGAGACTCTTCTAAGTAGATCATTTGGTCCCTAATCTTATAGAAATAGAAGTCGGGGCTTGGAGGAGTCAAACGTAGTGGCCAAGGGCTTGTGGGTGTGTTGCTGGCATATGGAAGCATGCATCCGATTTCAGGACCTGCTCATGTGACCACCCTTCCTGCCCTTGCCAACAAACCCAGCGTGATTCAGCTCCCACTATAGCGACCTGCACTGTAAGCTGTGGATTAAGGCATATATGCCAACACACAGGGGGCAAATCCTTCGTGGCTTCCTGTCTCTTTTCCCTTCATTCGTTCACTCATCCGTCTCTATTCATCCATCTACCCAACATCTACCCTGTCATTACCAAAGAAGATCACGCCAGGGAGAAAAGAGAATCAGAATTTAGAAGTAGTTGGGCTATTAGACTTAGATATTTCTCTTTTCCTCATTTATCTCAACTGGAAAATTTGGATTATTATGGTAATAATAAAACCTGTATCTCAGGTTTGTTGGTAAGAATTAAATGAGGTGGCCTCTGTAAAGCTGTCAGAACAGAGGCTGTCAGTTTATTGTGATATCATTGTTATTTATTATCATTCAAACTATATTATGTTTCATTTTATAGAGTGTCCAGAACCTTAACAGATGTTGTCAGGCGAAGTACTTGAAATGTATGGAATATGAAACTGGATTTCAGTGACTTTGGGATCTGTGATGATGAAGCAGAGATGGAGACGGCCCTGCAGTTAATATTCCTGCCCGTGGTAACTAAGAATTTGCTGAGCAAATAGGCAGAGCAACGTAACTACTTGAGGGCATATTTAACCTCCAAAGCACTTTGAAAGGACCCGTGTACCAACAACACTATGTTTGTTGAGTTTGAAGCTATTTTCTTTCTGCATTAAAATAGATCCCCAAGGACTTCTTCTTTGTGAAGGTCACAGAATGACTTCCAGTTCCCACATTTATACTCTGAATGACTCCAACAAATCTTTCAATGAATCTGAGCTTCGGTTCTCTCTTTTACAATTCAGTACTCATCTGTTAGGATTTCAGCGATACCATTAATGTACTCAGTATATTTATTGAATGCCTGCTACATTCTAAGCTCTGGATTCAGGACTAATGAATAAAAATCAGAAACAGTGGATTTCTTGGTCTCATGGAGTCTACAGTCTTTTGGGGCCAATAGTTGGACAAGTAGCACAGTACCTGGTGTAGATGCACAGTAATTAGTTGTTCCTGCCCCTTCTGTAAGTGTAGGGGTGCCCGCTGTCCGTGGAGCCACTATAACATCAAAATGAGACTTCCTCAGGTGAACTCAAACTAATTCTATGCTACAGAATTCCATACACACCCCATTTTTTTTAAATTAAGTTTTATGCTCAAAATCAGACCTTGGCCAGTGTCCTGGTTCTGCACTTCTTTGCTCTGTAATGTCAAGACACTCTCACATTTGTCTTCAGTGTTTTCCTGTTTAGTAGGTGTCTCAGATACCCAAACTCCCACACGCCTTCTGGGAAGGTGCCTTCTGGAAGTTGGGACTGACTGCCGATTTACAATCCCTGCCAGCAGCGTGAAGACCAGAAATCCCCCCAGAGCTGCTGTCCCCCGGAAGCACTTGGGCAGTCACGTGTCTACTTTCTGGATGAGGGTGAATGACCACTGTGGCTGTGTTCTAATAATGCACTTTACTTGAACCTGAGCCCATCTCTTGGCTTTGAAAGTTGGTCTTAGAAGAGAACCTTGTTTTAACTCATTGACTTAAACATGTATGCTGCTTGTTGAAAAGATACTTTCAAAGTTAATGTTTTCCATTTCTTTCTCTTTTTTTTTTTGCAATTGAGTATTGGGAAGTCTGCTTTTAATTGCCAATTATTATCATGTAATCTATATGATTTTTTTACTTAGAAACCTTTTATTTAAGATATACAAACTTCATGCATTTCATATATACAAATTTAGGAACACAGTGATTCTTCCCACCTTACCCTCCCTCCTGCACTCCCACCTTCTTGTTTTTCAAATAAATCTCAGATTTTATCTTTCGTTTACATAAAGTTCTAAAGTGATAATTTGGAGATATGTGATAGTACTTCAAAAAGTTTGTGGAAAACTGAAATTAAAAGCTAAGTTTATTTTATTGCAAACATTTTTTGAAATCCATGCGTAAGGTATCCAAACTTCATGCATTTCATATATACAAATTTAGGGACATAGTGTTTCTTCCCACCCTACCCTCTCTCCCACCTGTACTCTAACCCTTCTTCCCCCTCCCTCTCCTAAATGGAGCTTTTGTGCAACTGCCTTCTTTTTCACCTGCCTTCCGTTGCTTTTCTGCTCCCTATCCGGGCTCACTCAGAATCTGCCCCAGTCCTGGAGTCAGCTAAGCCATAGCTTGACAATGTGCTGTGCTTTTGTAAAGTCACGTACCCACTCTGGAAACTGGATTCTTCTTCAGCTAAGTGAAGAGAGTGTAAACTGGCAAGAGTGTAGCTAAGATCCTCACTTGTGTGCATCGCCTAATTTAATTTGCACTTCACCCGATGTAGTCCATACTATGATTATCTGCACTATGTTGAGCTCTGGGCAAACCCCAATGCCATGCCGTGAGGATACTCAAGCAGTCCTGTGGAGGTGTGTGGGGAGATATGAAGGCCCCTGCCAGTGCTGGCACCAGCTTAACATGCACATGAGTGAACCACGTGGGGCATGCATTCTCGATGATCAAGGTCACACCATGGGATGAGCCAGGTTCACGTGCTGCTGTGAGCCCCTTTAATAGAGTAGTGGACTGCGGTGGTACAGAGAGGGGCTTCTGAAGTCAGACTGCCTGGGTTGGAGCCAAGCACTCAGAATACTAGTTTTGTGGTATTTGTCCAGTTAATTAAACTTTATGAGCCTCAGCTTCAATATTTATGCAGCGGAGGCCATAATAGTACTTACTTCATCATTAGCATAGGGTCCAGCATATGGGTCAGCAAATGTCTGTCTTTTTTTTTTTTTTTTTTTTTTTTGACAAGCAGAGTTAGACAGTGAGAGAGAGAGACAGCGATCGGAAGCCAGGAGCCAGGTGCTTCCTCCTGGTCTTCCATATGGGTGCAGGGCCCAAGGAGTTGGGCCATCCTCCACTGCTTTCCTGGGCCACAGCAGAGAGCTGGACTGGAAGAGGAGAAACCGGGACAGAACCGGCACCCCAACCGGAACAAGAACCCAGAGTGCCGGCGCCGCAGGCGGAGGATTAGCCTACTGAGCCGCGGTGCCGGTCAATGTCATTATTTTTTTAAAAGATTATTTATTTTACTTGAAAGTCAGAGTTACCCAGAGAAGGAGAGGCAGAGAGAGAGAGAGAGAGAGGTCTTCCATCCGCTGGTTCACTCCCCAATTGGCTGCAACAGCCGGAGCTGTGCCAATCTGAAACCAGAAGCTGGGAGGTTCTTCCTGGTCTCCCATGCCGGTACAGGGGCCCAAAGACTTGGACCATCTTCCACTGCCCTCCCAGGCCATAGCAGAGAGCTGGATAGGAAGTGGAGCAGCTGGGATTTGAACTGGTGCCCATATGGGATGCTGGCACTGCAGGAAGCGAAATTACCTGCTACGCTATAGCATAGGTCCCTGTCTGCCATTATTATATTGGCTTCCATTGTACTCAGCATGGTTTAAAACCTAAAAATGGCCTTATGTACTCAGCACGGTTTAAAACCTAATAGTGGTGGGCCGGCGCCACGGCTCACTAGGCTAATCCTCCACCTTGCGGTGCCGGCACACCAGGTTTTAGTCCCATTCAGGGTGCCGGATTCTGTCCCGGTTGCCCCTCTTCCAGGCCAGCTCTCTGCTGTGGCCCGGGAGTGCAGTGGAGGATGGCCCAAGTGCTTGGGCCCTGCACCCCACGGGAGACCAGGAGAAGCACCTGGCTCTTGCCATCAGATCAGTGCGGTGTGCCGGCCGTGGCGGCCATTGGAGGGTGAACCAATGGCAAAGGAAGACCTTTCTCTCTGTCTCTCTCTCTCACTGTCCACTCTGCCTGTCAAAAAAAAAAAAAACAAAACAAAAAACAAAAAAAAACCCACTAGTGGCCTTAGCCGTGAATGATGGGCTTCTGACACTTCCCAGGTTTCCACTCTGCCTTATGCTCTCTGTGTCTATTCCTTGGAGATCAGTTTCCTACAAAGATGGGTGTGTGGAGAGGGGTTGTCTCGTAAAGTATAGGGAACCATCTTTAACATCCTGGTTTCCTCTCTCTCTCCCCCTCTCCCCTCCCTTCTCCACACTGGTCCTCTCTCTGTCTAACTCATTCGTCCAGGTGGACAGCAATTCTCTCCCAAGCACTTTCTGGTTCTTGGTTCCTTTCTGTAATACCTAGGGTTCTCCAGAGAAATAGAAATAAGGGATTGGCTCATGTGATCATGAAGTTATCTTTCATAATATAGTAAATTAATTTTATTATGTTATCATATGAAATAAGGGGTTGGCTCATGTGATCATGAAATTATCTTTCATAATATAGTAAATCAATTTTATTATGTTATCATATGAAATAAGGGGTTGGCACATGGAATCATGAAATTATCTTTCATAATATAGTGAATTAATTTTATTATGTTATATGAAATAAGGGATTGGCACATGGGATTATGAAATTATCTTTCATAATATAGTAAATTAATTTTATTATGTTATCATATGAAATAAGGGGTTGGCTTATGTGATTAGAGTCTGACAAGTCCCAAGATCTGTGCTTGACAGACTGGGACACAGGAGAGCTGATGCATAAGCTTGAGACCAAGGGGTGGAATCACAGGTGTCCTGGCTGCATGGTGTCAGAAAGGAGGCGTTCTCCTTTACTGTGGGGAGAGTCAGTCTTTCTGTTCTATTCAGGGCTTCACCGAGCGGTTGAGACCCAGCCACATTACAGTGGGCAGTCTGCTGCACTCAGCTAGTCCACGTGCTGACCTCATCCAAAAACAGCCCACAGCAACACTGAGAACAGTGTTCAGGCAAATATCTGGGCACCCGGAGACCCAGTCAGGTTGACTCAGAGAGGAACTCACGCCTTCCCGAAGCCATCCTGACACCCACCCCTACTACTTTTTTTTTTTTTTTAACACGCAGAGTTAGACAGTGAGAGAGAGAGAGAGAGACAGAGAGAAAGGTCTTCCTTCTGTTGGTTCACTCCCTAAATGGCCACCATGGCTGGCGCACTGCGCTGATCCGAAGGCAGGAGCCAGGTGCTTCTCCTGGTCTCCCATGGGGTGCAGAGCCCAAGTACTTGGGCCATCCTCCACTGTACTCCCGGGCCACAACAGAGAGCTGGCCTGGAAGAGGGGCACCCGGGACAGAATCTGGTGCCCTGTTCGGGACTAGAACCCGGTGTGCCGGCACCGCATGGTGGAGGATTAGCCTAGTGAGCCGCGGTGCCGGCCAGCATATTTCTTTGTTGTTCTTATTGTCTGCTTTCCCAGCAGGAGAGTTTATGTGTCATGTGTGAACCTGTTAGATTTTCAGTGCCTTCTACCACACTGCACATTTAGGAGATGTTTGCCAAATCTCTTAATTAAATGAGTGACATTCTCAAAAATAAAGACATCTTGGGATGATGGATGAGCAGTTTTATTTGTGTGAGTGCTACCTTCAGGTTTGATGTAGGACTTTGGAACATCATGTAATAGCTTTTATTGTTCGCCTTTTATTTTCTGATTTGTCCTTTGCAGTAAAATACCAAGATATATAAGTGCATCTCATGTAATACTAAATTGAATGAAATGGGCTCATTTTTTTTTTCTGCTTCCATTTTTGGACTCAGAAGAAAGAGAAGTGGGATATTTGAATCGGATAGACTAGATTTCAATTTCTGTCTAGTTACTATTTCTGGAACATTGGTTCCTTCTTCCTTGTTCTATTTCGGGAAGTTGACAAGAACTACTTTGTCCAGATGTGGTGAGAAGAGAGGCTCTCACCACCTGGCCTAGGTCGTGAGCTCCACAAGCCCACAGTTCTGCCTGGACCTGGACCTGCGAGACCATTGCTGTCCATGTAGTGCGAGCCCGCAGGTGAGACCTGACACGTCAGCAGGCAAAGCTGCAGCGGGGCTGTACTCAACTAACTTGATTAAGGGTAAACCATCCTCACACACAGGGATGAGCTGACTCGGGCACGTTCTCCCTGACAGGCAGTCCCTCCTGACTTGTCCGTGGCATTGCATTAAAATCGATCCATGTCCCAGACTCCATTGCTGTTCTTGTCTGATCCAATTATAGCTCCAGCTGCAGCACAGCAGCTCACGCTCCTGGGAGAAGGAACTCCCGAGCACCGCTCCGCTCTGGGCTATGATAAGCTTTGCTTGGAATTCATTCCTTGGAGACTTGTGATGGAAGATCTATCACTTTTTACATTCTGCCCTCTGTGGAATGCCTGACATAATGGCTTGGCCACTCTCCAGAATTTTTTTTTTTTATTTTATTTTCACTCTCTCTCATTTGTTTTGTTTTGTGTTTGGTAGTGGAGGTCAGGTTGCAATAATATAGTGGAAAGAAATATCAACTCCAGATGTGAAAGGTAGAACTTAAGGGCTTCAGGCTATACCTGGTCACTTAGTTTTTTTAAAGGATAATAAACAGCTTTGAATGTGCCTGGAATGTAAGAAGTCTCAGTAAATAGGCATTGAGCAAATGAAATATTAGACACTGTGCACACACAGGCAGACATTGTACCTACAAAGACATGTTCAATTGAAACTTTCTTGTAATTCCCATATTCTTTTTCACATAGAATTTGATTATTTCTTTTTTAATAAAACTTTGTTATTTTTAAAATTTTTAAAGATTTATTTATTTGAAAAACAGAGTTACAGAAAGAGAGAGAGAGACAAGGAGAGAGAGGAAAATATTCCGTCTGCTGGTTCACTCCCTAGATTGCTGCCAAGACCGGAGCTGAGCTGGTCCAAAGCCAGGAATCAGGAACTTCTTCTGGGTCTTCTATGCAGGTGCAGGTACCCAAGCATTTGGGTCAACTCTTCCTGCTTTCCCAGGTCCATTAGTAGGAAGCTGGATCAGAGGTAGAGCAGGTAGCTGTCTAACCAGTGCCCGTTTGGGATGCTGGCACCTCAGACTGTAGCTTTACCTGCTATGCCATGATGCTTGTCCCAAATTAGATTATTCCTAAACAGAAGATGCTCCCTAGTCTAGTCTTACGTGCATGTACAGTGGACAAGTCACATCGTGTTTGAAGACCACAACTTCCTCATATGAGAAATGGGAGGGAGAGATAACTCAATGATCCTTAACGCTCGTTGCCTGGTGTGTAAAGACTGTAATCTGTGACATGTTTAACTGGTTGACCCAGAGCCACACCTCCATTTCTGTGTGTATATGTGCATGTAGGTCTCTGTCGATGTGTGAAATTTCCCAACCAGCATTCTCCTTTTATTCTCTTTATACTTTCCCCAACTTCTGTCATCTCCCCTTTGTTTAAGGCAGGAAAATGAAGAACAATCCTTGCTGTCAGGGATAATAATATTTAATGATATATAATATCTCATGGATAATAATAATAAGCAAATAGTGTCTCCTGGTGTGTGCCGGAGCTGTGCCAATCCGAAGCCAGGAGCCAGGAGCTTCTTCTGGGTCTTCCACGTGGGTGCAGAGGCCCAAGGACTTGGGCCATCCTCTACTGCTTTCCCAGGCCATAGCAGAGAGCTGGATCAGAAGTGGAGCAGCTGAGTATTGAACCGGCACCCATATGGGATGCTGGCGCTTCATGCCAGGGCATTAACCTGCTGTGCCACAGTGCCAATCCCTCACTGTTCCTCTTTCCTGAAGGTCTGTGTTCCATACTCCAGCCTGGATTTCCTTACATTGTGGCGGGACGTTCTAGTAGAAGGCTCTGGAACTCACACTGTGTCTCTTTTGCCAAAAATTGGTGGCTCACAGCAGGGACAGCCAGCTCAGGTGAAGAGGGGTGGAAGTTGGCTGTTTCCCATAGGCAGTTTCGAGCTATCACAGTATGTCACAGCCTTGGAGGTTTGCACAACTGTCAGCTGAGCTTGCCACTGTGACGACATTTTCCAGCTGTGTCTCTGTCAGGGAGCACCTCCACTTTCGGCCACGTCCACTAGAGCACTGGACACGGTGTCCATGACGGAGGCTGACCTCAGCTCCATTCTGGCTCTGGAGTAGACACGTGTTCTCCTGCAGTGCAACAAGTGAGGGTGATTTTTTTAAAATTATTTTATTTTATTTTTGACAGGCAGAGTGGACAGTGAGAGAGAGAGAGAGAGAAAGATCATCCTTTTCCGTTGGTTCACCCTCCAGTGGCTGGCGCACCGCGCTGACCTGAAACCAGGAGCCAGGTGCTTCTCCTGGTCTCCCATGTGGGTGCAGGGCCCAAGCACTTGGGCCATCCTCCACTGCACTCCCGGGCCACAGCAGAGAGCTGGCCTGGAAGAGGGGCAACCGGGACAGAATCCGGCGCCCCGACCAGGACTAGAACCCGGTGTGCCGGCGCCGCAGGCGCAGGATTAGCCTAGTGAGCTGCGGCACCGGCCAAGTGAGGGTGATTTAAGATACGTAATGTGTGCAGTGCCTTCTCAGTGCTTCCCTGCATATTATGATAGACATTTAAGCTTCAGCTTCATTTTTGGGGACTGTGTGTGTTCATGTGTAAAAAACAGAGAGTGTGGTTTTCTTCAGAAAATACTCTGGGGTCTCTGTCACAATCTTCCCCTCACAATAGCACCAGGATTTTCATCTGGATTAATTTGCTGTATTCTTGGTTGAAAGTAGGCCCAGGCAATGCCTTGTGCTGTGTTGGCTTAAGATTGCCTGGATAAACCAACTTCCTGGTCTTCCAGGTTGGCCTGGTGACCTAAAGATGGCCAGGAAGGTGCCTTTCTCCTGGGGCTGTAAGCCTTGAGTGAGATGAGTGGGCACAGGAGAAAACAGTGAGAACCTGGCAGGCTTGTTGGGAGCAACCTAACAGTTCAAGATCAAGGCTGGTTTTACGTCCTGTCTTCCTAGTGATCCTTGCACCTGCTCCAGTTCCCTGTGACTCCCGTTTGCATTCGTCAGCCAATGCCAGGTCAGTGTCCCAAGAACCAGTGTGCTCCAGGTGTCTGCTTCATGACTTGAGAAGCTCCTGGCGTGAGAGGAAGCACTTCTCCATCTACAGGAGCCAGGAAGAACTGGGCTCGAATCCCAGATCAGCCTTTGTTCCTTATATTGTGGTGCTGGGCAGTCAAACTGGGTACCAGCTCCTTGTCAGTGCCACGAGGACAAGCGTGTGCATCTGGCAGAAGAGTTGGGATTGAGCGAGTAGATGTGAAGCACCTGGGAGAGTGTCTGACATGCCATGAGAGCCCAGACCCCAGTGCAGAGTCCACACCTATGTGGATCAGCAGCATCCGATGCATAGTCTGTAAGGGCCCCTGGATGGCTGCAGTCCAGGGGAGCCCCGCATGCCTCCTCTCCCCGGGTGGCACAGCCCCTCCTGTTCTGTGGGCAGTGTGTGCTGCATTTCACTGGACACTGAGGAGAAGACTGGTGCTTGTGATCCAGCAAGGGCTCTGGAGATCACCTGGTGTCTAGGAATGGCATGGGGTTTGGGATCAGGCAGGGCTGGGCTTGTGTGCTGTGGTACTGGCTGTGATTAGCACCTCTGGGTGCTGCAGTTCCCCTCCGACCCACCATGCAGGGCGACTGTGCAATGCTGATTGATCATTTCTGTGAAGGTGCTTCATTACTGTCGCTCCCCCTCTTCGTGGAGGAACGACACAGGACCCTGCGCTGTTCTTTCGTCTGCTCGGCCCTCCCCGGGTTTGCTGCTGGTTCTTCCCGGGTTGGCTACTGTCCCTTCCACCTCCGTGGAAGGGCAGTTCCCCCTGCCACATTCCCCACTTCCGCAGGGGAGCGGCACACCGCCGGCCGGCTCTCTCGGGGGCTGCACAGGTGTTCCCCTTAGATGTTCCCCTTAGATGTTCCTGGTGCATGCCGTCTCTCTCCTCCTTTATAGTCCTCTTCCACCAATCCCAACTCTGCTACCCACACGCCGAGTACGCTGCTCTCCTCCAATCAGGAGCAAGTCCTACAGTTTATTGGCTGAACTGGAGGCAGCTGTGTAGAAGCTGTTTTCTTCTCTCCCAGCGCCATATTGTGGGAGAGCAGATGCATAGAATAAGTCTTAATTCCAGTAACAGTATAGTCCGAGTTGCTCCCCACAATTACCTAAGAGAATATCATCGCTGTTGGAGCCTCCACAAAGACTTTCAAGGATACGCGCACTGGAAACTTTGCCTTATGCAGTTCCCTGTGGATACATGAAGGCCTTCAAATGGGCAGGAGATAATCCAGTTTCCGTGAGTGTTAATTGAGATCTGTGTTTTCCAAAGGCTAATGGCTTGGTGAGAGATGTCCTGAGACAAGCTCACATCATGACCCACTTGCTTTTTCAGGTACCAGTTATGGAACGGAAGTCACGTCTGTCACTGCTATTTTGTTCACACAGGGACCTCTCCAGGCCCATCACAGGGTCTTGGTTGTCGCTCCCCGTCTTCGTGGAGGAACGACACAGGACCCTGTGCTGTTCTTTGGTCTGCTCGGCCCTCCCCGGGTTTGCTGCTGGTTCTTCCTGGGTTGGCTACCGTCCTTCCACCTCCGTGGAAGGGCGGCTCCCCCTGCCACTTTCCCCACTTCTGCGGGGGAGCGGCACACCGCCGGCCGGCTCTCTCGGGGGCTGCACAGGTGTTCCTTCAGATGTTCCTGGTGCATGTTGTCTCTCTCCTCCTTTATAGTCCTCTTCCACCAATCCCAACTCTGCTACCCACACGCCGAGTACGCAGCTCTCCTCCAATCAGGAGCAGGATCAGCTCCTGCAAATCATCACTCAAGTTGGCGAGAGGCAGCTGCGTAGAAGCTGTTTCCTCCTCTCCCAGCGCCATATTGTGGGAGAGCAGATGCATAGAATAAGTCTTAATTCCAGTAACAGTCTAGTCCGAGTTGCTCCCCACATTGGTGACACTCATGGGGCCAAAAAATCCTCCCACTGAAAGACAGAAGTGCTCAGGGAGGAGGATGTAGCCCCCAGGAAGACTGGTTCCATCACTGCCACATTATTAAACAACCACACCATGATTTGTCAGGGCCACTCTGTGCCAGATTCCAGCTGCGCTCAAGGAAAAGCAACAGTGAGCTTCAGACTCGGAAAGATTGCGTCTTTGTTGGGGTGGGAAGATGTAAGCACAGGGTCAAGAGCAGCCATAGTTCAATGTCAACTGTGCATGAGGTGAGGATGGCCATTGTTTAGGGCAACTAATGCTACTTTGATGGTTCCTAGGTGTCTAGGATAAAGTGTAAATTTCTAATGATTACCTTTCTCCTATATATTGTACTAACTTGTGTATGCATATGCACATTGCCGTATAATGTACTCACATACTCATATGCACATACAAATGTTCGCTTCTTTGTGTGTTGTTCTGCTTATTATTGATCTCATTCTTTTGTGAAAGTCCTTGTCCCTTTCTGCATTGGATCCTAGCCCAGATGGGACCTGGTGTATACCAGGTGCTCCAGTGATGTACAGGGACTGACCCTGGGGTCCGTTCCTGGAGGCACAGGGTAGTGAGTGGGTTTGGACCTGAGCTTTGGGGCTGTAGGGGAGGCTGTGCTCTAACACTCCCTACCAGATGCCCTTTGGCAAGCTTCTTGACGTCCCTGAGCCTCAGCTTTCTCATCTGTAGTCATGAAGGTAGTCAGGTTCTTAGAGCATCAATGCTGCATGTCAGGCACTTGGGCACCCCATGACAAAATGACAGACACTTAGCTGGCTGCTGCTGCTGTAACCTTTCTGACTCTTCCCATCCCTCTCTCCTCCTCTGACCTCTCCCCCATAGAGCTCACAGCACCATGCACCATGGATAATGAGCCTGGCAAAGTTCAATCTTTTTTTTTTTTTTTTTTGAGTTCCATACTCCCTGAGCTATACCTTTTTCTCTAAATGCGTTTGGCCCTTTCTATCCTCGACCCCAAGGCCCAGCCTTTGATCTTCTTGACCCTGTTCTCTTGGCCACCGCATGCAGTATCAAGCCTCCACATGTCTTCTCTCTACAGACCAACTCCCAGGTTCTCTGCAGCTGGGACCCTGACCTCCAGACCTGTGCCGGCAGCTGCCTGCTTGACATTTGCACCTGACAGATCCCAAACCATACCTTGGATTCCCCCACACCTCTTCCTTGCCCAGTTTCACTGCATCTTCCTTTGCATGCCAGTGAATGACAGCTTCAATGTCACAGTTGCTTAGGCCAAACACTTTGGAGTTATCTTTGTTCCTTTTCTGTCATCCAAACCAACAGCTAGTTCAGTGGTCTGGAGTTCACAGTGCCCCCATAGTCTTACTGCTTCTCACTTCCTCCTGCAACACCACCCTGGGAGAAGCTACCATCATCTTACCTGATCCATGTCCTTAAGCCCATCTTTGCTCCAAACAGTAGTTGAAGTGCCAATGATGTCATATGATGCCTCTGCCCAAATCCTTTCAGTGCCCCCATGTGAGTCATATTGCTATGCAGAGCCTTTTCAGTCATCCACAGGGTCCTGCATGGTTTGGCCTCTGCTCCTGTTCTCATCTCACAGTCTGTTGGGAAATGATTGATAGAATTATGGTGATAGCTATGGATTTTCCATGGAGAGGCAACCTCTTGACACCTGGGTCAATAAGTGAGGGTTTCAGGGGAGAAGATGAGGTCAGGGACCATGAAAGAAAGCTTGAAAAGATCCAGATGAAGTAGCCTCAGTTGTCAAGTATGGATGTAAGTTAATTATCTCATGTAAAGCGATGATAATCCATGGAGAATGTGGAACAGAATGCCCAGAACTTGTTTGGCTTGATTCTGTGTTCTTGGCACCTAGTACCATGTCTGAAACACAGCATGTGTTCAATAATTATATGTTGAATTAATCAATGATTATATTAGTTAATGATTATATGAAGTTTTTAGTCTTTTGGTTCCATGTGATTGTTCTTTTTTATTTATTTTTTTAACTTTTATTTAGTAAATACAAATTTCCAAAGTACAGTGTATGGATTACAATGGCTCCCCCCCACATAACTTCCTTCCCACTCGCACCCCTCCCATCTCCCGCTCCCTCTCCCATTCCATTCACATCAAGATTCATTTTCAATTATCTTTAAGATCGATTTGGTATTTATTAAGTAAAGATTTCAAAGTTTGCACCCACACAGAACATAAAGTGTAAAATACTATTTCAGTACTAGTTATACCATTAATTAACATTGGACAACACATTAAGGACAGAGATCCCACATGAGGAGTAAGTACACAGTGACTCCTGTTGTTGACTTAACAATTTGACACTCTTGTTTATGGTGTCAGTAATCTCCCTAGGCTCTAGTCATGAGTTGCCAAGGCTATGGAAGCCTTTTGAGTTCACCAACTTCGATCTTATTCAGACAAGGTCATAGTCAAAGTGGAAGTTCTCTCCTCCCTTCAGAGAAAGGTACCTCCTTCTTTGATGGCCCTGTTCTTTCTACTGGGATCTCACTCGCAGAGATCTTTCATTTAGGTTTGTTGCTTTTTTTTTTCCCCAGAGTGTCTTGGCTTTCCATGCCTGAAATACTCTCATGGGCTTTTCAGCCGGATCTGCATGCCTTAAGGGCTGATTCTGAGGCCAGAGTGCTATTTAAGACATCTGGCATTCTATGAGTCTGCTGTATCCTGCTTCCCATGTTGGATCATTCTCTCCCTTTTTTATTCTATCAGTTAGTATTAGCAGGAACTAGTCTTGTTTGTGTTATCCCTTTGACTCTTAGACCTATCAGTGTGATCAATTGTGAACTGAAATTGATCAGTTGGACTAGTGAGATGGCATTGGTACATGCAACCTTGATGGGATTGTATTGGAATCCCCTGGCACATTTCTAACTCCACCACTTGGGGCAAGTCCAATTGAGCATGTCCCAAATTGTACATCTCTCTCTCTTATTTCCACTCTGTGTC
Organism: Oryctolagus cuniculus; assembly: GCF_051225735.1. Classification (NCBI taxonomy): domain Eukaryota; kingdom Metazoa; phylum Chordata; class Mammalia; order Lagomorpha; family Leporidae; genus Oryctolagus; species Oryctolagus cuniculus. Next base: position 164,477,261 of record NC_142872.1, on the reverse strand, counting down.
CAACAGGGATCGCTCTTCAGCTAAATCCAAACACTCAAGAATAATTGTGTGTTAACCATAGAGCTCAACCAATAGTATTAACTAGATCAAAAGAAAAATACTAAAAGGGATAAAGTATTAAATTGTACATCAACAGTCAAGACTAGAGCTGATCAAGTCACTGTGTCTCATAGTGTCCATTTCACTTCTCACCTGTTGATGTGATTGTTCTATATAAATAGTTTGTCCCTGGCTAACTTTAACTTTTACAAAACTGATGTGATTCTTTGAGACTTTACAGTCTCAAAGGATTCTTCACTTATTTCTCATTTTGAGTCCAAGGGATGTGCAAGATTTGTAGCTAATTTTCACTGATTATGAACCTATTTTCCAATATGTCATGGAGCATAGTTTGGAACCAGTCTCTATTGGTTGCATTTTTAAAGAATATTTCATATTTTCATATTTCTTATGTTGCATAACTTCTAGGTGTGTATTGGATATTGTGAATGTTGAGTCATGGATCCTCTAGATTCTGTAACATTCCTCCAATGAGTGTTGTTGTTTTTGTTGCTTTTTGTTGACTTATTTGTTGTAGTGCATAATTAACTTAGTTAAGCTCAAATTTCAAACCCTCTTTTGGGCAGCAATTCAAATCTCAGTCCAGTTCTTTCATCCTCAGTCCAGCTATTTGCAGTCTGCCCCACATCTTTATGATTTGAAGGTCAATGAGTGGATTGGGCAGAATTTCAATACAGAATGTGGGGCCCACCTCTCTAGTTCTTTCCTTTCTAGATTCCTCCCTTGCTGTAAAGAGGTTGAACTTGCTCACATCCTTTGGCTCTACTACAGAAGTGGTGCCATGCCCTATGCTACAATTCTGTGTGAACAGAAACTTAACACATTCCTTTTCCCTTTTCCAAATCTCAGTGTTCCTTAAGGACCTGTCTGCTTGTACTCACCCTGCCTTGATTTTTTGGTATTGTCTGATGTTTCTAAATATTGCCTGTGAGCAGGTTAGCCTATGGGACCTCTCTTGGTCATATCAGAAGTTTATTTTCTTTTTTTTTTTTTTTTTTTTTTTTTTTTTTTTTTTTGACAGGCAGAGTGGACAGTGAGAGAGAGAGACAGAGAGAGAAAGGTCTTCCTTTGCCGCTGGTTCACCCTCCAATGGCCGCCGCTGCAGCCGGCGCACCGCGCTGATCCTGGCAGGAGCCAGGAGCCAGGTGCTTTTCCTGGTCTCCCATGGGGTGCAGGGCCCAAGCACCTGGGCCATCCTCCACTGCACTCCCTGGCCATAGCAGAGAGCTGGCCTGGAAGAGGGGCAACCGGGACAGAATCCGGCGCCCCAACCGGGACTAGAACCCGGTGTGCCGGCGCCGCAAGGTGGAGGATTAGCCTATTGAGCCACGGCGCCGGCTAGAAGTTTATTTTCTGTGATGACCAAGACCACGAAGCACTTAGGAAGGATCATCCTGTCACCACCTGTGGGGGAAACAGTCCAGACTCAGGGATATATGATCATGAAAAAGGACACTTTTTATGGCATCATGGCTTAATAAGAATTACCAATTAACTATGGCAGTAATAGTGAAGAATGTGAATATTAATAGCTTTCATTAACCAAGAGCCTTTAACTGCCAAAGAAAATACATGTATACATCTCATAAGCTATTGATTGGTATCTCTTTGTATAGATAAGGAGACTGAAACTCAGAAAGATCAGTGAATAGCAATGTTAGTGTGCAACCTGGTGGTCAGTCCCCAGTGCTTGTGTTATTTTTAATATAGAAACCAGAGGGGGGGTCTGATGGTATGGGCACAAGGTTGGTGCAGTGTTAAAAAGGGAAGGGTAGGAGATTTCCCTCCACAGGAAGAAGGAAGGGGGCTGGTCAGTGAAGGTGATGATGACAGCAGAGATCGTAGGAGTGTGGGGAGGTAATTGACTTTGGTCAATTTGAACTATGAAACATGAGTGTGTCTGGAGATGGCAAGCCTTCTTTGCTTGACCAAACTGTCCTCAGATTCTTGAACCTTCTCCAAGGCCCGTCTATTCAGTTCCTTGTGAATCCAGTTTTAGCAAAGGACCCTGCTAAATCAGCTGCCACCCTCAATATCTGATGCCTTAATATCTGGTGGGTTTCTCATCCCCCTCCATCACTGATCATCCTGCTCTGTCTCCAGCAAGTCTGTTAGGTCAGTTGTAAGTGGAGGTGGCTGGAATTGAGGTTCTTGTCTTCCTGTAGGAAGAGAATTTCAGATGTAGTGGGAAGCAAGGTAACGAGGTTTAATGAGGCAGTGCAAGCATCAGAATGGATGTGCATCTCTCCAGGCGGATCTGAGAGAATGTTCAATCTATACAAGCTGCTGTAAGCGGAGTAGCAAAATTTACTGAAGAGGATACATCTGGCAGGCCAGGCAGGCATCTCCGCAAAGAACTGAGAGTCCGGTTGACTTCGACTGGGGTTATAAGGGAGTGGGGTGCAGTTCTGAAACGATTTGCTTATTAGTATTTCTGAAATTAATAAGCTGTGTGAGTTCTTGCCTTGAATTCAGAGAATTCTGAATACTGGCTCAAATAGACTAGACGGCATGGTAAGTTATTAAGCCTCTATTCAGTGAGAGAAATGCATGGGAGAGTGAGGGCTCTATCCAGGAGAGAAGAAGAAGTCTGGATCCATATTGAGCTGAGAGTAGGCCAAAAGCCACGTGCAGAAAGCGTTTGGTTAAGAGCAGTTACAAGCAGCTTATCCGGCAGAAGGGACAGCAGAAAGTGAGGCGGCCCAAACACGTGCTCCAAAGGTGTGGGACAACAGGGGCACCAAGATCCATAATCGCAAAAAAAGGGCAAGAAGGGCCCACCGTGTTCTAGGCCTTTTATTTACTCCCAAAGGGGGAGTGGTTATGTAGCCTGATTGGCAGGTGGGCATACAGGTGGGGTCAAATAGGGGCATGAGATCACACAGCGGGTGTGGTGAAGGTGAGGTCCTCCAGCTCACACACCTGACCAGTTTTGTCCTATCTGCCTGCCTACATCACTTCCTGTTGCTTCTCCTCCCCCACACCTCTGGTCAAAGGGTTTCCTGGATGTGACAAAGGTGAAATCCTCTGCAGCTTTTATTATCTGAGCTTATCAGACCAGATGGCCAGCTTGGCACTGGGCAGAGAGGATTCTCCCACAGGATTCTTAACGGCTGTTTTTCTTGGGGGGAAAGACTGGGACCACCTAAAAAGTTACTGGGGTATGGGCAGGACTTTGCCCTGTAAAATATTGGCTGCTCCCACCGCATGGGAGAGCTGTTATATCCCTTTCTGGAAGTGCTTTCTTTTCCTCAGGCCCCTTCACGCAGACAGGCTAATTGCTATCTTCCTACCTAACAAGTTTAGCCTGAATTTCCTTGATTTCCAGTGTTTCCTCTTGGTCATTTGTAGCCATCTTGTTCTTTGGCTGTCAGTCTCTACTTGCTCTTGTTGTATTCAGAACTGAGCCGAGTTCATGCAGAGATCTCTTTTCTCCCATTGCAGAAATGTCTCTTTCCCACTTTGGCCACTCCCCAGCTGTGGTTTTTTTAGGCCAGTGCTTCGGCATGCAATTTGAGCTTGACATGTAGACTGGGAGGATCAGCATCCAGCTGGTATTTGGAGGTCCTCAAATTCTGCTTCGTTTTATGTGTCTTTTATTCTATTTGATGATTGTTCCCACTGTTTTGCCGTGGAATCAGTGTTTCCAGAGCTCTTGGGGAGTTCACGAGAGCCTGGGCCCCAAGGGGTACCACGGCGCCTTTCTCTGAATGGCAGTTCTAGGAGCTCCTCCTTGCTTGAGAGCCCCTTGAGTAATAATCACGAAAAAGGTGTTATAATAAAACTTTGCATTTAAATTGCCTCTTATTCTTAGGATGTCAAAGTGCTTCACAAACATGAATTGCTAGAAACCTTTTAGGTTAATTAAAATGAGCAGGTTTCCCAGACAAAGAAGGTGACTGTTTTTGTACTTTCTGATGTTTTTACAAGTGAGCAAATTGAGGCACAAATAACTTCTTTGACTGTCACCCAGAGGTGGTCTGGGAACAGGTGCATTCAGAGTCGGCAGGCCAGCCCCCTTCCCAAATGCCCGGGCTGCTCAGAGTGCTAGATCTCATTGAGTGATTCGTGGGTACTGAGTCTTTGTGCTCCTTCTGCTCAGTCTCTGCACTGGCCCTTGGTTCCTGGCGGTGCATTGTTTCCTCACAATGCCTCTGAAAGGAGGGTCTTATCTGCCCTGTGTGCAACCCTAAAGGAGGCTTTATCTTTACTCTGCAGGTTCAAAGCCCTTAAACGACTTGTCCCAGTCAGTGAGTGGCAGAGCTGGGATTTCAATCTGGGTTTGTTTATTCTGTCTGTATTCTTCTATACCAACATAATGACCACATTTTATTGATTTTTAAATGTTTTTAATTGTCATGTAATATTTGTTCATATTTATGGGGTACAGAGTGATCATTCAATACTTTATAACCAAATCAGGGAAATTAGCATTTCCATCTCCTTAAGGATTTATTGTTTCTTTGTGTTGGAAAATTCCTCTTTGGGTTCTCTCTAAATTATATAATATATAGTAAACTAGAGTCACCCTCACTTTGGTACCTGTCATTCACTCGTCCTCTAGCCCCCACTCCCCACTCTCTTCCCAGCCACTAGTGGCCTCTCTTCTACTTTGTACTTCCACGAAATCAACTGTTTTAGCTTCCTCGTGTGAGTCAGGAAATGATGGACTTGTCTTTCGGTGGTCTGGCCTATTTCACTTAACGTAAAGTCCTCCAGGTCTGCTATGTTGCTGCAAATGGTGAGATTTCATTCTTTTTTAATGGTTGAAACTCCTGAGGCATGTAATGTATTCCCGTGGGGAACAGATAACTCCTCACTCATCAGCTGACCTGTGGTGGGGGCCGTCAGACTGCTGGGAAGTCCCTACAAAGCAAGACAGGGCATTTGGACTTAAGAGTCCTCATACATGACAGTCCATTTACCAATAGTAATCTGCAGTGCTCGGGGTCCAGGGCAGAGGGAAGGGGGTGTCCATTCTCCTAGGATGTGAGGTAGGCAGACACTGCAGTAAATGCCTTATCCATTTTACCCTTTGACAACCCTGTGAAGCAGGTTCCCACATCCACTGTACAGTCCAAGGGAGTAGGACTCAGGGAGATGAAAGGATTTGTTCGAGGTTGCTTAGCTCTCGCTCAGTTCCAAGACCTGCTCCTGCCATTCTCCCAGTTCAACAGATCACGTTCTCATCAGATGTGATGGCTGTGCCAGTCTGAAAAAGCCCCACTTGCGCTGACCTGCTGTGGAGGACGTTCTGTCCCAGGTTCCAGACACCTGGTTGCCAAGTTTCCGGTAGAGACTGTTGTGTGATTTTCCAATCTTCCCCGACCAAACACAAGAGTGCCCTTTCCACCATAGCCCCGCTTGTGTTGGATGTGCGTGTGTTTGTTCTTAGCTCTCTAGGGTTCCTTTGCTGTCCTCATTTCCATTTTGTTCATGAAATGGTTTGTGAAGCTGAGATTCCCTCTCGGGCTTCAGAGTCTTTGATTCCACAGGCCTAGGGGAACGCAGACCAGGCTGCTGCTGCGTGTACAGTGTTCCCTGGCCTAACTCGTGGGCACTTTGATCCCTGCTGTGCAACTTGAGTGGGTACATTTCTGTGAATATTCCTGCAGAGTAAGCTACTTCTTCACATTGTGCTGTCATCAGTGATAACATAAATCCTGTATATGTGCAGGGATATTACCAAAGGAATGAAAGAAGCGGTCATATAAATGTGACTTATTCACTAAGTCGTGTACATTGACCCTGCCAACTTACTCCTAATGACTGTTTCTTCTCATGGTTCCAGATTCTCTTAACATTGTGTCGCCAAGAACATTCCTTGCTTCCGTGTTTGCCCACCCTAGTTAGCACATGTGAAACACACATTCAGTGATATGTTCCCTGTATGTCATGTTGCATCTGGTTGAAGTTATCTCAGTTCCCCACTTTAACAGCACCATGACAGACTGAGACCACGGGAGACCTTCTGCTACTGTTACTGGAGGGAAGGCCGTGGAAGCAGTGGGGTTCTTGTCTTCACACAAGGAAGAATTCAGGCGTGAGACAGAGAGTGGAGTGGTAAGTGTTAGGAAACTGGCGCAGTCTTATCTATGGCGCAATCTGTACCTTGAGCATGGCCCAACCTCTGTTGTCAAACTCCACCCCCATCCTAATGGGATGCCCACTTCCCTGCCTGCCCTCGGGCAAAGTTTTAAAAGGGCCTGTTCCTGAACACGTGCTCTCTTGGCTCCTCTCTTTTGGCTCTCCTCTCCTGCTCTCTGCTCTCCTCTTGTCACTCTTCTCTCTGCTCTATCTTCTCTTCTCACTAGCTCCTCTCATCTGTCTCTCTCTCTCTTATACTCCCTTTCTCTCTCTTGTCCTCCTTCGTCCCTCCCCTCCAGTCTGCTGAGTTTCCCCCAGTAAACCTTTTCCCTTACTCTGGTGTGCTCTGTGACGGCTAACAGAAATATATAACAATAAGGCTTTACTGGGGACAGGGCATCCGTCAGGATGGAAGGGATAGAGAGAGAGTGCCCAGTCACTCGGACTGGGGAGAGCGAAGTTACATGGTTGAGTGGAGAGAACACACCTGGGCAGGCCAGGCAGGTGGCTCAGCAGAGAGGCAAAGGGCTGGGTGTGCAGTCTATTTGGACTCCCTAGATTTTTAAGGGAGTCTGTTTACCCCCCTCCCCCTCTCCTCCAGGACAAAGGATGGAGAGTCCTGGTGGAAGGATTTTTGGGTGGAAAATAGCAAATTCCTCCCCAGATTTGCTGGCCTCCGGGTGGGCAGGGTCTGGGCAGGACTTTGAAGTGCAAGATGCTGGGCTTCTGGAGTTTCCACAGTAGGTGCTCAACCATGTAACCTCGCTCTCCCCCAGTCCGAGCCACTGGTTGCTCTTTCTCTGTCCCTCTGTTCTGACGGATCCCTGTGCCCAATAAAGCCTTATCACTCCGCTCTCTGTTTCACGCCTGAATTCTTTCTTGCATGAAGACAAGAACCTCATGGCTTCCACGGCCTTCCCTCCGGTATTAGTGTTACTATTGCACTTGAATACATTTGTGAAGTCGCTTCACCAAGCAGCATATCTGTGGACACAGCAACTTTCGGAGCGTCGGTTTCCGCATCAGTAAAGTAAGGAGGACACTCCAGGCTTTCCTATGTGGTTAGGAGACATCAGTGAGAGCATGGAGCCTGGTGCTTGTTTCAGCCATAGTTGGGAGAATGAAAGCTTCACATTGAAGTGAGGTACAGGTATTGGGCCAGAGGAACCTCACTCCTGATGACAGATGGGTGGGATTGCTCAGGGCACATCCTGGAGCTGAGAGGGGTCCGGTTGGACTGTGTCCGTGTTCAGTAGTTATGCAAATAGACATAAATCCCCACTTGCTTCAACTATGTTTCATAGCAACTCTGGGAACCAGGCTTTTTTGGTGTGCTTATTTCATATGAGGTTAACAGATTCAGAGATAACTGGCTGCCAACTGTTAATGCAGTATCCTAAGATTATGGTAGACATGAAAGAACATAGCCATGTTGGGAGAGTTTTGAATGCCATCTTTTTAAAATATATATTTAGTTATTTTAAAGTCAGAATTATAGAAAGAGAGAGAGAGAGAGAATCTCACATCCACTAGCTCAATCCACAATGGCTGTAATGGCCAGGATTTGGCCAGGCCTAAGCCAGAAACCGGGAGTTTCATCTGGATTTTCTACTTGGGTTGCAGGGGCCCAACCACTTGGGTTATCCTCTGCTGCTTTTCCCAAGCCATTAGCAAGAAGCTGGATTTAAGTGGAGCAGCCGGGATTTGAACCAGTGCCCATTTGGAATGCATCACAGGCAGCAGCTTTACCCACTACACCACCATGCCAGCCCCAAATGCTATCTTTAAAGAGGATTGTGACATGGAGCCATTTGTCCAGTATTGTTTCCGAGGCTGCAATCAGTTGTGCTGTGACAGGACGACTGGCTGTGCTGGATTTTGTGTCTAATGCATAATTGGGACTTCAGCTTTTGCTGCTTACTTTTGCTGTATAATTACTAGCTGTGTGACCCTGGTCAGTACAATGCTTATATGAACCTCAAGTTCTGCATGAATAAAACGGAACACTTCTACCTATCTTGACTTTGAAAAGTGTGGAGCAGAGTCAGGCAGAACAAATACTCAATATATGTCACATTTTCTTTTCCAGTTTCTTGATTATTCTCTCAAAGAAAATGAATGTTCAGAATTGAATAAGTTGAAAGACTCAGAAACAGCATTAGATTCATATTTAGACAGCAATTGATTTTTTTCTTGGGTAAGAAAAATTATACATCTGCTTCTAAAATATGAAGAGTGGTGATTATGATTCATGCATCCATGGTTCAGAGAAAAGCTGGAGCTAAAACACAGCTAAACTAATAATATTTTGTCCTTGTGACTAAAGCCTGTCTAAGCTTAGAACCTGGGCCCAGAGTTAGAACAAGAATCCCAGAGGCAGTTGGGATGCTGCCTTGATTTAGTGACAGTGGCCTAAGCAGAAAGGATTGTTGTTCTCTGGTCTGTCTCCCAGGATGCATTTATACCATCTGCCTCCTCCCATCGCTTCACCCTCATGGTTTGCTGATATGATTGATTTCTGGTTACCATGCTCAGAGCCAATCTTCATCCTAATTATTCTGGACTGTTACAACATCTTCTAACCCGTGGCCCAACCTCTAATGTCATTACCTGTCCAGCAAACACATTCTCTCTCTTCCTACCAAGGTGGAAGCTTTAAATCAGTGTTCAGAGCTCAGCTGTGTCGCTGGTTAGAAAAGTCATTTTCTTGGGCATCTGGGAGATTTGTGTGGAATCCTGAATCTGTCCTTTACTGTGTGATCCTTAGCCACTTGACCTTGCTGAGTATGAATTTCATCATGTATGCAATAGAGATTGTATCTGTTTAATAGTCTTCATGAAGATTAAATTCACAGCTCATGAAATAAAGCAGATAATTAGTAAATCTTGTTTGCCTTTCAGTGGCTCCTCATCACTGGGCAGAACCAGACCTAGTTTTTATCATGGCCCTGATGGCACCCCACCTGTGCCCTCCACTTCTTTCTTTCTTTCTTTCTTTCTTTCTTTTTTTTTTTTTTTTTTGACAGGCAGAGTGGACAGTGAGAGAGAGAGACAGAGAGAAAGGTCTTCCTTTTGCCGTTGGGTCGCCCTCCAATGGCTGCCACGGCTGGTGCGCTGCGGCCGGCACACCGCTCTGATCCGATGGTAGGAGCCAGGTGCTTCTCCTGGTCTCCCATGGGGTGCAGGGCCCAAGCACTTGGGCCATCCTCCACTGTACTCCCTGGCCACAGCAGAGAGCTGGCCTGGAAGAGGGGCAACCGGGACAGAGTCTGGCGCCTCGACCAGGACTAGAACCCAGTGTGCCGGCGCTGCAAGGTGGAAGATTAGCCTAGTGAGCCTCGGCGCCGGCCTCTGTGGGAATTTCTTTTTTTTCTTTTTTTTTTATTTTTTATTTTTATTTTTTTATTTTTGACAGGCAGAGTGGACAGTGAGAGAGAGAGACAGAGAGAAAGGTCTTCCTTTTGCCGCTGGTTCACCCTCCAATGGCCGCCGCTGCAGCCGGCACACCGCGCTGATCCGATGGCAGGAGCCAGGATCCAGGTGCTTTTCCTGGTCTCCCATGGGGTGCAGGGCCCAAACACCTGGGCCATCCTCCACTGCACTCCCTGGCCACAGCAGAGGGCTGGCCTGGAAGAGGGGCAACCGGGACAGAATCCGGCGCCCCGACCGGGACTAGAACCAGGTGTGCCGGCGCCGCTAGGCGGAGGATTAGCCTAGTGAGCCGCGGCGCCAGCCCTCTGTGGGAATTTCAATATGAGTTCTGTTCCTTACCGGAAAGTCCTTCACCCTGGAAAACTGCTTCACAAGATCTCGCTGGGGCTTACTCCTTGTCATCCTGGGCTATTATCCCGTGAGCTTCCTCCTCCGGACACGATTTCTAAGGGAATCTTTCACATTTGTTCCAACTACAATCATTCTTCATGTCATATTCATATTGTTGGTGTCTAGTGATTTCTTCTCTTTTGCCCTGATTTTGTGAATGTGTACCCTTCCCCAACACAATTTGGGGGAGAGAGAACCTACCTGGGACCTAGGGATTATTCTAGCTGGCATTAGCCGATTGTGCTGTTGTCTTTCCCTTCCCTATTGCTGGTTTAGGGGAAGACGTGTGCCCAGTACTGGCCAGTGAAGTACATTAGGGTATTGTCAGTAGTAGAAGGATTTGTTTTCCCTCCCAAGAGAGGCACCCTGCAGAGTATTCTTTGTGGACTTTGTGTCGATGTGAGTCTGGAACACCTGCGGCCATCTCTCACCTGAAGGGACCCAGTTCTCTGTAGAGCTTAGCTCGAAGTCCACAGTGGTCTGTGGCGTGATGTCATCTGCTAAGTCATCTGTTATGGGGGCTAAGGTGTTTCTCTGTTGTTTAAGCCATGGTTGGGAAAATCTGTCCTGTAAAGCACTAGGTAGGAACTATTTTAAGCTATGCAGGCCAGATGGTCTATTAGAAGTATGACAGCTGAAATATTATCATGAAGGCAGCCAAAAGGAATGTGTAAACAAATGGATGTGGCTGTTTTCCAATAAAACTTTATTTACAAAAACAAGTACCAAGCCAGGCCAATAGACCACAGTTTGTGGACCTTGGTTTAGGCCATTTGAATCAGGGTTATCTGTTTCTTTCAGGCAAAACCATGCCTACTAATGGATTCTCATCACCAAGATCCATTTTCTTCCGACCTAGATTAAATGAATCACTTCTTGCTGAGCAACTTTTTCTTTCTGTCCTTAGTATGCGAGACCCATGGTGGCAGGGGTGTGTTTCCTCCTGCCTCCGACAGAAGAGGCCTGTCCTCAGTGTGTGCGTGTGAGTGAGTGAACTCAGGCAAGCTGCTCACTCTGTTTGCCTTTCAGCTTGAGTTTAGTTTTACCCATGCACAATGATTAGTGATAATGTCAGCTGGAAGTGAATATACACCCTAAAGTACCTGGGTGCTCCCTACATAAACTACACAAAGCATCTGCCTCCCCCTTTCACTCTTAGATGTGTCCTAATTTGGATAATAAATTACACGGCCACTGTAATAATAGAAGCCTCACTCTTGGCAGAGCATGGTGTTTGGCTCCCTTTGTGCATTCTTTACTCCCTTAAGAAAACTTATGAGGCAGCTTCTGTTTTCCTCGTTTTACAGATGAGGAATCCAAGGTCCAGGCGGGTAACATCACCTGTCCAGGGACAAAGAGCTGGTGCCTGAGCTGAGCAGTCTGACTCCAAAGAACCTGGCTCTAGCCATTCTATTGTGGCAGATTTCCAAAGGTGTCCGGAGTGATCCTGCCTCTCGTGTCCTACCTGCACTTTTGCACGTTGACCTTATCATTCCCCCAGGATGAAGTGAAATCTTTTCCCCTTCCCCTCAGATCTGAGCCAGCTCTGCCACCTGGCTTCAAAAATGGAGCGTGTCAGAGTGATGCTGTTCACCTTCGAAGGCTGGGCCTTGGGAGAGCTGCAGCCTCCTTCCTCACATTGTGGGTGTTCCCTCTGGGAGGCCAGTGCCGTCTTGAACTCTTGACTGCCTTGCTGGAGAGAGAGGCTGTGTTGAGGAAGGCACATTCCCTCTGCAGCTCCCAGGCTGGATGTGGAATCGTCTGGCTGAGTTCTGCTCAAATGTCTGATTCACAGATTTTGGAACAAGCTAAATAGTTCTTGGTTCAGACCACTGAGTTTCAGGCTGATGGTATGCATGGACAGATATTCATGGATAAAATGTCTCTAGGTGCTCCCCAGAGCTTTGGAAGAAAGCTGTGTCCAGGTCTTCCTGGGTGTGGCCCACAGCAAGTGGTTGATAGGCAATGGTCACTGTTAGTTTACTGTGGGAAACAGCAGGAGTAAGGGCAGGTGCTTCTGAAAGAGTGGAGGAGCGGCTGCTCAGGGCAGAGAGGCTGCCTAAAGGAGGGCTGGGAGGACAGCAAAGGGATTGAATGCCACGATGGGTGAAAGTTTTCTGCTAAATTTGTAATCCATGGAGCTCTTTTCTAGAAAGTGTCACTTTGGCTGGAATTTCATACCTCTGATGCATTATTAAAGGAATTGGGGGGTAGTAGGAGTCTTGCATAAAAAAAAACCCAGACATCTGGGGCCACAGACCTCGTGCCTGGCTTGTTGTAAGACCTGTAACTTATCTTCTTAGATCTTGGTTAGTTTCTCTGCCTATTGTGGTGATTAAGTAAGATTTCTGAAAGGGGCCTTAAAAACTAACAAACAAGCTCTAATTTTTAAGGTTCCTAAGAGCAAATCTTTACCCTGCCAAGGGAGCTTTTCTGATCTCCAATCTGAAATGGCCAGTGGCGTCTCTGCCTCTGCAGCCTAACTTGTACACCAGTTTCTTAGCCAGGCCTAATACAAAACACAATCAGCAAATTCGATTTGCAAACAGTCATTAACAGAAAGCTGCCTACTGCAAGCTTGTAACATTGCTATAAAGGAACTGGAGAGAGACTTGAGAGTGAATTAGCATTTCAGAGAAGGAGTTGGAGTTAGGCAGCTTTCTCATTTCTTTTGTCACCAACAAATTGTTGTGTTCTTGTCGGTGCAAACAAGTGCAGTTAAAATCATGCATCGCACAGGGCTTGCATTCACACTGACACCTTCCATGGTTCCCTCTGTCAACAGTGGCAGACGTAGGAAAGAAGGAACACTGGAGATGGTAATAGAAGTCGATTCAAGAGGGGTCTATTCACCGCCTGTAACATGTTCTGCAACTTTTCTGGGGCATGGGATCACAGTGTGAGTTAGACATGATCCTGTCCTTGTGCTACTTGTAGAGTACAAGAAACTAAGTTACAGAATAACACAGGGGTGCAGATCGTGCCAGGTTAATTAGCTCCGCCTGAGGACTAGGATGCCATCCCTGACCTCCAAAGCCAGATCCAGTGCCCTGGTACAGGCTTTCAAAGCTCTTGGTACTTTTTGTTCCTGTCACTTACCACAGTTGGAAAATTGCATTTGGAAACCATGTGTATGAGACCCCCTGGCTGAATGTAAGCCCTGGAAGAACAGCGAGTGTGGGTTTTTTTTTTTTTTTTTTTTTTTTCTTTCCAATTGAAACTGCAAGGCCTGGGCCCTGCCTCCTACACAGCGGGCTGGGAGCAGTTTACCGAATGCAACAGGAACCACAGGTCTGCGAGACATCCCCGAGGGTGAGGTATTTGGATTCTGTTGTGAGGGACGATTGGAAATCTGCGTCCAAAAGAGTATGAACAAAAGTAAGTCTAAAAGTAACAGCAGTTGAAAAGGAAAATGTGAGCTCATTAACCTTTTGTAAGGAAATTAGCAGGTGTCCATACTGAGACACAGGGACATCTGGATTTTTAAGGAGGTGGGTTTTGTGATAGATGAACCTGGCCAAAAAAAAAAAAAAAGTATTAAGAAGTAGCAGACTTAAAGACCAATTCCTGCCACTGTTAGCTGTGAGTACCTTTTTGACCTCTGAACCACAGTTTACACACCTACTAATTGGCAAGAATACTTTCTGTCCTCTCAGGCTCAGATGAGACAACTCAGTTAGGGCCTTGGGCTGCTACAGATGATAGTGTGCAGACCTGTGGCTGCACTTCGGTGATTCCTCTGGTATACAAGATGTGACGTGATGGCCTGTGTACTGGAATAGAGTACTAGAACTCTGTATCTACTCCCACATCTAGGAATGGACAAGTCACACTGTTGTTACAGGCAGAATCAGACTGAAGCCTGATCAACCACAGCAGAAGTTCCTAGTTGCAGTGACCAATGGCAAGCTAAGGAAGTTTGGGACACAAATTCAGCACTGTGGTCAGTCAGCCCTGGTTTTGAATCCCAACACATTTGTTTCTTCATTGTGTCTGGTTAGTCAAATGGAGCCTTTGTCTTCTTATTTTAAAAATGGGATGATACTGCCTGATTTTTACAGTTGTTGCTAATCTGTCTATTAATTTTCCTATTAAAATCCATGGTGTATCAGTATTGCTTCAGGCACGGTGGAATACAAGTTAACGTGAAGCATTTATCCCCAAGGTTGACTAGTGTTGGCATCCAACAAATGAAAGTCTGTTGTTGTGGTTCTGTTATTATAGTCGGAAAAGTAACAAAAAGTATCATGGGGATTAAAATGAGCAAGAAGACTTTGAGGAGGATGAAAGTGGCTTGCGCTCTGAGAAGATGTGTCTATTTGGACGGGCTGGTGGGTCCAAGCAGGTGGTACTATCTGGGCTGAGAGCAGGAGTGGAAACACAAAGGATGTGTAGGGACTGCGTAGGGTGGTTGTGATGGGGAGAATGAAAGGGGTGCATCAGGAGAATGGAAGATGATCTACACCAAAATACAGGAATTGGTCAAGAAATGTTATAGCATGTTTTTCAACATGGTGCATTGTAAGATTAGGCTAGCATAGTTATAGGAATATATTAATCTAATTTTAATAGATATTTGCATAGTTTTCCAAACTATGGAATGGCTTTGATAGGCCTCACTCATTCTATCAGTCCCTCACTGCCTCACCACAAGCATTTATTGTGCTGGTAAGTTGGTACAGAATACGTTTCCCAACTTGATTCTGACATCTACTTTGTGAAGGTAGATAAATCATAATTCATGATTCATATGTCAAGGCTCAGGAAATTAAACTTGTACCCTTGCAATCTAGGTTTTGTTTCTGTATAAAACAGGGATTTTGGAGAAATCAAGTTAAAAGTATTTCTCAAAATATTTGTGCCTTGGAAGACACTTTTGATATTTTCTATGGCAATATACATCTACATTGTAAAATACATAAATGCGTGTATAATCTTGATTAAGAAAGAGAATATCCATTCGCCCCAGAGAGTCCCTTTCTAGTCCTGCGTCCTTCTTCCCTCCTCCAAAGCTGGGTACTGTCTGGACTTATGCCACCATGGGTTAGTTTTAGCTTACGTTGAGCAGATTTATGCAAAAGGCATCAGACAGTATGTATTCTTTTGTGTCTGGCTTCTTTTCCTCACACTTATGCAATTCATTCCCTTATTATGCAATTCATGCATATTGCTATATGAAGTAGTATCTCATTTTCTTTGCCTTTCAGTGTTCCCAAATATAAATATACCACAATTCATTTACCCACTATAATGGGATTTGTGCGATTACCAGCATATTGAAATTTATAATATTTTAAAAAATATTTTATTTATTTGAAAGACAGAGTTACAGAGAGAGGTAGAGATAGACAGAGAGAGAGGTGTTCCATCTGCTGGTTCACTCCCCAAATAGCCACAATGGCTGGAGCTGCACTGATTTGAAGTCGGGAGCCGGCAGTTTCTTCCAGGTCTCCCATGTGGGTGCAGGGCCCAAGGACTTGGCCCATCCTTTGTTGCTTTCCCAGGTGCATTAGCAGGGAGCTAGATTGGAAATGGAGCAGCCAGGTCTCAAACCAGTGCCCATATAGGATGCCGGAGCTGCAAGCCGGGTCTTTAACCTGCTGTGCCACAGTGCCAGCTCCTGATAACATTTTTATACATATATTTTAATGTATAAACATATATATTTCTTTTGGGTGTATTAACAAAAAATAATTGAATATTTGTATGTTTAATTTTAGTAGATACCACTAATTTTCCAACGTGGTTGTATCAGCTTTCATTTGCTTCATTAGTATACAAAAGTTTGTTATTTTGCATCCACAGATTGTGATATTGTCTTTCTGCTTCATTTTAGCGACTCTGGCTAGTGTGAGTGGCATCATTTTGTGATTATAATTTGCATTTACCCAGTTATAAATTAGGTAGGGCATCTTTTCCTGATTATTGGTCTTTTGATAAAGTGTCTTGATGTATAATTTGAAGTGTAGGCTTCCTCCTTGCTGTGCTTTTAGCATATTATGCTGATATTCTCCAGTTCTTGTGAACTTGTTGGTATAAGTGGAGCCTCATTCCTTTGTGTGGCTTCCCACTCTTAGGATAGTGTCTAACCAGTAGGTTCACCGAAGCGCAGAAGAGAAAGCTCAAAGCCCCATTAAGAACAAGTTGAAGCCAGAATGGAAAGCCAAGCCTGCCTGTGCTGGGGCTGTGTCAGGTCTGCTCTGCAGTGTGTGAGTGAGGCTTGTTCACTCTTCCTTCTCCGTTATGCCAGAACCTTTCCAGATGGAATGTGCAGGTAAACCAATGAGTGCAGCCGTTCTGAACAATGGGCATTCTGACACCGTCCCTGTAGGGGGCGCCTCTGAGGCCTAGAAGTGGCCTGAGTGGCCTTCAGAGTATGAGAAGGCTCTGCCCCATTGACTCCACAGCCACATCTTATGGTGAGGAGCCTTGCACACAATGCTATTTATCTTTTCACCAGACTGCACTTGCTGTTTCCAAGTAAGTGTTTATGTCTGAACTGTGATACCTAAAAAAGCGTGTGCTTTGGGAACTAGTCCTGTACTAAGACTTTTTCAACTGTAACATAGGGGTAATCTCACCCAGCTCAAAGTGATTGTAAAATCAGGTGTGTCTGTGTGTGTGAAATGTTCGGGACGGTTGCTGGAAACTCACTCAAGGCCAACTCCTATTATTAATAGTGATACTTGGCATCTATAATTTTGAAATTAAGTAGAGGATAATGATGACTTAATGTTTGGCCCAGCAATGGCTTTGGGATGTACTCGTGACCAATGAAGTGAGAGACCAAACAATGGAATGGGTTATGCTTAATTGAACACCACAATGTGTTGCGAGTGTGCTTTGAAAAACCACCTGAGAAATAATATTTATAAAATTCAATGTTATGTATGGTTCAAAACTGCCATGGTCTCTCAGTTTGTAGCCCCAAATGGAATCCTGAAAGCCCTCCCCATGGATACCACTTTTTAGAATTATTTTAAGAGGTAGAGAGACAGAGGGAAAGGCAACTCCTATCAACTTGTTCAATATACAAATGTCTGCAGTGGCTGAGACTGGGCTGGGCTGAAGCTGGGAGCCAAGAACTCAGTCCGGGCTCCCACATTGGTGAGCACAACCCAGCTATTTCAGACGTCACTGCTGCTTCCCAGGAGCTGTGTTAGCAGGAAGCTGGGATCAGGACCTGGAGCCAGAGGTCAGGCCCAGGCGGTCTGATGTGGGATGTGGGCATCCTAACCAGCATCTTTATCAGTAAAACAAACCATTGCTCTCCTACCTGTTTTTAACATGATTTAATCCTTTATACTCTTGAGAAAATGACTAAATATCCTCTGATTAGAGACCCTAAGTCTAGTGGAAAGGAAAGGAATTGGGACTAGGCATTCCTAAGCTTGAATGCCTTCTAACTATAGATCCTGGAACAATCTGTTAATCCAACAGAGCTCTCATTTGCTAATATAAAGGAGAGCACTGAGGAGTTGTAAATATTCACTGAAATAATGCACAGAAATGCTTAGTCTGATGGTTAATACTGACAGAGAAGATACTTAAGGATAGACTTTAAAAATGTCAGTACTCATTTTGTAAAGAGCCTGGTGCTAAAGTCTTAAAAGATATTGAAGAGAAACCTATCTACATATTTTGCTCTCCAAATAGAATGTACAATCTTTGAGAATGGGAGCCATGGTTTTTGTTCAGCTCATTATCTCCAGTGCTTAAAAGAATGTCTACCGTGCCTTGATGCTGAATAACTGATTTCTGAATGTGTGAATGAATAATACATATATATGATCCTTATGGAAGCTACATAATACAGAAAAGGGGGAAATGGGCTAAAATTATGACATGAGATGAGAATCTAGCTGTATTGGAGTGGATAGAATACAACAAGTGCCAGTTGTTGTCCTAAACGTGTTATAGGTATTATGCATCATGCAAGTTACTCATTCTTTTTTTTAAAGATTTATTTATTTATTTGAAAGAGTTACACAGAGAGAGGAGCGGCAGAGAGAGAGAGAGAGAGAGAGATCTTCCATCCGATGGTTCACTCCCCAATTAGCCACAATGGCTGGAGCTGCATCCATCCGAAGCCAGGAGCCAGGAGCTTCTTCTGGGTCTCCCACGTGGGTGCAGGGTTCCAAGCACTTGGGCCATCTTCTACTGCTTTCCTAGACCATAGCAGAGAGCTAGATGGGAAGTGGAACAGCCAGGTCTCGAACTGGCGCCCATATGGGATGCAAGCACTTCAGGCCCGGGTGTTAACCCGCTGCGCCACAGCGCCGGCCCCACAAGTCACTCGTTCTTAGAGGTGACTACAGTAAGGTCTCATCTTGGAAACTGAAAGTTCATCGAGTGGTAGGACATTTGTCCAGGATCGCATAACTAGCAGGTGGCTTACACTCCTGTGATATAACCTTTCTCTTGCTCTGCTAAACTATTCCTTTAGTTGTGTGCTGTAGATGCACAGGGATTTATTTTGTCCTGGGCCATCAAGGAAAAGTGCCATCTCCGCTGTGTCTTACCATATGTTGAATGATTTTTTTAAAAGATTTATTTTATTTATTTGAAAGACAGAGTTACACACACACAGAGGTAGAGACAGAGAGAGAGAGAGGTCTTCCGTCTGCTGGTTCACTGCCCAGATGGCTGCAACAGCCGATCCAAAGCCAGGAGCCAGGAACTTCTGGTTCTCCCAGGTGGGTGCAGGGCCGAAGGACTTGGGCCATCTTCCACTGCTATCCCAGGCCACAGCAGAGGAAGAGGAGCAGCCGGGACTAGAACAGGCACCCATATGGGATGCTGGCGCTTCAGGCCAGGGCTTTACCCCACTGCACCACAGTGCCGGTCCCCACCATATGTTAAATTCTGATGCATGCAAGAGGATGGAAGCACAGAGAATTAGGGATTCAGGTTGAAGAGGTTGGAGGTTAAACATTATCGTGCCAAGGGAAGGAAGAGGCGGTTTCCTGGAAGGTTAGGGTGAACGTTGAGGCCAGGAAAGTATATTGAGACCAAATTGGAGAGGGTCTTGAATGCTCTACCAAAGCCGTTGTACTTCAGTTTCTAGACACCGGGAATCCAATGGAAATACTTGATGAAGGAGTCCCTACATGAAGCCGTATTTCAGGAGTTGGGCCTTTGGGGACCTGGGGAATTAGAGCAAGTAAAGTTACTATGTCACTGTCATTCATTCTCAGCACATCCAGAGTAATAGGATTCCCCTTGGGGCCATAGCCTCTTGATTAGCTCTTCACACTAATTAACTGCCTCTTATCCCTTTGTCTTCAACAACTTAAATCATGGCTGATTTGCAAGGTCATCTTCAGCTTTGCTCCCTGGGAACCTTCCTGGAAAATAGAAGACATGGCATGAATTTACAGGAGCTGGATTCCCGCCCTATCTGCGGCTACCTCGCTGAGTCTGGAGTGCTCTCTCCCCTCCTGGGTCTCAGTTCCCAAACTCTAAATTGAGAGAGCTGACCTGGAAAGTTCCCTCCTGGGCAAAGATTCTATGATTAAATCTTTTGTCATTGTCACCAGCAATAGCTAAACTGGGAGCTGCGAGTTGTGGGAAGGTCAGGGTCACTTCAACATCTTATAAAAGGAACTGCTCCTTACTGGGCATGTGCTCTGGGCTAGATCCTATGCAAGACCCTTTGCTCAAGGTGACACAGCCAGCAACTCTGATTTACACAGATGTAGCTGTTTTCCTTCAGATGAACCTCATTCCTGTTCTAACCCCCAGGCCACACAGAGTGACCACAAAATCCAGAACTTATTTTTATGTGGGGCTGAAGCAGAGTTCTTGCCCTTACAGAGAGCCACATGATTGGAGAGGGGGTCAGTATGGGACGGTGGGTTAATTTAGCCCTGATCACCATTTGCCCTCCTAGGCATCCTTTGTAGGATTCTCAGTCATCAACTTCTCACCTAAGGGATTCTACTTCTGGATCTCTCGGCCCTTTAAGGTCATTTGATAGGAATCCAGCTGATGCTTGGGGCATTCAGCAGACCTGGTGTGTCCCCTTCCCAAGGATAAGGATACTGATACTGTTTGAACAGAGATTTTTCTAACAGGGATGCCCTGCCAGGTCTGAGGGTGGGAAAGCTACGTAGCTTCTGATCAGGGCACTGGTCAGTGCTGGGACCTTCTTCACTTTCTTGCTAACTCTCTCTCAAATTGCCCTGGTCCAGCCAAACTTTATCTCGTCTCTGGGAAGGGAGGTGGCAGGGAGGACTGATCACTTACTAAACTAGCGTTCATGCCTGAAATCCTTGATTTTTGAAACTCCAAATTCTTTGCTACTAAATTACAATATTTCTCATAAAATTCAGAAGTCTGCTTTGAAGCTGAAAATCAAGGACCAACTTTTCTCTTCTTATGTCTACAGCTCTAATGTGCCACCTCTCCAGAGGTGTGCTGGATGCAGGATGCCCCCTTGTCCCAAAGCCAGTACAGGGTCAGCAGGGCATACCTGAAGCAACACTGTTCTGATCTCAACATTTTCCTCCATTCCTGTTATTTATGTTTGCAGTCATCACTACTGTCTGTCATTCATGTGAGGCCATGGAGGCTCACTGTGGTTTGACTTTATAGAGGAGGAGCCAGGGGACTTGTCGCATGAGTCACTTATCCTGGGAAAGTCAGAGATTCTCTGAATTCACTGCTTAGCTGGAAAATGAATGAACTGGGTGAGTGCTAAAGAGTTTCCCATATTTGGGGTGCATGTGTGTATGCGTGTGTAACCGTGTGTGCCTGTGTGTGTATGTGTATGTTTGTGTGTGGGGGGGGTGGGTTTAAGTGGATAGGATTATAAAGTCTTTTGAAGTCATTTATCTGCAGACATTTCTAAGTTATATAACTTTTTTTTCTTTTTAAAAGATTTATTTATTTGGGAGGTAGAGTTATAGAGAGAGAGATGGAGAGACAGAGAGAGGTCTTCCATCAACTGGTTCACTCCCCAGATGGCTGCAATGGCTGGAGCTGGGCTAATCCAAAACCAGGAGCCAGGAGCTTCTTCCAGGTCTCCAATGCGTGTGCAGGGGCCCAAGAATTTGGGCCAACTTCTGCTGCTTTCCCAGGTCATCAGCAGGAAGCTGGATTGGAAGTGGAGCAGCTGGGACATGAACTGGCACCCATATGGGATGCTGGAACTACAGGTGGAATCTTAACATACCACAACGCCAGCACCCAGAACTTTCTAAGTGACAGAACTAGTTCTAGTTATAGAACTTTGGAAACTTCTTGTTCTGTTTCTTGAAAATAAAGTCAGCATTGTAGCCATGGTGTTGGGTGGTGAGGACTTGGCCAACCAAGGTAAAAGGGCAGGGAAAAAGTCTTGTTCCCTTCTCTCCAGGTATTTTGCTTGTTGTCTCATTAGCAGCCAGAGTGGGAGCTGACTGTGGAATGTGTTGAAAGGCATGCTTTTTTTTTTTCTTTTCTTTCTATTCCACCGATGTCCTCTTCCACATGGAAACAAGTGGCTTGTGGATGTATGTTGAAATTGCCAGCCTTGTGTTTAAGAGAGTATGGGTTTGTGCCCTCCCTCTTGCCTTATTGGGCTCACCTGTTCCTTCAATGGAGACTGATTAAGCACTGAACATGCAAGGTGAATACATTATGGGTTCTGTTCCAGCTGAGTTCAGTGTTTTTAAGAACAATGAATAATTTAAGGCAGTCATATGCTTGAAAAGTGCTTCCCAGATCTCAGAGAGGGACAGTTAGGCCAAAGGGGTTCTTTAGGGAAAGTTTTCTGAGCTACTGGGCAGGATGACCCTTATGGTGTGTCATTAGAATACATGAGAATTAGCCAGAAGGTGGGAGGCTAACGGAAGCAGAGAGAACAATTGAGCAAATACTTGGGATTGCAAAACAGATGGAGAGAAAGAGGACCTCCCAACTTGAAAGTATCAATAAGGCGTGAAGGGTGGGAGGAGTTACAGTCACAGAGAGAGAGAGAGAGAGAGAACTAAGGCAACTTTATCAGTGTGATTTAAAACCTGTTATTTGAGGCTGGTGTTGTGGCACAGGGGGTAACGCTTCAGCCTGTGATACCAGCATCCTATATGGTGCTGGTTTGTGTCCTGGCTGCTCCGCTTCTGATCCAGCTCCCTGCTAATGGCTTGGGAAAAGCAGTGGAGGATGCCCAAGCATTTGAGACCCTGCCACACGTGCAGGTGACCTAGTTGTAGCTCCTGGCTTCAGCATGGCCCAGCTCTGGTTATTGTAGCTATCTGGGGAGCGACCCAGTGGATGGACGATCTCTCTTTCCCATTTCTCTTGGTAGCTCTGCCTTTCAAATAACTAAATCTTTAAAATGAAAACCTGTTCATTGAGCAACTGCTTTGTGTCTTCCAGTTTACAATTACTGTGGTGAAGATGAGACAGTATAAGAGCAAAATAAGAGCACAGGGAAACCTAACAGGACACTCTAGAGACCGCCCAGCCTTAGAGGGGGGCATGGTAGTTCCTGTTAACTGAGTACCTCTCATGAGTTAGGCATCATTCATTCTGGCCCCAATGTTCCAGAATGCAGAACTCAAGACAAAGGCTGATGTACACACAGTATTGTAGGGGGTGGGAGAAAGCGGTGGTGGTGTCGATGCCAGGGAGCAGGAGAGAGGAGTGGGGAGCAAGGCACAGGAACCACCACTGCAGGCGTCACCCAGCGGCTGTCTTTACCAGTCACTGTAGAGCAGCGCCTGAGAGGTGGGTCGAGATGCATCACAGGATGTCAGTGCCAGGTGACAGCTAAGGGGAAATTCTTCATGCATTGTCCTGGTTGCCCTTGGTCAAAGATTTGCTATGCAGCAAGTGACTTCCCTGCAAAATGGATAGGCATGGGTGCAAGGTGGATGGGAAGGAAGAAGTGCTATGAGACACAGGCGGTTAGGTAGCAGCAGACTCCACCTACGTGAAGGTGACTGCAGCCTAGCCAGAAATGGTCACCTCAGAGATGCTTTGGATCAGAGCCAGGAGAGGCCAAGAGGATCTGACGTCCTGCAGGAGGAGCAGCTGAGAGAGGCAGTGTGGTCCTCACCTCTGTTGTGTAACAGAGGGCCCCCAAGGTTAGCAGCAGAAAACAACAAAGCCTGTGCTCAGGAAGCTGGGTGGGAGTGATGCAGCCCAAGTCTCTCATGGGTCCACGATGAAGATGTTACCTGGAGGTGCAGTCCTCTTGAGGAGAGGGTCTGCTTCCAGTGCCTTCAAATGGTCGTTGGATGTTCACTCCGGCTGCTGGCTGGAAGCTCCCTTCAGCTCCTTGTCCACCCGGCTCTGTCTGCAGAGCAGATCATAGCAACTGGCTTTTATCAGAGTGAGCAAGAAAGACAGCTAGCAAGGCAGAAGGTGGAATCCGTGTGATCTTGAGAGAGGATTACACAAGGGCACAGCCACTGGGAATTGGGGTCATTGGGTCCATCTTTGAAGCAGCCCAGCCTACCACACAAACCGTATTGTGTTGCATAATCATAGAAGTCCCAGGGACGTGAGTCTCTTATGACACTGAGGAAATCAACTCAGAGCCTTGTTGTCTCCTGCTCCTCCTGGAGCCCATCCTGACAATGTCTAAGCCCCACTTGGAGGAGTATTTGCTCTCTCTAGGTCTGTCTGTGCCATCGAGTGTACTTGGTTCTCTAGCTGTGGTGCTGTGGTATCTTCTCACTCCCATTGCCAGTGTAAATGTTGACAATGCCTTATTCATCGTGAAGGACAGGTTTGCACAGCAGGATAGAGTATGGGCCCTGAGCCTGGGGTTTGTTCCATGACTGTAAGCAACGGACAACAATTATTAGGCTGGCTTCCTCCTCTTCAGTGGAATAGCAGTATTACCAGTCGCGTAGTGCTATGTTGAATGTTGTTTACTTGTTGAAAACTTGCAAAGCACTCAGAACAGTGCAGGATTACTTGTGATTTCCTGTGTTATCCTGCTTCCTGTGTTTCTCAACCTTGAGGCTCTTGTGGGAGGAACTGTCCTTTGCCTGGTAGGATGTTTAGTAACATATCCAGCCTCTATCCACTAAATACCAGTGTCACTCTCAAGCTGTGAAGCCAAAAATGTCTCCAGACATAGCCAGCAAACTCACGCCTTAGTTGAAAACGTCTGTCCTCTATCAGTCAAAAGCTTGGGAAATGTTGCTGAATGACATGTTGGATGAATATCAAGGGTTGTGAGTGTTTGTGTGTGTGTGTGTGTGTGTGTGTGTGATGAACACAGAAAAATCCACAGGAGTGTGTAAAACAGGGGTGGGGAACATGCAGCCGTGGACCATGGAAGCCCTGTGAAATCGGTTGATCTGGCCTGGCCCAGGCAACTACAGGAGGGACTCAAAAATCAAGAAATCCAAAGCAGGCCAATTTCTAAGTTGATAATTTCATGTGGCCAGTGAGTGATGTGATAAATGTCCAAATGGCCCTTGGCAGAATAAAATTCCTCACCTCTGATGTAGAATGTAATGAAGGAACCAAGGTTTCAGGGTCATTCTGCCCACAGTGCAGGGCACATAGGGAAGCCACTTCAACTCTCTCTCTCTCTTTTATTTATTTGACAGGTAGAGTTATAGACAGTGAGAGAGAGAGAGAGAGACAGACAGACAGACAGACAGAGAGAAAGGTTTTCCTTCTGTTGGTTCACTCCCCAAATGACCGCTTCAGCCGGCACTGCACCGATCCGAAGCCAGGAGCCAGGTGCCTCTTCCTAGTCTCCTATGCGGGTGCAGGGGCCCAAGCACTTGGGCCATCCTCCAATGCCCTCCTGGGCCACAGCAGAGAGCTGGACTGGAAGAGGAGCAACTGGGACTAGAACCCGGTGCTCATATGGGATGCTGGCGCTGCAGGCAGAGGATTAACCAAGTGAGCCATGGCGCTAGCCCCCTCAACTCTCTCTTGCTAAATTTTCTCATCCATAGGACAAAAATAGATATTCTTGTTTTCTGGAGGGTCATTTGGCCTAGCAGTTAGATGCCTGTGTTCCATATCAGAGTACTTGGGTTTAATACCTGACTCCACTTCCATGATTTCAGCTTCCGGCCAGTGTAGACCCTGGGAGGCAGCAGGTAATGGCTCAAGAGTTAGGTCCCTTCCATTCAGACCTAGGCTTGAGTTCCTGGGCCTCAGTCCAGCCCCAGCCATTTAGAGACATTTGTGGAGTGAACCAATGGATGGGAGCTCTCTGTAGGTCTGTCTGTCTCTGTTTCTCTGCCTCTTAGAATTTTCAAAAAAATTAAAATATTTTTATTTTCTGAATTGTTATAAGGATCAAATGAAGTAAATAAACCCCGTGTAACAGTATCAGAGAACTTTATCTTTCATTGGAGCAGACTATCGAATTAGGAAATCTGTGTTCTTGAGTCAGCAGTCTGATGAACCACTTGAAGGCACCCTCCCAGGAAACTTGGCCTAGGATCTGCAGGTGGCTCTCCAAGGTGGGTGGGTCTGGCTGCCTGCACAGTGAGTTCTGCTGAGTGTAGCCATGAGTGGCAGGTGGGAGGAGTGTGTCTGCACATGAAAAGCTCCAGTGGGGAAAGGAATAGAGGGGCTTGTATTTTGAGGAGGAACTGAATGAATCAAGTCAGACCATGCATTGAGTCGGACAAATGGTTTCTCAACTTAGTTTGGGCAGCTGTAACAAGTGTCATATGTGGGGTGGCTTAAACCACTAACAGTCATTTCTCATAGTTCTGGACACAGGGCTATCCAGGACCCAGGGACTAGCAACTTTGATGTCCTGTGCAGGCTGTTTCCCCTGTGTAGACAGCCCTCTTCTTGCTGCGTCCTCACCTGGCCAAGCGACCGAGCTTGTCTCTCTCATGCCTCCTCTTCTTCTTCTTCTTTTTTTAAAGATTTATTTATTTATATGAAAGTCAGAGTTACACACAGAGAGAAGGAGAGGCAGAGAGAGAGAGAGAGAGGTCTTCCATCCGCTGGTTCACTCCCCAATTGGCTGCAATGGCCAGAGCTGTGCCGACCCGAAGCCAGGAGCCAGAAGCTTCTTCTGGGTCTCCCATGCAGGTGCAGGGACCCAAGGACCTGGGCCATCTTCTGCTGTTTTTCCAGGCCATAGAAGAGAGCTGGATTGGAAGTGGAGCAGTGGGACTTGAACCGGTGCCCATATGGGATGCTGGCACTGCAGGCGGCAGCCTTACTCGCTACGCCACAGCATGGGGCCCATCATACCTCTTCTTGTAAGGGCAGAATTCCTGTCCTCGAGGGCCCTGCCTTCCTGCTGCATACACTGCACGGGGCCAGCGGCTTTACCAGATGAACTTGGTGGGGAGGGACACAAGCATTCCGTCCACAGCACTCATTTCTTCCCCGATCCCAGTTTAACCTCGTGCACTCTGCAGTCTTGGTGGCTGAGAATGGCAATTCTGGTTCAGACAAAAATGACGAGTTTCAGCCCTGATCTTTCCTTCTGTTGACCTTGGGCAAGTGGCTCACACTCCCTGTGCCTGGTCTCACCTTCACTGAGGAGCACCCGTCTCCTGTCGCGGAATCCCTGGGCACCAGCTCTGGCCCCATGAGTGCCTTATGTTCAGTTCCTCAGTGCTGGGTGAGGGTGGAACTGCCCCGGAGTTGGTTCCTGCTGAGGTGGGAGTGATAAAGAGAAGCTGTTTTTTTTTTTTCTTTTTTGAAAAGATTTATTTTTATTTATTTGAAAGGCAGAGTTACAGAGAGAGAGAGAGAATGTCAGAGAGAGGTCTTCTATCCACTGGTTCACTCCCCAGATGGCTGCAACAGCTGGGATTGGGCCAGGCTGAAGCCAGGAGCCAGGAACCTCTTCATGGTCTCCCATGTTGGTACAGGGGCTCAAGCCCTTGGGCCATCCTCTGATGCTTTCCCAGGCCATTATCTGGGAGTTGGATTGGAAGTGGAGCTGCCAGGATTTGAACCGGTGCCCATATGGGATGCCAGCATCACAGGCAGCAGCTTAAGTGCTATACCACAATACTAGACCCTGTCAGTTCTTTTGTCATATCTGAGCCCCAAATGCCAAGAGCTGAATCTAGGACAAATGCGTTCTTCCTGGTTTCTTTCTGGAATGTGCATTTTCCTTTCCGGGACCAGAGAGAAATCTCTGATCAGTTAAGTGCCTGATGTTAGACCTGGTCCAAAACCAGAAATACCCTCTAGGTTTGTGGGAAGGAAGCTTATGTCTGACCGGAGGCAGTGCCCAGGTGCCTCTGAGTCTGCAGGTGTCTAAGACCCCAGGAAACTGAGAGTTGGCCCTCAGCTGCTCTTTGTCCTTGTTCTCTCTGGACAAGAATGCTGTAATCTGGAGAGCTTCTGCACCAACTTTCTCTGTCTCTCTCTCTCTCTCACTGTCTCTGTCTCTCTGTCTCTGTCTCTCTCTCTCTCTCTTTCTCTCTCACACACACACACACATACACACACGGGCCAGGCACTTGGTGGGCAGTGGGTCACCATGGGTCCTGCTGTGTACACTGGTCTAGGCATGATGTAAATTTCTGAGGTGGTTCTCTGATACCATGGGGTGGGTTTGCTATCCTGACTTTGCACCAAGTGTCTTCCCTGGAAAGGAATCTCTTGCCCACTAGTCATATTCATCACCAGGCTTTTGAGAGAGGAAATGCATTGGATCATTATCTTTGTATTTTCTAAAACAGACTCTCATCCTTTGCTTTCCCAGGTCCCACTGCTGTGTCAGCTGAGGTTAAAAGGCTGCTTTTCATTCTTTTTGCTGAAGGCCAGGAAAATAGATGTGAAAATATCCCTGGGACCAGCATTTGGCTCAGAGCCTGGGTTGGTAAACAGATGGGCTCCTTTCAAGCCTGTTGCTGTCACTCAGGAAAAAAGGCAGCGTGAGTGCCATGTGCCTCCTGTGTGCTTGCTCCTGGTTTGCACTGAGTCTGCAGCTGTAGGGTGCGGGCTGTGGGCTGCGGACAAGGCAACAAGGCTCAGTGCATTTCTGTGAGTTGCTCAAGGCCTCAGAGCTGGTCTATTATCAGCCCAGGTGATCATGGACAGGGATAGGTTTGCATGGTCAGGGAAGGCAGGGAGATGGTCTGATCTGTACTGGATCTGCATGGAGTGCAGTAGAGGATTTCCTATCAGAGGCCCACATGACCTCCGGTTAACCTGCTGGGTCCCGAACCTGGTTGAGCATGAAGCCTCTTTTTCTATAAAGCTAACCAATATTTTA
This sequence comes from Oryctolagus cuniculus, assembly GCF_051225735.1. Taxonomy (NCBI): domain Eukaryota; kingdom Metazoa; phylum Chordata; class Mammalia; order Lagomorpha; family Leporidae; genus Oryctolagus; species Oryctolagus cuniculus. Next base: position 164,449,132 of record NC_142872.1, on the reverse strand, counting down.
CATAAAACATCTGCCTAAGTTCACAGTTTTGTAAACAAATGGTCAGCTGCAGGAGCCCAGATTTCCCTTTGAACTCTAACCATTTTGTAAAGTTGTTGGATTTCCAAGTTGCTCCTTAAATACATTGTCCCGGGCAGTCTTATCAGAGATCTTGAAGTGGTTGATGGTGTAGCTTCTGCAATGTCTCCAAACTTCAGGAATCTGCCAGTATCTAAAGCCCTCATTCAAGACAATATTTCTCATTCTTCCTCTTTTGGGGGCATACAGGCATTTGTACAAGGCACAGGGAATGCGACTTGGATTTGTTTAAAATTAAGAGAATGTATTGTTTCCCGTTAGTGTAGACTGAGGATAGCTAGCCCGGGAAGAAGCAGTCATGGCAGCTTCGGAAGGCAATGAGTTCTCTATCTTGGAACATTGTGCTGAGGACTGGAGGGGATTCCTCGGCTTGCATCAGGCCCTCCTTCTGCACTTGGGATTCTGCCAGAGAGTAGGAGTGTGACCCACTTTTCTTTGACTCATCTCTCCCAATCTTCCTCCTCTCATTCTTTCCTTCCTCCTACTCCCTTCCAGTGGTGGTGGGTGGAGGGTGAGACTGGGATAAACTGGAGAAGACACTGGGCATAAAAAGACCAGGCTTCAAGTGCAGTGCCAAGTCTGATCCTGGGTGCTGCCTCCCAGCCCTGCCACTCAAGAACAGGTGTTCAGTAGTGTGCCTTCCTAGACGAGACCTTGGTAAGTGGCAGAATCCTTCGCTCAGATCTACTGGTCTCCGACACTCATGTCCCCACCCATCTGTCTCAGTATCTGCTGTAGCAGAATACTACAGGCTGGCTAAAACATAAACACTAGAAATGTGTTTGGTTTACAGTACTGAAGGCTAGGGAGTCCAGCATCAAGGCAGCATGCTGGCGAGGGACGTCCTGCAGGTCCTAATATGGTGGAGGCTGTCATGGGGGCAAGACGGAGCAAGCTGCAAGCTCCAGCCTCTCTTCTTACACTGGCACCAAAGCCATCCTAAGCCTCTTACCCTCAGCCTCTAATCCAATCCTGATGACCTCCCCAGGGGCTCCACCTCCACATATCAACACGTGTGTTTTTGGATTAAGTTTCTGACATGAACTTTTGGGGGACCATCTGAAACTGGGGTGTTTGAGAAGGAGATCTGGTCCCAGTTTGGCCAGGTTTCCTTCGATCTCTAGCAGAATCCAGCCAAGCATCGCTATGCTGCCAGTGCACCCCAAGCTCAGGTTCCAGGGAGATCCAGTATGGGGACTCCTCTCCCCAGCATCTGTTCATGCTGTTATTTACTGAATTTTTGCACAGAGCCAAACACTCCTCCTGGGTTCTGGGGAATAGATACAAATAAAATGTAGTGAATAAGGAGTTGTGTATGCATCAGGTAAGCTCTGAGGAGTGCACACAACCATGCGGGGAGCAGAGGGTGTTAGCTAATCAAAGGCTAACTTTAAAGGAAAGGTTTTAAAAATAGTTTGCTAGGAAATTTCAAAGGATGATGGTGTTTATTCATGGTTACTCTTAATAACCTTGTCCACAGTATGCTTTTAGCTCAAGCCCAAGCAAGCTCATAGCTTCCTTCTTTCATGACGACTCTCTTGTATTTCCATATTATGTTCTCTGAAGTCAGGGGTTGGATGGATATGACGTGAATATTTTGGTTGTGAATTTTGATATGAGTGTAATTGTTCACCAGGAAGCCTATGTCAATCATTTCCAAGGATCCATCAGCCTGGAGAGATTTTAGGTAATGGCAGCTGTTTGTTCTCTCATTGGTAAGGACTAACTTGAGACCCTGTGTGCCCAATGTTGTTCTAGGTGCTGGTGATGCAGAAATGCAGTCATTTTTCTCAGTGTTTTCCAACGTTAGGCTTTCTTCCCAAGGGAACATGTGCAGAAACCTGTACCACCCAGCTGTAGGATATGTGGAAGGGCTTTACTCTGTTATTCTGGCACCACCAGCCTGGGTTCCCCTTTGTTCCTTCAGCAAACCTTTTTTTATATTCATTTTAATATTTGTAACTTTTTATTTCAGAATAGTTTTAAATTAAAAAATTATTTAAGGAATACAAACTTTATGCATTTCATATATGCAAATTTAGGAACATAGTGATTATTCTCACCCTTCCTCCCTCCCACCCATACTCCCACCCTTCCTCCTCTTCTCTCTCCCATTCCCATTCCTATTTCTTCTAAAGATCTATTTTCAGTTAACTTTATACCCACAATATTAGCCCTACACTAAGTAGAGGGATCAACAAATAGTGTGAAGAAAAATTTTAAAGAAAGCAAAAACAAACAATAAGCATTGTTCCTCAATAGTCAAGACAAGGCTGTTTAAAATCATAGCATCATAAAATGTCATTTTCACTCCTGTTGATTACCTTTTAGGTACTCTCTTAGTTACCACAGATCTGAAATAACATACGGTATTTGTCTTTTGGGACTGGCTTGTTTCACTAAGTGTAATGGTTTTCAGTTGCATCCATTTTGTTACAAATGACAATATTTCATTTTTTACCCCTGTTTTGTATTCCATAGTGTCTATATACCATAATTTCTTTATCCATTCTTCAGTTGATGGACATCTGGGTTGATTCCATATTTTAGCTATTGTAAACTGAGCTGCAATGAACATACACACACAGATCACTCTTTCATTTACTGATTTTTTTAGTTTGGGTAAATTCCCAGGAGTGGATGTTTGGTCCTATGGAGGTTTACCTTCAGCTTTCTGAGATAGCTCCATACTGTCTTCCACACTCCCACCAGTGGATTAGGGTACCCTTTACCCCACATCCTCGCCAGAATTTGTTGTTTGTTGAGCCATTCTTAAGGGTGAGGTGAAACCTCATTGTGGTTTTGATTTGCATTTCCCTGATGGCTAGGGATCCTGAGCATTTTTTCATGTGTTTGTTGGCTATCTGAATTTTCTCTCTTGAAAAATGTCTGTTCGGGTCCTTTGCCCATTTCTTGACTGGATTTTGTTTTGCTGTTGAATTTCTTGAGCTCTTATAGATTCTAGAAATTAATTCTTTATTAGTTGCATAGTTTGCAAATATTTTCTCCTGTTGGTTGCCTCTTCACGTTGCTGAGTGTTTCTTTTGCAGTACAGAAGCTTCTCAGTTTGATGTAATCCCATTTGTCAATTTTGGCTTTGATTGCCTATGTTTCTGGAGTCTTTTCCAAGAAGAATTTGCCTATCCCAATGTCTTGCAGGGTTTCCACAATGTTCTCTCGTAATTTGATGGTATTGGGTCATAGGTTTAGGTCTTTGATCTATTTGGTGTGGATTTTTGTATAAGGTGTAGATTGAAAATCTCTCTCGTGAAAACGAAATTTTAAGGAAGAGTCAAAATGAAACTCAGAAACTAGTAGAACAGGAAAGTGTTATAGTGAAGAGAAATCAAAATGAAATGAAGAGCTCAATAGATCAAATGACAAACACATTAGAAAGCCTTAAAAACAGAATGGGTGAAGCAGAAGAGAGAATATCAGACTTAGAAGATAGAGCACAGGAAAACATACAGTCAAACCAAAGAAAAGAAGAGGAAATTAGAAACCTAAAAAATATTGTTGGGAATCTACAGGATACTATTAAAAAAACCAACATTCGAGTTCTAGGAGTTCCTGAAGGCATGGAGAGAGAGAAAGGATTGGAAGGCCTTTTTAGTGAGATACTAGCAGAGAACTTTCCAGGTTTGGAGAAGGACAGAGATATCCTAGTACAGGAAGCTCATAGAACCCCCAATAAACATGACCAAAAGAGATCCTCACCACGACACGTGGTAATTAAACTTACCACAGTGAAACATAAAGAAAAGATCCTAAAATGTGCAAGAGAGAAACGTCAGATTACTCTCAGAGGATCTCCAATCAGACTCACAGCTGACTTCTCATCAGAAACCCTACAAGCTAGGAGGGAATGGCGAGACATAGCACAGGTGCTAAGAGAGAAAAATTGCCAGCCCAGAATATTATATCCTGCCAAGCTCTCATTTGTGAATGAAGGTGAAATAAAGACCTTTCATAGCAAACAGAAATTGAAAGACTTTGTGGCCACTCGTCCGGCCCTGCAAAAGATACTTAAAGATGTGCTACACTCAGAAACACAGAAACACGGCCATCAATATGAAAGAAGGGAAAGGAAGAACACCTACCAGTAAAAGAGCATGGGAAGCTCAAAGCATATACTAGAAAATATCTCCGGGAAAACGGCAGGGCAAAGTCACTATGTATCAATAGTCACATTGAACATTAATGGTCTGAATTCTTCAGTTAAAAGACACCGTTTAGCTGACTGGCTCACAGAACACAACCCAACTATTTGTTGCCTACAAGAAACACATCTCTCTAACAAAGAGGCATGCAGACTGAAAGTGAAAGGTTGGAAAAAGATATTCCATGCCAACAGAAACCAAAAAAAAGCAGGTGTAGCCATATTAATATCAGACAAAATAAACTTTAATACAAAAACTGTTAAGAGAGACAAAGAGGGACACTATATAATGATTAAGGGTTCAATTCAACAGGAAGATGTAACTATTATAAATGTATATGCACCTAATTACAGGGCACCGGTCTATTTAAAAGATATGTTAAGGGACTTAAAGGGAGATTTAGATTCCAATACAATAGTACTGGGGGACTTCAATACTCCACTCTCAGAAATAGACAGATCATCTGGACAGAAGATCAACAAGGAAACAGCAGATTTAATTGACACTATTGCCCAAATGGATCTAACAGATATCTACAGAACTTTCAACCCTACATCTACAGACTTCACATTCTTCTCAGCAGCGCATGGAACCTTCTCTAGGATTGACCACATACTAGGCCATAAAGCAAGTCTCAGCAAATTTAAAAGAATTAGAATCATACCATGCAGCTTCTCAGACCACAGCGGGATGAAGCTGGAAATTAGCAACTCAGGAAACCCCAGAAAGTATGCAAACACATGGAGACTGAACAACATGCTCCTGAATGAACACTGGGTCATTCAAGAAAGGCAGAGGTCTTATTTCGTACTTCTGCATGTTGAGATCCAGTTTTCCTAGCCCCATTTGTTGAAGAAACTATATTTGCTCCAGGGATTGATTTTTGCTTCTTTGTCAAAGATAAATTGGTTGTAGATGTGTAGATTAATTTCTATTGTTTCTATTCTGATCCATTGGTCTACATGTCTGTTTTTGTGCCAGTACCAGGCTGATTTATTATAACTGCTCTGTAGTATGTCTTGAAATCTGGTATTGTGATGCCTCCAGATTTGTTTTTGTTTTTTAGCATCATTTTTTCTAGGTATGAAAAGAATATTTTTGGTATTTTGATTGGGATTGCATTGAATTTGTAGATTGCTTTTGGTAGTATGGACATTTTGTTGATATTGATTCTTCTAATCCATAAACATGGAAGATTTTTTAACTTTTTTGCGTCTTACTCTATTTCTTTAATACTTTGTAATGTTATCATAGAAATCTTTCACATCTTTGGTTAAATTTATTCCAGGGTATTTTTTTGTGTGTGTGAATTTGATTGATCTTAGAAGTTCTTTCTCAGCTCTGGCATTGTCTGAGTATTCAAAGGCTATTGATTTTTTGTGTGTTGATTTTATATCCTACTACTTTACCAAATTATTTTATAAGTTCTAATTGACTATTAGTGGAGTCTTTTGGATCCACTATATATAGAATCGTATGATGTACAAGCAAGGATATTTTAACTTCCTCCTTCCTAATCTGTATCCCTTTGATTTCTTTTTCTTGCCTAATGGCTCTGGCTAACACTTCCAGGACTATATAGAATAGCAGTGGTGAGAGAGGGCATCCCTGTCTGGTTCTAGATCTTAGTGGAAGTAACTCCATTCAATAAGATGTTAGCTGTAGTTTGTCATAGATCATCTTGATGATGTTGAGGAATGTTCCTTGTATAATCAATTTGCTTAAAATTTTCATCATGAAAGGATGTTGTATTTTATCAAATGCTTTCTCCATATCAGTTGAGATAACCATATGCTTTTATTCTTTAGTTTGTTGATGTGATATATCACATTGATTGACTTGCACATGTTGAACCATCCCTGCATACTAGGGATAAATCCCACTTGGTCAGAGTGCATGATCTTTCTGATGTATTGTTGGATTTGATTGGCTAGTATTTAGTTGAGGATTTTTACATCTGTGTTCATCAGGGAAGTTGGTCTATAGTTCTCTTACTCTGTTGCTTCTTTGCCTGGTTTAGGAAGTAAGGTAATGCTGGCTACATAGAAAGAGTTTGGGGGTATATGGTCTTTTCTTTGTTGGGAGGGGATTTGTTACTGATTTAATCTCTGCCTTGGTTATTGGTCTGTTTAAGTGTTCTATGTCTTCAATACTCAATTTTTATAGATTGTATGTGTCCAGGAATCTATCCATTTCTTTCAGATTTCCTTATTTGTGGGCATACAGCTCTTTGTAGTAATTTCTGATAATTCGTCTAATTCTGTGGTGTTTGTTGTTTCATTTCCTTTTTCATCTCTGATTTTATTTATTCGGGCCTTCGTCTTTTTTTTTTTTTTTGGTTATTTGTGCCAAATGTGTGTCAATTTTGTTTATTTTTTCAAAAAAAAAGCTCTCCATTTCACTGATCTTTAGTATTTTTGTTTCAATTTTATTCATTTCTTCTCTAATTTTAATTATTTCTTTTCTCCTATTTAATTTGGGTTTGTTTTGTTGTTTTTCTAGGTTCTTGAGATGCATTGATAGCTCATTTATTTGGTGATTTTCTAATTTCTTGATGTAGGCACCAACTACTATAAACTATCCTCTTAACATTGCTTTTGCTATATCCCATAAGTTTGGTATGTTGCATTGTCTTCTTCATTTGTTTCCAGAATTTTTTTTTCTCTTTTGTTTTCTTCTGTGACCCACTGTTCATTCAGGAGCATGTTGTTCAGTCTCCATGTGTTTCCATATGTTCTAGAGATTCTTGAGTTGTTGATTTCCAGCTTCAATCCATTGTGATTAGAGAAGATGCATGGTGTGATTTTGATTTTTTTAAATGTGCTGAGACTTCCTTCAGCAAATCTTAAATGATCCCTCACCTCTGCCCTGGGGTTGAGGGTCACTTTCTGAAAACCCTCGTTTTGCAGGAAGTAGTTGGGTAGAGTTGAGAGTACCATTCTACATGGATTCAGTGTGGGTACCACTCTGCCTCTGAGTCCACATCATCTCTTGGAGCCTAATTTTCTTGTTTGTGAAAGGGGATTGGCTGGCAGTAAGGTGTGTCTAACAGAGTTGCTGTGGGTAGGATAACCCTATAAAGTGTCATTTGCCTGCAGACGCTTCTGAGAGTGAATGGGGACCCTATTTCATAACCTGTTGTGGCATGTTTGTTGGCTTAGACTATCCTGGGAGAATAAGGGTGTGTGGATTAATTAAAGTGATGCTGTGCAGTGGGAACCCTAAAGAGAGGGTTTTTACAAATTATTTGTCTTGTTTTAATAACAAGAAGACTAGGGCTAATATGTGTGGAAAGATGTTGAGGTAGAATGAGCTGTTTTCTAGACTTGGAAGCCTATTTGAGTCCTGGTGACAAGATGCCTACTCACTACCTAGTCAGTCTTTGTGTTGGACCTGTGAGGGGTGTGCCAGACCCTGTGCTAGGGAAACAGAAGCAGGGGTGGGTTGGGTTGGAGACTAATATAGATGAATACCCTGCTCTTCTGCTGTGACCACTGACATCCGCATCACTGCTTCAAACAGCTTTTCATCATAGACAAAACCATTCAGGAATGAATGAATCTCAGTTCGGGGAAATGAACTTCATTATTGTCTGCTCCCTACACCTCCACCTCCCTCCCTTTCTACACCATCCCCAAGTATAGCTCACTCCATGTCATGGGGAGGGTCTGTGGTTTGGTGAGCTGGACCCCTCCCTCTGGGTCTCTGAATATGGCTGATTTCTATTAAAAGCCATGGCTCCCTCTTCCTGCACTGCCTGCAAATGTGCCTGGTTACCTGCGTGCAGGTTATTTGCCTGCAGGGTGGGGAAGGAAGGTAATAAGGTTTTGACATGCAAATTGAGCAGAATTACTGTGAAATCACCCATTGATGGCCTGCTATTTCCAGCAGCATCCTGTTGGCTACAGATCCCTTATTATATCCCTGAAAATCTGGCTAGTGCCTCCTCTTGGTTGGGATTAAGGGAGCCATGGGACCCTGACTCTGCTGGGCTTTGACTAGAGTGAAGCAGGAGCAGCGTCTGTGTTTTACAGATATGAAGTCACCCAGTCCTTGAGTAGAGGAGCAAGGATATGGCATCTCCCCGCTCCCGGCCACCCGCCACCATTTGTCCTTGTGTGTGTGCGTTTTCAGGAAGCTGAGCCCCTCTTCCTGGGCCTGTGCTTCCTCAGCTGTGTGGATGGGAGCAGTGTTTGGAGAATGAGGTGCTGCCCTGCCTGGCCAGGCTGTCCCAGAGTGCTGGCCATCCTCCCTTCCAGCCGCACTGGGCTGCCCTAGGCAGGGGATGGCAGAGCCTGGTTCTCTGAGGCTGAAAGATCCGACTCACGTGTGGTCTCCATAGGCAAAGGTCCTGCCTTCAGACCTCTGTGATCCTCTCTGTGGGAGAAGGAGGGTCCTTCTGTAGAGTCTGAGCAAAGAGTGGACCCGGGAGGGGCTCTGGGCCTTGCACTGAGATCTGAGGCAAAAGTGTAGTAGCTGATATTTTTGGGAATCAATAACAGTCTAATGATTTCTACTGAGCTATGGGATACACGCAGAACATAACACAAGCATGTATGTGGTAGGAGATTGCATTCTTTGTATTGGAGGTGAAATGCACATAACATAAAATCGGAGGGGGCGGAGCCAAGATGGCGGAATAGTGAGGGCGCGCACCGATAGTCCGGGAAAATTTAGTTTAATAAAAGGGGAGTTACGGTAGCCTCAGAAAAAAGAACCAGGAAAATATTGCAGACAAAACTCTTCTGGATCCAGTGGGCGTGAATCGGAGGACCTACTGGGAGAACAAGGTCGCCCACTGCGCGCGAAAGCCGAGCCGCAGGACCGAGCCGCGGGACTGAGCCGCGGAAGCCGAGCCGCGGGACTGAGCTGCGCAAGCTGCAGGGTCTGCGCGCAAGTGCTCGAAGGGGAGTGCAACAGCGGGGAGACTTGGGACGTCCAGGGCTCCGAGTCCACACATCGGCGTTGGAAGGGGAGCAGACCTGCGTGGAGAGCGTGGGAGCCCACAGTTCGGGACACCAGCGGCAGACTCAACACACCAGCGCTGGAACGCGAGGTGAGCCGAACCTCAATAACCCGAGACACCGGCAGGCAAGCGGAGAGAGGAGACTAGAGGGAACGACCCCCGGGGTGGCGGGGACTTCACCAAGCTAACTGGAAGAGAGAGAGAGGGAAAAAAAAAAAAGGTGACTGGTACGGACACGGGTTTCTCTCTCTCCGCTCACCTCTCAAGGGCGAGCAAGACAAAGAGCAGGTGCCATCTTGGACATACGTCATAAGCAGAGCGACCTCAGGTCTGCACCGGCCCTGAGCCTAGCAGTAAAACCTGACTCTGGGTGGGGCGAATTAACAGGAGATTAGGACCTAGTAAATTTATGGTGCTACTGAACTGAGACTGTGAAAAAAGAGACAGTGGGGGAGAGAACTCACGGAATTCACGTGAGCACTCTCCAGAGACGCTACAATTCCGTAACTTTGGCAACCCAGTGGGAGACTGAAGGAGAATTTGAGCCCACTCTAAGGGCCGAACAGATTCCCTGTATGGTCCTTGGGAAAGAGCTTCTGATCTCTGGCTCCTGTGGGTATATCATTTGCCTGCTAACTACCTCCAACTTCGTTCAGCTGTGCAGAATAACTTCCCTTTTGAATCAAAAAAAAGAGAGAGAGAGAGAGAGAGAGAGGTTTACCACGCCTAACCTGGGAGTGTCACCTTTGGCACACCAAACAGAGCTCTCAGGCCACACCCATCTCAAGCCCTAAGGCTCCATCAAAAACAGATAGTCCACTTAATCTAGAGTCATAGTATAACAAGAAAAAGCACCACAGTGAAGAAACCAAATATCTCCAATATGACAAATAACAAACGCAAAAACCAAGGTAATAAAAACAAGGAAGTCACCATGAAGCCCTCAAATGAAAAAGACACCCCAATTCAAGATTATGAGGATGATGACATAGAAGAAATGCAAGAAGCAGATCTCAAAAAATTGATAAGAACATTAAGAAGTTCTCAAAAACAAATTCTTGAACTACAGAAATCCTTAATGGACAAGATAGAAAATCTCTCTCGTGAAAATGAAATATTAAGGAGGAATCAAAATGAAACGAAACAACTAGTACAACAGGAAACTGGGATAGTGACTGAAGTGAAGAATTCAATAGATCAAATGAAAAACACAATAGAGAGCCTTACAAACAGAATGGGAGAAGCAGAAGAGAGAATATCAGACTTAGAAGACAGAGAACAGGAAAGGATACAGTCAGACCAAAGAAAAGACGAGGAAATTAGAAATCTAAAACATATTGTCGGGAATCTTCAGGATACTATTAAAAAACCCAACATTCGGGTTCTAGGAGTTCCTGAAGGCATGGAGAGGGAGAAAGGATTAGAAGGCCTTTTTAGTGAGATATTAGCAGAAAATTTCCCAGGTTTGGAGAAGGACAGAGAAATCCTAGTACAGGAAGCTCACAGAACCCCTAATAAACACGACCAAAAGAGACCCTCACCACGACACGTTGTAATTAAACTCTCCACAGTGAAACATAAAGAAAAGATCCTAAAATGTGCAAGAGAGAAACGTCAGATTACTCTCAGAGGATCTCCAATCAGACTCACAGCTGACTTCTCATCAGAAACTCTACAAGCTAGGAGGGAATGGCGAGATATAGCCCAGGTACTAAGAGAGAACAACTGCCAGCCCAGAATATTATATCCTGCAAAGCTATCATTTGTGAATGAAGGTGAAATAAAGACTTTTCATAACAAACAGAAATTGAAAGAATTTGTTGCCACTCGTCCAGCCCTGCAAAAGATGCTTAAAGATGTGTTACACACAGAAACAAAGAAACACGGTCATCAATATGAAAGAAGGTAAAGGAAGGAAACCAAGGAAGGAAAGCTCACAGCAAAAGATCACAGGGAATTCAAAGCATATATTAGAACTTATCTTTGGCAAATGGCAGGGCAAAGTTACCACTTATCATTAGTCACATTGAACGTGAATGGCCTGAACTGTCCAGTTAAAAGACACCGTTTGGCTGATTGGGTTAAAAAACAAAACCCATCTATTTTCTGCTTACAAGAAACACATCTTTCCAACAAAGATCCATACAGGCTGAAAGTGAAAGGCTGGAAAAAGATATACCATGCCAACAGAAATGAAAAAAGAGCAGGCGTAGCCATCTTAATATCAGACACCATAAACTTTACCACAAAAACCGTTAAGAGAGACAAAGAGGGACACTACATAATGATTAAGGGATCAATTCAACAGGAAGATATAACAATTATCAATGTATATGCACCTAACTACAGGGCACCGGTTTATCTAAAAGACTTGTTAACGGACTTAAAGGGAGACTTAGACCCCAATACAATAGTACTGGGGGACTTCAATACTCCACTCTCAGAAATAGACAGATCAATAGGACAGAAGATCAACAAGGATACAGTAGATTTAAACGACACTATAGCCCAAATGGATCTAACAGATATATACAGAACTTTCAATCCTACAGCTAAAGATTATACATTCTTCTCAGCAGTACATGGAACCTTCTCTAGGATTGACCACATACTAGGCCATAAAGCAAGTCTCAGCAAATTCAAAAGAATTAGAATCATACCATGCAGCTCCTCAGACCATAAAGGAATGAAGTTGGAAATTAGCAACTCAGGAATCCCTAGAGCATACGCAAACACATGGAGATTGAACAACATGCTCCTGAATGAACAATGGGTCATAGAAGAAATCAAAAGAGAAATCAAAAACTTTCTGGAAGTAAATGAGGATAACAGCACAATATACCAAAACTTATGGGACGCAGCAAAAGCAGTGTTAAGAGGAAAGTTTATATCAATAGGTGCCTACATCAAGAAATTGGAAAGGCACCAAATAGATGAGCTTTCTATTCACCTCAAGGATCTAGAAAACCTACAGCAAACCAGACCCAAATCTAGTAGGAGAAGAGAAATAATTAAAATCAGAGAAGAAATCAACAGGATTGAATCAAGAAAAACATTACAAAAAATCAGCCAAACGAGGAGCTGGTTTTTTGAAAAAATAAACAAAATTGACACCCCATTGGCCCAACTAACTAAAAAAAGAAGAGAAAAGACCCAAATCAATAAAATCAGAGATGAAAAAGGAAATGTAACAACAGACACCACAGAAATAAAAAGAATCATCAGAAATTACTACAAGGACTTGTATGCCAGCAAACAGGGAAACCTATCAGAAATGGATAGATTCCTGGACACATGCAACCTACCTAAATTGAACCAGGAAGACATCGAAAACCTAAACAGACCCATAACTGAGACAGAAATTGAAACAGTAATAAAGGCCCTCCCAACAAAGAAAAGCCCAGGACCAGATGGATTCACTGCTGAATTCTACCAGACATTTAAAGAAGAACTAACTCCAATTCTTCTCAAACTATTCAGAACAATTGAAGAAGAGGGAATCCTCCCAAATTCTTTCTATGAAGCCAGCATCACCTTAATTCCTAAGCCGGGAAAAGATGCAGCACTGAAAGAGAATTACAGACCAATATCCCTGATGAACATAGATGCAAAAATCCTCAATAAAATCTGACCAATAGAATGCAACAACACATCAGAAAGATCATCCACCCAGACCAAGTGGGATTTATCCCTGGTATGCAGGGATGGTTTAATGTGCGCAAGACAATCAATGTGATACACCACATTAACAGACTGCAGAAGAAAAACCATATGATTCTCTCAATAGATGCCGAGAAAGCATTTGATAAAATACAACACCCGTTCATGATGAAAACTCTAAGCAAACTGGGTTTGGAAGGAACATTCCTCAATACAATCAAAGCAATCTATGAAAAACCCACAGCCAACATCCTATTGAATGGGGAAAAGTTGGAAGCATTTCCACTGAGATCTGGGACCAGACAGGGATGTCCACTCTCACCACTGCTATTCAATATAGTTCTGGAGGTTCTAGCCAGAGCTATTAGACAAGAAAAAGAAATTAAAGGGATACAAATTGGGAAGGAAGAACTCCAACTATCCCTCTTTGCAGATGACATGATTCTTTATTTAGGGGACCCAAAGAACTCTACCAAGAGACTATTGGAACTCATAGAAGAGTTTGGCAAAGTAGCAGGGTATAAAATCAATGCACAAAAATCAACAGCCTTTGTATACACAGACAATGCCATGGCTGAGGAAGAACTTCTAAGATCAATCCCATTCACAATAGCTACAAAAACAATCAAATACCTTGGAATAAACTTAACCAAGGACGTTAAAGATCTCTACGATGAAAATTACAAAACCTTAAAGAAAGAAATAGAAGAGGATACCAAGAAATGGAAAAATCTTCCATGCTCATGGATTGGAAGAATCAATATCATCAAAATGTCCATTCTCCCAAAAGCAATTTATAGATTCAATGCAATACCAATCAAGATACCGAAGACCTTCTTCTCAGATCTGGAAAAATTGGTGCTGAAATTTATATGGAGGCACAAGAGACCTCGAATAGCTAAAGCAATCTTGTACAACAAAAACAAAGCCGGAGGAATCACAATACCAGATTTCAGGACATACTACAGGGCAGTTGTAATCAAAACAGCATGGTACTGGTACAGAAACAGATGGATAGACCAATGGAACAGAATTGAAATACCAGAAATCAACCCAAACATCTACAGCCAACTTATATTTGATCAAGGATCTAAAACTAATTCCTTGAGCAAGGACAGTCTATTCAATAAATGGTGCTGGGAAAATTGGATTTCCATGTGCAGAATCATGAAGCAAGACCCCTACCTTACACCTTACACAAAAATCCACTCAACATGGATTAAAGACCTAAATCTACGACCTGACACCATCAAGTTATTAGAGAACATTGGAGAAACCCTTCAAGATATTGGCACAGGCAAAGAGTTTCTGGAAAAGACCCGGGAGGCACAGGCAGTCAAAGCCAAAATTAACTATTGGGATTGCATCAAATTGAGAAGTTTCTGTACTGCAAAAGAAACAGTCAGGAGAGTGAAGAGACAACCATCAGAATGGGAAAAAATATTTGCAAACTATGCAACAGATAAAGGGTTAATAACCAGAATCTACAAAGAGATCAAGAAACTCCACAAAAACAAAACCAACAACCCAATTAAGAGATGGGCCAAGGACCTCAATAGACATTTTTCAAAAGAGGAAATCCAAATGGCCAACAGGCACATGAAAAAATGTTCAAGGTCATTAGCAATCAGAGAAATGCAAATCAAAACCACAATGAGGTTCCACCTCACCCCGGTTAGAATGGCTCACATTCAGAAATCTACCAACAACAGATGCTGGCGAGGATGTGGGGAAAAAGGGACACTAACCCACTGTTGGTGGGAATGCAAACTGGTCAAGCCACTATGGAAGTCAGTCTGGAGATTCCTCAGAAACCTGAAGATAACCCTACCGTTCGACCCAGCCATCCCACTCCTTGGAATTTACCCAAAGGAATTTAAATTGGCAAACAAAAAAGCGGTCTGCAGCCTAATGTTTATTGCAGCTCAATTCACAATAGCTAAGACCTGGAACCAACCTAAATGCCCATCAACGGTAGACTGGATAAAGAAATTATGGGATATGTACTCTTTAGAATACTATACCGCAGTAAGAAACAACGAAATCCAGTCATTTGCAACAAAATGGAGGAATCTGGAACACATCATGCTGAGTGAAATAAGCCAGTCCCAAAGGGACAAATACCATATGTTCTCCCTGATCGGTGACAACTGACTGAACACCAAAAAGGAAACCTGTTGAAGTGGAATGGACACTATGGGAAACGGTGACTTGATCAGCATAGCCCTGACTGTTAATGAACAACTTAATACATTATCCCTCTTAGTAGTTTTTTTGTCTGTTCTACTTAATATGACTGGTTTAATTCTGTAATTAATACACAGTTATTCTTAAGTGTTGAAATTTAACTGAAATGTGATCCCTGTTAAACATAAGAGTAGGAATAAGAGAGGGAAGAGATATATAATTTGGGACATGCTCAAGCTGACTTGCCCCAAATGGTAGAGTTAGAAACATACCAGGGGACTCCAATTTAATCCCATCAAGGTGGCATGTACCAATGCCATCTCACTAGTCCAAGTGATCAATTTCAGTTCACAATTGATCATAATGAAAGGACTAAGAGTCAAAGGGAGCACATAAGCAAGTCTAGTACCTGCTAACACTAACCGATAGAATAAATAAAGGGGAGAGTGATCCAACATGGGAAGTGAGATACTCAGCAGACTCATAGAATGGCAGATGCCCTAAATAGCACTCTGGCCTCAGAATCAGCCCTAAAGGCATTCAGATCTGGCTGAAAAGCCCATGAGAGTATTTCAGGCATGGAAAGCCAAGACACTCTGGCAAAAGATCTCTGTGAGTGAGATCTCAGTGGAAAGAACAGGTCTTCAAAGAAGGAGGTACCTTTCTCTGAAGGGAGGAGAGAACCTCCACTTTGACTATGACCTTGTCTAAACAAGATAAGAGTCGGAGAACTCAGAGGGCTTCCATAGCCTTGGAAACTCATGACTGGAGCATAGGGAGATTACTGATGCCATAGACAGGAGTGTCAATTGGTAAAGTCAACAATAGGAGTCACTGTGCACTTACTCCTCATGTAGGATCTCTGTCCTTAATGTGCTGTGCATTGAGATTTAATGCTATAACGAGTACTCAAATAATATATTTCACTTTGTGTTTCTATGGGGGTGCAAACTGTTGAAATCTTTACTTAATGCATACTAAACTGATCCTCTGTAAAAAAAAAAAAAAAAAAAGAAAAGAAAAGAAAAGAAAAGAAACTATCAACTATCAACTCCCAACTTGACTCTCACTGGGATTAAACATGACAATAGGTCTGATCTGATTTCATCATCATTAAAAAAAAATCATCTATTATTTTTCACTTTATGTTTCTGTGTGGGAGCAAACTGTTGAAATCCTTACTTAATGTATACTAAGCTGATCTTCTGTATATTAAGATAATCGAAAATGAATCTTGATGTGAATGGAAGGGGAGAGGGAGTGGGAAAGGGGAGGGTTGTGGGTGGGAGGGACGGTATGGGGGGGAAGCCATAGTAATCCATTATTCGTACTTTGGAAATGTATATTCATTAAATAAAAGTTAAAAAAAAGATTAAAAAAAAATTTAAAAAAAAAATAAATAAATAAAATAAAAATAAAAATAGAAAAAAAAAACATAAAATCGGCCATTTTGTTGTGTTCAGTTTATTTACATTTAGCACCTGTTGTACAACCATCCTCTCTACTTAATTACCAGACATTTTCATCACTCCATAAGGAAACTGGTACTGTGTTTTTTTTTTTTCTTAAGTCCATAGGAAGGTATGCAGAACTACACAGCATCACAGTTACAAACTTCATGCACTTCATAATTTCAACTTGAGGAACATGGTGATTCTTCTCACTGTGCCTGCCCTCCCAACCATACTCTCACCCCTCTTCCTTCTCTCCCTCTTATTCCCACTCTTATTTTTTACTAAGATCTATTTTCAATTAACTTTATACACGAATGATTAACTCTATGTTAAGAGTTCAACAAATAGTATGAAAAAAAAATCCCTGTTCCTTGACAGTCAAGACAAGGGCTGTTCAAGTCATTGCTTCTCAAAGTGTCAATTTCATTTCTACAGATAGCCCTTTAGGTGCTCTCTTGGGTATCACAGGTCAAGGAGAACATATGGTATTTGTCCTTTTGGGACTGGCTTATTTCACTAAGTATGATGTTTTCCAGATTCATCCACTTTTTTGCAAATGACTGGATTTCATTTTTTTTAACCACTGGGTAGTATTCCATGGTGTACACATCCCATAATTTCTTTATCCAGTCTTCACTTGATGGGCATTTGGGTTGATTCCATGTCTTAGCTATTGTGAACTGAGCTGCAATAAACATGAGGGTGCAGATAAGTCTTTCATATGCTGATTTCATTTCCCTTGGGTAAATTCCCAGGAGTGGGATGGCTGGATCTGTGGTAGGACTATATTCAGATTTCTGAGGTGTCTCCATACTGTCTTCCACAGTGGCTGTACCGGTTTACATTCCCACCACCAGTGGATTAGGGTACCTTTCCCCCACATCCTCACCAGCATTTCTTGTTTGTTGATTTCTATATGAGAACCATACTAACTGAATAGTGACGTGAAACCTCATTGTGGTTTAGATTGTCATTTCCCTGAAGGCTAGTGGTCCTGAGCTTTTTTTCATGTGTCTATCTACCATCTGGATTTCCTCTTTTGAAAAATGTCTGTGAAGTCCTTCGCCCATTTCTTCACTGGGTTGTTTGTTTTGTTGTTGAGTTTCTTGACCTCTTTATGTATTCTGATTATTAATCCTTTATCAGTTGTATAGTTTTCAATAAATTCTCCCATTCTGTCCTTGCCTCTTCACTTTCCTGAGTGTTTCTTTTGCATTTCAGAAGCTTCTCAATTTGATGTAATCTCATTTGTTAATTTTGGCTTTGATTGCTTGTGCCTCTGGGGTCTTTTCCAAGAACTCTTTGCCTGTGCCAATGTTCTCATAATTTGATGGTATTGGGTCATAGATTTAGGCCTTTAATCCATTTTGAGTGGATTTTTGTGTAAGATATAGGGTAGAGATTTTGCTTCATACTGTTAGGTAGTCAGTCCCTACTCCACCCACTCCACAGTCCCAAGAAACCCAAAAACCCATTGTGTTTATGGGGCTCCCTTTCTGTACATTTCATAAGGATTGAATCACACAATGCGTACCTTTGGGTCTGAAATCTGCTTCTTTCACTTAGCGTGAGGCTCTGGAGGTCTACGCTGTGGAGTGCTTTTGCACCTGCCTGTCTGGCTCTGTTGTGTTGTGAAAAATGTCACCTATCCCAGAATCTGGCATGTGTAGGATCACAGATACTGTGCACCCTGAATCTGCCAGGGTACCCCATTCGGTTCACAGTCAGCTCAGGGGCAGGCATGACTGCCTGGCCAGGTGGATAGTGGCCCCACAACCTGAAGCAGTACATGCCCAGCTTGGGCTTGTGCCAGCTGCGTCCTTGGGCAGAGTCAAGGAAACCTGTCTGACACATTTGCACTTGGCTTCCTCGGGTGCTCTCGTTGTATGACTGAGTGAGCTCCATCCATCCTACGGTTACAGGTGTAGGGGCAGGTGTTCTTTGAAACACACACGGGTGTTGCCTGGAGGTAGAGCCGGTAACCAGACAGTCCTCTTGATCGGTCAAACTGTGGGCTGCTCTCTGGCTGTAGCAAATGGGGTCCCTGGAGACCAGGGTCCTGCAGTTCTGGGTGAGTATTGTCCCCATGTGGGAAAGTAGACAGATGAGAAGGTTACAGGGACAGGCTGTGTTCCTGTCGCCTCTGCACCACTTTGTTGACTCGATTATGATTGACTAGATTCCTTTGCTCCATGGGCCTCCATTTCCCCACTTTGAATTGTGGCACGTGGTAACTACGTATATGGATGCATCTGTAGAATGGTGCTTGCTGGGTATGCAGTAACAGCGTAGGGTGGCTGTGTTGGATGCTGGGGAGAAAGGACACACAGCCTTGCTGTGCTCTGTCCCATCTTCATACCTATCATCCCTGCTTCATCGGACTTGGCAGATCAGATGCAGCTGGGCACAGCCAAGAACACATCCCACTGCTTGATAAGGACTTTCCAACAAAGCTAAGGCCTGGTTGTCAGTCTTCTCTGTGCCTCTTTTGCCTCCTTGTATTTACTCTTCATTTTCATAGAGTCTGCCTCATGCTAGCCACTGTGCTTCACTCTGTGGATGCCTGGTCAAGCGTGTGCCATGTGCTTATGGCCCGTGGAAGAGACAACAGTTAAAGGATGCCTCACTGGTTCTCTCCCTGAGGCCACAGAGCCAGTTAGGGGCAGTGCTCACTGTCTGGTCCCTGTCTGACAACAAAGCCCATGCTGTCTGCAGGAAGCCAAGCTGTCTTTTCATGGCACAGATGGATAAACAGAGGTCCATAAACAGGAACATGCAGGACATAAACTCACTTCTGGAAAGCCTGGTGGTCAGGATTGCAACCCTGAATGCCCTTAGTCCCCTTTGCAGGATATCAGCTGAATAATTACATCAGTGTTTGAACACAGGGACTGTGCTAGGGATTTTGGATGTGATTTCAGCCATCACAGACACATGAAGAAGGTATTATTCTCATCTTGTAGATAATGAAAATGAAGGGAGCACAAAGCTGAAAAATCTGTCTAACGTTTTGTCTTTGTTAAGCAGCAGGAAATCAAAGTCTTTAGGAATCCAGGGTTTTTCTTCTTTCTGTCTCCAAAGCACAGAGATTGACAGTCCTTCATCACCCTTGAATGCCCAGTGCCAAGGATGCTATTTGGCACATCTCAGATAAACATCTGCTGCATCAATGAGATCTGTGCCCAAGGAGACCTGCATGAGCCCGAGAAAGGTCAGATACATCCCATAAGTGCCCAGACCCAAGCATTGTGACCTAACAGGGTGGAAGCTGGACAGTTTAGGTGATAGCCAAGGCCGTGCCAGGTGGTCAGAGAGCACGTGCAACCCTGGTGTGTCTGACCCTCGGTTTCCCCCTGCCCTGGAGTGTTTTTGCTTCCCCAGTGCTCTTTGCTTGGCTCAGAGAAAACATCTGCAGTGCAAACAGGGGGAGACCTTCTCCCTAAGCCAGCAGGGACCATCTCTGAGCCAGGACCCTTCTGTTCTGGGGCTCGAGATTCTTCTGGAACTCCTTCAGAAGGCCCACATCCGTGAAGGGGGCTGGAGCACAGAGATAGTGAGAGGGCTGCACAGGCACATTTATTGTGTAAGTGGAGACATTTAAATGTAGTTGATGTAACTGTAGTCTTAGCAGATAAATAGCACGGATTTGGACCATGTTTCCCTTGCAGACTCAGGCAGCACAGAACAAGGGAAGGGCATTAACTTACTACACTGACACCAGTTGATGGTTTAAAAGGACAGTGTCGAGAAGGGCAGGAAACTGAAGGTAAGTGAAGACGAAAGGAGGGACTCAAATGACTAATCATATCCGGGAAGTGAGTTGCTTCCTTCTTCCTCCTGAACGTTTTGGGCCATCGTTGGTCCACCTGGCTTCCTGCCTGTGTGTAGTGTTCAGCCTCTTGCAAACACTGCTGTTACCATGGTTGGTAGCTGCGGGCTCTAGGACACCGAGACGGGTCTCACCCTGTGTCCTCGTCAGTGACAGGAACAGGAATGCTTACGGGGGTTTCTGGTGTTGAGTGAGAGCCCATGCAGAAGAGTCAGAACATGGGCGGTGCTTGGGAGCGCTCGACATGCATGGAGATAAGCTGTCTGAGGTCACCTGCCCCATGCAAGGTGAGACACCACAGGCAGAATGATGAGTTTTGGAACCTGAAGATCTCTTCGTATTTGTACAGGGGAAGGCAGCGTAGGAACCAGTGTCGTTGGCTGTGAATTAAGCGTCAGACCAGTCTCCAGAGCCATAGTCCCATCCCAACTCTTTTTTTTTTTTTTTTTTTGACAGGCAGAGTGGACAGTGAGAGAGAGAGAGACAGAGAGAAAGGTCTTCCTTTGCCGTTGGTTCACCCTCCAATGGCCGCCGCGGCCGGCACGCTGCGGCTGGCACACTGCGCTGATCCAATGGCAGGAGCCAGGTGCTTCTCCTGGTCTCCCATGAGGGTGCAGCGCCCAAGCACTTGCACCATCCTCCACTGCACTCCTGGGCCACAGCAGAGAGCTGGTCTGGAAGAGGGGCAACCGGGACAGAATCCAGTGCCCCGACTGGGACTAGAACCTGGTATGCCGGTGCCGCAAGGCGGAGGATTAGCCTAGTGAGCCACGGTGCCGGCCCTCTATTCCAACTCTTACTTTATGATTTCTGCTACTGCCTTGCCTCCTCCCTGAGCCTCTAGCTCCTGATCTCTCAAATGGGGCCAGTGATAGTGCCTACTCCTAAAACTAAATGAGGTTGAATGAGATGATGTGGTCAATCCAATAGCCTAATTCCTGGAGCCTGGAAACTTGGGCAAATGCTGGCTCGTGAGTGTCCAGTCTGTAGCCCATGAGCTGGGGGCCAGTGTGACGTACAGACAGGATTGGTCTGCAGGGATTTCTGAGGGCTGCCAAATTCATTTCCAACCTTGATATTAGGAGATGTCCCCTGGCAAATGAGATTATTGTCTTGTTTTCAGAGAAATGTCAGGCAGCTCTGACTTTGCTAAAGGGTGACAGTCCCTGGGGCTCAGGGCTGTGTCCCCTTCGACATGGTGTGACCCAGAATATTCTGTTTACTCATGAGCCACACCTGCTGGGCTTTGATCTGCCCAGTTCCCCACTTTTTTGAATTAAAAGCCAGAAGCTCGTCTACATTGGATTGCTCATATGGGTCCCAGATACGGGTGTGCTAAGTCCTGGATTGGAACTTTCTTTCTCCTGTCACACCGTCCATCTGTTGACCCACCCATTCTTTCTGCAGGCAGTATGTGAATGCTTAGATGTGGCTTGCACTACCCTGCTCCCCGGGGCATCAGAACATGGGAGTGGCACAGAGAGACAACACAGTGGATTGACAGATAATGCAAGGGGTGGGGGCGGCGAGAAACACTAAGCCTATGCTCCGTGTGCACTATAAAGTAAATTTTGGAAGATTCCAGCCTGGGTCCACTGAAGTTACACAATCCTTAAGAATGAGTATTGAAACCTGCATAGTTGTTTCAGGAGATAGGTGCCCTTCTGCCTCTGCCCCCGGCCCCCCCTGCAGGCTGCTTCAGGGGGTGAGACTGCCGTGCACTGGGAGCACCTGGCCCCATTTATGGCCCACAACACATGCTTCCAGAGGTGGATGTTCTCAGAACAGTCTAGCTGGCATTTCCAGCTCCTTCTGCCTGGCTGGAGAGAGGGAAAGGGAGGGAGACAGAAAGGCTGGCAGGGGAGGAGCAGCCAATGGGCAGTACGGTGTCCCCTACCAGGACTCTGCTGGGCTCATCCCACCTTGCACCCCTGACCCCCTCTGCAGATGAGGACTGAGTAGCTCAGAAGTCATCAAGTTCCTTGTCAAAGGTCAGCAAACTAGAAAGTAGAGAGGGTTCATGCCCAGGTCTAAATCCAAAGCATTGCTGTTTTAAAATTTGCTTCTGCAAAATCCCAACTGAGTAGCTGGGCTCTGTGCCTTAGAGGAGAAGGTGTGGGAAGGTGAGGGAGGTGGACAGCTCATTTGGAGTGTTTCCAGTGACCCCAAGTTCCAGAAAACTCCAGCAGGTGTTGGGTGCGGGCAGCAAATACAGATTTATTCAGCTCCTGCTTTAAGATGCATTTCCCTCCCTGCTCCTCTCCAACTGCTGGTTTTCATTCACACTTTAGTGTGAATTACTCCAATTAGCTAATATCTTCACAGGTAGCAAAGTGCAATTTAGTCTTCTGGCTTGGGGTGTTCCCTAAAGCAGGCCTGGAGAAAAACACAAATCGGGAGCAGAAGCTAGATTTGAGCGTGAGGCCAGAAGTTGGCAATAGCAGTTTCCAAAAGCAGTTGCAAAGATGGGAAAGGCAAATGTTTATTCAAATGAGATGGTTAAATCCAAGCCTTACTTAAATGTGTGACATTCAATGTGTGAGGTGTTTTCCATGAATAATTCAATTCCATTCAATTAATGAGTTAGTATCAAGTCCTGGTGACTTCCCTACCCTGGGCTGCCTCCTCCTGAGCTAGGTGCTGGGTGTGATTCTAAGTCACCTGGGCAGTACTTACCTGGGGGCAGGTGGCTTTGTTATGCGGAGCTGGGGATCACAGCGGCCAGAGCGCCTTGGTTCCAGGCCAGCTTCACTCCTGATTTTGTTGTGTGACAGCCATGCTGCTTAACTTGTCTCTGCCTCATCTTTGAAATGGGGTGCTGATGGTTCCTTCAGAGCGGGGCCTGACATAGAGGGAAAGCTTGGTGAATATTAGCTAATGCTTTCCCCGCAGTACAGGCAGGATGGTGAGATTTCACAGGGACCTGTGCCTGCCCGCCAGGCTGCTTGGTTTCAAAGGGCAGCTGGCATGAGAATTCTTCTAGCATGGGAGGTCATTGGATTCAAGGAATTGGCTAGGTGGAAGCCAAGGCACAGGCTGTGCAGAGCTGCAGAGGTATGGCTGTGACGAGCTCTAGGGTTCTGGGAACAAGAGGGTCTCTGTGAAGCCAGCAGGGAGGTTGAAGTTGATGCTGGGTGGAGGACCTGAGATTGAGGCCACGTGGTTGTGGGGGTCAGCAGAAAGAGAGGCCAGTCCTGGTGGGCTTCAGAGCTCTGGGTTTTGGCCTGTAGATGGCCATGATGATATCCACAGGCAGGAAGACACTCAGTGGCAGTGACTAAGCCGGGAAGCAATCTCGTCACCTGCACTTCACCAGCTCCTGTGGCCCCAAGACCACGAACAATAAGCTCAGGGAGCAGAGGAGTGGGGCATGCTTGCAGGGAGGGAATGGGGCTGGGGGGAGGAGGCTTCCTCGCAAAAAATTCATTTTATTGGAAAAGCAGAAAGACAGACAGATGGACAGATCAACAGAGATCCTGCATCCACTGCTTCATTTCCTACATGACAGAATTGGCCAGGACTAGGCCAGGCTCACGCAAGGAACCAGGAACTCAATCCAGGTCTCCCATGTGGGTGGCAGGGACCCAAACTGCTTGAGCCATCTGCTGCTGCCTCCTGGGGTGCAGGTTTGCAGGAAGCTGGAATCAGAATCAGAAGGGAGCCTGGAGCTAACCCAGGCTCTCCAGTATACCTTGTGGGTGTTCCAAGTGATGTCTTAACCACTGCACCAAATTCCTGCCCTCAGCTCTGCTCGTAACCTTACCGTGGTGTACTGTAGGAGGAGACAGAATGGAAAAAGCCCGTGGAAATCTCACTGCCTCCTCACCTGCCTCTGCTTTTTATTATTTATTATTTTATTTTCATGCTAGAGTATTATAGCATCAGTGTGTGTGTGTGTGTGTGTGTGTGTAAAATGAACAATTGAATTCCTTGTTAGTGATCACAATAGTATTGGACTAGGAATCATTTATTTATTCACTTTTACATAAATATTTTTTCTGCACCTACTCTGTGCTGTTGGGATACAATGGTGATATGGTTGCCTGATAAAATATAGGATGCTCAATTAAATTTGAATTTCAGGCAAACAAAAATATTTAATAATTTTAGTACAAGTATGTCCTCACTGTTGCATTATTTGTGATATTATTATTGGCTAAATCTGGCAATCCTAAATGGTGAACAAGATAAGCAAACTTTATTCCACTGAGTACATGCATGCCTTAAAGAGACGGTAAATAAGAACCTAAAAATGCAGAGATAAGAGCAACATGAACATCAAGTGGGGCCTCTTTCTCCTGGCAGCCGCTTGCTAGGAACTTTGGCTTTGTGGCGGACCTGTTCAGGAAGGAACATTCTACAGGACATGGAAGAAGGGCTAGATTATTTTTTCTTCTTTTGCTGTCGTTGAGATGGTGATGAAATGCACGTATCACAAAATCCGTGATTTCATTATTTAAATACAGGAGTGTAGAAGCTTTATGTACTTCTGCGTTATTTCCACTGTGTAGTGTCAGAACGTTTTCCTCACCTCTGAAGGAAACCCCACGTATCCATGGACAGCCAGCCCCCAGCCCCCTATCAACCACTAATTTGTTTTCTGTCTCAGTGGATTTGTCTTGATCTAGATATTTCTTTTTTTTAAGATTTACTTTATTTGAAAGACAAAGCTACAGAGAGAGGTAGAGACAGAGAGAGAGAGGTCTTCTATCCGCTGGTTCACTCCCCAGATGGCCGCAACAGCAGGAGTTGCGCCGATCTGAAGCCAGGACCCAGGAGCTTCTTCTGGGTTTCCCACATGAGTGCAGGGGCCCAAGCACTTGGGCCGTCTTCTACTGCTTTCCCAGGCCATAGCAGAGAGCTGGATAGGAAGAGGAGCAGCTGGGACTAGAACCAGCACCCATATGGGATGCCAGCGCTTCAGGCCAGGGCTACGCCACAGTGCCAGCCCTGATCTAGATATTTCTTATGAATAGGCTAATTTGGGTAAATTCCAAGGAGTAGGATTGCTGGGTTGTATGGTAGGGTTATATTCAGGTTTCTGAGGAAATTAAATTGGCAAATGAAAGAGCTGTCTGCACCTCAATGTTTATTGTAGCTCAATTCACAATAGCTAAGACCTGGAATCAACCCAAATGCCCATCAGTAGTAGACTGGATAAAGAAATTATGGGATATGTACACTATAGAATACTATACAGCAGTAAAAAAAATGAAATCCAGTCATTTGCAACAGAATGCAGGAATCTGGAAAACATCATGCTGAGTGAATTAAGCCAGTCCCAAAGGGACAAATATCATACGTTCTCCCTGATCAGTGACAACTAACTGAGCACCAATAAGGAAACCTGTTGAAGTGAAATGGACACTATGAGAAGCAATGACTTGATGAGCCCTTGTCCTGACTGTCAAGGAACAGCTTAATACTTTATCGCTTTTAGTATTTTTTTTTGTTCTACTTAATACTATTGGTTGAACTCTTTAATTAACACACAATTATTCTTAGGTGTTGAAATTTAACTGAAAAGTGATCTCTGTTAAATGTAAGAGTGGGAATAAGAGAGGCAGGAGATGTACAATTTGGGACATGCTCAATCAGGCTTGCCTCAAACGGTAGAGTTAGAAACATGCCAGGGGATTCCAATTCAATCCCATCAAGGTGGCATGTACCAATGCCATCTCACTAGTCCAAGTGATCAATTTTGGTTCATAATTGATCAGAATGATGGCATTAAGAGTCAAAGAGATCACATAAACAAGACTAGTGTCTGCTAATACTAAGTGATAGAATTAAAAAGGAGAGAACAATCCAACATGGGAAGTGGGATACACAGCAGACTCATAGAATGGCAGATGTCCTAAACAGCACTCTGGCCTCAGAATCAGCCCTTAAGGCATTTGGATCTTGCTGAAGAGCCCATGAGAGTATTTTAAGCATGGAAAGCCAAGACATTCTGGCAAAAAAAAAAAAAAAAAAAAACAAAAAAACAAAAAAAAAAAAAACCTAAATTAAAGATCTCTGTGAGTGAGATCCCAGTGGAAAGAATGGGCCATCAAAGAAGGAGGTACCTTTCTCTGAAGGGAGGAGAGAGCTTCCACTTTGACTATGACCTTGTCTAAATAAGATCAGAGTTGGCAAACTCAAGAGGCTTCCGTAGCCTTGGCAACTCATGACAAGAGCCTAGGGTGATTATTGACGCCATAAACAAGAGTGTCAATTGTTAAGTCAACAACAGGAGTCACTGTGCACTTACTCCCCATGTAGGATCTCTGTCCTTAATGTGTTGTACTGTGTGAATTAACAGTATAACTAGTATTCAAAGAGTACTTTACACTTTGTGTTCCTGTGTGGGTGAAAACTGTTGAAATCTTTACTTAATATATACTAAATTGATCTTCTGTATATAAAGATAATTGAAAATGAATCTTGATGTGAATGGAATGGGAGAGGGAGTGGAAGATGGGATGGTTGCAGGTGGGAGGAAGGTTATGGAGGGAAAAAGCCACTGTAATCCAAAAGCTGTACTTTGGAAAATTATATTTATGAAATAAAAGTTAAAAAAATAGACTACTATGAGGCTTGTTCTTTTGCAACTGACTTTTTTCATTTACATAATTTGCAAGGTTCACCAGGTGTAGCATGTGTGGGACTTTCAGTCCTTTTCATGGCTGAATAATATTCCACTGCATACATATTCCAAGTGCTGTTTTACTCCTATATCTGTTTATACACATGCAATTCATTTCTAATTTTTTCTTTTGTAAATATTGCTGCTGTAAACCTGCATGTGTGAAATTTGTTTGAAGAACTGTTTTCATTTCTCTTGGGTGTACACGCAGAATTGCAATGCTGGCTCTAATGGTAATTCTTTGTTTAACTCATTGAAGAAACTTGGAATTATTTTCCCAATTGACTGCCTACTTTTATGCCCACATCAGCAATGTATTGAGGGCCCCAAATTCTCTACATCCATTCCAGTGGTGTTATTTTCATTGCTTGAAATTGTAGCTGATCTAGTGTATATATAGTGATATGTCAGTGTGCATGTGTGTGCGTGTGTGTGTGTGTGTGTAGAATAAGTTTGGGGGCAGTTTTACATTTACATCACAAGGAATAGAAGGGGCATGTAATTCACACATGCATAACCTCCCCCATTATCATTATCCCCACCATTTATCACAGGGGTTGGTCCTACATTGACATACAACTAGTAATCTAATTCATAGTTTATGTGAGGGTTCACCTTGGTGCTATTTATTCTGTGAGTTTGTGAGTTTGGATAGATGCATCACGGCACATACTCATGATTGTAGTTTTTTTGTGAGATGTATTTATTTATTTGAAAGGCAGATATATATAATATATATATATACATATACACATGTATATGCATAGAGAGAGAGAGAGAAAGGAAGAGAGAGAGAAAGAGAGAGAAAGGAAGAGAGAGAGAGAGAGAGAGAGAGAAAGGAAGAGAGAGAGAGAGAAAGAGAGAGAGAGAGAGAAATCTTCTATTCACTGGTTTACTCCCCAAATAGCTGCAGTGGCTAGGGGCACGCATGTGGGATGCCAGTGTCTCAGGTTGCTTAACCTCCTGTGCCACAGTGCAGGCCCCCTGATGCTAGTATCTTATAGTGTACATTTTCTGCCCTCAAACTCTTCTGTGTGCTGCCTCTTCATCACTGCCTTCTCTCAAACCCTTGGCAACCACTGATCTTGTTACTGTCTTCATAGGATTTCATTTCCAGAATTCCACAGAGAGTCACAGAGGGTGTAGCCTTTTCAGTTTGGCTTATTTCACATAGGAAAATGAACTTAAGATTCCTAATAGCTCATTTGTTTTTAGCCCCGCATGTTTCCTAATGTCTGGATGTATTTTCGTTTATGCATTCTCCTGCTGACTGATGATACATTGGTTGCTCCCGATTTTGGTGATTGTGAATATGCTGCTGTCAATACTGCTGTGTGCAGTGTTTTTGTGCAGATGTACATTTTCAGCTCCTTTGGGGTAGCCACCAAGGAACGCTGTTGTTGGCTCTTATGGTAAGAGGACGCTTGGTTGTATCAGAAACCAGAAAACTGTCTTCCAAAGTGGCTCAGGCACATCTGAGCTGGGTGGGTCTGCGGAACAGTAAGGAGGCTGTGTGTGTGTGGGGGGGCACATCTTAAGGGAAAGGGATTATCTATGGGACAGCAAGGAGGCAGGTCATGTTGGACTGTGTTGGCCAGTGTGAGTAGTTGGGCTTAATGTTCAAGGCACTGGGAGGCATTGGAGAGGAACAAGGCTGGACTTGTCTCTTAGAGAAGCCCCCAGCCCCTCTACTGCTGTGTGGAGAAGGGGCCCTGGAGGGTGGAGCTGGGAGAGAAGTGGAGAAGCAGCATGGAGCTAGTGGACTGTTGAGGCTGGGAGTTGAGAGTGGCAGTGGTGGAGGGCGACCTATGGCTAGTCTCTGAATAAGACTCTGGTGACAGAATGGCAGGGTGTCTGTCCTGAAGTCTTCCCTGTGGTTCCCTCTCTGCCTCCATCTTTCCCTTCCCACCCAGGCTCAACCACACACACACACACACACACACACACCCTACTTGCGGTAAACCAATGCCTGGGGGCAGGTGGCCTGGCTCCTTTTGCAGCCTCAACCCTGTTGCCGTGGAGCCTTTGCCTGTCTGGGTTCCTCATGAAATTCTGAGCCCCTGGAGATGAGTGATTGTAGCTCCCCCTGTGTGCATACTTCCCTAGGCACTGTTCCAGAAACCTGAGGCATAGTAGGCTCAATAAACAAATAAATGAACGTGGGGCTGTATCACCTCTATGCAATCAAACTTCCCAGGTGGAAGAGGAGGAGGAGGAGGTATTAGGTGCCAGATCACTGTCAGTGGAGGCACAGTCCCCTTGGGCAGGCCCTCCCAGTGTGAGACTCAGACTTCAGGCTAGGTCTACATGTGCTAAGTGGGGGGGTGTCTGTGCTCCTGTTGTGCTGGGAGCTCTGGGAGGGCTTAGAACATGTGCTCTTGGCTCATTTCTGTGTCCCCAGAACTTGATAGAGTGCCTCGTGCAGACTGTAGAGAGAACACATGGGATGAATAGACCACAGGTATCAACGGTGACAAACAGGGGAGGACAGAGTGAGCTGCAGAGCCTGGGAAGCTTCACAGAGGAGATAGATCTCTGGCGGCTGGCAGGAGAGGAGGAGGAGGGGCACCAGTGCAAGAAAGGTGACCACAGGCCCCTTGTCAGGTGTGAGGGCCCGGCCGGGTTAGAGCAGTGTTCACACCATTATGGAGCATATTTTACTGAGGGAAGAACTGGGCCAACAGACTTAACTCTTATCTTCTAAGGAATGAAACATCAGAATTCCTAAAAGAGTCACGCAGAGAGATGGGCCCTGAGATTGCCTTCCTGAACACAGTCAACTGCATCCTCCACCCCAGCCCACCTCCCAGTTATTCTTCTGATGACCTCCTGTGTTGGGCTTTGAGGATTTTAATGAGCAAAATGTTGAAGTATCCAGCGTCATGAGGTTTCAAGCATTTTTCCTCAGTTCCCTTCTTTTGGTTTTCACTGTAATTCTCTCATCCTCATATTTATATAAATAACTAGGACAGTAGAAAGATGAACAGAATTCTCAGGATCCCACCCACCCATGTGCGTGTCAGCTCACAAAATTTCTTCCTATGTGCCAGACTCCATTTCCATCTCCTTAGTCTGCACCTGTTCTCTGCTAGATACCTGTGTTTTTGCAGATGGGGAGAACTGAGGCCCAACAGTATGAAACTACTAGCCTTAAGTTTGCACTTGAGTGGCAAGCCTTGGTTTTGGCACTGGGACCAATGCATGTCTGGCTTGAAGGGCTCTGAGTTCAAAGTCCAGGAAACAAGATACTGGTTCCTTTGGGGTTCAGAGCTCTTGGGAATGAACCTAAGAGCTCACTTGGAATGGAACTGAAGGATCATCAGCCTTCGTGACATCTGGATAAATAGAGGGCTGTGCAGGAGGAGGCATTTCAGTGCTTGGGTGTAGGATGAACTTGACCTAGCCTTCAGGAAAAGGGATTATCCATGGTAGAGTGTGGAAGTGGGTCATGTTGGACCATGTTGGCCAATGAGAGTAATGGAACTTAATGTTCTAGTCCCTTGGTTGGTGGATGTGTCCAAGAAACAGCCACCCAGGTCCACACCCTCTGCCTCCTTCTCCTCATTTGGATCCCATCACCCTGGGATAATACCTTTCTATCAAGATAATGCTTGCATGTGTGTTGGTGTTGGGGACTTCCAAATTGAAACCGCTCCATCCAATTAAGGTGGGACCGATCCTGTTTCTAACAGTGAGTGGAAATGTTATTGTTTTTCCTAAATTGCTGTTCATTGAGGGCCTACTGTTATCATAAATAGAATATTAATGACAGAGCAATCACTATGAGTGTTCTCCGTGCCCCAGATATCATACTCTCTGCATTACATAGAAGTTGTTGGATTTCTCACAATGATCCTGCATGCAGGGTTATTATTGGCCCATGTTCACAGATGAGAAAATTTAGAGGCATTGGCATAAAATCAGAAACCAATGAAGGACAGAATTTGTAGCTGTGACAGTTTGGTGCCAAACTTTGTGACTTTTCCTGTACCAAAAGGCATCTCCATAACCTCCTGTGGTCTCAGTTTCCCTTCTGTGATAAGAGAGAGTTAGGATTACTCAATTCCAAAGCCCCTTTGTGAGTCTGTGAGCCGAGAACTGAAATCTCAACTAAAAGGAACCTTGCATGCTCTTCTTGGGGATGAAAATTAGTACAGCCTTTGTGGAAACCAGTAGGGAGGTTTCTCAATAAACAAAAGTGGAAGTAGCAGGTGGTCCTGCAATGCCATTGCTGGGCATATGTCCAAGGGACGGGAAACCAGTCTGTTAGAGGGACATCTGCACTCCTGTGTTTATGGCAGCAGTCACAGTAGCCAGCAAATGGAAGCAACCCAGGTGTCCATCCACTGATGCATGGGTGATGAAAATGTAACATACACACCATGGAATATTATTCAGCCATAAAAATGATGAAATACTATTATTTGCAACAATGTGGAGGGAACTAGAGATGATGTTCAGTGGAATAAGCTAAGCTCTGCAAGGCAAGTATGTGTATCACTACACGCATGGACTCTGCAGAGCTGACCTCACAGAAGTTGAGAGCAGAATGATGGTGGTTGGAGGCTGGGGAAGGTAGTGGGTGGGAAGGAGGCCAGGCTGGTTAATGGGTGCTAAGTTACAGTTAGGAAGAAGAAGTCATGGTGTTCTGTTCTAGGGACACTAGAGATGATGCACTTATATATTTCTCTGAAGAAAGGAGAACCAGAAGCAATGATTTGGAATATTCTCAACATAAGGAAATGTTAAATGCTGGAGGAGATAGACACTATATGCTGCTTAGACGTTACACAAGGCATGCATGTATCAGAGTATCATAAATAGGTACAATTTTTATGTGTCAGTCAGATATTTTTAAAAACACTTAAGAGTCCTGCCCCTGTGAGGTTTGTACCCCTGGGAGTCCTCGTGGCCTTGGAGGTGGGGCAGCCCTGCCCTACATTTGATGTTAGGCAGGGCCCAGGGAAGCCTGATTCTCCATTTCTCCTGGCTCTCGAGAGATGGCAATGACCTTGTTGAACATTGTCATTCAGGCCCCCTGTGTCTTGCCCCCACTTTACTTTTTGGCTGGAAGGTGGTTGGGCCTGGAGACTGGTGGACCTGTGGGTGCTCAGGATGGGGACACAGTGATGCAGGCTGAGTCATCTGCCCTGGTGAAGCTATGGACAGACGCTTCACAAAATCGGGCCTTGCCCTGCCGTAGCCGGGGCACAGAGTGCAGCCGTAGCCAGAGTGCAGCCCTGCCTTGCAGGTGGGGTCCTTGTGTCTGGCATTCATCTCCTCCCCTGTTTATGTTGTGGCCTTAGGAATGATACACAGAATCCTCCAGAAGTGACCACTGCCTCCCCTAGTGCTGGGATGCTGGCTCCCTCTGAGGCATCCTTAGACAAGGAGGATGCTATGCATCTCCCTTCCCCTTGCTCCACACACCCAGGAAGAACGGAGCTCAGGACTGAGTTACAACTAACAGGGGTAAAATTATTTCCATCTGCAGTCCTAAGCAGTGGCTGGTGCTGGTGCCCAAGGACACTGAGGGATGAACACTCAGCTCACCCTTTCATTCTCTTGATTTTGTCTCTTGTTCCTTCTCCTGTTTGTCATCTGTTATTCCATACCGGTTCCCTACCAGGTTTCTTGCTAAACCTGGTAACTGTCTCTTTTAGTAATGGAGCTCGTGGTGTAGCATGACACGGTCTAGATTATTTTGGCCTGTACATGGCGAGGAAGGAGCTTGCATTGAATGGACATCGCCATTCAACAAAGACACCCTGGACTGCTGGATAGGGCATTAAAGAATGGGGCTCATCAGGAATAGAGGTGAAAGTTGGGACTGACACCAGTGCAGATAACAGTTGGAGCAAAGCCCAGGAAGGTTCAGAGGAGGTGGAGTGTTTTTCTGAGGGCATTTGGAGAGGTTTTGTTGAGGATGGTGGTAGCACAGTGAGACAAGGCAGGCTCCAGGGTTGGAAGCACCTGGCTTCATGCCAAGGGTCCAGGTGCACTTGGGCTGGTGCCGGGCTGCACCTGCTGCAGAGATGGGTCTGTTTGGGTGACGTCACACAGAGTGTAACCGGATAGCTGTGGTCCAGTGGAGATTCTTCTCTCAGATGGCTTTGTGACACTTCCAAAGCCACCCAGAATGTTCTGTATTTCCAGGCTCCAAAGAGGGGCAGTGCTGTGTGATTCCCGAGTTCCTTTTAAGGTCTAAAGTTCTGGGATCTTGATGACACTTTGTTTGTGGCCACTTCCTTTCATGTCCCCATAGTATTAGGGAATGTCATTATTTATCTTGTTGATCTGTTGGGGTTTATAATCAGATCAAATCAAGATGTGAAAACTTTGGCCACTGGGAATGCAAGCATCACTAGACTAGAATTTGTGGCACAAGGTCCCAAGGCACTTGCCCTGTGACTGAGGGCATACCGTCTCCTGCCTGCCTGGGCCTCACATGTTTTAATCTGTGTGATGAGGGATGAACAAAATGAGCATAGGGTCCGTGAGTCCCTGCGCTTTGACATATGAGGCATTAGTGCTTTTGTACAGTGCTGAGAGCTCAAGGGTTAAGCAGACACTGCTGATGTTAAGCCCACTGACGTCTCCATGTGATTCAACTCAAATTGGGTGAGCTGCCGTTCCGCAGAGGGAATGCTCCTGAAACATTTATAGCCATTAATGAATGCAGAACCTTAAAATTAGATAGTGTGATATTCATAGACTCTCAAGACTGTCAGGAAGCAGAGAGCACGTCTACTCAAGGCTTCAGCCCAAAGCAGGAATCCCCTCTTTAGCTTCAGGGGCAGACTTGACATCTGCTCACACCCTTCCAGGGCCAGAGAACCAGTGCCTCGGAAGGCGGTGCGTCTATTATGTCTCTGCTGAGTTATTTCTGGCAAACCTCCCCAGCCTTAATGTGTGTGCGAGGTGCTGTTATCACCTCCCTGTGCTCCGTTCCTGTAGAAGGGGTGATGCAGCTTCTGAGCCTTAATCTGAACCCAGCCTCCTTGGCTGTGGCTGGACACCCAGGGTGCCTCTGCCAAGCATGAGGTGCTGGGCCCTGGGATCTTCACGTTGCAGGGGTCTGGGCCCCCCTCACCCTCTTGCTGGCTCACCTCACCTTCCAGGTAGGTCTCCTTTGGGTGTTAAAGCTCATCTTTGTTATGCAAAAGTTTTATTGCATAAGATGTACATTATCATCATTATTATTCTAATGTTAGCATCATCCACTGTGTTAGTCAGCTTTTCATTACCATGATGGAACACCTCGGAGTATGTGAGAAGGCAACTACAAGGAGAAAAGGGTTTTTTTAGCTCATAGTTTTGGAGTTCCAAGTTCAAGGTGGACCCCATGGGTTCGGCCACCTGGTGAGGCTGGGGGGCAGTGGGGAATGTGCAGGGAGGGCGGTTGTGGTAAGCCAGGAAGCAGAGAGAGTGACAGAGCCCATCTTGGCTTTGGTAACCAGCCCTCTGGGGAGAACTAGCTTTTGAGGGCTCGGGCCTCTCACCCAAGCACCTCCCACTAGGCCCACCTCCTGAACAACATAACTGCATCAGGTTTTTACCCTCTTGGTATTGTTAATGTACGACTTTGAGATTTGAAGTACTGTATGCGTTTGGGAGAAGGCTCACGTTGAAACCATTGCATTCGCTATTCATTTATTTTTAAGATTTATTTGTTTATTTAAAAAGCAGCGTTACAGAGAGAGACAGACAGACAGAAGCAGATATAGAGAGAAATCTTCCATCCCTGGTTCACTCCCTCAGATGACCCCAGTGGCTGGAGCTGGGCTGATCTGAAGCCAGGAGCTTCTTCTAGGTCTTCCATGTGGGTGCAAGGACCCAAGCACTTGAGCCATCCTCCACTGCTCTTTCAAGTGCATTAGCAGGGAGCTAAATTGGAAGTGGGGCAGCCAGGACTCAAACTCGTGTCCATATGGAATGCAGGCGCCTCAGGTGGTGGCTTTACCCGCTACACCACAGTGCTAGCACCAGCGTTCCCTATTTATTGAGCAGAACAAAGTGCAGATATTTGTGTCAGTCTTCCAAAGAGTAAAGCTCTGTTGAGTTGATGTTACCATTACTGGCCACAGACCTGGAACCTGGAACTTGGGAAAGTGGTCAGGACACAGTCTTGAAGCGCCGCCCTGTCCATGATTCCACACTGCCTCTCCAAGAGGCAAACTTGCCAAGGTGCTTTGTGTTTTCGCATGTGCACAAGCACTGTGCACTGAGGTGTCTGTTCTGTGCATGTGTCTCTGCCGGTGGGAGGGAAGATGAATTGCCACCCGCCCACCGTGGCGCTGGGCATCTCAACAAGTGGCACTGGAGTTCCCAGCATTGGCATTGGCACAGAGAGGCCCGTGCCCAAGAGCTGCAAAGGAAGCTGGCACTGGCTGGCACTTTCTTTGCGTAGCTTCCTTACTGCTGGTGCTTGAAGGCCTCTGCCTGAGTTTATGACTCAGTTCTCCTTTATGAGGCTGCGCCGTCCTAAGTGCCTACATTTTAAAATGCTACCTGAGACAAGGAGGGATACAGCAGCCCTGGGAACACGGGAAGCTGTGTGGGGGGTGCTCCTGTTTGTGTTGTCTTGACACGTGAACAAACGAGCAAACATGCACTGCTCATTTTGATTTCCACACTGGAGGAAAGAGTGCTTTGGAACCCCAGGGGTCTGCAAACTGGGCGCTGTCTTTGCTGTGATGAGTGAGCATCAGAGATGTGAGTCCTGGCCTTCCCTTGTCCTCCTCCCTGGAGGCCCTGGGGCAACTCACAGCCTGTCTGTGTGTAGGTAACTCATCCAGGGGCGGGGCCGTCATATCTCTTGCCGTCGCCATGAAATTGTCTTCTGGTTCACCTGATTGTCATAGCAGTTTGCGCTTACTAAGCTGTCATTATATGCTATCTCAGTTGGAGAAACTGAGTCACGGGCAGATGAAGTTCTTTTGCTGAGATCATAGAGCTCCCGAGGGGTTGGCCTCTGAACAACCTGGGTTGGCCAGGCCCCACAGTCACCTCCTGTAGGCGTTGTAACCCGCCCTGTGCATCCTGATGTCACGGAACAGATCCCATGGGCTCTTCCCTGGCTGTGTGTCTGATGGCCTAAGGACTTTGGCTCAGTAGCCCCATGTCCCTGGCTCTCCGACGGTTCTAGGTGTTTGATCCCAGCAGGCTGAACATGGGAGCTCCTTCGTGAGATGAAACCCCCCCACCCATGGCTGGCAAGGTGCACCCACTCTGCCATGGCCGTCGAGGTGCACCCACTCTGCCCATGGCCGGTGAGGTGCACCCACTCTGCCCATGGCTGGTGAGGTGCACCCACTCTGCCCATGGCTGGTGAGGTGCACCCACACTCTGCCCATGGCTGGCAAGGTATACCCACTCTGCCCATGGTTGGTGAGGTGCACCCTCTCTGCCCATGGCTGGTGAGGTGCACCCACTCTGCCCATGGCTGGCGAGGTGCACCCACTCTGCCCATGACTGGTAAGGTGCACCTTCTCTGCCCATGGCTGGTGAGGTACACTTTCTCTGCCCATGGCCGGCAAGGTGCACCCACTCTGCCCATGGCTGGCGAGGTGCACCCACTCTGCCCATGGCTGGTGAGGTACACCCACTCCGCCCATGACTGGCAAGGTGCACCCACTCCGCCCATGGCTGGCAAGGTGCACCCACTCTGCCCATGGCTGGCGAGGTGTACCCACTCTGCCCATGGCTGGCGAGGTGTACCCACTCTGCCCATGGCTGGCGAGGTGTACCCACTCTGCCCATGGCTGGCAAGGACACCCCCTTTGGGTTGGTCCTCAGCTGTGGTCCTGGGAGGATGTGGACACTGAGGCTCAGAATGTTATATGACTGAAATCCACCCAGGGTTGGGAATCATTGGAACCTGGGTTAGCCAGGGAGGAAGACCTCCTCCTGGGGGACCCGCCATCCTCAATGAAGAAGCTCTAGTTTTCTTTACAAATGGCATAGTTTGCCTGGAACACGGAGCAGAGCTCTCTGCAGTGACCCACCAGTCAGCAAACTGGAATCCCTGCCCTCCGCAGAACTGGGGCGTGTTTGCGGGAAGGGTGGTGCTGAGGGCAGGGATGAGAGCGACTGCAGCTGCCTCTCCCTGACACCGCACGGGAGGCAGCATGCGGATGGGGTGTCCCGGGTTCCAGTGTGCTGCTCCAGTGAAAGGCTGGGTGATGAGTGAGGATGCCCTTTCTGTGCTCACTGTGCTCCCCTTAGGTGGGGGGCCCTCTCCCCGAGCCCCCACCCCGCCCCCACCGTCCTGTCCACAGGCTTTGATTCTGTGATCTACCCTCTTTAGAGCACCTTGATGTTCTGTGCCCTTTTCATAAACTGTATGCTGATGTATATTAAGGTCAACTCACATTTTATTCTTTAATTTTTCAAAGATCACACACTTTGAATCTTGAAGTTTTAAAGAAAAATTACATTTTAAGAGAAAATATGTTTGCAAAAGGATTTTCCCCACAATGTCTAATGAGATCTTGGAATCATGGTATTTTCTAAAATAGTTCTGTTCTAAAAATATATTTATTCTGAAATTCATAGTTACATGGAGAGAGGGAGAGAGTTCTTCCATTTGCTGGTTCAACACACACACACCCCTGCCCCTCCCAGATGGCTTGAATGGCTAGGGCTGGGCCAAGCTGCAACCAGGAGCCAGGAGCTTCTTCCAGGTCTCCCATGTGGGTGATAGGGGCCTAAACACTTGGGCCATCTTCTACTGCTTTTCCCAGGCCATTAGCAGGGAGCTGGATCAGCAGTGGAGCAGCAGGGACATGAACTGGCACCCAAACAGGATGCCGGCTTCACAGGTCAGCTTTATCCACTATGCTGCAAAGCTGACCTCATCCAAAATAGTTTTTTAAAAAATTATTTTATTTAATTGAAAGTCATAGTTACAAAGAGAGGGAAAGACCGAGAGAGAGAGAGAGAGATCTTCTATCTACTGGTTCACTTTCCAGATGACCACAATGACCAATGCTGAGCCGGGAGGCAGGAGCTTCATCTGGTTCTCCTGTATGGGTGGCAGGGGCCCAAACACTTGGGCTGTCTTCCGCTGCTTTTCCCAGGCCATTAGCAGGGAGCTGGATCAGAAGTGGAGCAGCCGGGACACGAAATGGTGCCCATATGGGATGCCAGCGTCACAGGCGGCTGCTTAATCTGCTGTGCTTCAGCACTGGCATCCCAAAATAGTTTTAATATTTTTGTCAGGTTTCCACAGAGGCAACTAAGGATGCTGTAAAACATGTTAGAAAGTGTCAATGACTAATTAAACATTTTAGCCATATTGTAATGAAGAAAACAAATTATTTATTCAAGGTCAACTGATGTGGAGCCCAGATTCCTAGGGACCCCAGAACCTCTGGAGCTAAGAAGGGGGCCTGTTGTTTGGCTCTTTTGAATCTCTGCCAACTCCATTGGAGGCCAAAGGAGACGTAGTAATTGTTAATGCTGAGCTGATACGCAGTTGCCAACTGGAGCTTCCCGGTAGCCTGCAGGGAGTCCTAATGCACTGTGTTTTCCTTGGTGCGTGTTGAGATGAGTGGTGGACAGATCCCGTGTTGGACACCTGGAGGAGGCCGACTGTAGCGTGGGTACAACCGTGGGGAGGGTGAAGCACTGTGACTTGAGAGTTAAGAATTCCACGGAGTGTAAAATGCCTCTTGACTCTTTTGAGGGCAAAGGGGAGCTACTCAAGAGGTCGAGGAAGCCTTAGGCAGGAACTGCTTGCTGCCCTGGGGAGGCCAGTGTAGCAAAAGGCTGGAGGCTGCTCAGAAGGTGCGGAGGCCAGCACAGAGCAGTGGGAGTAACCCAGGTAAGAGGATGGGGACCCACGCTCCCCCAGGGGTGGCTTTCGAGATGGAGAGAAGAGGTTGGACTAGAGGAACTAAACCTGGGGAGAAGTGGCGACTAGTGATCTTTGAGAGGAGGGAGAGGGAGGACTGAAGCGTGGCCCATGCAACGGAGTGGGTAGATGTAGAGAATCTTCTACAGCTCTAGGGACCCTCCAGATGTCTCCATTGCAAGAAAGAGGTCACCTCCTGGCCCTGTTTCTTGGGGTGGAGGAGCTTCCCATTTTGGGAACAGAGGACAGAGTTGCTCTCTGGACAGGAATTTGCACTGATATTCCTGGACTGAGGCATGGCAGAGGCCTCCTCACCTTAGGGGGAAGGTATGCGTGGGACCCGAGTACCCAGACCGTCCTCCCCTGAGCCTTCAGCTTCTCACTGTGGTCGCCATTGTTCACTATTTCTCAGTGTTGGGACCTTTCAAGACTGAGTTCTGTTCTTCAGCTCCGTATGCTCAGCACCTGGACACCCAGCCCTTAGGAAATGCATGTTTGCACGGAGCAACTCAGAGCCACAGCGAGTGTAGACGAGTGATGGCCATCACTAGAGCTCTGGTTGGCGCTGGCTGGAGTAGGGTGTTAGTGTGATGCCTGTGGAATGTGTGGGATGTGGGTGCCTGTGGCATCTGTGTGTATATTGTGGGTCAGTGTGTTGGTTGTGGGTGTTGTACATGTGCATGTTGGGTGTGTCTGTTGGGTACGTGTCATGGTCATCTTGTGTGTGAACGGTGTATGTTGTATGTGTTGGTGCATCTGTGTTATCCATGTCTGTGTTCATGTGAGTGTTGGCTGTATGAGTGTGGCACAGTGTGTTTGGTGTGCATCATGTGTCTGTTGTGTGTATCTGTCATGTGTACATTCTAATAAATCAATGTGCCAGACTTCACACACTTTCTCTACTGGCTATGATGACAACCTGATGGGGTCAGAGCTCTTAATATTCTCCCTGTGGCCATGGGGAAACCAAGGAATAGAAAATGTTAAACAATGAGTCCCTGCTTAAAGGGACCGAGCTAACCCAGGTCTGGCAAATTTCAAAATCCTAATCTTTAAGCCAGTTATTCCTTTTTAAAAAGATTTATTTATTTATTTAGAATGTCATAGTTATAGAGAAAGAAGGACAGAGATCTTCCATCCACTGCCTCACTCCCCAAATGGCCACAGTGACCAGTGCTGGGCCAGTCCAGAGCCAGGATCCAGGAGCTTCATCTGGGTCTCTCATGTGAGTGGCAGAAGCCCAATCACTTGAGTCACCTCCTGCTGCTTTTCCCAGGCCATTGGCAGGGAGCTGGATGGGAAACGGAGCAGCCGGGACACAAACCAGAGCCCATGTGGGATACCAGCGTCGCAGGTGGTGGTTTTACCTGCTATGCCACAATGCTGGCCCCCTAAGCCACTTATTCTTGACTGAGTATTTGTGTCAGAGCTCCATGGAGGATTTGTGAAAACACAGATTCTTGACTGTTGTCTCTGGACTCCCTGGTTTAAGAGTCTGGAGTGAGACTCAAGGTTTTGCTTTGCTGGCAAAGCGATGCCGACACTGCTGGTCTGAGGACTGCACCTGAGAGCCAGCCTGCTACGTGTCCTCTCTCCAGTCCCCAGGTGGGAGGAACACAGAAAAGGGCTGGGAGCATGGCAAATACTGATGGATTGCTGGACAAAAATTGGATCAAGGACAGTTACCAGCAAAACAACGTGGAGCTTTCAATCTGATGTTTTCTGTGTGAGCTCATCTTCCTCACTGAATCACCGGGGGTCTGTTACAATGAATCACATGCTAGTGAAGAGGAAGAAGCAGCTTCCCACCAAGAAGCTGTGTGTGTTACCGGTTCCTGTTAGTCCTGAACAGCAGGATGCCAAGGTGCATCTTCCAAGGAGAAAACAGTATTCTGTATTATATTCTCCATGCAGCAAACATGTTTTTCCGTGAAGTATTAATTCCCCAGGAAAAACCTGCCTTGGTCATCCTGACAGTAAGTGCTGGTGTTGGAAGACAAAATTCTTTGGGCCTCTCTGTCAGCAATCTTCCTGTGAATGGCATCCATGTCCCACCATGTGGATGGGGGTCACATCTGCCTACCTCTGAGGGTTTTTGATGATTGCGTGAAATCATATATGGAACTAACTCCCTTGAGCAGGGTTCGGCCCGTCTGGGCCAGCGACAGTAGAGTTTGTGTTCTTGGCTTCCCTGTGTCCCTCTTCCCATGGGGGCTCCTTCCTTGGATCCAAGCTCCAGATGGGGACCAGGGATCACTGAGATGGCCACCATGGGCAAGAGTCGCGGCTCTACCCTCTGCAGTTTCTTTGAGGACCGAGGCTGAGTTGGGTGGTGAGGCAATGGGGTTGGTGGGTTCTGGCCTCGCCTGGTTCCTGTGTGCACCTCGATAGCACTCCTTTAGAGACATGAGTTTTCAGTGCTCTGCGTGAGCCTTCCCAGGTTTGTCAGACTGAAATTCCATCTTGCAGTATTTATAGAGGGCTGGTTCCTCGGATCTGCTGCAGTTTAATTTGGAATGCGGCCTTCTGAGACGTTTTCCCAGAAGGAGCCCTTGCCAGCGTTGGTTGGGATGTAGCATTAAGAGCTAGCTACTTCCTGGTTGTGCTCACGTGCCCAGCATGTCCGCATTACCTGCAGTGAGGTTGGGCCCTGAACCATAGCAATACCCTGGCCCCTGGTCTGAAGGCAGAAAGAGGAGCGGCTTTAAAAGGAGATCTCAGCGCCAGTCACTACTGCCAGCCGGGAGAGCCCAAATGCTCCCTTACTGTCCTCCTCCTCCTCCTCTGCACTCAACCTCTTCCCTCCCCTCCAGGAGTTCATAGCAACTGTGAGAGACCTTACCACCCATCCTGTTGGGAATCCTACTGCTAGCTGGGTTGTGCCCATTACACATTGTGGTAAGCCGAGGCTTGGAGCAAGGGAGGAGACTGAGCAGAGAACTTCCCGCTAGAATGTTCTACAGTGGGAAGGTGGCTCCAGGAAAGAGCCTCTCTGTTTTTTCCTTATCTTAAAAATGAGGCAAGAATCTTTATGTCAGCATTCTCGTTGGAGAAAAATTAGGCAGTGCGTACAGTACACTTTATGTAATGTCCGGAATATAGTAGACACTGAGGACAGGTTGTTTGCCCTTTCTTCAAACCTGGTCTCTACGTGATTTCACATTTCTGCCTGTTACCAGTCCTCATATTACGGATGAGGGCGCAGAGGATGAGAGGAGCTCAGTGACTGGTTCAGATCACAAGCAAGGATTCTTGTGCCCTCGGCCAGCAAAGATGTGCTCCTAGCTGGAGAGTGGTGCTGCCTCCACCTATGGCAGATAGGAGAGGGCAGTGGAGCTTCGGAGTGAGCACTCCTGGTCTGAGTCCCAGCCATCCCAGGGGTGAGCTGCAAGACATCACGCCATTGACCTCCTCTCTCAGTGTCTTTCTATGGAAGGCACCCCAAGTGGTGCCCCCCAGTGGACACACGGTGCTCCTGCT
This sequence comes from Oryctolagus cuniculus, assembly GCF_051225735.1. Lineage (NCBI taxonomy): Eukaryota > Metazoa > Chordata > Mammalia > Lagomorpha > Leporidae > Oryctolagus > Oryctolagus cuniculus. Next base: position 164,406,833 of record NC_142872.1, on the reverse strand, counting down.
GGTCCCCTAGGTCACACATTCTTGTCCATTCGAGCACTGTGTGGCTTCTGTCATAGCAACCAGGCTTTCAGTACTTTGACACTGTCATCTCCAGCAGTGAACTTCTCTCTTGTTTTCCAGGTAATGAACCAAAAGGATCATGTCTGAAGTACAAGGAACGGTTGAGTTTTCTGTAGAGCTGCATAAATTTTATAATGTGGATCTCTTTCAGAGAGGGTGAGTATGCTTCACAATTTTTAATTGTTAACATTTATTTACTTGAGAGGCAGAGTGGCAGAGAGAGAGAGAGCGAGAGCGAGAGAGACAGGGAGAGAGAAGGGGTCTTCAGAAGGTTCAAGGAAAATGCATATTATGAAAAAGGGGGACTTAAAAATTTTTGGCAACAAAATAAAACATCTTTAATTCAATTTACCTTGACTTTCTGAACTTCCTATGTGCATAGATACGCACGCATACATATACAACTTGTAGGGATGGACATTTGTCGTAATGGTTAAGATGTGTGAGAGGCTTAGGTTTGAGTTTTGATTCTGCTCCTGCTTCCAGCTTTTTGAAAATGCGCACCCTCTCAGGTGACAGGTGCTGGTTCAAGTTTTTTGGTCCTATCTGTCTATCTATCTAACCCCCTTCCCCAGAAGCAGGTAGATTGGTAAGTGCAGGTTATAGGAAATTTGGGATTAATAAAGAAAGGATTTTCATTGTTTTTCCTGGAAAGTGTAAACATTGGGTGCATCTGAACAGGGACTGCATTGTCGGAGGCTAGAAGATGCTAGCGTTGCCTTCCCTCTTCTCTTCTTTCGCTACACACAATTCTAGATGAAAGTGGACTTGTGGGAAATGCAGCTCTCATGCAAAGGTGTCTGTGTGCTCAGAACTCGCTGGGCCATCTGTCCCTCACTGCATGTGTGACGCTTGTGCCTGCATCCGTCAAATACTGAGGTTGTTGGTCTTACAAACAAGTTGCCCCTTAAAGTGTGCAGTTAAGGGGCTGGCGCCGTGGCTCACTTGGTTAATCCTCTGCTTGCGGCGCCAGCATCCCATATGGGCACCAGGTGCTAGTCCCGGTTGCTCCTCTCCCAGTCCAGCTCTCTGCTGTGGCCCGGGAGGGCAGTGGAGGATGGCCCAGGTCCTGGGACCCTGCACCCGCATGGGAGACCAGGAGGAAGCACCTGGCTCCTGGCTTTGTATCGGCATAGCTCCGGCTGTAGCGGCCATTTGGGGAGTGAACCAACGGAAGGAAGACCTTTCTCTCTGTCTCTCTCTCTCTCACTGTGTAACTCTGTCAAATAAATGAAACAAATGTGCAGTTAAAATAGATTTGCTCCCTTTTCCTAGGATGTACATTTAATTTGTCATTTTGTATGTGTGATTGCAGTAAGTTCTCAGGATAGACTTTCTGCTGAGGGTCACTCTTAGGTAACAGAGGTGTGAAGTGGTTCCATAGAGTGTCTGAACACAGCCTAGAAATACGTGTACTTGGTGGCTGCTGTTGCTCTCTCCACATGAATATGTTATGTGCCTAAGTTAACAGAGCAAATATGTATCCAAAGCAAGAAGCATCGAGTAGTTTGCTTTTGCTGTGTAACCAATTATCCTTAGACTTAGTGGCATAAAACGGCAACGCCCATGATTCTGAGGTTATGCGATTCGGAATGGGCCCAGCTAGATGGTGCTGGTGGTTGCACCAGGTGTGGCTGATCTCAGCTGTGCTTGCTCAGAGCTCTGGGGCCCTGGGCTGGGGAGGCCGTGGTTCCTTCCTTGTAGTTTTATCCTCCAGCAGGTCAGCCTGGGCTTGATGCGTGGCAGCTAGGTGTCTACCTCCTGAAGCTTTGGAACTTGCATGGGGTTTTTTAAAATTCAGTCCATTGGCCAAAGAAAGGTATAGAAACAGAATCCATCTTCTGATGGAAGAGGAAGAATCCAAACCCATTTTTATGGTTTAGCACTAAGGTTAGACTCCAGTTTCCAAAGGGTAGTTCTGAAATGAATGATGCAGGGCCTCTTGTATGCGCTCAATTTTAAATAAGTGTACAATTCAGTGGGCTGAGTGGTTCAGGTAGGTGACCTGAGCCAGGCAGTGAGAGGAATAGGAAGTGATTCTGGGACCAGCTCCCTGTTCCAGGGAGAAGACACTTGAGGTGTATAGGTCAGGATTCAGGGACTGGGCTTTAATGAGGCGAAGCTCTGTGCAACCTTCTGGGAGCCCAAGTGCTGTTGGTCCATCTGTCCTCATTTGATCAGGAGTGGTTGCTATAGTGATGAGAGAGCCCTGGACTTGGCATCAGGATTCCTGAGTCCAGGCTGTGCTCCTGCTTCTGGGAGCCTATGGCATTCATTCTCTGTTGCTCCTCAGGCTCCACACTTGCAAGAAAAGGAAGCAGTTTTGATAATATGGGGTCTGCTCATTATCCCCTTTTTATAACCAATCTGAGAAGCAAGCAGTACTACCTGGTTACTTGGGATCCAGGAAATAGAGCAGACCACAGCATTGCAAAGTGGGGTGTGGGTGCTGAGGCTAAAACTTTCTTACCCAAAATGTTGTATTATTTTCTGTTACTTAAATCTGGTCTCCAAAATGGGCCGTGTTCTTCCCATTGTGTACAAAATAGACAGCAGGATGTGGGACAAAAAATATTGGAACTTCAGTTTACAATTGAGTACGCCAAAAAAGAACAAATTCAAACATGACTGGTAACTAGAATCAGGGTTGACCTTGACAACCTTGCTGCGTCTGTGTGCTGAACAGTCATGAGTCCCACTCAGTAACTGAGCTCTCAGGAACGGGGAGACGCCCACAGCATAAGCAGACTGATGTCACCCTTGTGTTGCAAGACACTGCAGTTTGCGACTGGCCAGGTGTGCACATTTACAAGTTGTCTCTAGTTTCAACTACACAACCCTTGCAGAGCCCTAAGGGAATCTTGAAGGCAATGTTGATCATGGAAGAAGAGTGGACTCTAAGAAATGCCAGGAACAGGGTCATCACACTGATCAGATCCAACAATAAGTAGGGCAAGACATGTGGATGTACTTGAAAAGTATTTGAGGTATAGATTTTAAGCAGAATTATTCATAACATGCATCATCTGAACTCTATATTGGGCCTTGAGGTGTTGACTGGGTCTTGCATGAAATCATCATTAGCAAAACATTTCAAATTGATACATCCAGAACATGAATAGAGCCATGTGGAGTTATCAAGGAAGCTGTGAAGTGTGGATAGCATGACCTTTTCTGAAAGCCTGTGACACTCTTCTTTCTAGGTGCGAGTTTTTACGAGGCATCTTATTTAGGTATGCCCAGTGATACAGTCTTATATTGAAGTAGACTAAACACTATATATATATATATAGAACATATATATAATATATATATAGTAAGAACAAAAAGGCTATGCATTCCATTCATATATAAAATGTTTATTTCTAAAACATGGATTGGTGTATTATTCTTTTTGCATAAAAGACCCTTTTCTTTTTCTTTCTTTCTTTTTTTTTTTTTTTACAAACAGAGTGGACAGTGAGAGAGACAGAGAGAAAGGTCTTCCTTTTCCGTTGGTTCACCCTCCAATGGCCGCTGCAGCCAGCGTGCTGCGCTGATCCAAAGCCAGGAGCCAGGTGCTTCTCCTGGTCTCCCATGCGGGTGCAGGGGCCCAAGTACTTGGGCCATCCTCCACTGCACTTCCTGGCCACAGCAGAGAGCTGGATAGGAAGAGGGGCAACTGGGACAGAATCCGGCACCCCGACTGGGACTAGAACCTGGTCTGCCAGTGCTTCAGGTGGAGGATTAGCCTATAGAGCTGTGGCGCCGGCCTATAAAAGACCCTTTTCTATATTTAAATGCATATCCTATGATAATAGAATCATACATGGACATAGTTATAAATAAATATACATATATTTGAATTGCGTGTTTAAAAATGTCGGTACTGATAAGCTCACAGATCATTAACGGTTAGAGACCACATTGGTCTGAGCATCTAGCTGTTCATGCTAGTTTTGAGGAGTGTGCGCGTTCAGGCACACGCTTCAGATGTGGATGAGGATTTCGTCTTGTGATTGAACATGCTCGAGAATGGACTTCATGCAGCTACTTCTGTGGACAGGCTTCAGCAAGGCTTAGGTAAGGAATCAGACCTCTCTGGGGAATGCAGCGAGTTCTAAGGTCTCCGATGTCTGATGAGAAATAAGACATTGAAGTTGATATCCACCAGCCCCCTGGATTCTGCCTTCTGGAAACTGTGGGCAGGCTGGGCATGATGCCAGCCAGGATTCTGCATCTGCATTCACCGGGGGAGTCGCTGAGAGCATGACCCCTGATGCGCAAGTGCTAAAGATTTTTCCGCTCTGAATCCCACAGGACACATGCTGAGAGTGAAATGTAATTACTTTACCCAGCAAGTGCTCCACAGAGAAGGATGTCTTCCATCAGAGCCTGGGAGCAATATGGGGCTCTTGGGGTAGCTTGTGAGGGAGAAAGAGTGATCTCCTGATGTTAGAACAGAGAAGAAGTGTAGGGTGTGGGGAATCTGTTTGGTTGCAAGGCTTATGTCAAACGTGTGCTTCTCTGTAGGGTCCCTGGAGCACCAGAATTAGGGTCAGCGATTGCAAGAGAGGAGGCGTCCTCTTCCTCAGACAGTGTCTGACAGCGGTCACCCCATTCCACCTGGGTTCTCAGGTGATGAGAAATGCCCTTTGTCCCTCCACCTTGGGGCCCCCAGCTCATTGTTCCTTTGAGATTTTATGAGATGCTTTGTTGGAAACACATGGACACAAGACTCAGAATATTACCTGAGAATTTGCCGTGACCAGTGAATGTCTTGTTTTCAGCATGCTTGTATCTGTGGATGTCTTTTCTATTCCCAGAATGCACATTGCCTTTGGGTGCTGTTTTCTCTGTGCACAGAATCAAGTTGCATTTACCCAAAGTCTGTGTTGGCTGAGGCAACTTATCAAAGGGAAAGCATTTCCTCCAGCCAGTCAACTAGCATCAGGAGGCATCACCTCTGTCTTCAGCAGTGAGACGTGCTGACAACAAGGCCGGGACACAGAAGTTCTGAGGACCTGAACTTTAGGGTCAGACCTGAATGAGAAGCCCATCAGGACCTCAGAGGACTTGGAAAAGCCAGCATTGTCTGACTGTAAAATGGTGACAACAAAGCCTACATTGGGGTGACCTGAAGCATTACGGCATTATTTAGTGTGTGTATGGTTCCTTGTATTTAGTAGCTGCCATCCTCATTGTCACCACAACTAGGACAATGTCACCTCCAATCTGTCCTTAACACTCCCCATGGCGCTGTTAACCAAAAGGGTTGGTGTGACCTCCTCATTTTCCTGATGAAATACTTCCCAGGTTCCTTTTGCTCTCAGTCCTCAGCCTAATGCTCAAAACCTGTGTGTTTTAAACTTCTTCATCTTAATGTTTGTGTTCAGGCCATTCTTGGCCTTCATGCCCATGGTATCAGCCTCCAAAATTCTATGCTATGCAAGTTCTAATTGAAATGCAACCTCCTCTCCAAACCATGTCAGTAGTTCCATCGGCTGTATGCAGCTCATGTTTTATGGATCCCTGTCTCTGAGCTGTCTACTCACACATTCATTACTGTAGACCATAGTAAGCATACACATTGCATTTGGCTCTGGAGACACTGAGATGGAAAGATAGAGCCCCTGCCTTGAAGGTGTTTACCAGCTAAAGAGGCAGTCAGAAACGCAAAACACGACCATGATGTGTGTATGCATGATGCTTTCAGTCACGGAGACAGGCATGGGCTGCTAGCAAGAGACTCAGAAAGGGGAATCCGGTCTGTCGGCAGAGTCGGGGCGGGCATCCTGGAGTAAAATCACAACACGGCTGTCACCTTAGGATGGGTGGGAGTCAGCTGTGCAGAAGACCTGGACAGGGTCTAAACAGCAGGGGCAGAGTGAGTTAGGGGTGGTATCAGGAAACAGAGCCCACCTGAGAGACCAAAGACAGCCACTGACAGCTGAAGGGGAGGGATTAGAGGCTATGATGATTTCTGTGTTTGTTTATGTTACTGGTGGGTGCATAGTGTTTTGTTAGACTTGAGGTTATGGAGACACTATTGTCCACTGCCACATACTTTCTTAGACTGCGGAAGAGGCCGGCGCCGCGGCTCACTAGGCTAATCTTCCGCCTTGCGGTGCCGGCACACCGGGTTCTAGTCCCGGTCGCTCCTCTTCCAGGCCAGCTCTCTGCTGTGGCCAGGGAGTGCAGTGGAGGATGGCCCAAGTGCTTGGGCCCTGCACGCCATGGGAGACCAGGAGAAGCACCTGGCTCCTGCCTTTGGATCAGCGCGGTGCGCCGGCTGCAGCGCGCCAGCCGCGGCGGCCATTGGAGGGTGAACCAAAGGAAAAAGGAAGACCTTTCTCTCTGTCTCTCTCTCTCACTGTCCACTCTGCCTGTCAAAAAAATAATAAAAATAAAAGAAAGAAAAAAAAAGACTGCAGAATAAGGAACTGCTTAAAAGAATGAAAGAATGTTGGCATTGTTGCTTGTGGCTTTGTCTTCTCTTCAGTGAATGCAAGCTCCTGAGAGTGAGGATCTCGTCTATGAGACTTAGTATTGCCATGCCACGCATGAGCCTGGCACGTGGAGGAGACCAATCACAGCTTATGTTTGCTTGGCTCGATGTCACTCTTTCTTCTTTCAAAATGTCAGTTGTGGAGGGGCTGTATGGATCTCTGCTGAATGATGTTAATGGAGAGAGGATTCCCAAGTCCTCAAGTCCTATTGAAATCAGTGCTCCTCAGAGTTTGTCCCTTGGGTGACCAGCAACACCATCACCTGAGGGCTTGTTAGAGGCCCGTGTTCCACCTTGGGCTCAGACCTACTGAGACAGTGTTTGTGCTGGGTCAGGGGGTCTGGGTTTAACATGTTCTCCCGCTTGATCCTGGCTGAGAAGCACAGGAAGGGCTGCTGAAAGAGCTGCTGTGACAATCTGATTCCTGGTTGTGTAGTTCAGTTGTCCAGGGAACTGAATTCTGCCCCGCAGATAAATTAGACAAAAAATTCCCACATTTGGTCCTTGATGTCACCACTTATTAAAGCTCTAAGGTAAGTCCAGGTTGCAGATGGCTGGATTACGATGAAGTGAAGATTTTGTGGGGCTGGTGTTGTGGCCTGGAGTCTTAAGCTGCCACCTGCATTGCTGACTCCTCATGTGAGCGCTGAGCTGAGTCCCAGCTGCTCCAGTTTTGATCCCACTCCTTGCTGATGATCATGGGAAAGCAGCAGAAGATAGTCCAAGTGCCTGGGCCCCTGCTTCCCGCATGGGAGACCTGGATGGAGTCCCAGGCTCCTGGTTTGGGCCTGGCCCAGGCCCAGCCATTGCAGCTATTTGAGAAGTGAACCAGGAGATAGAAGATCTCTGTCTGTCTCTCTGACTTTCTCACTCTGTAACTCTGACTTTCAGGTAAATGAAACTAAATCTTAAAAACATTTCTCATGCCAAGTAATTTCAGCCTTTCTTTGTTTTCTTTGGAAATGAGACCCTGTCTGTTCTTCCCCCGTTAGGGCTCATCCCATTTTTCACGTCCCTCTGCTGTAGATATTGTGTGTTAGTTTCCTGTTTGTTCTCAGGGTAAGAAAACAGTTCTTATTTTATACACAGCATTTTCTCATAGGATCATGCTTTATAAATAAACAATTAATTATAAAGCCTGTTAGTGCACGTTTGTGAATCATCAGTGCATCCATAGCCAACTTGTATCTGAGTAAGAGAGCATGCAGCGTCATCTATAATATTGTTATCTGAGAAGGAGCTGACATACATCCTAGAAAATGAATTCAAATTGGGTTTTCAATCTTAATTCAGACAGAACTTTAAACTCAAATGATTTTCCTTGAAGTATTTCATCATTTGCAGCTCTGATCAGATTCCTCTCCTGTCTTTCCTCCACCTACTTTCTACTGTCTCGGCTAAAGAGTTCTGGTCGGAAATTCTAGATGAGTTCACTGGAAAGTTCTGTCCCCGTTCATGGCTTAGTCTTCCAAAAAGGGCCTGCTCCAATCTGAGGCTGAAGTTCAAATGCTCGTGCTCATGCAAGGATGGCGATTCCCTTGGAATGAGCCCACCTGTCTTTTCTCTACTGAAGTGAGAACAATCGTGTCATAGGTCACACGATGCCTGCAAAAAATGCCAACTTGTGTTTCTGCCCGATGCTTCCCATCTCTGCCTAATGCCCAGTGACAGCCAGCTCCCCTGTGAAATTAGCTAACTCGCCCTGAGGTGCCTTAATAGACTCAGAAATACGATTATTGTTGCTTACCACAGAGATCAATTGATTGATTTGTCTGGTTCTGCCAGAAATCATCCATTTGTTTTTTCTTTTTTCCTTCTTTTACTTACACATGTTGAGCTCCTTTCCATTCCTTCCCACATATGTGGAAGGGGGTGGAGATCATAGATGTGGGGGAGCTTGTTGTATAGGACAGAGCGATGAGCAGGGTGGTGGAGCCAGAGGTGAGCCTGGGGGGTGAGCACTGCCGGGGTTTGCCAGCCACGCATTCACGTAGGCAGAATTGACCGGAGGTAGGGCTTGGATATGCTTCACAAGTGACAGCATTCTGGTCCCATGACTTTCCAGTTGTGCAAACCAATGTGATCCCATTAGTGCATTTAAGCCACTTTGGTTTAGGGTGTTTACCACTTGCAGTCAGGTTCTTTTTTTTTTGACAGGCAGAGTGGACAGTGAGAGAGACAGAGAGAAAGGTCTTCCTTTTCCATTGGTTCACCCCCCAGTGGCCACTGTGGCCGGCGCACTGTGGCCGGGGCACTGTGCTGATCTGAAGCCAGGAGCCAGGTGCTCCCTCCTGGTCTCCCATGGGGTGCAGGGCCCAAGGACTTGGGCCATCCTCCACTGCACTCCCGGGCCACAGCAGAGAGCTGGAATGGAAGAGGGGCAACCGGGACAGAATCCGGCACCCCGACTGGGACTAGAACATGCTGTGCCGGCGCCACAGGCGGAGGATTAGCCTAGTGAGCCGCGGTGCTGGCCAAAGTCAGGTTCTCTATAGCACAGAGTATGGGCTCAGTGTTCCCTAACACTCTCCTTTGACATTCATAAATATTATTTTAATAAAAATGTGCTCCCCTCTCCATAAAACAGCGTTCTTATAATTAAACCATGTAGATTGAACAAACTTCCCTTACACGAGTGCTGATGTAGTTGGAAATCCTGGATTATTTTTCTGGTAAATCCACATTCATATTAATGATTGCCCTGTCCCACTTTCAGTTCACCTACGTTTTAATCTATGACTTGGTGAGCTTGCTGCTCTGAGCCTTTTATCCTCTTAACCCCTGGCTGAGGACATGCTTTGGTGGGTAAATGGAGAAAAGACCTCCCTGGAGGGCGACTGTTGCCTTGTGGAGACAGAGACCGCCTCTGGTGAGCTCAGAGCGGCCCACAGGGCCCCATCACCTGCCATAGGAATCAAAGGCGTAGCACAGAGCCGCCGAGTGGCTTTCTAGTTAAGGTGCTCACGGGTGCTCACTCAGGAGAGTGAAAGGGCATGTGGCCTTGAAGGTCGTGCAGCAGGAAAGCATAGTCGTTTTAGAGAAGCAGATCTTGGCTCTAACTCCATTTTTTTCTCTTACTAGTGGGGTAGCCTTAGGCAAGTTGCTAAGCATCTCTGATATCATTTTCCTCATTTATTTTGCATCATCTTTGTCAGATGTCAATGATGTCATATTTGGGAAGCCCCTAGTCAATCAGACATCTGAAGAGCCAAGATGACATTGCGAGCCAAGATGGCCGAGGTCCACGATGTAGCCTGTCCCATTGATTATACCAGTGTGGGGCTGCCAACTTGTCCACACTCCGAGTTTGTATTAGTCAGGTGCTTTGTACTCAGTTCTACAAATCCTCAGGGAGGGGCCTGCTTGTCCATGGAGAATGCAGGGACTCCATGTTGATTCTCATCAGCGTCAGTGGGAAGAGGGAATCACTTTTGTTGTTCTCTTTGCTGGCTGTGTCCTAGGAATTCTGGGCAGAACAATGAGACAGACACAGCCATGAACTCAAGTTGCTCACAGTATAGTGTAGGAAAGATATGTAAGTCATGAACATATTGTCAGAAACAGAAGAAAGGGAAGGGCATTATGACATAGGAGGTTAAGCTGCAGCTTGGGGTGCTGGCATCCATATTGGAGTGCCAGTTGAAGTACTAGCTGATCTGCTTCTGGTCCAGCTTCCTCTTAATGTGGCTGGCAACTACTTGGTCGCTGCCATACACGTGGAGAAACAGGATGGAGCTCCTGACTCCTGGTTTTGGCATGGCCCAGACCTGGCTGTTGTGGCCATTTGGGTCATGAACCAGCAAATGGGAGATCTCTCCTCACCTCTCCTCTCCTCTCCTCTCCTCTCCTCTCCTCTCCTCTCCTCTCCTCTCCTCTCCTCTCCTCTCCTCTCCTCTCCAATAAATCAGGCATAGGAAACATCCATCCTGCAGACAATGTAAGGGTCATGCAATTGGTCTGGTCCTGCTACAGCAACTACAGGTAGACTTGAAATTCAATAAACCTATAGAAGCCTAATTTTTAGGTTGGTAATTTCATATGGCATGTGAATGATATTATAAATGTCCGAATAACCCTTGGCAGAAACAAGATTCTCCAACTCTGATAAATAAGTAAATCCTAAAAAATAAAGGGAGTGAAAGCATGGACAAGGTGCTATGTGGGGAGCAACTTGGACTAGACTAAGTTACTGGAATTAAGACTTATTCTATGCATCTGCTCTCCCACAATATGGCGCTGGGAGAGGAGGAAACAGCTTCTACGCAGCTGCCTCTCGCCAACTTGAGTGATGACCTGCAGGAGCTGATCCTGCTCCTGATTGGAGGAGAGCAGCGTACTCGGCGTGGGTAGCAGAGTTGGGATTGGTGGAAGAGGACTATAAAGGAGGAGAGAGACAACATGCACCAGGAACATCTAAGAGGAACATCCGAATAACATCTGAGCAGCCCTCGAGAGAGCCGGCCGGCGGTGTGCCACTCCCCCGCGGAAGTGGGGAAAGTGGCAGGGGGAGCCGCCCTTCCACGGAGGTGGAAGGGACGGCAGCCAACCCGGGAAGAACCAACAGCAAACCCGGGAAGGGCCGAGCAGACAAAAGAACATCGCAGGGTCCTGTGTCGTTCCTCCGCGAAGAGGGGGAGCGACAGTGCTAAGAGCAGGGGTATTCTTTTTCCAAGAGGTACTGGGACGGGCTACCAGGAGGACCAGGAACTGACTAGGCAGATAGAGGCTGGAAGGGGATTGCAGCCTTTGGGAAGAGCATGCACAAGGCCTAGAAAGGAATGAATCAACTGGGAGCATAACCTCCTGTGTCATAATGCCTGTCCCTTGCTTCTGTTTCTGACGTCACTTTCTTGATTTACAACCCTTTCCCACACTACATTTTGAGCAACTTGAGTTCACGGCTGGACCTTTCTCATTGCTCTGCCCAGAGATCCTAGGACAGAGACAGCTGCTGGGCAGTGCTGTGGTGCTCAGGAGAGAGTGCAGCATAGAAGTTGTGTCTTGGATGGAGTGGGGGGTAGGCTAGGCAGGCTGCATGGAGATTGTCAAGGACACGTGCTTTGTCCTACATCTAGGGGTTGCATCTTGTAAAAAAAAGAAACAAGGAAAGTAAAGGAGTTGCTTAATGATGGGCTTCACAGACATGATGCTTTGGAAACTAAGAGGAGCACAGTTGGGTGGGAAAATGATGAAAGTGATGGGGATGGCTCAGCGAGAAGAGTTGAGAAATGTTGAGGCAATGGAGTGAGAACTGATGCTTTTGCCTTGTGTTGCAGGAAAGGGAAAAGTTGCAGCTGTGTAGCTGTGACCTTATGTGAAGTTGTCAGTAAAGTTGAAGGGGAGGAGGGCCAGGCAGTAAGCAGAGGGGATGAGTCCAGAGGTCCAGAGGCCAGGTCAGTGTCTGGGCTGGAAGTCAGCAGCTGACAGGCGTAATTGAGCCTGGGTGAGGTTGCTGAGTGACTGTAACACTAGCTGAGGCTTTGAACCCAGTGTGCTGGGACCTTTGCTGTATGAACTCATTTCATGCTTCTGACAGCCCTGTGGGCCAGGTATTATTATTTTCAGTTTATAGATGAGTATTCTGAAGACCAAGGTCACCTGGCTGCCCTGTAAAGTCAGGGCTTTAATTCATACGTGTTCATTTCCAAACCCAGTTTGAGTATTGTCAACGCTGCTTTTTATTTTGTTTGGGAGTCCAGACTCCAAAGAGAAAACTCTCAGATTAAGTACTTTTGAAGGTGGGGAAACTTTCAGGAGAGCTGAGTAGGGCCTGTTGGGGAGGTGCAAGCAGGGTCAGAAGAGAAGTCATAGAACCCTGGAGGTGTGGGCACACAGGAAGAGCATCCCCAGAGCCAGCTGTTGCAGAGGGATCAGAGTATTTGAGGACCAAGAGAATCCTGCATCTGGTCTCAGAGCATCAAGCCTGGCCTTTGCCAGAACAGTTTGTCTGTATGATGAGAACAAGGAGCCCAAGAGCCTGACATGCTAATACGGATGTGAACTGGACCTGCAGGGGAGAATCTTGCCATGTGCCAGGAGGAGCTGCCCTGTAAACGAGTGTTGCACTTCAGTATGGTGGGAGCCAAAGTATGGGCTTAGTCATTCACCCTCGATGCCTGCTCAGGGACGGCTTCCTGGAGGAGGAAAATGTAGCAGGGAGTTTGGATTCTTTCTTCTAGCAGTGGTGCAGGAGAAATGAGTATGGAATGTTTTAGTAGAGGTTAAAGTGATCTCATATGGGTTAGAACTAAAGTGTGGAGGGTGGACTGTAGTAGTCATAGGCAGTGCTTTCTTGGAAATAGCTGGCACTTACATATTTGAATTCATATTCATTGCATGAGGTTGCTTATGTAGTTGGGTGGTGATGTCAGAAATTTATTGAGCAGTGTGACAAAGAGATGTCTTATTGCACTCTAAATCCTGTTGATGCATAGTTTCTGAGAAGTTGGTTTAAGTTTGTAGAAGGCTCAAGTCCCACTACTGGTTTCTGTCTCCCCATGATTTAGTGATCCATAAGAACCATAAGAAACAGGGAAGAAATGGAAGTGACATACTTAATTTATAGCTGGAAATGTTCCTAACACTCCTTGCATGAGGCATCGAAGAAAACAGATTGAGCAATGAAGATTAGCCCTAGGCGAGAATGCCAAAATGGGATTTCTTCCTGTCTCTCGCTGGCCTGAGATAAATCTGTAGGCTCAAGTGTTTAGAAGCAGAAGGGGAGAGAGAGAGGGAAAAGGGAAGATACATGGGTATCTGGCTCCCTAGAGGAGCCCAGGGTCCATCAACCAACTGGTACTTTCTGGATACAAGCAGAGAAACTGTCAATCATTAGACTATGTATGTTTCTTGATATTTAAAGAAACAGTCTTATTATTAAAATGAATCTCAGACAGTATCTTAGCTTTTAACCAATCAAAGGACAAAGCATCTTTGTACTCAAAGACTGGCACACCAGTTCCATGGGTTTAAACACCACTGATGTGCTATTGACTTCCCAGTTTATGTACTCAGCTCTGCCTTTGTATAGTCCCTTCTCCTGTGTGGTGGGTACCAGGGAGTGCAGGGCTCCAGCCCAGATCAGTAGGAAAGAGTACTTTGTTAACAGAAATGTCTGATGAGCATGCAGGAGTTGTAAGTGTATTGGGTTTCTAGGGTTGCTCTCACAGAGTTCCAGAACCAGAGGTGGTAGCTGTGTTGTCTCACAATTCTGGTGTCAACAGGTCTGAAATCAAGGTGCTGGCAGGGTTGGTTCCTTCTGCTGCAAGGGAGACTGTTCCGTGCCTGCCTCCTACCCCATGGAGTTTTCTTTGGCTTTCTTTTTTTAAGATTTATTTATTTGAAAGGGAGAGTTATGGTGAGGGGTACAGGAGGGGGGCGGTGGCGGGAGAGAGAGCTCCATCCTCCATTCACTGGTTCACTACACAAATGGTTGCAACAGCCAAGGCTGGCCCAGGCTGAAGCCAGGAGCCAGGAGCTATATCTGGATCTCCCACATGGGTGACAGGGGCCAAAGTACTTGGGCCACCTTCTGATGCTTTCCCAGGTACATTAGCAGGGAGCTGGATTGGAAGTTGGATAGCTGGAACTCACTGGGATGCCTGTGTTGCAAGCAATGGCTTAACCCACTGTTTGTTTTTTGCTTTAAGTGTGTCACTCCAGTATCTGCCTCACCTTCCCATTGCATTTCCCCTGTCTCTTCACAGCATCTTCCCTCTGTGCAGGGCTGTTCCTGGGTCCACATTTCATCAAATGGGATTAGTGCCTGCCCTACTCGTCTCATTTTAACTTGACAAGCTTCTGGGCCAGTGTTGTGCTGTAGCAGGTTAAGCTGCAAATAGGCATCCTATATAGGCTCCAGTTTAAGTTCTGTAGCTCCACTTCTGATCCAGCTCACTACCAATATGCTTGGAAAAGCAGCAGAAGATGACTCAAGTGCTTGGATCCCTGCCACCAATGTGGGAGACCTGTATGGAGTTCCAGGATCCTGGCTTCAGCCCAGCCCAGTTCCAGCCCCAGCCCCAGCCCCAACCCCAGCCATTGTGGCCATTTTTAGAGTGAACCAGCATGTGGAAGATTCATTCTCTCTCTCTCTCTCTCTCTCTCTCTCTCTTTTACTTCTTCATCTTTCTACCTCCCTACCTCCCTCCGTTTCCCTCTCCCTCTCTCCACCTCTCTATGTAACTATACCTTTCAAATAAATAAATCTTAAACAACAATAACAAAAACACAAAACAAAAACTTGACTAATCTGTAATGACCCTTACTTCTATACCAGGCATAGGGAATATGTGACCCTCAGACCATATAAGACTCACAAAATCATTTGGTCTGGCCCTACCAAGGCAACCAGAGGTAGGACTTGAAATTCAACAAATCCATAGCTATTTTTTATTAGACAATCAGAGTTAGACAGTGAGAGAGAGAGAGAGACAGAGAAAAAGGTCTTCCCTCCATGGTTCACTCCCCAAATGGCCACCACGGAGGGTGCGCTGCGCCGATCCGAAGCCAGGAGCCAGGTGCTCCCTCCTGGTCTCCCATGCGGGTGCAGGGCCCAAGCACTTGGGCCATCCTCCACTGCCTTCCTGGGCCACAGCAGAGAGCTGGCCTGGAAGAGGAGCAACCAGGACTAGAACCTGGTGTCCATATGAGATGCTGGCACCGCAGGTGGGGGATTAACCAAGTGAGGCACGGCGCTGGCCCCTATAGCTATTTTTTTAAGTTGATAATTTTGTATGGCCTGCAAATGATGTTATAAATACTCAAATAGCCCTTGGCAGAAGAAAGATTCCCCACGCTTGACTTTTTGCCATATTCTGAGTATTAGGACTTTAACTTAGTTCTTTTGGAGGTCACCATTCAAGCCATACAGATAGTTTCTCCAATAGAGAATAGAATGAAAGGCAAGAAAAAGGTGGTCTGTGTGTAGACTGTCAGAGAAGCTTTGTGTAGTGGCTGCGTGGATTTGCACAGGGCTCTTGGGGGTTCCTTGGATGTAGGTCTTTCAGCGCCAAGAGCGGGAAATTGCAATGTGTTCGTCATTCTGTGGGACCATGGTGTGAACAGGGCACATAGTGAGTGATGGCCTTGAGGAGTTAAGCAGCTTATATTTCAAGACTGTGAGTGTGAAGACCAGGTAGGGACACTACACAGTGGGGTGTGGGCACCCAGGGTTTGGAAGGCTATGAGGAAGACAAGTGTATAAGCATAAAACCCAGCAGTTCTGGTGAAAAGCTTATATAACAAGCCATTGAGCATCTTAAATGCATGGACCTGGAAAGTGGGCACCATAAAAGGGGACATTGCTTCCAGTAGACAGATAGCTGGGTTGCGGAAAAGTCATCTCAGGATCCCCTGGGTCTCCTGATTACTGATCAAGGCCTTTTGTCTCTACCCACATAGCCCAAATTGTATTCAGTGGAGCGTGAGTCCTGCCAATGCTGCCTCTCTTGGGATTGTCCCTGCAGCAGAGTTCCCTACCTAATTGTGCAGGCGTGCACATGTGGGAGATGCACTAACAACTCCTGATGCCATTGTTCCGAGGACCATCTCCCGGAGAATAGCTGTTTTCCGCTGGCTTCCTGTCAGACGTCAACAGGATTGGTTTGCATAGCTGTGCTGTGCTGGGCTTGATTAGAAGGCTGGAAGGGTGACAGCTTTGTGCATTCACTGTGCAGCAGCCTCATTTCCAGCAATAGGGGAGCATGGGTGCTGACTTGGGGGAAGGATGGGCAACGCGTTGACTGCAGTTTACATTAAGGACTTGATGTGGCATGCTCTAGTTGGCATGTTTGAGGAATCATGGCAGTGAGGAAGCTTCTGAGAGGAGAACATAGGCGCCTGAAGGAAGTCTGCCCAGTGACTGGGATTTGGCTGTGGTGTCAGAGTCCTGAGCACGTGTTCTGACCCCACAGTCTCTAAGTAACTTGCCCAGATGCATTCTGACCCACCTCTCCGCTTCTGAGAAGCGGGTGATGATGCTGTCTGCCTTGTGGCTTCATGTGAACCAGACATTTAAGTGTGTTGGGCATGTGTGCATGTGTGTCAGAGTGTGTGTGTACTGTTTTGATAGACTTTAGCTGTTTGGCTGTTATGTGTCATTGTTAGCATTGTGGTTATTCTGCAGTTCTCTGAGGGAGTGCTACTGTTTGCTTGTGGTAAATCCAGGATCTGACCCTGCATCTGGCTCATTGCAAATCTTACATATTCCTCTACTTGTTTTGCATTTTGACTCTGGTTTGCTCATCTTAACCTGCAGAGGGATGGATCTGTGAGCCACTGAATATCACTATTGAGGTTTTCCGTCCATCTAGCTACCTAGTATTTGTTCGTTCATCTTTAACATGCATATATCAAAAATAGTATGAAAATATGTATATAAAATTTAGCCAACCCTATGTTAGTTGTTCAAGGTAGGGTTGGGGGGATAGAAAGGGAAGAAGGAAGGGAACTAGGCTGTGAGTATCCCCTGCTGTATCCTGCTATTTCCTCAGTATTACGCGAGGCATATTATCGACATCAATTCATTTCATTATCTTTTCCATTTTACACTTGAGCAAACAGCCTTCCACAAAGAGTGAAGCAGTGAAGCAGGGTAAACATTTGCAGCCATACAGGCTCTTCTGTTAAGGGTGCAGGATTTCATCCAAGTCTGTCCCACTTCCAAGTCCACACCCTTTCTCAGAGGCCTTCCACTTCCCTTGCAAAGCCACAGCCTCAGGCGGTGTGCACTCTGAGCCTGGAAAATCAAGCCCCAGTTGGGTCTTACCTGGAGGAGTAGAAAGGACTTGGAACTATGTAAGCAGTGATTGTGTTCATCAGCAGGTCTCCCAGGAAGTCAATTAGACCTGGTTTCTCTGGAGGCCAGAACCGAGACCCTGGGAAAGAAAGGAAAGTCAGCTTTGAGTACTCAGTGTCAGCAAGTGATATCCACTGGAATTGTGTTCAGAGGAGCATGGCTGCTTCTGAGCCATCACAAGTGTCCTCCCGAGGAAGTCAGGGTTAAGATGCTGCGGGAGTGAGTGGAGAAGGATTAGGGCAGAGGTTGCCAAGCATCATTATTTTCAGAGCTCTGTCCTCCTTTCTCCTGGTTGAGTCTTACAGAGAAAGAAGAAAAAGTGGAGCAGGTCCTGTTGACATTTCGCTGGGGCAGCCTCTCAGGCTGTTCCTCTAAACACAAGGACATCACTGCACACGCTTGAAGTCTCCTGGAATAGCCACCATCACAACAGGTGCAGGAGCATTGGCCTGCATTTGTAAGCAGAGTGGACTGTGAGTGGCTGCCGACTGCTGCTTAGATCACTTGAGACAAACAAACAGGAAAACGTGGGAGCTCTCAAGAGGGCTGTAGCTTGAAGGTTAGCAGGTCGTTTCTTTCCTAACAGGGCTCTGTTCCTTTGGGCTATCCCCTCTAAGCCAGGGATGCTGTGTGTGAGGCCGCTGCAGAGACACCCTGCAGGGTTTCCAGCCTCAGTGTGACAGGTGCTGATGATGGGGGTGAAGGATCTCATGCTTCTACCAGCTTTATCATCTTTTGTCCTCTGGCTTTGAGGCTGAGCCACTCATGAGCTTTTGTGGGTGGTGGACGCTGTGGGATACTGGTTTGTGTCTGAAGTGCTCTAGATACCCCACTGCCCTCAAAGCTTCCAGCCCCATGATCTCAGTGGGTTTGGACACGAAGCTGCTGAGACCCTGCTCTGTAACGTCCTGTTCCCTGAGTGATGCAGCCAGGGCCTCTTGGCAAGAAGTCATCCTACCACAGGCCTGCCTTCATCCACTCTATTCATTCTTTCTTTGGCTCATTGATTTACTCGTCAAACTGAAATCAATACCTACGTGCCAGTCAGAGTGATAGATACCAGAAAGGCAGAATTGATGACCGGGAGACCCTTGCCCTGAGCTGCTGAAGCCTCATGGTAGAAGCATACATGTGTTGTTGTGCAGTGTGATTGTAATGGGTGTTGGGTGCTGATGAGCTCCAGTACCTGGCAGGCTCACCGAAGCCTCTCAGAGAACAGGTGCATCTGTCTAGGGGTGGGAGAACAGAAGCCAGAGTCATGCAGATGACAGGGCAGCTCTTCTGAAGCAGAGTCTAGCGTGCCCTTGGAGGATCAAGAGAGGCTAAGGTCCACAGGTTGGGGTCCCATCCCTGAATAGGGATGCCAGATCCGGTACCTGGGTAATTGGTGCCTTGGGCTGAGAGGGACTCCAGACAGAGCTGGTTGAGATAATATTAGAGTCTCCACTTACCGTGCCAAAGGGATTCACTTGACTGCATTAGGGGTTAACCCAATGTCAAACTCAGTGTTTCCTGTGTGTAGCTGACTTACAGCCAGCCTTCTACCCATGTTGTCCATTAAGGATTTTGCAGGACTATGTTGTATTACCCCCAAGCTTTCACATGCTCCTGGTACTGTTGGGAGACCTCTACCTTCCTTCAATGTTCTCCCTGATAACTCCTGCTCCTGCTTTTTATCCCTTCTCCTGTGTCACCTGTAGCAGGAGACTGTGATGGCTTAGTTGGGGTTAGAGGCCTCCTTGATGGCCTTTGTCTCACCACTGATGCTAATCTAACCTCCCCGTGATCTCACAGGCCATATTCCATTAATCCCTCTGTCTCCCAGGCTGGCCACACAGAACTGGTGCAGAGCTTGTTGGGCAAATGTGTGGTTTGGGTTGAAATACCAGTTACCCAACAGTAAACATTATTTATTGAGTGTATACTGGCTAATTGATGAGAGTGCTGGATGCCCTTTCATGGTTTAGACCCACATAGAGTGAACCTGGCTGTCAGGGAGCACTGGTCCCGGGGAAGAACAATCGTTTAACCCAGGCTCCCTTTTCTAAGTGGGTCATTCTGTTTGAGATGTGTGCCATGATGCAGAGCGCAGGTGGTCATGGAGAGTATGACAAGGGACTCGCGTGCAGGAATGGCTTCTTTGAGGAAGTGACATTTAAGAAGAGACTGGAAGGTTAATTTTGCAAAGGAGCCAAAGGAGGAGTAAGCAGGAGGCCCGAGGGTCAGCTCCTTTCAGGAAATGAGAAGAGGTCTCGGTCGCTGCTGGGAAGATGAAAGTGCCGATTGCGCGAGGCCTCGATGCTCAGCTGAGGGGCCTTCGTTGCAGCCTGGTCGGCAGCCTCCAATGAAACGTGCAGTCGTCCACACAGGACTGAGCCTCCGAATCACCCTTGACACTGTTCCTTCACTCTTAGTGCTGTCTGTCCCTTGTGCTGTGCTTCTGTCTCACATTCATAGGATAGCCCCATCCAGCCTGTCTCACCATCTTCCCTGGCACTTTCCAAGAAGCAGCAAACGAACCCACCTTTCTCTGCACCACAGCCATCAATATGAAAGAAGGTAAAGGAAGAAAACCTCCCAGTAAAAGATCACAGGAAGCTCAAAGCATATACTAGAAAATATCTTTGGGAAAATGGCAGGGCAAAGTTACTACTTATCAATAGTCACATTGAACGTTAATGGCCTCAACTCTCCAGTTAAAAGACACAGACTGATTGCCTATTTGTATATCTTCTTTTGGGAACTGTCTGTTTCATTTGTTAAGTGGACTGGTTGTTTTTTTGTTGAGTTTTTTAAGTTCCTGATATATTCTGGATATTAATCCTTTGTTGGATAGGTATCTCACACATATTTTTCCCATTTTGTTGGATGTCTGTTCACTCTACTGATTGTTTCCTTTGCTGTGCAGAAGTTTTGAGTTTGAAGTAGTCTCATGTGTTTAGTTTTGCTTTTGTTGCCTATGATTTGGGGTTCTTGTCCAAAAAGTCATCCCCTATAGTACCAATGCCTTAGAGTGTTTCCCCTACATTTTCTTCCGGCAACTTCATAGTCTCAGGTCTTAAATTTAGGTCTTTGATCCATCTTGAGTTGATTTTAGTATATGGTGAGAGATAGAAATCTAATTTCATTCTTCTACATATATAAATTCAGTTTTGCCAGCATAATATGTTGAAAAGATTATCCTTACTCCAATGTATGGTCTGGATACTTTTCTCAACTGTCAGTTGGCTGCATGTACATGGGTTAAGTTTTGAGCTGTCTGTTCTATGGATCTATGTGTAGATCAGAACTGTGCTGTATTAATCACTGTAGTTTTCTAATATGCTTTGAAGTCAGGTGTTGTGATACTTCCATCTTGTTTTTTTTTTTTGCTCAGGATCACCTTGGCTATTTTTTGTAACTCTATATGAATTTTAGGATTGTTTTTCCTAATTCTGTAAACATGTCACTTGTATATTGGTAGAGATTGCATTGAATCTGTAGACTGCTTTAGGAAGTATAGCCTTTTTCAGGATATTGATTCTTCAAATTCATGGGCAAAGAATATCTTTCCATATTTTTGTGTGTCCTTGCTGATTACTTTCATTAATGTTTTATAATTCTCTTTGTAGAGATCTTTCAATTCTTTGGTTAAATTTATTGCTAAATGTTTGGGTTTTTTGTGATATTGTGAATGAGATTTTTCTCTTGATTTCTCTTTCAGTGAGTTCATCATTAGCATAAAAAAGGCCACTTTTTTGTATATTTATTTTGTAACCTGCAAATTAACTGAATTGGTTTATCAGTTCTAACAGCTTTTTTGGTGGTGTTCAGCTTTTTACATGTACAACATCGTGCTATCTGCAAATATGGATATTTTGACATTGTCTTTTACAATTTTGATGCCTTTTATTTCTCCTTGCTAATTGCTCTTGCTGCAACCATCAGTAATATACTGAATAAAAGTGGTGAAATGGGACATCCTTATCTTGTTCCAGATCTGAGGGGAAATGCTTTCAGCTTTTTTGTGTTCAGTAGGATACTTGCTGTTGTTTTGTCATGTATAGGCTTTATAATTTTAAGGTATGTTCCTTCTATATTTAATCTGTGGAGGATTTTATCATGAGGGATCATTGAATCTTATCAAATACTTTCTCTGTGTCTATTGAAATGAATATATGGTTTTTATTCTTCATTCTATGAATGTGATTTATGACACTGATTGATTTGTGAATGCTGAGCCACCCTTGTGTCTCTGAGATAATCCTACTTAATTGATCATGATGTATGATTTTTTAATGTAGTTTTAGGTTCAGTTTGCTAGTATTTTACTGAAATCTTTGTATCTATGTTCATTAAGGATATAGGTCGAGGGGTCAGCACTGTGGCGTAGTTGGTAAAGCTGCCACCTGCAGTGTTGGCATCCCATAAGGGCACCGGTTCAAGTCCCAACTGCTCCACTTTTTTTTTTATTTATTTGAAATTCAGAGTTACACACACAGAGAGAAAGAGAGGCAGAGAGAGAGAGGTCTTCCATCTGCTGGTTCACTCACCAAATGGCCATAATGGCCGGAGTTGTGCCGATCTGAAGCCAGGAGCCAGGAGCTTCTTCTGGGTCTCCTATGTGAGTACAGGTGTCCAAGGACTTGGGTCATCTTCTACTGCTTTCCCAGTGGAGCAGCCGGGACTCGAACTGGCAGTATATCAGCACTGTAGGCAGTGGCTTTACCCGCTGTGCCACAGTGCTGGCCCCTGTTCCACTTCCAATCCAGCTCTCTGCTATGGCCTGGGAAAGCAGTAGAAGATGCCCCAAGTACTTGGGGCCCTGCGCCCGTGTGGGAGACCTGGAAGAGGCTCCTGGCTCTTGGCTTCGGATCAGAGCTGCTCCAGCTGTTATGGCCAATTGGGAAGTGAACCAGCAGATGGAAGACCTCTCTCTGCCTCTCCTTCTCTCTCTGTGTAACTCTGACTTTCAAATAAATCTTTTTTTTTTTTTTAAAGGATTTAGGTCTATGGTTTTCTTTTAATGTTGTGTCTTTGGTTTTGGCATCAAAATGATGTTTTCCTCATTAAAAAGAATGGCAGAATCTCATCCTGTTAGATACTTTGGAATAGTTTGAAAAACATTGGAATTAGTTTCTCTTCAAATGTTTTGTAGCATTCAGTAGTAAAGCCATCAGGTCCTGATCTTTTCCTTGATGGAAGACTTTTCATTACTGCTTCAATCTCATTGCTTGTAATAGCTCTGTTTAGATTGTGTACATATTCTTGATTTAACCTTGGTAGGTTATATGTATCCAGGAATTTATCTATTTCCTTACGGTTTTCCAGTTTCTTAGCATATGGTTTTTTCATAGTAGTTCCTTTGTATATCAGTGTTGTCAGTTGTAATGTCTCCTTTCTTGCCTCTAATTTTATTTATTTTTTTCTCTTTTTTGTTAGTCTGTCTAAAAAGTTTACCTTCTCATAAAACCACCTTTTTGTCTTGTTTTTGTATTTCTGTTTGTTAGTTTCAATTTCATTTATTTCTGCTCTGATCCATATTATTTCTGTCCTTCTGCTGATTTGGGGTTTGTTTTTTTCTTGTTTCCTAAGTCTCTAAGATGCATCGTTAGATCTTTTGAGATATTTCTCTTTTAAAATCTAAGCACTTAATGCTATAAACTTCCCTTTAATACTGTTCTTGTTTAACTCCACAGATTTTGATATTTTGTGTTTCCATTTTCATTTACTTCAAGGAAGTTTTTGACTTTATTTTCAATTTCTTCAGTGACCAATTGATACATTAAGGAGCATGTTGTCTAATTTCCGCATATTTATGAGTGTTCCGTTATTGATTTCCAGTTTTATTCCTTGTGGTCTGAGAAAATACTTGCTATCATTTCAGTCTTTTTAAATTTACTGAAACTTGATTTCTGGCTTAAAAATGGTATGTCTTATAAAATGTTCCATTTGCTGATGAGAAGAATTTTTTGGATGGAATATCCTGTAGATATCTGTTAGATCCATTTTCTCAATGGTATGCTTCAATTCCTAAGTATCTATATCGGACTTTCTGCCTGGATGACCTGGCCATTGATGAGAGTGGGATGTTGAAGTCCTGGACTATTATTGTATTGGAGTCTGTCTCTCTTTAGGTGTAATGCTGTTTGCTGTATATATCTGGGCAGTCATGTTATGGCTGCATATATGCTTATGATACTTATAACTTGTTGAATTGAATCTTTTATTAAAATATAATGTCATTATTTGTCTCTTTTTATGGTTTTTAATTTAAAGTCTGTTTTATCTGATAGCAGGATAACTACTCCTGCATGTGTTTTGTTTCCATGTGCTTAGGTTATCTTTTTCCAGCCTTTACCTTCAATCTATGTATATCTTTGTTTGGTAGGCAGCTAATAGTGTGATCCTAGTTTTATATTCATTCAGCCAACCCAAGTCTTTTGGCTGGGGAATTTAATCTGTTTACACTCTATGTTAGTATTGATGGAAAAGAACTAACACTTGTAATTTGGTTGATTGGATACTGATTATACCTGGTCTGTGAGTGAATTTGATGATGTTGTTTGTTCTATTGTAGGACTCTTCAGAATTTCTTGTAAGGCTGGTCTGGGGTGCTGTATTCTCTTCAGTTTTTGCATATCTGGAAAATATCTTATTTCTCCTTCACTAATAAAGAATAGATTTGCTGGACATAATATTCTTGATTGGAAGATTTTTCTTTTAAGAACTTGAACAAAAAATTCTACTCTTTTCTGGCCTAGAGGGTTTCTTCTGAGAAGCCTACTGTTTGTCTAACTGGTTTTCAGGTATGTGTAACTTGACATTTTTCTCTTCCTGTCTTTAGGATTTTCTTCTTGTCCTTCCTTAACCTTTGACAGTTTGACTACTTTATGCCTGGGGAATGATGTTTTTTGATCAATTTTCCTTGGTGTTCTTTGAGTGTTTATATTTGGATGTCCATGTCTCTTTTAAGACCTGGGAAAGTTTCAGTTGTTATTTTAATTTAGCAGGTTCTCAATGCCTTTTTCCTTCTGATCGTCTTCAGAAGTTCCTATAATATAAATATTTGGTCTTTAAATGGCATCCCATATTTCATGTAGCCTTTCTTCATTCTCTTCTCTTTATTTTTGGCTGATTAGATTATTTCAAGTGGCTTATCCTCGAGGTCAGAAATTCTTTCCTTTATTTCTCCTGTTCTGCTAAAGCTCTCAGTCATATTTTTTAATCTCACTGATTGAAGGTTTCATCTCCTAAATTTCTACTTGGTGCTCCATAATGATTTCTGTAGAATGAATTATTTTTGGATGCTGATCAGTCTCTGTTACTAAAAAGCCAAGCTTTTGACAGAGAGATCTGTGGAGATAAATGGAGAAGGAGTACACAGAGATGAGGAATTTAGGGATCTTTGAAGATCTGATATACTAGCCCTAACCTTAACCTTAACCCTAATCCACTGTAGCCCTAGCCATAGCCCTGGCCTTGGCCCCAACCCCAGCTCTGACTCTAACTCTAGACTGGAGAGGTGTGTGGTGGTGATTCTGGGCTGCAGGTTCACATAGAGGAGCCAGTAGGTAACAGAAAATGGGTGGGTGACCAAATGGCAAAGCCTCAAGGATCGGTCTTGGCCAACAGGGCAAGATGAGTAGTCTGGAAGCTCCCACGTTGTCTTCTGAATCAAGTGGTGTTCCAGAGAGGAGGAAATACACAGTCCTGCTGCAGGGGGCTTCAGAGATCCAGCATCCTCCAGGGTAGCAGAACTTCATTTCAGGCAGGGCAGATGCAGAACTTAGCGTTTATTTTTTTTAAATTTTTTGTATTAATTAATTAATTTTTTTATTTGACAGGTAGAGATATAGGTAGTGAGAGAGAGACAGAGAGAAAGGTCTTCCTACCATTGGTTCACTCCCCCAAATGGCTGCTACAGCCAGCGCTGTGCTGATCCGATGGCAGGAGCCAGGTGCTTCTCCTGGTCTCCCATGCAGGTGCAGGTGCCCAAGCACTTGGGCCATCCTCCACTGCCCTCCCGGGCCACAGCAGAGAGCTGGCCTGGAAGAGGAGCAACCGGGACTAGAACCCAGTGCCCATATGGGATGCTGGTGCCACAGGTGGAGGATTAACCTAGTGAGCCACGGTGCCGGCCTCAGAGCTTGGCGTTTATTAAATGAAAGTCCAAGGGGCACAATGTGGCTCTGGGAGGTAGACTAGTTGGGGCTCAGTCAAGGGCAAGAACTGAGCACTGTGGGTTGCTTGGGTGGCAGAAGATGACTGGGCTGGGTGGGAGTCACCTTTGGCATTGGCTACTGGAATTGGGCGTTATGACAGATTGGCTTCTTTGCAGAAATTGGCCCCAGCACACCCACATTGCCACCCACGCTGCATCAAAGTGGGGCTACTTCCAGGAGCTTCAGTTCAGCCTCTGTGGCTGCAAACAGGCCAGAGGTGAGATAGAATTGGCTCTGGAGCCTTGTGGATCTTGAGGCCCTGCATGGGTCCACCTGTGGCCTAGAAGTAGAGCTGCTTCCTGAACGTAAGAAGTTGAGCTCAGGGGTGTCTCTGCTCCTTGTGTGGCTGCTCGTGCCTGCTGTAATGAGTTCTGGGTAACTTGGAGAAGAGAAGAGAACAAGCAAATCCATGCCTGCATGTCTCTGGAGCCGGGAGACTCCAGGCTTCACAAGAACCTGTTCTGTCTTTGGGCAACTCTGGCTGTCAGCAACCTGCATTGGGTGTGGCCCTACCTTCTATTTTTTCAGTCCTCTCATGGATTGCCCCTGTGAACTTCATCCAAGTCTTTCAAGTTCTAAGTTTAAGAGCCTTGATTTTAGGAATCAGTGCATTTAGAATTTAATGAAGAAATTATTGCTGTGTATGACCATATGGATTTCATTTTGTTAAGTTTTGCATCCCCTGTGTCTACCGTATGACCAAATGAATATGTGCATGTTCATATTCACCCATGCTTATGGGCACTGGTGGTTGCACACATGTGTGTTTGTGAACAGGCAGGGTGTGCACCTGTGTTGAAAAGCACTGGTGGCTGTACACAAGCATGCTTGTTTGCATTGTGTCTGTGTTTGTGGGTATTTGTGGTGGCACAGAAGTATGTTTGTGAGCAGTCATGGTACCTGTGGCTATATTTGGGCATACACACATGCATAATTAAACGAATGGACAATCCGACACACTGAACCCCCTCTAGGAGCTCTGGGCTTTGAGGAGGCCCCTGATTCTGTTGATTCCTGGTGTCCCTTTTCCCAGATGAGATTTAATTATCTACCTCACTGTACTAAAAGTAGAGTTTCTGCTGAATGTCATGGCAATTGAATGAACAGATTTTTTTTCCATGAAGATTTGTAGTCATTTGCTGTAGGCCAATGAGTGTAGGCCTGAGTGCTGTGCACCTGCAGAAGTACTGTCAGAGCAAGTGCTTCTTGACCCACCCTGCTAGGAGAGGTCCATGAGAGAGATGAAGGTTGGAATCCAGAGTCAGTGGTCAGATTCTGGCTTCTAGAGTAGACTCAGGACTGAGTCATTCAACTTGTCCCCCGAATGAGTACTCTGAGATCATCTGCAGATATCAATAAGGCACAAATTCTTCCAGCAAGGAGTTCATGGTCTGAGTCATGATCTTTGGTTAGCAGATATTGATGCTAAATTAATATCTGATTCATCCTTTTCTAATTCATGCCTTAAGGGGTTACTGGGTGCTAGGAAGTGTGCAGGGTTTGAGGCAGAAACAGGACATATCAAAGCATGGTCTGACTCTTGTTCACATCTAGCTGTGTAAAGGCTGTCTGGGGAGGGAACAGTGGTGATGGGGCATTGTCAGTACCTAAAGGTGGAGGGCCCCACACACCTAGACGACAGAGGGTGGAGGGTGCCCTGCAGAGCCCGAGGCCAGGGATCGCTTCCTTGGAGGTCAGGGAGCCTATGAAGGATGTGAGCCTTCACAGGTGTGGAAGTGTGGAAGAGCAGGCAACCAAGGAGCAGAGGAGACATGAGAAGTAAGAAGCAGGTCATCCAGAGGCTGTCTGGAGAGAGGAGGGGGGACCTTCCTCAGAGACAGAGCCTGGTAAACGGTAGATGTCCCAAGGAGAGCAGAGTCCGAGGCTTGGTTGTCCCAGGACAAGTGTGGGAGGGTTCTGTGCAGATTACCTTTGGTCCATGAATAGGTTTTAAAGTGAATCCTTGCCAGCCCGGACAGTCCCTGGCTGGACTTTGTTTTTCTCTTTATAAGTCACCGAGCCCATATTTTCCCTGACTCAATAACATTTGAATGGTGCTTTTTGTTGTTTTGTTTTGTTTTGTTTTGTTTTCCCTCCAATTATTTTAAGGGGATTCTGAGGTCAGGGCTGCACCTGGACAGCATGTACTTGGCATAGAGCACCCAACCATGTTTTATTCAAGGTCATTTCCCTCTGAAATCTCCCTTTTAAAAAAGATTTATTTATTTTTATTTGAAAAGCAGAGTGACAGGAAGGGAGAGAGAGAAGGATGGAGAGAGAGAAGAAAACAGAGACAGAGAGAGAGATCTTTCATCTGCTGGTTCACCCCCAAATGTTGAGGGTTCACCCACAAAGGTTGAGGCTGGTCCAGGCTGAAGCCAGCAGCTATGTACTCCATCCAGATCTCCCACATGGATGCAGGGATCCAAGCACTTGGGCCGTCTTCTGCTGCTTTCCTAGGCACGTTAGCAGGGGGCTGGATAGGAAATGGGGCAGCTGGGACTTGAACCAGTGCTCCTGTATGTGATGCTGGCACTGAAGGTAGCAGCTTAGCTCATGGGGCCACAGTACCAGCACTACTCCTTCATATTCTTGAAGAAACCTCGCACGGGTGTCTGGAAGGCATTGCCAGTCCTTTGGTGTTGGGGCAGCCCGGCAGCTTGTCAAGCTTCTCTTTTCTTCTCTGGCGTGTCAAGACTCTGGTAAGCTCCTGAATCCTTGTTGGGTTTTCCATGCTTCCTACTCACTCTTGTCTCCTCCTTACTCCCAAATACCATGGAGCTTAAAAGGATAGTGTAAATGGAATTAAAATATACATTCATTTTGACAGTGAAAGTTTTGAAATCCATGCTGAGCTTTTTCATGCTACGCATTTCCCATGAACTTTTTGAAGACCTTGTGCACCACATTTGCTGGTGTTCAGCGGGGTCCCCTCCTCTGCTATGGTCAGTGCTTTCATTGTCCATGCGGTGGCCTGAACTTGGGCAGCCAGGGTGCTACAGAGGAAGAGCGTGCTCTTTGCAGTCTGAACTGGATCCAAATGCCAGGTCTACTGTGTCAACAGGTTGACCTTGTTTCACCTTGATTTTCAGGTTTTCTTCCATGCACTGGTTTTCATACACTTAATGGTGCGACTAGGAGTTCTGAATGATGTCACTGATGTGGCTGTATCCATCAAGATCATTTCAGCATTACAGCAAATGTAAAAATGCTGATTTCTCTCAGAGATAAAGCCCTCACTTCGCTCCTGAGGGTGGCAGTGTCTTTCTAATGCTGGAAGCAGAGGGAATCGTGGACCATAGAATTGGTTCATGGGCAGCAGAGGTCTACCCAACTCTAGCACACACATCCCTTGTCCTTGCACACCAAAGAGGCTACTGTTGGACTAAAGATGAGTATCATCTGGGCTCCAGGGTAGGGGGTGTCCAAAGCCTTACTCCCAGAGCAAGATATTCTAAGTACAAACTCATGTTTTGATATTGCTCCTGTTAAGAATTTCTCTAATCAGGGCCTGGGCCGTGGCTCCTCTGCCTGCGGTGCTGGCATCCCATATAGGCACCGGGTTCGAGTCCCGGCTGCTCCTCTTCCAGTTCAGCTCTCTGCTGTGGCCCAGGAGGGCAGTGGAGGATGGCCCAAGTGCTTGGGCCCTGCACCTGCATTGGAGACCAGGAAGAAGCTCCTGGCTCCTGGCTTCGGATCGGAGTAGCTCCTGCCGTAGTGGCCATTTGGGGAGTGAACCAACAGAAGGAAGACCTTTCTCTCTGTCTCTCTCCCTCACTATCTAACTCTATCTGTCAAATAAATTAAAAAAAAAGAATTTCTCTAATCCAAGGACAGCCTCATAGTTGCACCATTGCCCTTCCATTTTGCTTGCAAATAATCATCAAACTATGGCTTGCAAGCTCACTTGGAAATTGCAAACTTATTCAGAGCCCTGCAAATGGATCTTTGGAGAGCTTGGGGAAAGACTTGAGTTCTGGGTTGCAGAATGTACATAGGGCAATTTGCTCCTTTTAGAAATCCATTCAGAGAGACCTGGAGACAGCGACTGACTTGCCTAAGGTCAAGCAGGAGTTGATGGTGGTATGGTCCTGGGACGTTTTGACCTCATCATGTGGGCTTTCCTTTTCCTGAGCCATGGCCTCTCACAATGCATCAGGGGACTCTGCCCAGGCTGACATTCATCACGAGGTTCTCGCAGAATCTGTTTCTAAATTCTGTTAGAGCTTTGCACCCTGATTTCAGCTACCCCACTATAAATATGGAATCTACAGCAAAGCAGCCCAAGAAGCACCATAGGGCATCCCAGGGATGGGGGGAGGGAAGACTATTCAGAGCCTCACTCACCTGTCGTCAGTGTGAGGTTGTAGAGGGCCAACTGTGCTGTACTCATCTGGGGGTAATCGTTCTGTGATGAGGACTTACATGGCTCAAAGACTCTCACAAACCTTGGTTTCCAAGCCCAGCTCCACAGCTTCTCTGCTGTGTGACCTTGGAGAAGGCAGTCAACCTCTCTGAACCTCTCTCTGGTATAGTGCCTACACTCAGACTGACTTTTAGAAAGAAATTAAGATGTTTTCTGTCACCCTGAAGACAGGAGAACCCTTTAATCTCCTGAAGACTTGTATCATTACATAACTGTTGGCAGTCTACACATAATTGGTTAAAACTTCTCTACGTATCCTGTGTTAGCACCTTGTATGCTCAGAGGACAAAATGCATGCAGAGTGTGTTCTTCTTCAGTGTGTTTATGATTGAATTCTTTCATTACTCAACATTTCATGTTTTGAGAACTCTGCTAAGTCAGAAAACATTTCCTGTCACCTGCTATGCACAGCATGACACGAGAGGGGCTGACATGGCGATGGCCTGAAGCGGAGGGGCTTCCAGAATATAAATCCTGCCCAGAAGAAGTGGGGTGGGGCGGTCATCAGTGAGCACAGGCACTGGGGAGGGACAGAGCAGCTCCACTGGGCCCATTGGCAGCAGCACAGCCCTGGGGAGCCGAGTGACCTCGCTGAGCCTGTTTCCTTCATTAACAAGGTGAGGCTGGCCTTGCTCGGTGTGGTTCTTGGAGTCTGGTGATAAGGTGTCACCCTGGACTGAGCAGAGGCCCATGGCAGAGGCTCAGAGCTTGGAGACTGGTGATTGTTCTGCGGATACTTGTCAAGGGCAGTGCCTCCAGGTAAGCCTGTGGCGAGAGCTCTCTGTGGGCTGACACTTGCCACAGGTTCAGAGGTGCCTAGACTTTCTCAGATTCTGCTGCCCTAGCGCCTGGTGTTTGCTGTCCCTCGTAATCATAGACAAGGTAGTGCAAGAAGTGATGGCTGTCTATCTGCCACAGACTACCCCTGCCCAGAACCACAGAGATTCAGAAATTGGCATCCAGAACTTTGAATTGATGACTTCCTGGTTACAGGCCAAGGGCAGAACATAGAAAGAAAAAGCAACTGATAATGAAAATGAGCTGCTGGCGCTCACCTGTGAAAGTAAGAGCAGATGCCTGGACATTATAGTGATGGTGTGTGTGTGTGTGTGTGTGTGTGTGTTGGATGGGGAGAGAGAGAGAAAGAGGCTGTGCAACAATAAGCCCACCTCAGAGCCCAGCTGAGGGGCACACCCAGGCGAAGGCTCACCCTCCTGTGTCCGGTTCCACCCAGATTTTACAAACATTCCTTCCTTCTTCTCTTAAACATTTGGGAAGTGCTTTCCCCTTTCTTGCTTCTGTTAGTTCACTCAGGAGTTATATAGTGGCCCCCGTCTGTTAAACTTCCAGACCCAGGTCTGACACGGAGCCCGGGGGATTTTCAGGAATGATAGTGATGATTGTATTAATATTAACAACTGTGACCAACGAGCAGTAGCTTTGTCGGCATGGTGCTGAGCTGTTCCATCTACTGCTGCAGTCAATCCTGCAGCAAAGCTGTGTGTGTGTGTATGGTTGGAGGGGCAAGGACTACAGCTTCCCCAGGTCTGTCAGACCCCAGAATCTTGCCACACCCTGCTCCTCGCTGGCCAGGATGATCTTTCAGCCAACTCACCCTCTTCCAGTGTAGTCATCGGGCCCATCACTCGGCTGAGGGAGCTTTTTCTTGTTCTGTGTGAACAGCTTAGCAGAAATACAGGTTTGACTGATGAGGCCATGGAAATGTTGACACAAACAAGGAAATCCCTTGAAATTGCTCAGCTGACTTTAGGGACCTGACAGTTTTCCTATCAAAAAGCAGTTAAGGGACATAAAGGACCCAGAGGGCGAATGAACCAAGGTTGTGACAGTTTCTGTGGGAAGGAGCTGGAAACTGGTCAAGGATTCTTCCTCTGAGATAACTGTTGGCAACTATGTTTGTTCCTTCCTCACCTATCTTCCAACCTACCTCTGTCTACTGTCGCTCCCCCTCTTCGCGGAGGAACGACACAGGACCCTGTGCTGTTCTTTCGTCTGCTCGGCCCTCCCCGGGTTTGCTGCTGGTTCTTCCCGGGTTGGCTACCGACCCTTCCACCTCCGTGGAAGGGCGGTTCCCCCTGCCACTTTTCCCCACTTCCGCGGGGGAGCGGCATACTGCCAGCCGGCTCTCTCGGGGGCTGCACAGGTGTTCCTTCAGATGTTCCCCTTAGATGTTGCTCCTGCATGCCGTCTCTTTCCTCCTTTATAGTCCTCCTCCGCCAATCCCAACTCGGCTGCCCACACGCCGAGTACGCTGCTCTCCTCCAATCAGGAGCAGGTCCTGCTGTTTATTGGTTGAACTGGAGGCAGCTGTGTAGAAGCTGTTTTCTCCTCTCCCAGCGCCATATTGTGGGAGAGCAGATGCATAGAATAAGTCTTAATTCCAGTAACTCAGTCCAGTCCGGGTTGCTCCCCACAGTCTACCTGTCCGCCCGCCCATCCGTCCATCCACCCATCCATCCATCCACCCATCCACCCACCCACCCATACATCCACCCTTCCACCCACCCATCCATCCACTCTTCCACCCACCCATCCATCCATCCATCCATCCTTCCATTCACCCATCCACCCACCCACCCACCCATCCATCCATCCATCTACCCACCCACCCACCCACCCATCCTTCCATCCACCCATCCATCTATCCATCCATCGACCCACCCACCCATACATCCACCCATCCACCCACCCATCCATCCATCCACCCATCCAGCCACCCATCCACCCACCCATCCATCCATCCACCCATCCATCCATCCAGCCAGCCAGCCATGTCTATGGCGTCAATATTACTTAACCTTCTGTCTAGCTGTTTATCTACACAGGTCTAGTGGCCTAATTCCTGCCATTGTTGCCCATGCATGAACTGTGACTCATACTAGATTACTTGTGAGGTTTTTTTTGAGGGGGTAGGATGGGGTGGGGTGGGGAGAGTCAAAGGTGGCAAGATGACATCATGTGAAAGGCAGCTGGGGACATTTTATATTTTCTGAATATGTGCAGTGTGCAAACACCTTTCATATAATATATGATCACGTTTGTTCCTTACAGCAGTTCTGCCAGATGGCTGGTTATTACTCTCCCTCCTCGCACCTGACAAATGAGGAAACAGGCTCAGAGAGGTGCTATGCATGCTCTGACGTCATTCACCTGACAGGTGGCAGAGCCAGGATTCAAACCCTGGTTTGCCTCTGAAGGCCGTTCCTCCCCAGAACAGCACAATTCTTCCGTGAAGACGTCCTTTATTCGTGATAATGGTGATAGCAACATTAATCCAGCTGGTGGTTACTGGAGACTTAATCTGGGCCCTGCTAAATTTGTTGTGTGATACCCTCACCCCCATGAATTGGGTCCAATTGCCTTTCTGCATTTTACAACAGAGCAAATGGTAGCTCAGGGAGGTTCAGTAATTTTCCTAAGGTTGCACAGTTGAGAGGGGATGAATCTGAGACTCACCCCAAGCCATGTGAGATGCCATGGTTGGTGCCCTTAACCACTGCATGTATATGCTCTGCTGGAGGTGGCTCTGGCCACTTGTTTATGTAGTAACAAAGAATGCTCTCTAGAACATACCCATCCGCATTTTCCCAAACTCTTCACCCTCCCTTTCCTCTTCCCAGCCTGGCCAAGCCCTACCCATTCTTTTTTTTTTTTTTTAAGATTTTTAAAATTTGTTTTATTTGAGAGGTAGAGTTACAGAGAGAGAGACAGACAGACAGACAGAGACAGAGAAAAGTCTTCCATCTGCTGGTTCACTCTCCAAATGGCCACAATGCCTGGAGTGGGGCCGATCTGAAGCCAGGAGCCAGGAGCTTTATCTGGGTCTCCACGCTGGTGCAGGTGCCCAAGCATTTGGTCCATCTTCCACTGCTTTCCCAGGCCACAGCAGAGAACTGAATCAGAAGTGGAGCAGCTGGGACATGAATCAGAGCCCATATGGGATGCTGGCGCCATGGCCCAAGGTTCAGCCTACTACGCCACAGAGCATTCTTCACCCTTGAGCCCACCTGGCACACAAAGTTCATCAGCATTCATTCACCTTGTAAAATGGGCCAAGCCCCGGATAACTCAGGAGAACTCACACACACACATGTGCAGCATGCGAAACACTGAATCATAGAGCATCGCTGTACTAGGCTCTCAGCCATCTCTGGGTGAAAGCCTGCGTTCTAACACTGTGGTTCTCTGGGGAGTGCAGAAGCTCTGAACACAGTTCCAGTTTTGTGCCTTTGAGACCAGCATTATAATAAGGCCCTTAGGAAAATTTGTGACACCAAAGATAACACATTTGCTTCAGCCGCTCTGCTGTCTTCACTGGCCTTGAATCTTTATTTCCTGAAATGTAAAACATCTCCCATCTGCTCTACTGCCTTTTAGGGACTTTTGACTTTAACTCCACATCTTCCTTGTGCCAGACACTGCCTCCTGCTGGGCAAAGCTTGCCCTTTCTATGACTCTCGGGGAGACCCAGAGAGACTTCTTAGCATTATCTCTGAGGCTCTTTCACCCCCTTCTGGAGGGCAAGCAATGTTTTATCTTTAAACCCTGCCTACAGCTATTGTCTGGGTGCCTTGTTCCAGCAAGGGGTCCATTTATAGCTGACTGAAACTGAGCAGCAGGAAGAGGCGTGATGTGTCCACAAAGCTTGCCATGGTTTTTCCATGACTAAAGCTGCTAGGACTTTGTCACATCTTGCCGCTGAGTCCTGACGATCCCACAGTGACACTGGAGCTGGTGGCCAGCTTTTTATGAGCTGACCCCCAGTGGCCATGAGCCTGTACCCTAGGTCTTCTCTCATATAAGCTGTATGTGTATTTTGAACTTCATGTTTCCTGTATGAAGATTTGCAAGGCAATCACCATCTTTTATGAAGGTAGCCAGGTGGAATGTATCCATGTCACTGCACCTGACACAAGGCTGACTTGCCAGAATGAGTAACTTCTGATACATGGTTGTTCTTGCTGGTACATGTGATGTGTCTGAAAGCAACAACAAAGTAGCTCAGCCAGCTGCTTGTAGCAGGTCCTTTCTTTCCACTTACTATCAAGATATATCCTTGGGTTAAATCAGACACAGATATATTGTAATGGATTGCATGGTGAGCCAAAATTCACAGTCCTGGGTTCCAGTAAGAAAACCTTTGAGGGGACATCTTTCCCCTCTCTGTGTCTACCTCCCTTTAGCAACATAGGAACACACCAGGATGACAATAGTGATTACTGTTCGAGTTCTAGGAGGAGTGGCTGCTTAATAGGGCCACACACTGTGCTAGGTGTATTTTCTCATTGTTTCCTCACAGCACCTGATTTTTAAGGTGGAAAAACCAACACTCTTAGAGCTCAAATAAATTGCTCAAGGTCACAATTCCTAAGTAACAGGCAAACCCAGCATTAAAACCTAGTCTAGAGGCCAGAGCTGCAGCATAGTGGGTAAAACCACTGCCTGCAGTTCCAGCATCCCATATGGGCACCAGTTTGAGTCCTGGCTGCTCTCTTCTATGGCCTGGGAAAGCAGTGGAAGATGGCCCAACTCCTTGGGCCCCGTACCCATGTGGGCAAACTGGAAGAAGCTCCTGGCTCCTTGCTTTGGACTGGTTCAGCTCCAGCTATTGCAGCCATTTGGGGAGTGAATCAATGGCTAGAAGACCTTTCTCTCTCTCTCTCTCTCTCTGCCTCTGCCTCTCTGTAACACCTCTGCCTTTCAAATAAATAGATAAGTAATTAAGTAAATAAATAAATAAATAAGTCTTTTAAAAAAAACACCTAGTCTCGGGCTGGTGCTCTGGCACAAATTGGCATCTCATACAGGCACAAGTTCAAGTCGTGGCTGCTCCACTTCTGATCCAGCTCCCTGCTAATGCTCCTGGGAAAGCAGCAGAAGATGGCCCAAGTGCCTGGGCCCCTGCACTCATGCTGGAGAACTGGATGGAGTTCTAGGATGGTGCAGCCATCTGGGGAGTGAACCAGAAAATGGAAGATATCTCTCTCTCTCTGTCTCCCCCCACCCTGATAACTCTGCCTTTCAAATAGATAGATAGATAGATAGACAGATCTTAAAAAATAGAAAATGAAACCCAGTCTGCCTGAGGGGAAAGCGAGCACTTGGGTTCCGCCTGTGTTTCTGTTTGCTGCCTTGGATCCTGTGCATGAAAGAGCTGCCTGCTGCCCCCTTCCTGCTTGGAACTGGTTGTAGGTTCTGGTCTCACCAATTAGAAGGACTTTGTCTGCAGAGACTCTTGTCGCAGTGTGATACTGCATGGCAGATTTTCTGGTCTGAGGTTTTAAATTACCCATGTCATTTCAAGCTGTGCAAGTCGCTTGAAGGCCTGCTTTTGCCCAAGCTCATTTAATCAAGCAACACAAATGTGGGGAAAATCAGACGCTGCCTCACAAGCACAGGGAAGAGAACTGGTGCCCGGTGAGCGTCCACCATGTGCCAGGCATCTTGTACTGAAGGCGCTTTGATTTCACCTGCAAATGACACTCTTCTGGGTGACACAGAGCCTGGCACCAGCAACTTTTCTCAGAGCCACATTGACACATGGCCACTCGTGCAAATGAGAACCTCCATCTGGCTTGACTCACGAGACAGCACCAACAGGTCTGCCCGCCAGGACCAATGACAACAGCAGAGGGAGAAGAGGGAAGGGGCACTGTTCAGTCGGCATCTCCTGCTTTTTAGGTAGAGTAACTCCAGCGAAGCTGCTGCCGATTGGGGTTCCTTAAGAGACCTCCTTTGATGAATGCAGATGTTTGTTTATTGAGATTGATGTGCAAGGATGAGAAGGCAATAAGGATACCCAGCATTTACTGAGGCCATTTTGCTCTCTGCATTGATTTTGATTTCTGTACCAGCTCCAGAAGGGAACTGATATCCCTGTTTGCAGATGATGAAACTGGAATGTCTAGAGTTGAGATCATCTTACGTTGCCAGGAGAAGCATTATGGTTGCTGTTATGCTGCTGTGTTTGTTTGCCTTTCATCAGAATGAGGAAAGGAAGCAGGGGGAGGGGGGGACGTTGTAGGTGTGTCGGGCAGACTTCCAAGTCTGTGCACAAAAGGCAGATCATTGTCCCCTCCAGCCTGCAGGAGCGTTTGTCCAGGGGCCTAATTCACACAGCTTTGTCCAATGAGGTTTCTCGGAGAAATGAAACATGTTTATCCTGAATGCTCAACAGTTTGGGACCCACCCAAAAGTAATTTTCTTAGAATTATTCCAGATTGCCCATTTCTGTTCTCTGTTTGGGTTTCAGGTTCCCTTTGGTAAAAATGATGGGGTGGTGGTGGCAAAGGAAGGAGGTGGGAGTGGTGAAATGCTGATGAATGTTTGAAAACTGGCTTCTAAGAAAAGATTCATCACGCTTGTCAGTTTTCTTGCTGTGAATTCTCCCTCCATGGTCAATTTCAAGAAATCAACTTGAAGTCAAAGGATATGAGGTTGTACACAGTCAGCCCACCACTGCACAGTAGGCAAGAGACACTTAAAAAGCAGTTACTGGGGCTGACGCTGTGGCATAGAAGGTTAAGCCTCTGCCTTCAGTTCTGGCATCCTTTATGGGCACCAGTTCAAGTCCCTGCTGCTATACTTCCAATCCAGCTCTATGTTATGGCCAGGGAAAGCAGCAGAAAGTTGCCCAAGTCCTTGGGCCCCTGTACCACGTGGGAAACCTGGGAGAAGCTTCTGGCTCCTGGCTCTGGATTGGCCCAGCTCCGGCTGTTGCGGCTATCTGGGGAGTGAGCCACGGGATGGGAAACCTCTCTTTCTTCTCTCCCTCTTTTCCTCTCCCTCCACCCCATGCCTCTGCCTCTCTGTAACTCTTTCAAGTAAATAAATAATTAAAAAAATGAAAAGAAATAAAATTAAAAAAGAGTGGAAATGTACACTTTGAAGTCAGACTGTGTCTATGTTTGAATCTTCACTATCCCTTATACTGGTTAATTATCAAACTATTTTGCTCCTCAATTTTCTAACATGTAAAATGATTTGATTATAAGACTTAATTCAGTAGAGTAGTTGTAAACATGTAGTTTATGGAGAATCAAACCTAGCACATACTTAGGGTCCATAAAAATATTAATAAAAATTCAGCAACCAATGGGGTGCCTGGAGAAGGGTAAGACAATGCAAAAAGCTTTGAGAGTAAAAGATGGAAAAACTGGAACAAGGGAGATTTCTGGTTTGGATATAGCATTTCATCCTGATGGGACCAGGAGAGAGAGGTTCTGCACTTAGATTTAGAACATGTTAGAAGATTGGAATGTTAAATTGAGTTTATGCATTGTCGGAGAGACACGGGGGATGCATGAGGGTTTTCCATTGTTTCATGGTTTTAATATTTAAAAGATTCATTTTATTTATTTGAAAGACAAAGCGACAGAAGAAGAGGGAGAGACAAAGAGATCTCCCATCTGCTGGTTCACTCCCTAAATGTCTGTAATTGCTGGGGCTGGGCTAGGATGATGTCGGGACCTAGGAACTCTATCCTAGTTTTCCATGTGTGTGGCAGGGACCCAAGTACTTGAGCCATCTTCTGCAGCCCTCCCAGACACATTAGCAGGGAGCTGGATTGGAATTGGAGCAGCTGAGACTCAGTCTAGTGCTCTGATAAATCTATGGTGCCAACCTCTCAAGCTGTGGCTTAGCTAGCTGTGCCACAATGCTGGTCCTCCCTATTGCTTTATTTTTATCTGTGCCTTTGCATTTGGAGTGGATTTGGTTTCCATCGCATATAGTTGTGTCTTAGTTTTTATGCAATCTAAAACTATCAGACTTTTAGTGGAAGTATTTACAATTAATGTGATTGAGTTTAGGTTTACCATCTTGTACTTTTTTCTCATTTTTGGTGACTTCTCTGAATAATGGAGTATTTTTATTGTTATTACATCTTCACTCTTGGCTTGTTTAATATTATTCATTTGGCTTGGGTGTGTTTTTGCTGGCTGTTCTAGGATTTGCAGTATGCACACTTGCGCTGCATCTAGGGATGTCATACCACTTCACGTACAATGTGAGAAACTGGGAACCGGGCACATTCCTTCATTTTCACCCTCCTTTTGTTGTGCTATGATTGTCCTACATTGTACTCCTACCTTTGCTATAAACCCCATGATGTATTATTATTATTTTTATATGGAAATTGTCAATGATTTTATAGGAGATTTTTAAAAATTAGAAATGCCATCTACCACTGCTGTTTTTATTTATTTTTTTCCCTTTGTGCAGATGCCAGTTTCCTTCCCGCACCATTTTCGTATCTGAAGAACTTCCCTTAATATTTCTCGCAGAGCTGGTCTGCTGGAAATGAGTTCTCCGAGCTTCTGTTTTGCCTTTCCTTTCTGAAAGATATTTTTGTTGAATCTGGAAATCTTGGTAAACAGCCCCCAGCACCAATATTTTCAGTGCTGTATGAGATCTCTCCATTGTTTTCTGTATATCATAGTTTCTGGTAAGAAGTCTACTGTCACCCTTATTTTAGTTTTTCTACATTTAACATATCTCCTCGCTCCCAGCTGCTTTTGGTTTTTGATTTTACATGGTGTCTTTATTTGTGTGTTTCTACTCATCGCAGGTTTTTGGCTGTTTGAGTTTGCTGTGTCTTCTGTTTGATATTTATTCTGCTTTAGGTTTGTTGACTTTCCTGAAGCTATGGGTTTACAAATTTCATTGAATTTGCAATATCTGTCCCAAGTTTTTGGACAAAATCTTGTTTATTCAAATACCTTTGTTATTCTCACTCACTCCTATTGTTCCTGGGGCTCCAGTTATACCTAGGTTAGGGAACTTAGCATTGTCCCATAGCCCAATAATTTTATTTGTTTGAAGTTTTTCTGCCATCTCTGTGCTTTACTTTAATGATTTTGTTTCTATA
Source organism: Oryctolagus cuniculus (assembly GCF_051225735.1). Classification (NCBI taxonomy): domain Eukaryota; kingdom Metazoa; phylum Chordata; class Mammalia; order Lagomorpha; family Leporidae; genus Oryctolagus; species Oryctolagus cuniculus. The sequence goes on along the minus strand of NC_142872.1, from coordinate 164,366,969 downwards.
TTTGTGAAAATATTATTTTTTGCATTGTCTAATGTGCTGCTTATGCTATGTTGTTTGTTTTAAAATTTTAGTTATTGTGTTTTCTTTCTCTGGAGTTCAGTTTGTATCTTTTTAATATCTTTTATTTATGTACTTATAATGTTTAAAGTCATCTTTTTTTCGGAATATAGACTATAGACTTAGGAATGCTGTCCTAAGGCTTTTGACTGCTAATATTATCATCCACATCAGTTTTCTCTGTTTCTTCTGTTAATTTTGTTTAATTTCTGAGTCATATTTTCATGATCCTTTGCATGTCCTCTGAATTTTAATTGAATACTAGTCTTAAGAATTTTATGTTATTTGCTACATTTAAAGAATATTCCAAGTAATACTGGGCTTTGTACCAGTGTACAAAGAAGTTTATTTGGAATTAATTTGATCCTTGAGGCATTTTTAAAAATTTTTGTTAGGATGACTCCAAATAGCCTTTAATGTAGAACTGACTTGGCCGCACTCCTGGGGTGATCACTGTGTGAACGCTAAATTCACTGCCTTACGATGGGGCTTCAAAAAGTCATGAAAAATAAAATTTAAAAAAAGAAACTTTAATTCGGTGCAAATATTTTGAAAGCCATCCAGAAGTGGACTTCAGAAAGTTTGGGAAAATACGTACTTTGGAAAAACTATGCATGGATTTTAATTTTTTTCACCAAAGGAAACTTTTTATTTTTCCACAAACTTCTTAAAATGTCCTCATGTGGATAAGGAGATCTTTCCACTCTACTGGGAATAAAAACTCTTCCCAGCCTTGAGTGAGATCTTGGATTTTTCCTGATGATTCCTGCTCCTGTCCCCACTTCCATACTCCCCACAGGTTCTTCTCTCCAGAATGGCAGGCCTGCTCTGCCTGGTGTTCTGTGCCTTACATCTATTGGTCCAGTTTTTAAAGCTGTTTCATTGGAGGAGGCAACTATAGCTTGTTTGACTTCATAGTGACCAGAAGCAGATTCTGCCAGGGAATTTAAAAGCAAGGACTATTTATATGAGGACAGTTATGCCTATGAACAATCAATCTCAAAGGAGGAAGCTGGTTCGGAAGAGAGAGTGAGATACAGTTATCATCCTAGTACAAGGAAGGAGAATTAAAGACCCAAGGGGATGCCTAGAGAAAAATGAAAGCTCTTTCCATAATAAGTCAAAGACTCTAATTAGTCCTGTGCCATGGGAAACATCTAGACAGCTGAAAACCTGAGTTTCAGTCCTGTGCTTTCTTCTAACCAGCTGTGTCACTTTGACACATGTCCCAACTAGTTTTCTTTTCGGCATTCTGGTAATTAAAACCAGGACTTTTAATTTGGATTCTGCTGGTTGTATATAAGGCTTAAGAGTACTCACCCAAATGCCAGACTTACTGGTTTGGATCTCAATTCTGCTATTTAAAAGTTGCATGAGTGTGGGAAACTAGTTTGCCCTTTCTTGATCTTATTTTAAAGATGAATTTTATAGTCGCTTCTACCACCTAGGAGTGCCTTGAAGCTTAGATGAAATGTTCTTTGAATGGGTTTAGCATAGTGCCTGGGGCATAGTGTGGCAGGGTTGGGGGATGTATGGCCCATGGACTATGTCCCCACCAAATCATTTGGTCTTGGCCTGCTATGGGAACGCTAGACAGGACTCGAAAGTCAACAAATCTATTGCAGGCTAATTTTTAAGTTAATAACTTTGTATGGCCTGCAGATGATATTATAAATATCCAAATGGCCCTTGGCCAAAAAGGTTCCCCATCCAGGAGTGGTGCTTTTGACTATTTTGTCCATTGTGGGTATGTATGGTTTGGGGAATTCAGAAAAAATCACTAATTGGTGGTCTTAGACATTTTCTTTTGCAAGAAGAAGGAAATTTTAAAAAATAGACTTTTTAAACTTTTACTTAATAAATATAAATTTCCAAAGTACAGCTTTTGTATTACAGTGGCTTCCCCCCCCCATAACTTCCCTCCACCCACAACCCTCCCATCTCCCGCTCCCTCTCCCATTCCATTCACATCAAGATTCATTTTCGATTCTCTTTATATACAGAAGATCAATTTAGTATATATTAAGTAAATATTTCAACTGTTTGCAAACACACAGAAACACAAAGTGTAAAATACTGTTTGAGTACTAGTTATAGCATTAATTCACATTGGACAACTCATTAAGGACAGATATTCTACATGAGGACTAAATGCACGGTGACTCCTGTTGTTGACTTAACAAATGACACTCTTGTTTATGGCATCAGTAATCTCCCTAGGCTCTTGTCATGAGTTGCCAAGGTTACAGAAGCCTCCTGAGTTCGCCAACTCTGATCTTATTTAGACAAGGCCATAGTCAAAGTGGAAGTTCTCTCCTCCCTTTAGAGAAAGGTACCTCCTTCTTTGATGGCCTGTTCTTTCCATACCTAAAATTCTCTCATGGGCTCTTTAGCCAGATGCGAATGCCTTAAGGGCTGATTCTGAGGCCAGAATGCTGTTTAGGACATCTGCCATTCTATGAGTCTGCTGTGTATCCCGCTTCCCATGTTGGATCGTTCTCTCCCGTTTTTATTCTATCAGTTAGTATTAGCAGACACTAGTCTTGTTTATGTGTTCCCTTTGACTCTTAATCCTATAAGTATGATCAATTGTGAACTGAAATTGATCACTTTGACTAGTGAGATGACATTGGTACATGCCACCTTGATGGGATTGAATTGGAATCCCCTGGCACGTTTCTAATTTTACCATTTGGGGCAAGTCAGATTGAGCTTGTCCTATATTGTACATCTCCTACCTCTCTTATTCCCACACTTATACTTTTTTATTTTTGACAGGCAGAGTGGACAGAGAGAGAGAGAGAGAGAGAGAGACAGAGAGAAAGGTCTTCCTTTTACCATTGGTTCACCCTCCAATGGCTGCCGTGGCCGGCACACTGCGCTGATCTGAAGGCAGGATCCAGGTGCTTATCCTGGTCTCCCTTGAGGTGCAGGGCCCAAGCACTTGGGCCATCGTCCACTGCACTCCCGGGCCACAGCAGAGAGCTGGCCTGGAAGAGGGGCAACCGGGACAGAATCCGGCACCCCGACCGGGACTAGAACCCGGTGTGCCGGCTTGGCAAGGTGGAGGATTAGCCTGTTGAGCCATGGCGCCGGCCCCCACACTTATATTTAACAGGGATCACTTTTCAGTTAAATTTAAACACCTAAGAATAATTGTGTGTTAATTAAAGAGTTCAACCAATAGCATTAAGTAGAACAAAAAAAATACTAAAAGGAATAAAGTACTAAGGTGTTCATCAACATTCAGGACAAGGGCTGATCAAGTCACTTTTTTTCATAGTGTCCCTTTCACTTCAACAGGTTTCCTTTTTGGTGCTCAGTTAGTTGTCACTGATCAGGGAGAACATATGATATTTGTCCCTTTGGGACTGGCTTATTTCACTCAGGATGATGTGTTCCAGATTCCTCCATTTTGTTGCAACTGACTGGATTTCATTTTTTTTTACTGCTGTATAGTATTCTATAGAGTACCTGCCCCATAATTTCTTTATCCAGTCTACTGTTGATGGGCATTTAGGTTGATTCCAGGTCTTAGCTATTGTGAATTGAGCTGCAATAAACATTAATGTGCAGACAGCTTTTTTGTTTGCCAATTTAATTTCCTTTGGGTAAATTCCAAGGAGTGGGATGGCTGGGTTGTATGGTAGGGTTATCTTCAGGTTTCTGAGGAATCTCCAGACTGACTTCCATAGCGGCTTAATCAGTTTGCATTCCCACCAATAGTGGGTTAGTGTCCCTTTTCCCCTACATCCTTGCCAACATCTATTGTTGGTAGATTTCTGAATGTGAGCCATTCTAACAGGGGTGAGGTGAAAGCTCATTGTGGTTTTGATTTGCATTTCCCTGATTGCTAGTGATCTTGAACATTTTTTCATGTGTCTGTTGGCCATTTGGATTTCCTCTTTTGAAAAATGTCTAGTGAGGTCCTTGGCCCATCTCTTAAGTGGGTTGTTTGTTTTGATGTTGTGGAGTTTCTTTGTAGTTTCTGGTTATTAATCCTTTATGTGTTTCATGGTTTGAAAATATTTTTTCCCATTCTGTCGGTTGCCTCTTCACTTTCCTGACTGTTTCTCTTGCAGTACAGAAACTTCTCAATTTGATGCAAGCCAAATGTTAATTTTGGCTTTGACTGCCTGTGCTTCTGGGGTATTTTCCAAGAAGTCATTGCCGGTACCTATATCTTGCAGGGTTTTTCCAATGCTCTCTAATAATTTGATGGTGTCAGGTTGTAGATTTAAGTCTTTAATCCATGTTGAGTGGATTTTTGTGTAAGGTGAAAGGTAGGGGTCTTGCTTCATGATTCTGCATGTGGAAATCCAATTTTCCCAGCACCATTTATTGAATAGACTGTCCTTACTCCAGGGATTGGTTTTGTATCCTTGATCAAATATGAGTTGGCTGTAGATGTTTGGATTGATTTGTGGTGTTTCAATTCTGTTCCATTGGTCTATCCATCTGTTTCTGTACCAGTACCATGCTGTTTTGATAACAACTGCCCTGTAGTATGTCCTGAAGTCTGGTATTGTGATGTCTCCAGCTTTGTTTTTGTTGTACAAGATTGATTTAGCTATTCGAGGTCTCCTATTTCTCCATATGAATTTCATCAGTTTTTTTCCAGATCTGAGAAGAATTTCTTTGGTATTTTGCTTGGTATTGCATTGAATCTATAAATTGCTTTTGGGAGAATGGACGTTTTGATGATGTTGATTCTCCAATCCATGAGCATGAAAGGTTTTTCCAATTTTTGGTATCCTCTTCTATTTCTTTCTTTAAGATTTTGTAATTCTCATCGTAGAGATCTTTAACGTCCTTGGTTAAGTTTATTCCAAGGTATTTGATTGTTTTTGTGGCTATTGTGAATGGGATTGATCTTAGCAGTTCTTCCTCAGCCGTGGCATTGCCTGTGTATACAAAGGCTGTTGATTTTTGTGCATTGATTTTATATCCTTTTGCTACTTTCCAAACTCTTCTATGAGTCCCAATAATCTCTTAGTAGAGTTCTTTGGATCCCCTAAATAAAGAATCATATCATCTGCAAAGAGGGATAGTTTGACTTCTTCCTTCCCAATTTGTATCCCTTTAATTTCTTTTTCTTGTCTAATAGATCTAAGACTTTGAGAACTATATTGAATAGCAGTGGTGAGAATGGGCATCCCTGTGTGGTACCAGATCTCAGTGGAAATGCTTCCAGCTTTTCCCCATTCAATAGGATGTTGGCTGTGGGTTTTTCATAAATTGCTTTGATTGTATTGAGGAATGTTCCTTCTATACCCAGTTTCCTTAGAGTTTTCATCATGAAAGGGTATTGTATCTTATTGAATGCTTTCTCTGCATCTATTGAGATAATCATATTGTTTTTCTTCTGGAGTTTGTTAATGTGGTGTATCACATTGATTGATTTGTGAACACTGAACCATCACTGCATACCAGGGATAAATTCCACTTGGTCTAGGTGGATGATCTTTCTGATGTGTTGTTGCATTCTATTGGTCAGATTTTATTGAGGATTTTTGCATCTATGTTCATCAGGGATATTGGTCTGTAATTCTCTTTCAATGCTGCATCTTTTTCCGGCTTAGGAATTAAGGTGATGCTGGCTTCATAGAAAGAATTTGGGAGGACTCCCTCTTTTTCGATTGTTCTGAATAGTTTGAGAAGAATTGGAGTTCGTTCTTCTTTAAATGTCTGGTAGAATTCAGCAGTGAATCCATCTGGTCCTGGGCTTTTCTTTGTTGGGAGGGCCTTTATTAATTTTTCAATTTCTTTCTCAGTTATGGGTCTGTTTAGGTTTTCTGTGTGTTCCTGGTTCAATTTAGGTAGGTTGCATGTGTCCAGGAATCTATCCATTTCTGATAGATTTCCCTGTTTGCTGACATACAAGTCCTTGCAGTAATTTCTGATGATTCTTTTTATTTCTGTGGTGTCTGTTGTTACATTTCCTTTTTTCATCTCTGATTTTATTGATTTGGGTCTTTTCTCTTCTTTTTTTATTTAGTTGGGCCAATGCTGTGTCAATTTCGTTTATGTTTTCAAAAAACCAGCTCTTCGTTTAGCTGATCTTGTAACGGTTTTTTTTTTTTTTTTTGGATTCAATCCTGTTAATTTCTTCTCTGATTTTAATTATTTTTATTCTCCTACTATTTTTCGGTTTGGTTTGCTGCAGTTTTTCTAGATCCTTGAGATGCATTGGAAGCTCATTTATTTGGTGCGTTTCCAATTTCTTGATGTAGGCTCCTATTGCTATAAACTTTCCTGTTAACACTGCTTTTGCTGTATCTCATAAGTTTTGATATGTTGTGCTGTTATCCTCATTTACTTCCAGTAAGTTTTTGATTTCTCTTTTGATTTCTTCTATGACCCATTGTTCATTCAGGAGCATGTTGTTCAGTCTCCATGTGTTTGCATATGTGCCGCTCCCCCTCTTCGTGGAGGAACGACACAGGACCCTGCGTTGTTCTTTTGTCTGCTCGGCACTTCCCGGGTTTGCTGCTGGTTCTTCCCGGGTTGGCTACCGTCCCTTCCACCTCCGTGGAAGGGCGGTTCCCCCTGGCCACTTTCCCCACTTCCGCAGGGGAGCGACACACCGCCGGCCGGCTCTCTCGGGGGCTGCACAGGTGTTCCTTCAGATAGATGTTCCTGGTGCATGTTGTCTCTCTCCTCCTTTAGAGTCCTCTTCCACCAATCCCAACTCTGCTACCCACACGCTGAGTACGCTGCTCTCCTGCAATCAGGAGCATGTCCTACAGTTTATTGGTTGAACTGGAGGCAGCTGTGTAGAAGCTGTTTCTCCCTTCTCAGCGCCATATTGTGGGAGAGCAGATGCATAGAATAAGTCTTAATTCCAGTAACTTAGTCTAGTCCGAGTCACTCCCAGTTGCTCCCAACAGATCCCCCTTTCTTTTTATTTTTGGCGTTGATATGCGCCTGTCTTCGGTGCCCCGCGGCACACACTCTGCTCTGCTTGCTAGAGTTGCCCACAGGTGCTTACAAGCCCTACAAATCAGGCAAACCGAATCCGGGTCCTCTCTTCGCCATGTTGTGAGGAGGTTTTTAGGCGCTGATGCGTGCCTGAGTTCAGTGCCCTGCAGCGCATGCTCTGCTCTGCTAGAACTGCTTGCATGTGCTTACAAGCCCTACCAATCAGGCAAACCGAATCCAAGCCCTCTCATTGCCGTCTTGTGGGGAGACTTATTGGTGTTAATTCGTGCCTGTCTTCGGTGACCTGCAGCGGGTAAGCTGCTAGCCGCCCGCAGGTGCTTATCGTCTTACTAATCAGGCAGACCGAATCCAAGCTCTCTCATTGCTGTGGTGTGGGGAGGCCTTATTTTTCTCTATTTCTCTATCTCTGGGCATTCCTATCTCTCCCCTTTTACTTCTATCTGCCAGCATTCCTATTTCTCTCATTTTACTTCTAAATGTCTGTTTCTCTTATCCCCGCGGCTTCCCGGCGCCCGCCCTGAGGCTGCTTCTCGGCGGCTTTCTGGCTCTGAGCCGCTTCAGCCCGCGCTTCTCTCATCTGCGCGGCTTCCCGGCTTCGCGCGCGCACTCCACGGTCTCCGTGCCCCTTCGAGCCCGCACCACGGCCTCACACTAGCCCCACGTTCCCTATCTATTCACGCCCCGCGTGCTCTCTCTGCACGCGGCGGCTTCCGCGAGTCACACAGCGTAGCTTACGTTTCTGCCACCGGTATTCAATCTAAGTTCCCCGGGCTAACCTGGCGAATTCAACCTAGCTTACGCGTCTCCGCCTTACAGTTTGGCTTCCTGTCTTTTGCTCCTCGGGCTAATCTGACGGATTCCAACCTGGCGGCCCACGTCTCTGCCTCTGGTTCCAGATTTTCGCCTTTTGCTCCCCGGGCTGACTTGAAGAATCCCAAGCTGGCTTACGTCTCCGCCTCGGCCTGCACTCACGGCTTCATCCTCCCTAACATTTTTCTCTACCCGGTATGTTTCCCTAAGTTTTCTTCCAACAATATTCCCCTCTCATTTCTCCTGGCTTCTCCCCACAGTCTGTATCCGAGTCTAAGTTTCTTCTAGGTTTCACTTTCGCTTTCAACCTTAGAGATTTCTCCCAGCTTCCCCCCGTAGTCCGTATCCGAGTCTATGCCTAGGCTTTCGATAGCTTCTTCCGGCACCTTTTCCATCCGGCTTTTCCCTAGGCTCTCCGCCAGTCTCTCTCTCCGGTATTCTCCCACTTCTTCCCATTTCTTCCCTCCTAGGTTTCCTATCCGAGTCACGGCACCATTATGTTGCTCCCCCTCTTCGTGGAGGAACGACACAGGACCCTGCATTGTTCTTTTGTCTGCTCGGCCCTTCCCGGGTTTGCTGCTGGTTCTTCCCAGGTTGGCTACCGTCCCTTCCACCTCCGTGGAAGGGCGGTTCCCCCTGGCCACTTTCCCCACTTCCGCGGGGGAGCGGCACACCGCTGGCCGGCTCTCTCGGGGGCTGCACAGGTGTTCCTTCAGATAGATGTTCCTGGTGCATGTTGTCTCTCTCCTCCTTTATAGTCCTCTCCACCAATCCGTGCTCTGCTACCCACACGCCAAGCGCGCCGCTCTCCTCCAATCAGGAGCGGCTCCTGCAGCTTGTCAAGTTGGTGAGAGGCAGCTGGGTAGAAGCTGTTCGCTCCTTTCCCAGCACCACATTGTGGGAGAGCAGATGCATAGAATAAGTCTTAATTCCAGTAACAGTATAGTCCGAGTTGCTCCCCACACATATGCTCTCGGGATTCCTGAGTTGCTAATTTCCAACTTCATTCCACTGTGGTCTGAGAAGCTGCATGGTATGATTCTAATTCTTTTGAATTTGCTGAGACTTGCTTTATGGCCTAGTATGTGGTCAATCCTAGAGAAGGTTCCATGCACTGCTGAGAAGAATGTAAATTCTCTAAGTGTAGGGTTGAAAGTACTGTAGATATCTGTTAGATCTATTGGGGCTATAGTGTCATTTAAATCTGCTGTTTCCTCATTAATCTTCTGTCCTGTTGATCTGTCTATTTCTGACAGTGGAGTATTGACGTCCCCCAGTACAATTGTATTGGAATCTAAGTCTCCCTTTAAGTCCCTTAAATAAACCGGTGCCCTGTAATTAGGTGCATATACATTGATAATTGTTATATCTTCCTGTTGAATTGATCCCTTAATCATTATATAGTGCCCCTCTTTGTCTCTCTTCACAGTTTTTGTGTTAAAGTTTATTTTGTCTGATATTAAGATGGCTACACCTGCTCTATTTTCATTTTGTTGGCATGGAATATCTAAAAAATAGACTTTTAAGACTCCCTGAAATTGATGACTGGAAATTGTGTCTTTCCTTTAAGGAACTGAAAGTAAAGCTGCATGTTGGATTGAGAGCTCATACTTAATTTAGGAATCATGTGATCTTAGGATTCTGGAACACCTCATTTTCTTACCCACAAATGGGCATGATAGTGTACAATTCAAAGCGTATTTCACAGAGCCAGAGGCAAAGGACCAAAATAGTGGCAGAGGATGCAGTGGCGGCGGGGACACAGGGGTCTACAGTCTCTGCCATTTTCTAAGGGCTTCTCTGAAGGCTGCTGGCTGATGACCACCCAGGGACTTCAGCAGGAAGCACTTGCTGTCCCCCCAGCTTCCGCCCCAAATGCTGTTGGAGAAGGCCAATGAGTTAGGTTCAGCCCCACCAAGAGAACATTTCTCTTCCGTTAAAGTAAGCGTAAATCGTGGGGCACAACAACACCTGCTTCCTTTCTACAGCAGTGTCAGACCTGCATTCTTAGACTGTGATGGCTCTCAGGTGAGGAAAAGCTGAGTTCCCCATGGCCACATGAGAGGCGTTGAGCAGATCCAGACTGTGTTACTTCTTCTAAGTTTTCACCTAAAAAACGTGGCCAAGAGGGTCTTGAGGTCAGATTCCATCAGGAGGGAGAACATTTGTCTGCAAATGATCAGACACACAACTAACCCTGGCTTAAATATTACAAGACCCCCTAAGACACCCAGGGTGGGCACGACAGCCATGCCAACAAGGGCCCTGACTTCCCCCTTCCTGCCCTGCTGTTCCTCACACAGGCCCCTCACGTTCCTGGCTGGCAGGTGGGCACTTTATTATGGTCTCGTCATCATCAGAAGTGGGACAGAGAGCCAAAGAGTCTTGAAATGGGTTTCTTCCTTCAGAGCTTTCCTGCTTGTTGATGTGACAAGGCATGTTCTTGCCCCATTAGCCAAGAGGGAAGCGTTCAATCTCTCCTAGCTGCAAGGGAGTCCACAAGTGTTTTCTTTCCCCAAGAAGGCCTGCTGTTGCCTTTTAAGGAGGGATTGGATTGTGGATATTAAGCAGCCAGTTCACAACACGAGCCACACAGAACCTTCCAGATCAATGAGAAGAGGCGGGTGGAGGAATGAGCAGGATCATGGAACTAAACATCTGGGGAATCTGGGTGAATTGTCATAATTAATATAAAAGTTGATCATATAAAAGTACCCTTATAATTCTGCTGCAATGTTGAAGTGGCCTTTCTTTTTAAAAAGTATTTCATTATTTGCTACCAAGGTCAGTAAAACCCAACAATCCTGCAGTTGTGGGTGGATGTTGGAACAGATGAGTCAGTCTGTGAATGCATACTGTGTAGTAATAATGCTGATTCTTTGGAACACCAAGGCTTCTCGTACCAGGGGACCTTCCCAGGCCGGCTTGCTAGGACAGAGAGACTCATCAAGCAGCGATTTGTCTCCCACTGTTGGGTTGGGGCCAGCTACGTGATAACATTCCAGCCAGTGCCAGGTCTGCTGCTGGGAAAAGCACTGGTAGGGACAATGTTAAGAGTTCGTTAGCTGAGATGTGAGCAGACAACAGTTAAGTAGATGAGTTTATATTTGTCATTCCAAATTCTTCCACCATCCTAGTTATTTATAAATTCTTCCATAGTTTTCCTGTAACTGACTATCATTAGATCTTGAGCCATACATATTCTTTTTCCTTAAAAAAAAAGCAAGCCATGGGCTGCCTTGTTCTTGCTTCTGCCCGTGGTGTCCACTGGTGGGGCAAAGCCAGCTGTGTTTTGCAAAGCCTTGTCAGAGCTCCTGTGAGAATCTTTTCCAAGTCAGGTGTTCTGGTGTGTCAGCCTTTTGGGGAACAGTGGCATAGCAGAATCTCCTCCCGACCCAGAGGCAGCTTAACTTAAGGCCAGAAGTAAGTTCCACTGTTGTCCTGTGGAGGCATAGAAGCTGTGTGGAGGCTTGAGTGAGGAAACATGTACAGGTGTAAGCATGCTTTTTGGGGAGCTGGCTAAGAGCAGTGTTTTATCTCTGCTCTTCAGAAGTAAAGCTTGCCTGCATGCTCATTCGTCAGTGTTTACTTTGATATAAGGACAATGAGTCTCCCTCAGTTGCAAGTCCCTGGGAATTTGAGCCCATGTCTGTCTCATTCTGAAGTTCTTTCCCCTCTTAGGCACATGCAGACTGGGCCCAGCTGTGAGATAGTCACACCCATGCTTTTTAGCAGCCTGTGCTGACACTCACCATGTACTTGGCTCTCTTGGATTCCCTGAGGTATGACAGAGACACTGCACCTGTTCACAAGGGACCTTAGCATCTGGATGAGCAGGTAGAAGTGTGTGGGGGCTGCAATTCCATCACCGTGTGTTGAGGAGTGCCAGGTGCTGATGGTGCCTTCATGGAGGCATCTCCATCCTTTTTATTATGTCATAAAAACACTCATTTACTCTCCATGTTTGCCAGATATGATAAGCGCTTTGCATATTTTAAATCATTTAATCTTCGTACAACACTGTGAGGCACATTTCTGTTCTTAGTGTCCCCGTTTGTATATGAGAAAATGGAGCACAGGGACATTAGCTGATTTCCTCCAGGGCACACAGCCAGAGACAGGCAGAGTCTGAGTTCTGCATTCTCGCAGAAGACTCTCACTTCTCCCCAGCCAGCACGCCATAGCAGAGTGCGTCTCTCCTGCATCTTCCAACTTGGGTTACCAAGGCATCCTTGAGCCTTGTCCCACCAGAGCATCACCTGGCCACAGCTGCATCCCAGCTGCGAGGTTTGAGGATAGATCAGGTTGTGGGTAAGGAAGGGCATCTGTTTCACACATCTCAGGTGATAGTAACAACGTTGCACCTTTCACGAAATAGGAAGGGTGAGTGCATCCATGCACTGTCCTATCAGTGCCTCACAGCAGTTCTGTAAAAGGCTAATCCAGGCCTGGTCCCTCATCTGTGAGGAAAGAGAGTTGCAGAGGGAACACAGCCAGATGAAGTTGGCCTGTTTGGTATGGAATCTAGGAATTCCAACTAGAGAGCATCTGCTTTTGACCTTGTCACGATGTTGATTTGTATTTTAGGTTATGTCAGATGTTCCTGGGTCAGAGGCAAGGATATGAAAGTGATTATGACAAAATATCGTAGATCTATTCCCATTCTAGACTATTGCTTCTAGCTTTATTCATTTTCGAAATATTGCATCCTGAGTCGCTCACCGAGTTGAAGAGATTGGGACTGGTTGTTATGCCTCCATAACACTGAGGAGAGTTACTATAACTTCCAGCATCTGTTCATTCTTCTGGCATTAGCTGAATGCTGATCATGTGCTGGAGATACAGAGGTGAACAGGACAAGATTTGTCCTTTCCAACAGCTGGTGGTAATGGGCATTTCTAAAATCAACTGAAAACAGATGTTTATTAGATACCATTTTCTTTCTAGTACAGCTGAAAGAACTCGAGAATGCAAAAGAAGCAAAAGGTAGCACTTCTCTTCTCAAGGTGAGAGAAACAGTGAATTAAGCCATGGATGGCTGGGCTTTTGGTGATTAAGCAGTTATAGGGAAACTGAGATAAGCTCACGACATTTAAAGATCCTTGCTTTGTCTTCCCTAAAATACATGCAATTTAAATAAAAATTCCCTGCATTTTAATCCCTAAAATTCCCACTAACTAGCAAACCATTTTTGATATTCATGCATTTTTTCAAATGCACATTTTCTATGGAATTTTTGAAGTGCTCTCATATGTGACCTGATCTGAGACATGGTTTGTATATGGTTAACATGGGAATAATCATTCCTGTTAGTTTTGTCATGAGGGTGTTTGAAAGCATACATGCATTAGTTTACTATTGCTGATGCAACAGATTTATTTTTTTTCTGACAGGCAGAGTGGACAGTGAGAGAGAGAGACAGAGAGAAAGGTCTTCCTTTGCCGTTGGTTCACCCTCCAATGGCCACTGTGGCCAGCACGCTGCACTGATCTGAAGCCAAGAGCCAGGTGCTCTTGGTCTCCCATGCGGGTGCAGGGCCCCAGGACCTGGGCCATCCTCCACTGCACTCCCGGGCCACAGCAGAGAGCTGGACTGGAAGAGGAACAACCAGGACAGAATCTGGCATCCCAACCAGGACTAGAACCTGGGGTGCCGGTGCTGCAGGCAGAGGATTAGCTTAGTGAGCCATGGTGCTGTCCCTGCTGCAACAGATTTCTACACCCTTAGTGTCTTAGAGAACAAATTTACTGCAGAACTCTGGGGAATGAGAGATGGAAATGTATCTCCGGGGACTGAGACCCGGATGTCAGGGGAATTGCATGTCTTTGTGGGAGCTCTCCGGTAGAGTCGGTTCCTGTATCTTTTTCAGTTTTTCCAGGCTGCCTGCATTCCTTGGCTGGTGGCTCCTTCAGACCTTAAGCCAGCAGTAGCTTCTTGTTTTCGTATGCTGCATCACTCTGTGATTCTCTGTTTTTGTCTCCGTGTTTCCCATACAAAGACCCTTGTGATTGCCTTGGGTATATCCTGGTGCTCCAATTTCTTTTTTTTTTATTTTTTTTAAATTTTTTTTATTTTTAACTTTTATTTAATGAATATAAATTTCCAAAGTGCAGCATATGGATTACAATGGCTTCCCCCCATAACGTCCCTCCCACCCGCAACCCTCCCATTTCCCACTCCCTCTCCTGTTCCAATCACATCAATATTCGTTTTCGATTCTCTTTATATACAGAAGATCAGTTTAGCATACATTTAGTAAAGATTTCAACAGTTTGCTCCCACACAGAAACATAAAGTGAAAAATACTGTTTGAGTACTAGTTATAGCATTAAATCTCAATGTACAGCACACTAAGGCCAAAGATCCTACATGAGGAGTAAGTGCACAGTGACTCCTGTTGTTCACTTAACAAATTGACACCTTGTTTATGGCATCAGTAATCACCCTAGGCTCTTGTCATGAGCTGCCAAGGCTATGGAAGCCCCCTGAGTTCACCGACTCTGATCATATTTAGACAAGGCCATGGTCAAAGTGGAAGTTCTCTCCTCCCTTCAGAGAAAGGTACCTCCTTCTTTGATGACCCGTTCTTTCCACTGGGATCTCACTCACAGAGATCTTTCATTTAGGTTTTTTTTTTTTCCCCCCAGAGTGTCTTGGCTTTCCATGCCTGAAATACTCTCCTGGGCTTTTCAGCCGGATCTGCATGCCTTAAGGGCTGATTCTGAGGCCAGAGTGCTTTTTAGGACATCTGCCATTCTATGGGTCTGCTGTGTATCTCACTTCCCATGTTGGATCATTCTCTCCCTTTTTGATTCTATCATCTAGTATTTGCAGACACTATTCTTGTTTATGTGATCCCTTTGGTTCTTAGTCCTATCATTATGATCAATTGTGAACAGAAATTGATCACTGGGACTAGTGAGATGGCATTGGTACATGCCACCTTGATGAGATTGAATTGGAATCCCCTGGTATATTTCTAACTCTACCGTTTGAGGTACGTCAGCTTGAGCATGTCCTGAATTGCACATCTCTTCCCTCTCTTATTCCCACTCTTATATTTAACAGTGATCACTTTTCAGTTAAATTTCAGCACTTAAGAATAATTGTGTATTGATTACAGTATTCAACCAAAAGTATTAAGTAGCACAAACAAAAAAAAATACTAAGAGGGATAACATATTAAGTTATTCATCAACAGTCAGGGCAAGGGCTGATCAAGTCACCATTTCTCATAGTGTTCATTTCACTTTAACAGGTTTCCTTTTTGGTGCTCAGTTAGTTGTCACCTATCAGGGAGAACATATGGTATTTGTCCCTTTGGGATTGGCTTATTTCACTCAGCACAATGTTTTCCAAATTCCTAACAGGGATCACTTTTCAGTTAAAATTTAAACATGTAAGAATAATTGTGTGTTAATTACAGAGTTCAACCAATGGTACTAGAACAAAAAAAATACTATAATGGATAAAGTATTACATTGTACATCAACTGTCAGGACAAGAGCTGATCAAGTCACTGTTTCTCATTGTGTCCATTTCACTTCAACAAGTTTCCCCTTTGGTGCTCAGTTAGTTGTCACTGATCAGGGAGAACATATGATATTTGTCCCTTTGGGACTGGCTTAATTCACTCAGCATGATGTTTTCCAAATTCCTCCATCTTGTTGCAAATGACCGGGTTTTGTTGTTTTTGACTGCTGTATAGTATTCTATAGAGTACATGTCCCATAATTTCTTTATCCAGTCTACTGTTGATGGGCATTTGGGTTGGTTCCAGGTCTTAGCTATTGTGAATTGAGCTGCAATAAACATTAATGTGCAGACAGCTTTTTTGTTTGCCAATTTAATTTCCTTTGGGTACATTCCAAGGAGTGGGATGGCTGGGTTGAATGGTAGGGTCATATTCAGGTTTCTGAGGAATCTCCAGACTGACTTCCATAGTGGCTTGACCAGTTTTCATTCCCACCATCAGTGGGTTAGTGTCCCTTTTCCCCCGCATCCTGTCCAGCATCTATTGTTGGTAATTTCTGAATGTGAGCCTTTCTACCTGGGGTGAGGTGAAAGCTCATTATGGTTTTGATTTGCATTTCCCTGATTGCTGGTGATCTTTAACATTTTTTCATGTGTCTGTTGGCCATTTGGATTTCCTCTTTTGAATAATGTCTATTGAGGTCCTTGGCCCATCTCTTAAGTGGGTTGTTTGTTTTGTTGTTGTGGAGTTTCTTGATCTCTTTGTAGATTCTGGTTATCAACCCTTTATCAGTTGCATAGTTTGCCAATATTTTTTCCCATTCTGTTGGTTGCCTCTTCACTTTCCTGACTGTTTCTTTTGCAGTATAGAAACTTCTCAATTTGATGCAATCCCAAATGTTAATTTTGGCTTTGACTGCCTGTGCTTCTGGGGTATTTTCCAAGAATTCATTACTGGTACCTATATCTTGCAGGGTTTTTCCAATGCTCTCTAATAATTTGATGGTGTCAGGTTGTAGATTTAAGTCTTTAATCCATGTTGAGTGGATTTTTGTGTAAGGTGAAAGGTAGGGGTCTTGCTTCATGATTCTGCATGTGGAAATCCAATTTTCCCAGCACCATTTATTGAATAGATTGTCCTTACTCCAGGGATTGGTTTTGTATCCTTGATCAAATATGAGTTGGCTGTAGATGTTTGGATTGATTTGTGGTGTTTCCATTCTGTTCCATTGGTCTATCCATCTGTTTCTGTACCAGTACCATGCTGTTTTGATTACAACTGCCCTGTAGTATGTCCTGAAATCTGGTATTATGATGCCTCCGGCTTTGTTTTTGTTGTACAAGATTGCTTTAGCTATTTGAGGTCTCCTGTGTCTCCATATGAATTTCAGCATCATTTTTTCCAGATCTGAGAAGAATTTCTTTGGTATTTTGCTTGGTATTGCATTGAATCTATAAATTGCTTTTGGGAGAATGGACATTTTGATGATGTTGATTCTCCAATCCATGAGCATGGAAGATTTTTCCATTTCTTGGTATCCTCTTCTATTTCTTTCTTTAAGGTTTTGTAATTTTCATTGTAGAGATCCTTAACGTCCTTGGTTAAGTTTATTTCAAGGTATTTGATTGTTTTTGTAGCTATTGTGAATGGGATTGATCTTAGCAGTTCTTCCTCAGCCATGGCATTGCCTATGTATACAAAGGCTATTGATTTTTGTGTATTGATTTTATACCCTGCTACTTTGCCAAACTCTTTTACGAGTTCCAATAGTCTCTTAGTAGAGTTCTTTGGATCCCCTTAATAAAGAATCATATCATCTGCAAATAGGGATAGTTTGAGTTCTTCCTTCCCAATTTGTATCCCTTTAATTTCTTTTTCTTGCCTAATAGCTCTGGCTAAATCTTCCAGAACTATGTTAAATAGCTGTGGTGAGCGTGGGTATCCCTGTCTGGTACCAGATCTCAGTGGAAATGCTTCCAACTTTTCCCCATTCAATAGGATGCTGGCCATCGGTTTTTCATAGATTGCTTTGATTGTACTGAGGAATGTTCCTTCCATACCCAGTTTGCTTAGAGCTTTCATCATGAAATGGTGTTGTATTTTATCAAATGCTTTCTCGGCGTCTATTGAGATAATCATATGGTTTTTCTTCTGCAGTCTGTTAATGTGGTGTATCACATTGATTATTTTGCACACATTGAACCATCCCTGCATACCAGGGATAAATCCCACTTGGTCTGGGTGGATGATCTTTCTGATGTGTTGTTGTATTCTATTGGCGAGAATTTTGTTGAGGATTTTTGCATCTATGTTCATCAGGGATATTGGTCTGTAATTCTCTTTCAATGCTGCATCTTTTTCTGCTGATGCTGCAATTTCAACTAGCTGGTTAGCAGCCTTAGTTCCATCTGCAACTTGATTCACATTTGTGTGACATATTTACAGGTACTGAGGATGAGGGCATAGATGTCTTAGGGGATGTAGTTATGCCTACTGTGTTATGGAAAGGATCTGTTTAGTGCGAGTCTTAATGATGGAGCCCTTTGAAAATCTTGACAGCTCAAACATATCAGCCTGTTGTCTGAGGTTTCCACCTTCTGCTCTTAGCTTCTTGTTCATTCTGAATGGAACTCATTTTTGCAACTTCTCCTACCGCTTACTCATTCTCTAAAAACTAGCTGAAAGCTCACTCCTTCACCACCTTTTTTGAATGATGCCAGCTAGAAGAAAGAGGCTCTTAGATGGTCAAAGGATTCCCACATGTAAAATAACAAATGTGTTTTTGAAGATTTACCTACATCACTTCCTGAGTATGTGAACGCAGACAAAACTCTATCTCTAGATGTTAATTTTCTCATCTTTAATATAGAAATCAAGGTAGGTGCATCGAAGATAGCCTGCAGGTGTCAAACAATGCCATGCGTGTTGTGTTTTAATGTGTAGCTTATGGATTTCTGACTTGGCAGAAACTTCAAAGGAAACTTGAAAGAGAATTACTGAAGTAGTTTAAGCATTTTGTTTATTCAGGGCATAGCCCAAGTCGATCAACCCAAATGAAGCATGTTTCTGTCAAATTGTGCCTGTAATGCATCTGAAGTTCAACATGAACACTGATTCTTTGAAGCAGGATTCAGGAGGATCAAGTGCTTTTAGGGAACAAAAATTCGGGGAGCTCTTTGGAATCAATGATAAAATGAGGTCTAATCTGCACAACAAAACGCGACTCCTATGGGGTATGGCAGGAGAAAAACACACTCCTGTCTCTGGAGTTGGCGTTCCAACCTCCCTCTGCCAGCTCTGTGGCTTTGGGGCTGGAGTTCCATCTCTCTGGTGGCTCAATTTCGTTCTCAGTTGACACTACAGATGAGGCTGGAGGTGGGAGTTCCTAGTACAGGTTCTGGCACAGAGATGTCCAACAGCTTACTGTAACAGTTTCAAGTACAGACTGTAAGAAAGCAATGCCTAGACCTTGGTGATAACTGACCTGTGTTAAGTTCAGGGAAGAAGCTGTTGAACTATGACGACTGGTGGTTGAGCTTGGTGATGGAATGACTGCGGTGCACAGGCAAAAAGTAACATCTGGTATTTGTATCAATAAGAGTTTGTCAATTAGTGACCCGTGGGATTTAGCTGCAAATGTGCTTCATCTTGTTGACACAGAGCTTTATCACTAGTATCCTGGCCACGGTTACTGATGCTAATTGTTTTTGCTACTGCTGTTGTTATTGTCATTGATTTATGGAGCAGTACTTAGCATTTTAAAGATGTTTTATTTAAAAAGTCAAATTGCTAGCTTCTCTCAGAGAATGGAAAGATCCAGCAATACACAGTCAGTGTTTCTGCACAGTGGAGACCCACTGGGGACGGGGCAGGTGCCTTCTGCTCTGAGACGTTGACCTCTCTCGGATGCAGGCACTTGAGGTTACTTTCGCTTTTGCCTCCATTGGGCTTTCATGATGGCAGTTGTCTTTGTTTTCTGTTGCTATAATAGAATACCTGAGATTTGGTAATGTTTTTAAAAAGAATTTGTTCCTTTGAGAGTCAGAGAGAGAGAGAGAGAGACAAAGACACAGAGAGGAAGGAAGAGATAGCATCTCCCACCCATTGATTCACTACCCAAACGGTCCACATATAAGCAAGGTATTGTAATCCTTTTTGTGTGCGTGTCTGGTATAATTCCCTTGGCATAATGTCCTCCAGGCTCATACATGTCGTTGCAAATAGCAATGTCTCCTTTTAAAGAAATGAATAATAAGGCTGGCGCCGTGGCTCAATAGGCTAATCCTCCACCTGCAGCGCCAGCACCCCGGGTTCTAGTCCCATTTGGGGAACTGGATACTAGTCCTGGTTGCTCCTCTTCCAGTCCAGCTCTCTGCTGTGGCCTGGGAGGGCAGTGGAGGATGGCCCAAGTCCTTGGGCCCTGCACCCACATGGGAGACAAGGAGAAGCACCTGGCTCCTGGCTTCAGATCAACGCGGTGCGCCGGCTGAAGCACACTGGCCGCCATGGCCATTGGAGGGTGAACCAACGGTAAAGGAAAACCTTTCTCTCTGTCTCTCTGTCTCTCTGTCTCTCTCTCTCTCTCTCACTGTCCACTCTGCCAGTCAAAAATAAAAAAAAATAAAAAGAAATGAATATTTTATATATTATACATAAAATTTATATATATGTAAAATATATATAAATATCCCATCCATCAATCCATGGGTATCCAGGATGGTTCATATCCTGGCTATTGTGAATAATGCTACAGGGAACACAGGAGTCCTGACTTCTCTATGAGGTTCTGACTTCCTTTCCTTTCAGTTCATGCCAGCAGAGGGATCGTGGGTTCTATTTTTTATTTTAGTACTGTTCATGCTGTTTTCCTTTGCAGTTGTAGTAGTTTATATTCCCATCAACAGTATACAAGTGTTCTTTTTTTCTCAACATCTTCACTAGCAATTTTTATCTTTTGTCTTTTCTATATATAATCTCCCTAATGGGTATGAGTTGAGAGCTCATTGTAGTTTTGATTTGCATTTCCCTAATAACTAGTGACGTTGAGCAGCTTTTCACATATCTTTTTGTCGTTTCTTTGTCTGCTTTGAAAGATTCTCTACTCAGGTCCCTTGACCATTAAAAAAACTGTGTTATTATTTGTTATGGACTTGTATGAGCTCTTTATTTTAGATAATCTCTTATTGGATATATGACTTGCACACATCTTCTTCCAAGTAGTTGCCATTTCATTTTGTTGATTGTTTCCTTTGCTGGGTAGAAGTGTCTTAGTTGGATGCACTCCAAGTTGCTTATTTTTGTTTTTGTTGCCTATGATTTTGGTGTTGTCAAAATTAGTGATTGCAAAGAACAGTTTTAAAGAGCTTTCCCCTATTTTTTCTTCTAGCTTTTAATGTTTTCAGGTCTTACATATAAGACTTTAAAGCATTGTGAGTTAGTTTGTTTCAACATTTTATTTATTTGAAAGGCATAGTTACAAAGAGAGAGAGGGAGACACACACACATACACACACACACACAGGGAGAGAGAGAGAGAGAGAGAGAGAGAGAGAGAGAGAGAGAGATCTTCCTTCTGCTGTTAAGCCCCAAATGAACAAGAAACTACGAGCCAGGAGCTAGGAGCTTCATCTGGGTCTCCCACCTGGATGCAGGGACCCAAACACTTGGGCCATCCTCCACTGATTTCCCAGGTGCATTACTGGGATCTGGATCTGAACTGGAGCAGCCAGGACTTGAACCGGCACCCTTATGGGATGCTGGTGCTACAGGCAGTGGCTTAATCACTACTAGCAACAATGCTAGAACAGTGAGTTAGTTTTTCTAAGTGATGTAAAGTAGGTATCCAACTTCATTCCTTTGCATCAAGATATCCAGTTTTCCCAGCACTATTTTGAAGATATTCTTCTTTCTCCATGGGATGTTCTTGTGTCCCTTTGAAATACTTGTTGGTTGTATCTTCTTAGATTTATTCCTGAATTTTCCTCTCTGTTCCATTAATATGTTTCTATGTCAGTATCATACTATTTTTTTCTTTTTTTTTTTTTTTTTTGACAGGCAGAGTGGACAGTGAGAGAGAGAGAGACAGAGAGAAAGGTTTTCCTTTACCGTTGGTTCACCCCCCAATGGCCACTGCGGCCGGTGCACCGCGCTGATCTGAAGCCAGGAGCCAGGTGCTTCTCCTGGTCTCCCATGGGGTGCAGGGCCCAAGCACTTGGGCCATCCTCCACTGCACTCCCGGGCCACAGCAGAGAGCTGGCCTGGATGAGGAGCAACCGGGACAGAATCCAGCGCCCCGACCGAGACTAGAACTCAGAGTGCCGGCGCCGCAGGCAGAGGATTAGCCTAGTGAGCCTCGGCACCGGCTGAGTATCATACTGTTTTGATTACTATAGCTTTCTAATACAATTTAAAACCAGGAAATCTGATGTCCGCACCTTTTTTCTTCTTTCTCAGGAGAGTTTTAGCTATTTCAGATCTTCTGTGGTTCCACACACAGTCTTATTTTCTCTATTTCTATGAAAAACGTCACTAGAATTTTGGCAAGGCTTGTGCTGAACCTCTGTATTGCTTTGGATGGTGAGGGCATTTGGACATCTTTTCTTGCTTATTTGCTCCTGGCGAGTCCTCTTTGGTGATGTCTCTTCATGTGTTTGCCCTGGTTTATGTGTGTTTCTCTTTAAAGATCCTTTACATAATATATTCATATATTGTTGACTCAGTCAGCAGTACCCTACCTGATGCCTGAGTGCAATTTCTTGAATACATTTATTTCCTGTAAGGTGCCCCCAGGTCTTCCTGCACATAGGATGGCTACTTCAGCACTGCCTTTAGCAGTCATTTCAAACAGCACAGTCACCAGCAAAGAGCACAAGAATAAGGTGACACCCAGACTGCAGATTTGTTCGACTTCCATTGGGAATTTGGGCATCAAGTGGGTCACATTTGCGCCCCTGTACTTGTGTTTGTGAATGCCCATACTGTGTGTCTTGTATTTCGGATTATAAACACATTTTAATGAGTAGGCAAATTCGCAAATACAGAGTACACAAAGAGTGATGGTCAGTAGCGTATAATTTGCAAATATTTTCTCCCATGCTGTAGCTTTCATTTTAATCCTCTTAACAGGATTCTTTTGTTCTTTCATGGAACAGCAGTGTTTAATTTTAGTGAAATTGATCTTTTTTTTTCTTTTATGGATCATGCTTTCAGTGTCAAGTAGAAGAATTATTTGTGTAGCTCTATATCTAGGATATGTTCAGTAACATTTTGTATTTCATTTAAGTTTTATAGCTTTATAGTTTCATTATGTTAGTGATCCATTTTGATGTAGTTTTTGTGTATGTGTGAGATTAAACATGACACTTGTTTATTTGTTGCTGTTTTGTCTGTGGTTATCCAATTGCTTCAGGAGAATTTATTGTAAAACAGCCTATCCTTTCTACAACAAATTTCTGTTAGCACCTTGGTCAAATGTCATAGGGCATATTTATGCCCTTGTTAATGCTGGGTGGAGGGTGGGAGCC
This sequence comes from Oryctolagus cuniculus, assembly GCF_051225735.1. Taxonomy (NCBI): domain Eukaryota; kingdom Metazoa; phylum Chordata; class Mammalia; order Lagomorpha; family Leporidae; genus Oryctolagus; species Oryctolagus cuniculus. Next base: position 164,344,163 of record NC_142872.1, on the reverse strand, counting down.
CAGGCTCCCTACGTGGTGTCCTTTTAAACTGGGGTAGATGGGGCTCTCATTATTCATAGCTCTGTCAGCAGAGTTGGAGAGAGAAGGGACAGTGTGAAGCTCAAGGCACGGAGTTCACTTGATGTTATTCAAGACTGAGCAATGTTGAAGATGATGGGGAGAGAGAGAGAGCGCAGGTGGATCATGTGAGAGATGCTTTAAGGAATTTGGCTTCTCTGTAGTCCAGGAAGTCTGCGTTACAGAGAAACAGATGGTTTAAAACATGGTAGAGAATAGACCTACAAACTGAGTCTCTGTTGTGTTTTAACACATACAAATAACCTCTTCCTTTAGAGATATGGGTGCCCAGTGTTTGTTGAGGCATTGCCAGACACGTTCTCCAGTGTGTTTCTGTTCCCTTACCTTCAGCATATCACTCCGTTTGCAAATTCCATCATTCCAAATCCCCATGCTATCAGTAATCTCTCTTAAGTCCCCTACTTTTGCTGTAAGCATAGAAGCATCTGTGGAAGTTCTGAGCTTTGCAATCAGCAACCTTTCGCTGGTGAGCACTTGGGGACATTTGTGGCGTCACCGCTGCTCTCCTCATCCATTGATTTTTAAGTCTGTTGGGAAGCGGAATGTCAATATGCAAAGTGCAATAGGGTGGACCGTGAGCTCATTGGTCTCCCACGGCTCGGCGACCTCATGGCTGGGGGAGTGCCATGCTATTGTCCCAGGACCACTTTGACTTCACTTGCAGACTGTTTCTGCTGGCAGTGTGGTGTCTGTTGTGATGAACAGAGGAGGTGTACAACAAAGACTGTGTATCCACCACCACTGGTTTATAGCTGTAGCCTGGGTGACCTCATTTCCAAGCTGTGTGACTTTGAATACATCATGTAGCTTCTCTGAACTTGTTTATGCATCTATAAAATGTGGAATAAACACAGCAAATTACCTCTCGTGACTTTGGGTTCTATAAAAATAGAGCAGGAGCACATGTTTGCCTAGTGGTTAAGATATCTGGGTTCTACTCCTGGGAGCCCAGGTTCAATTCCCAGCTCTGGTTCCTTACTCCAGGTTTCTGCTAACACAGGTCCTGGGAAGCAGCAGTGCTGACTCATGCATTTGGGTTCCTGCCACCCATGTGGGAATCCTGGATTGCACTCTTGGCACCTAGTTTCACCCTCAGCCCAGCCTAGGCTGTTGCAGGCATTTGGAGAGTGAAACAGTAGATGGGATGGGTTTCTCTATCTGTCTCAGTCTCTGTATGTTTTTCTATCTCTCAAAAAAATAAAAACAGTAAACATTTCCTTGAGTATCCTTCCAATTGAAACTCCCAGACAGCATATATAAATCAAAACAAAAGAAGACCCTTAACCATAGAGAACAAAGTAGACAGGCTAAGGGCCTCAGAACCCAGCAAACCACATAGCAGTGAGTTCTCTACATTTTCTTTTAGCCTCTGTCCCAGGCTGATACTGGGGAAACCAGTAAGCCAGAAATGCTAACAGCCACAGGCAAAGCTGCAACAAGAAAGCCTGTTCCCTTTAGCCAGTGGTTCAGGAAGGTGGGGTAAGTGTTCTTGTTGCTGACAAAATGTACATCTTTTTGGTCCACGTGGTGTTGCATGCTGCCTAGAAACTCCCATGGTCCCCTGAGTCTTTCAGGATTAAGTGCAGATATATAACCAAGGAGCCGATGTTCAGCAGTCTGTCCTCTGCTCTCTTCTTAGGTATTACCAGATCCGAGTGACCTTGAAGGTATCCTCAAGGATCCCCCACAGACTGAGTGCCTCCATCGTTGGGCAGACAGGTGAGCAGAAGGATGCTGTGGGGTGCTTGCCCCCTCCCGGAGCTAAACCTTCGGTCATCACCCCATCACCCCATGCAAGGGTGCAGCAGCGTGCACAGCACCCACAGGCATGCGGTAAATCATTTTCAAGAGTTGGATACGTATTTGGAAATGGAATCTGCTGTTGCAAGTGGCCATGCCTGTGTATTGTTATAAGGGGAATCTGGTGAAAGGGAAACACGCTCTCCTAGGAACAGCTGGGGAAAAACTGGCTGTGTAGGGCCGAGTCAAGTCAGAGCGGAAATGGTGAGAAATGCCACCGAGTAGGCAGGCAGGGAGATGGCTGTTGTTAAAGGCTATATAGGTGGCTTCACGGGAAGCAGCAGTGAATACTTCCCATCCAGAATGAGAGGTCCTAAAGCAATGCTTCCATCCTGGGGAGAAGGATTACCGGGGACATTCCAGTTCCTAATCTCAAGGGAGCAGGAGTTTTAAGTCAGGACCTGAGTGATCCCAGCAAGTACTCTGTAATACATTGTGGGGTCAGAAATACAGAACATATTGCATAAGAAATTGGTTAGGCATTAGATCAGTAAGTAGAAATATAAGTAGTGCCTCCTTAGTGAATCTGAGAGAACTACGTAGACGAGCTAGACGTCTATAGACATCTGTATAGATGAGCTATATTAGACGAGCTATGTAAGGAGAAAGGCTTAGCGTAGGGGAGAGAAAAGAAGGCAATAAAAAGTAGAGCTGTAGAAAATTTGTTTAATTATAAAAGCAAGTCTAGCCAAAAAACATTATGGACATCATATCCAGCAGAGCTAAGAGTTCTGGTCATAGCCACATTTTGTAAGATTAATTTGGAAGCAGCAGTGATATTATGGTGAATGAAGTCACATACAGTTGAGTGCCCACTGTTCACAGTGCAGTTGCAGTGGTCTACTTAGCTCCACCACGGAGGAACAGGAATGTGAACTGCATGGCTGTCAGGCGAGACCTATAGTTTCTGAGCTATTGGCCAATAGAAACTGTGATCTACTAAGGAGAAAAAACACTGCTAACCACCTGCTTCTAGCCTGACTGTGGGCAGAGCAGTGTAAGGAATGGTCAAGTCACCATATTTCCAAGGAGCTCCTTCTCCCACTCCATGCCCTTTCCTAGGAAGAAATCAAGTACCAGGGACTGGGAACAGGTGGCTGCCACTGCTCTCTGTCCTTTGTCCATTCAGTGGGATTAGAGAGGCCTGCATTCCTCTCCTTGTCTCCCATGCTGTGTTGTCCACCCCATCCTATCCCCTGCACCAACTTCCAGCAGAAGATTGATGGCATCCACAGAGAGTACGGGGTTTGGATGCTGACACTGTGGGATGAACTAGTGAGGGGACCCCTGGTGTGTTATCAGCACCTTCAGCTTTGTTCTCTCACCTGAAATGAGGATACCGACCCATGACCAGTAGCATGTGCAGGACTGTGCCAGGGTGAGGGTGCACGGCACCGTGATTTCTTCCACACGATGAATTTCTCAGCCGCATTACTGTCAGCTAGATCCTACTGTATTATGGAGTACTCCAAAGCTTAGTAGTTTAAAACAATGATTGTTTTGTCTGTTCTGGTGTTTCTAGTTACATGGCCTTGGCTAGGGTCATGTGTGTGCTGCTTTCAGCAGAGGGATCAGCTGAGAGAGAGAGAGAGAGAGAAAGAGAGAGAGAGAGAGAGTGTGTGTGTGTGTGTGTGCAGGGCATCCAGGATGCCTCACTCATGTGTCTGACCCCCAGTTGGGCTGGCTGGGCTAGGTAAGGGAGTGCTGAACTGCTGACCACTTGGGTGGTCGACTTCTTTCAGTTCACCAATAGTGTGTGGAAGATTCCAGGCCAGTTGAGTGTTGCACAGGTACTGGTACAGGGTCCCTCCACCCCAGATTCCACTGGTCAAAGCAAGCGATGGGGCCAGCCCAGCGTCCAAGGCAGACACAGACCTTGCTCCTGCATAGGTAGCACTGTCTGTGCAGGGATGGGCAGTGCTTTGGCAGTCATCTTTTCAGACGTCTGAGCCCTGCATCTCTGAAGGAAAACATAGGGAAAAAATACATTTTGGCAGCCAATTATGATACATTGAAAAGGCGGAGCTGGGAGGACTCTAACGGAATCTAACTGTGTCTTTGGCATCCCTTAGTTGAATGATCATATTGGGACACATTATTTGACTGTTTTCTTCTCCTTGTCTCTCAAATGGACACAGAAAAGCTCTCTGTTTAGAGAAGCTGCAGGGATCCAGGTTTAAATCCTATTTCAATCACTTCTAAGCTGCCTGAATTTAGACACGTGTTTTTCCCCAGTCGTTTTTCAGGTTCCTCATCTATAAAATGGGTATGGTAGGTGGCACTCACCTCCCAGGTTTGTGGTAGGCATCAGATGGATTTTTGCAGGGTTGGAAAGCTGCCTGACACTACTAGTAGGCTCCTGGTAGCTGCCAGATAGGTTAGCAGCTGCTGTTAACACAGGGAGTGGTTGCCTACTTAACAGTGCCCAGTCCTCTGCTGGTCCTGGGCCCCGTGTCTGGGCACGAGAAGCTGCCTTCTCCCTGGCAGGGCTTGAAGTCCTCTCCAGCAGACAGAGGAGAGCCAGATGGGCACTGCAGAGGCAGAGTGTTGATGACATCAGGTGGGTCGAGAATCTGGGGGCTCCGCTGCAGAGGGTCTCTCCAGCGAGGGCACGGAGCACAAGCAGATCTGGTCCCACAGGCAACAGTAGGGCAGAACAATCCTGGCAGAGGTAACAGTGTGCCATGTCACCAGGACCTGCGTAGAGCAAGGGCGTTTATGGGACAGTGCCGGATCTGATGTCGCTGCCGGTGAGGGTGGGGCTGACATGAGAAGCGCAGCTGAGGCCACGTGTGCAGGCTGCCCTGTGCCATCCTGGGGGCACTGATTTTGTCTCAAGGGCACAGCCAGATGCAGTGGAACACTTTGATGGCATCAACTCAGCGCTGTTCAAACACATGGTGTTGTTTCAAGGAACAGAATTCTGTTTCTGCTTTCTTTTAAAATATTCAGTTCTCTAATAGTGACATTATGTGGAAACATATTTCAGTTTTATAGGTCATTGAGATAGATTCCCTGTTATCTTATTTTACAAGCTGGATATTTGTGACTAGATCCCGTGAATAAAATGCAATAATAATTCCCTCCTTGCATGACGCCAATACCATTGTGCTGATTTTTTTTTTTTTTTTGCAACATTTCTTTAAAAAGTGCTTTGGGAACGATTTCTCTGGAACACTGCAGGTTTGTTCTGGTCCGACTTAGCTGTAGGAGTGCGTTCCATTGAGTAGACTGGGGCAGGCTTTGGCCTCACACTGGTTTGGAACAGTTCTGCCCTTAGACATTCTGGAAAGATCCACGCTCCAGGGACAGGACAGGCTTGTGAATTGGTGACAGCTCTAACAGTGTCAGATGTACTCATGAGCCCTGATACGCAGGACACAGGGAGCCACTTCTGTGTAGGTGTGAAACACTGAGGAGGTGCTGGCTCAGCTTGGGAGGGGGTCAGTGTGACTCAAAGGCCACAGGTCTCTGTCCTTACTGGAGTAGGAAAGTGGAAATTACCAATGGCTGTCAAATGGCTCACTGAGCCCAGGACATCCATTGATTATTCCAAAACACAGAAGAAAAAAAGCCACCGCGACATCTTCCAGTCCCCCTTTAACTGTGGGATGAATCAGTGACAATCACAGCGTGAGGAATTTGGTTATTAGGGAGGCAGGTCCTGCAGGGAAGAGGACCTACCACTTGTCCACCAGCACTGCCTGTGACAGAGTAAGCCCTTCAGCCTCTGCACCTTGGGCGTCTTTTGTTGTAATGGGGCTAATATCCACCTTTGCCTAGGGGACATGGGGTGTGCTGGTGAAGCCCCTCACACAGTGCGTGGTGTAGAGAAAGATGGTAGCTGGAGCCCAAAGAGACATCCCCTGGACGGTGGTGACCTGGAGAGAGGTTACACCAGGATGATGTGATGTCTTAGAGACAAAAGGACTCTGCAGGCCAATGGAGCTGAGTGGACAGGACGTTGTTGCTGGATTCAGCCTGAAGTTGAGATGAGAGGATGTGGGTGTGCTGCTTCAGCTAGGTCGCAGGACCGAGCCCGTAGCCTGCAGAGGTGCTGATGGGTGTATTGTCCTGCTTAAAGACTGATGCAAGGCCGGCGCCGTGGCTCAATAGGCTAATCCTCCACCTTGCGGCGCCGGCACACCGGGTTCTAGTCCCGGTCGGGGCGCCGGATTCTGTCCCGGTTGCCCCTCTTCCAGGCCAGCTCTCTGCTATGGCCAGGGAGTGCAGTGGAGGATGGCCCAGGTGCTTGGGCCCTGCACCCCATGGGAGACCAGGAAAAGCACCTGGCTCCTGGCTCCTGCCATCGGATCAGCGCGGTGCGCCGGCTGCAGCAGCGGCCATTGGAGGGTGAACCAACGGCAAAGGAAGACCTTTCACTTTCTGTCTCTCTCTCTCTCACTGTCCACTCTGCCTGTCAAAAAAAAAAAAAAAAAAAAGACTGATGCAGATGGGGTCAGTGTTGTGTCTTAGCAGGTAAAGCTGCTGCCTGGATGCCAGCATCCCATATGGGCACCTATTTATGTCCCAGCTGCTCCACTTCTAATCCAGCTCCCTGTTAATGGCCTTGGAAAGCAGCAAAAAATTGCCCAAGAGCTTGGGACCCTGCACCCATGTGGGAGACCTGGAAGAAGCTCCTGGTTCCTGAGTTCAGCCTGGCCCAGCCCTGGCTGTTGTGGCCATTTGGACAGTAAACCAGCAATGGAAGCTTTCTTCCTCTGTCTCTCCCTTTCTGTCTGTCTTCCTTTCAAATAAATAAATACATATATAAAAAAGAGCGATGCAGACAGTGAGCGGCTTTTCCCAGGACTCTTGTATCCAGGTGCACTCTTGTCAGAGCTCTGCTATGCACTCCCTTCAGACAGTGGCTATCACGAGGCCCAGTGACAGGGTGTGTCGGCCCCAGCTGTCACGCAGCAGAGATGGAACAGAACAGATGCAGGGGCCACGTATTTCCTTAATTAAGTGTTATGGAGCCTCTCAGAAATTTCATTTTATGTGCCAATACTTAAATGCCACTGCTGTTCTAAGTAGTAATCATCACGTACACACACACATATATAAACAAGTTTATGAAAATGAACTTTATGAAGATACTGCATGGATTTCAAAATTTTTTTGCAACGTAATACTCTTTTAATTCCATTTTCACTGATTTCCTTGAAGTCCAGTAGTGTCATTGATCCCAAATGGTCTTCCTATACATAGAAATGTCTTCACAAAAATAGATATATATGTATGCATAGTTGATTTAGACAATCTATCTCATTTCTGAAATATATGCTGAACACATACTTGTCAGTCAAAAGTATGGCATTTTTTTTTTTTAATTTTTAAAGTTTATTTGAAAGAGTTAGAGAGAAGGGGAGACAGAGATGTTCCATCCACTGGTTCACTTCCCAAATGGCAACAATGGCCAGAACTGGGCTAGGCTGAAGCCAGCCCTTCTTCTGGGTCTCCCATGTGGGTAGAATGGGCCCAGACATTTGGGCCATTGTCTTCTGCTTTTCACAGATGCATTAGCAGGGAGCTGGATTGGAAGTGGAGCAGCTGGGACATGAACCAGTGCCAATATAGGATGCCAGTGTTGCAGGTGGTGGCTTTACTTGCTATGTCACAACACAAGGGTATGGCATTTTGATCCAAATCAGTATTTATCTTGGTTCCACATTATCCATTCATCTTGGATGCTGCCTACAAGTCAGAAAAAGTACAGTACTCTAGGAGATGCAGAGATGAATGATGATTAATTGAAATGTGAGAGTTAAGATTTCCGGGAAGGAGAACTGGAGTAAGAAATTTTTAAAAGTGATCATGGTTGCCTCAAAGGCTGGGTCTCAGGTGTGTTTTCTGTTGCTTGAATTCAGGGTTAAAAGTAATCAATGTGTTCGTATCTGTGAATAGTGTTACGTCGATGGAACCTTGGTGCATTTTAATCCATTCTGCAGTCTCTTCCTACCTGGGCATGATAGAGAACGTCTTTCCCCCGATGGAGCTGATCAGTTAAGGCAGAGGCAGACTCGGAGGGGACCCTTGCAGTTTCCTTAAGATGAGGCACTAGCCAGGCAGCATCGGCAGGAGAACAGACAGCACCACAAATTGTGGAAACGCATAAAAATTGTCATGATTACTTTTAGTAATGTTTTGAGAGGAGATTTCCATTTCCATTAAGTGGAAGCATTTAAGAGTTTCACCATGTAGGGAGCGGGGGAAAGACATTTCTTCTTCAAATGAATCAATCTAATTTCTTTCCAGGGTCCATTAAGTGCACCTAAATATCAAATACGAATGCTAAGCAGGGATAGCATTCCGCTCCCAGGCTGAGTGGCTGCCTGGGGTCAGTGGAGAAGCCTCAGGGCTCAGGGCTGAGGGATGACTCCCTGCACAAGTAGAGCCCTTGGAAGAGGTGCTGGCACTGACTCAGCGTCCAGGCAAGTCCCAGCAGTCGTCTCAGAAGCAGCGAAGCCCCGGTTGTGGCTCCCTGAGCAGGTCACACGTCCTCTCTGGCCGCTGTTCACGGACCGGGCTCCTTTGGTCATTGTAACCTTTGCTCTGGAGACTTCTTGACCTCCAGGCTCTCCCTCTGGAAGATCCCTTCACTGTCCTGTAGTGTCCTGTGCCGCCTTGATGTCTGCCCCTGCTCCTGCTGTTCTGGCGTGGCGAATGCCTGCCCTTCCTTCCTCATCTCTGGTCCCATAGACTGGTGGGAAGAATGCGCGCAGTCTGCAAGACCAGGCTGTGTAAAGCAATCTCCTGCCCCATCAGAACCAATCATTCCTCATCCGAACGTCCTTCATATAACCTCTGTGCAGGCACACGTACTCCCAGCCCTCCCCTCCTGCATTTCCCTGCTGCTTCTGCCCCATTTTAGTGTGGCTCATTCGCTGAACCTGAAGCTTTGCTTTGGGGGTTGCAAGAAGGACTTTGTCCAAGGATGCTATTTCCCTGGGAGTTTGATTCCCATCTCTCCACTTTCACCCCCAGTTATTAGTACAGAGACATGGAAGCCATTGTCTCAGGAGGTGATTCCTGCTCCAGGGTCCCTTCTTGGGGCCTCTGAGGTACCTCCAAGGCTGTCTTCCTCTCCTGCCTTACCCTGGTCGCCTCCCTGCCCCAGCATGTGGCATGGCAGAGGGCACAGCCATAGATTACCTGCACATCGACCCTCTCTACCCAGAAACTGCTAGAAGCAGTGCCCCCATGATGAGTGTGGTGGTGGACAGACCCGGGCTCCTGTGGTCCTGGACAGTAGCTTTGGTGCTTCAGTGCTCTGTAAATTGGGATAATAATGAGTGGAGAGGTCCCACAGAGCCATTCTGAGGATTGATTAAGGAAGTGCCTGGGGGTATTTATAGATTTCCTGTTACACTGAGAGCCTACACCTGCAAGCATTCTCATGCACTCACACACACACATCCTTGCACACCCACCTGCCACACACAGCAAGAAGAATTGCTTACTCTGCCCCACATCTGATGTCAACCGAGAGTCAGCTGTGGATGAGCCCTGCTGACACACAGAGCTCGATGGCTGACCTTGCCCTTGAGGGCCTGCTGACCCTTGCAGAGACTGGGGTGTGGAACAGAGGTTGAGTGACAGTGGAAATGCAAGTGGGGGTGTGGTGGGGAGGCTGTTGAGGAGGAGAACCACCTAGGAAAGCTGCTCTCTCCCCAAGTCTGTCCTTTGCAAGTGTACCTGACTTTCTAGGTGTCCTGACTTCTGGTCCAGGTCATCCTGGCAAATCTCCCTTTGTGCAGAAAGTGAGGATTCCAAGACTTGAGTGGAGTTTGCCTCTTGCCTGGCATTTGTCTACCACTGAGGAAGTTCCTGGGGCCCTCTGGATCACTGCCTGTTGCCTTGCACAGGCGGCAGCATGAACAACCTGCACCTATGTGAGGGAGCTTGTGCCTGGTGCAGTGAGGTTTAGGTGAATGAGAGAGAGAGAGAGAGAGAGAGAGAGAGAGAGAGAGAGATAGATGAAGGGCCCCTGAAGTGTAAGTCCAGAGATGGAGCAGAGGCTGCAGAGTGTCTGTGTGGATGGTAGGGACCTCGGAGTCTGACTAGCACATAGCAGGAACCAGACACCTGGACACCTGTTGGCCCTGGGTCACCTCCCTGGGCTGCATTTTCCTTTCCTGTAAATGGGAATGAAAACACTACTTTTTGACAGGAAGTTGGAGAATTAGAACTGAATATGTGTAAACAAGTAGAAAGAAGCTGAACATAAGGAGCCCTCAATCAATGCTGGCTTTTTTTTTTCTTAAAGATTTATTTATTTATTTGGAAGGTAGAGTTAGAGAGAGGCAGAGGCAGAGGAAGAGAGAGAGAAAGTCTTCCATCCACTGGTTCACTTCCCAAATGGCTGCAATGATCAGAGCTGGGCCTATCTGAAGCCAGGAGCCAGGAGCTTCTCCTGGGTCTCCCATGTGGGCACAGGGGCCCAAGGACTTGAGCCATCTTCTGCTGCGTTCCTAGGCCACAGCGAGCTGGATCGGAAGTGGAGTAGCCGGGACTAGAACAGGTGCCCATGTAGGATGCCGGCACTGCAGGAGGTGGTTCAACTCTATGCCACAGCATCGGCCCCCAGTGCTGGTTCTTCTCAAATCTATTCCAGAAGCCAGGGCCTGCAGACAGGGAGGAAGTTTTGTGGACTGAAATGTTAGTCCTGATGGAGTTTGCTTCTTCAGTGTTTGTGGAGGGCATCCTAGTGCCGGGCTGTGGTTTCAGAGCTCTCTGAGCCCCAGTGTGCACAGCAGGGAACCCTCCCCACCCAACACCACCCAGCCCCACCAGGGCTTCCAGCAAGGGTCTCAGTGGGGGCTGACACTGGGCAGTTAGAAGACTGGTGTGAGATACGGTATGCTTATTCAGTCATTTGGTCTTTTGAAAATGAAAAGCTTTTTTTTTTTTTTTTTTTTTTTGATACTTGTGAATGTGTTAACCTTCTACATGATGTAGGTGCTGAAGTTCCCTCCCCAAAGCTCTGGCTGGTTCCAGGGCCCGGGCTCCTAGTGGGATGCCTGGTACCTGGTGGCGATTTTCTATGTGTGTGTTTATTAAATTGGTGAATGAAAGACCACATCAGAGACAGAGCTTGGGCCAAAGAATGAAAGGGAGATGTAGGCTGAATTCCCTGAATTCCATGCAATTAACATCAAAGGAAGCAAGCCTCTAAGGTGAGATTGTGTTGGGAGAAAGCATCTCAAAAGGAAAATATGCCATTCTGACTTCTCAGTAGTCATTAAAAAAACCCACTGATTATTTAGGGAAAAATCCTGAAATATCCCCAAAGGGCTAGGCAATGTCTTTCTGTTTTGGTGAGAAGCTCTCTGGGAGCCTCAGGAGGAGGTGAGATGTGTGGAGCTTGCTGTAAGCATGTGGGGAGTGTCCAGGGTCAGGGTGGTCTGTGTGTGGGGTCCACGTCCTGTAGCTGAGTTTCTCCCAGTACGGTCCCAGAATCCTGCTGGCCCGTGATCCTGACTTGCAGACGTCCTGAGTCACACTCTGAAGGTGCCATGAGATGACGCCTATACAAACACTGCAGAGGAAGAGCACACGGGGCCGCGTCTCTGCTCTCCCAGGACCTTGCAAGTCTGCATGCAGCTCACAGCTGGTAGTAGTGATGGACACTGGACGAGCTGGTCTTCTGTCCTCGGTGACTGGCAGTTATAGGAAGAAAGTCCCGCGTCTCAGGACCTTCATGTGAAAGACAAGTCCCGATCTCTGACTTCCCCTCAAACTTGCCTTCCACCTCCTTCCTCAGCGCTCTTCTTCTTCCTTGAATTCGCCAAGTTCATTCCCAACTCAGAGCTCCGATCCCCTCCGACTCAGCCTCAGCCCTGCCTGGAGCTTGGCGATTCTCTCCCAGCCTTTCTAGTTTGTTCCTTCAGTTCCTTTAGTTCTTTCCCAAATGTTACCTCCTCAGAGATGCATTCTTTCTGTTATTAAAAAGTTTCGTTTTATTTATTTGAAAGGCAGTTTCAGACATAGAGGGAAAGACAGAGAGAAAGGTCTTCCATCTGCTGGTTCACTCCTCCAGATGGCTGCAATGGCTGGGGCTGGGCCAAGCTGAAGCCAGGAGCCTGGATATCCATGGGTGGCAGGGACCCAAGTGCTTTCCCAGGTGTATTAGCAGGAAGCTGGATTGGAAGCGGATCAGCCAAGGACTTGAACTTCTGGTTAGAGATGCATTCTTGCCAAGATTTCTAAAAAATTCTCTGCTTTATCTATCTGTCATGCATTCCTTACTGTTTAATTTTTCAGACCACTTCAGTTAATTTTATAATATAATTGCTTATTTATTGTCCATATGTTCTCTTGGATTTAATGCTACTTTCAGCAAGTCATTACCATTTTTTGTGTGCCCAGAGCAATTTTTAATATTTCAAATGTGTGAATGTACTTAAGCCATCATACCTCCCACAAGTGATAATTTATATAAAAAGGTCATGTTTTTATGGAAGAGGAATCGGGATGTATGGCAGCTCATTGACTCATCTAAGGTCTCCAGATACCTGGAGACAGGGCTCAAGTCCAGAAGGTCCCCAGATACTAAGCTATGGGGGAAGGGTTCAAGCCCAGCTGGTTGGCTCCAGGGACTGATGGGTCATCTTTTTCCCTCATGTGCTTAGGGTGCTGGGGACAGGACCTACAGCAAGTGTTGATGAGGGAATGGACCAGCTTTGTTGATTCATGGTCCTGCCCCCTCAACTGGTCCTGCCAGAGGACCTGAGCTCTGTCCTGAACCCCTTACCCTCTACATCATATCAAATTTTAGGTCATTTTGACGGCACCTGCTCCTTCCTCTGTGGGTCTTTTGCTTCTTTCCCCTGGGTACTGGAACTCACCTGGGTCCTGCTCATGTTCTTCTTGGGCTCAGCCTCCTCACCAGCCTTCTTTTCATGCCCCCAGCCCTCACCAGACATTCACAGAGACTCTGGAGGAGGAATAAAGTTAGGCCTTCAGAATTCTCAGTGTTCCACAAACTTGCTTCTAGGGCACAGCTTACCCCCGGAAGATCATCCCAGGTTTACTGTTTAAATATTTTAAACCTAAAAAATTTATAGTGAAAAAAGTCTATGCTATTATTTTAAATAAATACTTATGTGTTGAAGACCTAATTTAAGAGCATAACTTGGGGCTGGACTTGTGGCATAACATATTAAACCTCTACCTCTGAAACCAGCATCCCATATGGGTGCTGGTTCAAGTTCTGGCTGTTCCATTTCCGATCCAGCTTCCTGCTAATGTGCTTGGGAAAAGCAGGAGAAGATGGCCATGTGCTTGGGCTCCAAAACCCATGTGGAAGATCCAGAAGAAGCTCCGAGCTCCTGGCTCCTGGCTTCAGCCTGGCCCAGATACGGTATATTTAATATTTATAATAATCATTGTAGGTATGCAAGTATTTTGTGTCCTGAATATGTGATTCCTCCCATTTTCCTCTCCCAGATATTTTTGGCTTTGGTTTTCATTTGTCTCTCCAGTCCTATGTACCTATTTCCCTTGACATTACTCAAGAACTATAAAACCGAGTACAAAAGAAGTTTGGAATCAATTTTTATTTCAAAGATCCCTGTTGATAGTTAACAAATGTTCAGTCATCCTCATGAATAGCAAAGTCAAATAAGCAGCACAAGGAGCTCCAAGTCAGTGCTGGAATCTCACAAAACCCAAGTATTGCCATCATCTGGGCCACCTCTACTTGCTGTGCTGGACGGCTCTACTGAGGATTTGCGACGTGGCCAGGCCCCTCCCTTGTGGGTGGCATGGAGGCAGCACCTTCTGCTATGGGCCATGTGATCAGACACGTGTGTCTGCCAAGCCCTCTCATCATGATACATAACTGATACCTGATCATCAAGAAAAGTCTATAAGAAGCAGCCAAGGGCAGTGGAGGATGGCCCAAGTGCTCGGGTCCCTGCACCCGTATGGGAGACCAGGAAGAGGCACCTGGCTCCTGGCTTCGGGTCGGTGCAGCTCCAGCCATAGCAGCCATTTGGGGGGTGAACCATTGAAAGGAAGACCTTTCTCTCTGTCTCTCTCTTACTGTCTAACTCTGTCAAAAAAATAAAAATAATAATAAAAAATAAAGCAGCCAAGGGACCAAGGGACAGAATGAGTTGATGATGCTGACCAGGAGGACAAGGGCTGACCTTTGAATGCTTCAGTGGTGGCGGGACTTGCATTTGCTCCCTGAGTCTTCAACATGACTGTCAGGCACACACTTGCTATCATTTTCATATGTAGAAACTGAGACACCAGGGGTGTGTCCAAAGTCTCACTATTTCCAGGAGGTAGAGCCCAGACTTGAACCCAGACTGGTACTTAGAATTTATACTCTTTTCTTTAAAAAGACTTATTTATTTGAAAGGTTGAGTTACAGAGAGAGAGGGAAAGACAGAGAGAGAGAGAATCTTCCATCCACTGGTTTACTCCACAGATGGCCACAACAGCTGGGGATGGGCCAGGCTGAAGCCAGTAACCAGGAACTTCATCTGGGTCTCCCACGTGAGTGGCAGAGACCCAAGTACTTGGCCCATCTTCTGCTGCCTTCCCAAGCACATTATCCGGGAACTGGATGGGAAGTGGAGCATCTAGGCTCGACCAAGCACTGTGAATGGAAAGCTGGTGTCACAGGTAGCGGGTTAAATCGGTGCACCACAACACCAGCCCCAGGCTCCATAGCTCCTGATTTTAAATGTGCGTGTAAATCAGAATAGCTTCATTGATTTCGTTAGCAAACACTGCGCATTTGAACTATATAGAATGCATTGTATTTGTAAAATCGTGTTTTTATGTTTCATAGCTGAGGCTTCTATGTGAGGTTGAGATGGGGGGGCACGCAGCACTGTTGCCTAAAGACAATTCAGTAGACAACATGCAAGAAGGGCTTAGCAGGGACTGACTCCTGGGGAGATCTGAGCAGAGGCCGATTTCTATATAGTTACCTGCAAACACTCAGAGTTAATAAAGGGCAGAGGTGAGCCTAAGTTTGCACATGGGAAGTCTGGCTTTTGATGAGAAGGCAGACAGGGCCTTCGGAAGCCATGGCACATCCACAGGTGGACAGAGGATAGCGTAAGTTTGCAGGTGGGCAGAGGTGGACAGAGCAGAGGCCGATTTCTATATAGTTACCTGCAAACATTCAGAGTTAATAAAGGGCAGAGGTGAGCCTAAGTTTGCACATGGGAAGTCTGGCTTTTGATGATAAGGCAGACAGGGCCTTCAGAGGCCATGGCACATCCACAGGTGGACAGAGGATAGCGTAAGTTTGCAGGTGGGCAGAGGTGGACAGAGGATAGCGTAAGTTTGCAGGTGGGCAGATGAAAGGAAGCTGATGAGAAAGGATGAGAATTAAGAGAAAAAGACAGGCAGGGGAATTTCAAGAATGGGTCAGTCACCAGCACCAAAGCTTACAGAGGGCCTTTGATGCAGGGTAGAGGCACCATTAGCAGTACTTGTCTTCAAGGTCTTTGGAATAAGACTTTCCGAGTTATCCCTGACACGTGCCTGTACACCCAGGAAGCAGTTGCCTTTGCTTGTTCTAGCACCTGCCAATGTGCCTTAGGTTCTGTTTCTCCTTGATCACTTCTTACCAGATTAGCAAATCCCCCAGCTCAGTTCTACCTCCCAACTAGACACAGTGTTTTGTCCTCTGGGTAAGAACAATTTTGTGGGTTTTTTAATCTTATATAATATTATAATCTTATATAATTATAATCTTATATAATATTTCAGCTGTACATTATTGCTTATGACCACGCATTATCGCAGCATCTGGCCTACCACTTAGCCACTGTGCAGGCACCAAGAAGTCAGAACCTTTGCCCGTGTCCCCTCTGTCTTCCCTCTCCTCTGCCTTTTCACCTCTCCTGTTCCTTCAGAGCTCTGCCCACAGGCCACTGGCTCTGGAAACCTCCCCTGGCCTGGCTGAGGGCAGGTGCTTTTTTTTGACAGTCACCGCTCTACGTGTGTATGCATTTGTGTAGAAAATATGATTCCTCCCTGGACTCCATCAGACTCAAGGTCAGTGAAGATGGGGATCATGTTTTTACTCTTCTTGAGTCTTAGTAAGTGACCCACTATCCCATGCCTGACACCCTTCCGGGACAACACCTGGGTTCTGCAGGTAAGGAGGCTTTGTGTCTGTGTAAATGTGTAGCTCAAGGGAGTGGGTATCAAAGCCACTGTCCTTCTTGGCCACTGGCCCGACTGCTTCTTTCCCAGGATCCGTCTGGTAGAATCTGTCCCCTGGTGTCTTGCCTGAGTTGGGTACCAGCTCTTCTTGGGCTCTGGGGAACCTGGGCCGGGGGTTCCTAATCAAAAAAATGAACCCGTGAGGGTGGGATTTGAGAGTCAAGAGTGTGTGAGGCACTGCCATGGTGCTACCTTCATTTCTGGGTAGTTTGGGAAGAATCACTGTGTTCCTAAATGTGTATATATGAAATGCATGACATTTGTTATACCTTAAATACAATTTAAAAACAAAGAAATAGACTCAGGTTGTTGCCTGGATGTCAACAGAGTGGAGGACGGTTGTCAGAGCAAGTCTTGTGGGTTCTTTTCCTCAGCTTAGTATAGAAATAAAAAGCCGGCTGGCGCCACGGCTCAATAGGCTAATGCTCTGCCTGTGGCGCCAGCACACTGGGTTCTAGTCCTGGTCAGGGCGCCGGATTCTGTCCCAGTCGCTCCTCTTCCTGTTCAGCTCTCTGCTGTGGCCTGGGAGTGCAGGGGAGGATGGCCCAAGTCCTTTGGCCCTGCACCCGCATGAGAGACCAAGAGAAGCACCTGGCTCCTGGCTTCGGATCGGCACGGTGCGCCTGCTGCAGCACGCCAGCTGCAGCGACCATTGAGGGGTGAACCAATGGAAAAAAGGAAGACCTTTCTCTCTCTCTCTCTCTCTCTCTCTCTCACTGTCCACTCTTCCTGTCAAAAAAAAAAAAAAAGCCATGAAACAATTTGCAAAGAGGCAGAAACTTCTATTAGACATAAAAGAAACTTATTTGATTGGCAAGCGACAGAGAAAGCATCTGGTCCTAGAGGAAACCGGGTGGAGTGCCCAAGCAGGACCCTGGCATTGAGGAAGTGTCCTGGGCTTGTAAAGCATTACTGTCTGGTCATTGGGTCATCCTATTGGTGGTGTCCATTGGACAGAGGGTTTCACATATGTATGCTGATTGGCTTGGGGCCCAAGGAGATAGTGAGGGTCTCTTGGACACTGTCCGTCTCCTTAGAGCCTCAGCCTCCCCTCCTCTACTTGCTCTGGGTGGAAGAGTGCAGCCACCCTGGAGATGAGATTTAAAGCCATAAGGTCACACAAGATAGCCTGGATCTCCTGGAACCAGTTTGACTCTCCCCAGAGACCCAGCCTCTTCCTCTGCCAGCTCTGAGTGAAAGATGGCAACCACCCTGGAGGTGTAATTTAACGCTGCATGGTCACACATGCAGCACAAGAAGCCGTTAGTGGGGGAGATGCCACTTGGCCTGGAGACAGCTTTCCAGCCAGAGCCGACAGCTTGCTTGTGAAGCACATTCCACCTGTCTGAAGGAGCCCACAGACCCCCAGCACCGTGGGACGGCCTCACTGGATGTCTGGGACATACTGAATGGGGAATGCAGCTGAGATTTAGGGCCAACAGAGATTTAAAGATTAAGCGGAACCTTACAAACCCAGAGTCACTGCATTAATTTACTAAGGTTACCAGTCAATGGAGGCTGGCCTCTAACTCGAGAAGATGAAATCTCAGGGACATTTTCACCTTACGCACTATTTTCTTGTTTCCTCACGAGAAAGGTCCTCTATTTCTTTGCCTTTGGAGTGGTAAGGCATTTCAATAAGATTACTAGGATAATTCAGCAGTTGAGTTCATTTAAATTTTATTTATTATAAGTGTTTTTATAAAAAAGATTTATTTTATTTATTTGAAAGACATGAGTTAGAGGGAGAGGTAGAGACAGAGAGAAGTCTTCCATTCGTCAGTTCACTCCCCAGATGGACACAGCTGAGCCAGTCTGAAGCCAGGAGCCAGGAGCTTTCTCCGGGTTTCCAGCATGGGTGCAGGGGCCCAAGGACTTGGACCATCCTCTGCTGCTTTCCCAGGGACAGTAGCAGGCAGCTGTATTGCAAGAGGAACAGCTGACTCAAACTAGCATCCATATGGGATGCTGACACTGCAGGGCAGGGTATCAACCCCTTGCATCACAGCGCTGGCCCCGAAAATATGTTATTAATTATGCCAGGAGCTAAACCTTTTCAATTACCTCACAATCTTTCACTTAATGCATATATTGTGCTTTATGGACCTAATCTCATTATGTTAAATAATTAAATTTCAATACCATTTCTTGGGAATGATGATGCAACAGACAACTTTTTTTTTTCCTAGTTTAATTGAGGTACAATTGACAAATAAAGTTGTAAATATTTAAAGTCTACATATGATGATTTGTTATATGCATGGTGAAATGACTGCCATCATGAAGTTAGTTGACATTTTGACCACCTCACATATCACATAGTTGTGTGTGTGTGTGTGTGTGTGTGAGAGAGAGAGAGAGAGAATATTTAAAATCTACTCTCTTGGCAAATTTAAAGTATAAAATATTGTATTGTTTACTATGTTCACCATGCTGTATGTTAGATCCCCAGAAATGATCCATCTTATATCTGAAAGTTTCTACCCTTTGACCAACATTTTCCCACATTTTCCTTCTCCCAACCCCTGGTAACCACCAATGTGTGTTTCTATAAATTCTACTTTTTCATATTCCATAAATAAGTGAGATCATGTCATATTTGTCTTTATTTCTTTTAGCATGATGTCTTCAAGGTTATCCATGCTGTTGTAAATGGCATAATTTATTTCTTTTATATGGCTGAATATTCTTCCATTGTATATATACCACATTGTCTGTTCATCCCTGTTTATCCATGTACAGGAACTTAGGTTGTCTCTGTTTCTAGCTACTGTGAATCTTGCCACAGGAACATGAAGTTGCAAGTAGTTCTTCAAGATAGTGATTTTTGTTTATTTTGGATGTATACCCAGAAGTGGGATTGTTGGGTCATATAGTCACTTAATTTTTTGAGGAACTTCCATAATGTTTTCCTTAATGATTTTCAATTTGGATCTCCATCAAAACTGTGTTTTCCCCCCATCTTCACCAACAATTATGATTTGACTTTTTGGTACTAGCCACTTTTAACAGGTATGAGGTGATATCTCATTGGGTTTTATTTGCATTTCCTTGATAAACAGTGATGTTGATGACTTTTTCTTATACCTCTGGAGCATTTTTATGGTGTGTTTGGAAAAAAAAAGTCCATTTAAATCTTTTTTCCATTTTAAAGTTGGGTAGTTGACTGACTTGCCTTTTTTTTTTCTTGGTTGTTGCTGTTTAGTTTATGAGCACCTTATATGTTTTGTATATTAACCTCCTGTTAGCAATATGGTTTGCAAATATGTTCTCCAATTTCCTTGGTAGTCTCTTCTCTTTTTTTTTGATTCTTTCTTTTTCTTTATGGTAGCTTTTTAGTTCGATGTAGTTTCACTAGTTTATTTTTGCTTTGATTGTGCTTTTAGAATAATATCCAGAAGTATCATTGCCCAGACTAATGTCATAGAAATTTTTTAAATGTTTTCTTCAATACACTTTACAGTTCAGTTATTATGTTTAAATCTTTAAACATTTGAGTTGATTTTGAACATACTGCGAGGTAAGCATTTAATTTCATTCTTCTGTATGTGAAAATCCCATTTTCCCAGCCCCATTTATTTAACAAGTCCTTTCCCTATTGTGGACTTTTGACATTGCTGTTAAAAATCAATTGACATCAAATACATGTATTTATTTCTGAACTCTGCATTCTGTCCCAAGGGTGCTGTACCTCCTTTTATGACAGAACCATCCTATTTTGATTACTAAAGCTTTGTAGTATGAATGTGGTGCTACCATTTTTTTTTCATTTTTACTTAAAGGTGCATTGGCTGTTTGTGACCCTTTGTGTTTCTATATGAAATTTTAGATTTTTTTTATTTCTATGGAAAAAAAGATACTGGAATTTTTTTAGGGGTGTGTTAAATCCACAGACAGCTTTGGGTAGTATGGACACTGTAACAGTATTGATTCTTCTAATCCATGAACACAGGATGTTTTTCCAATGTTTTGTGTCTTTTTCAATTTCTGTCACCAATGTCTTATAGTTTTTAGTAGACAGATATTTTACTTTCTTGCTTAGATATGCTTAAATTTTTGTTGATTTTGTAGCTACTGCCAATGAGGTTGCTTTGTTGATTTCTTTTTCAGATAATTTGTTGTTAGTGCGTAGAAACACAATTGATTATGTATATTTATGTATATTGATTTTGTATCCTGAATCATTAGTGAATTTTTAGAGTTTTCTGTATTATGAGATCATGTCAATTGCAAATATGAATTTTACCTTTTTCCAATTTGGATGACTCTTATTTCTTGCTTGTTCTGACTTAGACTTCCATTCTATGTCAACTGAAGTGGCAAGAGTGGCCATCTTTGACTTACGCCTGATCGCAGAAGAAATGCTTTTCTTTAAGATTTATTTATTTATTTGAAAGGCAGAGTTACAAAGAGGCTTAGTCAGAGGCAGAGAGAAAGTCTTCCATCCACTGATTCATTCCCCAAATGGCCACAACAGCTGTAGCTGGGTCGATCCAAAGCCAGGAGCCAGGAGCTTCTTACAGGTCTCCCATATGGGTGCAGGGGCCCAAGGATTTTCTTCTACTGCTTTCCCAGGTCATAGCAGAGAGCTGGATGGGAAGTGGAGCATCTGGGGCTCTTACCGTTGCCCATATGGGATGCTGGCGCCACAGTCAGAGGCTTAGCCAACTATACCACAGCACTAGCCCCAAGAAATGCTTTTGACTTTTCACCGTGGAGTGTGATGTTAGCTGTGGACCTTATGATCCATGACCATCATTATGTTGAGAAACACTGCTTTCACGCCTAGTGTTTTGAGCATTGTTATCATGAAAGGATGTTTAATTTTCCCAAATGCATCTTCTGCATCTGTTGAGATATTCGTATGGTTTGTGACCTTCACTCTTGTCATGTGGTGCCTCACATTTGTAGACTTGTGTCTTTGAGTTATCCTCGTGTCTCACGTAAATCCTACTCTGTCATAGTGATGGCCATTTTAATGTGCTGTTGAACCAGGTCTGCTAGTGTTTTATGTGACATTTTTGCATCTATGTTCATCAAGGTCATTTGCCTTTAATTGTCTTTTCTAATCTGGCTTCACTGTATGAGTAATGCTGGCCTCATAAAGAGTTTGGAATGCTCCATATTTATGGAAGAGTTCCTTCTTCTTTAAACATTTGTGAGATAGAAATTTTATGCTTGTGGCCTATTTGTCTTTTGCTCTAGAAATGCCTTCCATTAGTCAAATGAGGATGCACATACGTGACCTTTTGAGGCCCCGTCTTCCACCAAGATGTACCATTTCCCCAGTCTAATTTTAGCCACCATGATGAGTCGGTTCTCAGTCAAGTTGTTTGTTCAGACTCAGACCACAGTCAGGAGGTTGTGCATATGGCATTTTTAAGACGTTGCCAATAGTAAAGAGATGATATTGGATGAATTTTGCAGATCCGGAGAGCAGACACTAGGGTCTGGAGATGCAGAAAGCCCAACTTGCAGGCCTCTGAACGTGTGCCACCCAGCTCTGAGAGGCATCCCAGCCCCGTGAGAAATGTGTGCAGGCAGGAGAGACACGGTGTCCCTCTGCCTGGATTTGGGCTCCATAGGAAGAAAGACTGCGGAATCTTAGACAAGCCTCTCTGCCTCTGTCAGCCCCATCCTCTTCTTACACGCATCCCAGCTTCCTCCTCATGTCGCCAGCCATATGCCATTTTCCCTCCTGCTTTCCCCGAGCATCCTCATATCTCTGCAGCAAGATCCCTGTGCTGGGTTCCTGTGTTCTTGAAACAGCAGTTTCTGTTTTCCTGCCCAGACACTGCTACAATCAGAGAATAAGTCATCAAGAGTAAAAATCAGCAGAAATAATTTATAGCAGAAACAACTTGGAGTTTCCAAAAATAAATCTGAATTTCTTCCATGGGACCTTTCCCTTTGAAGTCCACAGACAATAACCAAGTTTTGAAGGACAGAAAAAGTCAGGAGTTAGAGACGGATGGGATTGCTGGGTTCCTGTTCTGGGGAGGCCCTGCTCTCAGGGACTAGGGTTTCAGGGGAGATTGTGTCTCTGCTGGTGTACACCCAGCCCACCCTGCAGGCTGTCAGGTATCTCCCTGTTCAGAACCACTTGGTTGTTTCCACCCTAACAGCTACCTTAGACCACATGTGTACTCCTGAGCACCTTCGTTCCTGCCCTAGGCAAGCAGATTCTAACTCTCATGCAGCCCTAGGTCCCCTGGTGGGCTCATGGGAGAGGCTCCGGGATGCCTCGTGACATAGACCACGTGGTCTTCTGTGGTCTCTCTCTGAGAGGCAGCACAGCAGTTAGACCCTCCTCTCAAGACTCTAAACATTGTCCATTTTCCTGCACAGTGTTCAGGCTGCACGAATGACCTGGCACGGTGTTCCCCCCACCCCACTTCCTGAGTGAGATTTTCTCATTGCTACAGCTGATGATGACCTGTCAAGCCCCAGGCAACTCTGACACCCCGGGGTGTACTGTGGCCTGATTGTGCGTAATTTTGTTTTGTGATCACTATGAAGAGAGAAAGATGTTTTCTGGCACTTAGAGAAGGTGTCTGGATAATCCCAAGAGACTGAGATAGACATGAACAAGGGAGGTGACATGGTGTGCCAGTGTTCCCCGGGCTCCTCCTCCCAGAAGGGCTGTAACTGGGATAAACATGACACACAAGCACAGGCACCAAGTGTATGTAGAAAACAGAGTTGGGCTGAATGGCTCTGCACATGCACAGCCCAGAGGGGTGAGAAATGAGGTCATTCTCCTGCCCTATGAGGGTCTCCTGGGAAGGCACCATGGAGCTGGAGCCAATTCTGGGGAGGGTCAAGGGCTGAAACTGCTTTAGCCAGAGCAGATGGAATTGGAGTGCTAGTGTGCAAACCTGAGCATAGCTTAGGGTTATCTGTGGGAACAAGTGAATGGGCAATTCATTGGTCAGTGAAGATACTGCATTCAATGGATACAAGGAGAAAAGTTAAGACAGAAAACTAGAATTGTCCACTACTCATAGACTCTGATAACTGGCAGGGGGCACTTCATGGCAGCTGCTCACCTCTGCATCCTATCTGCAAGGGTCTGCCTTTTTGGAGAACTGATACCCAGAGTGTGTTGCACAGTCGAAAAAGCCCTAATGCTCTTGGCTAAGCTGATAGTATTTTCAAAAATTAAAAAGAAAGAGAGGTTTTCTTCCACAGAGCAAATGGTTGTGTAGCCAAGCAAATGAGCATTAAGTGTCCACAGGAAAAACCACCCTGGCAGTGGTTCACGAGAGAGCTGGCAGGAAGGTGTGGAGAAGCCAAATGAGCAAAGGCAGTGATGGCGTTGTTTTCAGACAGGATTGAGGACCAGTCTGTATAGGCAAGCGTTGTAACAGGAGCCCCCTGCTAACCGCAGACCTACTGTGTGACAGCCAACATCCTACACATCTCTTCAAAGCTCCATACGGTACATATCCTTGATACTCATTATAGGAAAATGTCCTTAGGAGATGTTGCTGATTGGTGGGTTGTTTTTGAGGGATTTTGTTTTTCTCTTTTTGCTTCTTAAAAGAAAAATGCTTGCTTAGGGGAAACAGATTGCATTTCCTTGCTTTCTTTATTCATTGATCATCAATGGGGACCTGGTCACTGAGGCTTCCCCGGTCCAGGCCCTCCTGCCTCTTGGGCATCAGCTCACCTTGGCAAGGCCCAGCCCGGTGGACTTGGACTTCATCCATTTCCTCACAAACCCCCTCCCTCCCACCTGCATGCCTCGTTCCCTCTGCTCCTCCTGCCTGCCTGGACTCCAGATACTTCAGGATGTCTCACTCACTTAGAAGGGCTTTCCTGGCCCTGGAGCCCTCCCTGGTGGACATAGCCCACAGCATTGCAGAGGCCCAGTGTCACACTTAGTGCAGGCCTCCTTTCCCTCTTCCTGGTTAGATTCGTACCTCTGTAGAATGGAAATTGCTCACCAGGGCTTTCTGCAGCAACAGTTGGGGCACTTGACCTTGGTCCTCCTCACCTCCATCTGCCTTGCAGCGGTCAGCACAGTCAGCACTCAGTAATAACTTGCTTCCTGAAAGAACCTCAGCATTGCATGAGGGCTGATGATGGAAGGCAGAGGAATAAAGGAACCAGTGATCAAATTTTCTGTCAATTTTGCTTTTTTATTAATTTCGCTACATGAGTAACACAGCTGTGTTCTTTCAAGTATTTCATGACTTCATTAATAGTATTACTTAAGTTACCTATGACTAAATGCTCCATGAGAATATTATGGATAAGGCTAAGGATATCTTGGACTACCACTCATATCCGCTCCCCTAAAAAGCCATTGCTAACTTGTTGGAGTAGATTCTCTTCTCTTCTGTTCATGCTCTACCCATCAATAGGTAATGTGTAGATTCTGGTTTCTCTTGTCTCAACAAAATCTGTCCTCATCCACCACTCAGGACAGTGGAGTGTTGCAGCCAGCTGTGCCAGTCCACGAGGGCTGATTGCAGACAGCGCTTCCTGTTTAGTGAGATTGGCCTTGGGTGGATTGTTTATGTGGGAAGTCAGAAGACACTCCAGATCAGCTCTGTTCAGGAAGGGCAGCTGACTTGCTCCTGTTGTGAGGCTTTTTACAGATTGAGATGACTCGGTACATATTTTGGCCCCTGCCTCCTTGCATGAACCTGTGAAGAGCTTCTGGAGGGAAGATAACAGGACGCCAAATTGTGGGGCTGGCACTGTGGCCTAGTGGGTAAAGCTGCCACTTGCAGTGCTGGCATCCCATATGGGCGCCGGTTCGAGTCCCCACTGCTCCACTTCCTATCCAGCTCTCTGCTATGGCCTGGGAAAGCAGTAGAAGATGCCCCCAAGACCTTGGGCCCCTGCACCCACGTGGAACCTGGAAGAAACTCCTGGCTCCTGGCTTCGGACCAGCTCAGCTCTGGCTGTTGCAGCCAACTGGGGAGTGAGCCAGCGGATGGAAGACTTCTTTCTCTCTGTCTGTCCTTCTCTCTCTTGTAACTCTGACTTTCAAGTAAAAATAAATTAATTAAAAAAAGAAGCCAAATTGCTGAGGCAGTCATAGGGCTGAACATATAATTTTAAAAAAACCTGCTAAACTCTTATTTTAAAGTGTCAATTTAAATTTCTGCCAGGAGTTTATGAAAATATCTATTTCCCCAACCCAATCTAGAAAGGTGAAGTGTACCTTGCTTTAATTGGTATTTCCCTAATTGCTAAGGGGGTTGATGATGTTTTTCTGTGCTTGTTGACTATCTAACCATTTATGTACTCCACATTTATAACCTTAGATTCTTTCTTTTTGGATAATTTGCTTCTTAATTATGTGACCTTATTCCCTACCTACTGCCAAACACAAGTTTGGTAACAATTCTTTGATATTTCCTGTAGACAGCATCTAGTCTGTACTTTGTTCTTAACTTCAAGTGATTTTCTTTGTCATACAGACATTTCAGAGTTTGCAGTTTTACCTAGCAAAAGTTTTGCTGATTACCTTATTTGAGATAGTGTTTTTCTGCTCACACAGATATTCTTCCCTACAACACGATGCTGTAACTGACATTATTCCCTTTTACAGCTGGAGAAACTGAGGTTTGGGGAGGTAAAGCAGTGGGGTCAGGACTTGGCAGAGACTGCTTGTCTCCAGTGTCATGGTGGATTTGAGAGGCTGTCCTGTACTGCCACTTAACAACCCTCAGGATTCCCTTGTGACTGGCCCCCAGCAGCTCCCTGCTGAATCAGCCTGCTCGGGTCCCCATCTCATACTGGACATAAGTCATCCACACTGACTTTCCCTGCGGAGTCTCGGTCCAGGAGAGGACCTCCTTGGGCAGGACTTAAAATGGCACCTGGCCAAACCACTCCCTAGTTTCTCACCTCTGACTGTGAACAGCACTTCCTTTGCCTCAACAAATTCTGACCGTATGATGCTTAGCCCAATGCATCAGCCTCCATCTTTCCACCTGGGACTTCTGTAAGTCACTAAAGAGGGTGAAATAGGCACCAGTCCTCCAGCCCCAAACCATGGCACTGTGCAGCAAGCCCTCAGCGCTGTCCCTCCACACTCATGCTGAGGACAGTCACACCTCTTTTCCCTCCTTCACTGGAGGGAGTAGACAGAAACTGCACGCACCAGCTCTTTACAAACAGTATGATGCATTTTCTCTCCCAAATCCCTTCTTCTCTTTCCATCAGATGCCACGTTATTCTCCTAAGCTGACCAACAGACCCAAGAGCCAAAGTTTCCACCCACTCCTTGGGTGAACTCTGCTTCTGAATTTGTTCACTCATGCTGGTTTTCAGAATTTCTTCTGGCCTCTGTCAAGCTTACATTTGAACAAACCATAGTAATGCCTGGTTTCATCCTCCATTCCTATGTTCCCCCATTCACAAATTAAGTGTGCTCGATTTCTTTGCATTTTTTCTTGTAACATTTATAGCATCATAATTGAATGATTACTTGAGTGTTTTGCCTTGTTTGTTGTTTATTCTCTCGTGTAATGGTGAGGAAGGCAGCAGTGTCCTGTCCATGGTGCTGACTCACATGCCTGATTCATCGTGGTCACTCAGGACTTTGGATCCGAGTCAGTGGATTGATAGGTGGATAGCAGATGACACGGGGATGCCAAGAATCTTACATCAGCACCGGCATCAGATAAAGACTGTGTCTCCTTCCCCTAATTCCCGTGTGACAGCATGATCTGAGCCCACATTCACCAGCATTGATGGCTTTGGGTTAGAGCACTTCAGGCTGATATCGTTAAAGTTTAAGGCACAATAAAATTCATGACTGTTAGAAATGGTGCACTTGTTTTCCTTCCCTGAAGTAAATGTGCTTTTCCTCAGCTTTCGGGAATGCGTGCGGTGGCTGAGCCGTGTTTTCTGGTTGAGTACTAACAGCAATAGCAAATTGCTATTGACTACACAATCAAAAATACCAGTTTCTGTACTAGATATTTTGTAGACATTATTTCTTTTTTTTCCAGGAATGAATATGTTAGCCTTTTTTTTAACTTTTATTTAATGAATATAAATTTCCAAAGTACAGCTTATGGATTACAATGGCTTCCCCCCATAACGTCCCTCCCACCCGCAACCCTCCCCTTTCCACTCCCTCTCCCCTTCCATTCACATCAAGATTCATTTTCGATTCTCTTTATATACTGAAGATCAGTTTAGCATACATTTAGTAAAGATTTCAACAGTTTGCTCCCACACAGAAACATGAAGTGAAAAATACTGTTTGAGTACTAGTTATAGCATTAAATCTCAATGTACAGCACACTAAGGACAAAGATCCTACATGAGGAGTAAGTGCACAGTGACTCCTGTTGTTCACTTAACAAATTGACACTCTTATTTATGGCATCAGTAATCACCCTAGGCTCTTGTCATGAGCTGCCAAGGCTATGGAAGCCCCCTGAGTTCACCGACTCTGATCATATTTAGACAAGGCCATGGTCAAAGTGGAAGTTCTCTCCTCCCTTCAGAGAAAGGTACCTCCTTCTTTGATGACCCGTTCTTTCCACTGGGATCTCACTCGCGGAGATCTTTCATTTAGTTTTTTTTTTTTTTTTTTTTTTCCCCAGAGTGTCTTGGCTTTCCATGCCTGAAATACTCTCATGGGCTTTTCAGCCGAATCCACATGCCTTAAGGGCTGATACTGAGGCCAGAGTGCTGTTTAGGACATCTGCCATTCTATGGGTCTGCTGTGTATCTCACTTCCCATGTTGGATCGTTCTCTCCCCTTTTTATTCTATCAGCTAGTATTTGCGGACACTATTCTTGTTTATGTGATCCCTTTGGTTCTTAGTCCTATCATTATGATCAATTGTGAACTGAAATTGATCACTGGGACTAATGAGATGGCATTGGTACATGCCACCTTGATGGGATTGAATTGGAATCCCCTGACATTATTTTTTTTAAAGATTTATTTATTTGAAAGGCAGAGTTACGCTGAGAGAGAAGGAGAGGCAGAAAGAGAGAAAGAGAGTCCTTCCATCCACTGGTTCACTCCCCCAGTGGCCGCATTGGCTGGAGCTGCACCAATCCAAAGCCAGGAGCCAGGAGCCAGGAGCCAGGAGCTACTTCTGGGTCTCCTACATGGCTGCAGGGACGCAAGGACTTGGGCCATGTTCTATTGCTTTTGCAGGCCACAGCAGAGAGCTATGGAAGAGGATTGGAAGAGGAGCAGCCGGGACTCAAACCGGCGCCCACATGGGATGCCCGCATTGCAGGCAGCAGCGTACTCACTACTCCACAGCGCTGGCCCCTAGACATTATTTTATATATCCTAGTAACAATCTGAGAAAAGTCTCCATTTCCATTGTTCAAAGGAGAAATCTAAATCTCCAAGAAATGAAGACAAGTGGAGCCAGGGGGTGGTGCTTCTGCACTGTTGCTGCAGGACGGTGGCTCATTTCATTACAATAAGGGAATAACTTGGCTTCTCTATGCTTTCATGATTTTTTGTGATGGTCAAACAGGAGAAAATGCTTTTAGAAATGCAAAGGTCCATGGGTTAATGCTTTTGTCTTCTTTTTCAAACCTAATGGTGCTTATTTTTAACATCCCCCATCCAAGAATGATCTTAAGTGACAATGTGCTATCCAGTGCCAGAGCTTCCACAGAGGACTCTTCATCTAAAGTGGGAGGCTGTTGTCGTGCAATCAATCACATGACGTCACAGGGCTTAGAGTTGGACCATGTAGGGGGGAGTAGAGAAGCTTCCCGAGAAGTGACAGGAAAGGAAGCTGCACCCTAGGCAGAGGGGACAGCATGGGTGAGAGTGACACAGATGGTGGCAGGCTAGTGTGGCCCAGAGAGACACAAATATGGAGGAGTGTGGGGTGAGGCAAATTGGTTTTGAAGGTTATATAAGGCATTTTTTTTTCTCGTTAACCTTAGAAATATGGAAAGATACTCAAGAATTTGGGGCTGGCAGCAGCCTGATTCGTTTTGCATATTTGAAAGATTCTTCTTGGCCAACCTTGTGGAGAGAGACTCAGTCCACCTGGGAGGCAGTGGAGCAGAACAGAGGTCCCTGAGCAGTTCAGGTGAGGAGCCAGGGGAGTGTGGACAGGTCTGGCAGTAACCGAGATGGAGAGCAGTGCGAGCACCTAGCAGAAGATGAGGGAAAATTGTATCAAGGTGACTCCAACCTCCGCTTTGCACAAGATGCTCAATCACAGAAACTCAGTAAAATAAGAAGTCTGGGCTGGGGACATAAGTTTCATGAAGTGGCTATTGCTAGATGCCATGTTGTGTGCAGGACTTGGAGAATGCATGAAACACATAGATTTGCTCCTTTCATGAAGCTTACATTCTGCTTAGAAGACAGATAATCAATATGCCTTAAGTGAGAAAGTGTGCTATGGAGTAAAGTCAACCGCTGTAGAGGAGAAAGGAAGTGAGACTGGGGTGAGGGCAGGTGTGCTCATTGCAGGAGGCTCTGTACATAGGGAGGCAGAGAAAGCCACCAGAATCCAGAGAAAACTGAGTGAGAATGGACTTCAGGTGGCCAAGGCAAGTGGCTGTTTCAACGAGTTGGGACTTGGTGGAATTTGGCTGAGGATCTGTCGCTCCCCCTCTTCGTGGAGGAATGACACTAAGCCCTGCCTAGGCTTCATATCCGAGTCACGGCACCATTATGTCGCTCCCCCTCTTCGTGGAGGAACAACACAGGACCCTGCGCTGTTCTTTCGTCTGCTCGGCCCTCCCCGGGTTTACTGCTGGTTCTTCCCGGGTTGGCTACTATCCCTTCCACCTCCGTGGAAGGGCAGTTCCCCCTGGCCACATTCCCCACTTCCGCAGGGGAGCGGCACACCGCCGGCCGGCCGGCTCTCTCGGGGGCTGCACAGGTGTTCCTTCAGATAGATGTTCCCCTTAGATGTTCCTGGTGCATGCTGTCTCTCTCCTCCTTTATAGTCCTCCTCCGCCAATCCCAACTCGGCTGCCCACACGCCGAGCACGCCGCTCTCCTCCAATCAGGAGCAGCTCCTGCAGCTTGTCAAGTTGGTGAGAGGCAGCTGGGTAGAAGCTGTTTACTCCTCTCCCAGCGCCATATTGTGGGAGAGCAGATGCATAGAATAAGTCTTAATTCCAGTAACAGTCTAGTCCGAGTTGCTCCCCACAAGGATCAAGGATGATGTGTAGTGAAAGTTACCCTGGACATTTAGCAACAAGCAGGGAACAAACCACCTTTCTAGCATTTTTGGTGTTGCTAAGGGGACGCAAACCAGATTTGGAGTTGTTCAAGCTGAGGCCGAGGAACGGACACTGAAGGTGATAGGCAGATCCTCAGGTAACCTGTTGCTACTCAGCTGTGGCCCTAGGAGGGGCTGCGAGATTTGGCGTCTGTGGATATTTTATTCCTACCAAGAGAATATTAAGAACATGAAACATC
Organism: Oryctolagus cuniculus; assembly: GCF_051225735.1. NCBI lineage: Eukaryota > Metazoa > Chordata > Mammalia > Lagomorpha > Leporidae > Oryctolagus > Oryctolagus cuniculus. The sequence continues at coordinate 164,313,688 of NC_142872.1, read as the reverse complement.
AGTGAGAAGTGTCATGTTTGGAGGAAGTTGGGCTCACCTTTTCTGGAGAAGTTAAAGAATGGTTAACCAAGGAGATGAGCTGCCCCAACCCTCAGCCCTCAACAACATGGGTTAGCAGATGGTGCCCAAACAGCAGGCATCATGGTGACCTCTTTGTCAGGTTGATGGTGTAAAGAAAAATGGACCTGAGAGAACAGGCCATCCGATCATTGAACCTAAAGCTGCAGTGACTGATCCTAGAGCAACTGTGGAAGCTCTGGCAAATACCCAGGCAGGGACATGGGGACACTCAGGTGGTTTTTGTAGAATTTGCTCAGGCACAATGGTTGAAAGCACATTGGACATAGTCCTTTAGTGCCCTGGTGAGCATCCCTGGCACTGTGAGACAGCCCGAGGGCCCTGGACCTGGAGGGTGGATTTGTGATTCTATTCTGACTCTCAGGCGGCACTCTCCATCTCTCCAAGCCTCCAGCCCCTGTCTGTGAAATGGTTTTCTAGAACTGCATGCCCCCATATTGGATGAATGAGTTCTCAGATATAGGATACTGGCTGAGAGATGAAAAAAGAAGTTTCTTTCCCCAGTGAATACTTAGCTTTCCCCAGACTAGCACTCCAGCCCTCATCTGGCAGCTCTTTTTGACAGTCTATTCTATTCCGAGTACTGCCCTAGGGTACAGCTTCTGCCTGGGCCCTGCAGGAGTTTGCAGAACCATGGAGGAAGAGAAGAGTGTTGGTGGGTAGGGACAAGATGCTTCTGGAGGCATAGGATAGAAGGCAGACTGTGTAGAACAGGATATAGGTGAAGGAGGTGGGGAAGACAGGTGTCAGTAATAGTTGCATGCATGATCTTATCTCACCTTCAGAACAATGCCCAACAAGAGAGTATTGTGGATTATACATGGAAAGTGTTAGATTCAGGGAGGATAAGTGATTTGCAAGTGCATGCAGAGCCTGAACTTGCATAAAGAACTGATTTCAGAGCCTTTGGTTCCTTCCCTTGGAAAATCATCATAGAAGAGGTGGCTGTTGAGAGGAGTGTGGGAAACAGGCAGGGTTTTGAGGTGAGAAAGAGGCTATCAGTTCATTAAAACCAAACAAAGCACTAATGGTTTGTCTCCTGTGGCAAGCACCTTACTTGAAGCCAAGCACACACTGGGAGCAGCCCATGTCCCATCCCGCAGGAGCCCAGGTCCATTTACAGAAGGACACACAGGACTCTCACGGCTGTGACAGGTGCTCCAGCGAAGCTGGTGCCAACTGCTGTGGGGACTCAGGGGACAGCAGGTGCCCTGCCTGTGTGGTTGGGGGGAAGAACCTCTCGAGAAGGGGAAATAAGCTGTGTCTGTGTAGGTGAGGAGAAGGAAGCTCGTGGGAAGAATCAGAGATAATGGAACATCACAGAGTATTTCCAGGTCACCCACCTGGGGGAAGTGCTGTGCTCGGACTTCTAAAAATTGTCTAGAAAAGGCCAAATCTAATCAGGCAGAGGCTCCTACTTGGCATGCACAAGTCACTAAGTCTATTCCCACCTTTCCATTCTCCCCACAAATGAAGAACAGAATCAGAACACTGAGCGAACCTGTTGATGTGTTTTGAAACATAAACATTCATTTCCATTGTCTGATGTGAGGCTCATGATGACCCCGTGTTAGAGATTACTGCTGCATTTTAGTGAAAAGCAACATGATTTAAAAATCCATGTGTTAGGAAAAAAATCTGCTGACCCGAGCCTCTCAGTCCCCCCCACCCCCCATGTCCCATGTCCCATGTCCCATGTCCCATGGCCTAAAGCATCTTTTAAACACTTCTCAGGTCTGGTTGCCATATCTGTGTAACTCACAAAGCACACACTGACCAGTTTCCGTGAGCTCACAGGGAGAGTCAACAAAAGCTACGACTGGGGAAATCATAGCAGTTATTTGAGGAAAGCTTCCTTCAAGACCGGGGAGTACGTGTGTCTGAACAGATGCTGTCCAGCCCTGGGAGTCTCAGTTAATAGTTTTGATGACTGGGATGCATGTGTGTGGGGTGTGTGTGTTGGATGGAGGGCTAGCAGCTTTGACAGGTACTGAGCTGTCTGACCTGGAGGTGAGAACATTCGCACTCGGCTGGAGGGAGTGTTTGAAATGGGCCAGGAAGATGGGAGGGAGCTGGAGCCAGCATGTGGCCCACTAGGCTCTCTTCCTGAATGCCGGTGCCAGTCTTGAGTGATTTCCTCATACTGCAGCTGAGCCTGGGACTGGTGCACTCGTCTGCTGGAGCTAAGGAAGTAGGTGTAGAAGGCAGTCAGGATGCATGGCAGAGACTCTGCTGCCCTGAATTTGTTGTATGTGGAGTTGACATCTTTTTAAAAGTATTTATTTTCATCTATTTGAAAGGTGGAGCAAAAGAGAGAGGGAGACAAAAAGAGACACACACAGAGAAAGAGATCTTCCATCCAAATGTCTACAACAGCCATGACTGGGCCAGGCCAAAGCCAGGAGCCTGGAGCTCCATCAGGTCTCCTGCATGGGTGGGGGTGGCTCAAGAACCTCAGCCAAATAGGAGACCCCCTATTTCCAGTGTGCATTATGGGGAGCTGGATCAGAAGCCGAGTAGCCAGGACTTGAACTGGCACTCTGCTATGGGCTGTGGTCATCCCAAGTGGCAGCTTATCCTGGGCCACAGTGCCCACCCCATGGAATTGAAAGTTTTTCACATGGCTCAGCAGAGGCCAGGCCTGAGTCAGGATAGCCCATCAGAGCCAGGTCACCCACCCGGCTGGGATTCCAAGGAGTGCAGGCTACCTGGAGGGGTCTGAGGGTCCTGAGAGATTGAAGAGGCTTGAGTTGGGGATAGGAAAGTGGGCACTGGAGTCATCCCCAAGGCCCCACACAAATGACCTGTGTGTGTGTGTGTGTGTGTGCTTGTGCGCATGTGTGTGGGGCATTTGGCGCAGAGGTACACGCGGGGGAAAGGAGCTGATCAAGGGAGGGGGATTTGTCACTGCAGGGCCCTTTAGTGTCCTGGGGGCAGGAGCTCAGGGCGCTCGGGAGCTTAGAGGGAGAGGGAGAGATTTGAGCACATGAAGTGTGAAGACGAGACAGCTGGCAGAATGGGCCTCAATGACTGACCTGCACACAGCGTGGGGGTGCTTTGTTCATTTTAATCAGTGACAACATTTGGCCAATGCATGTGGTATGAGCGGGTGTCATAACAGGTTCCAAGTACTCTTGTCCCCACCATAGCGGCCAGGTACACTGGGCCCTCCCCGGCCCCTCCCCCTCCCTACAATCTGTCATCAAAGCATGTAGGCCACAGTATCAGCTAAACCCACTTGTGTGGCATGCATTCTCATGGACTGGTGTCTGAGCACCCGGTATTGAGTATCCTGCCCCCTTTCTAGACCACACGTGCTTGCCTAATGCCCAGGCACATGCTGCGATGGATAGGACTGGGGTGCCAAGAGACTTATGGTAAGACCCAGGAGGAGAGAGGCCAGGTGAGAATGTGCTGCCTGAACACATTTGGGGCTTTGGTTGGGGGAAAGGAGGGTTCAGCCCTTGGAGAGAGTCGGGGGCTGAGATTACTGATCTCTTCCTGAACCTGTCAGGTTTGGTTCAGTACCAGAGGGATGCTCTGTCTCTATGGGAGATAAAGACAGAGTGACCACCTGGTCTCACCTGTCCAAGGGGCTCTGGAGGTCCTTGATATTTCTGTGACAGCTCAGAGCTACTCTTTGCATTCTGTGGCCTCCAATAAGGCCAAGGTCATGCGGGCTAGAGAACAGCTCTGTGCTCCTTGGACCATCCTGAGGACCATGACTGGGTGGGGACACTGCAGCCTCTACAAATATTTGATTAGCTGAGTCTGTGCTCTACCTAGTTCTCCTTGGGAAGCATATAGCTGAGGCAGATGGCCTGGGAAAGCCTGGATCACATAGAGAGGGCTCTTTGCCTTCCATTTGCTGAGCCTCCCGATGACTTATTAACAGAGTAGGCTCCAGGGTGAGCATGCCAGTTACACTGTTCTCAGAAAACCCCACGTGTGTGCTCCAGGTTTGCAAGGGAACGGGGATCAGAGTGGACACTAGGTAATCGAGAGGACTTGGCAGGAAGCAGGGGCTGCCACTGTGGGCTCACTGCTCAGCTGTGACTCAGTGCATCCCACAAATGTTGTTCAGCACCACTGACACATTCTCACAGGGATGAAGTCATTTGAGCGCTGGCCAGCCATGCATGCTGTAAACATTTGCCAGGCCTGGGTGCTGCACAAAGCGGCAGCTCTGGGCGGATTCCTCTCTGTCACTGTAGCCTCTGCACTCAGCACCAGGGAAACCCTGGAGAACTTAGATTTTGTCCTAAGTGCAATGGGGCAAAGGGACCTCTGCTTTATCTTTTAATATTGATAGACTAATGGGGGCTGCGAGCAGAAGCAGGAAGTACGGTTTTCGGTGTCCAGTGTGACAGAAAATCAAAGAGGCACCGCACTTGGAGAGTGAAATCACGAGATTTGCTGGTGATTGGAGAGGGCAGGGAGGGATCCAAGATGACCAGAGGGTATTTTATTACTGCCCCAGGTAAAACCGAGGGAGACACGCATTTGGGAAACTCGAAGCTTCTACCTAGGGTCTGTCAGATTTGCGATCTTCTTTGACTTCACAGGAATAACACCAAGTGGGTAAAGGAGCAGGCCTCTCAGGACAGAGACAGGACTACAGTTCTCAGCTCGAAGTGGTGTAGAAAGCTTTGGCGTTAATCTGGCTTTCATTATAAGTATGAAATAGCTGAGGCAGGCTGCTTGATAAAGACAAATGATTTAGTCTGGCTTGTGGTTCTGGAGATTCACAGTCTAAACAGCATGATACAGGCTTTGGAGAGGGCCCCTTTGGCTGTGTCACACCATGGTGGGTCTCTCACGACTCCTTATAAAAACACCAGGATTGGGGCCGGCATTGTGGTGCAGCTAGGTAAGCTGCCACCTGCAATGCTGGTATCCAACATCGGAGAACCAGTTTGAATCCCCACTGCTCCATTTCTGACCTGGCTTCCTGGCTAATGTGCCTGGGAAGGTAGGAGATTATGGCCCAAGTGCTTGGGCTCCTGTCACTCACATGGGAGACCCAAATGGGATTGGTAGCTCTTGGTTTCAGCCTTGCCCAGCCCTGGCTATTGTGACATTTGGGGCATGAACTAGTGGATGGAAGATCTCTCTTGTGCACACTGATTCAAGATCTAATCTAACCAAGTCTTTGACTCCAAACCGCTCCCCTCCTCCCCAAACACTGTTGCTGGATCAACTTTCCACCTTCTTAATACTATTAACTTACAGCTTTTGGATTTATGCTCATGTGTGTGTTCAGGGGAACAAATCACATTCAGCCCATGATCTTTGGAAATAGATTAGGTCCTCTTGGGAGGGAACATGGCTTTTACAGGAGAAAGGATTTGAGACCAAGACCTGGAATCCAGAGCACAGAGAGGTGTGAGTGGTGGTGATGGTGAGGTGCCCAGGAGAGGAGAGAGAAGCCCTGAGCAGGCAAGGTGGGTGTGAAGGATTCACCTGCTATACTGAGAGGGTATCCTTTTGTTGCTCATTTGCATTTGAAATATTGAGGCTGGGGAAGTCCAGAGTCAACCCCCCCACACACACACACACAAGCAAGAAGATTCTCCATGCTGCATCCCAGGCAGTACCCCCTGCCCTGGAGCAAACCTGTTTTCTTCCCAGCTTGCAAGGGCAATGCAAGCTCTCCTTTCCCTCCCCCTTCCACAGAGAGCTCTACCAGCAGCTATAAAATCCTGCGGTGGACGGTTTCTAATAGCCTTCATAGCCATGTCAGCTATGCGGGGCTGTGGATCCAGCGGCCCGTTCACTCACTGTCATTTTCTCTGAGCACCTGTTGTGCGGTGCATCCTCAACCCAGGGAATTTCATGGTCATACCATTTGATCCTCACAAACCCAAAACTAGTGTCCCCTCCAATCGTCAGTTAGGAGTTGAGGAAACTAAGGCTCACACGTGTTAAGTTCTTTGTTCACAGATGCACAGTGTGTAAATGGCAGAGTGAGAATAAATCCCCGTATTTTAACTTACGTCCCTTTCTTGTCCTCATCAAATCATGAGGTACAAGGCCATGCACTCTGCTCTGCTGTTGAAATGCAAATTGGCACACCTGAGACTACTGCTCCATTAGGACCAGCCTGAAGGAACCCAGCTGGTGAACTGTTGGGCATGCCAGAGGTGACAGGCCGGCCTTTTCCTTGGAGACTATGGAGTAGCACACCTCATTGACTAACAAAGTGTTGTCAAGTGCTGGACTTACTGGGCTTATCATTAAGTAATTAAGCCCACTCAGTGTTGATTGGAGAATGCTACTAAATTGCAAAAATAGCCCTTGACCATTTTCAGCAGGTTAAATGGTGCTTTTTAACTGAGCTCTGTGGCTTAATTGTCCTCCTTCTGTGGTGTGCATTGCAGCCAGGCCCCAGGGACACTGTGCTTTGTGATTTGAGTTGTCTTGCAGCTTGGGCTGGGAGTCAGAAACCTTGAGTACCAGCCCCATCTAACTGCAGCTATTGTTGGATGCCTTCTGCAAGTCCACTCCCTCCATCTCTCCATTCCTGAATAATCAGTGGATTCAGTGTGTATCTGAGTGACTATGATATACAAAGCTTGTCCCAAAATTCTAGGACTAAAATTGTTTTCTTATAAAATAGAAGTGATGGAGTATGAAAATGATGTGAGCATAGGAAAAAAGTTGGGAAATACTATACTAATATTGAAGAATATTTCTACTCATTGTGTGTCTTCACTGTGAGAGCATCATGTCTAACATATTGCCTGCGTGGTTGTTTAGTTAGATAATGAATGATTAAATAAACAATTAGAAATGGAAGAATTATACAACAAGATTTGGAGTCATCATTCTAAAATCAAGTGTAAAATAAAAACTCATATACCCAAGCCATGAGATAGGAAAATAAATCGTGTGGAACTCAGACCAGCTATAAAATCACTTTGTGTTTATAATATATTACAAAAAGGCGGCACATCCAAATCATGCTAAATAACATCTGTACTTAAACTCAATTTGTTGTACATGATTTATCATCTCCATTAAAATTTTAAATTGGCCCATATAAGATGTTGCAATGAATCTAGATAGATGAAACTTTCATTTAGATAAAGAGATGTCTTTGAAGTTGCACAAAAATGGGACTACTTACTTCTTATTCCATGGACAGAAGTGTGAAACTGATATCTCCCACAAGGAGCCCTAAAATTGTTCATTGATGAATCCTAGTGCTTTGCCCAAGACGTGGGACATAGCAGCTGGTGTGATAAATGAATATTTAATGAATTAATAAATGAGTATAATTTATAGTAAAATTCATAGAAACATGTTAATATACTATTATGGGCAAGCATAAGCTTGCATCCATGTGCATTAAAGCAGAGTATTCAATACTGCATGTGCAGGAGATCACTTTGAGTTAAAATAATTGATATTCTTTGAAATGGCAATACAAGTGACAACCCTTTATTGCTGTGTCACCAATGTGTTGTGCTTCAAATATTGAAGGGAGAAGCAGAATCACATCTCCTCAGACATTCCAAGTATGTGCTGTGTATTTGGGTCCTTGTTAGAAGAAATGGGAACCTGCTTCCCTCACCTCCCGGTGTTCAAGAAACCATAGGCTTATGCTATTAGATGGGCACCGCCTCCAAATGCCAGGTGTGGAGAGAAGTGGGTCTGACGGGCATCTCATTGGCATGCAGGTCTCTGCTGAGTGTGGATCTTTAAAGCTTGGAGTAGGCTTGAAGCTTCAGTGTTGAACGTGCATGTCCAGGTGCTTCTTCACAGGCCACGGTGGAGCCCCAACCTGAGCTCCCAGTTATGACTCTTCAACTTTTCCAACTTACTATCTTCTTTATTATTTCTGAGATAGCATTTTAAATTTACATTACAGTCAAAGGCTTACTGGCTCTACTAAATAAAGTGTTCAACAAACAAAAATTAAAACAACCGTAGTCCAGCAGGTAAATAGGCAAGGGCTGTACACAATAATCAAACGGAAAGATGTTCAACTTCACTCATATAAATTTTAAAATAGTCAGAAAATCATTAAAAACATAGAAGTAGGCTGGTGCCGCAGCTCACTTGGCTAATCCTCCACCTTGCAGCACTGGCACACCGGGTTCTAGTCCCAGTTGGGGTGCCGGATTCTGTCCCGGTTGCCCCTCTTCCAGGCCAGCTCTCTGCTGTGACCCGGGAAGGCAGTGGAGGATGGCCCAAATGCTTGGGCCCTGCACCCCATGGGAGACCAGGAGAAGCTCCTGGCTTTGGATCAGTGTGGTGCGCCAGCCGCAACAGCCATTGGAGGGTGAACCAATGGCAAAGGAAGACCTTTCTCTCTGTCTCTCTCACTGTCCACTCTGCCTGTAAACAAAACAAAACAAAACAAAACCATAGTAGTATGTAGTTTCTATCAGTTTTCTTGACAAAGATTTAAAGCAAAGTTTGACCAAAAACACTTCAGTGAAACTTGATACACATGAGCATTTCTTTGGTTTTCTTGTTTGTTTCCTATTTTTTTTTTTAAATTAGCTCCCACATGTAAGGGAGAACTTGCAGTTTTTGTCTTTGTGTGATTGAATTTTTGCCCCTTCCAATGCTCCTGTTGAAATTTAGTTGCTATAGTCCCAGCGTCACGATTTCAGACATTTAAGGCGTGATAAGATTGCTGCCATTATAAAAACATGCAGTCAGCCCCCTTTTATCCCTTGGCCCTTCTGCCTTCTGCCATGGGATGATGCAGCATAGATAATATGGAAGTTCTCAGCTCCCAAAACTATAGCCAATACATTTCTGTTCCTTATAAATTACCCAGTCTGTGATGTTCCATTATAGCAGCAAAAAACAGATTAAGGAGCAACATTGACATCCTCAACCACTGCTCTTCAAAGCCCCACTTTCCACTCAGGTGAGATGGACCCACGAAACTTTCTCCCTCACAACGTAGCCAAACCGACCTTCTACCTAGAAATCCTTGGGCATTTGTGAACACCCAGAGTCTTTGTTCTGGACTGCTGCTTCTTTCTTGGATAAAGATACATTTATTTATGGAAACAGGCTATCCTTGTCTGATTCACACAGCCTCTTTTTTTTTTTTTTTTTGGACAGGCAGAGTGGACAGTGAGAGAGAGAGACAGAGAGAAAGGTCTTCCTTTACCATTGGTTCACCCTCCAGTGGCCGCTGCAGCCGGCGTGCTGCAGCTGGCGCACCACGCTGATCCAAAGGCAGGCGCCAGGTGCTTTTCCTGGTCTCCCATGGGGTGCAGGGCCCAAGCACTTGGGCCATCCTCCACTGTACTCCCGGGCCACAGCAGAGAGCTGGACTGGAAGAGAGGCAACGGGGACAGAATCCGGTGCCCCGACCAGTACTAGAACCCAGTGTGCCAGTGCCACAGGCGGAGGATTAGCCTAGTGAGCCGTGGCGCCGGCTGACACAGCCTCTTAATACCTTCTTGGTTGGGAAAAGTCCATTCCCATCTTACAGTCTCCTGAATGTGCAGACCCCATAAAAAGTCACGAAGAGCCTCACACCTTCTCTCATATCAGTTCCCCACTTCCTATCTGGGTTATTCCACTTGCTGTTGCATGACTGGGCCTCAAGAAAATAGGGACCCGTATAGAGTGGCAGGTGGTCAGTACTATCTCTCTTCACTCTGGCTGTGAGTGCTAACTGTCCCTGGCAGTGAGCAACACTTACCTGACCGAAGGAAATATTCTGGTCATCTCCCGGAAAAAGAGCCCTCGTCTCTGTCAGGGTGGCTTTTTCTTCTGCCTGTTCCTTAAAAGGAATAAGTGAGATTTGGTTTCTATGTGACTTTCTGTCCTTCCTGTTCCTAGAAATAGCAACCAAATTATCATCATTATCATCTTGCTCTTACAAGAAAATGTGTTTGTCTTTTGAGAATTTTACAGTTAAAAACATACTTCTTAACTCATTTCATCTAAGTCATAGAAATTAGGCAGAACATTTTTTTTGCCTCGTTGGAGCTCAGATTTAATGGTCTGTCCCAGGCCACACAGGTAAAATGTGATGGGGATAAGTCTAGACCTTGTATGTTCCTTAGAATATACAAGAGATTTCTTCTCAACTAGAGTAAGGCCAAGAAGCTCGGAGCCTATTGGGGCTCTCCTACTTCACTTGGCTGTAACATGTTGGGGACTCATACAGGTGGGTGTGCTCTGGGTTTGAAGACATTCAGTAGTGAGGTCCAGAACTTTATTTCTCAAGCAGTCTAGACATCACCCAGAGGGCCTCAGACCCAGGGAGGTGGAGGAGTTGCTTCTGGAGTTTTGACTCTGTAAAAAATGGCAATTCATGACAGCCACAGCCACGCTCTTGGAATGAGGCTGGGATTCTGTCCTCACATAAATGCCCACAAGGGGACTGCTGGCTTGGACCCTGGGGCCCAGGGTCCATGCGTGATGAACAGCACCTACACTGTGTAATCCGTGCTCAGAGCCCTCTGGGGCTGGCATGAGCTCTCAGCAGAGGGAAGGCCATCATTTGAGTTTTAAACGTTTAGGGGTACATATATATGACAGGTATTAGGATCACTCATATTTGGGGAAAGAGGAGAAATGGAGGAACCCCTGACTCTTTTTACTAGTGCCCTCTGGCCTGGAATTCCAGAGTAAGCTGTTGACTTCCATTCTCTGTACAGCAGCACCATTTGAATGGTTCTTTTCCTCTCCCTTCCCTGTTCTGTTTTTTGTTCTGCTCCTCCCTCCCTTTTCTCTCTCCGTCCTTCATCCCCCACCACTTTCTTTGCATCCATCTTGCTTTTCCTGTTAAAGTTCCAGCTGTCCTTGTGCATGGTACCAAATCAGAAACAGACAAAACAGGTCAGATACTTGGGAAGACTTTAGTCTGCAACTTCTCATTGGACTGCTTGAGTAGAGATCTGGTTGTCAAATAGTAAGAACAGTTGTCCTACAGAGAGAGGTGGCCTTTTACCCCTAGTCAGGAAACAGGTTGGGTCTTTCAGGATGGAGAGTGTGTACGTTCTTCCACTCTGGGTGCCCAATGCCTGATTCCTAAGAGGAAGATGTGGTGCGCATGCTGTGAACCCTGCCTGTCTGACCAGGAAGCTTGTGTAAAATGAGCAGGAGAACCAGTACTACCAATTTCAGGGAGTGCTTTGCCCAGGAGAGGGGAGAAACACTTCCTTCCACATGGGAAGATCATTCCATTGGGAAAACCCCAATGGAAGCATCCTGAGCAGGTGCTATCCCAGTGATTGCCCAGGTGCAGAGGGAGAGTCTCGCCATTGGTAATGTTTCCCTTGTTACAAGGACCTGCTTTATGCTGTATTTAGTAGTGAGGAGGAAATGGCACAGGAAGTCTCAGAGAAATGTTTCATCATGAGCCTCATAGGTCGTGTGGGGTTTGTGATCTTCATTAACCACCGTTTGAGCCATGTTCTGGTTTGCCATTCTGCTAAAAAATCAGAGTTGAATCTCCCATAAAAATGAGGCCAATGCAAATGTATTTAACAGAAAATATTCATAGCATTCTCTCTCTTTTTTAAAGATTTATTTTATTTATTTGGAAGACAGAGTTACAGAGAGAGGTAGAGACGGAGAGAGAGGTCTTCCTTCCACTGGTTCACTCACCAGATGGCTGCAACGGCAAGAGCTGTGCCGATCCGAATCCAGGAACCAGGAGCTTCATCCAGGTCTCCCATATGGGTACAGGAGCCCAAGGACTTGGACCATCTTCTGCTGTTTTCCTAGGCCATTGCAGAGAGCTGGATTGGAAGAGGAGCAGCCGAGACTAGAACAGGCACACATATGGGATGCTGGCACTTCAGGCCGAGGCTTTAACCCGCTGCGCCACAGCACCGGCCCCAGCATTCTCAATAAAGACCATTAAAAAGGCAACATATTGTGCATAATGTGTAGCTTGAGATGTGCCTGGCCTTAGGATCTTGACCTATTTTATTCTCTGTCTATCCATAACCATCCCACGAGGTCAGTGTGGATTTGCCTGTCTTCCACACAGAGAGCTGGCATCATAAAAGGTGACATCAGCTGCCCACGAAGTTGAGTGATGGAAGTGTTTTGCTGCTGACCCTCCTGGTAGCTGATGGTTCAGTGCTTCTCTGACCTTCAGAGAATTTGCCCCATCCATTCTCTGCCATGTTGTCAGTCTGGCTTATAGATCAGCTGGGCCTTGACAGTGATGGAGAAAGGGCTAGACTAGCAAATAAAACAGAATGTCCTCTGTACACAGGAGTTTCTATTTAAAGGACACATCAATTTGGATCCAACAGGTCTAAATCAGGCTGCATTAGGCCGGAGATTTTATTTCCTTCATGCAAAAGTTTAAATCTGAGCAGGCATGTCTTGGTGACCTTGGAAACCATCTGGGATTTTACATGCATTGGGCTCTCTACTCTGAAGCTGTGAGGTAGCTGATGATTTAGACTCACGATGCCTGGGGAGGTGGCAGTAATCCTTTGTTTTGGGGGGACTACTGGAGCCATCTGGGGATGGTGCACAAGATACTCAAAGATTTTTTTCTTTGCTGATTAGATTGATTTTTCTTGTTATTTTCATGGCTTCCTTTATAAATTGCTATTTGATGCTTTCAGTGGTGCTTTATAGAGCACCTACCCTTGGCTACCTGATACTCCCCTTTGCCAGTTATTAAAGAGGGAGCTATGAGGATGAATCCACACAGTGCTTTGTCATATGGCCATGCCTGTGTTCAACTTGCTGTAACAAAATACCATACATTGGCTGCTTATTGACAGCAGAAGAGTCTGGAAGTTTGGGATCAAGACTCCAGCTCAGACCAGGTCTTGGTGAGAGCCTTCTCTGGGTTTAGAGACTGGCAACTCCTCACTGCACCATCACAGGGCATGAAGAGTGAAGGGCTCAGTCTCTGTCCTCTTATTTAATGGCTCCAATCCCATTCATGAGGAATCCACCCTCCTGTCCTGGTTTCCTTCCAAAGGCCTCATGTCCATTCACCATCACAGAGGGGATTCGATTTTAGCATGTTCCTTTTTGGGGAGACAATTAATTCAGTCCACAGCAAGGAAATACCAGATCTGCTTCTTTTCTGAGCCTTGGTCACTTCATCTGTAGTAAAACTTTCCCTAGGAATTAGCTGTGAGGATGTAGGAAGGTAACACATTTGAAGAGCCCTTTGACAGCTATAATGTGTCATGCAATTGGCCCTTTAAACGAATAAGTTATCATTGCCTTCTGTAACTATTAGTATCATTAGAGAATGCATAAATACATAATTGTGCAGTTCAGTGACTTGAGGAATTCACTTACTTCTCACGATAGCTTTGGTCAATGGATGCCAAAAGGTCTCTTCAGCTCATTGGATAGATGTTTGTTTTTGACATACAGGTTTGCCTTAACACAGTGTTTAGGAATTATGGTCTACTTAGGATACAAAACTACACAAATTCCTTAGGAAACTTGGTGCGCAGTACAGTAAGAATGCAAATTTGCTCAAACTCAAGACAGTGTTCTTCCGATCAGAAGCAATGTGCTATCTCCACTTTTCAAGTAAGAAGGATCCTGTGGTTACTAGGAAGTCCATACAGCAGACTCATAGAATGGCAATCACTTTAAGTAGCATTCTGACCTCAAAATCAGCCCTTAAGGCATTCTGGTCTGGCTGAAAAACCCAGGGGAGCATTTCAGGCATGGAAAGCCAAGACACTGTGACAAAAAATTTTCTACATAAAGGACCTCTTTGGGTGAGACCCCACTAGAAAGAAGAGGCCACCAAAGAAGGATGTACTTTCCTCTGAAGGAAGGAGAGAACTTCTACTTTGCTTTTTGGCCTTATTGAGTTAGTGGATCCAAAAAGCTTCCATAGCCTAGGCAGCTCATATCAAGAGCATTGGATGATCACTGACATCATACATAAGGGTGTTAATTTTTAAAAGTAAATAATAGGAGTCACTTTGCACTAACTTCCCATGCAGGACCATCGTCCTTATAGAGTTATATCATGAGACTTAATAGTAAAACTTCTTCTCAAGAGTCACTTACTTTTAGTGTATTAAATGGAGGATATTTTTGTGTCTCTTAAGTTATAATTATGTCTAAGAGCTACCAAAAGATGTATCATTCTTGGGTTCTTTTTTAAAGATAGTTAAGTTTCTAAAAGGAAAGAAGGGGGAGGAAGGAAGGGAAAAGACAAAGTCACCTTTGAGATGCAATATCTTTGAACAGCCTTTGGACTGTTGAGGAAAATTTTTTTTATAATTGTTGTTTTTTATTTCTTTTTCTTTTTCTTTCTCATACAATGCATTGAACTCTTTATCTAGAATAGAGTTAATCCTCTGTATATAAAATTAAATGAAAATAGATCTTAGTGAAAAATAGGACAGGGAACAGGAGAGGGAAGAAGAAGAGGAGGGCAGATACAGTGGGAAGAATTACTATGTTCATAATGTATTTAAGAAATGTATGCAAATAATTAAATAAATAAAATTAAGGAAGGGTTTTACTTAGCTTCCCATTTTCTCTTTAATGGCTCCAATCCCATTCATGAGGAATCCACCCTCCTGTCCTGGTCTCCTTCCAAAGGCCTCATGTCCATTCACCATCACAGAGGGGATTCGATTTTAGCATGTTCCTTTTTGGGGAGACAATTAATTCAGTCCACAGCAAGGAAATACCAGATCTGCTTCTTTTCTGAGCCTTGGTCACTTCATCTGTAGTAAAACTCTTCTCCTCGTTGTTTCCAGAAGAGGGAGATTACATAGGGTTCATGGAGGAGGGACAGTGAGGAGTGTAGCAGTCTCCAGATTCCATCTAAGGAGCACTGCCCACAGCTTGACACATGACCTCGTCAAGATCAGAAAGTTTGCAAGAGACTATAAACAAGGTTCTCCTGAGAGTCCAGCCTGACTCAATGAACAGAAATGCTCCTACGATGTGGTCTCATTCATCTGTGATTTTAGGCTTGGGAAATGATAATGCAGTTTAGGGTCATTAGTTTTCTGAGCACGGCAGACGGCTGGATGGGGCTGCAGGTGCAGGACTGTACTGAAGTTCACCGGCTCCTGTCTGTTTTTGTTGTGCAGAGAGCAGCAGCCTGCATTCAGCCTGTGTCCACGAGAACACGGTGCACAGCCGGGTCTTTCAGATCTTGTACAGGAATGAAGAAGTGCCCATAAATGATGCCATGATCTTCCGAGCTCACCTTCTCTTAGACGGTGAAAGGGTAAGTCACATATCCAGCACCAGCCACAAGTGGCCGTTCCCTTCCCTTGCTTGGTAAATGGGAAGATTTACTCTGAAATTTGTCAGGTAAGTATTCATGATTTCAGAACTTTCATGCACTTATTTGTGTTTTTATATTTTTGCTTCTTCTTTCGTTCATGTATTTGCTTGTTCCATGCAGCTTGAAATGCTAGCAGTCTCCACTGACTACCTTTGTGTCTTACTCTTCAGCTGTCCATTTGCTCATGTGTCAGTGAGCCTATCAGTAGATGCTTACTGAGTAATACTTTTTGCAGGACGCTGTGTTGAGCCTTTGGATAAAGGACAGAACTGAAGAACGAAGCAGGACTTTCACCCTGAAGAGGTTGATAGTTTAGCCAGAAAGCAGATGCGTAACCAGGCATCCTGATAGGTGATTGGTACTCGACTGGCTATGTGTAGAACTCTGGGGACCACCAGCCCAGAGCTCTTCAGAGGTCTCACAAAGCGTCAGTTTTCAGATACACGTGCTCTGAGTCCATCAGACAGGACAGAGGAAGGGCATTCTGGGAAGGGGACACAGGATAAGTAAAGGCTGAGAGAACTTGGGGACATCGTTCAATTTGCTAGAAACTTGAAATTTTCTCATTCTTTAAATCAACTTATTCCAAAGGACTGTGGGAAGTCCAAATCATTGGTTGTGCTCCCCCATCCCACCTTAAGTCCTGTTGCCATGTTCTAGCTGACTATTTCCTTCTAGAATGCCTTGAATGATGTTGAACCATGCTCCTGTTTCAGAAAAACCCAGCTAAAGTCCGACACGCACATTCCCCATGAGATGTGCATAATGACACCCATTGGGCATCTGCTTTTCTCCCCTTGAACTTTTTTCCACATCTTTTATGTTCCAGGCAGTGACCAGGTGCCCTTGTGTAGGCAAAAGTAAGTAAAGTGTTCTTTCTCACTCTATATTAAATTATTTTGTCCGAACATCAAAGATTTATTGAACTCCCACTAAGGACCTATGGTGTGCTGAAAGTAAAATAATGAACAAGAAAATATCCTGGTGTTTTGAAGCTTGTATTTTCATGTTAGATTGATAAATCCCAGTGTAACCAAATAAGTAAATTGTATATACAGAAATATAGTCTATTACTGAGTCTTCTTATTGCTGCATGCTCAGCTCACTGGTTTATGAGATATACTTGTGAGTGATGTGATGTAAGAGCAGGTGCTTGCATCCATATTCGAATCCTGATAGGAAAGCTACAGCTATACCCAAAGGAAAGAGACTTCAGGACAGACCCATTTGTGGGACTTGCTGTTGCTGCAAGACAGACACTCAGGTAATGAGATTGTCAAGGGCTCAATGCAGTCTTTCCCACAACCTTCACACACGATGGAGATTCCTCCCTGGAGGAGAAGTGGCAGGCTGGAGAGGCCTCCGTGAGAAGCCAGCCTTGAGCTGAGACCTTGATGCTGAGGTAGGTCCAGGCTTGGTGTCCTTGGATGATGATACAGCAAAGGCAAAACCCCTGGGTGGGAATGAGGTCAGTGTGTCTGAGGAACAGCATTGAGACCAAGGTGACTTGCACTGTGTGCGAGGGCAGTGCAGTGAGGAGTGACACTGGAGAGGTGCACTGGGCCAGGTTCACAGAGCACTGTGGGCATGGGAAGGCACAGCTGATTCTTGGATAATGGAAAGCCATTGATTTTTGCCATAAAGTTGGGGTGGCACAATTTTCACTTTAGAATGTTGTCATTCCCTCCCAGTCTGCATGCTTCTCAGGATTGGAGTCTCCTGTCTGTGTTTCATCCCTAGTACCTGCAGTGGAAATTAGCAGATAGTAAGTGCTCTTAGGAGTCTCTTTCTGGCTCCATATTTAGTGACTTCACATTGATAGCTTGAAATCAGTCATGATGGAAACCTTACATCACAGACATTGGTAAGACCACAAAGCAGTCTTTTATTTTTGCTTCAGAGAACTGGTTGTTGGCATGCAGCAGCACACCGCTGACCACGCCATCTACCAACAGTCTCAGTACTGGTGAGGAAAAATACTCCATGTGACTGTGTCTCCCATTCTGGTAGCCACTCCCTCTGCTAGACTGTCAGGCGAGGGTGGTAAGGAAGTACTCTCTTCATTAAACTCAAGACTCTGAACCCTCACGTCTTGCTTTGTCGATCATCCCTTTGATGTACCTGTGCTTGAGTCCTTATTTTGAGTATACCCTCCATTTCCTTCCTGGGATCCTAAGTCAATAGACTTAGTTTAGGAAAAGGTACCCTTGGATTGCCTTGAGTGGAAAGGAAATCCCTTAAGGCTGTTACACTCAGGGTCAACTTGTCCAAATTCCAGTAAGGGAACAGCACTCTTGCCTCATGGGCTGTTGTCCTTAGGAGTGTTGATCTCAAGTGACCTGGGTAGAGTAGTTGTGATTGGAGCCTGGGTTAGCACGTAGTTCAGGTATCTTGGCTAGTATCCCACTGGTCTTGCACCTGCCTCTAACAGTTTAAAGTCTTTCCCAACACTCAACTTTAGCTCATGGGAAATTGTAACAAACTTTAGGTTGAGCAAAGAGTTTGTTTCACAGGGCACACTATTTTCTTCTATAAGTCAGGTTGTTTCTATAAGTGAGTGATGTGTTCCTGTATTGGGGCAATCCATACAGCAGCAAACAATGCTACTGCTAGTCATTGTAGCCAAGTCAGTGACAATTAAAGATAACAAGCGTTGGCATTGTGGAGCATTGGGTTCAACACCAGCATCCCATTTTGGAGCACCACTTCGAAACCCCACTGATCTGCTTCTGATCCAACTCCCTGCTAATGTGCCTGAGAAAGCACCATAAGATGGCTCCAAGTTCCTGGTCTCTGGCTGCAGCCTGGCCCAGCCCAGGCTATTGTGACCATTTGGAACGTGAAGAAGTGGATGGAGGATCTCTTTCTCTGTCTCAGCCTCTCTCTCTATCATTCTGGCTTTCAAATCAATAAAATAAATCTCAAAGATAATCAGATGCCTGTAAAAACTGTATTTTGGAATGGATAACTTAAGTCTTTCCCAGTGAATATTGATCTGCTTATGACAACAAAAACACTGCTGATCACAGTGTGTTCATAAAGGCACACAGACTTTGTTGTGGGCGAGTGACATTGACAGGATGGCCACTCACCCACCAGGAACACTGTTCCACTTGCTGTAGGGCACTCAGAGAGGAGGAGAGTGGAGCCCCTGCCGTGGGGTCTCAGACAAGTGGAAGAGGACCATGTTCAGAACGAATCACGTGCTGGGATGTTTTCATAACAGGTGCACAGAGTGCGCCTGGAGGTAGTACAAGGTATTTGTGTACTCTGCATAATCCCACAGATGATTTGGGAAGTCTTACAAAATATACAGAACAGTAAAAGGGGAAAATAGTAGCCATGGGATGAGCCACAGTAGAGGACACAGACAGAAGGAAGCACGGGTAGCAGCTGCAGCTGGACGAGGTGCACAGCCAGCCTCTGGGCCACAGCTGATATCAGCCCACACATTCAGCCATCAAAGAGAACGGTTACCCTCATCCAGGTGTCTGCACTTGGAACCAGACAAAGCGAGGGTTCCATCCAAAAGGGCTTCCTGAGCAAGTTTGCACTTGTATAGGCCTAACCAGGATATGCATTTCCTAAAGCAAGATTCTTCAGTGCCCTCCCGTCATACTCTCCTGGCAGTACTGGTTCAAAATGAGGATTCTTGGGTCCACCCAGACCTCATGACTGAAGGATAGGGTTGCTTTCCATTTGGAGGGGAGTGAGTAGATTCAGAAGTTTGGTAAGGTCTGGGCTGGCTTTCCACAGAAGGCACCAAAGAGAGGATAGAAAGGACTGGGGAGAAGGCAGTAAAATAGAGGACAGATCTGGGGAGGAAGGCACCATCACCAGCAGCAGAGCAAGTGGTGCTGGGCAAAGCCAGGGAGGAAGGGTGAGGAGCACCGTGGGTTCCTTGAGGTCCTGACAAAGGCCATTTGTTTCCTGGGTTCTCAAGGCAGGCAGCTCCTTTGGGATGCAGGAGAGGGGCCCAGCCTAGCAGCAATAGGGAAGTGGGGACATAGGGAAACAGGGAGCCCAGCAGGGGCTGGAAGCAGGGGCTGGAAGTGTGTGCTGCAGGAGTCCTGGGGCAGCCCGAAGACCTGGCTGCAGGGTAAGCATAGGAGAGGGAGGACTCTGTGCAGAGGGAAAAGTTAAGGGCATTGACTCTAAAATTTGGCCATGAAATAGGCTTGGAGGAAGGCCAGAGTTGTGCTAAAGCAGGCTAAACCACTGCCTGTGATACCAGCATCCTATATCCTTCAGGGCCTTGTTTGGAGTCCTGGCTGCTCTCTCTGTCTCTGCTCCTCTAAATTTAAAATATGGAGAGGAAATAGGCTTGCAGATGCAGTTGATAGTCCAGGGGTCACTGGGGAAGCTGGTTCTTGTTAAGGAGTTGGTAGAATTCAGGCTGTTACCACAACATGTGCAATGTTCCTCACACTAATAGCATGGTGTGCCGTGTGTCAGGCATTGCGCTGAGTGCCTTGTCATTCATCATTGAGTCACTGCAATGGCATTAGGGAATGTTTTATGATTCCCTTTCTGCAGGAAGAACACAGAGATTTAGAGAAGGTATTTGGCAAAGTCACTACACCAGGAAGAGAGAGATGTAGGGTTGGCATTCACAGGTGTGTGACCAGGGTGCAGGGCCCCGGGTAGAGCTGATGAATCCCTGGTCTTCTCTGTGGTCAGACGCAGTAGTCAATTGGAGATAACAGCAATAATATTAAATAGTAATAGCTCAAATTTGTTGAGAATCATCAGCCCTTGGTGTGTATTTTCTTATTTAGTTCACACAATAGCAATTTCGTGAGTGAGTTACTTATTTCACTCCAGTTTTATAGATGAGAAAACAATAGAGAGTTTGGCTAGCCCAAGGCCACACAGATGCTCAGTGGTAGAACCAGAATTTGTTCCCATGATCACTGACTCCAAACGATGCCTTCTTAGCCAGCTGTCTGCAGTAGAGACTGAGTGAGAAAAAGGAAGGAGGAAAACATGAGAGAGCCGGCATTCTGGGTGGAGCTGTAACCAACCAATGAATGCATATATGGCCTAAAGATGTCGCAGGTGGAGCCTTCGGGACAGAGCCTTTGACAGGATCTGGGGCATGAGACTCACTGGCCAGCTGAGCTTGGACTTGACAACACCATGCCTTGGTTTCCTCTTTCGAAAATGGGAGATATTTCTTACTTCATGGTTTTATCTGCATTAAATAAGATAGTATTTGTTCAGCGCTAGCTTGTTTCTTGTCCCATAGTTACTGTTGCACAATTATTGTAGCTTGTGTTATTGTTTCTGCCATTCTACAAGACCTCTTCCTGCTGGTGGGAAAATGACCCCTGAACAGAGAGGCTGTTGTAGCATGGTAAGGCAGGGTAAGGGAAAGCCACATGGGTGTGTACATTTAGTGTGTACCTGTACTTGTGTGTGCATATGTGTGGTCAGCAGCCAGCCATGGAACAAATGGTTCGAAAAGGCCGTGCCTGCATTCAGGAGTCTCCTGTAAGGAAGATGTATGCAGACACTGGTGAAGTCCCAGCCAGCCCCCATCTAGCCACACCTTATCCAGGCTAGCAATTGCTCTCCCAGCTCCGAGGGAGCTACAACAAGTGCACGCTGGGGGCTGCAGGTGAATCCTCATTACCCAGATACTCTGTGCTCCCTGGGAGGACTTCCTTTGCCAGTCTCACTTCCCAGGAACTGGAGGCAAGAGGCTGCATTGCTTTCCTTGTGTGTATGAAGTGAGGTTTGTGATTATGCAAAACAAAGCTAGAAGAGGAAGTTATTTATAGCAGGTGGACTCAGCCAAATGTTAACTTTTAAACACATTTTTACAACAAGTTTTAAACCCCAGGTACCTAAAGATAAATTCCATCCATATGTCTCTGCCTAAATTATGCCTAACCAGAGAGATGTTTCCAGGGAGCCTATGTAGACTAGATTTCCATCACTGCAGGAGTGGCTTATCCTTGCAGAGAAGTAAAAACCAGGAAAGATGGGGACAGAGGAAGAGCTTGATTGTTCCTCGGAGATGCATTGATTCTTGCCGCGTAGCAGGTGTCAGTCTCTTCCTGGATCTGTGCAGAGGAAGGAAAAGCAGTTTCTCCCTTAAGGATGCGCAGATTATGGGGACAGCAGGCTAGAAAAGAGCAGGGGTATCGCTAGGCCAGATGGGCAGTGCTGGTGAATGTGGTGAACTCCTGGTACATGAAGGAGTAATTGCCCTATCCAGACAGTGCTGACAGCTGCCAGCCCCGCATTCTTAGATCCAGGGTTTATTTTCCCAGAAGCTGGAAACCTGAAATACAAATGTGAAATTGCCTGAATTCTAAATGTTGCTATTGTTCAATGCATTTTTAAAGATCCTGTAGGGACTAGACGAAATGCATCTACAGAAAATACTCAGCTCAGAGCTTCCAGGTTATAAACAAACAATTGGAATAGGAAGTGTGAAATGCTGAGATGGAAGAGGAGGTCTGTGTCCATCCTGGGAGTGGGATCCTGTCACACAGCCAAGTCCTGTCACAAGGCTACAGGACTGATACTGCACGGTCCAGCTGTGGGAGGTGCTGGTGCAATCTGGTGTTTAGCAAGCCACTCCCCCTGGAGACTGGGGTGATAGAGGAAAAGAAGAACCGGGGTACCATCTTTAGGTGTATGTGAGAAACAGAGTTTTGGGGTTTTGTTAGATCTGAGGTTGAATGTAGCCGCAGATAGAACATGGCATGCTAACAGTTCTTCAGGCATAAGTGGATCTCAGGACACAACTGAAGGCTGCTGGCCTGGGGGCTGAGCCTGCAGGGGGAATTTCTTGGCTTTCCTGAGTGTCAGCCCCACCTTGTGCACCTGCCTGAGGGTCCGTGTTAACTCTCTCTGCCTCTACCCTTCACCAGCAGAGCAGGGTTCTGCCACGGCATTGGAACAATTTGTTCTTGCCCCAACTTTGACTCCAGATCTAATCTGTTTAGGAAATGAAGTCCTCAGAGTCCCTCCAAAAGGAAGCTTAAACATTTCCTGCAAAATAGCTCTTCCCAAACTGGCTCTGTAAATTCCTTCCTTCCGTTTTCCATGTCATGTTCTCAGATATAACCTGTACCTCCAGAGTTCCAGGGAGCACACGTGGAAATTCTGCTTAAGTATAAGTGGCATTACTGTTTTTTTTCTAACTTTTATTTAATGAATATAAATTTCCAAAGTACAGCTTATGGATTACAATGGCTTCCCCCCCATAACGTCCCTCCCATCCGCAACCCTCCCCTTTCCACTCCCTCTCCCCTTCCATTCACATCAAGATTCATTTTCGATTCTCTTTATATACTGAAGATCAGTTTAGCATACATTAAGTAAAGATTTCAACAGTTTGGTCCCACACAGAAACATGAAGTGAAAAATACTGTTTGAGTACTAGTTATAGCATTAAATCTCAATGTACAGCACACTAAGGACAAAGATCCTACATGAGGAGTAAGTGCACAGTGACTCCTGTTGTTCACTTAACAAATTGACACTCTTATTTATGGCATCAGTAATCACCCTAGGCTCTTGTCATGAGCTGCCAAGGCTATGGAAGCCCCCTGAGTTCACCGACTCTGATCATATTTAGACAAGGCCATGGTCAAAGTGGAAGTTCTCTCCTCCCTTCAGAGAAAGGTACCTCCTTCTTTGATGACCCATTCTTTCCACTGGGATCTCACTCGCGGAGATCTTTCATTTAGTTTTTTTTTTTTTGTTTTTTTTTTTTTGTTGTTTTGTTTTTTTTTTCTCCAGAGTGTCTTGGCTTTCCATGCCTGAAATACTCTCATGGGCTTTTCAGCCGGATCCGCATGCCTTAAGGGCTGATTCTGAGGCCAGAGTGCTGTTTAGGACATCTGCCATTCTATGGGTCTGCTGTGTATCTCACTTCCCATGTTGGATCGTTCTCGCCCTTTTTTATTCTATCAGCTAGTATTTGCAGACAAAGCTGACTTACCTCAAACGGTAGAGTTAGAAACATACCAGGGGATTCCAATTCAATCCCATCAAGGTGGCATGTACCAAGGCCATCTCTCTAGTCCCGGTGATCAATTTCTGTTCACAATTGAACATAATGATAGGACTAAGAGCCAAAGGCATTACTCTTGTAGTGAAATTCTGTTTCTCTTCTTTGTGAAATAGACCAGCTAAACATTTCATTTGGACAAGATTTGACTCATTAAATGCCTTGGGTTTTATCTCTCTTGCAGGTAGAGGATGCGCTGAGTGAAGTCGATTTCCAGCTCAAGGTGGACTTGCACTTCACAGACAGTGAGCAACAGTGAGTGTCATGGAAACCCTTGGACTGTGGGAGCAGGAGGTCCCCTCCCCCACTTCCCACTCCTGGGGCGTCCTCCTGGCCAGGGCCTCAGAATACCTCTCAGGAATCCAGTTCTCCGTAAGCTACAGTGCCCTGCTGTAGTCACAGCTGAGCAGGGAAATGCAATAAGAATGTAGATGTGATCCTTCCCAATATGTGTGCGCTTTAGTCAGGTAGCTTCTGAGTCCCTTGGCGTGGCTGTAGTGAAATGCCCAAGACTGAGCAGTTTAGAAGTAGCAGGGACTTATGTCTTACATGCTGTGTCCTCAGACTGGGAAGTCCTGGATTGAGGGGCGCACATGTGGCGAGGGCTGTCTTGCCACATTTCCTCATGCAGGAAAGTGGAAGGATGGGGGGCACGGGCCAGACTCATTCTGTACAATCCCCACTCTGAGATAACAACGTAGATCTGTCCACGGAGGCAGAACCCTCACGACCTATGACCTCCACCTGTCAACGCTTGCTTTGGGGATTAAGTTTCTAATACAGGAACATCAATGGGCACATTCCAACTATAATGCAGCTCGATTATTCTTAGAAAACTCCGGAGTTCTTGGCTTCCTCCCGCCTGACACCGGCATAGATTTCCAATGCAGCACTCTTTGAGGGTTTTGCATGTGCGACCCTGCGAGGTTACAAGCTTCAAGGTCCTCTTTTGAATCAAAGGATTCTGCCAGAATTTTGCACTTTGTACTAAATATCTGACGTTCTCTTTCGAAGCTCTGAAAATGGAAAGTCCATTTATGCAAGGCCCGCTGATTAAATACGCGGGAGGTTGCTCTCTTCTTTCATATGCTAACTTGCTTTGGGTTTGCCCTGTGGTCCTCTTCATCCTACTGCGGCCTTAACTCTCAGCCTTTCAGGTAATAAAGGAATGAAGAAGCCCAGTTGAGCATAATATCAAAACCCTATAAACTCTCATCCAGTTTCTAACTTTTTTCCATTGTCTCCCTGTTCTGCTCTGCTCCCAGAGCCAAGCTTTCTCAGGGTAGGAAACCCCCAGTTCTGAAATGGTATGTGGTAGAGGGCCCTGATATTTCTGCCCCCACCCTTGTCCTCATTGTGGTTATGAGGAGGGGGCAATGGAGGCAGGAACAAGTTGTATTTGATTGGTTCCCTTGTGAGGTGGGCCTGTGTTTGCCACAAGGGGTCTTGAAAAAGATCATAGAAAATGAACGTTATGGAAAAAACTAATCATGGATTTCAAAACATTCTGCACCACG
The DNA here is from genome assembly GCF_051225735.1 of Oryctolagus cuniculus. Taxonomy (NCBI): domain Eukaryota; kingdom Metazoa; phylum Chordata; class Mammalia; order Lagomorpha; family Leporidae; genus Oryctolagus; species Oryctolagus cuniculus. Next base: position 164,288,826 of record NC_142872.1, on the reverse strand, counting down.
ATAAATTTGTCTTGTAAATTGTGTTTTCCATGATTGGTTCGAGTTCCCTTATAAAGATGCAGAAATACCCCTCACTGTCTGAGATTTCTATCATTCTGTCCCCCAATCACACACCCCTCCCCATCTCCCATCCCATCTTCCTCCCAAGGTTCTTGCAAATTCCCTGGAGAAAGCCCCGTGGGCAGCCCTCCTCATGCCCCCACGTGGCCCCGTCCTGTGGCAATGCCTCTGACACAGTCAAGCCTGTGTGGCTGGGTGCCTCACTCCCTGCAGGAGGCTCTTGGGGGCAGATACTTCTCCCATGAACCCACGCACAGGTGCGTTAACTGCATCCCACATTTGCAAGGAACCATGTGCCCAAGGCCGCCCTCTCTCCCTTGTGCCAGTCCTGCCACCCATAGCCTCGGTCCCAAGGTAGGACACGGCTGGGCCAGCACCTGTGTTCTGCAGTTGTAGGGCATGCCGAGAAAGCTCACGGGCAGACCCTCCTGCTTTAGCTAAAGAGAAGGGAGAGAAAACTCCTTTCCCTTCTGTCCTGTGAGCAGTCTCTCAGCACGCTCTGACCACTCTGCAAATTAAAGTGGTCCTCATGTCTCCTCTCGACAGCCTCTTCAACAAGTACTCGCTCCTTTCCTTTGGAGAAGGGGCCCAGGAGGCCGATGAGCTAATGCTGGGAAGCAGGTCCTCCCATCCCATCATGGTTCAAAATCCCTCGCGGGATGTTCTTCTTTGCCCCGTTCCTGAATCCGTCTATTGGTTATGGGAATTTTCACAATGTGGGAAGTTGTACCAGAGGGAACTGGAAGCAAGGATGGGCTTCTTCAGAGGTGTCAGGGACCCACCTGTGTCTGGTATTAGGAATGGACACCTGTGGATGCCAAGCTAACTCTGCCAGATCCTGGGCTGGCAGACCTGTGTGAGGTCCAGGCACTGTGTCTGACTCAGCCTCCCAGGTTCCTCACCTTGTCTTTGTCTGAGCCCATCTGCTCCTCTCAGCATATCTGCTTCCCCTTGGTGCTTGAGAAATCCTGTTCTCTTGCAATATGTCCAGGACTTGTTGTAGTACCACAATGAACTCCAAGGCTGTGAAAGAGGCAGATCTTCCTCCTAGCCTCTGAACTCAGCAGTGACATCCCTGACTCCGATGCTCTCAGATGTCCCCCGCAGCTGTCTGGGATTTCTATCATTCAGTCCCCCAGTAACCCTCCCCTCCCCATCTCCCGTCCATCTTCCTTCAGAGATCTTCATCCATAGTTCCTTTCTAGATGACCAGAGAGCCCTGTGGTTGATTCCAAACCTGGCCTACCAGTAATTCTCCAACTAGCCCACCAAAGGCCTTCAATGATAAGCCATAGGTGACGCAGTAAATGAGACCTTCTCTCCAGCAAGAGTAGTAAATGGACAGCCTTTATACAGGAGATGGGTGCAGGCAAAGTGCATGCGATTCAGCATCTCTGGCTCTGTTCTCATCCACTCTGACATATCCATCAAGACTGCCCTGTTCTGCACTTCAGAGCCTCATTTATAAAACTGGCGTCCATACAGAATGCATACCTGTTAACTCTGTTACAATCGCTGTGAGAGACAATGGAATAGGCCCAGCACGTGACCTGCATCACAAGTCTCTTCTCCCTCTTTACAGCTTTCTAGGTGCAAGCGGGGCCAGGCTTTAATGTGCTGCTTCCTCCCTGTAATACAAAGCACTTAATAATAATCAGAGCATAGTGGTTTCATAAAGTATAAGATTAGCTAAGACGAACAGGAAGCCAGAGGCTGGGGAAGATTGGAAAAGTCATATTTTTTCATTTTCATAAATTAGGTTTAAGGATGATAAGGCATCTGCAGCAAATCCTGGGGGTAGACATTATGCTCCGAAGCGAGACTGAGTCGGCGGGCTTGTGTAACACCATGCAGGCCAGGGTGGGCACAACACAGAGAGGCAGGCAGCAGGGATCAGGCGTGGAAGGCTCTTGCGATGCCTTCCCTCCAGTGGCTCTCAATGCAGGTGAATGATTCTGCACTTAGGACATTTGGTGGTGCCCAGAGATATTTGGGGGGAGCATTACTGATATCCAGACAGGCTGTGAACATCTTACAGTGCACAGGACAGCCCTTGCTCCCAGCAGACCATGTCTCTTCCGGTGCCCACAGTCAGTGTGAATGAGCTTGAGCAGCCCTGCTCTCGGGCAACACCCCCCCTGGAACGTGGTGCTCCGTAAAGGCGTCTGAGCGCCTGCTCGCACGGGAACAGGGAGCTACTCTCCTCATCATGTCCCAGGTTGTTCCTGAAGAGCTCCAGCCACCAGAACATGCTTCTTTACTTTGGGGAGCAATGTGTACTCCCTCAGTTGACCTCAATTGTATGCTTTGCTGCCACCCAGAAAAGTCTCAGACTGAGTGACAGTTCCGATAAGGAAAGTCCTTTATGTGATGGCTTTATCTGCAGATTCAATCCCAGGGTGTTCTCTCCCTCTCCTCCCTCTCCCTCTCCCTCTCCTTGTCTCTGTTTTCTGTTTGTTTTATTTCCTTTATAAGAACCTGGGCATTCTCCTCTTCATGCTACCAAGCTTATCTCTGTCTTTTCTAAATTGAGACACATCCCCAGGAACTGAGTTTTATCTCCAGGAGTTGATTCTGTCCATTTCAGAGCTGAAAAGAGCCATCACCTCCCTCTTTCTTATGTCTTTACTCCTGTTGGTGTGGCTTAAATTCTGGATAGCAGTTAGACACCTTTGCAACCCTGAAATGTGTTGAACCTGTTATTGTTCAAGCCCTAAGGGAATCTCTGCAGGTGATAGGAGCTTGTGTCTGATTGGATGCCAGGTGATTGTGAGCAGTAACTCAGAACCACCTGGAAACAGAACAAGCTGGTCTGCAGTCCAGTTTTGCCTTGGGACTCTGAACTGGTTAATTAATCATGCTGCCTTTACTACTTCTTCTATAAATGGAACAGTACTGGGAAATGCAGATTAAGAGGAGCAGCACCATGCTGAATTCATAGTGAGGCTTCAGACAGTTGTTGTCGGAGGTTCACATGCATGCAAGTGTTAACAACTTCTCCAGAGTCATGGGGGAGAGTCATCTCTCCCAGCCCATCACTGGGGAGGGTTTCTTCCCATTGGAGAGGAGGCTGGTGCCTGCAGTCTGTGTTGGAGTCATGCTGGACCCCAGTAGCCTCTTTGACTGCTTTACTTGGCATTCAGTTGCCCACCGGTAACAAGAATTTCAAGGAAGCAGAACCTACCGAGTTGGGTCTTTGCAGGCTGCTCTCTTCACCTTCCTCTCTCCGTCCAGGCAGGTGGAACACCTCTCTGAACTACCTTTAGAAGACGCTCTAGCCAGGTTTCACGTGCTCTGGTTCAGACAAACCCGCAGAGCCTGAGTGATTGGTTTTCAGAGCTTGAGATGAGTGCTGGGGCTCCCCTGAGTCATCCCATTTGTATAACCAGAGCTGCACATGGGCCGCCAGCTGCTTTATCTTTTAAGGATCAGACAGGTACCGTTGAGGAGTGCTGACGCTGGGCTGGGGGAATCATTGAGAAAAGTGGCCACAGACGACTGAACAGCTGCACTTTGGAGCTGCTCATGTGGTCAGTGGCTCATTTTAAGGTGTGCACATTTGACCACCTCCTGTGGAATGCCAGATACCAGGCTAGGTGTTGGCAATAGAAAGAACTAGCCAGCTGCAGTCCCTGTCCGTGGGAGGTAGGGCTCTGGTGGAAAACAAGGCTTTCTAGGGTGGGCATCACTGTAAGTACAGTGTTGGGCACCTGTGGAGGAAATAAAAAGAGATGGATGAAAAGATGACCAGGATTGAGAGGAGCCTTGGAAGGAGCCCAGGCAACTGGCTCATCCCTGCCATGTTAGTTTGGTGTTTGTGACATGGGTACATGACTCTCAGATCTGCCACTTAACAGCTGTGTGACATCTAGTGAGTTCTCCCCCTCTCTGAGCCTTGGTTCCTTTATCTGCCAATCATGGGCAAAACGATTTCTACCTGGCAGACTGTTTGCAGGATTAAGTAGGACAGTGCATGCCTAGTGCTTGCCTGTGGAAAAGCTATAGTATACACACTTGTTGGATGACAGCAGGGACAGCTGACTGTCACTCACATGAGCTCATCCACTTGCCTTCCAGGCTGAGGGACGTGGCTGGGGCCCCAATGATCAGCAGCCGCACACTTGGCCTGCACTTCCACCCCCGGAGAGGCCTGCACCACCAGGTCCCAGTCATGTTCGACTACTTCCACCTGTCGGTGATCTCGGTGACCATCCACGCTGCCCTGGTGGCTCTGCAGCAGCCCCTGATCAGGTATGAAGTTAGAAGCATCTCTGACAGAGAGAGGGATGACCTTCCATCTCTGACACAGGTGGGGGCTGCCTCTCATCCCAGGTGTGAGGGAGAGGCTGGAAGAGCTTGTCCGGGGCTGCAGCTTTAGTCTCTGCACCTCATGGAATGGAACGGGAGAACTGGGGAGGGCATCAGGTATCAAGAGGGCATTGTTTGGCTGGTGCCACGGCTCACTAGGCTAATCCTCCGCCTGTGGTGCCAGCACACCGGGTTCTAGTCCCAGTTGGGGTGCTGGATTCTGTCCTGGTTGCTCCTCTTCCAGTCCAGCTCTCTGCTGTGGCCTGGGAGTGCAGTGGAGGATGGCCCAAGTGCTTGGGCTCTGCACCCGCATGGGAGACCAGGAGGAAGCACCTGGCTCCTGGCTTCAGATCAGCGCAGCGGCTGTTGCGGCCATTTGGGGAGTGAACCAACGAAAGGAAGACCTTTCTCTCTCTCTCTCTCTCTCTCTCTCTCACTGTCTAACTCTGCCTGTCAAAAAAAAAGAGGGGGGGGGCATTGGTGGCTGAATACCTGCAAACTCTGGTTCATACTGGGAGGGCTCCGATTGCACGTGTGGCTTCACTTTTGGCAAATTGTCCCTGATTTAGAAGTCCCCTAATGTCCCTGAGCACCAGAATCTTCGTCTCTCAAGGAGGAGTGCTGGTGTGCCTGCCTGCAGAGGGTTTCAGTGATCCCAGTTGAGGACACTGCTGTTGTGTCCAAGATGCTGTCAGGTCAAAGTCCAAAGGTCGGCCTCCATGGTCTTTTGCCTCTGCCCCACGTGAAATGTCCCAGAACATCTCCAGGGCCCCATGCATCGCTGAGATGTTATGAATTCCATACATTGAAAGACAGACAGGGCTAACAACAGCTGGTGCTGTGTGCTGTGCTGAGCCTTCTTCATACATGTTCCTTGTGTGGCCCCATATGTACATCAGATCATGTCAAGATGCCACATGTGCAGTGGGCAAAAAGTTGCCCACAGTGAGATGTTTAGGGATAGATTTTTTTTTCTTTTCAACTTTTATTTAATAAATATAAATTTCCAAAGTACAACTTTTTGGATTATAGTGGCTTTTCCTCCTATAACCTCCCTCCCACCCACAACCATCCCATCTCCCATTCCCTCTCACATCCCATTCTTCATCATGATTCATTTTCAATTATCTTTATATACAGAAGATCAACTTAGTATACACTAAGTAAAAATTTCAACAGACTGCACCCACAGAGACACACAAAGTATAAAGTACTGTTTGAGTACTAGTTTTACCATTAATTCTCATAAGGGCATTCTCATTAATTCACATTAAGGGCAGAGGTCCTACATGGGGAGCAGGTGCACAGTGACTCTCATTGATTTAACAATTGACACTCTTATTTATGACATCAGTAATCACCTGAGGCTCTTGTCATGCGCTGCCAAGGCTATGGAAGCCTCTTGAGTTCACCAACTCTGATCTTATTTAGACAAGGTCATAGTCAAAGTGGAAGTTCTCTCCTCCCTTCAGAGAAAGGTACTGCCTTCTTTGATGGCCCATTCTCTCCACTGGGATCTCACTCACAGAGATCTTTCATTTAGGTCATTTTTTTTTTTTTTGCCACAGTGTTTTGGCTTTCAATGCCTACAAAACTCTCATGGGCTTTTTAGCCAGATACAAATGCCTTAAGGGCTGATTCTAAGGCCAGAGTGCTGTTTAGGGCTTTTGCCATTCTAGTATGAGTCTGCTGTGCTAGGGATAGATTCTTGCAACATGGAATTTCAGGCTTGGGACTTCCTCATTTTCCTTTTACTGTGTGGCTACTCAGTGCTGAGATCTGAAATGCACACAGGGATACTCGAATCCTCACTAATTATGCCACTCACTGCTTAGGCCAGTGAGAAGGAAGTGAGAGGCCCGAATCTGAGCTATGTGGTCTGGCCATGAGCTGCTGTAATCAGAGACCATCGCCTGACTTCCACTCAGTCCACTTGGTGCTGGGGCTGTTTCAGACACTGACCTCCATGGATAGAGAAGACAGATCTGTTGCAAATAATTACAGTGCAATGCAGAAACAGAAAAGAACTACCCAGAAATAAACAGTGTTTGTTGGGGGGGCAGTGGACAAGGGGACAGGTTTTCTAAGAGAGAAAAGGTGGCATTGCACAGGGGTGGGTCTTGGGCAGTGCTGGGTTTTGATGGAGGGGACTCCTACAGGCCATTAGCATTGGAGCACATGGCAGGAGGCAAGGGTGTGAAGGGTACAGGGAGCTGCTCTGCGTCTGCACCCAGACTCTGAGCTGAGGGCTGAGGGACCTGGCACACAATGCTTTGCTGGGAAGCTTGGACATTCACTGCTCCACACCTTGATTGAGCTCCTTGCTGGGAAGCAGCCACTGAAGATCAAGGAGACACTTCTATTTGGGAGGCTATGAGACCTGTCATCATGCTTCCACTGCAGAGCATTTGTTGAGGGCCTGCTGTGCTCCAGGAGAGGGTTTGGGTGAGCACAGTAAGTGGGTGAAGTGTCGAGGACCTTGGCATTTCCCCCCAATAGTTACAGGTGGTTACATCCTGCAAAATATATTTCCTGGTGTCTGCTCACGCTGAGCCTGGCCAGCTAACAGCCCCAGGGCAGAAGTGAGGGTATGGTATGTCTGCTGTCCACAGGGGAGGCTAGTGACCAGAGTCTGTGTCCTGGGGTTAGCAGGATGTCTCTACTGAAGGGAAAGTGACAGTCTGTCTGGAGCTCCTTTGGGTGGTTCTGTGGTGCTGAGGATGAGTGGTTCCTTGTTGGCTGGAAGTCACAACCATCTTATTGCCTGGCCTCACCACTATCTCCTGTGGATCCTTGTTTACATCACCTAACGTCACCAAACCTATGTCCAACATATAAATGAGTGCTTGGAAGTTTGTGTGAATGGGAAGTGATGCGTATGTATGTAAGATATGATGGAGGTTGAGTTCGTAGTGTCACATGGTAGAAATGCGTTTCGTTTGAGGTGGCTCTCATTAAGCTTGAGCCCCTTCTCCAGGAAAGGTGACACCTGGAGCTCTGAGATGAATGGATTAGGCCTGGGCCCTTACAAGGCTCAGAGTCTTACAGAAATAGATACATGCACCAAACTCAGCTTGGAGTAATAGCTAATGTCCTGGGAGTCCAGGGTAGAGTAGGGACTGCAGGCATGGGGTTGATAGGTCTGAATTCTGTTGCTCACTCTGTTGGCTTGAGCTTTGGAGCTTCAGTTTCAGAACAACCTGAAGGCTGTTAGGAGGGTTAAGTGGGATCATGCATGCCAAAGCCTGCACCATGCATTGTAAGGATTAATATTTATTTAGCACCCGCCATATACCACGCCCTCATCCAAACACTGTAGCGTGGGGAAGAGGTAGTTCTGTTTAAGGGACTGAAGGGACAGCTTTATAGCAGAAGTGGTCTTTTGCTCCATAACATTAGAGACAGTGAAAAATGAATTTGGGAGGGTACATGAGAGCCGTTTTTCAAATTCCTTAATGGCACACAAAGGAATTGAAGATCTGTTTATCATACAGGAAGGAGGGATTGAGGGTTTCAGAAGCAATAAGAGCCATGCTTTGTAAAGACCCTGTCAGCAGTTGCTGGGTGGGTGGACCTGAAGCAGGAGGACTGGCTGAAGAGAAGTGTCCACACCATTGGAAGGACAGTGGAGTGTAGGTGTCACTCGTTTTGCTGCCGGGAGCCCTGACTCTCTTCTTACGAGGATTTGGGGATCTGGGAAGTCTTAGCAGAAAGTTGGGCCTCCTGAAAGAGCTGTGTACATCCAGGTTGTGTGCAGTAACCGTGCAAAAGGAAAACACAAAGGCTCTGATGAACCAGGTGGACTTCTGCAGGGAGGGGTAAAAATAGAACAGTCCTGTGTTGCAGGATTCTGCTGGAGGCTTTCTGACTAGGGTCTCGGAAGCTGGGAACAAGGTGCACCCTTGGAGGTTGTGGGAGAAACTTGTCCCAGAGCTGGCTGAGCACTCATTTTTCCAGAAAAGCAGTTATTTTTTTTTGCAGCATCCATTAAGTCCCACCATTATGAAGAAGGTGTGAAATTAAAATTAAGCCTCAAAAGACTCTTCATCTTCACTGAAACACACTTTTAACCCTCACATGAGTACAGTTGGATTTCACTGAGGACTCCCCATCCTTTGGAGGAGCTAATCAAGGCCCACACTTAAGTAAATGACAAGGTATTTCAGCTGCTCACCTGCAGGCTGGCCTCTGAATGTGCCATGAACAGCATCTACGCACTTGTACAAATTCTACTTTTTTCCTGGAATGTCCCTTTCTCACCATCTTCTCACTAGATTGTAGACTCACTTCAAGTCAACTCACAAGAAAGCAAGATAATTACATTTTTTTTGCTGTATCCGTGGGGTTTTATGAAGAGACTTCAAAAAGTTTGTGGAAAAATGGAATTAAAACATGTTTATTTGGGGACCAAAAATTTGCAAACCACATCTAGTTTTTTTAATACACATTTCCCATGAACTTACTGAAGACCCAACATAAATATCATCATGACATTTTATTTCATTGTGTTTGTGAAATTGCCAACAGTAGTTGCCAGTTATTATTGAGTCATAACCATTTCTCAGTGTACATAAAGCTGTCCTTCATCAATCTCAGGAATCCTTGCAATGATCCTCTAGTTACAATGATCTTGCTAACACTTCTGACATTTGGAGAAACATGCAGAAGAGTCAGTAAACTTGCCCTCCCCTCCTGTGTTGGGCATTTAGCTCATTGGATTAACTGCATTAATATGCCCACGTCCAATATTGGAGTACCTGGGTTCGATACCCAGCTCTGGCTCCTGATTCCAGTTTCCTGATAATGCAGATCCTGGGAGGCAGTGGCTCAGGTAATTGGGTTCCTGCCACCTATGTGAGGAACCTGGATTGAGGTCTTGGCTCCCAGCTTCAGTCCCAGCCCAGCCCATGCCTCTGCATCTGGGGAGTGAACCAATGGAAGGGAACTGTCTCTCTTTGTCTCAACTCTGTCCCTCTCTTCACTTCTAAAATTAATTAATTAAAATAAAAGTAAGTAAATAAGATAAAAGCTTTCCCCATGCCAAAGGGGTTATAGGCAGGACATAGGCTGTGCTTCTGGGGTTTGAACCTGTCAGACTGGTTTTGTTGCCTGCCTTTGCACTATCGGGACAGTAGGGAACAATCTCTCACTATGTATCCTTTCCACCAAATTTATTTAGTAAAGTGCTGTTCTCTACTCCCTGGCCTGGCTCCATCATTTTACATCTATTGGTTTGTTAGTCATCATTCGTGGGCCATGAAAAATTATCAGCTTAAAATAAGTGACATCTGGTGAGTCATGTGATATTAGCTAGTGTTGATGGTGTTGATACTCACAGTGCCTCACCTCTCTAGATCAGCATGTAATTAGAGAGAGGGCTGCATCCTTCTCCTCTTACCTGCCTAGCACCTAAAACCCACCTGGCAATGTCATGAAATGAATAAATATTTGAATAAATGCACTAAGCATAAATATAATGTTAGTGGGGGGGTCCCAAGATGGTGGTATAGCGACAAGATGATCTGAGTCACGCGGGGCAAAACAGACAGTTAAAAAGGGGAGAAGATGCACTTCGGAGATAGAGCTGTGGGAAATTTGTGACAGGAAGACCAGGAGAGCAACAGAGACTGGGCAGGTCCATGCCAAAGGAGCAATAAGAAAGGGAAGCAGGAGAGGGTTGGACTGGGGAGGTCAGCACCAGCCCCCAGCAGACCAGATGAGATGGGAAATCGCAGGTCCATGGAGCTGCAAAGAGCAGCTGGAGGGAGAGCTTGGTAAATTGCTTTTGAAGTTCCACACAGGGAAAAACAGAAGATATAGAGGAATGAATAGAAAGGTTGGGCAGCCCCTGCCCATCCCCCACCCCTCCTTGCCTCACCCAGACCTGCAGCCAGCTAGGAGAAGCCATTTTTTTTTTGTTTATATTTTTGAATGTAAGCAGGGAACTGCCACTTTTGACTCTCCTGAACACAACCTTCAATAGCAGGGGCCACATCACCACACCCCCCACCCGGGAACGAGAATCATAACATTTCAGAAGAATTTCTTCCCCGCCACACAAGCTGTCCAACAAGAAGTCCTGGATATCAAAAACTCAAGCACATTCCATCCACCATTGAGAGGTGAGCTGGGCTCCAGTAAACGGGGCTCTGTGCTTCCACTTGCAATACACACACCCGTGGCAGCTCATAACAGAGGGAAACCTCACCATAAGAAAATCATCACATATTAGAAGTGCAGTTCATTAAGCAGGGTGATATAATCCTGAACACACCAGAGACTAACACTAGGGCATCCCTCAACTATGAGGAAAAGGGCGGATCACACCAACAGAAGTGAACAGCCTTCTCTAACCAAAAAAAAGAAAAAAAAAAAAGAAAAAAAAAAGTAGAAAAAAAACCAGAGGAAAACTACAAAGCCCCACAGGGGCCTTGCATTGAATACTCCCTCCACCCTAAAATACTGAACAGAGCACCCAGGCTACACCCAGCATACACCTCTTGAAACTCACTGAAATTATACACATCCCACTAAATAGCAAACACACAAATTAAAGAAAAAAGCAAACAAGAAAGAGAAAATCCACAAATGCCAAAAACAATGGAAATACCCTAAATAGGGATAAGGAAGACACTATGAGCCCCCAAAGGAACACTACAACACTTCAATAATAGAAGGTGAAGATGAAGAGATCAAAGATATGCCAGAAATTGAATTCAGAAAATTAACCATCAGATTATGTAGAAGCAATCAGAAGCAAATTCATGATCTAAATGAGAAGTTCTCCCAAGAAATTGAGATATTAAATGGAAGTCAGAATGAAATACTAGAAATGAAGGATTCAGGCCGGCACCATGGCTCACTAGGCTAATCCTCCACCTGCGGTGCCGGCACCTCAGGTTCTAGTCCCTGTTGGCGTGCCGGATTCTGTCCTAGTTGCTCCTCTTCCAGTCCAGCTCTCTGCTGTGGAGAATGGCCCAAGTGCTTGGGTCCCTGCACCTGCATGGGAGATGAGGAGGAAGCACCTGGTTCCTGGCTTCAGATCGGCACAGCTCTGGCCGTAGCAGCCATTTGGGGGGTGAACCAATGGAAGGAAGACCTTTCTCTCTCTCTCTCTCTCACTGTCTAATTCTGCCTGTCAATCAACCAATAAGAAAGAAATGAAGAATTCAATAGATCAAATAAAAAATGCAGCAGAAAGCCTCAAAAACAGAATAGGTGAAATAGAAGAAAGAATATCTGAACTAAAAGACAAATTTCTGAAAATATTACAGTGAGACCAAAAGAAAGAAGAAGAAAGTAGAAAACTAAAAAAACACTGTTGGAGATCTACAAGATAATACCAAATGACCCAACATACAGATCCTAGGAGTTCTGGAAAGTGTGGAGAGAGAGAAAGGATTAGAAGGCCTTCTTAATGAAATAATAACAGAGAACTTCCCCAATCTGGAGAAAGAAACAAAGAAAGACATTCAAGTACAGGAAGTACACAGAACTCCCAATAGATATGACCAGAAAAGAGCTTTACCATGACACATTGTAGTAAAATTCTCCACAGTAAAATGTAAAGAAAAAATCTTAAAATGTGTAGGAGAGAAATACCAAATTACATTCAGAGGAACCCCAATTATACTCACTGCAGACTCTCATCAGAAACCCTACAGGCAAGGAGAGAATGGCAAAATATATTTCAAGTCCCAAGAGAAAAAAATGTCTACCCAGAATACTGTACCCTGCAAAGCTTTCATTTATGAATGAAAGAGAAATAAAGATCTTCCACAACAAACATAAATTGAAAGAATTTTTAAATATCCACCCAGCCCTACAAAACATGCTCAAGGATGTGCTACACACAGAAATACAGAAATAGGAACAAACTACAAAAGAAGATGAAATGGAAGATGACCCAGTTAAAGTACAAAGGAAGTCCAAAGTACAAAATTAGGATTATTAACGAAAATATGGCAGGGCAAAGTCAGTACTTAACAATAGTTACCCTAAATGTAAGTGGTTTCAACTCTCTAATTAAAAGACATAGACTGGCTGAATGGATTAAAAAAGAAAACCCATCTATTTGCTGCCTACAACAAACACATCTTACCAATAAGGGTGCAAGCAGACTAAAAGTGAAAGGAGGTAGAAAGATCATCCATGCTAACAGAAACCAAAAATAGCTAGTGTAGCCATCCTAATACCAGACAAAATAGACTTTAACACAAAAACTATTCAACGAGACAAAGAAGGACACTATATGATGATTAAAGGATCAGATCAACAGAAATAAATGACTATTATATATGCACCTAATTATAGGGCACCTGGCTATCTAAAAGAAATGTTAATGGATCTAAAGGGAGATATAGACTCCAATACAGTACTAATGGGGGACTTCAATACCCTACTTTCAGCAATGGACAGATCAACCAGACAGAAAATAAATGAAATACATCAATTTAAAAACTGAAGAACAAAAACCATATTATTATCTCAGTAGATGCAGGGAAAGCATTTGATAAAATACAACACCATTTCATGATTAAAACTCTAAGCAAATTGGTTATAGAAGGAACATTCCTCAACACAATCAAGGCAATTTATGACAAACCCACAGCCAGTGTCGATTCAATGGGGAAAAGTTGGAAGCATTCCCACTGCGATCTGGAACCAGACAAGGATGCCCACTCTTGCCATTGCTGTTCAATATAGTCCTGGAAGTTTTAACTAGAGCCATTAGGAAAGAAAAAGAAATCAAAGGGATTGAAATTAGGAAAGAGGAAGTCGAACTATTCCTATTGGCAGATGACATGATTCTATATATAGGGAAACCAAAAGACTCCACCAAGAGACTATTGGAACTCATGGAACAGTTTGGTAACATAGCAGGATATAAAGTCAATACCCAAAAGACAGCAGCCTTTGTAAGCACGTACAATGCCATGGCTGAGAAAGAACTTCTGAGATCAACCCATTCACAGTAGCTACAAAAATTCAAATGCCTTGGAATAAATTTATCCAAGGATGTCAAAGATCTCTATGATGGGAATTACCAAAACTTTAAAGAAAGTAATAAAGGGGCTGGCATTGTGGCGTAGTGGCACAGGTTTGAGTCCCAGCTGCTCCATTTCTGATCCAGCTCTATGCTAAGGCCTGGGAAAGCAGTAGAAGATGGCCCAAGTCCTTGGGCCCCTGCACCCACGTAGGAGACCTGGAGGAGTTTTCTGGCTCCTAGCTTCAGATTGGCGCAACTCCAGGTATTGAGGCCAATTGGGGAGTGAACCAGTGGATGGAAGACCTCTCTCCCTCTCTCTCTGCCTTTCCTTATCTGTCTGTATAACTCTGACTTTCAAATAAATAAATAAATCTTTTAAAAAAGAGAAAGAAATAGAAGAATATACAAAAAATATAAAAATGTCCATGTTCATGAATTTGAAGAATCAATATCATCAAAATGTCCATTCTTCTGAAAGCAATTTACAATTCAATGCAATACCAATCAAAGTACCAAAGACATTCTTCTCAGATCTAGAAAAAAATGATGCTGAAATTCATTTGGAAACACAGGAAACCTCAAATATCTAAAGAAGTCTTATACAACAAAAACAAAGCTATAAACATCACAATACCAGATTTAAAGACATACTACAAGGCAGTTATAATCAAATCAGCATGGTACTGGTACAAAAACAGATGGATATACCAATGGAACAGAATAGAAACACCTGAAATGAATTGTAGCATCTAGAACCAACTTATATTTGACCAAGGAGCTAAAACCAATCTCTGGATCAAAGATAGTCTCTTCAACAAATGGTGCTGGGAAAACTGGATTTCCATATGCAGAAGTATGAAGCAAGACCCCTACCTTACACCATATACAAAAATCTACTCAACATGGATAAAGATCTAAATCTATGATCCTACACCTTCCAATTATTAGAGAACATTGGAGAAACCCTGCAAGATATAGTCACAGGCAAAGAGTTCTTTGAAAAGACCCCAGTGGCACAGACATTCAAAGCCAAAATTAACAAATGGGATTACTTCAAATTGAGAAGTTTCTGTACTGCAAAAGAAACATTCAGGAAAGTCAAGAGAGAACCACCAGAGTGGTAGAAATTATTTGCAAACTATGCACTTATAAAATGATTAATATATAAAGAGATCAAGAAACTCCACATCAACAAAACAAATAAACCAGTTAAGAAATGGGCAAAGGATTTAAACAGATATTTTTCAAAAGAGGACATCCAAATGGCCAACAGACATATGTAAAAATGTTCAGGGTATTTAGACATCAAAATGTAAATCAAAACCACAATGAAGTTTCACCTCACCCCAGTTAGAATGCCTTTCATACAGAAATCAACACACAACAAATGCCTTCGAGGATGTGGGGAAAAAGTTACCCTATCCACTGTTGGTGGGAATGTAAACTGGTAAGACCACTATGGAAGATAGTTTGGAGATACCTCAGAAATCTGAATATATATCTTGTTAGCCGTTGCAAAGCACACCAGACACCGGAGTAAGGGAAAGGGTTTATTGGGGAACAACCTACAGACCGGAGTGAAGGGGCAGTGAAGGAAAAAAAAGGGAGGGAGACTGTAAGAGAGAGAGGCAGAGAGGAGAAGAGCTAGCAAGGAGAGAAGATAAAGCAGAGAAGAGGAGAGAGGAGAGCAGAGCCAAGAGACCAGAGGAGGAGGCTAGAGAGAGGAACCGAGAGAGAGCAGGACAGAAGGACCAAGAGAGAGGAACCAAGAGCCAAGAGACCAGAGGAGGAGGCTAGAGAGAGGAACCGAAAGAGAGCAGGAGAGAAGGGCCAAGAAAGCACGTGTTCAGGAACAGACCCTTTTAAAACTTTGCCTGAGGGCGGGCAGGGAAGCAGGAGCAGCCAATCCCATTAGGATGGGGGTGGAGCCTGGCTCAGGTAGCTGGGCCATGTGGCCAACTGCACCAGTTTCCTAACATATCTACCATATGACCCAGCCATCCCACTCCTCGGAATTAACCAAAGGAAAATAAAATCAGCAAATAAAAGAGTTATCTGCAACTCCATGTTTACTGCAGCTCAGTTCACAATAGCTAATATATGCAGTCAACCTAAATGCCTGTCAACTGAAGACTGGATAAAGAAATTATGAGATATGTACTCTACAGAATACTACAGGGTGGTAAAATAAAGTGAAATCCAGATATTTGCAACAAAATGGATGAATATGGAGCCAGTCCCAAAGGCACCAATGCCATTATGTTCTCCCTGATCTGTGAGAACTAATAGAGCACCTAAAAGGAAATCCATAGAAGTGAAATTGACACTTTGAGAAGCAATGACTTGAACAGCCCTTGTCTTGTCTGTCGAGGAACAGTGTTTTTTTCTTCTTAATACTATTTGTTGAACTCTTTACTTAGAGTTAATCATATTTGTATAAAGTCAATTGAAAATAGATCTCAGTAAAAAGTAAGAGTGGGAATAAGACAGGGAGGAGGAAGTTTGTAACTGATGGAACAAGGTCACAAGCCTTAGCCATTCTCCCTCATTGCCCAAAGGAGATAAACTTTGAAATGTATTCCTTGCTGTTGAAACTTAATTGGGTCTCACACCCTATTGCCTTCATGCCCCACCCTGCATCATTTTCCAGGCTCCCAAGCACCCCCCCCCCCCACGCCCAGTTCCTGGAATTCCCCTCCCTGCTGCCCCCTACCCCCCATCCCTGCCCTAGCCCTCCTTAAAAAGGCCCAGTCCCTGGGGGTCAGGGCCTTCTGCCACATCCTCCATCTTGTACACACAGGCAGTTGGTCACCCACCTCTGCGGATTTATTTTCTCTGAATAAATTCGGTCTGGCTGTAAATTCGTGTACTGCCTCCTTCTAATCCGTGACTCTTTTCCTAACATTTTGGTGTCCCGTGTGAGGAGGCACCAATCTGCAACTCTTTTCCTAACACCTGAGATCACACATACACTTAACTCCTGCTGTATAGTTCTTCATACATTCCTACAGACTTACTTCTATGCAAACAGTTCATAAAAACATGCCATGGGATTCCAAATCCCATTAAGCTGGGTGGAAAAATGCCCTCTTAAGTTTTAAAGTGACCACATAGATAGGATTAAGTGTTAAAGGGGTCATATAAATAAGATCAACTGTCTATTAATAATAACAGATAGAATTAAAAAGGAGAGAATATTCCAACATGGCAAGCAGTCCACACAGTAGACTCATAGAATGACAATTGATCTAAATAGGACTCTTACCTCAGAATCAGCCCTTAAGGCATTCTGGTCTGGCTGAAGAACCCATGAGAGCTCTTAAGGAATGGAAATCCAAGGCACTGTAGCAAAAAAGATGTCCTACATGAAGGATCTCTGTGAGTGAGAACCCAGTGGATAGAAGTATATCAAAGAAGGATGTACTTTTCTCTGAAGGGAGGATAGAACTTCCACTTTGCTCATGGCCCTGTCTAAATACTGATAGAGACTGGACTCAAAAGGCTTCCATAGCCTTGGCAGCTCATGTCAAGAGCCTCAGGTGATCACTGACGTCATACATAAGAGTATTAATTGTTTAATTAACAACAGGAGTCACTGTGTACTTACTTCCCATGCAGGACCTCTGTTCTCAATGAGTTGTATTATGAGAATTAATTGTAAACTTTTTCTCAAACAGTTTTTATGTGTATTTGTGCAAATTATTGAAATCTTTTCTTAGTATTTAACTGGTTCACTGTGTATAAAGTTAATTGAAAATGAATCTTAGTGGAGAATGGGACTGGGAATAGGAGAGGCTGATGGAGGTGGGGTAGGAGTGGGTGTGGGAAGGCGGTTATAGTGGGAAGAATCACTATATTCTTGAAGTTGTACTTATGAAATTTGTACTCATTAAATAAAAGATTACTTTGGGAAAACATAGAATGTGAGCTTTCTCTATGTTTTAAGCAGGGTTTTGAGTCTCTTGGCTCTAAAACTTTCCACAGTGTTTTCTTGTGCAGCCACAGCAAATTATGGTACCTGGAAGCTATTTATTGCCAAGACCCTCTTTAAAACAGGCCAATAAAGTAGTATTTTTATTCTGATGAAAAAAAATTAGCCTTGTGGCCAATGCTTTGGCATAGTAGGTAAAGCTGCTGCCTGCAGTGCCTGCATCCAATATGGGTGCCGGTTTGAGTCCTGGCTGTTCCACTTCTGATCCAGATCCTTGCTAGTGACCTGGAAAAGCAGGATAAGATGGTCCAAGTCGCTTGGGTCCATGCACCCACATGGGAGACCCAGAAGAAGCTCCTGTCTCCTGGTTTTCAGATTGGCCTAGCTTTGGTCATTGTGGCCATTTGGGGAGTGAACCAGCAGATGGAAGACCTCTGTCTCCAAATAAATGAATAAATCTTTAAAAAAAATTATCCGTGAGGATAGTTAATGGAAAAGGTCTGAGAGTAAAGAAAAATGAGTATAAGTAGACTTTGCTGATATGCCAGTTGATGAAAACCAAAAAATGAAAGGTAGAGTAGATGATCATAAATCGAAATAATATAAATGTAAATAATCCACAGCTCTGCTAATTCCCTTTGCTCTAAGGTTTGCAGTGGCCACCTGACCTTGTTGGTTGGCCTTTATGGTGAATCACAGAGCTGGAAGGGATCTGTGTACTTGTCTGTTGAACTTGAATAGGTTGTAGTATTCCCAGGCAGCACTGGAGTGGTGAGTGCTTTATTGATCATGGCAGCCTTTGACATTCGGTTAGATTCTTACATGAAACGTGGAGGTAGATGGTGTTCTGTGCTCTTCCAGAGAACACACATAGACCCAGGGAGGGGGTGAAGGAGCTCACTCCAGGGTGCACCCCCATGAGCAGCAGCAAGAAGGTCGAGGCCATGTCCCAGCCAGGAGCCCATTCCACTTGCCCCGTGGTTGATGAAGCTTGGAACTCTGCCTCAGTACCTCTCTACAGGCTGTTGGCATTTTACTGCAGGCATTGTGCACTGTGTGTCTCCATTTCCCCAACCTATGCCCCAGTACACCCCTTGGTCATCACAACATCCAAACAGTTTCTTCCCAAAGTTCCCCCATGGGGTGAACTATTCCTTCTCAGTGGCTCCCCAGGGACACCCCTCAAGGGTCCTGAGCTCCAGGCACCACTCCTCTCATTGTATCCTTTTTCTTCCTCTCCTATTTTCTTCCTTTAGCTTTACTCGCCCAGGAAGGGGCTCCTGGCTTGGCAAAGGTGGACCAGACACTGGACCAGAGCCGTCTATCATTTCTCTGGAAAACCTGGTGTTCGGGGCTGGATACTGCAAGCCGGCCTCCTCCGAGGTAACGTGTGCACGTGCGCTGGGCAGGGCGCTGCTCTCTGAGATCCCTGCTGCTGGAACTTCCCCTTCAGAGACCCCTGATCTGTGTGTTCCTTCTCCTACCACCCAGCCGTCCCTACCTTACCTCTGCACCATGCAGCAGGCATATTCCCAATGCCAGGCCTGGGGTAGACACAAGGATCATGGTCTTCACGTGGTGCCTGTTGTCTGTGGTCCCCTTGGAGGCTGACTCCCTGGAATGAGGGGTTTCTCTGGACTCTGCATACATGGAGGGATGTTGGCATTGAACCTGACTTGTGAGCATCAGTATTCCCATCAGTAGAGTGGGGCCCTAACAGTTAATGCCCTCATGTAGTGTTCTGTGCATCCATTGCTGTAATGGGTATGAACTTCTTCACCCAGCTTGGGTGTCCTGCCCTTACCCTTGTGTCTTCCTGAGAAAGATCTGCTGTTACTTTGTGGCCACATACAGTATGATTTCCCTTGCCTTATTTATCCCGATGCATTACATGGTTCTTTTATTATTGGTCTGCTCAGAAATAACCAATCTGTCATATTCAGTGTTCACCAGACCGATGGGACCAGGAAGAGACATATATCTGTAGGGACTTCAAAACGTTCTTGGAAAATGTGTTTTGTGAAATGACTGTTTATGAATACTAAACATGTTTTGCACCAAAATAATCTCATCTTTTAATTCCATTTTCCCAGAAACTTTTGGAAGCACCCTCCTGTGTGTTTGTGTGTGTGTATGTGTGTGTGTGTGTAGGAAGAGATTTATCATAAAAAACTGGACTTGGCTTACATAATCATAAGGAAGGTGAGAGGTCCTAATAACTGCCATCAGCAGCTGGATACCCAGGAGAGTGGATGCTGTGAGTGCAATCCAAGTTCAAGTCCAAAGGCAGGAGGAAACTGATATCTGAGATCAGAGATAGCCAATGGTTTAACCAAACATCTGGGTAGCCCATGGCTCAGTCAAGTCCACTCTCTCAGCCCATGGCATGAATTGCTGTGGCTATCCATGCTCTGCTAGTCCCTGAAAGAGGAGCTCTAGTGTCCTGTGTAGCCAGGCCCTGTTCCCAGACTTCCAGAATATCAGGTCGTATGCTCAGCTTGGTCTCCCATGACATCACCTTTCCCAGCTCCGAGAGCCATCCAGGAGTTCTGCCTGCAAAGACAGCCTGAGTCGTGTCTCTCTGGTCAAACTGCTGTGTCACATGTCCTCATAGTTCTGAGGAGCAAAGAAGAGTGCCGCCAAGAGCCTCCCTAGGGATGGGGGACCTGGAGCCAGGTCAGGGTTGCACTCCAAGGAGCAAAGTTTAAAGCCAAATAGGACTAGTTTGAGAGTGGCTTCTAGTGACTTACAGATGGAGGACTATAAACAGTCACTAAGCTTCTAAGAATCTGGTGTGCTTAGCACCTGGCAGAATAGCAACTGAATGAGTGGAGAAAGTGAGCAGAAAGCAGTGAACCTGCCAGTGTGGAATGCCCATGTCTGTAGCCCCTCATTGCATGAATGGTGTCAGGGCTGTCATGGGAATGGGCAAGGACAGATGGCTGGGGCTGCCTGTCCCCTGTCCATCTCCAAGGACTAGAACAGACCTCTCATCTTGCAATAGGCATGGTAGTATGCCCCCAGGGGGGTCCCATGATTCCTAACCTTCTGGGAGAATTGAGGCTGAATCTGCAGTACCATCACGATGTTTAGATCCCCAGGGGTCAGCGGGAGTGGCCACATCACAGTCCTGTGTCTCCCGACCCTCTCCACCACCATGTGCTGGTCCCACGAGCCTGTTACCTAAACATCTTCACTCTGACTGTTTTCCAGGGTTTGTGGCAGGAGACCTTAGAGAATGCCAATGGCCACAAATGAATTTAGGACATTTTCATCACATAATCCCCTGAGCTGAGGGCTTCTGCTGGTGCCCCAGAAGCATAGGAAAGTGCTCCTCATGAGAGCCGCACCCCAAGGAGTGCCCACGGGCAGCTCTCCATGTGTCCCCCAGCACCTGCTCAGATGACACCCCCGCCATGGACACATTCTCTGATTTTCTAGGAGACGCTTTCTCTCAAATGCTCGGTGCTTCTGCCCTCCCCTCAGCTGGGTAAGCAGCTGCAAATGGAGACATTCTCATTCTGTCTCACATCCCAAGGGCTCACATACCTGGCACACAAAAACAGTGCCCAAGAAACCTGTGTTGGATGAATGACGAATGCAAGCTTGTGTGAAGCATAATCCTTTCGAGACCTGCAAGACGAGAGAGCTCTACAAGCCAGCCTTTTTTTTTTAAGATTTATTTATTTATTTGAAAGTCAGAGTTACACAGAGAGAGGAGAGGCAGAGAGAGAGAGAGAGAGAGAGAGAGAGAGAGAGAGAGAGAGGTCCTCCATCCGCCAGTTTGCTCCCCAATTGGCTGCGCTGATCAGAAGCCAGGAGCCAGGAGCCTCCTCTGAGTCTCCCATGTGGGTGCAGGGGCCCAAGGACTTGGGCCATCTTCTGCTGCTTTCCCAGGCCACAGCAGAGTGCTGGATGGGAAGTGGAGCAGCCAGGTCTCGAACCGGCACCCATATGGGATGCCATCGCCCCAGGCCAGGGCGTTAACCCTCCTTGTCACAGTGCCAGCCCCATCCAGCCATTGTACTATGTGGCAGCAGATAGAATCCAGATTGGGGTGAGCTGTGGAGTGAGGGGCATCTACATTGATGAGCCGGTGCTGTTTGGGCTGCCTTGGGACTCTGTTCAGAAACCCTAGGCCTTGTGGGAGGCCATGGTGGGTCATTTCAACCAGCAGTCTCTGCTACAGGTGACATCCAGCCGTGACTCGGCCTCGCCTGTGCCTCTGGGACTTTGCAGTGCAGTAGACAGGAGACCGCTTTCCAGTGCCTGCTGTGACAGATGCCATGTAACTCAGCTCGGGGATACCTATGCACTCTTGTGGAAACTCAGTTTTCTCAGCTGTGAAATGGGGTAGCATCCATCTCTCTAGCAGAGGGTTCCAGGAGTATGTGTAAAACTTTGCAGAAATAGACCTAACCAAACAGTATCATGGCTTTCTTTTTCATTTCTTTTCTTGGCTATTTTGGGGGATGTGTGTCAGAGCAGACATCCCTGTCTTTTACAAGAATCAGATAGAATGCCTTATTTCTGGATGCTTAGCACTGAACCTGCTCATGGAGCTTAGCTCAATGGGTTATTTTCAGGACTCGATTCTTTTCCTGTGCATTTTCCACTTGGGTCTCATCCAGTTATGCTGATGCAGGGCTGTGTGCCCACCCTGTGCCTTCCCACCAGGCAAGAGCTGCCAAGCAAGGAACAAAATCCACTCTCCCTCCTCCCCTGGGAGCTGTGCCTCCAAATCCCCGAGAAGCCCAGTGCATTAGCAAACAACGTGGGCATCCGCACAGATTGCAGAGTCCGCTGGAAGGATTAGAGAACAGGTGTCCCCTTCAAAATAAGCCTTTCCTTGCAGAGACATTTGCAAAACAAGGGCTCCAGAGAGAAGTGAGCTGGTTAGCTTGACAGAGAGCAGGGAGGTGTAGGCAGGGCTGCCCTGTGCCTCTCTCCTTAGCACAGGTCCCTCTGCCCTGGCCCCCTGTTCTTTCCAGAGGCGTCTCTGACATCTACACTTGCTGGCTGAGAGCCGGCAGAGTGAGACCTTCTGTTCCTTCCCCATCTCAAACCAGCAGCTTTTTACTGGGGGAATGATTTATCCCCTGACTCATGGCCTGTCTGCCCAGGGGGACAACGATGCCTGTCTCACAGGAGAAGGTTAAGTGACATGAGCTTACAGGGGCCTTGCACATACAGCCTGACACAAACATGCCCAAAAACCCTGTTAGTTTTCATTCTCATTTATCCACATAATTACATAATTAAAATGAATGTCACTCCTGCAGCCACAGTGCGGTTCTGTGGATGGGGCATTGAATGAAGACTTGGGAATGTGGCTCTGACTGACTGTCACATGCCCACAAGCCAGCCACGTGCCCTCTCTGGGTCTCAGTTTTCCAAGGAGTAGAAAGAGAGCTGGATAAGACCCCCCTGGAGACGTCCTCTGGATGTCTGGAGACGTTTCTCTGCTGCTTTGTCATTGCCCTGACACTTCCCAGTGAAGTACTTGGCGTTTGCTTCATGCATAGTCCAGCTGCTCCAGTGCATGGAACCAATGGAATGCATGTGGATCTGTGTCCAGCCTCCCTGCCTCCCTTCTCTGTTTTTTTCTCTCCCTCCTTCCCTCCTTCCCTCCAGTTAAAGCTGGAGTTTTAACTCAGAGAGTGCTGTGCCTTCCCTCCCCCCAGTCATTAACCACCAGGTCAGTGCATAAACAGAGGGACATTGTCCCTTCTGCCACTCTTTGGTGGTGCAGTAGAGAGGAGACTTCTGGTTTTCAGTACCTGGGTTGATAGATGCAGTGTGACTCCAGAAAAAATGGAAAACCTGGTCATCTTGTGAAGACTCAGTTTCTCAACTAGGAAATGGGATAACAGCTTTCAGAGAGGATTTCCGTAGTTAATATGTGCAGAAATCAACTTAACACAGAATACTTCAGAAAGCTCATGAACAATGCCTATTTTGTACAACAAAATCAACATCTTCTAATTGCATTTTCTGTTATTTTTTATGTGAATGGCTGGGGCAGAGCACATTTCTGATGTGTTCACTGCATACAGTTGGCATGTAATGTCTGCTCCAGAAGTGTTTGTTGAATGAATGGTGCTGTGAATCCAAGAACATCTGAAAGCATGAGAAGAAAAGCACTTGCAGATGAAGACGTGGGCATTTGACTTTCCTGGCAGATCTCTTCCCGTCCAGCACTTTGAGGCTCTGTGTTCCTTTGCTCCCCCATGGAGATCACTGGCACCTGCCCCGCTATGGGCAATGTGTTCTGCTGGAACAGACACAGAGGAAACCCCTGTCCTGCGTCCTGTGCTTGCCTGGGAAGATGCCTTCTCGGACAGAGAACACATGTCATTGACAGATTGCTCAAGGTTGCCGTTCTGAAGCCGTTTTCCTCTTAGCTGGATCACAGAGAATTGCAGAAGGGAAGAATTCTTCCACTGTGCACCTACACAGTGTGCCCAGCTCTAAGCCCCCTCCATTAGCCTTGTGTCCCCACAGCCCCTTCTCCAGTGAAGAGAGGTGTGCATCTCACATGCAGGGTGGGGGTGGGAAGAGATTTCTCCTCTCCCAGGTGGGCTCTTCCTTTACCTCCTTGCTCCCTTCTTACCAGGTTCCTTGAATTTTATCTTTGCTTCAAAATGCCCTTGTTTGTCATTGTAAGCATTCTCCTTCCCTTTCCATTAGGATCTAGAACTATATATGTGTAGGACACAGCCCGGCAATTTTATGGTGAAACATGTAGTCTCTGGACTGTAAGCAGAGACAGCGCCATTGGGTTGTTCACTAATGAAATACTGGTCAAGCAGCAACTGTGTCTCTGGCACAGTGCAAAGAGTCAGTGACCCAGCAGTGGAACAGCAGCCTTAACCCCAGCCTTGGAAAACCTGAATTTCTAAGCCATCAGTGCCCAGAGTTGTAACACATCACAAGTGGTCAGTGGATGCACGCAGTAGGCACAGCACCTAGCATTTGCAGCAGTTTTAGGGACATCTGAAATGTCTCAGGTTCTTTTAAAATCAGAATGTATTCCTGTCTCTATAATATTTATCTTCATACTAGTGCTGTTATAAAAATAAAATGGAAAATATTTATTTTGTGGATGAAGGAGCCCATGAAGGACAAAGTGCCTGGGGCCCACAAAAATCACAACTCAGCTCTGGAAGTGATTCTTCATCGTCGTCACTGTCTCCTAAACACAGACAGCAGAAAGCAGAGCGCAGAGAGCCCACGTGACTTCCCCAAGGCAAGAAGATGAGCACCCAGAGTTCACTCCTGTGTTTGGCTCCGTGTTTTGCTAAAACTCATTGCAGCAGCAAGGTGCCTGCCTGTGGCGTGTGCTGTGCAAACACTTGTGCACACCTGAGGCAGCTACGTGCTAGAGTCCCTCTGTTTGACGTTTGTGAATAATAAGCTTTAAAGTTAACCACTTAGAGAAAGATCAGAAGTCACCAGGAAAATGTCCTCCTTTTTCCTCCAAGTTGTCACATGTGACAGCATCTTCTTCATTTCTCAGGCTGCATAATGCTTGCTCTCGCTGTTGCTCTTTGTGTGTGTGTGTGTGTGTGTGTGTGTATGTGTGTATCCCTCCATCCTCTTTCCATGCATGAACATTTAGATTGTTTCCATATCTTGACAACTGTGAATTATACTGCAGTGAACGTGAGATCCTGATTTCAGTTATTTTGTACATTTATCCAAAAGAAGGATTATTGGATCACATAGCAATTCTAGTTTGCTTTTAAAGATTTATTATATTTATTTGAAAAGCAGAGTGACAGAGAGAGGGAGAAACAGACAGACATATCTTCCAGCCACTGGCTCACTCTTGCAAATGGCAGCTATACCTGGAGGTTGGTCAGGTGGAAGACAGAGCCTGGAACTCCATCCAGTTCTCCCACATGGGTGGTAGAGCCCTGGTAGTTGGGTCATCTGCTGCTGCTTTCCTACGTGCGTTAGCAGGGGGCTGGATTGGAAGTGGAGCAACTGGGACTTCAATGGATGCTCTGATAGGTGCTGCAGACATCTCAGGCAGCAACTTAATCCACTATGCCACAATGCCAGCCCCCTAATTTTAGTGGCTTTTTTTTTTTTAGGAACCTCTATACTGCTTTCCATAGTCGTTGCAACATTTCCACTGACAGTGTACAAGAGTTCTGATTACTCCACATCCTGATGAACACTTACTGCTTTTTAAAACTAATAGCTGTTCCTAGCAGGTGGGAGGTGATGTCCCGTTGTGGTTCTGATAAGCCTTTCCCTGAAGTTAGTGATGCTGAGCCTCATTTTCTGTACCTGCTAGCCATTTATCTGTCTTCTTTGGAGAAATGTCTATTCCAGTGTAAAGCGGGTTATTTACCTGTTTATTTTGCTCTTGAGTAGTAGGAATTTCTTCAGTGTTTTGGGTAGCAACCTTCCTTCAGATATTTGGTTTGCAAATATTTTCTCACCCACTCAACAGGCTGCCATTTCCGTCTCTTTGCTTCCTTTGCAGTGCAGGTGTTTTTCGTTTCCTGTAGCCCAACCCAAAGATGGGTGCTCTTGTTACTTGTGCATTTGGAGTTGTGTTTAAGAAATCATTGCCAAGATTAATGTCATGTAGCTTTACCCTTATGTTCCCTCTAGGAATTTTATAGCTTCAGGTCTAATGTCTCAGTCTTCCATCCATTCTGAGTTGGTTTTGTGCATGATATAGGATAAGGAATCAGTCTCACACTTCAGTGCGTGAACATCCAGTTTCCTAACACCATTTCTGGAAAAGACCCTCCTTTTACCACTGTGCGTTCTTTGCACTTTGTCAACGATCAACTGGCCACATGGTAAGGGGGTTTATTTCTGGGCTTACTGTCACTTGTCAAAGCACTTTATTGAGGCAAGATTGATATATTAAGAGGCACATATCTGATGTTTACATGAAGCCTCCAGCTTTATCATTCTTTCCCAGAATTGCTTGGACTATTTGGGGTTGTTTGTGTTTTCATGTCAATTTTAGGGTTATACTAAATTGTCCAAGCCATCAGAGAGGGACATACGCTAAAAGAGTTTACTTTTATGAGAATCTAACAGTGATTCCCGGGGCTGGGGTGAAGGGGAAGCTGGAAGTCGCTGTGTGTTGACTGTAAGTTTTATAAGATGCATAGGTTCTGCTGACATCTGCTACGCAACACTGTGCTTATGCTGACCAGTACCGCATCGCGCACCTAGCCTCCTTTAAGAAGGAGAGCTCAAATTAAGGTTTCTTATTAGAAAAACAAATAAAGAAGAAGGAATTAACAGGGAAAATTACATGATGGCTATTTAAAGAAAAACCTGTTTTATGGTTTAAAAACCTATCGTTAATAACATATATTTTAAGAATTAAGGTTGTAAGCACTGTTGTATTTCCTCTCATTAAAATTAAATGGTTTTAAAATTTCTCATTTCAATGATGATCTGATTTTCTATTATCCTGCAAAATAGATGGCTCTTGCTAAATGGTGCACAGGATGTGCTATGGTGCATTGCTTCCATCTGCAGAGGAATCTGTCATAATTCCACAGGTCATTTCCAGAAGAGCAATATAAATCAGTAAAAATAAGTCCACAGTGTTACGTGTTTATGTATCACCCCTTTCATTTCTGAAAATTGCCTTGATTCCACATGCCTGCCCCTGGAAGCCTGGCTCCTGTCCAGTGTTTTTGGGAGGGATGGGAGATGTCACCTGGTGACAGTGAGGCAGTCACGTCGCCTCCCAGACTTTAAGCATCATCCTGCTGTGTCCTTGAACAGGGGTGTCAGACACTGAGTGAAGACAAAGTGAGGCAGCAGTAGGGATACCAGCAAGATGATGGGACTTGGAGGAGGGAAAGCCAAAAGGTAAGGTTGAGTCTTTTCATGGATTAACTGTGAGAGCTTGAACAAGGTCTTCCAAGACTCTGAGTCTCTGTTTCTTCTTTTCCCCAAGGGGAGGATGAAATCTCACTCCATAAAGTTTGCTTGGGACTTGGGCTGCGTAATATATGTTCCCCCTTTGAGAGTCCCTCTCTCCTTGTTCCCATCCTCCTTCCTCCCCTGTTGCTTCCCCAGGAGTGGAGTCATGGTGACACCACAAACGCCCTACCCTTCCACACAAGGGCTTTGGCCAAATGTAGTGAGTAATTTTCTTTCCTTTTTTGTTTTTCCAAAAATTTATTTATCTATTTGAAAGGCAGAACTACAGAGAGGGAGAGAAAGAAATCTTCCATCTGCTGGCTCATTCCCCAAGTGGCTGCCATGGCTGGAGCTCGGCCAGGCAGAAGCCAGGAGCCTGGAACTCCATTGAGGTCTCCCACATGTGTAGCAGAGGCCCAAACACTTGGACTATTCTTTGCTGACGACCCCCACCTCGAGATGCACCAACAGGGAACTGGGTTGGAAGTGGAGCAGCCAGGATTCACAGCACTTACATGGGATGCCAGCCTTGTAAGTGGTGGCTTAACCCTCTGCGTCACAATGCCGGTCCCATAGTAGTGATCACATTTCACACTGGGCTCCTTGCTGGATATTCGTAATATTCGCCTTCACTGATCCCTGAGTGTCTGCACATTATATAGTTGATGAAATGAAAGCTGTAATAACTTAAGCAGATTTTCCAGTGGCAGAAAGCTTGTCCCTGGCAGGGCTAGGATAGAAACGATGACTGCATCCAACACTTGCCCTCCGTCAGTCTGGGGGCACTTCTCACCCACACATGTCTTTTCATCCTAGCAAGCCTGAGGGTCGTGTCTGTCTCTGTCCACATGCCGTGCAGCACAGGCATCAGTAGATGCCTTCTTCAGGGTTAGCTTAGTGTTCTCCTCCTCTTAGCAGTGTGTGAGCCTCAGTCTAAGATGTTCCTGGTGCATTCATATGGGCAGTGGTTATGGTTAAGTCCTCCGTGAGATGGTGGTCAACAATTCTGTCTGCCCTCTCCTTTCACGCAGTTTGCAATGAAGCCAGAGCAAAAAGAGGTCTTGAAAAAGCAATTCACATTCACAGTCATTTGTAGTGCTGGGAGATGTAAAAGGGGGCTTGACCATATGGGTTTTGTCAGGACAGCTTAGCAGAGATATGGATTTTAAGCAGATTATTCAGCTGGTGGCAGTAGAGGACAGGACTGAGTTTATATCCTGGTCTCCTGTGCAAACTAGTAACATCTCAAGTCTTCCATCTTCCAGGCCTGAGTAGGGGCTGCCGACATAGGGGCCACCTGCCTAGTGTTTTTTGGTCCATTCCCCTCTTTAGAGAAAATACTCTTTGCTGGGTGCTTTTGTTCATTCATTTATTGAATATATTTTTACAGATCACCTAGTTCTTTTTTAAATATTTTATTTATTTATTTGACAGGTAGAGTTACAGAGAGAGAGAGAGAGAGAGAGAGAGGTCTTCCTTCCATTGGTTCACTCCACTAATGGCCACAACGGCCGGAGCTGCGCCGACCCGAAGCCAGAAGCCAGGTGCTTCTTCCAGGTCTCCCATGCGGGTGCAGGGGCCCAAACACTTGGGCCATCCTCCACTGCCCTCCCAGGTCACAGCAGAGAGCTGGACTGGAAGATGAGCAACCAAGACTAGAACCGGTGCCCATATGGGATGCCAGCGCCGCAGGCAGAGGATTAACCTACTGTGCCATGGTGCCGGCCCCCAGATCACCTAGTTTGATTGCCCTTGTGGTTAAATAAGCCAGCAGAGCCTAGCAGGAGAACTGTGGGCCTTGGACAGGAAATGACTCTGCAGAGACCCATGTCTACATATGGCCTGCTGGAGAAGTGAAAAAGAGGGCTGGTTCCCTCAGCCATGGGGGTGGTTAGGAATGCTCCTCAGGGTAGACAGTCTCTAAGCAGAGCCAACACAGATGCCTTGTTCATTGCAGAATAGGGGGAGCGGTAGGAGTGAGGGCTGGAGATGTGGCAGGATCTGGGAGAAAAAAATGCATTGGTGAATGCCAACGAGGTGTGGACAGATGTGATGCTGGAAAGGCCACCGGTAGCCTGTTCGTTGGAGGCCCTGCAAACCAGCTTAACCGCGGAGAATGGTGAGCATTGAAGGATGTGATAGTAGAGGACTGGTCAACGAGAACTGATTGGCGGTGAATTGAACTGGGTGCACAGAGTCAAGGTTGCAGTCGGTTGCTGTGGTCCAAAGAGAGTGGAATGCTAGCCCCAGCCAAGCAGAAATCAGTAACCAAGCAGAGATGACTGCGCATCAGAGCTGTGACAGGGAACTTTGTCAGCAGTAGATCTGGTGGTGTTCTGTCGACTGTGGGCTAGCTTCCTACAGGAGAGAATTGGCAGACTTGATTCACACGGAAGCATGAGCAGCAGAACCCATCCCTTTTGGTTGACCCTAATTCAGTATTTATATTTCAAAGTTGACCATTTTGCTGGAAAAAAAGATGTATACTATTCCCTCTGGCCCTATCCCATCAGTTCTTTCTATCTGGAAAACTCCGATCTTTCAAAACCCAATTTTGTCATCACCTTTTCCATGAAGCCCTTATTGACCACCCCAGATTCCCAAAGCCACTATTTTGTATGTTTGATGTCTGCACTTTGGACATGTTTCTGCAACCTCACCTAAGTGTAGTAATTGTTTAATGAGTCTCCTTGCTCTACTTGAAACCATCCCATGAGGGCATAGTCATTCATCTCAATATTCACAATTGAATAAATCCAAGGACAGTTTACTCTCATTTCCAAGGTTAATCTACTTGAGGAAGCAAACAAGCTGCTGACAGACTTGGCCAATCACCAGAGTCTTAAGCAGATAAAGTCTCAGGGACCCCAGGAGTGAGCTGACAGTGTCCAGAGGTCTTTGCCAGGTACCTACCTTTGACACTGTATTCTGTAGATGTCACAACACAAAGTCCACTCCTACCACTCCCCTTATTCTGCATTTAACAAGGCATCTGTGTTGGCTCTGATTAGAGATCTTTTACCCTGAGGAGTCAGGTGATGAAGGAAATGGAGTCCTTGTGTATGGCCTGAGCACGAGGGAGTGTTGGCCTCTCAGGCCAATCTGGCCCTCGTCCTCTGTCATCTGACACAACCAGCCAGCCAGCGTCGTTAGGGGAATCACTCCTGTCACTAGCTCAGGAACCAGTGGTGGCAGTGATGTTTCCAAGAGGAGCCATGCATAACTGCTTTGTCTGTATTTGCTGTGTTGTTCGTGTCACACACCTAGATGGAGCACCTCACCTGCCGCGCAGTCTCTACTCTGCGAAATTGGCTGGGAGCAAGAAGGCACAAGTGTCCTGTTGTCGGGGAGGAGAGGAGACAGAAGCACACATGTTCTCATTTAGGATCATTGTCATGAATACAAAGCTGCTCTTATGAGGAATCCAATCTGGTCTGTGAGGTCCTGGGGAGCTTCCTTGAGGAAGGGAAATACAAACTGTAATTGTGTGAATGAGTAAGATATAGCCACGAGAAGCAGGGAGCAGGGAGAGCCTGCCGTGTACAGTTGTATAAGTTGTACACTACACAGAGATGCCAGGCTGGGCAGATGAGTTGAGGCAGAAACCTGGCCTATCATCTCCATACCAAATTGTGCATTAGTAGACTGGCTCTGCAGGTAGAGGATGGACCCATTTCCCACTCCATCCACATAAGCAGACTGCTTTCTGGTTGGCACAAAGGCAGTCTATGGTTCACAGGGGTTCTGAAGGAGGAAGAATGTGTGAAGCTAAAACACCCTTGCAGTATGGCCGAGAGGTGATGTGAT
Source organism: Oryctolagus cuniculus (assembly GCF_051225735.1). Taxonomy (NCBI): domain Eukaryota; kingdom Metazoa; phylum Chordata; class Mammalia; order Lagomorpha; family Leporidae; genus Oryctolagus; species Oryctolagus cuniculus. The sequence goes on along the minus strand of NC_142872.1, from coordinate 164,257,819 downwards.
GAAGGATGCTACAGACAGTGGGGCTGAGCCTGGTGACCAAGGCGGGGAGGGATGTGAGTTGAGGCCATTCTAGGGAGCAGGAGCTGCCTCCTAGAGGACCCTGCAGACTCTTTGCCGGGGAAAAGGATGAGGGTTGCCTCCTGGGGTGACTGCGCTGGCCAGGCCTGATGTGGGTCTGAAGCACCCAGCGTGGCACCTGGCAGGGAGTGTGGGTTCTGAAAGCCAAGGCAGGTGTTGCAGTTACAGCCTAGTCTCCAGCAGCCACAGCTCCACACGACTTTGCTGATCCCTGAGTAGCATCTCCTGTGCGACCATTCTGGCGTGGTGATTTGTTATTTAGAGGGAAAGTCAACTGCTTGCTACAGGCAGGCGTGGGGGAAGGTGGAAAGAGGCTGCCTAAGAACACGCTGGTTCTTCCCCCAGAATAAGGGTGTTTGGGGTGAGTTAAGACTGACATTGGGTTTACTGTGGCTCCAACCTGCAACATGAGTGGGGCACCCAGCTGTTCTGAACATCCACGAGGGGCCAGAAAGGAATTGGGGAGGGATTTCCTAATATATTCACCAATGCAAATGTTGATTACCAAGTGGGAGAAAGAGGGTCCTTAGAGTAAAAAAAGGCCGTTAGTGTGGGAGTTGGTTCTGACTCTGTGATGATGTGATCTGTGTTTTGTGAATTTATGCATGAACATGAAACATTTCCCTATTAATGGACATGGAGACAAATCCTCTCAGCTGGTCTTGAGGATTAGCAAAGGCCTAATCCTACTTTGCCCAAAGTCTGGTTCTTTCTTTCCTCCCAGCTATGGTAGTGCTCTCCAGTGGGTGTCTCCCTGTCAAAGGAGAAGGTTCCTTCTATTTAATACAGTCTCAGGGGAAGGAAGGGACGCTGATATGGAAGTTAGGATTTTGCAATTCTAGAACTGAGCCCCTAGTGTCTTTGCTATGTGTTTGAAGCAAGGAAAACTGCCTGCAGGCGGGCAAACCAGGAACTCAGAACCTTGGGGTCTGGGTGGAAAGAGTGTGGAAGAGATGCTGGCGCTGTGGTGCAGTGGGTTAATGTCCTGGCCTGAAGTGCCAGCCTCCCATATGGGCACCTGTTCAAGACCTGGCTGCTCCACTTCCAGTCCATCTCTCTGCTATGGCCTGGGAAAGCAGTGGAAGATGGCCCAAGTCCTTAGGCCCCTTCACCTGCATGGGAGACCCGGAGGAAGCTCCTGGCTCCTGGCTTCAGATTGGTGCAGCTCCTCCTGTTGCGGCCAACTGGGAATGAACCAGTGGATGGAAGATCTCTCTCTCTCTCTCTGCCTCTTCTCTCTCTGTGTAACTCTTTCAAATAAATAAATAAATCTTAAAAAAAAAAAGAGTGTGGACGAGACAGATGAGATGGCCCACATTCTATTCCATCATCGGCACAGCTGAGGACTACTCCCAGACATGCTTGCAGTTAGGGTTGAGTGATGTGACTAAGTCTGGCCAATAAAACGAGGGCAGAAGTGACAGAACCCTCTTGCAGTCCTTACCCTTAGGACATCCTGCTTGATCCTCGGGCCGTGCCTCCCCTCGGATGGTGGCCTCAGAAGCCACATGTTTAAGGTGGCAGCAGCATAAGGCAAAAGAACTTGGACCTGTACATGCTGCTTGGTAGAGACCATGTAGGAGACTGCACCACTGTGTCGGTTTTGCAAATACAGAAAAAGCAAAATCATTTTAATATCTAAATAGCTGAAACTTAGGCGTTGTTTGTTATGACAGTTCATATTCATTAAAGTGCGAATTTGTATCTCCAGATGGGCTAGCTATAATAAATCTTTAAGATTCATTGCATTGACTTTCTCAGTCATGAATCTGGTGATGGGGAATTTGTTATCAGATGATACACACATGAGAATTTTGGTGTGCAGTGGCAGAGCATTTGGTAAAACCGTTTCCTCCAAGAACTTGAGAGGCAGACACAGGTCTGTTAAGCGATGGCTGCAGGCCAGGGTTCTCGGCTGCTGCACTATTATTTTTAGATTTATTTATTTATTTATTTGAAAGGCAGAATGCCTGTGTCCCTCTCTGTGTGCCAGAGAGAGAGAGAGAGAGAGAGAGAGAGAGAGAGAAGGATCTACCGTATTCTGGTTCACATCCCAAATGGCAACAAGAGCCAGAGCCAGGCTAGGCTGCAGCCAGGAGCCTGGAACTCTCAGTCCTGGTCTCCCACATGGATGGAGGGGGCCAAGTACTTGGGCCATCTTCTGCTGCCTTCCTAGTGCATTAACAGTAGGGTGAATTGGAAGTGAAACAGCCAGAACTGAAACCCATATTCCATTATGAGATGCCAGAGCTGCAGGCAATGGCTTAGCCCCCATGCCACAATGCTGGCTCCCACCTCAGCACTGTTGACACTGGGTGGAGGGTCTTCTGTCATGGGAGCTGTCCTGTGCATTGCAAGATGGTCCCACCATCCCTGGCCTCTACCCAGTAGCACCGATTATTCAGTTGTGACAAGTGAAAATGCCTCTAGACATTGACAAATGTCCTCTGGGGAGCAAACTCGCCTATGGTTGAAAACTTCTGCTTAGGGGAAGAGGCTGGAAAACAGAACATTAGCAGTGTGTATATGCTACCATAGCCATTTTTAGTGAGGCGTTCTAAGACACAGGTGAGCTCAGGGAAGGATTGCCTGTCTTTGAAGCAGCCATGAAAAGGAAAGAGGGAGTAGCACAGAGATTTGGGGGCTGGCAGATTTGGAAAGACCTATTTATTTAATTTTTAAAGATAATTTATTTGAAAAGCAGAGTTACACAAAGAGCAAAGGAGAGGCAGAGAGAGAGAGAGAGAGGCCTTCCATCCACTGGTTCACTTCCAATTGTCTGCAAAGGCCAGAGCTGCACCCATCCAAAGCCAGGACCCAGGAGCTTCTTCCAGGTCTCCCACGTGGGTGCGGGGGCCCAAGGACTTGGGCCATCTTCCACTGCTTTCCCAGGCCACAGCAGAGAGCTGGATAGGAAGTGGAGCAGCTGGGTCTCGATATGGGATGCCGGCACTGCAGGAGGCGGGTTTACCTGCTATGCCACAGCGCTGGCCCCGACCTATTTAGTTTAGAACACAAGCATTAAGATTACTTAAAAACAAAAACAAAAACAAAATAGACAAACAACAACAACAATCAATAACTCTGAGTGACAGAGCCCAGGAAAACTTTGCAGTTGAATAAAGAGACAGTGACTTGGTACAAAAGTTGATTGATGCCACAACCTCCCATCTGTTGATCCAGAAAGCTTCGGCTCAGCTGTGTTTAGTTTACATAGGAGAGAGCAGGAGGCAGAAAAGCAAAGAAACTTAACAGATTTAAGAACTTTGGATGTGTTCACTAAAGCATAGGAGAGGTCAGAGACAAATAAATTGACTCAGTTTCATAGATAATGAAATTTGCAAAGAAAGCACCACCTTGGACTACAACAAGGTTCGATTCTTCAGGAAGATGTCAACTCTTGGGCCTCCAGAGCTCCAGAAAGAGGTTTTCAAAAGTTCATGGAAAATGTGTAAATTGTAAATGCATGCATTTCAAAAACGTTTCCACCAAAATAGACTTATCTTTTAATTCCATTTCCTCAGACCTTTGAAAGTGCCCTTGTGTTTTCCTCAAAGGGATCTTGTCCCCACAACCCACATGAAAACAGCCCAAGAGGAATAAGAACAATAATGGAGGTGAACAGGCTTTGAGATGGTGCCCCTGAGTCCAGGGGCATGGGCCAAGCCGTTGCAAGCAGTGAGAGAATTTGTGTCTAACCCAGACACCTTTTCCAGAATGCAGGCAGACAGCCTTCTCTTTGTCTACACAGCGGGATGTCAGAGTCCCTGCAGACCTCTGCCTGCTGCTGTTTGTCTCCCGTTTCTCTCCATTCCCAGTGGGAGTGTTTTTGTAAGTCAGCCTCTCCTTTTCTACCACTGGGTGTTGTGCAGGGCCGTTCACTTACATCTTAATGTGCGAGGCTGTTGGATATGAAAGACACGCATCCAGATCAAATGGCAGCACCACCACCCATCACTCAAAACTCCCGTAGTTTGAAGGGGAGGCAGTGGCAGCGTGAGCTTAGGGTTGTTGCCCTCACAGGTGGGTGCTGTTGGTGTGGGGACCACAGTGCAGTGGGTGCTGCGTGATCAGAATGATGATGGTGGCAGAGGTTGGCTGCGTCCATTTCAGCTGACGTGCATGCTTGGAGACATTTCCAAGCCCTCTTTGCCTTAGTTTGAAGTTATGTGTCTGGGTTACAGTCAGTGGAATATATAACATACTATATGGTCCCCTCCAGGGCTTTCCAGCCCTTCCTGGGCTTGCTTGGGAGGGCGCATATTAAAGCTGACAACATCACAAGGCGGGAGGAGCCCAGGACCCCGAGGCCCTACTTTTGACAACACTGCCCATGAAAGCTGCCAGTCCACAGTGGCCTTTGCCGTGGTGACATCTCAGCTTTCCTAGCCTTGCATACCAAGCATTTGGGGCTGTTGGTTACTGTGGCAATGACGTAAGCTGACCGTACCTGTGGGTCACTGGAGAAAGGCACCCCAGATGACAAGAACATGTTTGTCAGAGGTTGGAAGTCTCATGTATGAAACCTGCTTGCAGTCTGTGGTATGGTTGTGGGATTTAAGATGTCTGGTGGAGTTTGGTGGAAGATGGCCCAGGTCATAGAAGGTCCAGACCCACTTGGAGACAATACAGAGAGCATCAAAGAGGAGGTCACAGCAGGGGCAGTGCAGGGAGGTGTGTGCAGTGGGGAGAACCACTACATCCCTTCCCCTAATCATGAAAGCACCCAGCAGGTGATCACATGGCTTTTTGGTGACAGTGTTGCCCATGCTTGCGTGTGTGGCGTGCGTGTGAGTGCTCAGATAGGTCGAAGGTCATTATGCTTGCAGGGGGGATAAAGCAGTCCCCGCAACAGCACCCTGACTTCCCAGGGGTCCTCAGTCTGAGACTGTAAGGGACCCAGCAGGAGGGGTAAAGTAGTCCCCGCAACAGCACCCTGACTTCCCAGGGGTCCTCAATCTGAGACTGTAAGCGACCCAGCAGGAGCAGATGCTGCTGTTGGGAACCTGAAGAGCAAAGCTGGGAGCCTCCGCCGCCAGGCAGGCAGCACCTGCCATGCTGACTGTCCTCTGCCCCCTCTGCCTTTTCCTGAGTCTCACACTGGCCTTTATGGCACCGCTTGAGATTACAAGGGAGAGAGAAATCTGGATGAGCTGGGGAAGCTGCCACACACCTCCAGAGGAGTCTGTTTCGCAGCTCAGCTGTGCAGCCAACCTTGCTAAAGGCAGGTCTAACCCCTGCCAATACACATCTGTTAAGCTTCACAGCCTCTCCGCTCTCGGCTGTTCTTTAACATGGACATAGACCTCATCAGAAGTCCAACAAATCTGCACTTCTTAGGAGCTCATTAACGTCAAAGAACCTTGGGTCCCAAGCCCCAGGCAGGGAGCACCCTTCCCCAGGGCTGTCCCTGCAGTTCTGGGTATTGCAGTAGGTACTGACTAGGAGTGCATGTCAGGGTCTCCCAGGGAGACTTTTTAAAAAATATTATGCATAGCTGAGCCCTTCCTCCAGAGATTTTCTGGAGCAAGTTTTCCACAGCAGTGCTTTTTAACCATCTCCAAATGATTCTGCTGCAAACCTCCAGTTGTGGGCTCCTGAATGTAAAAGGTATGGAAGTTGGAGTTGGATACACTTTAGTTCCAGTGTTGGGTCTGTCAATCTAGCCCTTGTTCTTGTTGGTTAACCTCTCTGAGATCATGTTCACATAAAGTGCGGGACACAGGGTCAGAGGTCAGAAACATCTGTGCTGTCCCCGTATAATGTGTGTCTGTCTGAGTATCCTGTTAGGGGTTGTTGATCGCAAGATTAAGGACTTAAAACAGAGGTATCTGGCAGTGGGAACTCTTTTTCAATGGGTATAAAATTTCAGTTATGCAAGATGCATAGGGTTTAGAAATCTGAAAGCATAGTACCTGTAGGTAATAACATTGCACCATGCATTGAAGCATTTGTCAGGAGTTCTGAACTTGTGTCAAGTATCTAGTCACACACACACACACACACACAATAGCAAACAGATAAACAAAAATAAAACACAACAAAGAGGCAAAAAGAAGCTCTAGGAGCTGATGGCTGTTACTCTCGCTTTGACTGGGGTCATGGTTTCAGAGCGTGCATATACTCCGTCTCACTATCATGAATTAAAAGTGTGGTTTTTGTATATAAATTAAACCCCAATAAAACTTGAAAAAAAATAAGTGTCCTTCTCATTAGATACCGGAAGTGGGAGCAATAATATCCTCATTATTTTAGAGAAGGAGCTGAGGAATTCTGGGTCCAAGCAGCTCCCAACAGGGTGCATCTTTGGGTGTCCATGCCAAGGTGCCCCTGTCAGTTACCTAGGCTATGCTTGTTTTCTCATTCACCCTGAATTTGATTTCCTCTCCCACTGCCAAATAGCTGTCTTTCTCCCTCTTTCTAGAGCAAATCCCGGAAGAAGAGAACTGACTTGGCTATGGCACAGATGAGCTTCTCTATTTGAACAGAGACTTTAGCAACAGTAGGGTCAAAGGTCACTGTGAAGTCGTGGGTTGAGTTTCGCATCTGCCATGGTCTAGTCTTAGAAAATGGGGCTGTGGCCGGCGCCGCGGCTCAATAGGCTAATCCTCCGCCTAGCGGCGCCGGCACATGGGGTTCTAGTCCCGGTCGGGGCGCCGGATTCTGTCCCGGTTGCCCCTCTTCCAGGCCAGCTCTCTGCTGTGGCCCGGGAAGACAGTGGAGGATGGCCCAAGTGCTTGGGCCCTGCACCCCATGGGAGACCAGAAGAAGCACCTGGCTCCTGGCTTTGGATCAGCGCGGTGTGCCGGCCGCAGCGCGCCAGCCGTGGCGGCCACTGGAGGGTGAACCAACGGCAAAAGGAAGACCTTTCTCTCTGTCTCTCTCTCTCACTATCCACTCTGCCTGTCAAAAAAAAAAAAAAAAAAAAAAAAAAAAAAAAAAAAAAAAAAAAAAAAGAAAATGGGGCTGTGTGGAAAAGAGCACACCTTCACTGCTGAAGACGGGGCCCTTCGTCCTAGAGCTTGCTCTGGAGTGAGGTGTGCCATGAGTTGCTGAAAAAAATCTCATCTTTTAAAAATATTTACTCATTTGTTTGAAAGGCAGAGTGACAGAGACTGAGAGGGGTAGAGAGAAAGAGAGGGAGAGAGAGACAGAAACATATCTGGTTTACTCATCAAAAGCATGCAGCAGCCAAGGCTGCACCAGACCAAGCCAGGAACCAGGAGCTCCATCCAGGTCTCCCATGTGGGTGGCATGGACCCAAGTACCTGGGCCATCATCTGTGCCCTCCCATGACGATTAGCAGGGAGCTGGATTGGAAGTAGAATAGCCAGAACTTCAGCGGACATCCTGATATGAGATGCTGGCATAGCAAGCAGAGGTTTAACTTGTGCCACAACACTAAACCCTGACAAAATTAAAAAAAAAAAATTCTTTCTTTCTGGCTTTTAGGAATGCCCGACTTAGAGTAGAGAAATCCATATTTAAATTGAACTCTGCTGCTACCTTTTGTCCTTGAGCATGTTGCCAGTGAACTTGTTGACGCCCAGTATCCTTGGTCAGCAAAATAAGAGTGGTACTTGTTCCTTTTCCCTTTAACACATTCCATAACGGTTGGCTTCCCCAGCATATTCACTGGGCTGGGGGAGCCTTCAGTGAAACTATAGTGAACAAGACAGAGGCTGTATTTAGGGGCAGGCCAGAGGAGCAGGGGAGTTTTTTGGAGAGAGGGGCTGTAGAGATTAAATAATTCTCACAGTAAAGTGTGTTCACTTGTTTTGAAGAACTCTGTGTTGAATGTTGATTTAATCCGGTTCTGTGCATTCAAAGCCGCAGCCTGGCACTGGCGTGGCCCTGGGGAGGACCTCTTGGTGGATGACATCATGGTGGGAGCACGGGTGAGAGCCAAGGTCGCAGCTTCACACAGGGAGCCAGAGAGTGATTCAGGGATCAGATGCATGTGTTCCCCAGGCATCATTTCTTCAGTTCTCCTCTCCAGGGATGTTCCCGTGAACTCCAGCCCCCCGGCCTATCTGGGCTGTACTGTGTCTTCTCCTATCACGATGTCTGAGCTCCGTATTCCTCTTTCAGGCCAGTGTATTAGAACAGTAGTGGGCTCACTTCGTTTTTATTCTGTGGAAGCTGACATCCAGCATCAGAAAACTATTGTGGCCGGCGGCACGGCTCAATAAACTAATCCTCCGCCTTGCGGCACCTAGCAGGTTCTAGTCCCGGTCGGGGCACCGGATTCTGTCCCAGTTGCCCCTCTTCCAGGCCAGCTCTCTGCTGTGGCCCCGGGAAGGCAGTGGAGGATGGCCCAAGTCCTTGGGCCCTGCACCCGCATGGGAGACCAGGAGAAGCACCTGGCTCCTGGCTTCGGATCAGCACAGTGTGCTGGCCGCAGCGGCCTTGGAGGGTGAACCAATGGAAAAGGAAGACCTTTCTCTCTGTCTCTCTCTCTCACTGTCCACTCTGCTGCCTGTCAAAAAAAAAAAAAAAGAAAGAAAGAAAGAGAAAAAAGGAAAGAAAAGAAAAAAGAAAAGAAAAAAGAAAAGAAAAAAGAAAAGAAAAAGAAAGAAAGCTATTGTGCTATTGTTTCATGTATTTTATCTGGATTTTAGTTTTTTCAGCGTGGGAGTAAGCCTGGCCTCCACTACTTCTTGTTGACTGAAGCCAGTGCCCCCCGAGTCCCCGTGTAGCGGAAGGTGTGAACAGTTACACGTAGGCAGTCATGCATCGGTGTTCTGTTTCCTGTGTCCTCGTCAATGACAAGCTGAAGTCTGATCTGGCAATTTGAACGGAGGGCTTGAAAATGAGTTTTCTTGGAAGTCCTTTGTGGGATACAGGTGATAAAATAGCTGTTTCCAGTGTCATCATCACTTGCTACCTAGTTACAGCGTGCTGTAGACACTTCTGAGTCTTTACAATTATTTTCCCATTTAATGACCGTGACGCTAGTAATGAGGCGGATTATTAACTGTCTCGCTTTGAGGATGAGGAAACCGAGGCACGGACATCTCCAGGGTCCAGCTGATCTCTTAGCAGCAGCCCAGCCTCTAACCCCAGCTCAGCCACTCTGCTGAGCACAGCAGGACGTCCCGGGTGCCCCGATGAGCGAGTGGCACTTCTCCTGCTGATTGGAGTGGCACTTGAATTGCACTTACCTAAGGCTCTGAAAGAAACCGCAAGTCTGCCCCAGATTGTAGGCTAGAAGAGTGATTCAGCCATGTGCCAGAGGGCTCCTGCTTGAGAGAATAGTGCCACCTTCAGGCAAGCCAAGTATATTGCAAATTCCATACCTGCCTTACTACCTGCAAAGTCCACATGGACTGTGGATTTGGACCACTTATGTTCTATTCTCAACTGTTTTTATGCATAAATGTGTGTGTGTGTGTGTGTGTGTGTGTGTGTGTGTGAGGGAGAGAGAGAGAGAGAGAGAGAGATTGATTGATTTTAGGTAAGTCATTTATGCTTTCTGTGCCTGAGTTAGACATTTGTAAAATAGATATAATATTAATACAAACAATCTGTAGGTTTGGGAGATGAGAAATAAATAGTTAATATGTGAAAACACACAAGAGAGCAATAAGCTTGATGTCATATATATATATATATATATATAAGCTGTTTTACATGAGTAGTTTTTATGAACTGCATGTCTATAGCTGTCTCTGTGTCCACCAGTGTCAGCTCCCAGAGGCAAGAATGGGGAAAACTTGCAGTCACCTAGGAGAGAACCTGGCTCTGCAAATGACAGCAGGCAGCAAAGGAGGGAGGCAAAGAGGACACATCGGCAGGTCTGGGTGAGGCGAGGATGGCCTTGGGTTCCGTCTTGACTGACTGGGTAATTGCATGGCCTTTCCTTTTATCTTACCCTGAGCTTCTTAATATCTACCTCCAGAATTTGCCAGATTTTATGGTCCTTAATGTAGGATTGCTGAGGGCCACTGCTATTACTAGCATACATACCCAGTGCATTTTTGTAAAGTGATTGGCAGCAGGAAGTCATGTCCCTGTGATGGAAGTGGCCAGGGGCAGGTTCCAGACATAACAATTCTGCAAATTACAGGAGAACTGGAAATAGTGATCCTTAACCCTGAATTTCAGCCTGTTTGCTCCATCCTCTTCCTTGTTTCTCTCTGTAATAGAAGCAGGGCCAAGGAAATGTTCCAAACCCCACACTTTCTATCTCCAGTGTTATGCATAATTGAATATATTTGATAGTTTCTATCATCTTGAAAAATCACTTCTCAAATATTGAAATAATAAAAGATCCATCTAGGAGCAGTGGTGTGATAGTGCCTCTGTTCCCATGGAAACCAAGTGTGAGCATCAGTGGCAGTCTTCAGTAGGATGCATGTGGGGTGTGTGGTAAGGAAGCACTTGGAGCTGGCATCGCCTGGAAGTGTGTTTGCCTTAGTTCAACTTACACTTGCTGTTGGGAATTTAGAAAGGCTTTTATTTTCCCTCCACTTCAATTTAACTTTCCTTTTAGAAAAGATTTATTTATTTGAAAAGCAGAGAGTTTCTTGAAGGGAAATTGTCAGTGCTAGGTAAGCAGCTTCTTGTGTTGCCTATCTGTACTATTCATGTTTGTGTATGTGCATATATGTGTATGTGTATATAAATGTAAGTGTATATGTGTGGATGCGTTTGTGCATGTGTGTATATGTCTATGTGTGAATATGCATTTGTGTACTTGTGTGTATATGTGTATGCATATATGTGTTTGTATGTATATATTTATATGTGTGTATGTGTTCGTATATATATGTGTGTTTATGTGCAGGTGGATATATATATCTGTGTGTGTATACATGTGTGTATACATACATGTGTATGTGTTCATGCATGTATTGTGTGTACTTATTTGTGTGTATATGTATAATGTGTGTATATGTATATGTGTGTGCCTATGTGTATGCATGTTTATGTGTTTGTGTATGTGTTTGTGTTTATGCATCTGTGCATGTATGTATGTGTGTGTGTATATGTGTATATAAGTGTGTACATGTGTATGCTTATACATGTGTTTGTGTATGTGTTGGGAGAGAACAGATAATGAAGAGTGTCCCCAGCCTATAAATTGAATGGCACGCCTTAGTAGGCAAGAAATCCATTTTCCAGGAAGAAGAAGGGAGAAGGGATACTTACTGAACAAGTGGAGTGTGCTGTCTGCGGTGTTGGGCTTTTGCACAACTGTTCTCTTCTGAGTTTTCTAACATCCCCTGCACATTTCTGCGTATGAGGCTTATTCTTCAGGGGACCAGGGTAGAGATATGAGAGGCCGTGCATTATTCTAATAGAAGCTATTTCAGTACAGATTCACCTCCCCAAGATATTCACAGAAAATGGAATTAAATGATATCTGTTTTCATGCAGAAAAAATATTTAAAGATTTTATTTATTTATTTGAGAGACAAAGTTAGAGGGAGAGGAAGAGAGAGACAGAGATCTTCCATCCACTGGTTCGCTCCCCAAATGGTTGCAACAACCAGAGCTGGGACGACCTGAAGCCAGGAGCCAGGAGCTTCTTTCAGGTCTCCCATGTGGGTGCAGGGGCCCAAGTGCTTGGGCCATCTTCTACTGCTTTCCTAGGCCCATTCAGAGATCTGAATTGAAAAAGGAGCAGCTGAGCCCTAAACCAGCACCCATGTAGGTTGCTGGCACTGCAGGTGGAGGCTTAACTACTATGCCACAGCACCGACCCCAATGCAGAAAATCTTTGAAATCTATATATATGAAGAGTTTTCAAGAAGCTCATGTAAAATGTGTATTGTGAAAATCTATTTATGAATTTCAAATTTTTACAGCAAAATAAAATCTCTGTTAAATTATAAACTTTTTGAAGTGCCAAGGTATAATTCTGAAGTCTTCTCTCTGTTTTGTATGTTGCCCTATGTTAATTTGTGTTCGTGAACAGAACATATTGCCATCTCCTGGTTTCTTAGGATTTTCCTCATGGTTAATGTATCCAGAGTGACTGAGATATGTAAATATTGCATACATTGAGGCTCTCATCTTCTGCTTTCCTTACTCTGTTTATCTTTTCCTGTTAGTTTTAGTAGCATGCAAATGGAAGCAATAGAAGTAGAATTATTGCTATTTTTACTCATGTGCACAATTAAGTTTAAGTTAACAACTGCATTTATATGTATTCAGATTTTATTTCTCCTCAAAGCCCAATTTCTCACAAATTTGGAAGTAATCTAAGTAACACTGTTTCTAAAAATACTAAATTTTCATCTATTAAAGTCTATTAGTTATATATAATAGAAGAGGGCCAGGGTAAATAGTTCCACTGTTTGGAAGAGAGAGGTAGTTTTTTATATATAGAAATTACTTAAATTTAAAAGCCTGCCTAAAGGAAGCCCTCAAGTTTCTTCTCTTTTCCCTGTGGCTGTTTTATGTCACATTCAACTTCTTCTCTTTTCCTATTTTATCTCCATCACTACACAAGTTCTGTGAAGAAAGAGGTCTTGTATTTCCTGAGCACAGACATATCCCCGGTGCCTCAGACATGGGAGAAAGTGCACGGAATACTGTCATAGAAAGGGACCCGTGACAGAGCGAATGAGTGACCTCAGGGGGAAGCCTAGAGGCACAAGTTATTTTTCCCACTTTACAGAGACCAGCATTGGAATTTCACGTCAGTTCTCCCAAGCCTTATGTTGTAAACTCTTTGAATCAGATCACTTTGTTGTCTAGGGATGACTGTCCAGCGCTCACCATGATGATTCCAGCCGCAGAGCACACTCTTCCTCTGAGTTTCCATTTATGTAATGTCCATACTTCACCTGGGTTGGTCCTGTTTGCCTGGAGCTTTATGGGGATGATAGGATGAGGATGAAGATCAACAATGACATGGATTTCCTCTTTCAACCCTGACAATGATGAGGTTACTCTCATTATCTTATCATCAGGAAACTGAGACAAGAGTTGTTTGCCTAAGGTCCTGTGTTTGCCTAAGGTCCAGCTGTGAGTCCTCATTCATATCTTAGCCACCCAAGGACGGGCTATAATATATTTGTGTGTGTGTGTAATTGTTGTTAAAACTTATTCTGAAAAGTTCTTATCCCCAAATTGATCAGATATGTCCTCCTTTATTTACCCACCTCTCCCTCAGATGGTAGGTCTTTTTTTAAAAAAATATTTATTTATTTATTTTTATTTGACAGGTAGAGTTATAGACGAGAGAGAGAGACAGAGAGAAAGGTCTTTCTTCTGTTGGTTCACTCCCCAAATGGCCGCTACAGCCAGCGCTATGCCCATCCGCAGCCAGGAGCCAGGTGCTTCTTCCTGGTCTCCCATGCAGGTGCAGGGGCCCAAGCACTTGGGCCATCCTCCAGTGCCCTCCCGGGCCACAGCAGAGAGCTGGACTGGAAGAGGAGCAACCGGGACTAGAACCCAGCACCCATAAGGGATGCCAGCACCGCAGGCAGAGGATTAACCAAGTGAGCCACGGTGCTGACCCCAGATTGATTTATTTATATATTTGAAAGGCGTGGGGTGGGGGAGACGTCTTCCATCCGATGGTTCATTCCCCAGATGGCTGCAACAGCCAGAGCTGAGCTGATCCGAAGCCAAGAGCCAGGGGATTCTTCTGGGTCTCCCACATGGGTCTTGGACCATCTTCCACTGCCTTCCCAGGCCATGGCAGAGAGCTGGATCAGAAGTGGAGCAGCTGGGACTCTAATTGGCACCCATATGGGATGCCAGCACTGCAGGCGGCAGCTTTACCCGCTGCGCCACAGCACCAGGTCCCAGAAGGTAGATCTTGTTGTAGTGACTTCTTAGAAGTTTTTCTTGTAATCATTTAGAATTTATTTCACAAGCAGCAGCTCACTGTCCCCAGACCTCCTCTTCCTGGAGTGGACATGACATCCTCTTGGAACCGCATCTTCAGATTGTTCCAGATGCGGCCATCTGCAGGCATAGGAGAGTGCTGGCTGTGCCATCCCCTTTTATTACAGTCTTCCTAGTCTCTAGTATTGGAGACGAGTCTCACTCCTCACTTTCTTTGTCCATTCCATCTGCCCCCTCATCAGCTCCCTTCTCAGAGTAGCAGAGACTCCACACTCATCTCACTTTCTTTCCCAAGAGCACTTTCAAGGGAATGGGTGATTATTCATGGCTACCAGGATGTCTGCAGGGGTCCTCATGGGCCGAGCTGACCTTCGGTCCATGCATCTTGAACAATCTGAGCTGCTCCCGCATGGGGAATAGGTAGGGGCATTGAAGAGCGCATGCGGACGTCTCAACGTACCTTCATCACACTTTGTGAGGATCATCCGGATGCATCGAGTAATGGCAGCATGATTTGGGGTCTCCTGTGTTCCCTGGGTCCCAGAGCACTTTCCTAATCTTGTTTCATTTAATATTCATAACAGCAACCCTGCGATCCATTTCACAGAATGGGAGCCTGCAGTCCAAAGAGTTGGAAGTGACTTGCTTGGGACTATCCATCTGGTGAAAGTCAGATGTGATATTAAACCTCAATTCTAGGGCTCTGTTTGCTGCCTAACCGTTGTCTCCAGGGAACATGGCAGTAAACTCATGGAAATAGAAGGAGTGTGGTCCCCTACCTTCGTAGACGATTCTATGCTTTAAATTAATGAGTAATGCTCATATTAACTCACATATTGTATTGAGTCCTTCCTGTTTTTGACTCTTGCATTAAGCCTATACACATTTCCTGATTTACTTCTCAGTACCACCATAGAGGGAGCTATTAGGATGTACTTCATTTGATAAATAATGAGACATAAGATAAAATAGACTGTGACCAATGGTACTGGAATTTAAGGCCTGGCAGTGAGAGATTTCATCTTAACCATCACATCTATTCAGATGGGCTTGTCTTGGCACCTAAAACTTACTCTATGTTGTTTGTTGAAATGAGTCACGAGGAACCTTAGAGTCATTCTGAGCCCCATCTTCCTTCTCACACCCACATTGGTTATTGATCCCTACTGACTGCAGCATATTTGTTTTAGAATCAGAACGGAAGGAGGACGGAGGGTGGGAAGTAACACCATACTCCTAAATCTGTATACATGAAATACATGCAATTTTCCCCCCTTATAAATAAAAAATGAAAAAAACACAAAAAGACTTATAATAATTTTAAGATTCAGATTTATTTATTTGAAAGACTGAGTGACAGAAAGGGAGACATACATACATGCACACATAGTGACAAGGAGAGAAAGACAAAGAAAGAGAAAGAGAGAGAAAGAGAAGGAAAAATAATAAAAAGGAAAGATTGATCTTCCATCTGCTGGTTCTCTCCTTAAATACCCACAGTTGCCAAAGCTGGGCCAGGCAGGAAAGAAGAGCCAAAGATTCCATCTGCATCTCCCATCTTGGTGGCAAGGACCCAAATACTTGGGCCATCTTCTACTATGCAGGGAGCCAGATTGTAGGTGGAGGAGCTGAGACTTGAACCAGTGCCTTGATGTGAGATGTAAGCATCCCAAGCTGAGGCTTAACCTCCTGCACCATGAAGCCTGGCCATGAGTGTCCTTGTTTTTATGCCTTGCTGCTTCCCTCTCCTGTTCCCCGAGATCATGCCCTAGTGGCTTATGGGCATGGCATCCTCCTCCCTCTGCCCCAGGCTGGAGGTGATGGCTGTTAGACTGTCAGGACAACCAAGAGAGGCCTTATGCATGTAAGTCTAAACCCTCTTCAACCTTGTCCCCTTAGATACTTTCCCCTAGAATTATGTCAATTTTATTTTCCATGTTTGCATGATTTTTCTTTACCTCCACTTACATACTTGTAATTTTTTTCTCCTTTTTATAACTATTTCTACTAAACATTAAAGTCATTTTGTACATGACATTTTTCTTGCCTGGCCTCAGAATGATAGAGAGGTCCATCTTTGCACTGTGGTTTAAGTCTTGTATAAATTCATCATAGCACTTCCCAAACTGTACTGAAATCCTTCATCTGCTGTCTCACACTGGGCTACCGAAGTCATGAATGTAGAAATCACACACCGAGGATTCTGTAACTTCCGTCCCAGCACTTGGCTCAGGGCCGCACCCAGAAACAATGCCCACTAAGTCATTCTTGAATAAATGCCCGCGTGGCCAGACCAAGCATGCTGTGTGTACATTCTACTTAATTCTGCAATATGGCTATTCTTTAAAGACATGTCTCTCTCTCTGGTGAAAACGTATTGATCAAAGCTTTTGAATGCTCATCTACCAGGCTCTCTGTTAAACGGGGAGGGAGGGTTCCAAGAGTCCTCCTGTGAATTGGATTTGGTAAGGTGAGGCACGCGCTGCAGCTTCTGTCAGGTGGGGATGGGGCACTGGTTCAGAGACAGACTGGGCTGGTTTGGGTCAGCTATGGTCTCAGAAGAAACCGCAGAGAGGAGGAGCAGGCGGTGGTCCCGGGATGGGAAGTCCTCTGTGACAGCCTCCAGAAGCCAAGGCAGAGCCCACATGAAAAGTTGCTTAGTGGCGGGTTGAGAACAGGCCACCAACCGCAGACCTCCAGGGTTGTGGAGGAGCTCCCAGACACGCGTGCCTCCTTTCTGCTGTGTGCCTGACACTGTCCTATAGGTCCAGCCTGCTGGGGCTGGTTGCTTCCTCTCTGTTTCCAAGTTCGTCATCCAGTGCATGCCGGTTTATTTTCACCTCTTGCACCCTCCTCTCTCTGAAGTCCACAGATAGCAATTGGCAAGGGAAATAGACTCCCAACTCTTTGGATCCTTAACAAGCTGAAATCCTATCCCCAAAAGATGTTTCTCTCAGATCAGAAAGCCAAGCCGTAAGGCATCAAAGGCATCAAGAAAAACAAAGAGAAATTACATCAAATTGAAAACAACTCGAAGAGCCTCAGGATCCTCTTCCATTCCTCCATCTGCCTGTCTCCTGTCACTCCTAAGTGTGACCTAATTATGAGAGGAACCAAGACACACACTATTAACACTATAATGTGTTAATAAAAATAATAGTTATCATGATGAGATGATGATTTAAGTCACATGGCTCTTGTTTACAGAGCAACCATCTGGTCCACATCATAGCAAGCCTTGTATTTGTTAAATAGTTTAATCTTGCTAAGAGTCGTATAAAATGGGTAGGGTCTCATTCTGTAGCTGTCTCTCATAAATTCAACGTTTTCACATGAGGAGCAGAGCTCTGAGAATGCACGTCTCTTGTCTATGACCTCAGAGATTATCATTTGCAAAGCCTGTGTTTGAATCAGTGTTGACCCTGAGAGTGCTCATGCCACTCAATGTAATGTCTCGCTTTTTTTAAAATCACATGTAAAAACTGGTAATTTTGGGGGTGATTTTTTTTCATTTTACTTTAATTTTAATTAGTTTTTAACAGTTCAATATGATTTATAGATACAAGTCTAAGAACTTAATATAGTCCTTTTCTCCCTCCCCTCCTCCCTCCTTCCTTCTTTTTTATTTTTTGAGAAAACATTTTAGATTTACATTACAGTGATAACTCATAATTTTTAAGAAACATACATATCTGGCTGAATTAGAGAATACTTTTTCCTTAAGTAAGAACCTTCTTCAAGCCAATCCACAAAAATAAAGACATTCCTCAGAAAGGTGTTTACAGTTTTATGATGATCTGACAACAAAATTGCTTGTTCAGTTTGAGTTGTGTAATGTTCTCAATTAGGTTAAATATTAAGAATCCAATTTGCCAACTGCTAACAAAATTGCTGAATGTTACACACAGTTTGGGGAATTGATTTTAATGAAGAACAAATGGAAATAAAACACTAGAAAATTAAAGTGCCAAAGCTATAAATGTTTTAATAGGTTCAGCATTTCCAAATATGCATTAAGAATTTTCTGTACTGGGATGATGTAATGACTTGGTTCACCGTGATTCAGAAATCTCCTGTCTCCACAGTCCAGTTGTGAAAATGACCTCTGCATATAATTTGAGGTCTAGACGGATGGCCTGTGCATATCATCTGAGGATCCAGTCTACAATGCTGAAAATCAAAATAGAGGGCTAACTGTGTTTGCAAGCCTGCAGGGGTGTGGGGCTCTGGTGCCCCACTTCCTCTTCCTTGCCTCATGTCTTCCATTTAGGGGAAGGCTCAGCATTTGTGTAGTGTCACTGGCCAGCCTCGCTCTACAGCTGGGTCCCCTGAATGGTCTCTTCTCCAGTCTTTAGAACTCTGCCTGTCTCTACTTTCTCTGTCTCTGCGCCTGCAAACTGAATTGCAGGCTCTTCTTCTGCATCTCACTCTGCAGATCCCTATCCATTGTAGGATTCCCATCTTTTGCCAAACTTTTTCCAAGCACCTTGCTGACATGATCTGTCCTAATTGATCTGCACCACATTATTCATAGGCAATTGCTATTATTATTACTATCACTGCAATTTTGTAGTGGGGGAATAAATGATTTCAGATAAACTGTATTTACAGTCATGGCCATATGCCCTGTAGAAGGTGCCCACTGTAATCAACAGACTAGTAGTAAATAATAAGCACTCGATGAATTCAGACCACTATTAACAAGTAGCCAAATGCTCAGTTTCAATGAAGAGATGTTGCAATGCAGTATAAATTATATTGCTTCAATGGTTGTATGTTTAACAGCTGAATCTTAAACTCTATGCAAATGAAAGCAGCATGACTATCAACATGATCCAAATTTTACTTAAGATTTATTCAGATTATGTTTGATCTATTTAAACAGTTTCTATAGGAAAATCTTGAATTATAATCCTGGGAAATCTACTACTCTCTGAACCAATAAAATGAATCTAATAATCATATATAATTTTGGTTCTCATACTTGCTATAATTATTTGAGCCTGTTTTCTATAGAACTAAACACCACAGTATGACAAAGCCTATGAACTGTTTTCCCATGTCTACAAACATGCTAGCTTGTTTTCTCTGGGAGTCAACACAGAGTCTGCATTGTCACTAATCATCTGCTATAGTGAGACAGGCACTGGTGGTGGCTAGGAATGTGGGCTCTCGGATAAGATACACCTCATTCAAGCAGCCCTGAGACCCCATACTGATTGTTTAATTCTGAGATAGCTCACCCCTGCTCCCTCACCCGACACCTGGATATAACTCTGGGTGCTCAAATAAGGAATGCATGAGGATCCACGTGGGTGTTTGTGTTTAGAGTCAGAACATTAGATATGTGTTCACTGCTGGTCTACTGTGGCCCTCTCTCCAGGTTTCCTACAGAATGAACCAAATGTGCAAAGCCCATCAAGAGTACCATGGGTAGAGACCAAGACCAGATCCACGCAAGAGACCACAGAACTCAGAATTAGAGGATAATTAAAGCTGCTGACTCTATGCCCACCTCAATGTCAGTTGAATGGCTTAATACTTGTTATAATTAAAAACACGGTAGTGTACAATACTGAGTCTTTAAGACACCACAGTGAACCTCTGTAACTTTCAGCCTAGAAACAGATCCCGTGATCACTGGGACTGAACACTAGCTTATTCTGCAGTTACGCTGGAGTTTCTGAGCTTGAAATTGGCCTCTTGGGGATTGGAGTGATAATTGCTTGACCCCTCACACACTGCCTAAATAATCCTGTTTATCTGATGGCCTTTCCTCTTCCTCCTGCTGTTTCCATTATCCCCGCTCTCACTGCCTTGCCCTTGGTTGAGGGATTTTGTGTCTGGAGAATTTAGAAAAGAACCATATGAGGGGCCAGCGCCGCGGCTCACTAGGTTAATCCTCCACCTTGCAGCGCCGGCACACCGGGTTCTAGTCCCGGTCGGGGCGCTGGATTCTGTCCCGGTTGCCCCTCTTCCAGGCCAGCTCTCTGCTGTGGCCCGGGAGTGCAGTGGAGGATGGCCCAAGTGCTTGGGCCCTGCACCCCATGGGAGACCAGGAGAAGCACCTGGCTCCTGGCTTCGGATCAGCGCGGTGCGCTGGCCGCGGCGGCCATTGGAGGGTGAACCAACGGCAAAAGGAAGACCTTTCTCTCTGTCTCTCTCTCTCACTGTCCACTCTGCCTGTCAAAAAAAAAAAAAAAAAAAGAACCATATGAGATGAAAAGCTTGGCTTTTGAGCCCGGCTGAGCTGTTTGGGAATTCTGGACTTGGACTTGTCTCTTCGTAATTGTGGGACTGGGGCTTCACTTCACCTCCCTGGGCCCATTCCATGCTTGTGAATTTGTGTCACATGTTCAGCTATCCTAAGGGTTTCAGTGACCAGCAGCCATGATCAATGAGAACCCAGAGTGGCAGAGAAGCGCTTGGGTATAGGCCACCTGCCCCATGCCACCTCTCCTGGGGAGGCTCATGCCGTGGGTGAGGAGTCTGGTTTGTGACCTGCCTGGCTGTGTCCCCTGCCTCCCTCTCCTGCGTTCGTTTACCCTAGAAGCACAGCGCATGTTCCTTTTGCTCTTTCGTGGTTCCTGCACTTCCCTGTTTATTTACCTACCTGACCCCTCAGGATTCACCTGCATCAGGCAGCCTTCTTATCTACACGCCTGCTTACAAGAGATGGTGCCCCGTAACACAGCCACAGCACCCTAAGATTGCTCTAGAATGACACGCTGCTGCCCTGCAATTCTGAGCCTATGCCCCTGGTTTTCACAGACTTGAGGATATCCCCCTCTAGATGGGGACATTTAACTTGAGGAACTCAAGTACTCAGCACAGTGCAGGCAGACAGGAACCACAAAATCAAGAGCAGTTAGGGTCATGATGATGAATGGAATTGAACGAACCCACTTACTTGCTGAATGATATAAAGAAACACAATTACAAGTCTTCTAACATGAAAACACAGTTCTCTGAAGTAAAAGAGATTAATAGCAACAATTCATGTATTTATGCAAAGTGCACCATGAGGATTAACTTGTAAGATGGTTATGGATGACTCATAGTCAATGTATAACCCTATCTATGTACTAATGAGTTTTTACTTTTAATTTTTAGAAATTTATTTATTTGAGAGACAGAGAGATATCTATCATCTGCTGGTCCACTCCCCAAATACCTGCAATGGCTGGGATTGGGCCAGGCCTGAGCCAGGAGCCAGACCCTCCATTCAGGACTCCCATCCGTGGCAAGAACCCAGCTACTTGAGCCACCCCCTGCTGCCTCCCAGGCTCCGCATAACAGGAAGCTGGAAGCAGGAGTGGGAGCCAGGGATTGCACACAAGGATTATGATACAGAATGTAGGTGTCTTAGCCAGCATCTTCACCACTAGACCAAAGACCCGCCCCTAGTCATTGTTTTTTTAAAGTTATGAATAGGTCAGAGTCTGTTAGTGATGTAAGATTGGCCAACTTGGCTGAAGAAAGTCTCATCACTGAAGTCCGTCAGTGGGAGGACCCACATGGAAACCACGGCCATCACAGGTGTGATAAGACTGACCACTTGCCTGCTTTTTGTGCTTCATGGACGTCCATTCCCCTCCAGTTGTCCTCTTGCCATCTGAGAGCTCTGAAGCCCTGTCCAGGTGCCTCTCCCAGCTGAGTCACCAAGCCTGAACTTGACCCCAGATTTCTCCTCTGATTCCAAGTCTGCTAATACTTTTTATGGAACCCCATTGCTTTGCTCTACAAAGTGTGAGATAAAAGAAAAAACACTGGCAGTGGTTTTGAAATAAACTGCATCAAAAACATCTTAAAATTTGCCATTGAAAGCAGGCTTATAAACACATAGGAAAGAATACAGTAGTTAAGAATGAGAAATGAGAACAAACACAGGGAGGATTATCGAGATCTTATTTCCAGCTATGCAATTTGTACCTTTCTCTGGACCACAGTAGAATAGCTGGGCCCTCAAGGAGCATTGGTTTAATCCAGTGATTTTCAAATGATTTTTTTAAGCCAAGGAGTTCTTTTTCAAACAAATTCCTAGGCAGACTCCAGTTTATAAAACTGCTGTGAACAGAAAAGCTCTGTTGAAGTGAGAACCCCACTCACCCTTCCCGTTCTTGTGTCCTATGACACCCCCATGAGTTTTCAAAACGCTGATTGAAGGACACTGATCCACGCCCGCCCTTTACCCACTGCTGAGGCTCCGGACTGCTCCACTCCTGGATGTGCGGACAGAGGCTGACGATTAAACTGCCTGGATCATTTCCAGGAGGAAGTGCAGCAAAAAAAAGGCTGAAAGTGTGTGGCTTTCAGCACCAGCTCGTGTTTGAATTCTTGATCTGCCACTTGTTTGCCATGCAGCCTGCAAGCAAATCATTTACTGCTCTGAGCTTCAGTTTTCCAAATTGAATCAGGTTCATTTCATCAGGGCACTGTCGCCATGATAATTAAATGACTAATACGTGTTCAGTGCTGAAACAATGCCTGGCATTAAGTAGGATCAGATAATAAAAGATTGCAGCTTATTAATCTGTTTATGATGATGTTTATGATTTTCTTATTGGTAAAAAAAATGAACTAATAACATAAAACTCACTGCATCATCCAGAGGAGACACTCGAGACTAAAAATAGTACCAGGCACTCAGTACACCCAGTGAACAGTAGCTACTATTAATAGCATTCTAGATCTTGTGGTCTGATATAGCTTACATTTCTTTTTCAAATAAACATCAAAAATATTAAAAACCACTTCCATGCATGCATTCTCCTACCATTGTAATATACACAAGAAAGCATTGAAATGGCTTGACAAAATATATAATTCCAGGGCCAGCATCATGTGCAGTGTGTTAAGCTGCTTCTTGTGTTGTCAGTAGTCCATATCACAGCATCAGTTCGAATCCTGGCTGCTCTGCTTTCTATCCCGCTCCCTGCTGATCTGCCTAGCAAAGCAGCACGAGGTGTCCCAAGTACTTGGGGCTCTGCCACCCATGTGGAAAACCAGAATGGAATTTCTGACTCCTGGCTATAGCCTGACCCAGGCGCAGCCATTAGGACTATTTGGGGAGTAAGCCAGTTGGTGGAAGATCCACCCTCCCCATGTTGCTCTGCCTTTCAAATAAATAAATAAATAAACAAACCTTTATGGGTGTGTTTGGATGATTTTGGAAAGATTTAGATGGTCACCATATACCAAGGACAACTCAGATTGTATTAATGCTCCCTCTGAAGAATAAACAAGTAGAATTACATAGAACATAAATATCTATGACATGAATATTGTGATAGGATGTCCTACTCCAAATCCTCGAATTGTGTGAAAGTCCCACAGTCCTAAAGTAGGGGGAGGTGAGGAGGTGTTGGGCCTTAAAGCCAGGCCTGTGTTCATCAAGTCTGTATCGTCACAGAGGTCACTCCGATGTGTTCACCTGTACTTCCATCCTCTTTGAACTCTGCTATGCCAGCTGTTTCAGGTCCAGAAACAGGTAACACACCACTTCCACCCTGAGGGTGTTCCAGGAGTGTTGGAGGGAGAGGCAGATAGGGAAATACCTGGTCTAATGATGTGTTTACAAGAGGTCACAGAGGAGGAGTGGTGCAGAAGCTCAGGGAGGAGATGGCGTTTGACCTGAGTCTTGCTGGTGGTAGAGGTTAGTTCAGAAAGGCTGGGAGAGGTCATTTCAGGTAGAGAGGGGTCAGGGCTCAAGAGGAGAATTCAACAAAGGCTTTAGAGGGAAGCGAAGGCAGCAGGTGAATCTGGAAATGGTGGCAGAGCTTAAGATGCAAATGCCTTGTAGCGATGTAGACCATATAAACCAACCTGCACAGGCGGTACCGCAGATGGAAGGCAGGGCAAAGACAAGGAGACTTGTTAGAAGGCTGTTTTTAATAATCCAAGTAAGCAGTGTAGATGACTCCAAGTAGGGCAGAGAGAAGAGAATTGTGGAGGTTGCAACCCTAAGAAGCTAAAACTCATTCTTGAGGAGATTTGGAGGCCAGGAGAGCTCCCTTCCTTTCTTGGACATTGGGCAAAGCTGGGTCCCTTCATGGAGCCCAGAGAGAAGAGAAGGATCTAGGGAGGGGAATGGTACAAGGCTCCAGTTAAAACGCTTTGTGACTTGAGGCAGGATGTCCAGCCACAAGTTTGGGAAATAGATCTAGGCAGGGTTTATACTTAGAGATGTGGATTTGACTGGCATTTATATAAAGGCAAGAGTTGACGATAAGCTTAGCTATGTCTGATTTCTGTATTCTCTGTTGGGTAATAAATGAAGGAAGAAGTGAAACTTCTTAACTAGCACCTGCAAGTTCTTTAGTGCTGGTAGACACCAGGCATTCTCCTGAGCACTTTTGCTTGGCTGTTATCCCTCCTTTCCATGTCGGGAAGCTGGTGCTTCTTATACGAAGGGAACTCTGTACCCTGTCAGTGCAGGCCGGCCTGTGTGCAGGCTAATTTGACTGCAGAGCTCCCGACAGACTTGAACGACATCACAATTTATTTTTTGGGTTCTAAGTGGATCACTATTAATTCTTCAGTCTCACAATCTATAGACATCCATCAATGTGTCCTAAGTAAGCAAAAGTTCTTTTTAGGGTGCACTGCCCATATGCCTGAGCCTTGTATAAGTCAGTGTAAGACCAGGTATTTCCCTATCTGCCTCTCCCTCCAACACTCCTGGAACACCCTCAGGGTGGAAGTGGTGTGTTACCTGTTTCTGGACCTGAAACAGCTGGCATAGCAGAGTTCAAGGAGGATGGAAGTACAGGTGAACACATCGGAGTGACCTCTGTGACGATACAGACTTGATGAACACAGGCCTGCCTTTAAGGCCCAACGCCTCCTCACCTCCCCCTACTTTAGGACTGTGGGACTTTCACACAAGCTCATTGAATCCATAACAGCAACCCTATGATGCCCATCACGACTATCCCTTCTTTATAGATGCTGTACCTGCTTGCAGGAGAGGAAGAGCCTGTCTGAAATGTCATTGGGAATAGATGACAAAGCAAGAACTCAGACTTGAGTTTCAAGCTCAAAATGAAGACAAGTTGTTCTATAGCCAGGCTCCAGACACTGTAGTGCACTCCCTTTCAATGATTCAAATATCTTCCCACTTACACAGGACTTAATCCAGTCACAGAAATTGAGAGACACCTGTCTTTTTTTGTGCACCTGCTGTGGGCTGGGCTCTGGCCTGGAGCCCTCCATATGTAAGTTCAGGTACAGCCTAGTGGTCTGCCTGCCCTACTTGATTCCTGTTTCATTATTAAAGGGCTGCGGAAGTGTCTTGCTCTGTGCTGGGGAGATGGTGGTGGGCTCTTCAGTTCCGTCCATCAGTTCTGGTGGAGATGCGTGGGCTTTCTCACTGCGACATGGAGTTTCTCACATTCAGAGGTGTTCTGTTGAATAATGTATGCAGAAGAGGGGCTGTGTCTTGGTTCATTTTGTTTAGAATAATCGCTAGCCACGCGTGTATTTTTCAGGGTTTCTCTTTGTGTTAGGGTTTTGTCTTCTTATCTCAATAATCTTATTGGATTAGTCCTATGAAGATTCTGCAAAATTTCCTTTATATTTTTCCTGAAAACTTCATTTGATGTTGGGAGTCTTACAAATAACTGACATCATAGATTCCTTACTTTCTTGAGTAGTTCCTGAAGAAGAAATGGAGTTGGGAGCAGGTAGCAGGACCAGGAAACAGGATTCTGGGGGCCGCTTGCAGTGAACCCACCATGCCCTTGTACTTTCTGGATTTTATGCCTTTGTTAGTTGCCCCTTTCTGCAGTCATTCCTGCTTAGTCACAGCTGATAGAGACGCTGCAAGACTTAAATTAATGCCTCTGCCAAAGTAAGCGGTCCTTTGTCGAGCATCTGTTGCCTGCCAGACGTGGATTTCAGGGGCACGTGTGCAATGCAGAGGAGGGCTGCCTCGGTTTCGTGCCAGAATTGTGGGAACCATCTCTGCTGCTGGCTTGCAGAGTGGCCCTGAACAAGTCACTCAGTTCTCTGAGTCACATTCTGTGGTCTGTGGAATGGAACGGGAGTTTAGTCAGATCTGAAAGAACTCTAAGACATATAGACTGATAAGAATAAGGAACAGAGAAATGCTCAGTGAATTCAGGACATACACACATGTGATAAGTGCACATACACACAGACACACATGCATAAGGAAATATACTAAAAATTCTTCAAGAAATTATTGGACTCTGGAGAATAGGGTGATTTGTACTTCCTCTGGTGATAATCGAGAATTTTTCCTTTTTACTGCATTTATATGCTGTTTTGAAAAGCGGCATTAGAGGAGCTGCCCTTTATGGCTCTTTCTGAAGATGGAGTGAGGTCAAGAGTAGTAGGACCGTCCAGATGCTTCACCAGCAGTGGTCCCTTCTCTCTCCATGCACCTGGGGCGTCTGGCATGCACCCTGCTGTGCGTAAGCTCTGTCGCCATTGCACAGCTGAATTGGCTTCTCTGAATTTGCCCTCACTGTAACAGGAAATATAAGAAATTGGAATAGATACATTACGCTGAATGCTGGGTAAATACAGAAGTTCTGGTTGGCTGAGTTTTCTGGTTATGAAACAGGTAAGTCTTCTGGCTCCAAACGGCTGAATGTCTTTCTTACGTCCACATCAGAAGGAGCTGACATTCTGTGCTTCAGGCGAGGGTGAGAGCCTCGGGAGTGGATGTTGCTGCAGAGGGTCTCTCCGAGGCCTCAGGCATGCTGCTCAGACCCCACCTTGTGCCATCCACTCCTTCCTCACACTGCCGAGATGGTGGGGGCCAACAGTAACTCATATCCAGGTCTGGATATTGTCCAGTCTAGCGCCTCTCACCCAAGGGCAATGCAGGGGTACAAGACCTGGCCCTTGCCCTGAGGTCAGGCATCTCTGCAGGCCCTACACACCTACAGCATGGACAAAGCCTCCCATTGAGACCCCATGCTATTGCCCCTGAGAGCATCACCAGTAACCTTAGAATCCCTTTCCTAGAGAATTAACCTAAGACAGTCTCAGATCTGGGAGACAGCACACCTCAGGTTTCCATCCAGGTTTCCTTCTGTGTGGCACCTTGAATTAGACTGGGTGTAGTTACTCCCATCACTGCCTGTGTGCACACACCATCGGGAGCACAGCTGAAGTTCAGATGGGTGTTGACCACCATCAGACCTTTGCTGTCTCCACTGGCTGAATTCAACCCTTTTAGATGGCAGCAAGGAGAAAGGAGACGAAGTGAGGAGGGGGCTGCCCCAGATTCCAGCACACCCACCAATGCACAAAATCACAGTCCTTGCCTGGGTTCTTCCAGCAGGACAGGCAAGGCAGCATGGGAGCATGAGGGCCACTGCTTCCTCCCATCATGGCTGTGTGGGCAGCATCTGGACCTGCAGGCCCTGACTTCACTGAGGCGTCCAGCACACTGGATCCTCCTGCTCTCAGAGCAAATTCTTCCTGGAATTCGTCCCAGGATGCCCTTCTCCACTCAGTAAGGAACTCTGGAGTTTCTGTTCCTTCCTTTTCATCCAGGCCCAGTCTTTGTTGGCCGGATCAGTTGGTAATTCCAGCAGTTCAAAGCACTTCCATCTACAGACAAAGCAATGTGCAGCATGCGCCCACACTGCAAGCTCACATCCAGAGCCTTTGATTTAACTTCACGATTTCTTCTGATTTTACGACATATTTCCTTCTTTTCGGCAGTGCCTACCCCTCAATCGCAGGCTCCAAGGACCTCTCTAGGGTCCTTATCTCCTTATGAAAAGATACCCAGCTCTGTCCATCTTGAGGGCCTCCTCTTATTGTGCAGCCTGGACTGGTGGGGGAGGCCTCTCAGTTGTCACAAACCTGGGAGGTCAACACCACCATCATCTTCATTCTCCTCATTGTCGTTTATTATCATTATTGCTGGGTGGTTTTTTTTTTTTTTTTTTGAGATTTAAAAGCCAGATTTATTAGAGTCAAAGACCTCCAGCCAGAGCAGCATGGAGGGGGATTCCAAGGGAGGCAAAACCCCAGAGTAGCCAGTAGTAGTGTTTTTTTTTTTTTTTTTTTTTTTGACAGGCAGAGTTAGTGAGAGAGGGAGACAGAGAGAAAGGTCTTCCTTCTGTTGGTTCACCCCCCCAATGGCTGCTATTGCTGGCGTGCTACACCGAGCCAAAGCCAGGAGCCAGGTGCTTCCTCCTGGTCTCCCATGCAGGTGCAGGGCCCAAGCACTTGGGCCATCCTCCATTGCACTCCCGGCCACAGCAGAGAGCTGGACCGGAAGAGGGGCAACCGAGACAGAACCGGTGCCCCAACTGGGACTAGAACCTGGGGTGCCAGCGCCACAGGCAGAGGAGTAACCTAGTGAGCTGCAGCGCCAGCCTATAGTAGGGTTTTTAAGCACAATTTTTGGGGAAAAAAAAAAAAGCTTGACAATGAGATTGACCTTCAGTTACAAGGTGGGGATAAAACCCATCAAAAGACCTGATTTGCAGTCCTTTATCCTGTCTGGCTTGCTCATGATAAAACAAAAAAGCCACCCAGAAAGGTGGGATAGGTAACTTGTGTTGCTTTTTGTTTTTTTAAGTTGAACGTGGTAAGATGGAAGCGTGACATCGATGTTTCTCCCACATGGAGGAGGGATAAAGAGGAGGCTCAGTCTCAGAAGTCTCCTCCTGGAATCTTTACTTGCCGGTTTTCTAAAGATCGGGCCTGCTTCCCTGAATGCCGGCACTGGCGGGCGGCAGAGGCTGGGAGCCCTGTGCTGCCTGGGCCAGGCACGGTATTCCTCAGCTGTGCTTTCTGTCTCACGCCCACAGGGGAGCTTCTACGTGCCCTCCGAGAACTGCATGCAGCATGCACACAAGTGGCACCGGGACCTGTGCCTCCTGCTCCTACACGCCTACCGGGGACTCCGCCTCTACTTTCTGGCCATCATGAGGGACATCCCAGAGCTGCCTCACATGGAGCTGGGTAAGGGCATGGGGACGGGTCATTCTTGCTGGGAACTCTGGCTTCAGAAAGACTGGCTTGCTTCTGTGAGTGTCACGGTGACAACCCTGAGTTCAGGCAGGGTTTGCTGTGCTCTGACACCCTAGCAGGAGAGAGTTGTGGAAGTGCAGATGCAGTCAGAAGAGACGGGCGCCTCAAGGCACGTCGTTCAATCCTGCAGTTATTCATCAAGCATTTGCTGAACGGATTTTACACCTGGAACACATGGCACGAAATATTAAGTCACTTGGGAGGGGTGAGCACTTTTGTTATAAACTTTTCTTAATTGGGGTGTAATTACGGAATGTTACTTGTAAGAGGGCTTGTAAATGCTCTAATAAAGAGATGGATGCATAGATAGATGGATAGATAGATAGATAGATAGATAGATTTGCTTACTCTGAGTGAGTGAAGAAACCTCTAAGTATCTCTCCTGTTTGGTTGTCCAGGGACAGATTGATTATTGCACATGGATTTTCCATAGATTACATGTCAGGGAGACCACTGGGCTTGAATCTCTCTTGACTGACAGTGATGAAAGTGAGGCTTGGGGTTTGGCACTGTGGCATAGTGGGTAAAGCTGCTACCACAGGTTCAAGTCCTGGCTGCTCCACTTCTGATCCAGCTCCTTCCTAATGGCCTGGGAAAAGCAGCAGCAGATTTCCCAAGTGCTTGGGCTGCTACCACTTTCATGGGGGACCAGCATGAAGCTTCTGGCTCCTGGCTTCAGCCTGGCTCAGCCCTGGCTGTTGCGGCCATCTGGGAGAGTGAACCAGTGGAGGGAAGTTCTCTCTCTCTCTCTCCTCTTCCTGTGTTGCCCTCTATCTCTGTAACTCTGATTTTCAAATAAATAAATCCTCACAGAAAAGCAAAGTGGGGCTTAGAAAGGTCACAGGAATTCTCAGGGCACACAGCAAGGTGTTGCAGAGCTGAGACGGGAGCTCAGGCACCCTGCACTTGTCCCTTGGGACTGGGATCTTTCTGCCACATTACTCTTGTGTTGTAACAGGTGATATGTTATGGTTCTCAGTCCACTAAGGAACCTCCTTTGCCTGTAACAACAGAGGCCAGGTTCTCAGCCTAGTCTTCAAGTTTAGCACCTGTTTCAACACTGGACACCTGCTGGGTACCTGGACTTCCCTTCCTATACCCCTAGATCTCAGCAGCTGGGACACTCAGGTTTTGCTGATGTCTCTGGCCCTGTACAGTGTCTATTCCTGCACTGAACACATCACATAATAATGACGCATTTGCATGTTTCACCTCCCCACTAGACTTAGGGTCTTTGAGAGCAGAGTCCCCGCAGAGGTCACATACACACTCGCTGGCGGGTAGTGAAGGAGGCAGGGCAGTGTTAGCAGTGGTGCACTGAGCTCTGGAGCCATCTTCCCCGCCACCCTCAGCAGCTCTGGAGTCCCGACCACGTCCTCTGCTCCTCAGCTCTCCTTCAGCCATGCAACACTGCAGCTTTTTAAGGCTCCAGTCATGCAGTGCAATAAAGACAGGCACTTTTTATTTGGAGATTTAAAAGTATTTATTAGAATATAGGGCCTCCAGCCAGTTTGAATTTAAGAATGATATTTTATCTATAAGCCAATGAAAACAGAACTCTTAAATTTTCTCATGTAGACATACAATATGTGCACATGTGTAGCTTAACATACAAGATAGAGCAAAAGAGCAGCTTCAGTAACAGTTTTCTAAAATCTTTAGCTGTTCTTTTTTATTACCATCAACCAATTAGAATTTCCTTCTGCCCTTAGTAATCTGAATTAACCACATCTAAGTTGGAACCTGTAAAACATTATTGCCTCTATCTGCTAGCAGAACTGTGCCAGAGCATTGAGCACAATAGCGGTCAGGGAAAAACAGGTCCTTTGGAATCTGAAAGGACACATTTAAACACAGAACCAACGACGTTTGAACTTCATGAGCAGTGAATCTGATTTTTAAGGTTTGGAGAATACAGAACTGTGGATGACAAAGGCTGTAAATAGCCATGTTTAAAATTATAAACTCAGTAACCAACAAGAATAGGTACTCGCTATTCCACACAGTATTTTTGAAAGCACCCGTAAGATTTTATCAAACATTGGGCCTTTTTCATTAAGATAATCATCATGTCTGATAACAACACATGATCATTAGAGTTTGACATTTGTATCAGTAGCATTTTACATTATCATAATGACATAATATGGACCAAATTTGGTCATTGATACAAAATGATTACTCAAATGCTTTAAAATAAGCACATATTTAAACAACCCATAGCTCTTCATAAAAGATTCAGCTGTTTTGTTTTTAAGCAACTAGAATTTAACAGAGACATTAAGAGAACACAACTGATAACTTCAGCAGAACTCAAGATCTGTCTTTGGTTATCCTAAGAATTAAGTGAATAAAATTTAAATTAGTCAGCACACGGAATTATCCCATAACTTGCAACAATTTTAACAGAGTCAGAACTAGGGAAGAGAAAATAGCTTACTGGAGCTAGTTAGAAAACGGACAGAGTCACCAATTATACAAAACTATTAAAAGGAGATGCTACAGTTTTTTTTTTTTTAAAACTGATTTTTAACATTATTTTAGAATATTTACTAACATATACGAATTGCAAAAACCTTATTGCTTTAACAGATCAGATTCTAATTTGATGTCAGAGAAAAATAGATTAACAGCTTTTGTATCCAAAAATTTATTTCTTTCATAACCTTCTGCGCTTCCACACACCTTCCTCAACTTACTTGAAACATCCTATCATTTCCATTCCAGTCTAGAGTAAACTAGCCATCAGGATAAGTAATTCTTACAAACCATGTCCATTCTTTATTAAAAAAAAAAAAACACAAAAACAAAAACTGTTTGTTTTTGTTTAAAAAAACCCTCTTTCCTTCTTAACGTTCCTTACCAAGAACACTTTTTCTGTACTTGTGATGTTTTCCATCTGCCAATTTCCTTGATTTACATTTTGAAATAACCTGTTAAAAATCTCTGAATTAAGACAACATTTTTAAAATAAGGTAACACATCAAATTTCAGTCTGAGTTAAAAGCAGTGTTGAACTATTTTTCATACAGTTTATGAAAACATACTTATTAAACAAAATCAAATAGTTTCTCCATAGTATATAAGGTGTTAACCAAAGTTTACATTTAAACACATTTATCTCATTTGCTTTACCCGATTTACATTTAGCGATTACACCTAGATGACTGAAGATCCTGACATTATATCATACCTCTATCTGAATTAAGGCCAAAGTTACATTTATATCAAATGCTATTTACCAAAGATGTCATTTTAGATTCTAGTTTTCCTTTTACTCAAAGAAAAAATCCCTTAGGCCACTGATGCCTAGTCAGCATCAGCTACTTGGGATTGCCTCTGAAACAAAAGGTTAGCAGCTGTGAGATGGGTCTCAAGGGTTACTGTAGGCTAGGGACCCATGCGCCAGGGACAGGAAGCCCACTGGAGATTGCTCACTATTGTTAGGTTTTAAGAAGAAAAAACATCCAGATTTCTAAGGAGAATCTGATAGGTGATAGGGCAGTGACTACAAGGAGGCTCCTGTAGGAGCCCACGGAGGGGCAGGGTAGAGAAAAACTGGAGACCCTGCAAAGAGACAACAACCTTATACTGTAAAACCAAGAGCCAATACTGGACATGTCTAACAGAGAGGCTGTCACTCAAACCAGTCTCAAGGATGAGGAGTCAGGTCCGGAGGTATCTTAAGAAGTCATCATGTGGATTAATTCATATGCATTCAATAGCATCTGAAATTACTGGGCCTAGATTCTTGCCTAGAAACCCTCCGGCAAATTGGGGGCAATTGTCACCAGTCTGACGGGATGATGACGTTGGATCCACATCACGTTGGAGTTGCAGTCCAAGTCATGGCACCAAAAAATGTTATGGGAAAGCGGCAGCAGAGAAATTATTGTTACCTCAGTTCTTTGTCTCACATGGAAGAAGAATTTCCGAGTGGACAGCAAAGAGATTTAAAAGTATTTATTAGAATCAAGGACCTCCAGGGGCTGGCACTGCAGTGCAGCGGGTTAAAGCCCTGGCCTGAAGTGCTGGCATCCCATATGGGCACCGGTTCTAGTCTCAGCTACTCCTCTTCCAATCCAGCTCTCTGCTATTGCATGGGATAGCAGTGGAAGATGGCCCAAGTGCTTGGGCCCCTGCACCCATGTGGGAGACCCTGAAGAAGCTCCTGGCTTCAGGCTTTGGATCAGTGCAGCTCCGGCCATCTGGGGAGTGAACCAGCGGATGGAAGACCTTTCTCTCTATCTCTACCTCTTTCTGTAACTCTTTCAAATAAATAAAATAAATCTTAAAAAATAAAAAAAGAATCAAGGACCTCCAGCCAGAGTGGCATGGAGGGTGGCTTCCAAGAGAAGAAAACCCCAAGACAGGCACTTAATCAGAACCCCTTTAAATTACTCAAGGTGTAATGAAGGTTGTTTAGGATCTC
Organism: Oryctolagus cuniculus; assembly: GCF_051225735.1. Taxonomy (NCBI): domain Eukaryota; kingdom Metazoa; phylum Chordata; class Mammalia; order Lagomorpha; family Leporidae; genus Oryctolagus; species Oryctolagus cuniculus. The sequence goes on along the minus strand of NC_142872.1, from coordinate 164,224,479 downwards.
TCTCTCTCTCTCTCTCTCTCTCCATATATAAAATACCCAAAGGAACTGAATTAATTTGTTTTCACTCACTCATCATATTTTGGAATCATATTTTATTGAGCATTTACTATGGAGTCAGACATTGTACTAGATGCTGAGGACACAGCCACGCTGACTATAACAAAAGTCTGTTGGGTCTCGTGAGGTTTCCGTACCTGAGGTCAGCAGTCCAGAGAGGAGGTACATGCTAATAAGGTCATCAGCTAGGACCCTATGGTGTACAAGATTGCGCATCTGCACTTGGAAAACAATGCTCTCATTAAATCTCCTACCACAGGGGCCAGTGTTATGGTTCAGCAGGTGAAGCGTCTGCCTGTGATTCTGGCATCCTGTATGGGTGACTGTTCATGTTCCAACTGCTCTCCTTCTGGTCCAACTCCCTGCTAGTGGCCTGTGAAAAGCAATGGGAAATGACCCAACTGTGTGGGCCCCTGCCAGACATGTGGGAGACCCAGATGCAGCTTCTGGCTCCTGGCTCTTGGTGTCAGCCTGACTAAACCCTGGTTCTTACAGTTATCTGAGAAGTGAACCAGTAGATGGAAGAGCTCTGTCTCTCTCTCTCTCTCTCTGTGTCTCTCTCTCTGCCTCTCCCTCTCTTTCTGTAACACTGACTTTCAAATAAATAAATAAATCTAGAAAAAAAAAACCCTCATACCACAGCCTTGTGCAGTCAACCAACCTCAGCATCACGGAACTGGGGAAAGTTTAAATGTGGGCAGGACGATGACTATTAAATCACAGGGTACTGGTTCCTGCTGTGAAGATAGTGCAGTCACAGGTTGCACTGTTGGTGGCATGGAAAGTTATGATGTTCATTAGTGTTGGAATCAATGGACCTTGTAGGAGGCTCAGCCCTGCCACTGTACTTCCCAGGGTTTCTGGTTTTCATCTCTACGATGGAGACACAAATCCATAGCCTGTAACTGTGGTCCGGGTGTATCTGTGTGTGTGTATATCTGGGTGTACCAATGAAAGCACAAATAAACATGGACGCACTTTGGGCACAAAAAGTGCAGGGTTGATGTAGGGATCTACTGTTTCTCAAAAACGCATTCATGAGACAGTGTTAGCCTTTATCTAGTACCCAAGGTATGGCTTCAAATTACATGTATTCTCTAAGCATGGTCCCTTTAGGCAGTCAGAATAGAGATAAGGAGAGTCCTCAGCAAATGTATTTGTCTCTGTTACTGTGGGAAGCAGGGCCCGGCCCCCACAACATGGCGCTGAGAGGGAGTAAACAAGTTCTACACAGCGGCTTCTGCTGCTTCATCAATTTGACTAACGAGCTACAGGAGCTGACCCAACCTCTGATTGGAAGAAAGTGGCGTGCTCAGCACGTGGGCAGCAGAGCACGGATTGGTGGGAGAGGACAATAAAGGCGAGATAGAAGCTGCGCGGGGGGATTCGCTTATGCGCCGCGAGGCGCCACAGACATCTCATACCAAGTGCCCAAAGAATAACAAGAATGCAGACACACACCAAGTGGAATGCGGTTAGAATGCGGTTAGCACAGGAGCGGGCTTGAGCGCACAACGCAGAGTCATTTGCTTAAACAACAGCGTCCGGTCCGGTGTCGTTCTCCCGCGAGCCCAAGGAGGAGCGACATGTGACTTTAATGCTAACTTGAAACCTAGGTGTTATTAATTATCCACTCCTTCATTTCACTGTGCACTCATTTGGCATGGTATTGTGTTTTATTTCTCCCTAGAGGCCCTTGCTGTGGAAGAAACACTCTCCCAGTTGTGCTCAGAGCTGCAGGTAAGAAAGCGTGGGCCCTGAGTTCTGAATGCATAGTGGTAGTGATGCCAAGCAGACTGCTTGCTGCTGTACAAATCAGGGGTAAAAAGACAAGACTGGAACCTCACCCAAGATCTCACACTGAAGAAGTGTTCTTACATCTCAGTAGGTGTCTCTTAGTGTACATTGTTCTCTGCTGGGTATGTTTGAAAACCTAAATGCATTATCAAACTTCTGTTACCTTGGAACATATACTTCCTTTATTTATTTGTCCATTATCCATGCACTGAAGAAACATTTATAAACCACTGACTATGAGCTCCTCACTGTGGGTGGCAGCACCCTGCACCTGTGCCCAGGTGGCCTCGGGTGTAGCAGGGAGGATAGATTCAATCATAGGTTCATAGGTTCAAATGTTTGACCAGTGCATACTGCTGAAACCTACATCCTCTGGAGTCCTGGCACATCCCACTGTGTTGGACAGTCTGGGTGCACACTCTCATCCTTACATCAAGAGGCAAACTGAGGTTGGAAAGAAGTCTGGTGTCTTGGGGTCAGTGACACAGCCAATCAATGATAGAAGCAGGACTCAGAATCTCATAGCCAGCAGACACCTCTGCCTTTTAAACCAGTGTTTCTCAGCCCTTGCTGCCCAAGGGAATTATCCTGGAGACTTAGACACATTTGCCTGGGGCCTGGACACCCACACTGGCTGACCAGAATATCTGGGGTTGGAGCTCAGGGACTGGTGCTTTCATCTGGAGCTCCCAGACCAGTATTACCTGCAGCCAGGGTAGAGGACCCCTCCTTCAACTTCATTATCAAGTTAGAAAAGCTAACTGCCCCATTGGATACAGCAGTTCCCCGTGACAAAGCAGGATGCAGAGACGTGGGGTGCTGGGCACTCAGAACAGCAGGCATTAGGGACGGGTCTGTGGGGCTGAGCCATTTGCCACAAGTCTGGAAGAATGGGCAGGACTTGCTGGTGGGGATTGTGGGGAGCAACTCGGACTAGACTAAGTTACTGGAATTAAGACTTATTCTATGCATCTGCTCTCCCACAATATGGCGCTGAGAAGGGAGAAACAGCTTCTACACAGCTGCCTCCAGTTCAACCAATAAACTGTAGGACCTACTCCTGATTGGAGGAGAGCAGCGTACTCGGCGTGTGGGTAGCAGAGTTGGGATTGGTGGAAGAGGACTATAAAGGAGGAGAGAGACAACATGCACCAGGAACATCTATCTGAAGGAACACCTGTGCAGCCCCCGAGAGAGCCGGCCGGCGGTGTGCCGCTCCCCTGCGGAAGTGGGGAAGGTGGCCAGGGGGAACCGCCCTTCCACGGAGGTGGAGGGACGGCAGCCAACCCGGGAAGAACCAGCAGCAAACCCGGGGAGGGCCGAGCAGGCAAAAGAACAGCGCAGGGTCCTGTGTCTTTCCTCCACGAAGACGGGGAGCGACAGGGATATCACACACAGGTTAAGTGCAGGGATGGACAGGCAGCGAGGGAGCAACACTAGAGCATGCATGGGTCAGTAGGGCCTGGAAGGACCTTGATGCCAGCCCCTGGATGCTCTCCAGGCCTGACCTAGCAAGGCCATTGGACAGATGGATGGCTAAGCAGACAGGCGGCCACCAGGCTCCTGACCATTGCTATTCTCCACTGTTTTGGGAAAGGCTCAGATACTTTGCAGCCATGCAGGCCTGGTTCATATCCTGGTGCTGCATCATTCTTCTCAGTCTCTTGTCCATGGATAACCAACTCTGCCGTTAGGGCCTCAGATTCTTTGGTGTTACTGTGCAGGGTTCAGAGGGGCTCATAAAAAGGTCTTGAATGGCTCAGCCCGTGGGGTAAGCTCTATGGATTTGGCCTCTCCTTCTCCAGGATGTCTCAGGCCCCATCTCCCCAGAGCTTGGCCAGAGCCATGGGCCTGTGGGGGTGCAGCTCAGCATTCCAAGGGAAAATGGCTTGCGTCTGTGAATTATCAGAAACTCAGTTTTGGCCTTTGAAAAATCATGAACAGCTCTCCAAGTCATCTTTGCAACTCACAAGTCCAGCTGCAGAGCTGATTAGCAACTATCTGTCAATGCTCTTACTCCCTTTCCTGTGAGCCAGTTGGGAGACACAAGGAGGCAGAGGAGGCGTGGCCTGTGGTTCTGCTTGTTGGTAGCCCACTACTACCGTGCTCAGGCTTCCAGAACACAGAGGAGTCTCAGAACCAGTGCTGGCACCACCTCCTTCATCAGCAGAGTCTCAGCCACGTGCTGTTGGGATGCTTGTCACTCGTGTCCCCTTTAACCTGCCTGCACCCCCGAGGTTGCGTTGCCAGTGCACCTGGTCATGGTCACCTGGCACCAGTGGAGAATGGCTACTCACACCCAGCAAGACCTCTGCCTTCTAGAGCTCCATGTCCACAGCCTGGGTTTCCTCCCACACCACAGTCCATGGGTGGGAAGGCCTGCTTGTGTTTGCTGCTTGATAGTGGGACTGGTGGGAATCCTGACATGTTGCAAAGACAATCAACACTGCCGCCAACAAAGACCCAGCTTTGAATTCCATGCCTACTGTGTGCCTCTAGACAAGCTTAACCTTTATGAACCTTAACGTTCCTATCTGTAAAAATAACTTGGTTGTTAACAGTGTTCCTTTTTTCTCAACCAGTGAGCATGGTGCACTTGCTAGTTGCCTGTATGCTGTTCTGTGTGCATTGCCTCATTTAATTGATAGAAACATTCTATAAAACCAGTGATTGGATTGTGGTCAGTGGATGAAGAAGGCAGGCTGGGCTCACCAAGGATGAGTCACAGCTCTGGCAGAACAGGATTAGGCCACTCATAGGCTGCTCCGCAGCATGAGGCCACAACCTCAGGAAGTGGAACTGGAGACGGCAGGCTATGAAGTATGCGCATGGGGCCTGGCACGGGGCGCTGCATGCAAAACAAGCTCACCATTGTATTTGGTGCAATCTTCCTGGGTCTGACTAGTCATCTCCTTCATCATAAAGTAGATGCTGCTGCCACGTGTGCCCAGGGACTGTGCCACATGCCCATGCCCCTTTAGTCTTCATGGCCACAAAGGATTGCTGTTTCCCTGGGAACTGCTCCATAGAGTTCTGATTCATTTCAGCCAACATTGCTGACATGTCAGTGGCAACCCCTTTGCTTCCGGAGCAAGAAGGCTAAGGAGGTGTTTGGTTCACTCTTGAACCTCCACTGCTTGGAAGGGCTCCTGGCACCTGGTTAGCTCTGAGTAAATGCTGGAAGGAGTGGATGAACAAATGAATTACAAAGACAAGGAAGTGACTTGGCGCTGGAACACTCAATGTCCCTCCCTGAGGTTGCTGGCTCCTCTGCACAATGAGCTTAGACTCCATGTGTCTGTTCATTGATTGCACAGAGCCGTGTGCGTGTGTGTGTCCTGTGCCATGGATTGCATGGAGAGTGGTGGTTAGAGTCGACTTCTGTCCGGACTGCAGGGATCGGCGACTGGCTCTCTGCCTTTGGGTAGAGGGACATTTCCCCTCTCAGTGGCTGGTTTCCCATGTGTGAAGGGAATTACAGGGAGGATGGAATTAGGTCACCTACACACAGAGTGTAGCACAGAGCCTGGTACACAGCACCACTGCTACTGCTGCACGGCCATCGCTCATCCTGTTCCGTGAGCTGGCGAGGGTGCAGCTGTGCAGGCTGACACTGTGCTGCCTTGTGTGACACCAGGCAGAGATGTCGCCAGCTTTGTCTGGCAGGAGGTGGACTCCAGAAGAAAAGCTTCTTTGGAGCCAAGCCTTGAGGGAGCAACAGAGCCTCCCGTTTGTGCTAGGGAGTCTGGAGGCAAGGGAGCCCCAGGTGCGGGGCTGTGTGTGTGGAGCGTTGTGTGGGCTCTAGGGAAGGGTGGCATGAGCAGGAGGGAGTCCAGGCTACGCAGAGGGGGTCATGGAGCCATGGAGAAGGGGAGTGACCAGCTCTCTTGGGCTGTGTGGAGAAAAAAATCGCTGAGATTATTTCCTCCCCTGAGAACACTCGGCCACCAGATGCACGAGGGTTCACCCATGCTGATAGTCAGTCTTTTGACACCTGGAAGCCAGGCATCTCAGCATCTGATTCCGTTCACTCCTCACACTGGCTGGCTGGGGTTAGCCTCAGAGCTCACGAGGCTGCCCCCACGAGAGATGCCAGTCTCAAGTTTTGCATCTGTTGCACACCTGACCAGTTGGAGCTTTCCGTGATCCCGTGAGCTCAGTAATGTGATCAAGTGACTCCTAGAACTCAGGAAGCACTGTTCTTACGAGGGCTGATTTATTTATGAAGAAGACGGATGAACATCAGGGGAAGTGGTACACAGGGTAAGGTTTGGCCCGGCCCCCTGTGCCTCTTACCCACCTACCTGGCAGGTGGATGCCACATTCGCCAACCAGAAAGCTCTCCAACCTGGCTGAAAATGTTATTGCTGTTCCACTTCATTAGGCGTGATGGAGCACATCATGGCCACGTGACAGCCCCAGCCCATCTCCCGTTCCCACTTTCTATTCATAGACTGGTCTTTCTGGTAACCCACCTGGTTCATGCAGGGGGCCAGCCCAGTGTCACCTCATTGACATAAACTCAAGTACAGTTGAAAAGACATTACAAATGACAAAAGAAAATCCTATTATTCTGGGAATTCCGGGAGTTTTAAAAGCTCTGTGCCAGTAACGAGGGAGATTTTATATACACCACAAACGTGAACATCCTCTCTCCCTTTCACACACACACACATGTATATCTGGGGTCAATGGAATTAAGAGAAAAGATGGATTTTCCATGAACTTTATGAAGCTCCTAAGTGTACATGTGAACACTTGTGCATGCATGCATGCATGTATACAGACCTGTGTATGTATCACAGTATCACAGAGGGGAAGGGAATGAGCTTTGAGGCAGGACGGGGGTGGGTGGGTATAGTTGATCCCAGCTGCAGCCATGGTGACAGCAGTGTCCCCCATGGAGCCCTGCTCCCTCTGCAGGTGATTCACTGGGCACCATCCTCACAGCAGCCCTGGGGCACAGGGCGGGAGGTATTCATGGACCTCCATTCATTGCACAGTAGGGGAGCACAGAGGAGTGTGGCTTCCTTACACTCAGGTACTCACAAAGGGGTGGCCGTAGGGGCCCTGAACTCCAGGCCACCTGTGCTCACTGCAGTCTTATTACATCTGCTCGCTGAAGTGGTTGAGAGATGGGTTAGGGCACAGTGGTCACTGCAGTGGTTCAGGTGAGAGACACAGTGCAGCAAAGAAGTTATCAAATACATTCTATAAAAAAGGCAACTGCTTCCTTCCTCCCCTGGGGCAGTGCACGAAGCTGCACGGATGCTGCCCCTTGATTTTGAGTCACTGTTGCTGCAGGCTTTATTTTGCACAAAGCAACCAAATTAGCTGGCTGTGGCAGGAGTTGGATGGGTGACAAGAGTGGAAAGAGTGAAGGGGTGAGCATCAGCCTCGTCTGAGGTTTGCTAACAGGCTGGCCTGGCGGTTGAAGTGGAAGAAGCAATGTCCCCTCCTCTGAAACCCCTGAAGAGCAAGCTCAGAGCTTGCAGGGTTCAGAGGCGGAACATCCCCACCTGGTGGCCAGCACCGCTGCAGCCAGTGTATCAGTCCTGGGCCTGGACCAGGGCAGCTGCCAGGACAATTGGGAAATGTTTGCAGTGTCTGCAGACAATCTGGAAACAGCATTGAGCGCTGCATCAGTGCAGTGGTTCAAGCACAAAGTGCAGAGGTCGATTCCACGGGGACTTGCGTGAACGTTGACTGTGCATCTGCTGTGTGCTGGCCTCCCCAGCCATTTGCTGGGGACTATGAGGATGGAGGAGACCTAGCATGGCTTGCAGCCTTATGAGGGACAGATGTGGTCCCGGATAAGACAGAGACTAGAAGTATGGCCAGCACTGGGCCCAGGCGGTGTAAGGTGAGGGGAGAGGTTAGCAGGCAGGGCCGGGTGAACTTGACCCTGCTGGGGAGGTGAGGACACAGAGTGGAAGTGTGTCAGACACTAGTGAGGACAGCTCATCAAAGCAGAGGAACAGCTGTAGAGAGCCCAGGCTTATCCTGACCGAAGCACGGTGTGAGCAGCTTGGGGCCAGTGTGGCTGCAGCTGCTCCGCAGCCAGTCTGGACAGGTGAGGGGAGTGGATGATCAGAGCTCCTGCTGTTCAGCCGGATTAGGAGGAGGGGCTGTGCAATCCCGGCACCTCCCACAGGTTCGGACACAGGCTGAGGATCTGACAGAAATCGCTGCCCTCTTCTTTTCAACACAACAACACAGGTTTTCTGTTACACGAAAGACTCTGCTTGCCTCCCTGTGCACTTCTGGCAGATCCCACCTTGGAGTTCAGTCTTTCCCAGAGCTGCACTCTCCTTGCAGCAAACAGAAGACAGGCTCCACCCTTGGGAACCAAAGGTCAGATGCTGACTGTGGTTTGGAGAGGTTTGGGCTGTCTGTTCTGCTTTGTTTCTTTGTTTTTGGGCCAGTGCACCTACCAGAGGGTCTGGTAATCAGTGCAGTACTTCATTGAGAAGCCCTGGAGCGTCCTTTTGGAGTTAGGGGCTCAGGACACTCCGGTTCTAGGAAGCTAAGTCATGCCTCAAGGCCCCACTGTGGGGTTGCTAATCTTTCATTCAACAAGCACAGAACAGGAGGGGCTCCCACACCTGTCCCCTCCCCTGTTCCATCCAAAGAAGGCAGCTGAGTGAAGTGAGCCCCTGTCTGTGCTGATCCCATGACAAGTGTGTTGTGGGCATTTTAGAAGCATGAACCAGGTTTATTTGTCTGTGGTGCAGGTGTCATCAGCCTGCTTCCTGCAGGGATGCCAGAGCTGCAGAGAGTGGCTGTCCACTGTGGTCACTGCTACCGCTTCCTGCCCTGCCCAGCCCACCCAGCACTGAGACTTTCCAGCACTAACCCTAGGGGGCAGCACAGAGCTTGGAGTGTTTCCAGCTAGCACAAAGCTCAGCCAGAAAACCAGTTTGGGGGCTTTTGACCTTGAGTGTACTCATGAATTGCCTGGGGTCTGTTAGATGCAGATTCTGATTTACTTGGTTTGGAGAGAGGCAGGAGGTCCTCTACTTCCTGCCAGTCTCTGGCATGTGACTATGCTGCTGCCACGCCTCCCTGAACCCTGAACCCTCACTGTGCCAAGCAGGGAGGCTGGGCGCAGGACCTGACACTATCTTTGCTCAGGTGAGCTGCCCTGCTGCAGTGTGGACCTCTTGGCCTGCAGGGCCCTTCCCTGCTGTGCCCTGGAGCTTCTGTCCTGAGGGGCAAAGCCAGCTTGCCCTTAGAATGTGGGGGATCACACCACAGGAGTGCTGTTTCCTGGGGGGCCCTTCTGAGGCTCTGAGGACCCCCATGTGGCAAGGTCCTTGTGGGCGTTGCCTTTTGCTTTGCCCAGCTTCCCGTAGAGAGGCTTGCAGTGAGCCTAGAATCCCATACGAACACAGCTCTCAATGCCCTGTTTAAGCCTCCTGGTGGATGTTTGGCTCCTACAGGGCAAAGGCCTGATTGAGATGCAGACCAAGGTCCTGGGATGTGTTGCTCTTCTGGCCAGTTGCTGAGGTGGCACACCCTGTGTTTCTGCCCCCCTCCCCCCGGGAACAAGGCTGGGACTTAGCCCAGTGCTGCTCTGTGCTCTGCTTCCTACTCTGTCTTCCTGGACTGTCCCACTTCCCCTGGGTTTCATCCTCATAGGCAGTGCCGTCAGCCTAGGAGGCCCAAGCCTAATGGTCACTCTCAGGGCACCCCGTGGGGTCCTGGGGTCTGAGGGCTCCCATCACTCCAGGTCTCATGGTGCAGGGCTCTGTGCCCACCGTAGCTCGGTGAAGTCTCTGGTTTGGGCCATTTTTCTCTCCTTCACTAATCTATGACCTCCTCCGTGGAAGCAGCCGAGTTCTATTTATATCTGCAGCTGTTACCAAAATATATTAGGTGCTTGGCAAATATTTGCTGAATCAAATACACAAATGAGTCTCCAAATAGCACAAGATAGAGAATAGTACTCCAGTGTAACTGTCCAGCTGAACTCAAATCAAAACCTTAATTTCATCGATTGGTGAAGGGCTCTCTAGATGCCTTAAATCTCCTGCCATCCACATCCTCCTTGGTCCTCTGAGTAGAGCTGTAGTGCATGGCTGTGGCAACAGCCCTGTGAGCTTCTGGAAGGAAAAACAAGCAAATGAAGGGGGTAGTGAATGGATTCCAGGCCAGAAGCCTCCAAGGATATCCAGTAAGCATGCAGAGACTGCCAAGGGAAGAGCCTCATGCATCAGTTAGTGGGCTGAGCAGGCATGTGTGCATACCCTGGTAGTGCGTAGGATGGGAGCCACCATAAAAGTCTACCCTGGAGGTAACGGGTTGATGAGAGGCAGCCTGGCGTGGCCACTGAGCAGAGCTCCACTGCCAGGCCCAGACATTGGCTCCATCACCTCCTATGGGTGCAATCTCCGGCATGTTTCTGACGTTGCCAGAGCCTTGGTTACTCCTCCACCACAAAGTGTGGTAATGATAGTACCTACTGATAAGATTTGCCATAAGGATTAAGTAATTACTTTCTGTAATGTCTCTGGCCCTCAGGGCCTTGTGACTCTCAGTCTTCTTTGCTGTCATGGGTATTCTCAGAGATCCTTTTGTGTAGGAAGAGTCGCCTAGATGGTTGACATTACCTAAGGTCAACACAGGCGTGGACGCTGCTGTGGGTGTGTGTGCATGTGTGTTTGTGTCCACGTGTGCACACGTGGTAAGTGGGAGGGATTCTGGACACAGTTGTGGACATGCACTGAGGCCAGGGTTGTGATCAGTCGGGGATTTGCAGCCTTGGCTGCACATTGGGGTCACTTGAGAAGCATTTTTAAAATTTCAGTGTCTGGGTGGCAACCTCAGAGGCTCTGAGGTGGGCCCCAACATCTGTAAACTTTCAGCCACCCTGTCCTGAGGACCACTGTGTGAGAGCATGGCCAGTTCAGGGAACGTGGGCAGCTTCTTGTCCCTTAAAGCCTGATGCAATGAAGGATGCAGGGTAGGCGTCACCTTCTCCAGGCAGCCTTCTGTGCACCTCTTACAGCTCTCATTCTCTGTCTCTTTCACAGCAGTAGACAAACATGTTATAGTAATGCATAGCTAGCACAGGGCCTCATGCCTCTTCCAGGATGGTTTATGCTCATATTTAGCTTCCTAGAGCTCAGCACAGCCCCTCACACAGAACAGGCCCTGAACAGAGTGATGGTTTGATGCTGATAGCAAAGAGCATGGTTGGGGCTGAGACAGCCTCATCATTTGCAAGAAGGCCTCCCCGTGGTCTGCCACAGAGACCCCTCCGCGCCCACCATCCATCATTGCACAGGCCGTGGCAGCTGTGAGAGCAGGAGCGTCCTCTTGTGGCTTAATTAGAAGCTTCTCTACCCTCATCTGAAGCCGTTCTATTATCAGCTGGAGAAAAAAACTGTTTTTCCCAAAGATACCTTTAAGGAGTAGTTTTTCCTTTTTCCTTTCTGCGCTCTGGTGGCTGAGCTCAGAATTCGCACTGTGTTGGCCAGGGCCACTGCAGCCGAGGGGAGTGCTGGGGCTGATGGTCTGAGTTGTTGAGGTGTGGAGCATTGCCCATGATGCCAGAGCCCTTATTTATTCCATAGCAAGTTACTGGACGGCCCCTGTCTGCCAGCCATTGTGCTGGTGCTGGGATGCTGAGGCAGCAAAAGCTCCAATGCGGCCCAGGAGAAAGGAGAGCAGAGTGTGGCTCTGCAGTGTGTGGCTGGGTTGCAATGAGAGCAGTCAGAGCAGGCCATGCAGAGAGAGGGGAGTGTCACACTCGGAGCACAGCGGAGTTCCAGAAGCGTCTTCCAGAACCAAGGCCTGGGATTGGCTCCTACAGGGTTACCTGCAGAGGACAGACAAGCCTACAGTGGTGACAAGGAGAGAAGGGAAACTGGAAGGTAGTGAAGAAGGCATTCTAGGGAGAGGGCAAAGCCCAACCAAGGGCCTGGTGGCTGGAAGTAGCCAGGTGTGTGGAAATCAGTGTAAGCAAGTGGTGGGGGCCGGGAGGACGAGCAGTGGGTTACCTTGGGCCACAGAGGGAGGCAGCCAGAGGCCAGAGCTGAGGTGGGGAATCTTCATCGGAGCAAACGGAGACGCTTTGGTGCAGGAGTTGGATTCCATTTGTGGCGGACGCTGGTTGGAGAATCTCCATGTGCGATGCAGCTAGCCCCACCCACAGCCCCCCTTTCCAACTTGGAGGTTTTCTAGTAACTGACACTTGGCTCTCCCACCCAACCCTTACTTGTCTGCCTCTTAAACACTCTTGATGATGGTGTATGGCACTGAGCCAAGAGCATCCACTCCCTGTTGGACTCCCACCTCCCATGTGTCCGGCTGGAGGTCATGCATTCATCAGAGGAAGCAACAGGTCTTTCATCTTGGAGTTTTGTGGCTGTGTCATCAGAGACCAAAAAGTTCAGTGATGACTCTGTCTGGAGCCAGTCACTCAGTATAAAGCAATAGTCCTCAGCATTTATGTCGCTTTTTTATACTCTGAGATGCCTCACTCCCCCTGATCTGCCTTCATCTAGCACCGGCCTTCAGTTTAAGAACAGTCAAGGAGCTGGCTCTGTGGCTCACTTGGTTAATCCTCTGCCTGTGGCACCGGCATCCCATATGGGTGCCGGGTTCTAGTCCTGGTTGCTCCTCTTCCAGTCCAGCTCTCTGCTGTGGTCCTGGAAGGCAGTGGAGGATGGCCCAAGTGTTTGGACCCCTGCACCTGCATGGGAGACCAGGAAGGAACTCCTGGCTCCTGGCTTCAGATTGGCAGAGAGCCGGCCGTAGCGGCCATTTGGGGAGTGAACCAACGGAAGGAAGACCTTTCTCTTTATCTCTTTCACTGTCTATGGCTCTACCTGTCAAATAAAAAAAAAAAAAAAAAACAGTCAAAGAAAATGCCAGTGTTTGAATCTAGGAGGTAGACGTAGACTATTTTTCTGTAGGTTCTTACCTCCCTTAGCACTCACATGCTTTGTGTACTCACTTTACAGATGAGGAAACCAAAGCACAGGCCAGAAGGGAAAAAAATAGGGGTTGAAATGGGCACATCTCTGGGCCCTGGGCCCTCACACATGATGGAGAGCTCCGTGCCGTGTGCAGTTGCTAACTCATGTCCTATCTCCATCACTAAAAGGGGCTTCCTGCAGACAGAGACCCTCTCTGATTCATCTTGTGTCCCTATTTATTTATTTTAAAAACAGAGTTACAGAGCTGGGATGAAGAGAGAGAGAGAGAGAGAGAGAGAGAGAGAGAGAGAGAGAGAAAATATCTTCAATCTACTGGTTCACTCCCCAAATGACTGCAATGACCTCAGAGGGCCAGGCTGAAGCCAGGAGCCAGGAGCTTCATCCAGGTGTCCCATGTGGGTACAGGGGTCCAAGTCCTTGGGCCATCTTCTGCTGCTTTCCAAGATGCATTAGCAGGGAGCTGGATCAGAAGTGGAGCAGCCAGGACTTGAATTGGTACCCATATGTGATGCCGGTGTTTTAGGCAGGCGACTTATTCCACTATGCCAAATCACCTCCCTTTCTCCCTCTTACTGCCCCCCCACCCTCCATTTATTCTAAACACAAGTATCAAGGGCATGAACAATACTCACTAAATGCTTGTGGAGTAGACGATGGGGCCTGGAGATCAGGGTCCAGCCTTGGTGACTGCCTCCGGCCTCTCCTCAGAGATCTGACCTTTCTTTCCATCTCTCTAAAATTCAAGTTTCTGCCCAAGAAGGCGACTGTCCTCATTCTATGCTGCAGGGATACAAAGTGTTTCTCTTTAAACAGTTTTCTGCCAAAAAGGTCCAGACCTGCACTTGTCTTGTTTCTTGATTGTTTATTTGCAGCAACCCGGAATTCTTCGTAAGTGGACAGTAGGAGGAAGACGGTGTTGGGTCACCAGACCTCTGCTGAACACCTTCCTTGTATGATCTTCTAGCCAGAGTGACTCTGTGGGGTTACAGAGTCTTTGTCTTCTCCCACGAGATGTTGGGGGACACCAGTGTGCCAGTGGATGGTATTGCAGCTTTGTGGTCATACCATCCTACAGTAGAATCCTATTGCGTCAGTGTCATTGTGTTTTTCTGTAAAAGGATGGTTACAGTAACTTTACTACAGGGTATGGGTAGGGAGCAAATGGGGAGAAAATATAAGATGCCCAGTACTCTGCCTGCCTACTAGTAAATAGTAATAAGTGTAAGCTACTCACTGGAAAGCTTAGAGTTCACAATTTAATGGGATATACATTATAGTCTTAAATGAGAATGTGTGGTACTTAGAAGAGTTTTGGTCCAGTGTGAATGGTTGGTTAGTTCCTAGCTGGACTCAACAATGAAGATACCTTGAAGGAATAATCACTGGATCTTGGCATTGAGAGTAGAGCTGATTGGGTTTTGTGGGTGATGGATTTTGTGGGTGATGGGATTAGAGGTATTGGAGGGAGGAGTTGAAAAAGGGTAGCCACTGTAAACCAGAAAACACTAAATGTGCAAGACATTTGTGGAACCCTATGTAAAATGTTCCTAGTGGGAAACCGTGTAGGAAGAGAAAGGCTGGTGCTAGACAATGGGTGATCTTGCCCGTAAGACCTAGGGCTTCAGAGGTTATTTTGCAGACAAGAGCTACCTACATAAAACATTCACTGCTGTGATTGTGGCTTTAACTCCTGAATCAGCTGTGGTATGGTAACGTGACCCTGGGGGCCTGCAGGCTGCACTACAACACCACAGGTGTATAGAGAAGTGAAGAGATTCCCTGCGAGCAGAGAAGCCAGGGAGAACTTGGGGAAGAAGACTGCAGGAGCTCACGTGAGTGGGAGGCCCTGACGAGGTCTTGCTTGCCTCTCAGATGCTGAACAATCCGGAGAAGATAGCAGAGCAGATAAGCAAGGACCTTGCCTGGCTTGCCTCCCACCTGATGGCTCTGTGGACCCAGTTCCTGGACACGGTGACTCTGCACTCCCAAGTGACCACTTACCTCACCCAGGAGCACCATACCTTGAGGGTGAGTTGTCAGACGGCACAAATGCGGTGATTGTGAGCATTTAGTCTCTTGAGGAAGAGCTCTTCATTTAATCATGAGTCAATCTCATAAAGTAAGAAAACCAAGTATCTGAAGATTAGATGCACAATGTGCTCAGGGAATACACTTAAATGGCTGGCTTTAGAAATCGTTTTATCTGCATTTGTTTATGGTCCCTGTTTGCAAAGCTCTGAAATTCTAGTGGAAGAAATAAGACTTACATATAAAAACAATTGAAAGCAGCCCAATGTATTCATAAACATCTGTTAAACTGTGTCCATAAACCAGGGCCTTTCATCCTCTAACTAAAACCTCGAAAGGGGCACTTAGGAAAGAAGAAGGTTTATTTCAGACGACTTTTCAGGAGATTCACAGTCCAAGAGCAGGTAATTCCATTGGTTTAGGGTTAAGGTTAGGGTTAGGGCTAGAGTTGGGTTTGGGGTTGGGGTTAGGGTTAGGGTTAGGGTTGGGGTTGGGGTTAAGATTAGGATTAGGGTTAGGGTTAGGGTTAGGGCTAGGGCTAAGGTTAGGGTTAGGGCTAGGGTTAGGGTTAGGATTGGGGTTGGGGTTAGGGTTAGGGTTGGGGTTAAGATTAGGGTTAGGGTTAGGGTTAGGGTTAAGATTAGGGTTAGGGCTAGGGCTAGGGTTAGGGTTAGGGTTGGGGTTAGGGCTAGGGCTAGGGCTAGGGTTAGGGTTAGGGTTAGGGTTGGGGTTAGGGCTAGGGCTAGGGCTAGGGTTAGGGTTAGGGCTAGGGTTAGGGTTAGGGTTAGGGTTAAGATTAGAGTTAGGGTTAGGATTGGGGTTGGGGTTAGGGTTAGGGCTAGGGTTAAGATTAGGGTTAGGGTTAGGGCTAGGGTTAGGGTAGGGGTTGGGGTTAGGGTTAGGGCTAGGGCTAGGGCTAGGGTTAGGGTTGGGGTTGGGGCTATGGTTAGGGTTAGGGCTAGGGCTAGGGCTAGGGTTAGGGCTAGGGCTAGGGTTAGGGCTAGGGCTAGGGTTAGGGCTAGGGCTAGGGCTAGGGTTAGGGCTAGGGCTAGGGTTAGGGCTAGGGCTAGGGTTAGGGCTAGGGCTAGGGTTAGGGTTAGGGCTAGGGTTAGGGTTAGGGTTAGGGCTAGGGCTAGGGTTAGTGTTACCTACCTGGTGAGGTGGGAAAATGGCAGAGGAGCACTCACATGGGCAACATCAAGAAGCATGCCATGGGGGATAACACCTTCTAAAGGCATCCATTTAGTGATCTAATGACCTCCCACCAGGTCTACCTCCCTGATCAAGTCTGTCCTCTTAATTCAACCATTGACATCAACCATTAACTTAAACCTTGAGGTTTTATGTAAAAACATCTGCATGAGTTTAGGAAGCCTAATCTGTCCACATCACACCCACAAGTTTGGGCTAAGAGCCATGCATGGGAGAGGGAGGCTCTGGAAGGGGAGAAAGACTGTCATTTTAGCTCCTTCCAAGTGGGCACAGCCTCTCTCCCATGAACACATACCACCTACCTCCTGGAGCCTCAATTTTAGAAACTGAAGGCAGAACCCATACAAACATTTCACGTATTTTTTTTTTTTTTATTCCCCAGGTCCGAAGGTTTTCTGAGGCCTTCTTTTACATGGAGCACCAAAAACTCGCAGTGTTGACCTTTCAGGAAAATCTGTAAGTAATAATGTGCATGTGTGCGTCACCCTGTGAAAGTAGTCACCCAATACAGCAGCTTACCTTCTGTGCTCAGACTTCTGCATATTCAGTCTGCGTGTCCCCTGCAGGCAAAGCAAACAGACAAACAAATCCAGTGAATTGCAGAGGTGGGAGCTGGCAAGTGGCAGAGAAAGTCAACAGCCAGAATTTTCTTTTGTTGAGTGTCATTGTGGTTCCATAGACAGACTCAAGACTCCCTAGGTCCCCGAAGACATTTGTGCAGAGTCCTCTCTGAAAAATAGATTAGAAGCAGGTGGTGTGACCACAAGCTATGTCAGAAAAAAACCCACAAAATTCACTTGAGACTCTGCAGTAGCTACAAAATGCATTTAGCATAAAAATTAAACCTGAACTACCTAATTAAGAGTACCCAGGAATTTCTAAGTTTATTTTCTTCCAGAAAAAATAATTGAAAAATACTCAAGAAAATCAGGGGGATGACAGAAGATGAGGTCATCTTCTCCCATAGATGACCTGGTAAGCAGGAACAGACATCCCTCCAACATGTGTTGGCCTTGGCTACACAAGTCCCAGGATATCTCTCTTTTTTTTAAAGGATTTATTTATTTGAAAGATGGAGTTACAGAGGCAAAGAGAGAAAGAGACTCAGAGAGAGAGAGAGAATCTTTCATCCTCTTGTTCACTCCCCAAATGGCCATAACTGGAGCTGGGCCAGTTTGAAACCAGGAGCCTGGAGCTTCTTCTAGGTCTCCCATGTGAGTGCAGGTGCCATCTTCCACTGCTTTCCCAGGCCATAGCAGGGAGCTGGATGGGCAAGGATCTGTTTTTGTTTCTGAATGGTGTGTTTGCCTCAGACCAGAAATGTGGGTGGATGGAATAATGTTGGAGAAGCCATGGAAATCTGACAGGAGAAACACTTGAGATTCATCCATTACGAAAAACAGACCTGGAGACCTTTTAATGCTCATCTTTATAACCTTAATTTTCTCCTCCCACTTCATTCTGTTTAAAAATTACAATGGCGTTTACCATTTGCCTCCTAGTTACTGAAAGCCAGGAGAACACCAAGGAAAACACATCTTCATGTTGAAATGTCTTGTCCAGAAATCTCTAGAGTCCCTCACTCACACGCTTACTCATCCATTCATTCTGGTCTCCAGCAGGAACTTGCTGAATGTACATTCTAAGGCTAACATCACGATGTGACAAATACGAATGAACTCTGAGGACACTGAGAAAAATATTGCAAATCAGGACCACTGCAGGGAATCTACTTCCAGAGTCATTGTAACAGCAGGGGAAGCCATGACTATGTCTTCAAGAAAGGCTAGCACAGTGGAGATGCTGGACACAGGCTCTGGCTCTCCGTGAAAAGCTTTGTCGGAACCCCAACCACTTGTACAGAGCTCTTCAGACAACTTGGGTCTAAGATCCTCTTCCTCCATTTAATTCCTAAATGTTCATGAGAAAGCTGGTTTTTTTTTCCCATTGTCATTTTCATCTGTTATCCCATCTATCTAGCCTTAGTTCCTTAGCCAGAGAGTAGGAGAGATAATCATTGTAAGACTCAAAGGAGAATATCTACACACAGGGAATGCACAGTTCAAGCCTCAGACTCTGCTCAGAACATCTTAGATGGGTAAGGTGCTTCCTATACATTGGCAGTGGGACAATAGCAGGGAACAAAGGGAAAAAAAATCCTCATAGGCCACTCAAAGGCAAGGCATGAGTTAACATCATCTCAGTACATAGGGACAGAAGATTCTGAGAAAGGGATTATGGCCAGTGTCTTCATCAATGATTAACAACCCAGCTCTCAGGAAAGCAAAAGTCAAAACACAGTTTTGTAGTGTTGCTGACTTCCACTGGGTCAGTGATCCCGCAGGGGTCCATTTCAAGTCACTGATGGGTGAACGTGGAGCTGGGGTGCCAGAATGAACTGGCTCCAACACGAATCTGGGGATGAGATAAGGTCTGTTGTAGCTAACGTGAAAAAGTCTTTCTGAGGATGTGACCTCTGGACCAAGGCAGGGGTAGAGCAAGCCACAGCGTGCCATGGGCGAAGGCTGTGGAGGTAAGGGAATAGCTGGTGCGCAGGCTGTGATACCAGAACGCAGTGAGTCTGGGAGCACAGGAAGGCAAGTGTGGCTGGAATGGAGTGAGCAAACAGGTCAAGGGGAAGGCAGGGGGGCCAGAGGGGGCAGTAGGGACCAGCTGTATAGGGCTGGACCAGGTAAGGACCAGGTATGGACCTGGTGTGTAGGTATGGACCAGGCAAAGACCCTGTACTTCGTTCTGTGATAATTTCACTTCATGTATTCTCCCCACCCACGTTTTATTAGTGAATGATTGTGGATTTCAGCCTTCCAGATCTCATACACATGGTTTAAAATCTTCGTTTCCTGACATCAAGTCAATTCCTGAACCCTTCTTAGCTAGATTCTTAGAAGGGAGATTCTTTTACTCGGGAAACAGCTCTTTAATGTTGACTGTGTGCCACTGAGCTCTAGATATTCAGCAGAGAATGAAATGAGAAATTTCCTATCTCATGGAGCTTCCATTTTAGTGGTGGAAGGCATATAAACAAATAAAGAAGATACGTGAATTGGTAATAAGTGTTATAGAGAAATATGTTTCAGTGTGAGAGAGGCAGAAGGTACTATTTCATCAAGTTCTCAAAGAGGTCTCCCTGAGAAGTGACATTTGAGCTGTAATATGAATGTAGGTTGCATGTTACTTTTGAGTAGCTAGAGATTAGGGGATGTTTTAAGTTTTGAATGAATAGTGGATATTAACTTGGGACATCAAGTATAGACTAGAATAGAAGGGATGCTACCCAAGAAAAGTTAAACATTGAAGTAGCTCATCAAGAATACGATCTACGGAGAAAAGATGGATTTTTATTTCAGACTGAAAGATTAATAGAGAAAAGGTAGAAAGAAGAGGGATTGGATTGAGATAGTGAACAGGACAACTGCTAGCAACAGTTGTGTGAGGATGGGTGTGTGCCCAGGGAGGTCAGACCAGGAGAGGGAGAGCTACTGCCTTGGGGAGGTTGTCCTGTTCCTATAGGAGCAGAATCGTGCTCTGGACTAAGGATGGACAAGAGGAAAGGCAAAATGTCACAAATGTCTGTTCTGTCAAGACCCATCTTGTTCAAGCTCAAACTAAACTGACGATGGGCCACCACATTTAGTAGGATGTGAACTCAACATAGTGGGTTTGGAACAGCACCTTTTAGGACAAAGTTGGATAGGCTGTAAGAGTAAGACATGCTTGCTGCAACTTTTGTTTCAGGTGTGTTTCTGGGAATGTGTGATGTTACTTGGTTGCCATGGCAATGAAAGTTATCCCTTGCCATGGGTTGTAGTTTTTACAAAGTGTCAAAAGTGTTTTAGTACTGACTTGTAGCAAGGCTGTGTTACATTGTCCTCTGTTTTGCCAGTGTCTACCTGGTGCTTTCCAAATAGTAAGGAAGCGTTCAGTGAGTTTGTTGGTGAATCAAGGTGGAATTGTTGATGGTATGGTGTCCTGTCCTGAAGTCTTGATTTCCACATGAGATATCATTTTGTCTTTTGCTGTGTGCAGTACTCTGTGGATTTGTCCACATCATTCATTCTGTCAGATGCTAGGTGCAGAGGGGCCGAGCACTCTGGGTGCTGAACCTGTGGGACTCACAGTTTGTTACACTGGTAAGAACTTTGTAAGTATTTTATGTGCATTGCTTTTGAAAGTTCACACTAACCCTGTGAGGTAGGTACTGTTATCCTCCCTACCTTAGAGAAGAACCTGGGGAAACCTTGTGTCAGAGATGCTAGGTAGCTTCTCTGAGAACACAAAGCAAGCCAGTGCAAGAGATCTGTTGGAGTCCAGAGACCACACTTCCAGCCTCCCTGCTGTGGCTCCTCTGCACAGTATTGAGCTATTTCCCCCCAAAGAATGCAGTAGAAGAAATAAAGCCAATGTGGACTTTCCAGCCTCTGAAGTAGAGTACCCTTGTGTTGTCTGGTGTACTGCTTGAGTCACAGCAAGCCTGATATTGACATCATAGGTGATGAACAGGCCCCCTGTGCATCTTCTCCTGATTGCAACTCAAAATGGCCCAAATGAAACCCGAAGATGTCTATCGGAATACCCAACATGTGAACGCCTTGCCTGCTGTGCAATCTGATTTGCATGCACACGCAGCTCCCCTGAGTGTCACTTGGATTGAGGAAGTGGCGGTGCACTGAGCACAAGCTGCACATGGAGTGTGCACGCTCAGATACAGGTGCACAAGGCTGACCTGGGTAGGATTCTCTCCCAGAGAGCCTCCTGGTGCTGAGGTGGCTTCTGCAGTCAGGGGCAGGGTGGGTGGGGAGTGTGGAGGGAGGGGAGTGGGAGGTAACAGTTTGAAAAAGCAGAATTCAGATGCCTGTTTGAATCCTTTTGATAATAAGAGGTGAGATATTCTCATTCAGTTGATGCTACTGTTAATTGCTAGCATATTTATTTACTCTACTTGTTTCCTCCCTCATTCCCTCCCTCTCTGTGACTACTAGTCACTCATTAAGTTCTAGGCACTAATCCAAGAACCTTATATAGAGTGATTTTTTTGAAAAAAAAAAAAAAAAGGTAGACAGTATCTCTGCCCTCAATGAACAGGGAAGACAAATACATTTTTAAATAAACAACAAAATTTCAGGTAGGGATAAAGAACTAAAGCCTCTGTGGGTGAGTGGGACCAGTAGCTCCCCAAGGCTGGGTGTTGAAGAAGAACATTACTAAGAATGTGACATCTACACTGAGATCTGGAGGAGGAAGACGCCATGAAGGAAAATGCATTTCAGTGGACGTACCCACCAGAGCAAAGGCCTGAGGCCAGACGGAGCCATCGCACTGTGTCAAAGATCATGGAAGAAGCTGATGAGTCCAGAGAGTGATGTGAGGGGAACGTGGGGGTTCAGTCTCAGAGCACCACTGAGGGCCTTGGAGAATCAGTTTAGAAATTAGGATTTATTTCCATTTCGCTGGTAATGAACTTGGTTCCAACTGCTCCACATTGTCCCCGAAGCTTCCTTAATTCAGATGGATACCTTTGTTCAAATGTTGGTGCCTCTTCGTTTTCTTTCACCCTACGTCCCTTTCTTCCCTCACAGAACCCTAGAAAACACACAAACACATGCACAAACACATATCTTTATGTAGTAACACACTCCTACATACTCGTGTGTCACCAGGCATACATTCAGCCACAGTCATGTACACAACATGCCCACACTACCCACATAAACACACATGTGCACAAACACATGAGTAGATATTACACCTATGAAAACAGACATGCGTGTGTCCATACCCCAAGCATGTATCATACATGGAAACAATCACTCACAGACACCTTCCTTAGACAGAAGTGTGGACTTGGAACATAGACTTGGTCATGCCGTCTCAGCTGAGCAGCCTGCACTGCTTTGCTGTCATCTACAGGGGTCCACACACAGCAAGGTGCTAAAGACCTTCATGCTGTAGCCCTGCCTCCCTCTGCTGCTTCCTCGCTCGCTCTCTCTCACAGGGCCGCCCATGGAGCAGGGGGCATGTGCAACACGGTGTTCTTGCATACACCATGCTAAGTCGTTCATTTCACGATTTTTTTTGATTGTTCACTGTATGGGAAGCATTGCTCAAGGCACCGAGGATGCATCAGTGAGCAGAGCAGACAGCACCTGGGGGAGGATGGGCCCTAAGCAATAAGAACTGCAAACCAGTAATAATGTCCTATGTGAGAGATGAGAGCTGGTGCAGAAAAAAAGACCCAGGCAAGGGGCATCAGAAGGGCTTTGGTTGGGGACAGGAATGGCTATGGTGCTTCCTTATTTTCGCCTGTTCCATGGGAGAAGCATTATCCCTGCCTGGAAGACCTGCTTCAGTCAGTTAGCACCTGATGACTTCCAAGGCCCTGCTGCAATCAGGGTTCCCCAGAGAAACAGAAATTATAGGAGATAGAAATAGAGATAGAAGGGGCAGGTGCTGTGGTGCAGTAGGCTAAGCCTCTGCCTCCAGCACTGGCATCCCATGTGGGTGCCTGTTTGTGTCCTGGCTGCTCCTCTTCTAAGGAAGTTTCTGCCATGGCCTGGAAAGCAGGGGGAGATGGCCCACGTGCTTGTGCCCCCGCACCTGGATGGGAGACCTGAAGAAGTTCCTGGCTCCTGGCTCCTGGCTTCAGATCAGCCCAGCTACTGCCGTTGCAGCTATTTTGGGAGTTAACCAGTAGATGGAAGACTTTTCTCTCAGTCTCTCCCTCTGTCTGCAACTCTACTGCTTAAATAAATAAATAAGATCTTTACAAAATGAGATAGGGATAGGGATAGGGATAGGGAAAGGGAAAAAGAGAAAGAGAAAGAGAGAGAGAGAGAGAGAGAGAGAGAAAACAGATAGGTAGTAGATGATAGGTAAATAGAAGATAAACAGATTTTAGGTAAGTTGGAAGGTGAGATAGATGATAGATGACTGATTGATATATAGATATATAGACAGAGAGTTAGAGGAAAGAAGGGATTTTCCAGGGGAGCTGGCTCAGAGTGAAATCCCTTTTGAAAGCTGGAGCACTGGTTAATCAGTAGCATGGCTCTGTCCAGGTCTGCAGGTGTCAGGAGCAGGGAGGCTGAGATGGAAACCAAAGGCCCAGGAGCCTTGGGGAACCACTGGTAGGAGTCCCAGGGTCCAAAAGTTGGAGAAGCTGGAGTGCTAACTCTAAGGGCAAGCGAGCAAAAGGCATCCTGGCTCCAGAATGAAAAACAGAAAAAGAACATGCCCTCCTTCCACCTCTCTGTGTCTCCCAGGCCCCAAGCTGACTGGGGAGTACCCACATGCTGGGGACAGCAGATTCTCCCCATCGCTCCCCAGCTCACGTGGCTCCTCCGTAAATACCCTCACAGCCTCACCTGGGCAGCCTGGCCGTTCTCATCACAGGCCTGGACATTGGGGTTTTCCTTTCAGCAGGAACAATTAATGCATTGATTGACAGTAGGTAATGCTTTACAAGCTATCCGTGTGTCCCTAATTCAGTCCACACCCCCAAATCAGTCATTACAAGCCTCCCCAACCCCGTCAACATGGCACCCCTACCCAGCCCCTTAAACCATACTTGATCTCCAAATAAAGACAGTAACAAGGGCCCAGGTCTGCTGACATGATGGAGCTCTGCCCAGAAACCTGCTGTGCCCTGCTGTGCACCACGTGTGAGAAAGGTTAGACAGCTGCCCCACAAGGCCCGCCTAGCAGGGCCTGGTAGTGCATTGTGGTCAGGCCTCAAAGTTGCACACAGGATTTATCCCTGGAAATAGACTCCTCAAAGCCCTGTGACCAGACAGAGTCCAACACCAATTCCTCTGTGGCCCATAGAATCTTTAGCCGTTTTCTCAACACATGCTAGGCGTTGTAGGGTACTTGGCCATAGTCACAAAACGCCTATGCTTAAGAATCTACATTGCAGTGGGAAATCACGCTGCAAAACATCACATGAACTCAACTCCCCCACCCGATTATTTACTCAATAACCTTAGACAAAACCCAGCTCTCCAACACATACTCTGCCAAATTCTCATTATTTGATCCATCTCTTTGTGTGTGTGTACACGTATGTGTGTAATTCTATAAGCCTTATACCTAGAATCAAGTTTCCATCTCAGCTAGTCTTCATCTTCCTAACTGCATTGGTGATCAGTCGACCTATTTGTCAATAAACCAACAGCTGGAGCAGAACGTGTGGATTCAGATGGTAGAACAGGAACACAATTGACTGCAACTAAATTGTGCTCTGATATACAGAGAATAATGTTTAAGGAGTTAAATATTCCAAGAGTGATGAAGTCTCAATAAACCTCAGGATCTGAGAAAGAGAGAAAAGTCCCTTCCTCTTTACTTGTATGTATGTGTTAAAAGGCAATTGAGGCCGGCGCCGCGGCTCACTAGGCTAATCCTCCACCTTGCGGCGCTGGCACATCGGGTTCTAGTCCCGGCCAGGGCGCCGGATTCTGTCCCGGTTGCCCCTCTTCCAGGCCAGCTCTCTGCTGTGGCCAGGGAGTGCAGTGGAGGATGGCCCAAGTGCTTGGGCCCTGCACCCCATGGGAGACCAGGAGAAGCACCTGGCTCCTGCCATCGGATCAGCGCGGTGCACTGGCTGCAGCACACTGGCCGTGGCGGCCATTGGAGGGTGAACCAATGGCAAAGGAAGACCTTTCTCTCTGTCTCTCTCACTGTCCACTCTGCCTGTCCAAAAAAAAAAAAAAAAAAGAGGCAATTGAAAAATAAGAAGCCAACAAAATGCACACACTTCATATGTGCACTAAGTGGATATGCATATGTGATGTTTAGTAAACCATCTTGATGTATAAGCTGATGAAACATACAAACTTAAAGTAACTATGTATGAGGATACTTCAACAGGTTAATGGAAAATTCTCATTTTCCTAATCTCATTTTTCCATGAACTTTTTGAAGTGCACTCATTGGTAAACTCACCTTCCTCCTCTGTGTTGCTGCAAGTGCTGAAGAGGGAAGCGCTGGGGGCCGGTGCGAGGTTCCACGTCCATGTTGCTGTCCTACAGGACACACACTCCACCTGCTGCAGTGACAGGAGGCTTCCCAGAGGTCGGGCTGCAAAGCTAGAGGGACGGTGGGATAGACAGACAGAAACAAGCTGTGCCTGCCTAATGCTTCCCCCAAACCTTGCAGCCCCATGAGACTCTCCCGTCCCTTGGGGAAGCCTAGGAGTCATGATGCAGAAGAACCACACAATGTTAAGGGTTTGCCTTTGTGGGGCAAGATGAGCTCTCCCTTTTGCAGGGACTGGGGGAGAATGGGATAAGTATTTTCCACCACCCCTGCCATTGAATGAGGAAGAGCACTTGCCCGACTCTCAGATGGCGTTCCTATTGGTAGAAGGACGTTTCAGTAGGGGGAAAGAAAATTATTTTTAATCCTACTCAGCAGGACAGTATGGTTGTGGAACCAGGGGAATTTGTATCCTAATCCAGAGACGTGGTGTCCACACAATAATCAGTAACAAAGCTGTTTTAGGTGGTTTTTACCTCGGATATGCTGCAATATGTTATACAAAGTTAAAGAATGGAGAGTAAAGGATATATTGACTTAAGTTTTTTCCATCTCTTGATAAACTCAGCTGGCATTACACGTGCATGGAAGTGACGACACTGCCTAAAATGGCAAGTGGTTCATGCACTGGCTTTCACCAAAGGCTGCCATGGGTGTCCTCAAGCCTCGGCACCATCACCAGTTCCAAAACAAAGCAGAATTTGGATGGGAGCTGAGTAGGCTGCTGGACAGAAGGGAAGGGTGATGGACCGGCAGGGTCCACTGGGGGTTTCTGAGTGCTCTTGTGGGATTAGGGGAACCCTGCCACAGCTTTAAAACACTCAAGTCTCCCACAGATGCTCACCCACTGTGTCCATATGCTCCCCAGGATACAGACCCATAGCCAGCTGTCCCTGGATGTCCGAAACTCTGAGTACCTCTCCAGCATGCCCCCGCTGCCTGCAGAGTGCCTGGACATCGATGGAGACTGGAACACCCTGCCCGTGATCTTTGAGGACAGATACGTGGACTGCCCTGCCACAGGTTTGCCTTTTTCACTTTAGAAAGACTGAAGAGCAAGGCTTTCCGGTGGGTTTTAGAAAGTTGCCCTGTGTGCATCCCAACAATAGTGGGATTAAACTAATGACAGATGTTTATTAGTGCCTACAGTGGAAGCAAGAACTAAGGGTAAGCTAACTGGTTGAAATGACTTTATTTCACTGGAATTGACAAATAGATCCTACAGATGAGCAGTTACAGTAAAGACTCTCTTCCCAGTTCCTCTGGGGTGGAATTGCATCTAGAGCCTCAGTGTTCTCACCTACAAAATGGGAAGAACCAATGCTCTCCCTCTCACCAGAATGTCATACAAGTCAGATGAAGATGCTTTCGTGTGCCAAGTGTGAAGTTAAAACAGAAATGTGTTTCTATGGCATTGGGTTCCAATTCCTGGAAGGGCTTGTTTTGTGCCACCAGCCAAGCAAGGGACCTCAGGAGTGTGGGCTACATAAATACATGGGTTAATGGGGGATGACTCCTTTCAGGGACAGAAGATCTCATTTGTGTGTGCTGTTCATGCCTGTGTCCCCAGGTTGCAATTGTTTGGTTGATGTTACAGAGTTTGTTGATGGACGTCTATGTCTCCTGTAGAGAGCCTGGCAGGCAGTACGTGTGTGCTCTCTGTCCTGCCCCATAGCCTTGCCCATGCAAATCCATCCCCATCAATCCAAACAGATTCCTCCAAGGACCAGAGAACGTGAGTCCTTAAATTGGGTATGGAAGATGCTTTGTCTCTTTAATCCTGGAAAAAAATTCATGAGTTCCATTTTCACAGAGAGAAAAAGAGGCACAAGGCATCCAAGATTTATCCAACCTAAAGCCAGCACCCAGAGTCAACTCACTCTGCTTGCAAAGCCTTGCCATCTCTTTGGGAAGGTTTTAAAACCATTATCCTTAGATGGTAGCTCCAAGGACTATATTTTGGGGTTTCTGCAACCTGAATCTTATAGGATTTTTACACATCCAGGTGAGTTCCAAGGACAACTCAACTTTGCAAACACAGGAAATTGTTTCCCGGCTGCACCCTGCCCTCTAGTGTCAATATGGTATATTACAACTACTGTGTGTACCAGTGCAGAAATGACCCCAGCCCAGCTAGTTAAAACTAGCATAAAATATCCAGGGTGTGTGTGTGTGTGTGTTTGCGTATATATGCATGCGAGTGCATGCACATGTATGTGAGCATATGCATCTGCATATGCACTTGTTCTCATCCCGTTACAGTTAATTTAACAGTAAATTTGAATGGTTAGAAAAGAAGTTTAAGCACCCATCATCAGAATGTCTGATGCTCTCATTATTAGGTTTGGTTGCATATTGTCATCCAGTCTTTTTTCCCTACTAATAGACATTGTAGTGAATTTAGGTCTCAGCCCCTCCCTCATGTGTTATACACAGTTATGCTACGTACCTTTATTTTCTCAGAATCAACTTCACTTCATCTCTGAGACTCTGTTCTACAGCATCAGTCTCCCCAAGGCTTCCCTACCCCTTTCTTCCCAGTCTCTTAAGACTATGCCCTCATGTCTTTCTTCTAAAAACATTTATTTATTGAAAGGTAGAATTGCTGAGAAGGTCACTCCCCATGGCTGAAGCCAGGATCCTGGAACTCCATGAGGGTCTCCCACCTGGGTGACAAGGACACAAGTATTTAGGCAAACACCTGTTGCCTTCCTAGGCATGTTAAACAGGAAGCTAGATCAGAAGTGAAGTCAGCACTCCAGTGTGGATGCCAAGTGTCGCAGGCAGCAGCTTAACCTGCTGCACCTTGCCAACCCCCGCCAGCCTCTGCCCTCGAGTCTGAAGCAGCAGTGATACTTGAGTGGGGAGGTCTTCTAGGAGCATCCACCATGAAGGCTCCCCTAAGCTACTCCTTATCGCTGTTTCGATCGTGTTTCACGACCAGCTTGCAGCTGCTGTGGTGTGCTTGGAGCTGGGGCTCCAGTGTTTGGGACTGCATCTTCAAAGAAGGCCACAGACAGGCACTCAGAGACGTGGCAGTCTTGCCGCAGACCTAAGACCCGATCCACTCCCATGGCCAGACTGCTTTTACACAGTCTTCTGCATCATTCTCAAAATTAGAGCTCTTCTCCTTCTTGTCCTTCCACAAAGCACTTGGTGAGTCCTTCATCCCAGATCAAAAACATTAGCAAAAAAGAACTGTTTCCCCTTTTCTCAATAGCATGGTGACATTACTGTCTATATATTACTACGAGATTGTCAGATTTATCTTCTATCCTTCTACTTTAGGGAAAATTGGGAATTAAAAGAGTTCCATTTCTGTTTTAAGATAATGTTCTTTTGTTGTTTGCTAAAGGTCCATGGTTTGAATACCTATGGTGCACCATGAACCCTGCAAACTCTGTCTTTATTATCTATGTGGCCCCCTCCCACCTCCTGCTACGCCCCCTCCCACAGCGATCAAGTGGCTCACCTACAGCCTTCAGAGCTTGTGAACTCTCTGGATTTGAATTGTTTCCCCAGAAATTAGGAACTGTGTGACACTGAGCAAAAGGAGTCAACATTCCAACTCAGTAGGGCTACTGGGACCAATATAGGGGCAGATACTTGCCATTCCACACTTAGCAGAGTGACAGACACAAAGCGATGATGAGTGTGTGCTAATGTACACCGTTCATTAAGACCTGACTCTTAGTCCATTCTCTAAATGAGATCCTTTGCTACTCTTGTTTTTCCATAGTTGTAAGAGTGAAACCTGATTTTTGCTCTTTTGCCAAGCCTGCTTCCTCACCACACTCCCTGTCTATGATGAATGGATTAAGTCTTTATGTTTGTTCCGTGGATCTACAGCCTGTTACCTGTAACATAAATATATGACTTCTCATCTGTCCATGGCCTGCAGATTCCTCCAGGCTGAGTGGGTCCTCTTCCTTGCTAACCTCACACCCTCTCCGTTGCCTGCAACACTTCCTCTGTCCACCTTGCTCCATCTGCCTGGGGCCAACTGATGGCTGACCAGATTTCTGGGCCTCTGCCCCATGGCTTGTCCCATGCCTGGTATGACTCATCCTCTCCTTTTCTAAGGGAGTTCTCCAGCCCACATTCTTTGTTTGTTTTCTTTTTCTTTTTATAAAAGACTTTTTTAAAGACCAATTTTAGATTCCCAGCAGAGGAGGAATGAGGAGGAGGTTCAGAAATGCTTCAGACACCCTCTGCCTCCTACACACAGAGCCTTCCAATTCCACCATGTACCATCACAGGGGTATCTATATGTCCGCGCTTTTAGTTGGGCTCTTTCTTGGTGCTGTATGTTCTTTGGGTTTAGACAAATGTATGGCCACGGGGATCCACTGTTACAGAATCACACGGAGCAGTTTCACTGCCCTGAGAAAGCTCCATGCTCCACCAGACCCCAAGCAGCAGTGAGCCTCTTGCATTCTGTGTGCTTTTGCCATAGCCCATATTCTTGGTAGGAGATCTAGATGTCCACCTGTATGTTTCCCTTATTTTGAAAATCCCTTGAAGAGAGAAACTGAGTCACTGTTCCAGCTGACACCACTTGTCTTCTTCTTGACCCCTGATTAGCACGGGGATTTTTCACGTAATACCCCTCTGAGAACATGCTAAGAATGTACCCAGCTAAAGAGATCCATTTTTTTCCTTGGCCCAACCATAAATTCCATGCAAAGACATTGGAATAAAATGTCTCAGTGTCCCATGTGGCTTGGAAGTACAATCTCAATGATTGACTTCATAACATTCAACAGTGGTTGTATTCATTTAGCTTCTATTAAAACCATATGGAAGATTTAAAATTTTTAAAAAGATTTATTTGATGGTCAGAGTTACATATATACAGAGAGAGAGGGAGAGAAGAAGAGAGGGGGGAGGGAGGGAGGGAGAGAGAGAGAGAGAGAGAGAGAGAATGAATGAATGAATTTTCCATATCCTGGTTCACTCCCCAAATGGCTACAACAGCCGGAGCTTGGCCAATCCGAAGCCAGGAACCAGGAGCTTCCTCTGGGTCTCTCACATGGGTGCAGGTGTCCAAGGACTTGGGCCATCTTCTCCTTCTTTTTCCAGGCACATTAGCAGGGAGCTGGAAGTCCTGGAGCAGCCAGGACTTGAACTGGGGCCCATGTGGGTTTCAGCGTCACAGGCAGTGCTTGACCTGTTATGCCACAGGGCCAGCCTTCCATTTAAACCTTTTAAAGAACATAAAAACCTAGCCCTCTTTTTCTCTTGGTATATATGAAAATTAAATAACATACCAAAGATGTTCTCATCAGAGCTATTGTACAATTGACATTGGAGGCATTTAACTTTGTCCAACTATAAATTATTAGGGGAGGGTGGGGGGAAGAAGAGGAGAAGAGAAGGTGGGAATAGAGAAGGGGAGGAAGAGGCCTGGCATTGAGAGAGAGATGTGATAAACAAATGTGTTTATCCTAAAGAACAAAGTTAAGCAAGATCACACTTCGGCTCCCTGCCATTTGGCTCTGAAGACCATGTAGGCCTCGTGCTCTGGGTGTTGCTGGGTGTGATCACCTTGGTTATGCAGCTCCAACTTGCAGTGCTTTTCTGCACACAGCAGGCATGACAGCAGTTATGACTGCAAGGCCATGCATATGCCCATCCTAGAGTCGGGGAAAGTGAACTCTGTAAGGAAAAGAACTCATTTAAGTTTCGTGGTTCTCCAAGGTCTCACAGTTTGTAAGAGGCAGCGTTGGGATGGAAAAATCAGGCTTCTAGACCACTTTCTTTACTTGTAAATACTGTGCATGAAATAGATGGACGTTTTCATAATTACAAGTGGGGATTATCAAATCTCCTTTGATAGGTAGTAAGTAAACAAAAATGATAAGATTTGGTGGGTTTTCATTAGTGCAATACAAATTTGGTGTAAATTGTTCAGTTTGGTCAACCTTCAGGGTTTAAAGGTGCAGTCACTAATCAGGTCGACTTCATTTCCAGTTCCACACACAAGCTCTGGGGCTCCCTGCCCACTGGCCATGATGTCTGTGTTCCTGTAAGCTTCTCAGGTTCAATGCTGTGCTGGAAGGACTTACAGGGCTCAGGAGAACACTTTACTTATGATCATTTTGCAGAGATGGGAACGTTTGGCCCACGGGCCCTAGAAGGCCACAGAATCATTTGCTGTGGCCCTGCCAGGCAACCACAGGTGGGGCAGGCTTGAAATGCAATAGATCTATGTCAGGCTAAACTTTTTAGGTTAATCATTTTGTTCAGTTCATGAATGATGTTGTAAATATCCAAAGAGCCCTTGGCAGTTTAAAAGGTTCCCACCCCTGTAAACAGTACATGTGGGGACCGGCCAACAAGAATTAGACGAATGTCTGAGAGATCTCAGAGTGTAGCTTGTGTGTGCTTGGGCCTTGTCACCCTTCTAGCACATCAGGCTTCATCATCAACCAGAGAAGCTCACCCGAGCTCCAGTACCTGGAGTTTTTGTTGGGGTTTCACTGGGTGGGCTTGGTCGATTAGGTCCCTGGCCATATGACTGAACTGAGGCTCCGGGCCACCTTTCCTCCCCTAGAGGTCTGGCCAATATTTCTTGGCCCAGTATTCTAACCCTCTAGTCAAATGCATGGTCTTTCTGGCATCACCAGGTCCTGTCCTAACTCATTTCATTAGCATAAACTATTTAGGGATTCTTCCTGAGACACTTGCCAGGATCCCCATGAATAGCAAAGATATCCCCGGGGACCACTTGGGGACTTCCAGGGATCCATAGGATCTTCCCCAGGGACAGCTAAATTGTTTCTTGTGCAGTAAGGCATTCGATAGCTTGTGAGCATAGATACCTAACCTATAATATTTCCTTTCTCTTTATTGCAGGACCTAATGTGAGTGTCTATCCTAATTTTGATGTTCCAGTGACTAGTCCTGCAATAACAAGCCTAAAAGAGAAAGAAGAGAGCCGTATTGTAAATAGCAACTCATCTTTTAGGGATGACCTTGTCCTGGCTACCATGAAACCAATCCAAATGAACTCCAATGAAGAGGGTACTCGGTGTCCAGAGCCAGGAGACAGTGTGACCACACAAAACAAAATGGACACGTGCTGTGAGTCTCAGGTGTATCTGACCATTGGTGAATTCCAAAACAAATCAAATGTGTCTGAAGATGAATTTTTGACTGGGCAAAGGGCTGATGTTTGTGCCTATGCACTGGCAGATGTGGATACGCCCAGGAAGAGCTCAGGCCCAGAGGATGGACAAGCCCCAGCACTGACCTACATTGACGTGAAATCCAGCAATAAGAACCCCCACAGAGCTGAGCCCATAGTGGTCATTAGTGCTGAGTGTGAGAATCAAAGTGCTGGAGACAACATTAGATTAGACAGAGCTGTGCCAAGCAAAGTAGTAGCCAGTGGAAGTCACCAGAATGCCATCTCTTCGGACAAAGTGACTCTCCATGAAACGAGTGTTGGAAAGGGAGCAGACCAGGAGGGTAGGATGGTGCTCCTTGGTCTGAAACTCCTCCCCTCGGAGCCCTGGGAGTCCCTCGGCTCTGCACTGAGGGAGCCCTTTGATGTTAGGTCTTCCTCAAAGGACCCGCACACAGAAGAGCAGGAGGCCCTGTCAGTGCTGTCTGGAGTCATCAAGAGGTCTTCGTCCATCATTTCTGATTCAGGCATTGAGAGCGAGCCGAGCTCTGTGGCCTGGTCTGAGGCCCGAAGCAGGGCCCTGGAGTCACCCAGTGACCGGGAGGTCTTGCACCAGCTGGTTCGAAGACACGCCCTCCACCGGAACTCCTTGGAGGGGGGGCACACAGAAAGCAATACGAGTTTGCCGAGTGGTATCCAGGCTTCTCTCACCTCCATTAGCTCCTTGCCTTTTGAGGAGGAAGAGCGGGAGTTGGCACTCACCAAGTTAACCAAGTCTGTCTCTGCACCCCAGATCAGCAGTCCAGAAGAGACTGCCGAAGACGGAGACAGCAAGCAGCAAGGTGCGGCTTTTGCGGAAGCTTTGGCTATGCACAGTAAGAACAAGGATTCCCTTGAACACGGCTCTCAACCTTGTGGTGGCTCCAGAATCCAGGGTTCTGGGGGAGAGTGTTCCCTTGTGGAAATTATCTTAGACACTGACAACCAGCAGGGCCCTGGCTACATGGACATCCCCAAAGGAAAAGGGAGTCAGTTTGATCCTCAAGGACATTGTCATCTTGATGGCAGGACTGAGAACACAGCGGGTATTGAAACCAAAGGTTTTACTTCAAAAATCCCACGCATTACAGCACTTGAAAATTCTAGGACCAGATCTTTCCATAAAACACTAATGGAAACCCCAAAGGGCATGCCCAGTGACTTGACTGTGGGCAAAGGAACTCTTTCCAACAGCTGCATCTCAGAGGCTGGGGGCATCTCTCACCCTAAGGTGCCTGCACTCAGCTGTCTATCAGCTGCTGATGCCATCGACCTGAATTCAGCAGGCGAGTGCGGCAGTTCACCTTGCGTGGTTGATGACAAAGCAGTGAAGAGAGGAGCCACTGCCTTCCTGGAGGCTGAACGTGAAGCAGGCACTGTGTGCCCCACTGTGACTCACCCCGTACCCACCCAGGTTTTGAGAAGCCAAGAGCCAAAAGCGGGCAGTTCTGTAGCCCAGCTGGCCTATGCAGAGTCCTTTACCTTGGAGAGCCTGAAGGCTGTGGAGGTCGTCAATCTGTCTGTGTCTTGCACTGCCACCTGTCTCCCTTTCTCCTCTGTGCCCAAGGAGACCCCTGCCAGGGTTGGTTTCTCTTCCAAACAGACTCCGTTCCCCATCACCCATCAGCCTTTGGGTTCCTTTGGAGTAGTTTCTACCCATTCCAGCAAGCTGGAGGAAGAAGTCAGTGAAAGGATGTTTAGGTAAGCTTGCTGATGGCTTGCGGATCTCAGCACAGTGTCCTAGACTGGGCCACGTATTTCTCATGAGTCTTGTTTCAACATTGAGATACCTGTTGTTTTCTGATTTAAATAAAGTAATGTATTCATATCATGCCGATTAGAAAAGCTGAATAGTATCGAGAAATGAAATTCACCAATAAGCTGACCTCCAAAGTATTATACTGTGACTCGTCTTCTCTATTTGTTCTTCGTGCATCTGTGTCTATGTGCAGCTTTTATGCACAAGCAGGTCATTCTGTATAAACACGATTGTAATTTTTCCAAGTAATAACTGATCTTTCTATTTCTATTCCTTGCATCATCCTTCTAATGTTCACACAATATTATATTGTGTGGATGCACCATGATTTATTAACCAGGTCATTTGCAGATGGTGATTTACATTTTATTCAATATATATTATCATAAATATCTCTCTTGAATGTCACAGTGCCTCTGTCTTTGCACATTTTGAGAGGTTTCTTAAAAACCTCCGGGGAATAGGATTTTATCATCAGATTTGCTTTCTAAGCTTCCTTTTCAGTTCAAGAGTTCTGAAACTTATGGCCCTTTTTGTAATGTACCCCTTCCTCCTTGTGTTGAGTTTGTGTTCGTGTTGCTCCCTTACCTATAAACAATATATGTGATGACATATACAACACATCGTTTTATCAAGTCTATCCCCATTGAAAAGTGCTGATGCATTACCTATTACCAATGCCCCCCAAAGAAACTGCACAGGCAGGTCAGCATTGCACCTTTTGTTTTGTGAAGAATTTTAAATACCTGAAGGAAGGGACTTGTCATCAGTTTTTATTTGGTTTCCAGTGCCTGGTAAACACTGTCCAGTGCCTGGCCAGGGTTGGCCTGACTTATTGTATTTACAGTCTACCATGAGAGAAGTAGCTGAGACCTGTGACTGTGTGGGCACCATGGGGCCAGGAGGACAAGGCCCTGCCTAGTTTGGCTGGGAGAGTGGCTGGAGAGTGGTAGCTAGAAGAAGCTTCTCAGAGAAGATGCATTTGTATTGAGAGAGAAATACAAAAGATGATGATGATATTTATGATGATGAGGAGAACAGTAGTTTATACTACACGATGAAGATCCATAATCTGAAACTCCAAAATCCCAGATGCCCCAAAATCTACTCGGAAGCTTTATCTCCTTCAAATTAAAAATGTTGAATAAGATCACCTTCAGGCTATGTGCACAAGGAGTATATGAGATAAGGAATTTGGTTTCTCTGGGATTCTCATCACCACGGTATGTCATGATGCACACATAAATGTAACAAAATACAAAATCTGAAACGTCAGTGGTCCTGGGTGTTTCAGGTAAAGAACAGCCAGCCTTTACTAGACAGCCATTTCACAGTCAGGATTCTGACCCTCAAAATCTGACGCCTGAGTCCATGCCCTTACCCACTGTCTTGACCCATAATCAGGCCAAGGGCATTGTAGCCAGGTGGAAAAGCATCTCGGGCATACAGCCCACGTGTGTCAAGGCATGGAAGTCAAGCCAAGCCATAACATTCCAAGCCAGGAATTAGAAAAATTGTGTCACTTCTGGAGGCTGAAAATCGCAGGAGATGGCACTGGAGGAGCAGGTGGATGCCGAGCCATGGGTGGCTTGGGTGTCAGGTTAAGGAGCTTTCTGGGGTGATCTTTTCAAGGGTGGTGTGGATTCTTGTAGCTACGTAGAATCTTAGATGTTCTATCCCCCAGTCTCCTGTTCAGTGCAGACACCATGTGGAAATACGCAGAACCCAAACCTAGAGACTCTTTGGTTTTCTTGGGGTGCTTGTCTGCGTCCTTGCTCAGAAGAAAGCTGTCTGGGATCTCACCCAGCTCTCATATTGAGCATTTGCCACTGAGCCGACCCTTTGCTTTTGGATACTCATCGGTTTTACCTACTAACCCAGCCCACTTTCTACCCTGCATGCGATATACAGCTTGGCTTGTGATTAATTTGCGTGTTCTCCAGTTTTTATCAGGCCAAAGAAAAGTTTAAGAAAGAACTGAAGATTGAAGAATTCCTGTACAGTGACTTATCAGTACTAGCTTCTGATAGACCGTATTTCCCACCAGAGGAAGAGGAAGAAAATTTGGAAGATGGGATCCACTTGGTTGTCTGTGTCCATGGCCTGGATGGTGGGTACAAACATTTTTCTTCTCAGAAGTCTGTCTGTATACAACCTATAAAATGTGGGAATTAATTTAAATAAGTTATTCATTCAACAAAATATTTAATTAGTAACAGTGTGATGACGATTTCTGTGGGAATCTAGGGACATTGCATGGCTGTGCTCCCAAGAAAATTTCTCTCTGGCACAAAGAGTAAACAAAATACAAAATGAATGAATTAAGGTAGTGAGGAAGAATGAGTGGAATAAATACATGGATAATTGGAATTAATGAAGAAATAGAATAATTAATGGAATGGAGGCACAGAATAAGAGAGGAATATAGTAAATGAATGAGCAAAAGTGATATATTATTGAAATGAACACGTCAGTGAAACGCACAAGTAAAATTCATGAGTTAATGGAATTCACGAGTGGGACAGTATGAATAACGGAAGAAATGGAGTCGAATGAAGAAACATTCATTCTGAGGAGTTCAGGTTAGGGGCCACTCTGTGCCTATTTTTATTCACTTTTCACTCGCAGGCACTTTTTGTATACCATGACTCTGTTTCAATTTTGAGGTTTCCAGGAACTAAAGATAGCTTTCTCACATTCACCAGCTCGATGTCCTGGGTGACCAGTCTGCACCACTCACTTAGGGAATATTAGATCACAGGGCAAGACTCCCAATTTCTTGGTTGTAACAGGAAATCTGGTCAATCTATGTTGTATTTTCTTCCATCTTGCATGTGGGAGAAGGGAACAAGCACACAGATGAGTAGCTTCCTCAGGACTCACTGTGTCAGCAACCAGAGCTGTCCATGGCCAAGCGTATCGCCTGGCCATGGCCATCCGCAAGTTCCTTTTGAAGGTTTCTTTTCTAACTCAAGGCAAACAAGGGACTTAGGAGGTTCCTGGAAAACGGATTTAAAGGATCAGTTTCTTCTGTACAAAGGACGTTTGAAATCCCTATATATGAGAGGTATTGAAAAAGTTCAAGGAAAATGCATATTACAAGAAAATGAGGCATGGATTTCCAAATTGTTCTGGAACAAGTAAACATCATTTAATTACGTTGCCCACCTCAAAGTTTTTGAAGCATATCTAGAAGTATCTTGTTGTCGCTCCCCCTCGTCATGGAGGAGCAACACTAAGCCCTGCCTAGGTTTCATATCCGAGTCACGGCATCATTATGTTGCTCCCCCTCTTCGTGGAGGAGCGACACAGGACCCTGCGCTGTTCTTTTGTCTGCTCGGCCCTTCCCGGGTTTGCTGCTGGTTCTTCCCGGGTTGGCTACCATCCCTTCCACCTCCGTGGAAGGGCGGTTCCCCCTAGCCACTTTCCCCACTTCCGCGGGGGAGCGGCACACCGCCGGCCAGCTCTCTCGGGGGCTGCTCAGATGTTCCTCAGGTGTTCCTGGTGCATGTTGTCTCTCTCCTCCTTTATAGTCCTCTTCCACCAATCCCAACTCTGCTACCCACACGCCGAGTACGCTGCTCTCCTCCAATCAGGAGCAGGATCAGCTCCTGCAGGTCATCACTCAAGCTGGCGAGAGGCAGCTGCATAGAAGTTGTTACTCCCTTCTCAGCGCCATATTGTGGGAAAGCAGATGCATAGAATAATAAGTCTTAATTCCAGTAACTTAGTCTAGTCCGAGTTGCTCCCAGTTGCTCCCCACATCTTGTATATGTAAACTCTTCAAAATTTCAGAGGACCTACTAGATCAAATTCTGTTTCCATCAACAGAGCACAGTTAGGAATATTTACACAATTTTTTATGCTGTACAAAAAGCCCAAGATTATCTTCTTGTTAATGTTCTCAGTTTAACACCCCATGAAGACATGTGATCTGAGAACGTTTTAAGTTGCGAAAAGTTTTCTGTCTCTCAGTAGCTGGAGGATAGGGGCCATTTAACTCCTTACTTGTACTCTTTATGATGAATACAAGTATAAACACTTAAGCCTTTTTGTTTTCAGTGCAGGCCCTGGAATGTTGTTAGGCAAGTTTAAACAATGGCTACAATATTGGGATCAGAGAGCATAATTTTATCAACAGAAGTAACAGAAGGGAGGGATAGCATTTAACTTCATAGCCTACCATACACATATTTCCCAAAAGAACATGACCACTTATGACCATGTCCATGCAGGTCTGGGCATGTGTTCTGATGGGCCACCAGCAGTGGTGACCTTGGGCCTTTGGAGTCATCCTTAGATATTACGGGTCCTCCCAAACACCCAGAGTTCCCCTGAATTCTATGTCACACTTTCACCCTGCTCAGAATCACTAGGTAGTGTCATTAAGAATGGTATAAAATGATAACATTTATTTTCGCTTATGATTTACAAACTACTTCGCAACTATGGAAACACATGGAAGATATGTTCATGGTAAAGTAGGCAACCCCATATATCCAAACTAATGGCTTCTAACTTTCATCCCAGTAGCAGTGCACTTAAGGAATAGGCCCTAAGTTCATTAACACTGCATCTAAAACCCTATGACCTGCATGGAAAACACTTGTATATAAACCTCACTCTATTATCACAAGTGCATTTTTCCACATGAATTTTACTTCAAGAAAGCAATCTCTGTGTTTTTGGTGACTCTACTATTAGCAAACGTCTTGTACTGTGGACTTTTTTAGTCCTCTGCCCCAGTACTCCTTGTTGGGCACTGAGGAAACTTGCTGTCTCTGACTCCTGTTCCCAGGGGATGTTATTCTTTTTAAATAACTATGCCATGATTGGCCCATTGCAGGGGCTTGCTTCTTTTTCTGTAAATGGCAGCACCAGATATCTAGATAGCCTTTGTACTGAACAAGGAATTTTAGGGGGACTTTTGGGAATTACATTATGCCACAGAAGACATTAGGGGGCCCTACTTGCAAAACCTGGACAAATAGAATTTGCTATGGAAGAAGGGGAGATGATGCTGCCAGCTGTCCCTGCCAACAGACTCCCCAGGGTACTTGTTAATACATCAGGGAATCCGTATTTGCAATAGAACACCTAGGAAGGGCCAGACCGTGCGTGCACGTGTGTGTGTGTGTGTGTGTGTGTGGTGGGGGTGTGTGTGGAGGAGACAAGGGAACAGGTGTTCGCTTTAGTTGATTAGTTGACTTTGTTATCTGCTTAACAAAAGTCAGAAGCTACACTGGGAATGAGGGAAGTAGGAGGAGAAATTCCCACGTGCTTCATCAGCTTTCCTGTGATTAACTCTGGTGCTGGGTGGCGGCTCTCTGTCATCCTCAGGGAACAGTGCAGACCTCCGGCTGGTAAAGACGTTCATCGAACTGGGCCTCCCTGGAGGAAAGCTGGACTTCCTAATGTCTGAGAAGAATCAGGTAGGACCACGAGGCCCTCAGACTGCAAGAACCACAGGGGCGGGTCTCGTGGGAGCCTGCTGTTGGCACTGTGAGGATCTGTGGTCACACGGGGATTGGAGGGGACCTGGCAGCCACCTGACAGTTGGGAGAGAAAAGACTTACTGTTTTCTTTTGGGAGGATGAGGAAGGGCCGGGGATGGAGAATACACGAGTCCGTTGATTGGTGCCTTTGGATGTCACAGGACCTCAGAGTAGGGGCAGCTTAGGGCATTGGTTATTTTGGGCTCTGTGGATCCACACTGGGGGCCTCGAGGCTTCCGCTGGCACCTGTGTAACCAGTGGAGCTGAGCTGTGCCTGCTGAACAGAGCTCCGAGGTGACCTCGGCAGTCTTTACCATTTCCAGGAAGGCGGCGTCTGAGACTTTAATAAGTCAGAGTTGATGAAACTTTAAAGAATCCCACAGTCAACAGATGGGGCTGGGTGGAACAGTGCTGATTCCTACTCCCCGAGGAACGTGATAGTGGGTGAACTCTAAGTGCTTTCTGGAGGCATAGAACTGCTTGTAACCAAATGGTGGTTAATGACCCCTGGCGATGGGAACCAGCAGATTCTGGAAGATAACACCCCATTCCCCTGGTGCTCAGTTCCATTGCCACCTGCTGTATTCAAGGCCAGGCACATGCAGTGCTGAGACGTAATGCGTGGAAGAGGACAGAGGGTGGTTCTGAGCAGAGCCTGTGTCCTGAGTCCTCCTGTCATCTCCACAACATGTCACGTTTTGATACCACGATCTTCTTAGACCCTGGCAGATGGGCAGGGTTCCTCGTCTGATTGACCTGCAGAGGAAGCTAATGGTGTGTACACTACCTTCCAGTTGTGGCCAGGTATGATCCAGTCCTAAGAGAGGCAGGAACTCAGAGGAAGGAGCAAGGACTTGAATGATCAGTCGTCAGTTGAGGGCTTTGTGTTTGCAGTGTGTGCCGGTGAGGTTTGCTTTTCAGGGAAGATGAGTATTGTTAGCAGAGTGATTAGGAAGTCAGCCTTCAGAGGGTGCCCCTCCAGCCACTTGTCATGCAGCCCCATGCCCAGGTGCCCCAGCAACCACAGAGCCAGGTCTTTGCACTTGGCTGGAGGGGCTGGCCTCTGGGCCCTGACTGTGTCCCACAGTGCTTTGTCATGACTCAGTGAAAGTTATAAATCTCATAAACAGGGACATTTGCAGTACTTTACTTTGCAAATATGTTGCTTGGATATTTGCCAATGCTATTTTTATTTTTATTTGAGAGGGAACGAGTATTATTATCCTCTGGTTCACCCCCAGTTATCCACAATGACGAGGGCTGGGCCCTGGTTGAAGCCCATTGTAAGTCAGCTCTGTTTATGTGGAGCCTTTTTTTAAAGTGTGGAGGATCCTGACCTTGACCTTGCATTTCTTCCCCATGTCTCCCATCCTTGTTTCCAAAAGTGATTCCTTAAAGTTATACCAGCACATCTAATCATGTTCCCCATGACTGTCCTTCAATGAGTCGATGGCCTGTGTGACATTTCTCCTCTTCTTCCTATTCTCTTGGGTCCCTTGAGTATCCTTCCTAAGGCCTGGGTGCCTTCAGAATCCTTGCCCAAGCTGATGGCCTTGGCCATGACCCAGCTCACACCCTTTCCCTCTGTCTTTCAGATGGACACATTTGCAGATTTTGATACCATGACAGATCGGCTACTGGATGAAATCATTCAACACATTCAGTTGTACAACCTCTCCATATCCAGGATCAGGTAAAAGCAGATCACAGGGTGACACTTCTGAGTGCTTGCTGTATGCAGGTTTGGTCTGATGCCCTTCCGTCTCTGTACCATTGGCATAAGTTAACTTGTGACTTTTAATGGATTTCAGTCAGAGCAACAGTGGGTACCAGGGCTGGCTGACACACTCAGATAGCTCATAGTATATGTGGGGGAGAATACACATTTGTTTTTGCTTAGTAGAAAGAATATTAAACTTCAGACAAAAATTCCTAGATTCTAGCATTCACGTTTGAATTCTAACTCTCATGTATCAGATGTGTCACCTTTTGCAAACTTTCCAAATCTCCAAACCTCAATTTTCTCATCTGCTAAGTGAGACTAATACTGAAAGGATGCATTAAAAAGTTAATGAATTGTTTTCCCCATGAGAGGGTTTCCAGTCAGTGCTAACTTTATCCGCACACTGTAACAAGTAACCAGGCCTCGGTATTTAAACAACTGAGGTGAAAATAGCTTGTGTTGGTTGAGCATTCGAATGGGTAGCCGTGTGCTAATCCCTCAGTGTGCATTATCCCCTGTAGGCTTCAGCGATGAACCATCCTTCACTTCTGTATTTCCCAGGCGAGGACCCTGGTGTCTGCAGTGGTGGGGAAAAATAAAAGGGCACAAGCTCAGCAGTGTCCATGTCCTGTCCTTGCTGGCTTTATGAATTACTGTGAGAGGAGGTAGGAGGTACCCCTCTCTCACACTGAATCTGTGAGTAGCCATGTGGCTGTGGCAGGCAAGTCCAACAGGGTGAGCTGAGAGCAGGTAGCTGAATACAGTCGATGAATGAGTGGTCAGGAGTGTTCAGTGCTCACATGAGTCCTTCACAAAGGGCCCTCTGGTCTTCTGCAGGTGGACTGAGAGCAGACCTGGAGGCCAGGGGAGAGGTGTTGCTCTACCAAGACATACCTGGGCGGAATGCCCACACATGTCCTCTGACCACACTGGGCCACATGCTGCCATTCCCAAAGACGCTGGCCCAGGCCTCGTGCAGTCAGAGTTTTCATGCCTGGGAGGGTGAATTAATGGCTCCAGTTCTGTCTGCCAGGTCTCCTAAATCCAGTGTGTGTGTGTGTGTGTGTGTGTGGAGGACTGCTGACACCTGGGTGCCTCCAGCAAGCACTGGTCCAGTGGCCGGCCTCTGAGCTCACCCGCACTTGTGTGATTTCTGTCTCTGTGCAGCTTCATCGGCCATTCTCTTGGCAACATCATCATCCGCTCCGTCCTCACTCGGCCCAGGTTCCGGTATTACCTCAACAAGCTGCACACGTTCCTGTCACTGTCTGGCCCTCACCTGGGGACCCTGTACAACAACAGTGCCCTGGTCAGCACAGGTGAGACTCGCCCAAGCCTTGTCAGTCCTCAAAATTGACTAATGCAGGATACTGGGAACGGGAAACCTTGCGGAAGTTCACGTTGTTGGGATCCTGGGGCTTTGGAGCTCGTCAGAGTGTGGGGCAGTAGGAAGAGACCTGGCTTAGGGATATGGCCCCTTTGCTTGCTAGCTCAGTGAAGGCTGGCTAGACTCTTCTTAAGATCTTTTCTCCTTCGAATTTCTGCATATACAATGGTGATGTCCCTGGGGTCCTGGTTGGAAAGATTGACAGGTGTGATGTTGGGATAGAGAGAAATGGGCTGTGGATCATATCTGCCATGAGAGGACAGGCCTGTTTTTAAGTCCTGAGCTAGACAATTAGGGTCAACTCTTGCCAAGACATTTAATCTCGGTGCTACTTAGTTTCCTTATTGTGTTCATGTATGTTTATGTGTATATCCAATCTGATATTTGTGGGTATTTATATGTGTATGGGCATGCATATAACACGTGTGTGTACACAGTTGTCTCTAAGTATCCATAAGAAGTTAGTTCTGGGACTCCGGACAGATTCCAGAATGCCCAGATGCTTGGGTGCCTTGATGGAGTGGCTCACATAAAACTTCACAATCCTCCTGTGTTCTGTAAATTGTCTCTGGATCACTTATACTATCAAATGCAATGCAAATGCATGCAAATAGCTGTTATACTTAAGGAATTATGACAAGGAAAAAGGTCTGCATGTTCAGTACAGATGCAGTTTTTTTCCAAATACTTTTTTTTACTATTTAAGACCTTTTTTAGCAGGTGCTTGCAGTTTGTTGACTTTTTTGAAAAATCAAGTTGTAAACTTTTATTACAAACTAAAAATGAAGTTCTTAAAAATCTCAACTTGACCAGATATGAAACAGTTTAAAAACCTTTAAAAGTTTATTGAGAAAAACCAGGCTTTTTTTTAAAAAACACATTTGTTGTTACCAAAAAGAGACATCTTTAGGTAAAAATAATGTCAAGAGACAATAGCTAAATCTGCAGAAACACACCAACAGATGCAGGAGGCATACATGACTCATGTATGTGTGAGTGGCTTTGTGCAT
Source organism: Oryctolagus cuniculus (assembly GCF_051225735.1). Taxonomy (NCBI): domain Eukaryota; kingdom Metazoa; phylum Chordata; class Mammalia; order Lagomorpha; family Leporidae; genus Oryctolagus; species Oryctolagus cuniculus. Next base: position 164,180,843 of record NC_142872.1, on the reverse strand, counting down.
GTGTGTGTCACAGAAGTATTACAGACTAAACAGGAGAAGGAAAGGGAAGCTCACTGACATTAATGGAAGGTCAGATGTAGGTGAATTTTTCCTGCTTGCTTGCCCCTGACACTGAGGCCCTCACAGGTGGTAAAGACGCAAGGCACATGTGGTCTGGAAGAAGTTTTCTGTGCAGAATAAATGGTACACAGACTCAGGGTGTTTGCAGCACACTGGGACAGTTCTGTGTGGCAGAAGCACATAGCCTGTCCTGGAGGTGAGGAAGAGCTCCCACGAGACCCAGGTGGTGAAGGACGCACCCTCTGGGCCACACAGGTGACGCTCATGAGACCTGAACTGAGGAAGTGATGTGACTTGGTTTTCAGAAGCTCAAACAGATCGTGGGGTCTCGTGTCAGAACAAATAGTTAAGTCCTGTTGCCAGCAAATGCCTTAGTAGTTCTTGATTGTCCAAATCTATTTCTTAAAGATTTATTTACTTATTTGGAATTCAGAGTTACAGAGTTGAAGGGCAGTGGGGAGGGGAGGCAGGAATCTTCCATCCGCTGAGTCATTCCCCACATGGCTGCAACTGCCAGCATTGGACAAGGCTGAAGCCAGAAGCCAGGAGCTTCGTCCAGGTCTCCCACATGGGTGGCAGGGCCCAAACACTTGGACCATCTTCTGCTGCTTTTCACGGGTGCATTAGCAGGAAGCTGGATTGGAAGTGGAGCATCTGGGACATGAACTGGCAACCCTCTCCCTCTCCCTCTCCCTCTCCCTCTCCCTCTCCCTCTCCCTCTCCCTCTCCTCCTCCCTCTCTCCCTCCCCCTCCCCCTCCTCCTATGGCACAGGGGATGCCTATGGCACAGGTGGTAGCTTTAGCCCCTATGCCACAATACTGGCCCAGTTGTCCAAACCTGTTGTATGCCATTAGGGTCCCATAAGTTCCTCCTGCCCTCTGCTTCCCTGAACACAGATGTTTCTTCACATTGGGGACAGGTTTGTTCAGTGGCTTTGAGTTATTTCAAGGACATTCCTTCTGAGCGTGATGTATTGGGCAGCTTCACAACAAACAAAAATCCCTTCCTCTGTCGTTGGCTTTCCTCACAAATCAAAATCCTTGTGCAGAAATAAATGAGTTCAATCAGATTTTCTCCCCCAGTTGTAAAGAGCTCTTGCAACATCCAAACACGTTAAGATCGAGTACCAGTAGTTCTTCCAGGCTCTCATATCTTGAGTAATTGTGTATAGCCTCTCCTGCCTGTCTGCACACGTACACATTTACCCATCAGTCACTGCACTGCATGCAAATGAGGTCTCTTGTTCGTGTCCTTGGATTTCATCCAGTGCCTTTGTTTTCGGTGACATAATCCACTCATCAGTGTGTGTAGAAGCTGGGTGGGAGGGCCCTGGAATGTGAGGCTTCCCCTGCTCTCCAGGGTCCTGGCAGGGTCTGTGTACTTCTCCCTCTGAGGGAAGGGGTTGGAGTGAATTAGAGGGGCAGGTGGTTCTGTGACTCCAGACGCCTGCGGCTGTATCATTGGGTGGATGATTTTATACATGAGAATGCAGATTTACCTCTAATTACTACTAATTGAGTAATTACTGATCACTCAAGCATTTGCTAACATGTCTACTACTGCCTTGTTTTTGAACTTAAGGATCACAGTTTACCAATTCCATTTTGCTTTTTGATTTTGCTTTGTGTTTTGTTTTGTTTTGCCTTTCTAGGCTTGTGGCTCATGCAGAAATTGAAGAAATCTGGGTCCCTTCTGCAGCTGACCTTCAGGGATAATGCTGACTTGCGCAAATGTTTCCTCTACCAACTAAGCCAAAAAACAGGTGGGCAGTTCCCGGGACAGCTGTGATCCCGAGTTGGAGTTGAGGTCTGACCCTGAGACACACGTTAGCTTTGATGCTAGTTTGATGGACTCACACAGGGGTATGATCAGGAGGTTCAGCCTGTGAAGTCTCTTCCACGCAGGGGGAGGCCAACTACTACCTAAGGACTCAGCTTCTGTCAGGCCTTCTCCTACGGGGTGTGTGGGAGATGCAGGCCAAGGTATGCATGGGATCATCTCAACACACACAAGCTACAGCTCTACTCCTCAATAATATTTTCTATTTTTCAAGTGTTATTTTGCTTATTTGAAAGGAATGGTGAGAGAGAGAAAGGGAGGGAGAGAGAAGGAGGGAGGGAGGGAGGGAGGGAGGAAGAGAGAGACAGAGAGACAGAGAGAGAGAGAGAGAGAGAGAGAGATCTTCCATATGCTTATTCATTCCCCAAATGCCTGAAAGAGCCAGGGCTGGGCCAGGCCAAGGCTAGGAGCCACAAACTCCATCCAGGTCTCTTACATGGGTGGTAGGAACCAAAGTACTTGGGCCATCACGTTTTTCTCTTAAATTGCACACGAGCAGGAAGCTAGATTGGAAGGGAGGTGAGATTCAATCCCATGGGGCCGGCGCTATGGCTTAATGTGTAAAGCTGCCACCTGTGGTGCCAGCATCCCTTATGGTTACTGGTTTGAGATCCGGCTCTCCAATTCTGATCCAGCTCCCTGCTAGTGGCCTGGGAAAGCAGTGGAAGATGGCTCAAGTACTTGGCCCCCTGAATTCACGTAGGAGACCTGGAAGAAGATCCTGGCTCCTGGCTTTGGGTTGACCCAGCTCCAGCCATTGTAGCCATTTAGGGAGTGAACCAGCAGATGGAAGATCTATCTCTCTGCATCTGTCTCTCTGTCTCTCTCTGTAACTCTGCCTTTCAAATAAATAAATAAACCTCCAAAAAAGAAAAAAATTCAATCCCAGGCACTGGAAATGGAATGGGACCACAGCACCTTCCCCCCTACCAATCATTTCATGTAATCACGTAAGCCCAGATCTGGTTCAGCTTTCCCCAGGTACAGATTCACCTACAGAGTGGGCTGATGCCAGCTTGTCCTTTTATGCTCACTGTGTGGGGGGTGTGAATCATTGTCATGAATCACTGTTCATCACACCTCCACCCACTCGCTGTAATGAGAGAGTGTGCAGGGGCATTGAAGACCCTGCCCGTGTTATGGGTAGGACTGAAGAGGACGGCAGTGCACATGATGATGGTTGAGAGGTCCGCATGTCCAGTGGGTGGGTAGAGCAGCCCACTGGTGAGCTTGCACAGTGTGGCCAAGCAAGCTGGCCTGGCTGCTTGTCTACAGTCCTCCATGACTCTCTAAGCACCAACTCTATTGATACTTTGTGTATCAGTTGATGTAAATCTGGCTTAGCCACAGGCTGATGTATAAACTCTCTTGCAGGAGAACCTTACCTACTATGTATCCTTGTGTGTTAAGTTGAACTCTCAGAGTTATCCCCTGCAGTGGGGAGAGGGAAGCAAGATCAGGGTCTTCGTGTCCCACCCAGGGGGAGCTCAGGAGCTGAGGTGGCCACACAGAGCTGTCCTAAGTAGGGCCAGAGGCTGGCTGTTACACTCTTGCCCTCTCCACCCTTGTATTGGCCAGCAGTGGACGCAGGCTGCCCAGCATAGGATCTTGGGTGAGAGGACCCACTTCAGTGGAGGGTTACACCACTGAGAGCTCAGCAGCATGGGTGATGAGAAGAGTGCAGAGACCAGCGGCAGGAGCTGAGGGGGCACTGCCGTGCCTGGAGCTCCATGCTGGCCTTGAGGACGAGAGGCACATGCACTATGAAGTCGGTCCACCCCATATGCACGGATTGCAGGGATGCAGGACAGGAGGAGGGGAGGTGAACTTGGAGCTGTTTTCCTAAAGGGGATGACCTGATGGGGGCTGGAATTCTGGGATCCACTGTGACTGAGGGGAAGAGAATACGCAGATGCCCTTCCCTTGGGACTCCTCGGTATTGCTAGCTCGGGAAGGCTTCATCTCTGTTGATTCCTCACTGTTCAGAGTAGCTTGCTTGTGTCTCCTTGGCAAAGTCATCATTTCCCCTCTAAAGAGAGTGCAGAAAACCCTCTTGTCAGCCTGCTGTGGGCACCTGCAGCTCTGTCTGGCGTGTGCAGTGCTAACCTCAGAGCACAGGTTCCTTTGCAGTGATGCCACCCTGTGCTCTGTTTGCCTCCTGAGGCGAGGCTGGAAAGTCTGTGCAAACTGAAAGGGGTTTCAATTGAAATGACTGGGGCTAAAGAACAAAAACTAAGCAAAAACGATGCACCTGGCTTCCTGTTCCAGGGCTGCAGTACTTTAAAAACGTCGTGCTGGTCGCGTCTCCCCAAGACCGCTATGTGCCATTCCACTCAGCCAGGATTGAAATGTGTAAAACTGCTCTCAAAGACAGACACACAGGTAAGCTGCATCTGATTCTTATTTATAGACTTTATGATTGGCAGAGTAAAAGTAAATATGTGAAATTGACTTGACTATGCCTATCGGGGATGCCTGGGCAGTGGTTATGGGAAGGTGTCTGGAGCATAACAAATCTTCCCAGGCAGATGAATCAATTAATTCACAAGCTTTTACTGGGATTCTGCTCCCGGGCCAGGTTCACCGGTCACAACAAGAGCGGGGGCTGGTGAAGTCGCGTGTCCGAGGTGGGGAGGGCTCCTTTTATAGGTTGAGGCAGGTCTGATTCTCATTGGTTGACCTTTAGGCACCTGTGGGGACCTTGACAAGGACTTTTCTTCCCCAGAAGTACAGGCAGGGACTCTCCATTCCTGGAAGTATAGCCCTTCTCTCCTTGCAGATCCCAAAGCTACCAGTTATCCTGGTGCTGTGTGTGTTCTTGAACTGATAGGCCTACTTTATGGGGTGTGTGTGTGTGTGTGTGTTTTGCACGCATGACCGGGTGTGCATGCACTGGATGTTTCTTTTGTGTGTTAAGCAGTCACGTGTGTATCCCACTGTGGAATGTTTGTTCACCTCCTGCTGAGGTGTGTGCCAGCCATTGAACTGGTAGAGAACTCAGGGAGCCAGGCCTGCCTGTTGTCTAGTTGGTATGTGAGAAAATAACAGCAGTGAGAATGCAATGGGGTGACTCTGCAGGTGAGTGAATGTGTATGCGTTGAGGTAGCACTGATGTGAAGTAGGGCACGGATCAGGCAAAGACCAGTGAAGAAGGCATCTGGGTTGGGTTTTACAGAATGGATAGGAGTTGTTCAAGCAACAAGGAGAGGTAGATGGGCTGGCCTTCCTGTCTCTAGGTTAGGCATTTCAATCTTATAAAAAATAAATGTTATTTCCACTGTGTTTTAAGGGGTTTGAAAAGTAATCTGCTAAAGATCCAAAGATTTGTTAGTAATGTATAAATGGATACATTTAAAATTTCTACTGGAACCTAGCAACTACAACAGAGATTTTGATGAAAAAATAAATCTAAAAATGCTTTTAATATCTAAAATAGCATTGTGCTTTTCAGTGCCTGTTATGTACACTAAAAAGTAACATGTGGCATATTAAAAAATGATGCTTTTGCTGACTGAAAAGTCCTGAATTAGAACACTTGGAAGAGTCTAACTTATTAAAATGAATTATGATCCTATCCGATTCTATCTCTACCACTACGTACCCCTCTATTTTTCTTCTAGTCTCCTCGCATTTAGTTGTCAAGTTAGATGTTAGAATTTTGCATCACGATTCAATTTAGCATAATGCCATATTCATTTGCCCATGGTGATAAAACATGAACGCAAACACATTTTGATAATCAAGTAAGTGGATCCATCATAATTTAATCAGTGATTTCCCAGTTGTTGTCATCAAAGTAGGTGTTGTGACTCCAATTTTACAGCTGGAAAGACTGAGGCTAAGCGGGTGGCCGGGACCCTCCCTCCACCCCAACTCCACCCTCGGGGTGACCCAGAACTCCTCATGGGCACACTGCTATGCTTCTAGGGCTTTGTTGTGAACAGTAGCCCAAGTGATTGCTAATGAGATTGAGGCCTTTTATGGCTCTTTGCTCTATTTTGAAAGAGTTCAAGAATTTGCAATTTATGAAACTTTTTATTCTCCAAAGGATGTTAATTTGTGATTTAAATTGATTATTAATCCTGTCAGTCATCTGGAAAAAAATAGCAATCTCTTGTCCTGAGATCATCTTTTTGGTGATAGTTTTAAATGACCGTAAAAGAAATGTGGCTTAGTTGGTCAAATTTAAACATACAGGAAGATTTGATACAAGATTTAACTTATAGGTTATTATTGCTTTTTATTTTTCTTGAAGAAAAATGTTTCTATTTTTTGAAAATTCTGAAACAGAGTATCTCCCTGACTCTTCTTTCCCTGGGTCACCTGCCACTGTATCCATGACCTTGTTGTGTAGATAATTGGCTCTTATCCCAAAAGTGAATCAAGATGTAAACAGTGCTTTATTTGAGAAAAAATGTAGTAAGGGTTAAGGGTAGACTGTGTTTTAGAAAAACACTGAGAATTGCCTCAGGGGCTTAAGGAATCCACAGCCTCTTCGGCTGACAGTGATGTGGCTGAGCAGTCACTGCAGTGTGAGTGACTTTTTTTTTAATAAATGACCTCTGACTTTTACTGCATATACCACTTAAACAAATTATGGTTTTGGTGTAACTTTCGTATACTTCTGCTTCCATTTGTTAGCAACACTCATGTGTGCATGCACTATTCATTCTTCTTTTTTTTAAAAATATTTACTTGGAAGTCAGAGTTACACAGAGAGAGAAGGGGGCAGGGGAGAGAGAGGTCTTTCATCTGCTGGTTCACTCCCTAGATGGCTGCAAAGGAGCTTCTTCCGGGTCTCCCACGTGGGTGCAGGGGTCCAATGACTTGGGCCATCTTCTACTGCTTTCCCAGGCCACAGCAGAGAGCTGGATCGGAAGTGGAGCAGCCCATATGGGATGCTGGCACTGCAGGCAGGGCTTTACCCGCTACGCCACAGCGCCGGCCCTGCATGCATTATTCTTATAACCATGTGGTGTTCATATCTATGATTTTAAGGGGACATAGAATCGTCGAACCATTCCTTTAATACTGAATTTGGGTTGATTTCTGTTTTTCCTGTGAAAAGAACACTCTATGCACCATGACATCCTCTCAGCATATCTTGCCACAGTCTACCACCACCGTTCTAGAACGTTCTAGAACGTTCTAGAATGTTCACAGCTTTCACACCACACTTTTCACACCACACCCTTCATTTTCACCCCATTTTCTGTTCAGTTAAATTGACATGGCTAAGACAGATTTTCACAGCCAACTTCCCAATGATTTCAATTTGACATTTCGAGGTTCTCCATCTCAGAGCTCCTGCCATGACTCTCAGAAGGGGAGAAGAAGGCTAAAAGAATTCTCCTGGCTTTGTGGACAGCCTGTTTGCCCTTCCCAGCTTAGGAGAGCAAAGCTCCAAGTGGTTTCTCTTGCTGAGTTCTTAGAGGAGTAGGGGGCTGTGTGGCTTTGCTGGTGTGGCAGGGAGCAGTGATGGAGTGAGCTGGGGCCCCGTTCCACTCTCGGCACAAGTGCTGCCCATCTCACCATATGGGTCAGGGTGCCAAACTGGCTTTATGAAACAGACCTGAGCACTGGGGTAAACACCCAGAGGCTTAGTTCTGCTATCGTCACCACAGGGAGTCAAACACAAGCTATTCCAGAAGGTTTTCTGTCGGTGCAGGTGTTATCGTGAACAGCTCTGTGGAAAGGAGGAACTGCATCTAAGGGGTGTACTGCACATCTGGCGTGTACTGCACATCTATCTGTTGCTTAAGTACTCGTCGCTACACAGCTCCAAGCCCCAGGGTTACAGTTGTGCAAATTCTGACTTTCATTCATAAAAGAAAAATGAACCACTACACTCACAGAAAATGTGTTCCCTACCTTTTCCCTGGATCTTGGACTCAGGGGAGCTGGTGCCATGCCCTGTGGCTTGCGCGATGCATGGCGTCAGATGGTGTTTGCTTCCACTTCTTTCCTGAGCTGTGTCTCAGCCCCACATACCTCCTGAAGCAGCACACAGGTCTCTGGGGACCCTCCCTCCCTGGTGCCACCCACTGTGGGTCCATACCCACCCCAATTCTGTCCTAGTTCTGGGGTGCAGGCTCACAGGCCACTGTGTGGAGTTCCTCTTCTGGACACTGGCTGTCATAATTGGACTGGACAAGAAGGACTGAGGTTTTATTTCATGTGTCTTTGCAAGCATTGAGAAGAGGCGGGGAACTGGTCTATGAAGGCGTGCCCAGGAATAGCATCCTGACACACATCTAGGGTTGTTTTCTAAGCTCCACTGCCAACTTCTGCCCTGGCTTCATATCCTTCTTCCCTCCTTCCAGGGCCGGTTTATGCAGAAATGATCAACAACCTTCTGGGCCCCCTGGTGGAAGCCAAGGACTGCACTCTCATCAGACACAACGTGTTCCACGCCCTGCCCAATACTGCCAACACCCTGATCGGCCGAGCTGCTCACATCGCTGTGCTGGATTCTGAACTCTTCCTGGAGAAGTTCTTCCTGGTGGCGGGACTCAACTACTTCAAGTAGTGACTTTGCTGGGGCAGGCCTTGGGTAACTCGCCAGAAACCTGTAAGACCCACTGAGAGCTTTAGCTGAGACTTGCTTTTGTGGACTCTGCATTCCTGGGTGGAGCTCCAAACGGATGGGTGGAGGCTGGGGTGGAACTGGACATGTGAGGTGCTTTTGTTCTGGAGATTTGCAAAAGCTGAACAATTAATGTAATAGACAACAAACCTTGCTTGAATTTGTCTAGCCACCTGGAGTCTCATTTGAGTTGCTTTTTAGAAACGTGAGAAAATAGAGAAACACAGTGGGTGGGATGGGAGAGTCCACCTGTTTTAAACCACTGTTGGCTCACGGAGGGATTTCTCCAATTTAACTAGATTTGTCCAGTATGTTACTAGCTCATAGCTTTATCATTTGATTAAAGTAAGTGCACACAGCATTTCAGAACTCAGGTTAACCTCTGTGCAGAAGTGGAACATATTTGTGTAAATAGAACCCCTAAGAGATTCTAATGTGCCACTGGGTCAACAAAATGTGATGGCCATTCTCTCATTTGCTCTTCATGTTTTCTAATCAAGGGACAGAGGAATGCATTATAAATCCCAATTTTATTCATAAAATGTGACTTAAAGTAAGGAGGGGTGAAGGTGATACTTCCGGTAAACCCTCGTGTGTGAAAACAAAAATAACCACAGGAACCTACTGAACAAATCGCTGTACCTGCACCCCTAGACTTTCTCTATGCATAGCCCTGGCCCATAAAATATGTCTGTGATTGCTTCGATTCTGTCTGCAGTAGGGAAACATGAGTGAGACCAACCCCGCCAGAAGGGGGCGCTGAGATTAACGCACAGGTGTGTGAAGCTCCTGCTAATCTACTTCCAAAGAAATGCTGTTCGCATTCGACGCAATTGCAAAAAATTAAAACCATTCACACGGCCAGCTGCTTCTCCACTCGTGGGAGGCGAATGACATCGTACTGGAGGAGTTGCTGGAGTCAAACCTCAGGGGAGCTCTGAGAAGGGTGCTGGTTATCTTTCAATAGAGATGTCTTCTTGCCTTAGGAAAATCAAGGGCTAGGAAAGGCCACCTTTGGGAAACACCAGCAGACAGCAGGGATAAAAGGAAGATCAGGTTTGAGAGCCACGATGTGGTAAGAGACTGAAGGGGAAATTTTGAAGACCACCAGGATGTTGAATGTGGTCGGGGAGACTGAGTGCACTGTGGACTGAAGGTGGGCAGATGCGTCATTTAGTTGTACGGGAGTGCAGGACCCAGGAAGTAGGGCTGACACACACGAGAGAGCCATCTGCTGGAGATGAAAGCGCCTGCCTCTGGGAGTTTCAGCACCTCCATGCTGTGATAAAAAAGCCACCTGGAGGCCGGGCCCCTCTGAGAATTTTAGAACCTTGAGTGTTAGCAGTGTGGCTTTGAACAACAAATGCAGACCGTGGGAAGCAAGTCCAGATGGGCGATTGTGCAGGGACTAGACTTGCAGATTTCTTTAAGGCGAAGTGTGGAGAGTTGGGGTGGAGCTGGGGTACAATTGTTGCAAAGGCAGACTCCACCCCTGTGGGTTTAGGGTTTCTCTGTGAGTCTGCTCTGAGTTCTCATTGCAGCCTGGGTCTTAACCCACATGGGTTCACTAAGTCCTCTGGGCACTTTCCCACAGGGCATTTTTCCTGAATTCCTGCCTCAGTTGTGGGCATAGACTCGCCTACTCCTAGGCTGAGAGTCTACGGCCCTGTAGCCTGGGGCGGCATTTGCTTCCTAGTCGTGCAGCCCAGGGCCTGTGCCCACGCAGGACGGCAGGTGTGTAGCAGCTTCTCCTTTCCGGCCTCTCTGAGGAGCGTGTTCCACGTTGTGTTTTCACTTCCCATCACCGACGTTTGCCATTCCCCGGTCACCTGAAAGACTGTGTAGCCAGCAGTTATGGGGCCAGGCTCGATCCGATGATGATCATCTTTCCCAATCACCAGATGCCATTTTTAACTCCGATATGCTGTCTGGACATCGCGAGAGCTATGGCAATAAACGTCCAGCTGCATGGTGCACCTCTTTTCCGTAGGGGTGTTCTGCTGTCTTTGTATACTCACATCTATTACACCTGTGTAGAAAGCCCATCTCTATTGTAAATAAGAGTGTCAAGTGTTGTGTGTCATGCCTCATTTGAAAGGCGTTTTTATGTCTCTTTCTATTGAAGTATAAATATCTAATATCTAATATATATATATATATATATATAATGTAAAGCAGGGACATTCTATTCTTGATTATAAAAATTATAAACAAAATGCCCACCAAGATTATGGTCTAGTTTGTCTTCATTCTCAGCATAATTTCCTGAGGGTTTTTTTGTTTGTTTGTTTTCGTTGTTTGTTCATTTCTCCCAAACTAGTTAGAAATTCAAACTGCTGATGTTGAGATGAATCACAGTATGTTGTTCACAAGCCAGAGAAATCCAGAAAAGCATCTGTGGATCTCACATCACCTTGAGGGCAGAGTAGAATGCCTGCACGGCAGGTTGAAAGCAGATGGATGCCAGGGGTCTGGAAGAAGATAGGGAGTGAGAAAACCACTTGTAGTTTCTACATCTCTCAGGCCACTACTGACCAGCCTCAGTCTGTGCCAGGTGGGATCACTAAGGGAACACACAGCTCCTGCCCAAAGGATCTTGGGAAGCCCCAGGCTTATTATCCTGAGGGGAGATGATGTTGGCTCTGACAGAGGCATGGGTGGGTGCAGGGTGCTCCTGGAAGTCCAGGCTTTGTTGTTCATAAAGGCCAGGAAGACAACCTAGAGCTTTCTATCCTGCGGTATTCCTACATGTGACCCCAGTGTACCCAGTCAGTTAGCTCGCAAGGGAAACGTTATTTAGTGACAAAGGTGGTTTTGCTAGAATGCATTGTCAGTAACATGGACTGCGTGTTTGGCTGAACTGTGCCATTCCTGACTGGCCACCCATGTTGCTCACTCTGTCTCACTGTTCTCTTTCCTCCTCCTAGGCCAGGGCCTCATTTCCTATACCGTATATAATACTTTTCCTTTCATAGCTGTCTCAGCCCATACTCTTGCAGCCACAGCTTCTGTTCTTCTGTGCTACTCCCACCATGGGATGACCGGCCATGTGAGATTTGCATCCAGAGATCAGTTGCTTTTACGCTGGGGGTTGAGTCTGCACTAAAAGATGTCTGCATTAAAGATTCCTGCTTCCGGTCAGTCTGAGCTCAGGGTCGAGCTCGGCTTTCTCCTGGTGCTGAGGGTTTGGCCCTTCTTGCTCCTGTCACAGTGTTTTTTATCTGTGTCCTTATCATTAGCCCAGTGATGGTTATCAGTTTCTTGAGGGCAGAAACCAAGTCTGATTCAGCTGGTGGCCCTGGTGCTCTGCCCTGGCACAGAATGAGGGTGCAGTAGGCGTCTGTGAGGAGGGCCAGTTCTTGGAATTCTCATGTCATCTGCAGTAGTTCTAGGGCAGAAACTTTGACACTGGTCCATGTTTACTCTCTCTCTTTTTTTTTTTTTTTGACAGGCAGAGTGGACAGTGAGAGAGAGAGACAGAGAGAAAGGTCTTCCTTTGCCGTTGGTTCACCCTTCAATGGCCACCGCGGCTGGCGCACTGTGGCCGGTGCACTGCGGCAGGCGCACCATGCTGATCCAATGGCAGGAGCCAGGTGCTTCTCCTGGTCTCCCATGGGGTGCAGGGCCCAAGCACTTGGGCCATCCTCCACTGTACTCCCGGGCCACAGCAGAGAGCTGGCCTGGAAGAGGGGCAACCGGGACAGAATCCGGCGCCCGACCAGGACTAGAACCCGGTGTGCCGGCGCCGCAAGGCGGAGGATTAGCCTAGTGAGCCTCGGTGCCGGCCCCATGTTTACTCTAACCCACTGCGTTTGCCAGAGGAGAGGAGTTTGGTGAGATACCGTAACAGTGTGGAGTCTCGTGTAGTGGGAAGATCCACTGTAGCTCTAGGCCTCAGTTTCCCCATCTGTAAAAGAGGTTTGGAGACACCTGCTTGTAATGTAATTGTGGGTATGAATTAGATAAGAAAAGCAGAGATCTCCAACAGTGCCTGACCTATCCAGAAATCTTGCAGGATGGGATAGGGGATCTCAGTTGTATTTTACAGCAAAAAGGGTAGCTGAAGGGGGCATTTTCTTTGTGATAAATTCAGACATTTTTAAAAGGTTTAACAGTGACAAAGCCATAAAGGCCAGAGGGAGAGTACGTTGCCTGAAGTTGCCAGCAGCCAGAACATTCTATTATGACTCAAGGAGCTGACACAATGCACATTTTCAGGTCCATTCAGTACATGATTGGATGACCTATGTAATAAAACTATTTTCCTGCTCAGGTTATATTGTAAGCCATTGTTGAGAGCTGAAGAAAGGCTGCAACTAGACACACAGCAGGGAGCACTACTACATCTCAGAGAATGAGTTTAGAAGCTTGACGTCCACACCTGTCACTAAGAGTCCTTTGTGTGCATCAAACTACAGAGACACCTTGAACTATCGTAGCCCAGGGCTAACCTTACTGCTTATGACAAAAACAGCTTGCTTCATTCTTGTTGCCCAGAGGAAATTAAGTAGTAATCAAGATAGACCTGATAACATGTACCTATGTCTCTGTTATGCATATAATTTTTATTTTTAAAGAGGGCCCCTCACTTGATCCCATATCCTCTTTTCTCTGTGTGTATGTTAGTATGAAAGGGTGTGATGATACGTTCATCCACAATTTTCCCTTAATTGATACTTGAATTCATACATTTCTTTTTTAAACGGTGTTCATTAAAAATGAAAATGAGTCTCTGTTTGGCCCTATGCTAGGAAATGTTATATATAGTAACTGTGGCTAAGAAATGAGCTACAGAAATTAACCACATGGGACCCCACCCTTCAGGAATATGATCTAGTTGGGGGAGGGGATGTCCCTATAAATAGTCCAGGGGAGAATGAATAGGGCAAGGGAGCGGGGGGACATTGAGAATAATACCATCCCTGTGCCTTGGGAAAGAAATCACATCCCTGGTATTGGGGTGTTGGCATCCCACCTGGTCTGGGAGCAGGCTGTCATCCAGATGAGGTGCCCAGTAACATCATCCATGCCATTCTGGATCTCAGTGCTTTGGTGGGGCTACCGTCTCCACATCAATGCCATCCTAGGGAATTTTTAGAGGAAGACAAGTGGTCCATGTTACTACCCAGTCGCTCCAGCTGTACCTCCTGCTGACAGCCGTATTGCCTGTCTGTAATGCAGAGTCTGACTGCTCTGGGGCTAGGCAGTATACATCTTCTCAAATTACTAAAGCAGATACCCAAATAAATACGACACATGCCAGCAGTAACCATACACAGGACGGTGACATGGCCAAGGAGACCAGCCTGTGCTTATTTTTACTGATAACACAGGGCAGCCCCCTAGCATTTATTAATGTGTTGTGTGTAATTTTATTTTTATTTTCAAATGAGACCTCCTAGATTGTAGAAGGCAAAGAGAGGCAGGGTCTTTTATCATAGGCACCTTTCTCAGAAAAAGAACTTGAATGTATAGCTTGATGCCACTGTGAACCCTAATGCATATTTACTCTGGTGATCTTATCTGTGTACAATAATTACAATCCCCTGCACACCCTAGCCAAGAAGCGTCTGTAAAACACCTAACATAGTAATAAAAAGTCATTAGTGCCAATATAATTTTGCTATTTTTATACATTTGCTTCTTGGTTGGCATTTTGTGTAAATTGTGATGTGTATAAATATTAACAACAACAATAAAAAACATCCTTTGACTTTCTTCTTCCAGGCGTTTTGTATATGGAATGCATAGAAACTACTCTTTATTAATGCAGTCAGGGCCTAAGGAGTTGCTTCTACATTTGGTTGGAGGACACGTGGAGTGGGGCTTCTGTTCATGGGACAAACACTGTAACAAGGGTTTTGGGAATCCTGACATGACTGGCAACAGCGGAGAAGTCCCAGCCGCACACGGGGAGTATTAGTGAATTCAGTGAGAAGAGGAACCTGGTCTGCATCACTGGGCTCTGTGCTTGCCAGTTATCCAGTTTTCATGATCTTAGCTGCTCACCCACTGGCAGGATGCCCCCTGGGCTCCGGATTCCAGTTGTGTTGAGTGTGTCTAAAAGATCAAAGGGGCATACAGTAGAAGTGTGTGTCCACCCATTGCTTCCTTCTCGACTGAAAAGCCGTTGTGATGAATGCCACACCCACTGCCAGAGTCCGTGCACACGGCCTTTGACAACAGCCCTGGCTGGAAAAGGGGGCCCCGTGCAGTTCTGAAGTCCCCACCACGTGGTGTCTGCATCACTGGACCCAACTCCTACCACTGACCACAGCTTATTGGACTAATGCTGGATAATTAAGCCAAAGGCAGTTTCCAGACTTACACCAGGGACCGGTTCTTTATTTTAACTGCATGGCCGAAAAGAAGCACTTAGGGATGAAGGTTTATTTCAGCTTACAATCTGGAGGTCCCCAGTCCAGCATCAGGCAGCCTCATTGGTTTGGAGATCTCCCGAAGATGGAGGGTGGCACAGGGATGGTCTCATGGTGAGCTGGGAAGGAGAGAGAGGGGGCGGGGTAGAGAGGAAGCAGGCTCTGCTATGTCACCAACCCTCTCCCAGGAGCCACCTTCTGAGGGCAAGTCCCGAATGACCGACAGATGTCCCATGAGGTCTGCTTCCCAGAAGCCATAACTAGATCACGTCTCTACCCATAATCTATCAACTATTAACACTAATCCCTGAACTACTAACGTAAGTCTTTGGGGACCAAGCCAGTAATGCATGGGCCTTTTGGGCACACCCAAAGTGTTACCCAAACCCTGGCCACCAAAGGTTTATGTGCCTCTCATAATGCAAAAACACTTTCATCCTATTCCCCTAAATCCCAAAGTCTTATATGTTCCAGCATTGCTCAAAACCCCAAACTCTCATCTGAGACTTAGGGCAAACTCCCTTAGCTGTGATCCCTGTACAACCCAAAAGAAGTTGCGTACTTCCACGACAGGTCAAACATACATGTTTCCTTTCTGAAAGAGACATGGAAACAAGGTTAATCAGAACAACACAAGATTGAAAACCAGTTGGAAAAACAAGAAGTCCTAAAGCTCCACGTCTGCCTAGCTGGGCAAACTGCGTTAGGGGCTGGGCTCCCAACAGCCTTGGCAGCCCTGCCCCTATAGATTTGCAGGTCATGCTTTAGTTCCCACAGGCGGGAGCTGCATCTCTTCAGTTCCACTAGGCATTGCTCTGGTAGGGGAGGGGCACCATCAGCAGCTCCAGCCGCACGTCTGCTTGGCATTGAACCAAGCCTCTAACACATGGGCATTTAAAAGACACTCGAATTATTATAAATGCCATGACACTGAGGATAGACCGGTGGGCATGCAGGCAGGCAGAGAACAGGGATGGAGAAATTTGGCAAATAATCAGGTATGATCTAGAATCTAAACTGGAGAATGCAGGGAGCACCAGGCCTGTGTAGCAGGAAGAGCGAAAGGACCATCAGCCCTAGCTCATGGCTGAGCCACACCAAGGGGGACCCCAGTGAGAGGAAGCCGTGGCTACAGAGTGGGTGAACAGGAACCCAGCATCTGCAGCCGCCCTCAAGTGGGATCACAGGAAATCATGATCCTGAGTCTTCCGTGTGGCACCCAGGGTTCTGTACCTGAGTGATGTGCTGGGTCCTCAAACAAGCTGAGTTCTGCAAGTTAGAGTGAAAGACGTCAGCTTAAACTAGCAGATTAGACATGTATTCCTAGCATATAGCATATGGTTTAAAGGTATTTTAGGAGCCTCATTGCAGTCTTGTCTGTGAAATCGGGAAGGCAGATATTATTTTACCCAATTGAGATGAAAATAAACTAAGATTTTGTGGCCTTGAAAATTAAACCCCTATTCCCAAGACAGTCACTGTTGGCAAAGACGAAGCCTAAATCTAGCTCTCATTGTATGCAAACATGCAGTTTCAGGAGCATGAGCCCGGATCACCAAAGGCGCTCTTTTCCATTCTCCTATTGGGTCCTTATCTAGCACCACGAGAGGTGCAGATATGACAGGGAGTTCAGGTGTTTGGCCAAGATTCTGCCTCCAATGCAGAGAGACACCAGCATTCTACCTCCAGTCTCCTCCTCCAGGTCTGGCTGCACTTGCCATTAGAATGTTGATGATGCTGCAGCTGAAGTTACTGGGATGGTGGCTGGTGTCTGGGGACAGCACTCCAAGGAGAGACAGGCAGCCTCCATGGAGAGCCAAGAGGCTCTCGGACACCCGGGAGTGCCGGTGTGGAGAACAGTTTGAACCAATTTCACGAGTTGCATTGGGTCTTCTGTGGCAGGGATCCTCGAGCCCCACTGTGTGTGAGATGCGGTTGCACTGGGACAAGAGCATTCGCTGGGGCACCCATGCAGGGTCCGACAGTGGGCCTCACACTTGCTGAATCTTGGAAGCCATGTCCATGGGCTGAGGGGACTGTGGTTCAGCAAATGGAATCCACACTGGGATTCAGATGGGCCTCTGAAGCTCTCCCTCTGCCCTGAGCATGACCTACAAGAACCTGCTGCATCCAAGCCCTTGCAAATTCTCCCACCAAATCTACTGCTCTCCCCATGCAACCACTGCTTCCTTTTCTGTTCTCACCTGCCTGGACATGCAGGCTTCTTTGCTGGTCCGTAATAACAAGGGCATGCTACTGCCCCAAGGCCTTTGTGGGGCTCTTCCTCTTCCCACTGCTCCTGCCTGGGAGCTGCAAAGCTCTCTTCTTCCGATTCTTGGAGTCTTTGTTCCAAACTCACTTCTCAGTGAGGCTTTCTCTGGGCAGCTGACACAGAGACTCACTGCTCCCCACACCTGCCCCAGAAATGCCACAGCTCCCATCCTGCTGGCGCTGAGCCCCTCTGCATTTTCAACCATCGAAATCACCTATTCTCATGATTTATCTTGTTGATGGGCTGTCTTCCTCAGTGGAATCCCAGCTTCATGAAGTCAGTGGCATTGGCCCTCTTCCCACGTCTGCGTTCTGGCACACAGTGGGCCCTTAGGGAAGACTGATGAGCAAATGAATGAAGGACCAGATATCGGAGTCAATAGCAAGTACCTAGAGAGCGAGGACTAACCAAGCCCTAAGCCTGCGTTCTTCCTGCTCCAGTGCGCCACCTGCCTGAGGCACCTGTGACTAGTTCTGTCCAGGCAAGGGGAAGCTCAGGGTCTCTTGTCAACCACGTGCCCCAGCCAGAGGAAGCATGCAGCGCACAGGTGACCCTGGGGAGAAGCCTCTCGAGGGCCCTCGGGTGGCAGGGACAGGATTTGAGGGACCTGCAGAGGGCGCCCAAAGCCAGGAAAATGGCAGCGAGCTTGCTGGACCCTGGAGACTCAGAACTCCTGCTTGGAATCTGAGCAAGAAAATGTGAATGTGGAATCTGGTTTTGGAAACAAGACAGAAGCATGGGCGTGAGGAAGTTGACGTTAACATCAGCGGGAACCTGACGTTTTAGGATTTTTAGCTAGAATTAGTGTGAGGAATGAACTTGGTTGAATTTGACCTGCAAACTGTGGCTGTGGTCTACTGGGTGCCAGCTGGTGTGGCAGTGAATAGGATTCCATGTAAGGACAGGATGCTTCCTTTGCTGATTCCAGCCCATCACTCAGTTATCAGCTGGAAAGCTGACTTTTCAGAAAGGGGCATCCCCACTCCCTCTGCACATTGGTGCTCCCCAGTCTCCCTCTGCATGGTGCTACTCCCCAGACTCCCTTCTGAACCACAGTGGTGCTCCCCAGACTCCCTTTTTAACCACGGTTCTCCCCAGACTCCCTCTACTCGGTGGTGCTCCCCAGTTGCACTCGGGAGACACTCTGTTGCTGTCCATGGGGACAAAGGTGCAATCCTTAGGAGAATGGCAGGAGCCACTCATTCTTACACGTTGCAAATATTAACTGAAAACTTAGTATGCTCCTTGTTTTGTTTAAAGCACTTGAGCTCATCTTTTGCCCAAAGAAGAAACATTCCTGCTCTAGTGGAGCTGGTGTCCTGGTGAGCAGCTTACTCAATGGTAACCAGCTTCGTAAGTGAGGAAATGTGGTGTTTTATTACTCCCTCCTCCTCCAGGAAGTCCACCCAGCTGCCCAGAGTTGGAATCATTTTTCCATCTGTTTGTGAAGGTTTTCAGTACCAAACTTAAAAGAATGAGCCAGGAGACCATGACTGGGGGGGACCCGAGTACTTGTACCTGTGACAGGAAGTGCCATGAAGGCCTCCCTAAAGCCAGATCTCCAGTTAAACCGTGTCTATGAAGACACAGTGTTAGCACCAGTCGATGCCATCAATGAGTGGGCGCTGCTAACAGCCTTATAACCAATGGCCTTCATTTCCAAGTAGTTTCGGGGTAGAAAATGTCAGATCCACTGTGAAACCATTTGGTCCAGCCCCACCAAGGTAACTGTAGGCAGGACTGGAAATCCAGGCTGATTTTTAACTTGACAATTTGTACATCGTGAATGACATCATGAAGGCCCAGATGGCCCTTGGCAGCACAAAGGCTCCCTACCCCTGGCACATGGACGTCTCCTTCCTGCCCTTAAAGACTTCTCCTTGCTCTGAGCCCCCTGGATGTGCCAGTCTTCCAGGGCATGCAAAGCCCACATTGTACGCTCTTGTGATTCCCCAGTGAACTCCTTTTTGGAGAGCTGATCTGTGTGTCGCCCGATGTATGTTCACACTGTGTAGCAGTTTTTGTCTCCCTCTCAGTCTGCATCATGCTGGTCCTAAGAATATTACTGACACCTGCTTATTTTATTGAGTTTGACTTTGTTCCCATCAGACTGGCATCTTCTCAAGAGGGGGCTGTTTGGATCTGTAGATGAGAATAAAAGCTGAATTGACCTTTCGAGTCTCCAGTCTCCTCATCTGTAAAGCAGTAGCAGTGACTCCATGCACACAGGCTGCAACCAAATGCAGCCCCCCCCACTTTGCCAGATGTCAGTCCTCCCTCTGGGGCCTCTGCTGAACTGTCCCCGAGGAGATCCCCACCAGGGTGCTAAGACTGCCTGATGCTGTTGCTTCCAGGACATCAACAGGGATAGAGAATAAAAAGGCAGGGAAAAAAAAATCCACATAGGTTACTCAGTTTAGGCCCTCAATATTGTCCCCCATCAAATACAAAACAAAACAGTGCTTCATTTAAGCTATGGATCAACTGAGCAAGATCAACACCTCCTGGTGTTCTTTCTCCACCAAAGCAGGATGAGTAGCAGCTTCATGCCATGTGATATTACCAGACAAAGGTACACCATGACCCCTTGACCATGTCCCTCCCCCGGGGTCCTGGAGGCTTCACATGCAGACTAAGAAAACCGTGGAGTCAGTGGGAACAATCTCCAGACTCCCTTGAACCATGTCCCCTTACCGTGCAAGCTGCCAAAAAACCTTCCCATGTGTAAAGCCTTGTTAACATTCCCAACTCTCGGAGAAGTCTATCGACATCAATGCTCCATTCTTACTTTCTCAATATTCATGCAGAGGAACAATCTTGAATGCAGAGGTGAGACAAGGAGGCAGGATGTGCGAAGTGCTCTAGGAATACAAAGCACCAAAAAGGTCAAGGATTCCAAGGGCCACAAGTGTGGGGTGTGGGTAAGGAGGCTATGGTTTGGCTGGATTGTGAACAAAAGCCTGGAGTCTTCCAGATAGAGCATGGGGGAAGGCTGTGCAGTCAGGGGAAATAGCCTGTGCAAAACCACAGGTGTGCAGGAACGGGCGGAGGGGTTGAGGAGGCTCCCTCAACCCTCGTGCCTCGGAAGAGGGAGAGTTTGCAGCAGGGGAAGCAGAAGAGCATCATCAAGGTAATATTCTGACCTGGACCAGGGGGTTCTGTGGAGACTGGGGACAACAGATCCATAAGGAACATGTTTGTGCAACAAAAATGCATCACATGCAATCAAACTTTTAAAAAGCATAGCAAATATGCTATTTAGTTGCTGGGTCAGTGCTGACAGGCACACATGGGCAAACTCAGTACCACTCCTTGTAGCAGCCGGATAGCCAGGACACTTGGTAACTTCAAGAACAACTGTGATCTAGTGTCTAATATTTTCTTGTCTGTGTATTCATAGGCTATATTAATTATACTAACAGTTTTCTTTATATACTGAAAACTGCCTAGCACCTTGCATGTCACATAGTCTCCTGATGACAGTGAAAAGCTGATTAAACTCTGCAAACCTGGGTCTTACCTGGCAAATGCAGGTGGACATCAAAAACTCCAGGTGGGATGCCAGGTGTGTGCCTCTGCTGGCCCACTGCCTTCCAGCACATCAGCTCAGACATGGCTGGACAACCACATGGTAAGAGGTTGTTACTAAATCAAAGTGGAACATAGACATTGGGCCTTGGTTTAGTCCTCTGTTCCTAGAAACAGACACACAACACTGTATCGCTGATGCCTTTCCCCATTGAATATTTTGCTGTTTCTCTTTATTTGCTTGGCATTTAATGAGTTCACTTGTTGCAAAGAGGACATTGACTGCCTCTGTCACAGGGGGTGGGGGAGAGACATAGCCAAGCCCTGAAGCAGGTTACCTGCTCCCCACCCACAGAAGACAAAGAGAACTGGCCAAGGTCTCCCCAGCCTCTGCCAGATCCGTCTTTCCTGACCACATGGGGATGCCAGTGCTTTCAGAGTTGGGAATTCCTCTTAAAATCTTCAGAGCAGTCATTTTACCAGTGAACAATGTGAGGCTCAGAAATGGCTCCTGTGCTCCAGGACATATAGGCCAGGCATGCAGAGGCCAGGAGATCTGAGCTCCAGGCTTGCACTGTGCCCCCTGCCACCTGCATCCCTGGGTACAGGTGTCCGATGGTCACTGGTGGCTTCCAAGTCTGTGGTCATCCTAGGCCAGGCTTGGGTTACTTATGCAAAGCTTTTTCTTTCTTTCTTTCTTTTTTTGACAGGCAGAGTGGACAGTGAGAGAGACAGAGAAAGAGAGAAAGGTCTTCCTTTACTGTTGGTTCACCCTCCAATGGCTGCTGTGGCTGCAGCTGGCACACTGCACTGATCCGATGCCAGGAGCCAGGTGCTTCTCCTGGTCTCCCATGCGGGTGCAGGGCCCAAGGACCTGGGCCATCCTCCACTGCACTCCTGGGCCACAGCAGAGAGCTGGACTGGAAGAGGGGCAACTGGGACAGAATCTGGTGCCCCGACCGGGACTAGAACCCAGTGTACCGGCGCCGCTAGGTGGAGGATTAGCCTAGTGAGCCATAGCACCGGCCAGCTTTTTCTTTTAAAGTTTTATTTATAAATTTATTTGAGAGGAAGACAGAGAAATATAGAGTGTCGCTCCCCGTCTTCGTGGAGGAACGACACAGGACCCTGCGCTGTTCTTTTGTCTGCTCGGCCCTTCCCGGGTTTGCTGCTGGTTCTTCTTGGGTTGGCTACCGACCCTTCCACCTCCGTGGAAGGGCGGTTCCCCCTGGCCACTTTCCCCACTTCCGCAGGGGAGCGGCATACCGCCGGCCAGCTCTCTCGGGGGCTGCACAGGTGTTCCTTCAGATAGATGTTCCTGGTGCATGTTGTCTCTCCTCCTTTATAGTCCTCCTCCGCCAATCCCAACTCGGCTGCCCACACGCCGAGTACGCTGCTCTCCTCCAATCAGGAGCAGGATAAGCTCCTGGAGGTCATCACTCAAGTTGGCAAGAGGCAGCTGCGTAGAAGCTGTTTTCTCCTCTCCCAGCGCCATATTGTGGGAGAGCAGATGCAAAGAATAAGTCTTAATTCCAGTAACTCAGTCCAGTCCGGGTTGCTCCCCACAGATCCCCCTTTCTTTTTATTTTTTGGCGTTGATACGCGCCTGTCTTCGGTGCCCCGCGGCACACACTCTGCTCTGCTTGCTAGAGTTGCCCACAGGTGCTTACAAGTCCTATCAATCAGGCAAACCGAATCCAGGTCCTCTCTTCGCCATGTTGTGAGGAGGTTTTTAGGCGCTGATGCGTGCCTGAGTTCGGTGCCCTGCAGCGCATGCTCTTCCCTGCTAGAACTGCCTGCAGGTGCTTACAAACCCTATCAGGCAAACCGAATCCAAGCCTTCTCATTGCCGTATTGTGGGGAGACTTATTGGTGTTGATTCGTGCCTATCTTCGGTGACCTGCAGCTCATACTCTGGTCAAGCTGCCTGCTGGTGCTTACCGCCTTACTAATCAGGCAGACCAAATCCAAGCTCTCTCATTGCGGTATTGTGGGGAGACTTATTGATGTTAATTCGTGCCTGTCTTCGGTGACCTGCGGCGCATAAGCTGCTAGCCGCCCGCAGATGCTCACCACCTCCCTAATCAGGCAGACCGAATCCAAGCTCTCTCATTGCCATGTTGAGGGGAGGCCTTATTTTTCTCTATTTCTCTATCTCCGGGCATTCCTATCTCTCCCATTTTACTTCTATCTTCCAGCATTCCTATTTCTCTCATTTTACTTCTAAACTTCTGTTTCTCTTATCCCTGCGGCTTCCCGGCGCCCGCCCCGAGGCTACTTCTCGGCGGCTTCCCGGCTCTGAGCCGCTTCAGCCTGCGCTTCTCTCATCTGCGCGGCTTCCCAGCTTCGCGCACGCACTCCGCGGTCTCTGCGCCCCTTCGCGTCCGCACCACGGCCTCGCACTAGCCCCACGTTCCCTATCTATTCATGCCACGTGCTCTCTCTGCACACGGCAGCTTCCGCGAGTCACACAGCGTAGCTTACGTTTCCGCCACCACCGGTATTCAATCTAAGTTCCCCAGGCTAACCTGGCGAATTCAACCTAGCTCACGCGTCTGCGCCTTTCGGTCTGGCTTCCCGTCCTTTGCTCCCCGGGCTAATCTGACGGATTCCAACCTGGCGGCCCACGTCTCCGCCTCTGGTTCCAGATTTTCGCCTTTTGCCCCCCGGGCTGACTTAAAGAATTCCAAACTGGCTTACGTTTCCGCCTCGGCCTGCCTCCCGCGGCTTCAATTTCCCTAACATTTTTCTCTACCCGGTATATTTCCCTAAGTTTTCTTCCAACAATATTCCTCCCTCATTTCTCCTGGCTTCTCCCCACAGTCCGTGTCCGAGTCTGTTTGTTCTAGCTTTCACTTTCGCTTTCGACCTTAGAGATTTCTCCCAGCTTCCCCCCGTAGTCCGTATCTGAGTCTATGCCTAGGCTTTCGATAGCTTCTTCCGGCACCTTTTCCGTCGGCTTTTCCCTAGGCTCTTTGCTAGTCTCTCTCTCCGGTATTTTCCCACTTCTTCCCATTTCTTCCCTCCTAGGTTTCCTAATCCGAGTCATGGCACCATTATGTCGCTCCCCGTCTTCGTGGAGGAACGACACAGGACCCTGCGCTGTTCTTTTGTCTGCTCGGCCCTTCCCGGGTTTGCTGCTGGTTCTTCCCGGGTTGGCTACCGACCCTTCCACCTCCGTGGAAGGGCGGTTCCCCCTGGCCACTTTCCCCACTTCCGCAGGGGAGCGGCACACCGCCAGCCGGCTCTCTCGAGGGCTGCACAGGTGTTCCTTCAGATAGATGTTCCTGGTGCATGTTGTCTCTCCTCCTTTATAGTCCTCCTCCGCCAATCCCAACTCGGCTGCCCACACGCCGAGTACGCTGCTCTCCTCCAATCAGGAGCAGGATCAGCTCCTGGAGGTCATCACTCAAGTTGGCAAGAGGCAGCTGCGTAGAAGCTGTTTTCTCCTCTCCCAGCGCCATATTGTGGGAGAACAGATGCATAGAATAAGTCTTAATTCCAGTAACTCAGTCCAGTCCGGGTTGCTCCCCACAATAGAGATCGCCCATATGCTGGTTCACTCTCCAAATGCCCTGAAGAGAAGAGGCAGGCCTGGGCCAGGTTGAAGCCAGGAGCTAAAAATTCAAGTTGTGTCTCCCACATGTGTGGCAGGACCCAACCACCTGAGCCATCAACTGCTGCCTCCCTGGACGTATGTTAGCAAGAGTCTGTAGTCAGGAGTGGAGTTGGGACTTGAACCCAGATACTCCAGTATGGGGTGCAGGTGTCCTGAGCAGTCTTCACCCTACATCAAATGCCCACCCCTTTCTGTAGAGCTTTGCCTCGATTCTCTTTTCTTCTATCCTGTCTGTTAAAAAGCAGAACAACAACAACAACAAAACCCAAAGCAAACAAACAAAAAGCTGCGTCTGGCTGGAGAACATGGTGGCTTTATCTCATATTTTAATCAAGGCTCCGTCTGCCCTTTCAATGCAAGACTGGTTGTTGAATTCTTTCTCATTAAGTCCTGGGCTTGTAGGGTGACTATTAATATTTGCTTTTTGGTTTCACATAAGCTTCAATCCTCTCATAATATATTTTCCAATAAATGATGTGGAAGGGGCTTTTGTACACGTTTTCTTTTTCACATGCTTCCCATGTCACCCTCACTGCACCTCACACAGCTGAGACTGTGGCCTCTTTTTCTCTTTTGTTGGGGATGATAATCAAGAGATGATCAGAGTAATGGAAAATGGATCTTGGGCCCAGGACACCCAAGGAAAAAGTCAAGCTTTGCATTTATAAAAAGTGCATTTTATAGATGTATCTTTTAAAGATACAAATGCAATATATTACCTCTTAGTTAAAAAAAATCTTTTCCTGGCTCCCACTGTTCTTAGGGCAAAAGCTAAATTTCCTCCGGACCTTGACCTGCCTTGCCCTGCTGCAAGCTGTCTCTCTTGCTCATCATTGAATCTCTGGAGGTCAGCACATATCCACTATCTACTATTACCTCTGAGTTTGGAGAGGTTGCCTCAGTCACACATGAAGTCCCTGGCCCAACAGTGAGACCCGGGGATGGTGAGGAATAAGCTCATTGGAATCTCCCCTGCACAACAACAACATCATGAAAATTATAAAGAAAGCCAAGTGACAACAGTGTGGTGCCAGATCAAGCAGGTAAGGGGACATTTATTCGAGGCTATTGCAACAGAGGCCAGAAGCCAGAACTCAGTCTTAAAAGGC
This sequence comes from Oryctolagus cuniculus, assembly GCF_051225735.1. Taxonomy (NCBI): domain Eukaryota; kingdom Metazoa; phylum Chordata; class Mammalia; order Lagomorpha; family Leporidae; genus Oryctolagus; species Oryctolagus cuniculus. Next base: position 164,155,452 of record NC_142872.1, on the reverse strand, counting down.
TGGGTGACAGGGGATCTTGAGTTATCTGTGTTTGTTGATCAGCTCTGCTCAAATTAGGACAAGGGAGCATTTTCATGTGCCCGGCACAGGGAGCTCCTCCCTTCTGTAGAGACTGGGAGCAGGAGAGGCAGAGGCATTGCCTCCTTGGTGATGGCAGTGCCGAGGGATGATTCCCGGCCCGAGAAAGACAGTGACAGTGCTGGGTTGTGAAACTGGCAAAGGACTTTGTATAAGAAATAACTCACAATCACATGTTTTCTCAAGTAAATGCTCCGAGAAACTGGAGGTCAGGATCCTGGTGTCAGGAGGAAGGCATCTTGGGCTTACTGAAGCTAAGGGAAGTCTCTGCTCTGAAAACTGTCCTAAAGGCACATAAAAATGGAAGCAGTCATTGAGGAAAATGCACCAAGTCCCAAGGGGAGCCGTGGAAATCCAGGACTTTCCAGCCACAAGCCGGTGCCTTGTCCACATCCCTGCTCCCTGTTTCAGAAGCTCTGTATTGGGCATCTTCAGCAGGGTAAGGGGTCCCTCTCCTCCCTCTCCTCCCTCTCCTCCCTCTCCTCCCAGCTTCCTGTCTGGGGCTGAAGCTTCATCCTGGGGGACAGGTTGTTTGCTTTCTCTTGCCTGTACCTCCCACAGCCCAGTTACACAGAGACTGTTCCAGGCTAGCACAGCTGAAAGGTTCTTTTTCCTCCTTTAGCCACAACTTTTGGTATAGAGGGGCTACTGTGGGGAGCAACTCGGACTAGACTGTTACTGGAATTAAGACTTATTCTATGTATCTGCTCTCCCACAATATGGCGCTGAGAAGGGAGTAACAACTTTTACGCAGCTGCCTCTCACCAACTTGAGTGATGACCTCCAGGAGCTGATCCTGCTCCTGATTGGAGGAGAGCAGCGTATTCGGCGTGTGGGTAGCAGAGTTGGGATTGGTGGAAGAGGACTATAAAGGAGGAGAGAGACAACATGCACCAGGAACACCTGAGGAACATCTGAGCAGCCCCCGAGAGAGCCGGCCGGCGGTGTGCCGCTCCCCCACGGAAGTGGGGAAAGTGGCAGGGGGAACCGCCCTTCCACGGAGGTGGAAGGGACGGTAGCCAACCCGGGAAGAACCAGCAGCAAACCCGGGAAGGGCCGAGCAGACAAAAGAACAGCGCAGGGTCCTGTGTCGTTCCTCCACGAAGAGGGGGAGCGACATAATGGTGCCGTGACTCAGATATGAAGCCTAGGCAGGGTCCTGTGTCGCTCCTCCACGAAGAGGGGGAGCGACATAATGGTGCCGTGACTCGGATAGGAAACCTAGGAGAGAAGAAGCGGGAAGAAACGGGAAGAAGTGGGAAAATACCAGAGAGAGAGACTAGCAAAGAGCCTAGGGAAAAGCCGGATGGAAAAGCTGCTGGAAGAAGCTATCGAAAGCCTAGACATAGACTCAGATACGGACTGTGGGAAAGAAGTTAGGATTGAAAGTGAAAGCAAAAAGAAATTTAGACTCGGATACGGACTATGGCGGGGAAGCTAGGAGATTAAAAGCGAAAGTGAAAGCTAGAAGAAACTTAGACTCGGATACAGACTGTGGGGAGAAGCCAGGAGAAATGAGAGGGGAATATTGTTGTTGGAAGAAAAGTTAGGGAAACATACCGGGTAGAGAAAAATGTTAGGGAAAATGAAGCTGCGGGGGCAGGCTGAGGCGGAGACGAAAGCTATGTTGGGATTCGTCAAGTCAGCCCGGGGAGCAAAAGGCGAAAATCTAAAACCAGAGGCAGAGACGCGTAAGTTAGGTTGGAATCCGTCAGATTAGCCCAGGGAGCAAAAGACGGGAAGCCAAACCGAAAGGCGGAGATGTAGGCTGGTTGGATTTCGCCAGGTTAGCCCGGGGAACTTAGACTGAAAACCAAGAAACGTGAGCTAGGCTGTGTGATTCGCGGAAGCCGCCGTGCGCAGAGAGAGCGTGCGGGGCACAAGTGGGGAGAGCGCATGGGGCGCTAATAGATAGGGAACGTGGGGCTAGCGCGAAGGCCGTGGTGTGGGCGTGAAGGGGCGCGGAGACCGCGGAGCGCTCGAAGCCGGGAAGCCGCTGCGGGGCGAAGCGCCGAGAAGCAGCCTTGGGGCGTGTGCCGGGAAGCTGCGGGGATAAGAGAAACAGAAGTTTAGAAGTAAAATGAGAGAAATAGGAATGCTGGCAGATAGAAGTAAAATAGGAGAGATAGGAATGCCCGGAGGTAGAGAAATAGAGAAAAATAAGGCCTCCCCACAACACGGCAATGAGAGAGCTTGGATTCTGTCTGCCTGATTAGTAAGACGATAAGCACCTGTGGGCGGCTGCAGGTCACCGAAGACAGGCACGTTATCAACACCAATAAGTCTCCCCACAAGATGGCAATGAGAGGGCTTGGATTCGGTTTGCCTGATTGGTAGGGCTTGTAAGCACCTGCAGGCAGTTCTAGCAGAGCAGAGCATGCGCTGCAGGGCACCAAACACAGGCACGCATCAGCGCCTAAAAACCTCCTCACAACATGGCAAAGAGAGGACCCGGATTCGGTTTGCCTGATTGATAGGGCTTGTAAGCACCTGTGGGCAACTCCAGCAAGCAAAGCAGAGTGTGTGCTGCGGGGCACCGAAGACAGGCGCGTATCAACGCCAAAAAATAAAAAGAAAGGGGGAATTGTGGGGAGCAACTCGGACTAGACTGTTACTGGAATTAAGACTTATTCTATGTATCTGCTCTCCCACAATATGGCGCTGAGAAGGGAGTAACAACTTCTACGCAGCTGCCTCTCGCCAACTTGAGTGATAACCTGCAGGAGCTGATCCTGCTCCTGATTGGAGGAGAGCAGCGTATTCGGCGTGTGGGTAGCAGAGTTGGGATTGGTGGAAGGACTATAAAGGAGGAGAGAGACAACATGCACCAGGAACACCTGAGGAACATCTGAGCAGCCCCCGAGAGAGCCGGCCGGCGGTGTGCCGCTCCCCCGCGGAAGTGGGGAAAGTGGCTAGGGGGAACCGCCCTTCCACGGAGGTGGAAGGGACGGTAGCCAACCCGGGAAGAACCAGCAGCAAACCCGGGAAGGGCCGAGCAGACAAAAGAACAGCGCAGGGTCCTGTGTCGTTCCTCCGCGAAGAGGGGGAGCGACATAATGGTGCCGTGACTCGGATATGAAGCCTAGGCAGGGTCCTGTGTCGCTCTTCCATGAAGAGGGGGAGCGACAGGCTACCACAGACACTGGGGCCTGGGAACACTGGACCCTGACCGTCCCTACCCCAGCTCACTCATGGTTGGAGTTTCCATACCCAGATGTTATGGAACACGATGGATGCCACTCACATCACCTCCTCCCCAGCTCCCCAGTCAGAGCCCACCCAGACAGCAAGACCACCATTCTGGAGAAAGGAACCCTTATCTCCTCTCTGGTCAGTGGTGCAAGGGCTCTTCCTAGGGAAAAGGTAGAGGTCACGAGGAACGAGAACTCTATGGCTCTCCCTGGCCAACTGGCCTTACAGGGAACACAGTGGGGAACTCCATATCTAAGGGTGTTGCTGAAAACAGCGGAGATCTTGGCAAACAATTAGGAGGCTGGCAGGTCTATGACAGAAATGGCAGAGCCGCCAGCAATGTAAGAGAGAGACCAGAGAAAGAGCCAGCCAAGAATCCTCCAGGAATGACACAGCTCTGGGCTGGGAATGTTTGGGGGAGTGCTTGGCTGCCCTGCTCAGCTGCAACCTGAGCCGAGGGTGGGCAGACATGGACAATGCCCCATGCCACCCACAGATCCGTCTGCATTGGTGGGGCCCACACTGGAGCAGGACTGAGCACACAACAAGCTTCTACAACAGAGAGGACAGGGAGGTGAGCCTTGGGAAAAGGGCTTGGCATATATCAGAGAGGCCCCACATTCTGGAAGAACATGCCAGGGTTGCAGCCTCTCAGGAGGAATCAGAGAGGGGGCTTCCAATTATGATCTCCAGACTAAACGTGGACTGAACCCCAAGAAACTTCCTCAACTGTGATGTACAACAGCATGTAAGTCACAAAGCATCATGTGGTAAAGGGTAAAACCAACGGCCTAACTAGCTAATATCCAATGGTAAACAGTGAAGCTAAGTAGTTAACTAACATCCAGTGGTAAAGGGTAAAACTAACTAGCTGCCTAACTGGTAACATCCAATGGTAAATGGTAAAACTAACTAGCTAACCTAGCATCCAATGGTAAAGGGTAAAATTAACTGGCTTACTAACATCCAGTGGTCATGAGTAAAAGCTAACTAACTTATAGTAAAAGTTAACTGGGTGGGCGTTAAGTGCAAACTTTGACATTGAGTGTCTTGTGACATTGACCATCATGAGGGTGACTCTGAGGTAGCCAGGTCAAAAGATGAAGAAACCAGAGCTGAGATATGAGACGTCAGAAAACTGTAAGAGAAATAGGCTAAAGAATGCGTTCAGTGAAGTCATTAAACAAATAAACAAATGACCTAGCAAACCAGCACCATCACCTTAGGAAAAAATATTAGCACCCAGAATGGCTACATATATTATAACATAATTTTTAATAAAAATTTATGAGGCATAGAAAGAAAGAAGAATGCATGAACCATGCAGAAAGGAAGGGAAAGCAAAAAGCAAATAATAGAAACTGGGCTTTGAAGGGACTCTTATTTGTGCCTTAGCAGGCAAACACTGCAAAGAGTGGTTGTTATATTTAAAAACTCCGCTTAGAGGAAGATATTGCTACAATGTCCTACCAGACAGATAACATCAATAGAAGAATGCATTAGAAAAAAGAATCAAATAAAATTGTGGAGTTCAAAATATAAAAAAATTGAAAAGTTCACTCAACAGTAGATTTGAAAAGGCAGAAGAAAAGTTATCAAAATTACAGATAAATCGATAACAATTATAGAATACAATGAACAGAGAGAAAAAGAAAATATATTGACAATTAAAAAACATTATTGATTCATATTAAAGCAGATTTAAACAAATGAGCAGTCCTCACATGTTCATGAGTTGTAAGACTACACAATGTTACTCTGCTCAAAGTGACCTATAGATTTCAACAAATCATTGTTAAAACACAGAACAGCCAAAACCACCCTGAAGAAAGAATTAAATCTAAGACCTCACGCATGCCAAGTTCAAACCTTACTATACACCTGCATTAGTCAACCCAGTGAAACTGACATGAGGCTCTGGGTGTGTGGAAGTGTGGAATGAAACTGAGAGTCCAAAAATAAGCCCACATTTTTATAATTGATAGGTGCAATGTAAAATTGCTTTTCAGTGATGGCACCAAACCAATTCAACAGGATAATGTTTTCAAAAAACTGTATGGGCTTAATAGACAGTAACACATAACAGGATGAACTAGGACTGCTTCCACACACCTTGCACAAAAATCAACTCAGAATTGATACAGATGCAAAGGTAAGAGATGGAACTGAAATTCTTAGAAGAAACTCTACTTTTAAGAGTAAAGCTTTGTGATTTGTGATTTGGCAAAAATTCTTATAGATAATGCAAAAGGCACAAGCAACAAAATGCTATATATGTATAAATATAATGTATTTTTTATTTGAAAGGCAGAGTTACAGGGATGAAAGTGAAAGCGAGAGTGAGAATGAGAGCAAGGGTGAGAGTAAGAATAAGAGAGAGAGAGAGAGAGAGAGAGAGAGAGAGAGAGAGAGAGAGAGAGAGAATCTTCTATTCTCTGGTTCACTCCCCCAGACAGCAGCAATGGCAGGATCTTGGCCAGGCAAAAGCCAGGAGCCTGGAACTTCATCTGGGTCTCCTATTTAGATATCAGGGCCCCAAGCACTTGGGCCATCTCTCATTGCTTCCCCAGGTGCATTAGCAAGGAATTAGATCAGGAGCTGAACAGCAGGGACTCGAAGCAGCGTTCATATCCGATGCCAGAGTCACAGGTAGTGGCTTAGCCCACTGTGCTACAAGTGGTCCCCTAAGAAAAACTATGTAAACTGGGTTTCACCAGAATTTATACTTTGTACTTCAAAGGATACCATTGAGAAAGTGAAATGACAATGTGCAGAATAGGAAGAACTTTTGCAAATCATATATTAGATTAGGGACACGTATCAGAATGCATACATATAATTTCAAAGGAAATGACATATATTCAAAGGAAATGAAATCAGCAAATGAAAGAGATATCTACACTCCCATGTTCATTGCAGTACTATTCACAATAGCCAAGATACAGAATCAATATTGGTATCTCGCCAGATGAATGAATAAAAAAATGTGGTAAAAATGCACAAAGGAATTTTAGCCATAAAATGAATGAAATCCTGACATTTGTAGCTGCATGGATAGAACTGTAGATCATTATCTTAAGTGAAATTAGACACAGAAAAACAAATACCAAATGTTCTCCCTCTTATGTGGGTGTAAACAAACAGCTGATTTGAACTTATAATGATGATTAGGAGAGGTTTGGAAAGGTGAGAAAAGGAGTCAAAGGCAGGTTGTGTAATGAGCAGCACAGCCAGATGGAAGTAGCTAGCTCTAGTGTTTCACAGCACAGTGGGTGACCACAATTCACAAGAATGCATTATCTACTCTATAAACAAGGGAAAAGAGGATTGAGGGCTCCAAACACAAATAAAAGATACAGCTTGTTGCCTGGCATGACAGATTTATGCCATGATATGCTTTGTAGTATCACACTGTACCCCATAACATGCAATAGTAGCCTGTTCATCGAAAATGTTGAATAATTAAATGTACGGAAAAAATCAAACCATTTCATATCCCCTAGAATGCTATTAACCAAAAAGACATGAAAAAATAAGTGTTGTCAAGGAAACAGGAATTGGAACATTTACAATGAGAGGTGCAAGGCAAAGTTGTTCAGGCTCTTTAGAAAACATACTGGCAGTTCCTGTAATAGTTAAACATGGAGTTACAATCTGACCCACAATTATGCCGTTAGGCATAGCCCTCCCTCATACAAAAGCATATGTCAGCACGAAAACCTGTTCATGAGTAAAAATGGCAATACTACTAATAAGAGCCAAAAGGTAGAGACAACACAATGGCCACCAAAAGTGAGTGGATTAACAGAATGTGTTATATCCATTCAGTGGACTGTTTTATGGTCTTGAAAAAGAATAAGGTAGAGATGTACATACAACATGGATGGGGCATGAATGCATCTTGCTGAAAGATGCCGGGCACAAGGACAGCATGGTGTGGTGTTCCATGGAATTCTCCAAATAGGAAAATCGATGGTGAAATTAAATCAGTGCTCACTTAGGACTGGGAAATAGGAGGCAATGAGGATTTACAGCCAATGAGCACAGGATTTCCTTTGGGGAGATGGAAGCTTTTAAAATTAAGAGGGGGAAAAGATGACATCATCTAGTGAATATATGAAAGACATCGACTTTATCATTTCAAGCGGAGGATTGTGTGATATGTGAGTTATATTTCAATAAAGCTGTTTAAATCCCACAGATGTGGGGACAGTGTGATGCTGCAAATGCCAAGGATACGAATTGCAGGGAGTCTTCTGAATACCATTTTTTAAAAAATTTTTGATTTATTTTTTAAGGAATACAAATTTCCTAAGTACAAGTACCATACCCACCCTCCCACCCACATGCCCACCTCTTCTCCATCCTCTCCCCTTCCCAGTCTCATATACCATTAAGATTCATTTTCAATTAACTCTGTACACAGAAGATCAACTCTATACTAAGTAAAGGTTTCAATATTTGCACACACACACACACACACACACACACAGAGAAATGGCTAAGAACTAGATTCTGAACACCATTTTACAGATTGAGAGTCTGCCTCTCACAGAATGAATTTACCCAAAGTCACACAGCTAATGAGAAGGGCCGAATTGAGAGGTGCAGTGCTCCCTCCCTTCTCTGATTTTCTACAGTGCCCCACGGATGGGTGCTTTCTGCAGGTACTCACACATGCTTCACATGGTGGGAAAATAGAGTTCTTGTTCCCAGATAAATGGTTGGTAGTGGGTGGGTGTGAGACTCAAAGAGGCTTAAGGCAAGGTGAGATCTCTAGTTCCATCTGACACCTCTTCCTGTTTCATCATTACTGGTTTTTTTTGGTTGGAATTAGGGATGTGGGTTTGGGTTGAGCAGTGACAATGCCATCTTGGTGAGATAGAAAATGTTGACTTCTTGTAGCAATAGGCATGACCACGAGGGATGATGCTTGCTCAAACAACTGCTCAGGTTTGAGTGTGGTTTGAGTGAGTCTCCAAGGTTCATGGACGGGGGTTGGGCCTGCAGGTGGCCATGTTGGAATGTGGCATGGAACCTTCAAGAGGTGGGGTCCAGTGGGAAGTATTCAGGCCACTGAAGGGGCAGCCCTTGGGAGGAATGAGTGGGACCTGGCACTGTGGTTACTTTTCACAAAAGGGATATTTAAAAAGAGAAAGATGCCACAACACAAGTCTCTCCTTGGCTTCCCTTCATGGGTGCTCCCACCACGATGCCACCCACCATGATGAGGTACATGGAAGCAAGCTACACGGCTCCTTTTCTTTACAAAGTACCACCTTCAGGTATCTTGTTTTAGCAACAGAAATCAGGCACAGTATTTGTTAGGACAATAACTGTATACATCTGGAAAATTCAAATGTTAACTTCTCATTTATCTCTTTCATACATTTTATAAGTATCTCCTTTGTTACCACTGAAAAAAACACTGAGAAGAAAGGAATTAAAAGCCTCACTCTAACACATGCACTTAATTTAGATTTTATGAGCTACTGATTCGCTCTGCATGCAGTTGGAGGAGCTATGAGGAGCTCTGCTGTTCTTGGCAGCACATTTCGTAAAATGAATTTTAAAAGACATGAGAGGTCTTGCATCTAATTGAATCACACATTTGCAAAGACTGAGCTGAGAGAGCTACAAAGGGGAGAGACGAGGGAGCATCCCGACTCCATATCCCACTGAGTGAGGCAGGAGCTTCGCCTGATGGGGCTTGCTTAGAGAACGAGGCTGGTGCTGGCTACTGCACCCTGGGGAGAGGTTTCCAGGAGGTGTCCCTGAAGAAGCATCTGTTTGACTGAACTGCAAATATTTATTAATCTAATACAATATTAGTAGAAAGCATATTCCTGACCCACGCTAATTTGGCTTTTTCTTTATGTTCTTTTTTTTTTTTTTTTTTTTTTTTTTTTTTTTTTTTAATTTTTATTTTTGACAGGCAGAGTGGACAGTGAGAGAGAGAGACAGAGAGAGAAAGGTCTTCCTTTGCCGTTGGTTCACTCTCCAATGGCCGCCGCTGCAGCCGGCGCACCGCGCTGATCCGATGGCAGGAGCCAGGAGCCAGGTGCTTTTCCTGGTCTCCCATGGGGTGCAGGGCCCAAGCACCTGGGCCATCCTCCACTGCACTCCCTGGCCATAGCAGAGAGCTGGCCTGGAAGAGGGGCAACCGGGACAGAATCCGGCGCCCCGACCGGGACTAGAACCCGGTGTGCCGGCGCCGCAAGGTGGAGGATTAGCCTATTGAGCCACGGCGCCGGCTTCTTTATGTTCTTCTATCCAGAATTTCTTCATCTGTATATTAAATCACAATTTTTAATACTTCCCTCCTCACAATCGCTTCTACTCCAGACTGCATTATCCCAGTAGAGGTCACAGACTTGGAAACTTGGGCCAAAAGTCCAGGTATTAGCCACCATTCTTCACTTTCTGTCATTGTCCTCTGGTCAACAAAATGTACCCCACATTTGAACCTCATCATTTTCCTGGGTCTGTGCTAGTGTTGGCTTGGATTAAAGCGAAGACTCTCCTGACGGTGGCCTCCACCTGCTTTGCCTAGCTTCATTGACCCAGTTCCCCAAAGCAGTGTCACCTCAGGTGACCCCCTCTGGAACATCTTCAAGTGGCTTCACCTTTTAGCCAGAATAGAACTTCTGTTCCTGCCTTTGTGAGTTGCCTGTGGCCTCGCCCTTGTGCCGTGCTGTGGCCGGTTCCGGCCCCTTCCCTGCTCTTCTTCTCCATGTGTCACCTGCCTGGAGCACCCCTGAGCCTTTCACACCTCAGCACCTCCGTCTGCAACACAGGAGCTGTGGTAGGGCTGCTCCTCACGGTGATCACACCCTGCGTGCCTCTCATTTGCTCAGAGAAGCCCCTGCCCCACCCACAGTCATTCTCTGCCCCTCTGTGTTTATGTTCTGCTTGGCACTGAAAATCATATAGAGCCTGTGATTTTAAAACATGATAATTAACTGTTTATTTTAATTTGAGGAAGGAGAGAGAGAGAGAGAGTTCCATTGTCAAGTGCTTGCACTTTTCATCCTCCAAATGCTCACCAGCCAGGACTGGGTGAAGCTGCCCAGAATTCCATCCAGGTCTTGCATGTTGGTAACAGAGACTCACATACTTGAAACATCACCTGTTGCCTCTCAGGATGCACATTAGTAAGAAGCTGGATCAGACGCAGAGTAACTAGGACCCAAACCAGGCACTCTGACTGGGAAGGTGGACATCTCAAGTACCAATTTAAACTCCTGCACCCAACACACAGCCTCGTGTTTAATTTTTAAATACTGTCCCTCTCTTGCAACTAAATATAAATTTCATGAAAGCCAGGATCTTGTCCATTTTGTACATCTCTACGTGGAGCATTTAGAAAAGCACAGCATAGAACGGATATACTCTACAATGCCTCCTGGGTGCACCAAGATGAGATTGTACATAGTGAACTTCAACAGAGCTGAACTCTGAAATTTTTATTTGAGGTGAGTCTCTGCAATTAGAGTTTTCGCCACTTGAGGGCAGAGTCTACTGCTTTTTGCATTTCTTCTTTAAGAGTTCTCCAACAGAGCCAGGGCGGCTATTTGGGCTGTAAACTGTAGTCCATAATTGGCTCTAAACATCCGGAGATTAAAATGCGTTATGTAATTTGGTCTTGTGCTTGTAGAACTTGGAAGCCAAAAATAAAAAGCACACAACAAAACAAAAAACTCATGTTCTCTAGTCAATCGTCTTCTCTTCCTCCTCCTTTTTCTTTTCTTTCTTTCTCTCTCTTTTTTTTTTTTTAAAGATTTGTTTACTTATTTGAAAGGCAGAGTTACAGAGAGGCAGAGGCAGACAAAAGAGGTCTTCCATCTGCTGGTTCACTCCCCAAATGGCTGCAACAGCCGGAGCTGAGCTGATCCGAAGCATGAGCCAGGAGCTTCTTCCAGGTCTCCCATGTAGATTCAAGGGCCCAAGGACTTGGGCCATCTTCTACTGCTTTCCCAGGCCATAGCAGAGAGCTGGATCAGAATTGGAGCAGCCAGGGCTCAAACCAGTGCCAATATGGGATGCTGGCCTTGTAGGCGATAGTTTTACCCGCTATGCCACAGCGCCAGCCCCTCATCTTTCTTCTTAAAAATGCTGTCACAGCAATAAAATATTCAAACCCAATAAGTACATTGTATGTGCCCACATTTTTCATTAATACCAAATCAGTCACCCCTGTCCCTGTTAAATATTGTTAAGCAATTATTTACATCTTTGTGTGGAGACCAATAAAGTATTGATACCTGTGGGGCAGCTCCTTTGCTCCACAAGAGACTCCCTCCTTTTCATTCCAAGGTGGGGCCACGAGGCCGAGGCGCTGACATCCCATGACACCCCTTGAGGAATCAAGCTGTTGTTACAACCCAGGACTAATTCCTGCAGCAGAGGATGCTCAGCCAGCTGCTTCCCACACTTGCAGGAGAGAAGAATCCCCAGGTGGACTCTTGGAAAATGCACTTTTTTGGTCTCTGTAAATATCTGTATATGTTTATTCCTGACCTCCTTCATCCAGCAACTAGGTCCAAGGTAAAGTAATTCTCAAACCCAATTTTACACTAAAAATTTCAAGAACTGTTAAGCAATTCAGATGTGGCCCCTCTCCACTCCAAATTAATTGAATCAGGTCATTCAGCCTATCCTTACTGAGAACTTCTTCAGCGGGATATACAGCGACAGAGGCTGGAGATACTAAAGTGAATAAAGCTAGGGTCAGGCATTTAGCCCAGCTGTTAAGATGCCTGAGTTCCGCATTAGAGTACCTTGATTCCAGTCCCATCTCCATCTTCCTGCTAATAGAGATCCTGAGAGGGAACAGATGATGACTCAACTATCTGCGTTCCTGCCAACCATACTGGAGACCTGAGTTGTACTATTGGCTCCTGGTTTCAATCTGGCCCAGTCATGGCCATTGCAGGCGTTTGAGGGAATGAGCCAGAAAACTGGAGGTACCTCCCTCTCTCTCCCTCTCTCAAATCATTTTTAAAATAAATAAATAAAGCCCAAGCCCTGCTGGAAAAAGTGTAAAGTCACATAGAAGGGAAGAGAAATGACATTTCAGTGTTACAAAGTGAGGGATATCAAGGATAAAAAAAATTGCATAACAGGAGGTGTGTGCCTCTGTCTGGGATGTAGACAAATATCGCAATGAGTTGGTGCTGGAGTGTTGACTGACAACCAGGATTTTGTTAGATCAACAAGGAGAGACGACCACCATCCAGGAAGAAGAGGCAGTCTGGGTAAGCCAGCTGATGCTCATTTATTCATTCCACAACTATTTCAAGCACCTGGGATTACGTCAGTGAATGAAACAGAAGAACATGCCCAGCCCTCATGGAATTTATATGCTGATAATATTTCAGACAATACGAGTAGATCACATGGATTGAAGAACAGCACATAAGAAGCTCTAGTAGGAAATGGAGCACGTACATCAAGCGCCAGATCACAGAAGGGTTTGACTGACAGCTTTGGTGGCTTGGCGCCATTCTGTGTGACACAGGTTTTCAACTTCAGCAGTGTGGACAGCTCTGGCTGGATGATTCTTTACTGCAGGAGCTGTTTTGTGTGCTCTTCCGTGTGTGTAGCCCCATTGCTGCCTCTACCCACAGATGCCACTAGCATCCTCTCTCCCAGTAGGGATAAACAGAACTATCTCCAGATCTCAACAAAAACCACTCCCACAGAGAACCACTGCTTTACAGTGAATCAGTGAGGGATTTTAATGAGCGATGGAACAACTATATGTTTATGCACATGAAAACACTCCATGCATGCATCAATTGTTTCTAGATAAGTGAATTTGTTTCTAAATAAGTGTGACACAGTCAATTACAGAACATCCATGTATACTTCTGAGAAAGGATTACATTCATGTAGTTACTGCCGCATTTCCTGCAGCAAAGATACCAGGCTTCTGTAGATGGTATCTTTTGGCTCAAGATTTCCTCCTCCCTGAAGTAACAGCATTCATTAACATTTTAGGGTTTCTGGGGCAGGGAATGTGGGAGCCTTGGCCAACACCAACATTCTCTAAGTAAGGGTGGAAGGTGCAAGTTCTGAGTTGCCTGTCAACAATCATCTTTCCTTACTGATTTGTGGATGAAATTTCATGGGTAAAGAAGAAAATAAAGGTAAAATGAAAAGTAGAAACACTTTGCAGACACTTTCATGGGATGTTCAGAGCCTGACTTGCATCAATATCCTTTCAACATGCTGTAAAAGCTACAGTAGTCACTCATCACTGTGGTTTTGTCTTCACAAAAGTGCCAAATATCACAGCTAAAGAGCTAACAGGTAAAACTGTAAGTGGTGCAAATTTACCTGATGGTTTCCAAGTTCCCTTAACACTGTCATTAGCAATGGATGAGACTTCCTTCCCCGGGCTGGTTTGTTTGGTTGCTTACATGTTTTCTTTCTCTCTGTGAATGCCCATCAGTCTGCTGGCCCCACACACCATTGCACAGGGAGCTGGCATAGTGTTCTTATCCTTCAAAAGCTGCACAGATGAATCCAGTTGGGAAAATCCTCCCAGCTTTCCACTACCACCAGTAACAAATTCCAGCTCAGAATTCCTGTCCATAAAGAAAGTTACACGCTTCTGGGGTCACACTTTGGAGGTATTCAAAGTGTCTTCATCACACCTTGTCTTAAGACATTTTCATGGTCCTGCTTCCTTCTGGTTTACTTCCTTTAGCTTCACAAGTCTCAGTAGAAGTTTTCATCATCCATGAATTCCTAGACCTGAGAGACTCAGATCACCTCTGACAACCCCTTCTGTTACCTTCCATATCCATTGCACCACAGAGTAATCTGTTACGGACTCCTAAATACATCTTGGATCAGTTTCTTTATTTTCCCACACCTTTTGGCTATGAACTGTGTTCTCAGTTCTTAGACTAGTATTTGGAATAATTAAGCCTGAACAAATACGAAATTACCAAATGAATACAAGACCAGGACTTGGAGTTAGCTTCCTGGCACAGAGGGATAAGCAGCCCACCAGAGCACTGGTTCTAGTGCCATCTTTTCCACTTTCCATCAAGCTTCCTGCTAGTGCACCCCAGGAGGTAGCCAGTGATGGCTCAAGTGCTTATGCTCTGCCAGCCATGTGGGAGATGCAAGAAACAGTATGAATAAAGAAGGCTTGACCCTGCATAGCCCCACCCACACTTTTAGATAGGACATTTAGTGGGTAGTGTAGAGAGGTTTTGCCAGAGCATCCCTGGGTTTATCAGAGCAGCACTGGGGAAGACCAGATGCCCCTTCTAGGAATTCATGGCTCAAGTTTGTATTTAATCGTGCCCTTCCTACAGCCAGAACTATCTATATGCCAAAACTGACTTTACTCTGATGATACTCAAGACTTTAACTATTTTCCGTTCCCCACACAGCAAAAGCCCATTTGCAAGTTGCCATATTCACAGTAATGTTACTGGGAGATCTCATTCTTGTTGCTTCATTTGGAGCATTGGTTTGTATAGCAAGTGGTGATGAGCACACTTTGAGTATTTCCTCTACTTAGAATTTGCATTAAATTCTCTTCTTCTGAGCTCTTTAATTTGTGGGTCTGCTAAATGCTAGAAGGGAAGGAAGCTGGCACTGGGAAAATATCAAATCAAACTGGATTCAATTCCCCTAAAGCAGCAGTCTTGAGCAGCTCTTCTATAACGAGTACTCTAACAGGCCCTGGCGTTGGCATCACTGTGGATAAAGGAAAAGAGGCTGCGTTCCTTCCTCTAGGAACTCACTAATCCTGGATGAGAAAGGTGCACAGGATAGGCACTCTGGGAGAGGGGGCCCATTGAGGTGTTTAGTTATATCACGGATGACAGGTTAGGGCAGGATTTTTCCATTTCAACATTACTGATAGTTTGGCCTAAAGAATTCTTTGCTATGAGGGATGCCTTGTGCATTGCAAGTTGTTTATCAGTGTCATTGGTCTCCAGCCACAAGATGACTTTCCCCAGTTGTGACAATCAAAAATGTTTCCAGTTGTGACCGGGAGTCCCATGGAGGTGCAGGTGAGTGGGAACAAGGGGGAATGAGGAATCATCTGGGAATGAGACCCCTAGTGCTCAGATGAGTTTAATTCTGCTTACATTGTTGTTAAATTTATCTATTAATTGCAATTTTCACTAATTACTTAATTAATTTTAATTAATTTTAAATTTAATTAATTTTAAATAAATTTAAATAAATTTAATTAATTTTAAAGTAATTTAATTACTTTTAATTAATTACTTAGAGAGGTAGTGGGGATGGGATGGGATGGGATGGAGCGCCTATCTGCTGGGTCACTCCCCAAATGTCCACAATGACCCTGAGCTGGGAGCCAAAGCTGGGATCAAGAAACTCAGCCCAGGTCTCTTGCATGGGTAGCAATGACCCAACTACCTGAGCCAACACCTGCTGCCTCCTAGGGTGTACATTAGCAGAAAGTTAGAATCGGGGTGCAACTTGTACTTGATTGCAGGCACTCCCGTATGGGATGAGGGCGTCCCAATTGGGGTCTTAACTGCTATGCCAGATGTCTGCCTTGGATGAGGTTTATTCTAACTCAAATGAGGAGAGAGATGTTTTACTTGACATACAAAGTCATGTTTCATTCTTACAGTACATTTGGAAGAGAAGGGCACTTCTGGAAGGGAGGGGTCACTTGTTGAGCAAAGCTCTGGAGTATGGGTTCTGGGAAGGACCGAGAGCCTGGTATGGCTAGACAGGGTGATGCTTTGGTCGAGAAATCTTTCAGGTACAATCATAAAGAGAGAAACACAGAGTCAACAGTTCTGCATTTAATTCAGTCCTCACAGCTGGCCACATAATGATTTCTATTTTCCACAGAGGTCAACTGAGGCACGTACAGATTAAGGCAAAGTAGGCAGTGGAGGGCTTCATGTTACTCAGGAATAAAAGGATGGCATTGGACTGATCCCACGAGGCCCTGGATCTTCTCAGTGCCCAGGTCACAGGAATGCCAGGGCCCCCAAAGAGTGGAATAACCTAGGATGTGATAACAGCAAAACTCCCCCGTGTCTCCTCACACACAAATTTGGGAAGAGACCTCTGTCGGATTGCCCAGAGCCTCAGAGCACTCTTTGGTATCCCGCAGCATCTGCAGAACACACACTTAGTGGAAAATTTTTTCCACTAATGTTGGGAGAGAAAGGGAGGACTCCTCTCTGTGATGCTTATTTGCTAAGTGCCTCCACAGGATGCACATGCTCTCTCTAATGAGGCACAGATTGAAAACGGCTCAACGTTCTTGTTGTGCAACCAGAGTGATGGGGCTCAGAGGTGCTGTAGGGCAATTTCTCTAATTGCAATTCTTAGTTATTATCAACATGGTCCCACACTTGAGGGATAACTTTTAGGGAGCTGTCTTTACTTTTTCTTTGCAGTCTCCAGGTACTTGAGAAATCCAGGGAATTTGGAGCAAATATGAAGTACTGGACCAAAGACCGAGCAGATTTTCTTCAGAATTTGAGTGTTACTCTTGATTATTTGTCCATACACTTTTCTAGGTGGTGAGCAGTGTGTGCCAGTCCTTGGGTTAAAATGACTTCTGACTTAGTTTTGTCAGCAGTGTTAGTGTAATAATGACTAATGACATTAATTACTAACTGCATGGCATATATTTTGATGCTGATATAATATGCAGTAACAATTATAGTTAACATTTGAGGATGTATTAATTGTAAGCCACTGTTTTTAGATGCCATGTGCCTTAATGTATTGCTTAATTTAGACTTTGCAATAATTGTATGGTGTGTGAATATTACTTTGAAAACCTATGTGTACATGCAATATAGGCTTGGGAATGTTAAATTACTTGACATTTAACACAACCACGAAGGCAAAAATTAAAAATCCAAAGTTTGGTCCTTTTGACTTTAAATTCTGTGCTGCTGAGGTGGGTGTTTGGTCCCCTCATTAAGAAGCCAATTAACACACCTGCTCCCCTATAGGCGTACCTGGGTTCCATATCTGCCCGTCTCCTTACTGCAGGTCTTTGCTCAAGCAGATCCTGAGAGACAGCAGGGGATGGCTCCAGTGCTTGGGTTTTCTGCCACCCCCATGGTACAGTCAGATTGCGTTTGCAGTTCCTTGCTTTGGCCTGGCCCAACTCAAGCATTTGTGGGAACTTGGAAGTGAACCAGTGGATGGGTTTTTTCTATTCAGGTATCCACTGAGAGGGTAATATATTAAGAAATCTACCCTTTTCCAACTGTTCTGTAGTGCCATCATTTTTTACACCATGTAAGTCTGTTCTGAACTCTATTCTGCTCTGTATCTATATTCGTCCTAATAACACAATGTCATGCGTACTGCAGCTTTGTCTGATTGTAAGTCTGCAACGTGGTTCTTGTGCAGGTACAACATGGTGTTTACTGTTCCTTTGCATTTCCATATGCATTTTCAGATCAGCTTGTCAATTTATGTAAAATAAAGCTGGAAATTTGAATAGAATCACCATACTCTGCAGCTCAGTTCAGGTGAAATTGGCTTATTTGTAGTAGTGATTCTTCTTATTCACTTCATTTTATTCTCCCCTGTGTTTTGTAGTGTTGTGATTATAAATGCTGTGTTTCTTTATTATTAGAGTTATTAAGAAATATTTGATATTATAATGCTATTTAAAAATGTATAATGATGTAATTTTAATGAAATACAGAAATAGAATTGATTTTTATGTATTAGTCACCAATGTACTAAATTTATTTCTTTTATTAATTCTAAAGGGCTACTGATTGTGTTTTCTACTTTTGCAATTCTCTCATCTACAAATAATGACACCTTTTTCTATCATTTCAAATATTTTTTATTAATTTTTAACAGATTCAATATAGCTCATACCTTTCAATCTATATATGAAGATAATTCTTTTCAATCTATATATGAAGATAATTCAAAAATCTTGTGAAAATGGAGTTAAAGTACAGTTTTGGGTGCAGGTCTTCTTTTTTTTTTGTTGACAGGCAGAGTGGACAATGAGAGAGAGAGACAGAGAGAAAGGTCTTCCTTTGCCATTGGTTCACCCAACAATGGCCGCCGCGGCCGGTGCACCATGCTGATCCGATGGCAGGAGCCAGGTACTTCTCCTGGTCTCGCATGGGGTGCAGGGCCCAAGCACTTGGGCCATCCTCCACTGTCTTCCCGGGCCACAGCAGAGAGCTGGCCTGGAAGAGGGGCAACTGGGACAGAATCCGGTGCCCCGACCGGGACTTGAACCCGGTGTGCTGGCGCCGCAAGGGGGAGTATTAGCCTAGTGAGCCGCGGCGCCGGCCAGGTGCAGGTCTTTAACCTAATAGTGAGGCTCCTACTCACCATGCTGGAGTTCCCGGGTGAGTCCAGGCTCCAGCTCCTGACTCCAGTCCTCTTTTGGCCACTGCAGACTCTGGGAGGCCACAGGGGTGGCTCAAGTACTTGGGATCCTTCACCCACGTGGGAGGCCTGGGTTGTTTCTGGCTCTCTTTTGGCCTGGACGTAGCACTGGCCACTGTTGCGGACATTTGGTGTATCAGCCAGATGGGAATGCTGTCTCTCTATCATCCTGTCTCTCAAATCAATAAATTAATTAGAACATTTGCAAGTGTATTTTGGTGCAAACCTATCTTGAAACTCATGCACTGTGCTTTCATAACACATTTCTCATGAATTTTTGAAGTCCCTTCATATCTGCTCTTTAAATATTGTTTCTTTGCACTTGGCAACAGATATTTTGTGGGTATTATTTATTAAGAAAGTTCATTTCTATTCTCTGTTTATTAAAGGTTTTTGTTTTTTTATTGTGAAGTGATATTGGCATTTATTAAAATAATTAGTTTTTCTCCATCAACTGTGATAGTTACACAATGCCTGTCCTTTAATCTTTTAAAACTGTAATAACATGGATACATTTGGAATTACTGAGCTAATTTTACATTTCTGAAATAATCCTAATTTTATTGAAAATCGTTGTGTCCTCATTTTATTATATTTAATTACATATCCATTTTGGTTAATATTTTTAAGACATTTGCATTGGTGTTCATGAAATTCGTTAGCTATTTTTAATTCTTATTACTCCCTTTTCATGTTTCTATATCGATGTTTACCTTGATCTTACTGAGCAAGTTGGAGATTTATTCTACTTCCCATTATCTGGAGAAAAAAGAAATCGTGACATTAGTGTCAGTATTTTTTTTTCCAAATGCTTAGAAGAGTTTATTGGTCAAGGCTTCTGTCGTTGAAGCTTTGTTTACCATGTGCATATTTTAAGTGCTTAATATATATGATTTTGCAGATTCTATTTCATTGTGATTCAGTTTGTAGGAAGGTGTTTTTAAAGATTTATTCAGAGAAAGAGAGAGAGAGAGGAGAGAGAGAGAGGTTTCTTTTGTCCACTGGTTCAGTCCCCAAATGATCATAAAGGCCTGGGACTGAGGCTGGAGCCAGGAATGCCATCCAGGTCTCCTGTACAGGAGGCAGGCACCCAAGTACCATCACTTGCTGCCACCCAGAGTGCATAGAAAGAGGAAGCTGGAGTCGAAAGTAGAACCTAGGCTTGAACCCAGCAGTCTGATACAGGCTGCAGGCATCCCAAGCATGCCTGAACTACTGTGCCAAATGTCTACTCTGTGAATTCAATTATTTGAAAAGATACAGGATAGTCTATTTCATCTTAAGATTCCGTGGTTTGTTTCTTCTAAGGAATGTGTCTGTTGCACCCCAGTTAATGAATGTATAAGTACAGCTTCATTCATTAAGTTTTTTATTACCTATTCATATGTGATAGGTCCATAGAGAGGTCTTCTCTTTAGTTTCTGATATTGCAATGTGTGTTCTCTCCTTAATTCATATTCAGAACATCATTGTTCACCCATCTTCTCAAAGAAACAGCTTTTCTCCTGTTGATTGTATTTGTCTCATTGATATCTTACTATTATTACTCCTCTTTAATTTTTGTTCCTTGGCTTTGTTTCACTTTATTTTTCATGTGGAAGATAACTGACTTGAGAACTCTCACTTTCTTATATAAACCTTACTACTACAAATTTCTCAAAGTCACTTTACTTTGCATCCCATATGTTTTATTATGTCACATTTTAATTTTTAATTTCCATTTAAAAGATTTTCTAATTGTCTTTTTCAAGTTGTGTTTTATCCCTGGAGTTGAATAAGTGAATTGTTCCATTGAAAAAATATTGAAGGTTTTTTCGAAGAGTATCTGTTATTAGTTCTTGTTGCCAATGAATACAGAGTTCTTAAAAAAATTCATGCAAAAAAGGAATTAAAATTAAGTTTATTTTACTGCAAAATACTTTGAAATGCACTTTTTTCATAATATGTACTTTCATACAAATTTGGAAGACCATTTGTATGCATGGATTTCCAAAAAAATTTGTCTTTCAATTGTGAACTTTTTGAGGTACTCCTGTTCCCCCACCCTCACCCCAGAATATGGTGGATGATCCCAGTGCAAAGGGGAAGTTCTGTTGTTGCTGAATATTCTGTGAATCTCAGACAGTACAAGCTGTTAAGTTCTCTGTATTTCTAGGTTCTTTGTTTTGTTCTATTTATTGAGAAGACTGATATTGTGGATTTGTCTGCTTTTCTTATTTTGGAGCTATTTGCTTCATGTATTATGAAGTTGTGTTAATGGATGTATGTAAATTTATTGTCACATCTATTTGGAAAATAACCCCTATATCATTTTACAGTGCCCTGTTCTACCCTGGGGAAAATTCCTTGCTCTCGGGTATGCCGTGTGCATTACCAACACTGCCGCACCCTGGTCCTCAAGTGTGCCATGTGCACTACCCATGCTGCGTGCACCCTGGTCCTTAGGTGTGCTGTGTGCATGAATGACACTGCCGCACCCTGGTCCTCAGGTGTGCTGTGTGCACTACCCACGCTGCTGCACCCTGGTGCTCAGGTGTGCCGTGTGCACTACTGACACTGCCTCACCCTGGTCCTCAGGTGTGCCGTGTGCACTACTAACACTGCCTCACCCTGGTCCTCAGGTGTGCTGTGTGCACTACCACACTGCCTCACCTGGTGCTCAGGTGTGCTGTGTGCACTACTGACACTGCCGCACCCTGGTCCTCAGGTGTGCTGTGTGCACTACCACACTGCCTCACCTGGTGCTCAGGTGTGCCGTGTGCACTACTGACACTGCTGCACCCTGGTCCTCAGGTGTGCCGTGTGCACTACTAACACTGCTGCACCCTGGTCCTCAGGTGTGCTGTGTGCACTACCACACTGCTTCACCTGGTGCTCAGGTGTGCTGTGTGCACTACCTACACTGCCGCACCCTGGTGCTCAGGTGTGCCGTGTGCACTACTGACACTGCCGCACCCTGGTCCTCAGGTGTGCCGTGTGCTCACTGCTGCACAGCTCTGTATGGGGATAGGGAGAGTGAGGATCATGGTAACTCACAATGCCTCACAAAATGCTAACATAGTAAATCATAAATGAACTCTTAGAAATCAGTAAGAAATAGGCAAATAAAAGGGAATTAAAAAGAGAAAACGGGATAGAGGAAAATGAAACAATGCACATGACGAATAGAGTATGAAAGTGATCTAGCTTAACACTAACAGAAAACAAAACAATTGTTGGTATATTATGTTGTGAATCCTAATGTTTGTACAGCTTTTGGAAATGTGGAACTGTCATTCAAACGCAAGGAGAAGTCACTCATTTGCAATAGATTTATTATTCTCCATCCTCCACTACCTCTTCTTCCTCTTTCTCTACCTTCTTCAATGCTTCTTTACTTTTATTTTTATGTTTTAATGTTCAAAGTATCAGGTATTTATTTGACGGTATTGGTTTCAAACAATTTTGGGGGTGCTACTTTTGAATTTTTTATTTTTAATTTTACAGTTTTTGATAGATCCAATATATTTCATAGATACAATTCTAGGAATATTAATTACTCTATTCCCTCCCTTTCTTTTTTGTTTCTTCCTTTCTTTTGTATTTTTAAGTTTTATTTATTTTTATTTAGTTGAAAGGCAGATAGAAACACACACACATACACACACACACAGAGAGAGAGAGAGAGAGAGAGAGATCGACAGAGATCTTCCATCTGATCCTTCCCTCTCCATGTGCAGGGCAGAAGCTAGGATCCAGAATGCCTTCTGAGTCTCCCACATGGGTGTTATGGACACAAGTGCTTGAGCCATTACTGATTGCATCGCAAGATGCGCAATACCAGGAAGCTGGAATCAAGAGCAGAGCCAGAACCCAAACCCATGCACTCTGATACAGGATGTGGGCTTCCCAAGCTGTGTCCTAACCGCTATACCAAAAGCCCACCAGCATGTTTTCATACTCAAAGTTTTTTGCTCTTGTTTTTGTCGCTCCCCATCTTCGTGGAGGAACGACACAGGACCCTGCGCTGTTCTTTCGTCTGCTCGGCCCTCCCCGGGTTTGCTGCTGGTTCTTCCCGGGTTGGCTACTGTCCCTTCCACCTCCGTGGAAGGGCGGTTCCCCCTGGCCGCTTTCCCCACTTCCGCAGGGGAGCAGCACACCGCCGGCCGGCTCTCTCGGGGGCTGCACAGGTGTTCCCCTTAGGTGTTCCTCTTAGATGTTCCTGGTGCATGTCGTCTCTCTCCTCCTTTATAGTCCTCTTCCACCAATCCCAACTCTGCTACCCACACGCCGAGTATGCTGCTCTCCTCCAATCAGGAGCAGGTCCTACAGTTTATTGGTTGAACTGGAGGCAGCTGTGTAGAAGCTGTTTTCTTCTCTCCCAGCGCCATATTGTGGGAGAGCAGATGCACAGAATAAGTCTTAATTCCAGCAACAGTATAGTCCGAGTTGCTCCCCACAGATCCCCCTTTCTTTTTATTTTTTGGCGTTGATACGCGCCTGTCTTCGGTGTCCCGCGGCACACACTCTGCTCTACTTGCTAGAGTTGCCACAGGTTCTTACAAGTCCTATCAATCAGGCAAACCGAATCCGGGTCCTCTCTTCGCCATGTTGTGAGGAGGTTTTTAGGCGCTGATGCGTGCCTGTCTTCGGTGACCTGCGGCTCATACTCTGGTCGAGCCGCCTGCTGGTGCTTACCGCCCTACTAATCAGGCAGACCGAATCCAAGCCTTCTCATTGCCATATTGTGGGGAGGCCTATTGGTGTTGATTCGTGCCTATCTTCGGTGACCTGCAGCTCATACTCTGGTCGAGCTGCCTGCTGGTGCTTACCGCCTTACTAATCAGGCAGACCGAATCCAAGCTCTCTCATTGCCATGTTGTGGGGAGACTATTGATGTTAATAACGTGCCTGTCTTCGGTGACCTGCGGTGCATAAGCTGCTAGCCGCCCGCAGGTGCTCACCACCTCCCTAATCAGGCAGACCGAATCCAAGCCTTCTCATTGCAGTATTGTGGGGTGGCCTTTCTATTTCTCTATTTCTCTATCTCCGGGCATTCCTATTTCTCCCATTTTACTTATGTCTGCCAACATTCCTATTTCTCTCATTTTACTTCTAAACTTCTGTTTCTCCTATCCCTGCGGCTTCCCGGCGCCCGCCCCGAGGCTGCTTCTCGGCGGCTTTCCGGCTCTGAGCCGCTTCAGCCCGCGCCTCTCTCATCTGCGCGGCTTCGCACTAGCCCAGCGTTCCCTATCTACTTGAGCCCTGCACGCTCTGTCTGCGCGCGGCAGCCTCTGCGAGTCACACAGCGTAGCTTACGTCTCCGCCACTAGCATTCAATCCAAGTTCCCCGGGCTAGCCTGGTGAATTCAACCCAGCTCACGTCTCCGCCCCACGATTTGGCTTCCCGTCCTTTGCTCCCCGGGCTAATCAGACGGATCCCAATCTGGCTTACGTTTCCGCTTCTGGTTTCAACTTTTCGCCCCTTATTCCCGGGCTAACTTGAGAATCCCAAAGTGGCTTTCGTCTCTGCCTTGGCCTGCCCCCCGTGGCTTCAATTTCCCTAACATTTTTCTCTACCCGGTATGTTTCCCCAAGCTTTCTTCCAACAATATTCCTCCCTCATTTCTCCTGGCTTCTCCCCACAGTCCGTATCCGAGTCTAAGTTTCTTCTAGGTTTCACTTTCACTTTCAACCTGCAGTCCGTATCTAAGTCTAAGTTTCTTCTTGCTTTCACTTTAAATCCTAACTTCTTTCCCACAGTCCGTATCCGAGTCTATGCCTAGGCTTTCGATAGCTTCTTCCGGCACCTTTCTCGTCCGGCTTTCCCTAGGCTGTTTGCTAGTCTCTCTCTCCGATATTTTCCACTTCTTCCTGTTTCTTCCCTCCTAAGTTTCCTATCCGTCCTAGGTTTCCTATCCGAGTCAAGGCACCATTATGTCGCTCCCCCTCTTCGTGGGGGAACGACACTAAGCCCTGCCTAGGCTTCCTATCCGAGTCACGGCACCATTATGTCGCTCCCCATCTTCGTGGAGGAATGACACAGGACCCTGCGCTGTTCTTTCGTCTGCTCGGCCCTCCCCGGGTTTGCTGCTGGTTCTTCCCGGGTTGGCTACTGTCCCTTCCACCTCCGTGGAAGGGCGGTTCCCCCTGGCCGCTTTCCCCACTTCTGCAGGGGAGCAGCACACCGCTGGCCGGCTCTCTCGGGGGCTGCACAGGTGTTCCCCTTAGGTGTTCCCCTTAGATGTTCCTGGTGCATGCCGTCTCTCTCCTCCTTTATAGTCCTCTTCCACCAATCCCAACTCTGCTACCCACACGCCGAGTATGCTGCTCTCCTCCAATCAGGAGCAGGTCCTACAGTTTATTGGTTGAACTGGAGGCAGCTGTGTAGAAGCTGTTTTCTTCTCTCCCAGCGCCATATTGTGGGAGAGCAGATGCACAGAATAAGTCTTAATTCCAGCAACAGTATAGTCCGAGTTGCTCCCCACAGTTTTGAGGCAGTGTATGGTTTGGCCTTTTTTTGTGATGTCCAAACTTTTGCTATTTTTTTTTTGACAGGCAGAGTGGACAGTGAGAGAGAGAGACAGAGAGAAAGGTTTTTCTTTTGGCCGTTGGTTCACCCTCCAATGGCCTCCACGGCCACGCTGATCCGATGGCAGGAGCCAGGTGCTTATCCTGGTCTCCCATGGGGTGCAGGGCCCAAGGACTTGGGCCATCCTCCACTGCCTTCCCGGGCTACAGCAGAGAGCTGGCCTGGAAGAGGGGCAACTGGGACAGAATCCGGTGCCCCGACTGGGACTAGAACCCGGTGTGCCGGCACTGCAAGGTGGAGGATTAGCCTAGTGAGCCGTGGCGCTGGCTATTTTTCTTTTAGTTAATGTTGTATTTACATCATTTCATTTAAGGTAACTATTGATGTAATTTAGTTTAAATATCTCATCTTATTTGTTTTCATCCTGTTTCTTTTCTGTTCATTTGTTTGTTTTTAACTGACACATAAAAGTTGTATACATTTTAGGTTACCATGTGGTGTTTTGATACATGTATATACTGCATAATGTCAAGTCAGTATATCTATCTCCTCAAACATCTACTATTTCTTTATGGTGAAAGCATGCAAAATCCATTCTATTTAAATCATCTGCTCTTTTTTTGTTATTTTTTGGATAGATTGAAATACTTACAATGTTATTTTCCCTCTATTTTTGGCATTTGGATATGCATTTAAAAATTTTGTAATGTTTTCCTAAGTTTTCAATATGTATCATTAATTCATCACAATCTAGCTTTAAATAATAATATAGCACTTTCCTTAAAGTGTTAACATTTTGTTTTCTCTACATACTATTTGTTGAACTCTTTTTTTTAAAGATTCTATTTAATTATTTATTGAGAGAGAGAGTTACAGACAGTGAGAGGGAGAGACAGAGAAAGGTCTTCCCTACATTGGTTCACCCCTGCAATGGCTGCAACGGTCAGAGCTACACAGATATTAAGCCAGGAGTCAGGAGCCCTCTCCAGGTCTCCCAAGTGGGTGCAGGGGCCCAAGGACCTGGGCCATCCTTTACTGCCTTACCAGGCCACAGCGGAGAGCTGGACCAGAAGTGAAACAGCCAGGACCACAACCGGCACCCACATGGAATGCCAGCACCGCAGGTGGAGGATCAACCTTCTCTGCCACGGCGCCGGCCCTTGTTGAACTCTTTTACTTAGGATAACATTAACTACACAAGCATTGAGTGTACTAGAAAAAATCATTGTGGAAATTGAGAGTGGGAATATGAGGTGAAGGGGGAGGAGGGTTTGAGCATGGGTAGGGGATGGGGTGGGGGAGGGAAGTGCCATTCTACTCCTGTAATGGTATGAAGGAAACACATGAAACTTGTATAACTTAAATAAAATATATATAAAAATTTTATAGCCTTCTGACAATATAATTTCAATCAAGCTCATATTTTGTTCTATTTCAGTAATGTACTTTATATTACATAAATTTCTGAACCACTGTAGATTGCTACTATTTTTGCTTTACACAATTATCTTTTTGAATGTTTTAAAGGAAAAAATTCATATTTATCTTCTTGCAGTTGTTAAATTGCTTTCCATAAATTCCAATTTTAGTCTTGCATCATATGCTTCTGTTTGAGTAACTTTATAAAATAAGAAAGATTGCTAGTAACATAGATCTTCTAGTTATATGTCTTTTGAGACTTAATTGATTTGCCCAATTTTTTCTTTCATTTTGAAGAAATTTTTACGGGATTTAGAATTCTGAATTGAAAGATTTATTCTGAACATTAATTGTCTATATATTTATTCAAACGTTGAATCATTTTCCTTATTCTTTGTTCTTTTCTGCATTTTTGTGTTTTTCTCTGGGTCATTTTATTCTTATTAAGCATGACTTTGGGAAATAATTTAGCACATGTTTTATGGGTATTAAATCAGTTTTTCATTTGCCTTGAAGTTTCTTTATTTGATCTTCTCGATGATATTTTCTTCTGATATAGCATTTTTTCTTCTTGTATTTTAACGTGTGTTCTCTTTCCATTTGGTTTAAATAATTTGTTGGTAAGTTCTTTATCACCATTGTTATAGATAATTTAAGGGATTTTGATCGGTTTTTAATTTATTTTTTAAATGCAGCTGCTTAGAAGCTCACTTCTGTGATTCTCGTTTCCAGCAGTGTGACAAAGATGGCCCTGAGTGTGGTAACTTTGTCTTGGGACTCACAGCAATTCCACAATTTCTGACCTGGATCATTTATTAATTTTGGACAATACTTGGCCCATATCCTTTCAAATATTGCTTCTGCCTTATTTCATTTCATTCTTCCCTTCCAGGGTGTTTATTTCACGCTGTTTTATGCATCACTTGTTCTCTTTTCTGTGTTTTCTCATCCTTTTTGCTCTCCATCATTAACTTCTGACCATCTTCCAGCTCAGGGACTTTCTTTACGGTCATATTTGATGTGTTGCTTGATTCATCAATGAAGCAATGCATTTGGTTATGGGATTTTCTCTTTTACGATTTCAATGTGAGGAGTGAGGGTTGTCATGCAGTCAGTTAAGCCATTGCCTGGGACTACCATAACTCTAATCAGAGTGCCAGCTTAGGTCCTTGTACCACTGCTTCCAATCCAGATTCCTGCTAATGTCTCTGAGTGGCAACAAATGATGACTCAAGTGCTTTGTTCCCTGACACACACATGGGAGATCCGGATGGAATTCTAGGTTCCTGGCTTCAACCTGGCCTAGGCTCAGCTATTGTGGGCATTTGGGGAGTGAACCAGCAGATAGAATATTCTCTCTCTCTCCCAGTCTCTCTCTCTCTCTCTCTCTCTGCCTTTCAAGTAAATGAAAAATAAGCAAACATTTTTTTAAAGATTTCAATTTTACTCTTTTTGTACAGATTCTGAGTTTCTAAAGAATTTTCCATCTTGTGATCTATTTTCATTGATAGATGAATCAACTGATTTTTAAGTCCATGATTGATATTCCCAGCAGCTAAGCCATCTTTTGGTTTCTGGCATGGGTTCTTTTGGGTGTGGCTGAAATGTCTGCTTACCTTTATGGACACTGGTATATTTCTCTTGAAAGCATTATATTCCCTGTCCTTTGCTGTATAGCAGTGGATCATATCACCCCAAGCCACCTGGGGACTGAGCTGGTTTGAAACTGCCTAGTAGCCTCTGTAAGGTTTGACCCTCTTCTGTTTACCACTCCTATATTTTATTCTGTCAGAAATGCTAATTCACACTGGGGGTGCCTCTTAGGGTTCCTACTTATTATTATTATTATTATTGGGGTCTCCAGTTATGACTTTTTGTTTTCTCAATATTCTGACATTTACAAAAACTCTATTCTGCTTCTCAGTTGCTTTGTTCTAGGCTTCTCAGATTCTTAGGCTGTATGATTTGTTTGGCAAATGCTTCCAGACAAAACTGTGAATGGTTTGGGGGTTGATTTGCTTCCCCTCTTCTCTGCAGGCATCTGATCTTGGAGTTACAAACTTCGGTATTTTCCCTCCGGCTCAGTGACATTACCTAAATTCTAGTGGATTCTCTTTGCCTTTCACAGTTCATCTTCTGCCTAGCTTCTTAGTCTTCTGCCTAGCTTCTTAGTTTTCTGCCTGAAGATAAGAATCAGAAAACTTCTCAAGAGAAAAACAGCATGAGGATATTGGGCTCATCTCGGTGAGCTTCCGTATTTTTCTCTTAGAAATTTGGCCCTTCCAGTCCTAGCTATTAGCAGCTCACTAAAGCATCAAAAGTATATATTATTGTTATGATTTTTTTATACTTGTTCTTGATGGGGACATGATTTTTGCTGTAACTTACTGTAGTATAGATAGAAGATAGGCATGGTTCAGTTATATAGGCACTTGATATAGTACTCAAAATATGATAAATATAAATGTATTCATTGTTTAATAAGGTGCATCCATCAAGAGAAATAAGCAGTATGATAACACCAAAGAAAGCATGTGTTCAAGGTAGAACTATAGCAAAGTGGGCAATGAATAGCTCTATTGGAGGATATGGTAAAATCAAAGCTCATAAGGGAAGATTCTAGGGTTGAATCCTAAAAGATAAATTATAATGTTATCCGACATTTTTCTTTAAAGAACCTCTGTAGAAGATGAAAATTATCTGCAAAACCCAAAGGCTTAATATGCCAATGTGCTTTAAGGAAACTCTAAGTAATTGGATTTGATTTTATGTTCAATGCTGGGTTAATCAATAGTTGGATACCTGAGTAAGTCTATCAAGGGAGAGACTGATTCAAACTTATATGCATGGTTGAGGGGCCAGCATTGTGGCATAGAAGTTTGAGTCTGCAGTGCCAACATCCAATATGGGAGCTGGTTTGAGTTCTGGCTGCTCAACTTCTGATACAGTTCCCGGCTAATGCCTGGGAAAGAGTAGAAGATGTCCCATGTGCCTGGGCTCCTGTACCCATGTAGATAACCAGAAGATCCTGGCTCCTGACTGGCCCAGGTCCCGGCACTGTGGCCCTTTGGGGAGTGAACTAACAGATGGAAGACCCCACTCTCTGTCTATCCTCTTCTCTGTCTGTACATCTGTCTCTCAAATAGATAAGTATATCTTTTTAAAAATTTACATGCATGGAATAAAGTTGAAAAGAAATACTTACTACTTAATACTTACTATTACATGATCAAATGTATGGGTAACTTGGTTATTTTTTTTAACTTTTATTTAATGAATATAAATTTCCAAAATACAGCTTATGGATTACAATGGCTTCCCCCCCACCCATAACTTCCCTCCTACCCGTAACCCTCCCCTCTCCTGCCACCTGTCCCCTTCCATTCACATCAAGATTCATTTTCAATTATTTTTATAATAATTATGTTCTGATGATGATTTAGAATCTATCAATCAGAGACGCTAACATCTGTGAGAGGCATGATTTGGAGTTGACTCTTGGACAGTTAGTCCATGAAGACTTCCATTTCACTTGCTACAAGGACAATGATCAAGAAAGCACAATTCTGGACCTCAAAGACAAGGTGAGACTTCTAGACTCACCAGTTTCCTGACTGGGGCAAAGGTCAGATTCCTAGATGGCCCATACAGGATGTTGGCATCACAGGCAGCAACCCAAACCCTGGGTCACTGCGCTGTCCCCCACTTTAAGAGTTTTCCAGGGAGAACCTGTGGTATTTGTCTTTCTGTGACTGACTTAATTCGCTCAAGACGATGTACTCCAGTTCTAACCAATTTCCTGCAAATGATAGAATTTCATTTTTTATACTTGAATGATATTCCATTGTATATATTTATATATATATATATTTCTATTCTCTCTCTCTCTCTCTCTCTCTACACACACACACACACACACACACACACACATTTTATTTATCCATTCATCTGATGATGGATAACTTGGTTGATTCCATATTTAGGCTATTATGAACTGTTGTGCTCTAAAAATGGTGGAACAGGTATCTTTTTGATGCAATGAGTTCATGTGTTTGGGTATTGCAAACCAGGCGAGCACTGGAATGCGCTTCAAGTGACGCTATCCACCACACCTTTCTATTCCAATAAAGAAATTTGTTTTTGAGACATATCTTGGCCCCTCTTAACTTCTGCCATTTTGTGTGGAGTTATATCTTAATCCTACACTGCCTTCCTACCAGTGATAATTTTGTTAGAATGAGATGTTGAATGATAGTGTAGCAATAAATGCCTGCAATATCCTGCATTAATATACACATCTGTGGATGTGTGACCAAACTTGGTGTTACTTTCCACCAAAAGAGAAACTTGCATGCTGACATGGATGTCAATCCAAAGGAAGTAACCTAACATTTATCCAACAATTTCCATGTACCAGGAGCTTCTACAGATAATTTCATTGTATCAGTTACATTCAGGAATCATAATCATAGAGATTGGAAGCTAACGTTTTGTACAACAAGACCATTTGGTTTTGTTGAATGTCATAACAGGATGGGGGTAATCATAAGACAAATATCATTGCTCTCCAAAAGAATTGAGAATTCTATTTATTAAAAGTATCCAGAATTCTGTTTGTGTGTTTGGGGTGAGAGGAGATGAACAATGAGTTTCAAAGTTCAAAAAGATGTATTTTATTTCTTGGTTCCTAAAGCACTTTTGTTCAGATGCTCTCTATTGTCTTGATACATAAGAAGCAATCCTGAATTTTGAGTGCAGTATAAAATTCAAGGATAAAAATCCTGCTTGGGGCCATCAAGTATTGTAGCATTGAGGTGATGAATGATTGAATAGATGGAAAAACATAATTCTCAATAAACACTGAAAATATTGCTTATCAGAGGCTCAAAGCTTGACAATTGAATTTTTAAAAAGCCATATTATTCCTATCTGGTTTTATTTCTTTTCCATCTCAAAATGTAAATAAGACTATTAGAAGATGGAATGCTTACAACACAATTTGGTTTGGATTCTTAGTTCCATGTTTTGCTTTTTTATTTTTCTATATCTTTAATTGCCTATTTCAAAGACATTGTGTGGTCATGCAGCAAACACGTAGTGCCCTGAGGAAGGGAGGAACAAGTTGCCTGTACATAGACCTGGATATTGAATTATCTTTTGCCATTTAGAACTCTGAGGCTTCTAGAAATTCCATTGTGCTTTTCAACCCTAGTTTCCTCATCTTTTTTTTCTTAAGATTTTATTTATTTATTTGAGAAGTAGAATTACAGACAGAGAGAGGGAGATCCAGAGAGAAAGGTCTTCCATCAGCTGGTTTCCCCTCTCCAAATTGCCATAACGGCCGGAACTGCGCCGATCCGAAGCCATGAGCCAAGGGCTTCTTCTGGGTCCCCATGTGGGTGCTGTGACCCAAGCAATCTGGCCATTTTTTACTGCTTTTCCAGGCCATAGCAGAGAGCTGGATGGGAACAGGAGCATCTGGGTCATGTACTGGCACACATATGGGATGCTGGCACGGCAGGCAGAGGCTCAGCCCACTACGCCATAGTGCCAGTCTACCCCAGTTTCCTCATCTTTAAAATACTGATATTTCTAGTTTCAGGGCTTTTGTGACTATTGAATGCAATTATGAATGTAGAGTGTTTGTCAAAATACTTGACAAATAAAAATCAGTGTTTGTAAGCAATAATTTTCCTGCACTGATTCCTTTCCCTGAAATGCAGTGTCCTCAAATGCAGGCTGCTATATTCACCACGAGCACGTTCCTGTCACAGGAGCCAACACGCTTTCTTTCTTGTCACACCAAACTGGCTCTTCTTCTTGCTTTCTAACTTTTCTATTTGCAGCATAAAAGATTCCACTCTCTGCAAGACTTTGCCCTACTCAGTGCTGAGTCCATGCGTACTGCCTGCCTGCTCTGATCCTTTCTGCAGAAGATGATGCTTAGAAAAGTGCAGTGAGCTATCAGCACCCACAGTGTGAAAGTCCATGTTCTGAACCAGCAACTGGTTCTTCTTCCTCCTTGGACATGGACATCCTGGGGACACAGCCTGCGTCAGAAGACAGGTGACGGGATGTGAGGCTGTCCGGTATGTGGTACTCTGACTCTTGATTGGGTCCACATTTCTTTCTTCTCTCAGCCTTCCCCAGCCTTGCACACTGTTGTGTTCTATTACCTTGGTTCTGCACCCCAGCCCTTCCAGCTCAGGTCTCAGGATGCACTAGAAACTTTTGTAACACCAGCTGTGTTTTCCTGACATAGTTTCATTGCTCTAAACTCAGAATCGGTTGTACATTGAATGAACCCTGAAAACCTGCCTAACCATCATGCACAGTCTTTTTTTAAACTGTGAAGTGTGGATGAAGTGCATTTATCACTCATGTCCCCATCACACGCAACTTCTAGGAGAGGGGAGTGGGTGAGGGACGGATACTCAATGAGACCCTTCACATGGAGTCATGAGGAAGGGATACAAAGATTTCTTCACTAAGGAGGAGGAGGAGATGAAATCAAGCTATGCACAAGCAGGTTTTCTCTCAATAACCTCCTATCTGTTAGTTAACTGGTGCTTCAATACCAAGTACAGGATTCTCTCAGACCTTTTGTAGTGACCTTTTGTAGATCATGCCTGGAACAGTTACTTTTTCTTCCACTCCTCAGTACCCCATATTTCTCTTGTTCTCTCTGAATGAGGAGGTTTGGAGGGGCCAGAACAGCCCCAGCTTTTGTGTGAGGTCGCTCTGCACATCAGGCTGGAGGAACATGATGATGTGGGGGAGAAGTGCACCATCTCATTACACACAGGAAAAAGCTGGTTGAATCACCAGACCCTCCTGGCACATTTCTAGAAAAAATAACCACTGTGTGAGATATAGGAGAAGTTCTCAGAGTTTGTACTTTCAAACTCTAATTAAAAACCATGCATAATGACCACGCTGGAGCCCGCTGAGCCCAATGTGGGAGCAGTGAATGTTGGAGAACATCTGTTTCAAACACATCAGCTTCCCCTTCCTTCTCTGCAGGCATCTGGGAAGAGTCAGGGATGTAATAGTCACATCCATCCATATGGGGAGAGAAGAGAAAGGAGCATCCTCCACACTTTCTCTTGTAGAACGTCTTTAATATCTCACTGTGTCTGTGACTGCTACACCTGGGGTGTGTGGATGGGCAGCACAAAATGCCAGAGACTCTCTCCAACAGGAACACGAACAGCCCTTCGGTAGATGTATAAATTTGTCCTTCTTCATTCTTTGTACCTTATACACTTCCAAACATGTGCATGTATTACATGTTTTAAATATTGCATAACAAAATTTCAAAGGGGACAAAGAAGGAAAAGTAAATAATGTGTTCTCAATAATTTTTTTTTACTTGAGAGCTCTTTGAGGAAAAAGCAAAAGATCTTTATAGAAAATACTTGCAGCTTGAATCTTCAATATGCACTCGGTTCTTCTTGGATATGTTCTTGTTTCAGATAGATCAGCTTCTCCCAGCTGAGCTTGCTCAGAGGTTTCTAGATGTAATTGAGGGCACTCAGCTTCACTGGGACTTGGAGCTGGGATAAAGCAGAGGGCATTATTTACTTGATGTTGATCATGGTGCTTTACAAACTGGTGCTTGCAGATGGCCCCTGATGGGCAGTCAACGTTTTGGTTCTAGAGATTCCTGGTTCTCAATACTCTGATTCTAAAGACTCCTGGTGGTTGAGGGGCAGTTATGCTTGATGAACTGGTTCTGGGGTGAGGTTAGGGACTCATTCCTGGAAGCCCAGTTGGTAGGCTCTGTATCTTCAGCTCTTGCAATAATTCAAGTATCTGCTTCATGCTTTGTAGTAAGTCCTATTTAAGTACCAGGGAGATTCTATTCTGAAAAATAAACACTGGTTGAGGTATTACACAATATATATACTTAAGAAGGGAAAAAATGGACTCAAACAAGAACACAATATTCTAAGTTAGAGAAGACTGACATTATCAATATCACTGCTTTGGCTTTGACCTTATGTTTTTTTTTTAAGGGGGGGCACCCTATATTTATTTCTTTTTCATTTTTAATTTTATTTAATAAATATATTTTTACATAGATACAACTTTAAGAATATAATGATTCTTTCCCCCATACCCACCCCACTCCCATCCCACCTCCCATTCCCTCTCCCATCTCATTCTTCATTATGGATCATTTTTAGTATGACTTTATATACAGAGGGCCAACTCTATGCTAATCATAGACTTCAACAATTTGCCCCCATGCCCACACACAATGTATACAGTATAGTGTGGGGAGAGAATGTGTAGTAGATTCTCATATTACAATTCAATAGGGGTAGAACTGTTGTTCCTTTAACAATTAACACTCCTTTTTTTTGACGTCAGTGATCATCCAAGGCTCTTGTCATGGGCTGCCAGGGCTATCGGGGCCTTTTGTGACCATAGACTCCGTCAATATTTGGACACGGCCATAAGCAAAGTGGATCTTCTCTCCTCCCTTCAGAGAAGAGTGTCTCCTTCTTTGATGACCCTTTCTTTCCTCTGAGGTCTCTGAGAGATCCTCTGTGTAGGATATTTTTTTGTTTCAGCCCCACCAGAAAGCCTTATGGGTTGATTCTGAGGTCAGAGTGTTATTTACTGTGAAAGTCATTCTAAGAGTCTGCTCTGTGGACTGCTTCCCATGTTTTGACCTTACGCTTTTGCAAATGTGGAAATCCTTCCCTCCCTTGGAGTGTGTGAAGCCATAGCATACTGTTCTTATTGGAATGAGTATGAATAAAGTGCCTAAATCCTTGTAAGGCCTTTTTTATGCTCCTATGACCCTCCCTCCAAGAGATTGTTGAACTGCTGCTAGTCTATAGAAGCAAATGTAGCTGCTTCTGTTTTAAATTAAGCCAAGAAAAAAGTGGGAAGAAAGCTCTGCCATTGCTCACTAAATCAAAGAATTACAGCGCCTGTTTTGTCTTTACAAGGGAGGAAAGGGGGAATTATGAGCCGTGTGGGTGGCAGGAGTCTCCCCATGTAACTGTGGGGTGCGATAGTCAGACACCACAGTTTCCAGGTCACAGACTGACACTTCCCTACTGAATATGCAGCCAAGTCACTAGCAATCCCTTGTGCCCAGTGTCTTAGAAATAGAACAGCCTTGAAAAACAAGTGCCATGTTGGAAATTGATGGGTATTCCGAGGGGAATCTGCAGAACAAAGAACACGTGGCTCATTTCTTTATGACTCATGAGCTTTGGAGTAAAAGTGTCTGGATTCAGGTCTTGGATTATGGGTTCTGTTTTTAAAAATATATGCAGATCAACATCCCAGGTATGGGGAGTCCCACCAAAGCACACTGCACATCACTGCAGAACTGCTGTGGTTTAATGTGAGTGTGCCCCAAACGTTCCTGTACTGGTTGCCCTCAGAGGGTACAAAGGTAGTTCTTGAGGCATTTCAATAAAAAGTGCAAGCTCAGCTCCATCCAACTCTCTCTACTTCCTGGCTCTAGATGTCATCACTTGCTCCTACACACACTCCCACCATGATGTGATACCACCTGCTGTCCTGACCAGAGGCCAAACCTCTGGAGACACCCAGTCTTCAACCTTGCACCTCCCAAAATGTGAGCTCATTACACCTCAGTTTTTAAAATAAGTAGCCTTAAGCCAGCGCCATGGCTCAATAGGCTAATCCTCCACCTTGCGGCGCCGGCACACCAGGTTCTAGTCCCGGTCGGGGCGCTGGATTCTGTCCCGGTTGCCCCTCTTCCAGGCCAGCTCTCTGCTATGGCCAGGGAGTGCAGTGGAGGATGGCCCAGGTGCTTGGGCCCTGCACCCCATGGGAGACCAGGAAAAGCACCTGGCTCCTGGCTCCTGCCATCGGATCAGCGCGGTGCGCCGGCTGCAGCGGCGGCCATTGGAGGGTGAACCAACGGCAAAGGAAGACCTTTCTCTCTCTGTCTCTCTCTCTCACTGTCCACTCTGCCTGTCAAAAAAAAAAAAAAGTTAAAAAAAAAAAAAAGTAGCCTTGGCTGGCACCGCGGCTCACTAGGCTAATCCTCCGCCTTGCGGCGCCAGCACACTGGGTTCTAGTCCCAGTCGGGGCACCGGATTCTGTCCCGGTTGCTCCTCTTCCAGGCCAGCTCTCTGCTGTGGCCCGGGAGTGCAGTGGAGGATGGCCCAAGTGCTTGGGCCCTGCACCCCATGGGAGACCAGGAGAAGCACCTGGCTCCTGCCATCGGATCAGCGCGGTGCGCTGGCCGTGGCAGCCATTGGAGGGTGAACCAACGGCAAAAGGAAGACCTTTCTCTCTGTCTCTCTCTCTCTCACTGTCCACTCTTCCTGTCAAAAAAAATTAAAAAATAAAAAAAAAATAAGTAGCCTGTCTCTGGCATTTTGTTGTAGTAATGGAAAGGTGATGGGGCACACAGCACATTTTTCTATAACTATGTTTTTAATTCACTGTCTCTCCCACTGACCAGCTTCTTTAGGCAGGAGCTTTTTATGTCCCATTTGTGAAAAAGTGTGGGTTTTAAAACTAGATAAAAACAGATTCCAATTCAACCTTAGCCAGTTCTGGATGCTAGTTTGTCCAAGAGCTTAAATTCTACTTTACATGGTTGCTCCATTAATAAATGGCTACAATAATGAAGCCAGAATGAAAACATGTGCACAAGGCATTTAGGAGAATGTCTGGTCCATGGAAAGCAATCAAACTCCATAGCAAATGTGTGCCATTTTTACTTCTAGGACTGAAGTGCCCAGAAGATCTGAAAAAAAAAAAAAAACACAAATGTTTAATTTTAAAGATTTATTTTATTTATTTGGAAGGCAGAGTTACAGAGGGAAAGGGCCCTTGCATCTGATGGTTCAAACCCCAAGTGGCCTCAACGGCTGGGGGTAGGCCAGGAAGAAGCCAGGAGCTTCACTCCACCTGGGTCTCCCACAAGGGTGGCAGTGACCCAGGTTCCTGTACTATCATCTGCTGCTTTTCCAGGTGCATTGTCAAGGAGCTGGACCTGAAATGGAGCAACCAGGACATGAACTAGTGCTCATATGGGATGCTGGCATTGCAGGCAGTGGCTTAACCCACTGTGCCACAACGCCAGCCTCAACAAATGCTTATTGATCTTGAGTGCATGTTCAGGGGGATTTGAGTCAGTACAATGCAGTTCAGTTGTGGGGTTTGTTTATCCTGCCAGGGTTGTGTGGCTTTGGACAGCGCCACCTCCCTGCAGAGTGCTTATTTGCAGACACAATAACAGCATCTTCCTAACATGGACGATACGGTAGCAACTGTCAGTTTGTGGGTAAAGGTTTCATGTAGATCTGTATTAGTGGGCTTGACAAATATCCGGTAAAGTTGATTCCCTTTTGCTGTCAGAATTCCCAGTTGCTGGTGCCCAAATACAGAAACATTCCTAAAGGACCATGTACTTTGGTGCATTTTTAGGAGGAGCAGAAAACATGGAAGATGTGAAGCACCAGCCGATCTGTGTTTGGAAGAGAAGGTCTTCCTTGAGCTGGTGGACATGCTAGGTCAAGAGGAGCACATGTGTGTGTGTCTTCATCCATGAGACAGTGTTGGCATCACCACAGCCCCAGCCCCACGCCAGGACTGTCCTCCCTCTAACGCCGCCCAGGGGCTATTGGATAAGTCTCCACAGCCCAGGCTCCTGACTCTGTGCCCCATGAGGTGAGCTATTTCTACTGCACACAGAAACACACAGCACTCACTGTTGACGGAGCTGTCTTCCAGCAGTGAGTGTGTTATTTGAAACTCCAGATAGATATTCTAATAGATATAATGCAATATATATGGGTCATTTTAATTCATAATTCCATTTAATTAATAATTAATGATGGCATTTGATCCATAATGATGCCATTTTCATTCAGATTACAGCTGGACTCTGTTCAGTCATAATCTGTGATCTATGTCCTAGGAGCCATATGGAAAAGTGGAGCAAGGAGAAATGCCAGAAGACAGTTCTCAAACATTTTTTGATATAAAATTCAACTTGAGAATATTTTTAAATTGGCAAAATTTGCATTTGTGATCTGACTACCTAAGAGACAGATGCAAACATAGAAATGATATGATATATGAGTTTTGGACCCAAGTGTCAATGTGCTTGGATCCCAATTCTGCTGCTTGTAACCTTGGTGAACTGGAACAACTCATTTACTTTCTCTAAATCATAATCTTTTGATTTAAAAAAAATTAGGAATGATGCTACTTGAACCCTATTGTTTTCATGGGCCCTTTGAAAAGCTCCATGTACAGTTTCTGCAACTCAGTGGACAGCCAGCACATGTCATTTCTCTTTCCCTGTTCTTTGATCTCTCTGACAAAAGTGGCATGTTGTCCCCGCGTCCATGTGGCCATGTGCCAGCAGTGTGCTGTATTCCTTCTCACCTCCATGCCTGACTCTAATGACAGCTCTGTCTAGAACTGTGACTCCCATGGTCACTCATCTTTCCTGTTAATATCTTCTGCCCCACTGTCAAGTTTTGCCTTCCCTTGATCCAACTCTTGCCTCATGGACTGGCTTCAGCATTTGAGCACCAATGTCTTCTAATCAAGTTAGATTTCAACCATTGGACTTCTCTCCTTCTTAGGATGGGAAATTGACTCCTACATTACCTCTGGTTTTGTCTTCTCTAAAATCCACCCGTAGCAGCATTAAAACAAATAAACAACAGAAAACTATGTAAAATAATTGCTAAAATAGTAAAAATAGCAATTCTGATGTTTAAGTATCAATGTTATGTCACTTACATGCTAGACTCTATAAATTTAATTAATTACAAGCCCCTTTAGGTTACTCTCCAAAGTGATAAATATGATCTCATTATAAAAGGGTCAGAATATGTGGTACTTGGTGACCAGGGCTGGACCTACTGGCTCATCAATATGAATGCTTCAATTTGGCTGGGGAACTGTGTACTTCACATTTCAGATACCTTTCTTCTTTTCTCATTCTGCAAACTCCTTGGTATCTAGAAATGTAGAGTTTACCTTCTGGCAGATGGGAAATAGCCCACACTTCCTACTTTCCAAAATGCTTCTCTTCAACATTTCCTTTTTCTTAGGAAACAGAAATGGTACCTGGGTGTATACAATAGATTCTTATATTTCTTTTTTTTTTAAATTTATCTATTTATTCGAAAGTCAGAGTTACACAGAGAGAGAAGGAGAGGCAAAGGGGGGGGGAGAGGTCTTCCATATGCTAGTTCACTCCCCAAATGGCTACAGTGGCTGGAGCTGTACTGATCCAAAGCCAGGAGCCAGGAGCTTCTTCCAGGTCTCCCACGCAGGTGCAGGGGTCCAAGGACTTGGGCCATCTTCTACTGCTTTCACAGGCCATTAGCAGAGAGCTGGATCGGAAGTGGAGCAGCCGGGACTCAAACCAGTGCCCATATGGGATGCCGGCACTGAAGGCGGTAGTTTTACCCACTATGCCACAGCACTGCCCCCCTACCCTGACTCTTATATTTCTTGACCTAGGATGAGATTATATCTTGACATTGTAAAGTGAAAAATACATAACTAGAAAATGCATTTAATACAACTAACCTATTGAAAATCTAGTTTAGCTTGGTCTACATTAAATATATTCAGGATATTTGCAACATTAGCCCATTGGCAAAATTATCTCACACAAAGCCTAGTTTATGACAAAATATTGAATATATCAAGTAGTTTATTGAATACAGTACTGAAAGAGAGAACCATAATGGCTGTAAAGGTACACTCTTGCATGATCTTGAAGTTAAGAAATTATGAGTCCAACCCAGCACCCTAAGTCAGGGAATTTGTGTTTATGCACATGTGTATTACACACACACACACACACACAATCATATTTGTGTACATATATCGTGTGTGTATGTATATATATATATATATATACACATACACACATATGTAATTCTTGAGAATAGGCCAAAACTAACCTCTAAAGTAGGAAGCATATTTTCCGTTCTCAGTGACTGCAAGGATAGTAAGAGCAATATGGAAAAGGGAAAGAGAACAGGCTTATTTACAGGTACTCGTGGACAGAGTTAGCATCCACGAGAGAAGTTACATGGACACTGTCTTTTTTTTTTTCCAAAAGATTTATTTATTTATTTATTTGAAAGTCAGAATCACAGAGAAAGTTTGAGGGAGGGAGGGAGAGAGAGAGAGGGAGAGAGAGAATCTTCCATCCACTGGTTCACTCCGCAGATGGCTGGGATGGGCCGGGCTGAAGCCAGGATCTTGAGCTTCTTCTGGGTCTCCCATGTGGGTGGCAGGGGCCCAAACACTCAAGACATATTTTGCTGCTTTTCCCAGGCCATTAGCAGGAAACTGTATTGGAAGTGGAGCAGCCAAGACTTGAACCAGCACCCATAAGGTATACCAGTGTCACAGGTGGAGGCTTTATCCTCTGTACCACAGCTCCAGAACATGGACACTTTCTAAACACAGGAGTGTCTGTGACATGGATTGGGCCTCTGTGACGAGGAATGGTGACATGCTAATGTCAGAGTAGAGACTGCAAGAGGGAAGGCTGGCATGAATCCATTGTCTCAGGGTGGGGACTCCTAACATCCATGCAATATTTCTTATTCTCCAGAAGACAGAGGGACGTTCCTGGGGAATTGGAAATAAGAATTTCTTAAGTGAAAAAGAATCTAAAGGAACAGCAGAGACTCTTCCTTTGATCAGCTCAGGTGAGCCACACGCATGAGTTTTAGCCACTGGTAGGTAAAAGTTGTCAGGACAGATTGCAAACTGCCCCTCAATCCAAG
This sequence comes from Oryctolagus cuniculus, assembly GCF_051225735.1. NCBI lineage: Eukaryota > Metazoa > Chordata > Mammalia > Lagomorpha > Leporidae > Oryctolagus > Oryctolagus cuniculus. Next base: position 164,114,073 of record NC_142872.1, on the reverse strand, counting down.
ACAGCCCTGCCCTGCTGGCCTGGTAAACTGATTTCTGCACTCTCCTAATCCACTCTTGACATCCGCTTCTCTACCAGATCATCAGCATTACCTCTCCATTCTCCACTGATCGCCTCCACTCCTATTTGGGAGAGAAATGGACACTCTCAGGACGACTACTCAGTCATCTCAGCACATGGGACACAGCTTGAGGGGGTGACTCATAGTACCCTCTGCCCCTTCCAGGCATAGATTGAATTGAGAGATAAACAGGAAAGACAAGGAAGCAAACCCAAGGAACTAGAATATTTGTAATAAGCTACTTGGAGCACATGCTTCCTTTTTTTTTTTTTTTTTTTTTTTTTTTTTTTTTTTTTTTTTTTTTTTTTTGACAGGCAGAGTGGACAGTGAGAGAGAGGCAGAGAGGCAGAGTGGACAGTGAGAGAGAGGCAGAGAGGCAGAGAGACAGAGAGAGAGGTCTTCCTTTGCCGTTGGTTCACCCTCCAATGGCCGCCGCGGCCGGTGTGCTGCGGCCAGCGCACCACGCTGATCCGATGGCAGGAGCCAGGTGCTTCTCATGGTCTCCCATGGGGTGCAGGGCCCAAGCACTTGGGCCATCCTCCACTGCACTCCCGGGCCACAGCAGAGAGCTGGCCTGGAAGAGGGGCAACCGGGACAGAATCTAGAGCCTCAACTGGGACTAGAACCTGGTGTGCCAGCGCCGCAAGGCGGAAGATTAACCTAGTGAGCCGAGGCGCCGGCCAGCACATGGTTCTAAACCAGTAACCTAAGGGGCTTTTTTTTTTTTTTATCACTTTCTACCCCCACAGCCCAGGCACTTCATTTCTGCACGCCTCTTCACACACCGCCGTTTCCAAATAGAGGGTCCCCAGAGAGGGGAACACATGGGTTTACAGAAGGGACACAGTTGAGTAGGTGACACCAAACTGCTGCTTTTCTAGTCTTGTTGGAGAGAAAGAGTTTGGGCGGGAAGATGGCTGTGTCACTGTTGCATCAGTCTGTTCACATGGAAATATGGTCAAGAGATTGTCTCCTATCACCAGTCCCTCCACACTGGAGCGCATGAGCACAAGGTTGACCAGATGATCTGCTAGCCTATCCGTGCTCCTTACTTTTAATTTTTTCCATAGCAGGGGAGACTATCTTAATTTTCTGATAAAATATATATGAATTTGAGACAGGCTATTCTATCTAATAGATGATCAAAATCCTAAGGGGAGAACTTTTCAAGCTAACTAATATTCTTTAAAGACTTTCCCCTTTGTTTATTAAACATTTAGGGCCACCTCCAACCCAGAGTAATATCACTTGGATGTCATGACTTGATTACATCTACCAAAATCATATTTTCATATAAGGTCATATTCACAAGAGCTGAATTTAGGACTTAATACATTAGCAGTTTTGGTGACGCCGTTCCACCTACTGCAGTAGTAGTTCTTTACTACAGATTTAATGGCTGAGTCTTTGAAGTGAAACAGCATGATTCATTACTAGTATTAATGATTTGTTTCTCTTCTCATTTTTGTCAGTCTTGATAAAATTTTATTAATTACATTTATGTATTTAAGAATTAGCTATTACTGGAGTGTCAAGTTTGCGTGTCTACCTGTTACTAGCTTTCATAATTCTCCTTTACTTGCAACTTGTGTTCCTCCTAGCACTTCCAAGGCTCTTATTTATAATTAGTAGAAGGGGACAGGAAAAATAGAGTGGCATTTGGCTCAGGCTAGAAGAAAATTATTGTTATTTTTACTATGATAAAACTGCATAGGCAAATATCTCAAAGAAAATCTCTGGTTCTGCCCAGATGTTAAATGGAGGCACAAGACTTAGACGGGTGCACTTAACTCCAAGTCCTCTTTTTGTTTCTCACATAATTGTCCATAGTCTCCTGTTATCTCACAGTAAATCCATCTTCTAATGCCCCCTATAGTATTCACATCAGAATTTTCAAAGCCTCCCGAGAAGGAAGCAGGCTGGTGAGAGAAGGCTAGCGTTACAGTGAGGACCGAGGATGGCCACAAGCTCATCCAAGGGGAGTATTGTCAGCTCTGCTGGTACCTAAGAAATGGCTTTTTCTAAACATCTACATGGGGAGGCTACTTAATATGCAACACACTGTCCTCATTTGGAGTGAAAATATCACAAGTATTAGCATCGGTTGCATAAAGTACAAGGGTTCAGAATGAGTCCATCTGCTTGCTAGGTCGCCAGGAGCCCCTGGCTATTTGGGTGAGACCCTCCCTCCTTTTATGCAGGCTGCCCGCTGTGGTTCTGCACTTGTTGACTTCCTCTTCTACAGTATCAGCATTGACTGCTTTCTAGTACTACACTGAAAGCTTGTGTTTGTTTTTTCCCATTAATTACTTAGTAGATTCAGCTTCTAGAAATTTGGATGAATGTTTATTGTGAATGGCTTGGCTAGAAAGCTGGTGTAGAAAGTGGGGCTGTGGCCGGTGCCGCGGCTCACTAGGCTAATCCTCCGCCTTGCGGCGCCAACACACTGGGTTCTAGTCCCGGTCGGGGCGCCAGATTCTGTCCCGGTTGCCCCTCTTCCAGGCCAGCTCTCTGCTGTGGCCAGGGAATGCAGTGGAGGATGGCCCAAGTGCTTGGGCTCTGCACCCCATGGGAGACCAGGAGAAGCACCTGGCTCCTGCCTTCGGATCAGCGCGGTGCACCGGCCGCGGCAGCCATTGGAGGGTGAACCAACGGCAAAGGAAGACTTTCTCTCTGTCTCTCTCTCTCAATGTCCACTCTGCCTGTCAAAAAATAAAATTAAATAAAATAAAAATTAAAAAAAAGAAGTGGGGCTGAAAGCAGGAGCTGGGTGCCCAGGGAGACCTGACGGTGAATCCTGATCCTGCTGTGAGATTCCACGTGAGCAACACAGCACTGAGCCCAATTCTCTCCTCCATGAACTGGGGATAACTAATATCCTGCTCACTTCCCCGGAATCGCTCATCTATTATTCCCATAGGTGGGTGTGCAGGAAGCTGAGACTTGTAGGATGAGAGGAGAGATTTGTCTACCTTCTGTCTTCTCCTATCCATGTCCTGTATAATTGACTCCTTTCTGTTTCCCTTTCTCATCTCCTTGTGTAATCAGAGAAGATCCCCTAAAATGTGGCCCCTTAAAGTTCCCCAGAAGTGCCACATGTGCTACCACAATTTGTGGTGCCATATGATTTCACCATATGCTTATTACTAAATCCCCAATATTAATAAGCCCAAGAGGATTGTTGCCTAATATTTAGAGAAGAATTCTAAATACTAGCACAGATCAACAAGGCAGCATGGTACGTTTTAAGCTTTTATTTAGTGAGAAAGATGCATAGGAGAGTGAGAGCTTTATTTAAGAGAGAGGTGAATAGGGGTTCATACCAAGCACCAGGAACCAGCCACGTGGATGAGCCTCTAGGCCAGGAAGCCTGGAGCATGTGGCCTGAAGGCCACACATCCTGGATGTGCAGGGCTACAGCAAGCCCCCTCCTGGCAAGAGGACAGGGAAGAAGAGAACAGCCCGGGCCACACACTATGTCCTGGCTTCTAACCCACTTCCAAAGGGGCGTGGTTAGTTAACCTGATTGACTGGTGGGTACCCAGGTGTGGCCAGGTAGGGGAAGGAGGCCACACAGGGGCATGGCGAAGGCGTGGTCTTCCAGTTCACACATTTAATTAATTATAGCCTGTATGTCTGCCTACTTCACTTGGACTTTTCCTTCACCATCACCCTCCTCATTTTTTCAATACTCCTCCCTGTTCCAACTTCTGCCTCCCTTCTTCTCTTATCCTCTTCTTTCTGCTTTTCCCCACTCCACTTCTTCCTCTCACCTCCTGCCTTTTTTCTTTCTCCTTTAAAACTTTTGTAAAATATACAATTGTTTACTGATGATAAAATTGGGTGTATTTAAGGTGCATAATTTGATATTTTGATATACAGGCACAGAGTGAAGTGATTACTACCGGCAAGCTAATCAGCATAGGCAACCGCTCACATACTTACCATGAGTGTGTGTGTGTGTGTGTGTGTGTGTGTGTGTAGAGCTCCCAGTCATCTCTCTTAGTAAGTCTCTAGTCTATTACCCCACATTATTAACTATAACCATCATGCTGTACAATAAATCTGTAGACTTATGCATCACACACAACTGCAGCTTTGTACCTTTCGACCAACATCTCTTCTTTTCCTCTGTCCACTCATCCCTGGTAACTATCACACTACACCTGAGACTTCACCCCACATCTATTCAGATGAATATCACCAAAAAAATTTCAAAATAACATGTATTAGTAAAAATGTGAACAAAAGTGAACTCTTGTACATAGTTGGAGGAATGTAAATTGGTACAACCATTATGGAAAACATTATGGAAATCTCAGAAAAAATTCTAAAAATGAGACTACCAAATGATCTGACAATAAGTCACTCTCCTGGGTATGTAACCAAAGGAAATGAGACAGTATCCCCAACAGATGGCTGTACTCTTATGTTCAGTATGGCAGCATTCATGACAGCCAAGATACGGAAACAACACAAGTGTCCAATAGTGGTTGAATGGATTAAGGACACTGTGGCATCTTTAACTCTGAATAATGTTATTGGGATTTATTTATCTACAGATATCAGAAATTTTGCACTTTTTTTTTAACTTTTATTTAATGAATATAAATTTCCAAAGTACGGCTTATGGATTACAATGGCTTCCCCCCCATAACGTCCCTCCCACCCGCAACCCTCCCCTTTCCCATTCCCTCTCCCCTTCCATTCACATGAGGATTCATTTTCAATTCTCTTTATATACAGAAGATCAGTTTAGCATACATTAAGTAAAGATTTCAACAGTTTGCTCCCACACAGAAACATAAAGTGAAAAATAATAGATGATTTTTTAAATGATGATGAAATCAGATCAGACCTATTGTCATGTTTAATCCCAGTGAGAGTCAAGTTGGGAATTGATAATTTCTTCTCTTTTTTTTTTAACAGAAGATCAGTTTAGTATGCATTAAGTAAAGATTTCAACAGTTTGCTCCCCCATAGAAACACAAAGTGAAATATACTGTTTGAGTACTCGTTATAGCATTAAGCCTCAATGTACAGCACATTATCTTTTTAAAAGTTTAAAATAATTTTTCTTGATTTGAGAGGCAGAGACAGGGAGAAAGAGAGGGAGAGGGAGAGGGAGAGGGAGAGAGAGAGAGAGAGAGAGAGACTTCTCCATACGCTTGCTCACAGTGCCTATAGTGGCTCTGACTGGGCCAAGTCAAGCTAGGAGGTGGGCACGCAATCTGGGTCCCACAGGCGAGTGGCATCTCCTCTGTTTTCTTTCCTTCCCTCCCTTCTCCTCCGGCTTCTGCTCTCCCTCAGCTCCTCAACCTTGACAACATGAAGTGCTTCCTGGTCACTCCCATAATGTGAGGCAGAACAGAACCATCAGCATGCACTTGTTTCCAGGTTCTTTCCTTCATGGAAAGATTAGTCTAAATATTTCCCAAGAAAAAAGACACATCCAACAACCTGCTTCCAGATTTCTTTTCATCAAGTTCTCAAATAAAGTAATCAGAATGCAGCTGACTGAAACTGCCCTTAATAACATTCTGTGGTTAGTTAGGTGGTGGTGTAACCCTAGCACACTTGGTGTAAAACAAAGGAGGGTAAGTAGAACTAAATTGAGATTCATAGTCATGGCAGATAAAGTAATAAATTGGCTCCCTTTCAAAACATTTGCACTTTCATTTGAAGTAAACACCTGAAGAATTTGTGGGAGAAGATGTACTAGCAGAGAACTCTGTGAAAAATATTTATGTTTATATATATATATATATATTTAAACAAAATTGTTTTAAAAATTTACTTTTTGGGGGCCAGCGCTGTGATGTAGTAGGCTGAGCCTCTGCCTGAAGCACTGGCATCCCCAATGGGTGTTGGTTGTGTCCCAGCTGATCCAGCTCTCTGCTTTTGTGCAGGGAAAGCAGTGGACTATGGTCCATGTGCTTGGGCCCCTATACCCACGTGGCAGATATGGAAGTAGCTCCTGGCTCCTGGCTTTGGATCAGCTCAGCTCTGGTTGTTGTGGCCATTTAGGGAGTAAACCACCAGATAGAAGACATTTCTCCCTGTCTCTTTCTGTAACTCTACTTCTCAAATAAATAAATAAAATCTTTAAAAATTTATTTTTTGTAAAAAATTACAGATTTCTTGAAAATGCTGTGTTGAAAAATTTAAATGAGCATATTACATCATTTGTTTTTTCAGCACTTTGTTGGGCATAAAGTGTATAGGAAAGTTGGTGGTGTATGAGCAAATATTGGAATGATGTGGGAATGAAATACTATGACATCAAGGAAAATAGAATTACAGATAGGGAATAAAAGAGACACCAAAATCCGTGGGATAAGAACATACTTGAGGAGTGTTTGGGAAATGAAAGGTGGAAGGGCTGGGAGAGAAGTGATAAGAAGTTGAGTGGGAGAGGTAATTAGGGCCATAAGATACTGGTCCTTGATGTCCTTGAATCTTGGTACAGATATGCAGATTGATGGAAGATTCTGATCAAGGGAGAAAGAGCATGGTTTGCCTACATTTTTAAAAGCTTCGTTTTGAGGCTCACGTGGAGAACACAGAAAGCTGGGTCAAGAATCAGAGCAGGGGGCCTATTTAGAAGTTGTAAATATGCATGCAGCGTCTGTACAATGTGGAGGTGGGAACTGGAGATTCAGCGTGAATGTCTGATGTGGCAGGGCTTGATGATTGCTTGAGTGTATATCTCAGAAAGAGAAAGGTCAGGATCTAAGAAAGATTGGGCACTATGCTCTCTAAAATGTCAACAGGAAGAAATCGAGGAGGAGAAGAAGCATCAGAGGAAACAGAATCTTAAGTTACATTTTGTTCAGTTAAACTTTAGATGTTTGTTAAATATTCAATAGTATATCAAGATAATACAGATTGAAAAATTCACAGACAATGTCATACATATAAATTTACATGTAGTTAATTTCAATCCCTAAGAAGTGGTTTGGCAAAACTAACTGCTTTACTCCTATTTAAATCAGAATTTCCCAAATCATTTTGACATCAAAACCTTTATTTTTTACACTTGATGTTAGCCAAAGGCTGAGAAGCAATAAAACCTTTATTTTTTATGATGTGTGGGTGTGTATTGGGGAATGAGTATTCCACCAAATGCATTTTGAGAAAAGCTGGCAGATACATCGCAGAATGGAGAACTAATAATTACACGTCTTCGGACACTGCTGCATTTTTAAAACAAGAAGAAAAGCAATTGACCTTGTGTATGCGTGGAGGCAGTCTCACAGAATCAGTACTACGCAATGTTTTTCCTGGCCGAGTTCGTCGTGTTAAAATTAGTGAAAAGTCATCAGTAAGGGGAAAATATATCTGAATACAACAGAGGCTGGTAACATTCACTTCTCCTCCTGCCATCTTATAAATATGTCAAAACTCTCAAGGGCTGAAGCAATTTATTCTGAAAGCTAGAGTGGAGTAGCACGAAAACACTTGTCAGGTTGTTTTCAATCTCTCACCCTCGTGTTGTAGGTTCATAAAGCATATGGGCATTTTATTCAGCAGGGTTTTGCAAATTATGAATATAAAGACATCAATGTTTATTATGTATTCAGTGGGTTTGAAAACACTGTTTTTAATGCAATGGAAAAATGCCCCAATATCTAAGGGAATTAAGTAAATGAGAATTAAAAACATCAGAGCCCATGCTAGAGGAAGGGTAAATATTATTTCTTATATTTTTATGTCAAGTTTGTGTGTGCACATGTGTGTGCAAACTCATTCATTTTGCAGTGGATCATGATGCACATTTTTTTGCTAATGAATTCTAAGATTTTATTTATTTTTTTAAATTTTATTTAAGTTATACGAGTTTCATGTGTTTCATATGTGTAGGTTTAGGAACATAGTGATACTTCTCACTCTACTCTCCTTCCCATCCACACTCCAACCCTTTTTCCTCCTCTCTCTCCCCTCATTGATATACATTATTACAGAGGGTCTCAGTCAATATGAAATATAAGAAGATAGACGGATGACACCATTCATGATTGAAAAGATGGAGTAGGATTAAAGAACTAAGACTGAAGACTAAGGTTAGACAAGTCCATGGTTAAAAATGATCAGATTCGAGAGTCAGTCAATAATGTTTGCCTCAGGACGGCACTTTAATCATGTGTAAGTTTCTGTCCAGTGTCCATGGTGAATGTCTCTTGAAAAGTTCTCTTACCTGTCGTCCTAGGCTGAGCTTCACACTTTCAAAAATATTTTATTTATTTGAAAGGTAGAAGAGAGAGAGAGAGAGAATCTTCCATCTGCTGGTTCACTCCTCAAATGGCTGCAGTGGCAGGAACTGGACCAGGTTGAAGCCAGGAACTGGGGACTCTATCTGGGTCTCCTGCATGGATGGCAGGGGTTCAAGCACTTGGGCCATTTTCTGCTGCCTTCCCATGCACATTAGCAGGGAGCTGGGTCAGAACTGGACCAGCTGCGACTTGAACTGGTGAACTGGAGTCGTAAGTGGCTTCTTAACTTGATGTGCCACAACCATGGCCCCTCATAATTTTTTTAAAAGATTTTTTCTATTTACCAGAAAGAGAGTTAGAGTTAGAGTTAGAGTTAGAGACAGAGAGAGAGAGAGAGAGAGAGACAGAGAGAGAGAGAGAGAGAGAGGTCTTCTATCTGCTGGCTCACTCCCCAACTGAGTACAATGGCCAGAGCGGAGCTGATCCAAAGTCAGGAGCCAGAAGCTTCTTCTGGGTCTTCCACATGGGTGCAGGGGCCCAAAGACCTGAACCATCTTCCACTGCTCTCTCAGGCACACCGGCAGGGAGCTGGATCGGAATTGGAGCATCAGAGACTGGAACCGGCAGCCCTGTGGAAGGCCAGCGCCTCAGGCCAGGGCTTTGACAAAACTCTGTGGAAGAGCACAGGCCCCATCCTCATAGTTTTTTAAATGAAGTAAAACAATAGTACTTAGCTGATCTTTCTTTTTTTTAAAAGATTTACTTATTTATTCAAAAATCAGAGTTACAAAGAGAGAGAGAGGAGTGGTCTTCCATCCAATGGTTCACTCCCCAGATGGCTGCAACAGCCTGAGCTGTGCCGATCCAAAGCCAGGAGCCAGGAGCTTCTTCTAGGTCTCCCACGCAGGTGCAGGGGCCCAAGGACTTGGGCCATCTTCCACTGCTTTCCCAGGCCACAGCAGAGAGCTGGATTGGAAGAGGAGCCACTGGGACTAGAACCGGTGCCCATATGGGATGCTAGTGCTTCAGGCCAGGGCGTTAACCCACTGAGCCACAGCCCGGCCCCACCTGTTTCGCTATTAATCTGAGTTAACCAACTAATGACCCAGAACTGCTCTAGTAATTATGAAGTGCTTCCCAAAATCTGCTCCTCAGCTAGGAAACGGCAACACAGTGGGAGACCCAAAAGACAGTTTCACTTTTGAAAAAGAAAGAGCTAAGTAGTGTTGGGGAGATGGAAGTAAGGCATACACACTTTGAAAAAAGATGGTATCAGCCATTGAGGTCCCTTAGATTATGTAGTTAACTGCTTGGCTTCGTAAGTGGGATGCACTTATTCAAAGGAAGTCTACGATGATCATCCACCAAGCACCAGGAACCAGCCATGTGGATGAGCATCTGGGCCAGGAAGCCTAGAGCACATGGCCCAAAGGCCATGCGCCCTGGAGGCACGGGGCTACAGCAAGCCCCTTCCTAGCAAAAAGACCAGGGAAAAAGCTAGCTGATCTTTCTTATTCCATTCTTGCACCCTCCAGTATATCCTCCAGCTAGTTAACTTAAAATTATAAATATAATAAAATCTCTCTCCTACACACACACACATACACACAGACAGAGAGAGAGATTTTTTAACTTACTTTGTATCATCTTCAGAATAATATTCAGAATATATAGACTCACCTAAAGGTCCTTGACTTTTGCCTTCAGTTTGGGCTCCTTTGTCTCCAGTGGTCTCCTGCTGCCTCCACTTCACCAGTTCAGGACAGCTTACAGGTTATCAACTGCTAAATGCTTTCCCTCGACTCTGGTTCACTTGTTTTTTTTTTTTTTTTTTTTTTTTTTTTTTTTTTCTGAATTTAACTCTGAAATATTTCTCTCTTAATTAACATACTAGATCTGTTCAATTTCAGGTAATTATATATTGATTTATTATTCAGTTACTTGTTTTGGTTTGTTGTCTCTATTTCTTGCTTTTCTGTTTTGTATTTTTTGTCTTTGTGTGGACCACTCTTTTTTAGGATTTTGTGTTGACTTATTTATAGTATTGTTGGGTTATCATTTTGCACAGTTTTCTTAGTGGATTTTGTAATTATCACTATATATATACTTCTCACAGTCTACAGATAGATATGTTGATATTTTACCACTTTGAATGTAGAAAATTTTCTCATTTATAACTCTGTTTTAAAGATCTATTTTTTATTTATTTGAAAGGCAGTACAGAGAGAGCAAAAGAGAGGGAGATAGATCTTCCATCTTCTTGTTCGTTCCCCAGATGGCCTCAATGGCTCGGGCTGGACCAGGCTGAAGCCAGGAGCTAGGAGCTTCTTCTGGGTCTAGAGTGCAGAGGGCCAAGGACCAGGGCTATCTTCCACTGCTTTCCCAGGTGCATTAGCAGGGAGCTGGGGGCAACAGGGACTTGAACCAGTGCCAATATGGGATGCCAACCCTGCAGGTGGCAGCTTTACCCACTATGCCAGAATGTCATACATCTCGTTTACCACACTGTAACCCCCCTTAGTTTTTAAAATACAGTTGTGTGAACACTTCCTCTACATAAATTGAGAGCCACATCCATGCTATTATAATTTTTAATTCAATTAAATATTATTTATTTCAATTAAATATGATTTATGAAACTCAGGGGAGAGGATGGTCAATTGCATTTAAAGTCATTTTTACAAACCCTGCTATCTGCTCCTTTCTGAAGTCCTAATCTTTGTTTTTTTCTTATTTTTGGCTTGTGTTTAGAGAAATTCCTTCATTCTTTACTTGCATGTTTGTAAGCAAATTAGTCTCAGTTTGTTTTCGTCTGCATGCCTTATTTTCTTTATATTCCTGAATGGTCACAGTTGACAGTTCTTTTGTTTTAGTGCTTGGAAAATTCTGTGCCACTTCCTTCTGGCCCATGGTTTCATCTAAGAAGTCTTCCATCATTTGAATTTGTTTTCCCTTATAAGTAAGTAGTGCATCATTTCTCTCTGGCTGCAATTAAAGATAACTTTACTCTGCTTTTGTTTTCATGAGTTTTTTGTGATGTACATTGCATGGGTTTCTTTTTGTTTATCCTGTTACGTTTCTTCCAGCTTTCTGGGTCTGTAGATTTATACCTCTTGCCAAATCTGGGACGTGTGCAGCCTTTGTTTGTTCCTGTATCTTTTAATTTCTAATCTTTCCATCTCTCCTTCTTATGATATTCCAATGATACAAATGTTAGCCTTTTTGTGACTGTCCCATAAGTCTCTGAGCCTGTGCAGTCATTTTTCCAGTTTATTTCTTATTGTTTAGATTGTATAAATTCTCTTGATCTAGTTTCAAGTTCACTGATTGCATTCTTGTCATTTCTACCCCACTGTTAAGCTCATTCAGCAAATTTTTAGATTCCTTTTTTAAAAGAATTTTTTCATCTTCTAAGTTCTTTATTATTCTTTTACAGAACATCTGTATCTTGGGGCTGGCACTGTAGTGTAGTGGGTAAAGTTGCAGCCTACAGTGCTGGCATCCCACGTGGGTGCCAGTTAGAGTCCCAGTTGCTCCACTTCCGATCCAGCTCTCTGATATGACCAGGGAAGGCAGTAGAAGATGTCCCGGGTCCCTGAGCCCCTGCACGCACGTGGGAGACTGGAAGAAGCTCCTGGCTTCTGGCTTCAGATTGACTCAGCTCTGACTGTTGCAGCCATCTGGGGAGTGAACCAGTGGATGGAAGACCTCTCTCTCTGCTTCTCCTTTTCTCTATGTAACTCTGACTTGCAAATACATAAATAAATCTTTAAAAAATTCTCTATCTTTATTGAGATTTTCTGTTTTTCGTTTACTTCAAGAGCTTTGGTAATTGCATGTTGTAACATTTTTCTGATACCTGCTTGGAAATGTTTGTCAGATAATTTCAGCTTCAGATTCTTTTCAGTGTTTGCCTCTGTTGGTGATCTTTTCTCATTCAAATTGTGACTGTCCTGATTCTTGGTATAACTGACTTTCAAAATTGCATCCTTGACGTTTTCAATACCATATCATGACACCCTAGATCTCCTTTAACCTTTTTTAGTAAGCATTCTTCGAGATGCGCAGCGTGAGGGCTAGACTAGATTTCTTATTGGAATCGTTCAACAGCAGGAAGCTTGCCTTAAACTGCCCTCTGTACGTGAGTAGTTTGGCCCAAAGCTGTCTCTGCCACAGTGAACCCTGACCTAGCTTCTGTGTAAACAAGTGGCAGCCTAAGCTAAGAGTATACCCTTGTAACCAGCAGAAGTGTCTCAGCCAATCATAGCAGTTGAGCTTCAGCCAATCACAGGCTGCCAGCTCATCACACCATGTCCCTATAAGGCAAATGCTGACTGCAGCCCATCAAATGTTCTTCTATGTCACTTCTTTTTCTCTGGCTATAAATGCAAGCTGCACATGTGGAGGGTAGTTCTGAATCATTTTTGGTCTGGAATGATGACTGGTTCTAGAGCCTTTGCCTTTTTCGAGTGCATTTTGTTGAACTTGACTGGTCTTGGCTTTTCTTTGAACAGGACCCACTGTCATGACCTAGCAAAAGTGGGGTGTTGACTCACTCCTGCTTGCATCAGGTCGGTGGGACAGAAACAGCTTCTCCCTCTCCTCCACTCACCCCTTCCTCTGCACACTACTTCAACTCCTCTTGTCCCTTAGTGAGAATGGAAGCTTAGATGTCCACTGGGCCTGCTAATTGCAGGGTGAGGGACAGAGAAGCTGATTCATAGCACCCTGATGCTGAAAGTGGGCAGGTGGCCAGCTCCCTCTGGGTCCAGATCACACCAAGGCAGGGGAAGCATGGAGTGGAGTGCTGAGTTGTCTCTCTTCCCAGTTCTTATTCTCATCTCATAGATGATGGACGGGGTACAGTCCCAGATCCCCATGAAGTCCCAATGACGTTGTGCAAGTGGGTAGTAGATATGTGACTGGTCCTGTCTCACAACCCCTCATTCACCTTGCTGTTCCTGGATGGAGTTTCAGGCTAAGCTTTACATTGGACCACACCAATAGGATCCTGACAAGGAACTCAGACTAACTATCGGCTTCCATAGGATGGAGTATGGAAGTCAGCTCCAATTCACTGTTAGATACCTGCCCGGTAGGTGAGTCAGGGCACGTGCTGCTTGCATGGGCTCGGGGTTATAGCAACAACTCCACATTCAGGACCCTGACACTATCCTACCAGAGGATCTGGAACACTGCCTGCTTCTGTGAGGTAGAAGATGAAAGATTAGCTACTTGACTGTCCTTGCAAAAACCACTGGGCAGAAGAACAGGAGTGTTGCTGTGTCTTTTCAGACCCTGAACAATCTGTGCATGTGTGCATATGACTCTGCGTGTGTGTGTGTGTGTGTGTGTGTTAGGGGTCATGTTTTGTGGTTCCCTTGATGTTTGTTTGCCACAAAGATTTTCTGTTCTGTTGGCTCTCTTTTTGCAGTCCTTTGTATTGGGTAGTGGTGGGGAAGAGGATCCGTGCCTATTGGTGGTTCTGGGTTGGAGGCTTCCACTCTTTCCTGTCTATATTCTAAACTGGAATTCTTAGATAGACTTTTGAGTTCTTCACCATTCATCATTATAATAAATACTTATTGTTTGTTTGTAGTGACTGTGCTTGGGATTAACAAGTAGATTGTCCTATGTTGATGCTTTCTGGTTTCAATGACAGTTTAATTTTCAAAATTTGAATGATTTATTTTGATCTTTCTGATTTATCTGGGGCTTCTGTTCTCCCATGGTCCTTTCTGGTGTGGTCTGAGGGTCAGGATGCTTTATCCTCAGGCTAGGCTTCCAGGGAGCATTTGGTGTGGCACACGAGGAGCAAGAAGCCCCTTGTGCTGAGTCCTTTAGTTGTTGTTTTCTCCTCTCAGTGTCTTCTGGGAGATAAACAGGAATTTCAGAAAGATGGACATTTCCTGGCCATGCCCAAGTGTGGCACTTATTTGGGTGGATGAAGAGGGCTCCAAGAGCCAGGTGCTTGAGTGCTGGTAGCCCTTCACTTGTATCCCCTTTGCACGTCCAAACCTCCCATCCCAGGGCCTGGAGGGAGTCCCGCATCAACAGGGATGAAGACACTTCCTCATGCAGGCTGCCCTCCTGGCCGGATCTCTCTTGCTGGCCCTGTTTTCAGGAAAGGAGGTAAAGAGCTTCAGATCCACTGGAGAAAGATAAGGGCCAAAACCAGTATTAATAGCAAAGGTATTGATAAACTTGGACTCTTTGTTGGTGTCAATGTGAATTGTGCAGCCACTTTGGAAAACAGGTTGGTAGTTCCTGAAGGTATGAAAAAGAGTTAACATATGACTTACCAATTCAACTTGGAGGTATATGCTCAGTGCAAATGTTAACATATGTCTGTACAAAAGCTTGTAAACAGATGTTATAGCATCAATATTCACAACAGCCAAACACTGGTTTTCTACTAATTTAACATATTATTTATTTGAGATAGACAGATGGATAGAATACTCAAAATGGTGATTGACTCCCCGGACATCCACAATGATTTAGACTAGTCGGGCAGAATCTGGGGGCTGGGAACCCAGTCTGGGTCTCCCAGTGGGCAGCAGGAACCCCCACTACTTGAGCCATCACTGATGCCTCCCAGGGTCTGCATTAGCTGGAAGCTGGAGTCAGGAACTGGAGCCAGGCTTTGAACCCAGGTACTCTGAGATAAGACACAGGAATCTTAACTGCTAGGCTGAATGCCTGCTCCTACTGAATTTTTGATTGCTAAAAGAGGATGCTTTAAGTTTCCAAAATAATTTTATGTTTTCTATTTACCCTCTTGGTTATGTTTTTGTTTTGTGTATTTGAAGTTCTGTTATTAGGTTCCTACATATTTAGGATCATTATGCCTTATTGTGGCTTACCTTTTTAGTTATTGTATAACATCTTAATTTTTCCTGGTAACCTTTTTTCTCTAAAGCATACTTGATCAGATATTATGATAGCTAACCTAGATTTCTTTAAATTAGTGTATACATGGAATATTTTTTGTAGTTTTAAAAAATCTCTTAAAGATTATATATATATATATATATATATCTACATATATATGGCTTTCAAGTATTTTCTCCCATTCTGTAGGTCCTTTGTTTTATTGTTTCCTTTGCTGTGCAGTTCTTTAGTTTGATAACATCCCATTTTTGGTATTCAAATCTCGTTTTGCTTTTATTTCCTGTTCTTTGGGCATATGGTTTTTTAAACACTACATATTATTCAAGTAATATTTTAGGTGATTATTGGTGTCAGCTGGAACTAAATGTTTAGCCCAATAATCTTTACATTAATTCCATGAAGTAGTTGTTAACACCAGTATGGCTTTTTATAGGTGATTGTTCTCACCACTTTAACAGATGTGAAAAATCAGGTTTAGAGATTCTAAATGCTTTGTCTAAGTTTACACAGCTGGGTGGCAATGTCAAGATGTCGTTCAGCTTCCAGATAGGCTCAAAGCATGCAATATTAACCATGTCCTCTTACCACCCCCTATATGAAAGTATTTGAGGACAATGCCAAAACTGGAACACTGGTCAAGAGGAGATGGTTCTGTACCAGGAAACAGGAGACTTGGCTGTGCCACAGAGAGCTCTAAATTCAGACACATCTTTGCACCAATCCGGGGCTCCTTCTTTGTTTGCAGAAGGCAATGGCAATAATTTCCTAATAAGTTTGAAGCTCAAGCCCTATGAACTGAAGGTTGTCCACTGCATTTGCTTATGACTATTTTAGTTTTAAGAGAATATAGAGACCATTGTGTCCTCAGGAAAAAAAGTGACAGAAAATCCAGTTTGTTCTGTTCTGTCACTGGTGTGTTTCAGAAAGCATTGATTCCAAATGACTTGTGGATGGGAGGGAGGGTCTTAGAGTGGTGTGGTCGAGAGAGCAACACCTTTTACTCCCCTTTAGATATTAAACCTACACTTAACCCATAATATCCTGGAAGTAAAAATCCGTTTAATTTACATCATTTTACCATTTTTCCTGCTGAAGCCTATTTTCATGACAAATCCTTCTGACATTCTTTGAGAAAACTTGTTTGGGATTTTTTTTTATAGTTTGACTATATAGGGTCTAGACATAAAGAGGGCACTTCAAAAATGTTGTGGAAAAAATTAATTAAAAGGCAAGTTTATTGTGATACAGAAAAAGTTTTGACAATCATGCATACATTTTCCAAGAATGCTGGAAAGATCTCTTGTGTCTCTCTGGAACTACCCTTCTCATAAGATTCTATGAATGTAGACATAGAAGATGATGTTGTCAGATGCTATTTTATTTCTGATTATCTACTTGCAAGAGTAGATATGATATGGCGAAGGTAAGTAGGGCATTTGGTATGAATAAATGAAGTTGGAAGTATATTTTTTCATAAGATTTGTGCAGCCCTGTGTTGTAACTCCACCCTTTGCCTGTCAATCCAGTACACCCACTTTCCCATGATGCAACTGTGTTCCCTTTGGAACCAGGAAGAAGGAGATGGCATGATGGCAGTGTGGAAGTTAAGCTGCAGGTAGCAGCACAGTGAAACTCCCAGAAATCCTCCCAAACACTAAAACTCCACCCTGTTTGTGCATTCAATTAGGGCATCCCCCCTACATCATAAATGGGACTGATACACATGGAATGGCCCTTTTTGCTTTTTGGGTTCTGGACTTGGTTTATGGGTCCTCACCTGACCTCCTCCAGTCTCTTCCCTCAAAGGCACCTCTCTGTTCCCTTCATGATGGGCATTTCTCCCGGTGGTGGAGTACATGTATTCTCTCCCTCTCTCTCTTCTACATAAGGCCTGCTCTTGTGTGTTCTGCTGTGAATCCTTATCTCTGCAGGGGCGAGAACCTGGAATAGAAATGAAGAAATATGCACCCGTAACAGAGAGACCACCATGCATTTGGGGGATGATCACCAAGGAGGGCGTTTCCTGTGTACCCATAACAGAGAGACCACCATGCATTTGGGGGATGATCATCAAGAAGGGCGTTTCCTGATTTCTGCATGAGAATGTGCTTCCATCTGCTTGATGAAAGAGGCTCTATTCTGTACACCCACTGTGTGCAGGGGAAGATGCTAATAACAGCGAGATAATAAATGTGAGCATGCAAATTAAATAATTACAGCCAAACTGACCTCTTTTCCATCCTCAGAACCAAACGCTTTTGTCAGCGATATTCCTGGAATTAATTAGGAGCTTTCACTATCACAAGAGGATGGCCTTTTCATTTGAACACCATTGTCTGCAGCCCTGAGCCATTGCTACCCTGTGCGTGGACAGGCATATCTAGGACAATGGCTGTCTCGTCAAGTTCCTGCTCATTTGTTAAAAAAAAAAAAAAAGAAAAAACTCATTCCTAGTAGCTTCATTTTCCTACTTTAAAATACTTGGAAATTCTATATCAAGCATTCAGAAACAGTTTTAAGAATTTCCTCAATTTCCTATTGAAAGGGCTGTGTGCAGGGCAGGACATGCAGGTAGGGCAGAAAGATGCCTTGCCTCACACAGTCGGCTTTGGACGCATGCCTCTGTGTACCTTTTAGCTGGCCTCTGTATGAGGCCACATTTGGAGTGTTCTGATACCGGGCAGTGATCAGGCCTTTCTAGAAAGTCCATGTGTGTGAAGACTTGCTCAGGCTCTTGCATGTGTGTGTTCCTTCCTGCGTTAGTGCCCACAGTGCCCGTGGCCTGGGTGTCCTTCTGTTTGCAGGCATTTCAGGTGTGCTCCTGGCTCCAGCACTTGCACAGAGCTCTCGTCTTCTTTAAAGCTCTACCAGACCAGTGCAGACAGAATGGCAGCCTGCCCCTTACTCTCAGAGCACAGCGTCTCTCTGCACTTATTTTCCACGTTGTAATCTGCTTATTGCTGGTCAGTTCCTCTTCCATCTCCCAGACCTTGTGGCTGCCATGAATCCTCCCCATAGTGAGGACAGATGTGGAGCCCCTATTGGGGCCCAGTGTGAATGGGCAGCAAAAGAGCCATGCACTCGAGCCAGGTGGGCAGCATGGACAGAGGTGACTGCTGTCCTTTTGTGTCCTGAGGAGGAGTCTTATGACTGGGCTTCACAGGCGAGAATGTAGCGGGTATATCAGATTCATAGAGATGGGGAAGGCATCCGGTGGAGACACAGCGTGCTGTTTGAAGAACCTCTCAGGAGGCCAGCGCCGCGGCTCACTAGGCTAATCCTCCGCCTTGCGGTGCCGGCACACCGGGTTCTAGTCCCGGTCGGGGCTCCAGATTCTGTCCCGGTTGCCCCTCTTCCAGGCCAGCTCTCTGCTGTGGCCAGGGAGTGCAGTGGAGGATGGCCCAAGTACTTGGGCCCTGCACCCCATGGGAGACCAGGATAAGTACCCGGCTCCTGCCATCGGATTAGCGCGGTGCGCCGGCCGCAGCATGCCAGCCACGGTGGCCATTGGAGGGTGAACCAACGGCAAAGGAAGACCTTTACCTCTGTCTCTCTCTCTCTCACTGTCCACTCTGCTTGTTAAAAAAAACAAAAAACAAAAAACACCTCTCAGGAGTCAGAGTGTGTGGAATAGAATGGTGAGGGTGAAGAGTTTGTCACAGAGACCAAACCACACAGAACCCTTCCCCAGTCTGGGCCCAGGTGTCTCATGTTTCACATTGCTGTGACAAGAAGCCTGAAGCCAGGGACTTATGAAAAAAGAGAGCTTTCATTGGCTCACAATTCTGCAAGCAGAAAAGTCCAAAGAGCACAGTGCAGGTGTGTGGCCAGTCCCCTGTCCCCTACACCTCCCAACAGCTGCATCACAAGATGATTGCCCACTAGACAGGGAAAGAACCGTATGCAAAAGTGGCCAAACATTATAGCACTGAGTGTCCTTGCTTCAGAGCAACCTGCTCTCCTGAAATTTATGGGTGGTACCGCCACCGTATCATCACCTCTCTCTCCCCACCCCTCAGTGCCACAACACTGGGAACCAAGCCTTCAGCATACGCACCTCTAGGGGAACAACCATATCCAAACCATTGCAAGGTGCCTGGCAAATATTTGTGAGACAATGCATATGGGAAGACAAACACTGCTCTGGTAACACATTCTTGTTGGTAAGGTGGGTGATTGAAAGTAAAAGCAAGGCCAGAAGGGTGTAGAGCCCGAGGTAAGAGCAAGCAAACCTGGGTGAGGAGTGAGTGAGTGCAGGGTGGTGAGAGGCCAGCCTAGGACACAGAGTGGCAGCAGCCTGTCAAAGCTGGAGTCTAAGCACCCAGCTGCACTAAGACAGAGATCTGGGGTGGGAGGAGCACTAGGAGGACAAGGGACAGGGAGATGGAGATCCTCAAGGGATGGGGGTGCTGGGCTCAGGGAGCTGTGAACTCCAGGCGATGGCTAGAAGGAGGTGGTGTGCAGGGAGCACCCGAGGGTTTCCACTGGAAGAGTTGTCAGATCCTGGGTGTTCACTGGCCCTGGCAGGAGGAGGTAAGGAGGTGGAGGCACACTCAGGAGGAGAAGGCTGAGAGTGGCTTGGGATGAGGAGGTGATGGAGAAGGAGAGGGTACCTTCACCACAACGTCCACCTTTGCCTGGTGGTCCCGGCCCCATCCTATTAACTCTCCCCAGGATGCACCATTCTGTTCCGTATCTGGTCCTCTGCCTCTTTCCTCTGCTGTCCTCTGCTCACATGGGCCCCACAGGATTGTTCTTGCTATGCTTTCTGTTAGTGTATGATTCTCATAGAGACTCCCCCACCTGCCTCTCTTTCACACACACACACACACACACACGAGCACATGGGCTGATGGACTTTTTTCGACTGGACATTCAGCACAACCAGCGTGGGGGTGAAACATGGGACACTGGCCACCTGCTCCTCCTCCCCTCCATTTACCACCTTCTCTACAGTCCCTGACCACGAGACTTCCGGCAGTGCAGAAGAGTTCTGCCCACGTCCTGCCTGTACAAATACAACACAGAGGGCTGTGTTTTGCCGGCCTGGCCTTTGCCCAATCTGCAGTGTGTTTGTGAGATCTGTGTGTGCCGTTGTATGTGAAGTCCTTTAGAAAACAGAAGCCACCCGCTGTTCCTCCCCCTGTCCAGACCTTCTCCTGGCTTGCTTCCCCTTTCAGAGTAAAACCCTTACCTCAGCGCACAGTGCTTACAGCTTCTTCCTCTGATGCTGTGCCTAAAGTGCACACAGGGATTCTCCACGTTGCAAAGTCCGTGTCTGAGGCTGGCCTTAGGGTGCTCAGTTTTCAAGCGTGCCTTGTCCTGGGCCGCAGAGTCAGTAAATGAAGAGCAGTATTCAACCTCAGGTCTGTGCCCACCACCCCGAGTTCTCTCCCTGCCTGCACTGTTTGACTCCAACAGTCTACAAAGAGTGTCTGCTGCTCTCCACTGCCTCTCCTTGCACAGAGTTAGTGACCCAGCCTTAGTGACCCAGCCCCCCCATGTGCCTGTTGTTCCTGTGTTCTCTTCTGCCCTTGACTCCACCCATGGCTGTACTTTGCCCATCTCACTTCCTCCTCCTGGATGCTCACCCACGCTGGTGCCAGCTTCACCACCATGGACTCCACCACTGCTGCTACAACTCCGTCTTGGAAAATCCAGTCCATTAGATAGAGGATTGGAGTGAGGCCTGCCCTTATTTTGTAAAGTGAGAGATGGCAACTTTTTAAAAAATATATTTTATTTATTTATTTGAGAGGTAGAGTTACAGAGAAAGGAAGAGACAGAGAGGTCTTTCACCCTGTGGTTTACTTCCCACATGGCCACAACAGCTGGAGCTGAGCTGTGCAAAGCCAGGAGCCAGGGGCTTCTTCTGGGCCTCCCACATGGGTGCAGGGGCCTGAGTACTTGGGCCATCTTCCACTGCTTTCCCAGAGAGCTGGCTTGGAAGAGGAGCAGCTGGGACTTGAACTAGTGCCCTATGGGATGCCGATGCCACAGGTGGAGGCTTTACCCACTATACTTCAGTGCCTGCCCCAAGAGATGTCAAGTTTTTAGGAAATAGGATCCATTTAATGCTGATTTTTTGAAAATGGTCCTGGTCTAAATACTTCTAGAGGTTTCTGTTCATGTCTCTGAATGGCTCCTCTCACTGCAGCCATTTCAGCTGTGGCGAGGCTGGCAGTCCAAGCCCAATGGCGTTCAATAGCAGTAATTGAGCTTTGGTTGGTGCCAGGAGGCCCTGTGGCCAGTTAACCAATTAAGCTGTAACAGATTAACTAGCTGGCTGGGTTGATCAATAGGCTGTATCCAATTACAGTGCTATGCCTCACTTCCAGTTGCTATGGCTCACTTGTAGTTTTTTCTTTTTTATAAATGCCATCAAATAACATTCTTGATTGGAGTTCTGAGAACAAATCATGTTTGTTTTGCTTTACTTTGTTTTGATTTGATTTGCTCAAAGCAACTCTACTTGACTTAAAAAAAAAAAAAAAGTCCTGTCCATTAGTCAAGGTCCCTTGAGCTGGAATTAGCTTCTGTCAGGGGGCATCTGGGCAGGTGGTCTGGGAATTGGGTTTTAGTGCCTCCCAGGGCACTTCCTGTCTTTCATTTGAAATGCAGAATGCTGTTAGCCAGTGGTAACCAGCACACAGGTGGCCTGGGTGTGAAGCCAGCTTTCCCTGCGTGCTCCCTGTGTCTGCGTGAGGACCATGGGAGCAGATGCATCTAACAGGGTGAGGACAACACAGAGCTGACGGCGCTCACCACTTGCTGCTTGCTGCCCAGAGGGCCCTGGGCTGCTCCCTTCTCCAGGTGGCCTGCTCCAGACTCTGTGGCCCCAGAGCACTCCCTGGAAGCTGGCATGAAAATCCACAGATCATTGTGGACACGTCCATCTCTCCGAGTAGACGTTTTACTTCTTGAATCAGGAAGGTTTTTTTTTTTTTATTTTCATAGAACATTTTTGGATTGTCGGATCACTATGAAGATGGTACAGGGTGCTCCCATATGCCTCAGTGCAGCTTCCTGTATTGATGTCCAAGGTTTAACCGGCAACGAACCATTATCCATACATCAGCATAACTGGAATCCATTCTTCTTACATTCCCTTAGTTTTTACCTAACGTCTTTTTCGTTCCAGAAGCCCATCCAGGGCACCACGTGACAGTTCACGGACATCTCCTCTGTTGTGTTTTTTATTTTTCTGATGGGCACGTAGTGTCTGCACCTCTGTATGAGGTTAGATGTGATGGTCTGATTCCTGTCTGTATTGGAGGATGATCCACTCAGGGTACCCAGCACATCCATCATCTTCGCAGTTACTGCTTCTTCATGGTGAGTACAAACTTCTCCACCTTCCTCATCTTGAGAAATACAATGTATCACCCGTTCATTCTATTCTTCCTGCTCTGCAGGGCATCAGGGCTTGTTTCTTCCCTCTAATTGTAACATTCTACCCACTGATCCCTCCCTCTCCTCGCAGTCCCCCCTCTCGCGTGCTCCCTGGCCTCTGGTGACAACTGTTCTGGGCTTTTTCCTGTCCTCTGTGCCTGGCAAAGGCAAGGTATTTAGTTGGCTTCATTTTTCGACTATGGAAAGGAAATGAGTAAGAAAATCCAAAGATGCCCACACGATGGCGCTGTGCTTCCACAGTCACAGTGGACAGGGACTCAGGAAAGGAGGCGTAGCCGGCAGCACCAGTCCTGAGCCTGGCACACGGCGCGGGACCTGGGAGACCGGCTGAGACCCTGTTCACGTCCGCAACAAGCCCATCTCCTGGGGTTGGGGCAGTCGATGCTTGTAACTTACACAGCTCCTATACGAATCATTTCTCACATCGCTTTTTTGTTCTTCATAAAATGGAGCTTTCTTTTCCCTAGTTAGGGCGAAGCTCCCAAAAAGCCTGGGGAGGAGAGAGTGAGCCACTTTTTTTTTTTTTTTAAATAAACTGAACACCAACTGAATGACGTTCCATGCGTCCACATAGTTTTGTTTGGTGGCTTATGGATGCATGGATCCTTACAACACAGCACTTTGCAAAGTGTGCACCTCCTCCCTGTTTTATGACGAGCACAGTGAGGTTCTAAGAGGTTCAGATGCTGGCCAACCTTCGCCTGTACCACTCTCCATACTCCCAAGCTGAAATTCAAATTCTGCTTCTTCCAAGTTTCCAGAGGGCAGCTGAATCCTAGTGCCTGCCTCTCCAGGAAATGGAGGATGGGGCACTCACCCATCTGTGTTTACCGGTGTTCCCTCCGTGGAGCGGGGGATGGGTGACGACATGCATGCGCTGCTCAGCCGCCATGAATCTGAACTTTTGAGAGCTGTCACCACGTGGTTTTTATTACAGACCTTGCTGTGTTGATTTAGTTTGTGCACTGGATATCCTCCTGCGTTATTACAGAGGTGGGTCTGCCTCTTGATAGAAATGCCAGATTAACTGTGACTGGCGTACTGCAGACAGCAGCAGGCTGGCGCTCAGGGGACTGTGCCCATGTCTGCCTTCCTCCTCAGTTTGCTGCGTGACCCCAGGCCAATGTCTTACCTTCTCAGAGCCTCAATCATTTATTTATTTATTTATTTTACTTCTGAGATGAGTTAGGTGAGTGGAAGACCTCTTTGTTCCTGGATATTAACTGCCATGCTGTATTTTTTTTTTTTTTTTTAAATAAGGCCAACATTCTGGACATCCCATGACCAAGGTCACTACGACAGTGTTACAGTCCTTTTGTTCCAGGTCCCCAGATATCCTGTAGCCCTCATTCTTGGGAACACATGTCTCTGTGCCAGCTGGCACGAAAGGAGGCAGTGAATATGGGGAGGGCAATGAGGTCCCTCTCTACAGCACTAACCAGGCAGGTCCACCTGTGTTCAGCAGTCTGCCTCTGGCCAGCGTCTATGCAATGTGAGGGCTCTTGGTCCCTGCTCAGCCATCAGAGACCACTTCCACAGGGAGCTTGTCCTCAGCTTCGTTCTTAGCCAGGCTGCCCTGTCCTTCCAAGGGGGGAGGGGGGACCACTGCCTTCTCTTCTTTTATTACTCTTATGTTAATTGTAAATCTGCTACTGTAACAAATTTCCACCAACTTTGTAGTTCAAAATGAGATGAACGACACAAATCTGTCATCTAGCAGTCCTTTAGGTAGAGTCTGACATGGGTCTCCTTGAGTTAACCTGAGGATGTAGGCAAGACTCTTCCGTTCTGGCGGCTCTAGGGAAAATATGCTGTTTTGCTTTTCCCAGCTTCGGTTCATAGCCATTTCTGTTTCAAAGCCAGCAGCCTTGCATCTCTCTCTCTTTCTCTCTGGTCTTTTTTTTAAGATTTATTTATTTACTTGAAAGTCAGAGTTACACAGAGAGAGGACAGGCAGAGAGAGAGAGAGAGAGGTCTTCCATCCTCTGTTTCACTCCCTAGCTGGCCGCAACGGCTGGAGCTGCGCCGATCCAAAGCCAGGAGCCAGGAGCTTCTTCCTTGTCTCCCACTTGGGTGCAGGGGCCCAGGCAACTGGGCCATCTTCTACTGCTTTCACAGGCTATAGAAGAGAGCTGGACCAGAAGTGGAGCAGCTGGGACACAAACTAGCACCCATATGGGATGCTGGCACTGCAGGCTGTGGCTTTACCCACTATGCCACAGTGCCAGCCCCCTCTGGTATTATAAGTCACCTGTCCCTGCCTACACTCAGGAAGATTCTCTGCTTGACAAGTTTGGGCACACCTGGCTACTCCAGAGTAATCTCCCCAGCTCAAGTCCCTTAAGTTTTGAACACATCCTCCAGGTCCCTTTTGCCATGTAAGGTAATGTGTGTGGGGAGCAACTTGGACTGGACTAAGTTACTGGAATTAAGACTTATTCTATGCATCTGCTCTCCCACAATATGGCGCTGGGAGAGGAGGCAACAGCTTCTACCCAGCTGCCTCTCACCAACTTGACAAGCTGCAGGAGCTGCTCCTGATTGGAGGAGAGCAGCGTACTCGGCGTGTGGGCAGCCGAGTTGGGATTGGCGGAAGAGGACTATAAGGGAGGAGAGAGACAGCATGCACATGGAACATCTAAGGGGAACATCTTTCTGAAGGAACACCTGTGCAGCCCCCGAGAGAGCCGGCCGGTGGTGTGCTGCTCCCCTGCGGAAGTGGGGAATGTGGCAGGGGGAACTGCCCTTCCACAGAGGTGGAAGGGACAGCAGCCAACCCGGGAAGAACCAGCAGCAAACCCGGGGAGGGCCGAGGAGACGAAAGAACAGCGCAGGGTCCTGTGTCGTTCCTCCACGAAGATGGGGAGCGACAATGTGCACACCCATTCCAGGGATTAGGATGTAGGTATCTTTAGGGGACCTTGACTCCATCTACCACATCATCCCAAAATGAGTGGAATTGTAGGTTTGTGCAGAAATCCTTGATCTGCTGGTGCTGTGGCGCAGTAGGTTAATCCTCAGCCTACAGCGCTGGCATCCCATTTGGGCGCCAGTTCTAGTCCTAGCTGCTCCTTTTCTGATCCGGCTCTCTGCAATGGCCTGGGAAAACAGTACAACATGGCCCAAGTGCTTGGGCCCCTGCACTCATATGGGAGACCTGGATGAAGCTCCTGGCTCCTGCCTTTGGATGGGCTCAGCTCTGGCCGTTGCGGCCATTTGAGGGGTGAACCAGTGAATTGAAGACTCTACTCTCTGTCTCTCCCTCTCACTGTAACTCTACCTCTCAAATAAATAAAATCTTTTTAAACAAGAGAAGTCCATGTTCAGTTTCCCTTTGCCATGTCTAGAATCAAAGGGAAACATTTCATCTTCAGCTGTACAGGAACATATACTGCAAACAAATAAGCTAAAGAATTGGAGA
The DNA here is from genome assembly GCF_051225735.1 of Oryctolagus cuniculus. Taxonomy (NCBI): domain Eukaryota; kingdom Metazoa; phylum Chordata; class Mammalia; order Lagomorpha; family Leporidae; genus Oryctolagus; species Oryctolagus cuniculus. The sequence goes on along the minus strand of NC_142872.1, from coordinate 164,088,072 downwards.
AGTACTCATTTTACTTAGTTCAGATGTGTAAGTAGTGTATGAGAATTGTCATGGTGAACTTGGCCTACCTTGCTCGGAAGCAGAGATGTTAATCTGTGAATATCTTCTCTTCTCGGGGGAGGGGATAAGGAAGAGGAAGAGGAGAAGGAGAAGGAAGAGGGAAGGGGGAAATTAGAAGGCAGGAGCCACGGGCTTTGGGCACATTTGGAGAAAAGTTGCCATAAAGGATTAGTATTTTCTCAGGTGGCTTCTAATTTCCAAACAGTACTACTCTGCTCCTAGGTAACCAGGCAAACTGTAGATTCGTGATAATAATGAAGAGCCTAATTGAATATAAGATTCTAACTGCTGAGATGTGAACAGTCCCTGAGATGCACAGGCTCTCCACATTCCTCTATGTGAGATTTAATTAGGAAGTTAGTCCTCTGTGACAGAGAGAATAAAGCGTGTTTATTACCCCTGCATTCATTGGACAAATAGTTACTAAGTGTCTGCATGAGACAGACCAGGTATTCGAAACCTGACATGGAAGAGAAGAAAATACCTTGTTTCCATTCTAAAGAATTCATAGGCCAGCACAGGGTAGCCTGTAAGAAAGAGAGCTGGAGGGACAGCGCACTGCAAAGAGAAATGCACTTACGTCGGTGACAAGGGCAGCGCAGGAAGCCATGGAGAGACACGGTGTCAGGTGCTCCCAGTGAGGAGCATGGGAGGTAGACGGACTCCAGAGGAGACAGTGGGCTGAGCTGCTGAACTGCTTCATCACACTGGGCATCTGCAGTCCGCACAACCTTTTGTTTTGTCCTCTCCCCTTCTGGGACACAGCTTCTGTTCGGGACGGGGTTAAAAGCGGAGACACTGCAGTCTCATCCTAGCCCTAAACAGGGTCCCAGGCTCTGACGTGGGGCCAGCTGGCCGCGGTGAGTGCAGCTCTGTCTTTTGACAGAGGTCCTTTCAGCCCCGGCTCCGAGTCCTCCTGCTAGAAACGATGACATCATGAAACACATGTGACTCATCTTTTAATCTGCACATCATGGAATCATGCTGCAACTCATTATGAATTTTGGGTAAGGAGATAAAGGAAAGAAAGAGAGAACAACTTTGTTCCCTCCTGCTCCCTCCCCACCCTTAACCTGAAAAATAGAGGCTCTCCTGACATGTTCTAAAAATAAGTTTTCTGGGAAGTGGCTGTCAGCAAAAAAATAGACTTGGAGAAATGAGGTGCTCCTAGGAGAATCGGTGAAGATGTATTTAGTCTAGAAAAAAATAAATATTTCCATGAATACCCACAAAAGGAGCGTAAGCCAGAACAGAAGCATCCAACAACATTCAACAAAGAGGAACCAAGGCCACGTAACAGGAACTGTTGGGAGAGATGAGGTCACAGAAGGGTTGAGGCATTGTCTCTGCCCTCAGAGAGCTTGAGATATGATTACAGAAACAGATACTTTAAAAAGGCAGGCATATCACTCACATATAGTAATTTTTTTAAGTTGACAACTTGATTATTGTTCATAGCCCTTGTCTATGCGCTTGCTGATGAGTGGTCTTTCTACTTTTTACTTGTGGAACTGTTTAGTGGAACCTTAAGCCTTCAACTAGAAAGTAAATTAAAAATATGTTATCACAAAAATTAAAAAGGAAAGGAAGGAGAGGGAGGGAATGCAGTTTCATTATATTCTTAGAATTGCATCTGTAACTACATGAAATGTGTTCTGTTTACATGAATAAAATGTAAATAAAATTTTTAAAATAAAGTCAGGCATGCAGACACTGAGCTGCAATGGCCTGGGCATAGGAAAGGGCCTTTGGAACCCACAACGTCAATGATTGCCTTGCTGAGCAGACAGAGGGGTTTTGCTGATGTTTGAAATGAGGTTTGAAGGACAAGCAGGACGACTTCATGTGGAGGAAAGGAAGAGGGGCACTGCGGCACAGCAAACAGAACACAGCAGTCAGGGGCTAGGGCACTCTGCACGGTTGGATGTGCCTTGTGAGGCACTTGGGGTGCAAGTAAGCTCAAAGCATGACCACAATCCTGAAGATCCTTGGGATCTAACAGGGCAGAGAGCTGGAGAACCCAGCCCATTTAACTATCAATAGAGAGTGAGCTCAAGAAGGAATTTAAAGGAAGGATGGCTGAAGAAATCAAAGACAACTTAATCAAAACTGTTTTGTAGGACAAGCATTTAGTCTAGTGATTAATATCCATTTAAGGGACCAGCACTGTGGCGTAGCAGGTAAAGCTGCAGCCTGCAGCATCGGCATCCCTTATGGGCACCGGTTAGAGTCCCAGCAGCTCCACTCCTGATCCAGCTCCCTGCTGTGGCCTGGGAAAGCAGTAGAAGATGGCCCAAGTCCTTGAGCCCCTGCACACATATGGGAGACCCAGAAGAAGCTCTTGGCTCCTGGCTTCAGATAGGCACAGCTCTGGCCATTGCAGCCATCTGGGGAGTGAACCAGTCAACGGAAGACCTCTTTCTCTCCCTCTCTCCCTATCTCCCTCTCTGCTTCTCTCCCTCTCTCGCTCTCCCTCTCTGCCTCTCTGCCTCTCTCCCTCTCTCCTTCTCTCGCTCTCTCCCTCTCTGCCTCTCTCCCTCTCTCCCTCTCTGCTTCTCTCCCTCTCTGCCTCTCTCCCTCTCTCCCTCTCTGCCTGTCTCTCTCCCTCTCTGCCTCTCCCTTTCTCCCTCTCTGCCTCTCCCTCTCTCCCTCTCCCTCTCTGCCTCTCCCTCTCTCCCTCTCCCTCTCCCTCTCTGCCTCTCCCTCTCTCCCTCTCCCTTTCTCTCTCTCCCTCTCTCCCTCTCCCTCTCTCTCCCTCTCCCTCTCTGCCTCTCTCCCTCTCTCCCTCTCTCCTTCTCTCGCTCTCTCCCTCTCTGCCTCTCTCCCTCTCTCCCTCTCTGCCTCTCTGTCTCTCTCCCTCTCTGCCTCTCTGTCTCTCTCCCTCTCTGCCTCTCTGCCTCTCTCCCTCTCTCCCTCTCTCCTTCTCTCGCTCTCTCCCTCTCTGCCTCTCTCCCTCTCTCCCTCTCTGCCTCTCTGTCTCTCTCCCTCTCTGCCTCTCTGTCTCTCTCCCTCTCTGCCTCTCCCTCTCTCCCTCTCTCTCCCTCTCCCTCTTCCTCTGTCCCTCTCTCCCTCTCTCCCTCTCTCTCTCTCTCCCTCTCCCTCTCTCCCTCTCTCGCTCTCCCTCTCCCTCCCCCTCTCCCTATCCCTCCCTCCCTCTCTCCCTCCCTCTTAAATCAATAAGAAAAGATGTGTATGGCCACTTCAGTGTGATCTCTCCTTTCCAGGAGCTGGAGATACACAGGCAAATGGGAGAGACAAGGTTCCTGCTGTGATAGAGCGTATCTTCAGCAAGGGAGATGAAACCATCCAGTAAGCTAAAGTAAATAAACAAAAATAAACAGGCAAAAAATAACAGAGGAGGTTCAGGTAATTAAAATATACTGACGTGATAAAAAGTGACTTTCATAAAGCAATTTTGGGTTAGAGGTCAGGGAGGATTCACAGAGAAGATAATTTTTCAGCTTAGTTCTCTTTAGTAAGTAGGAGCAGGACACAAGAGGATTATGGAGTAACAGCTAGTAGAAACCCACTGGCCTATGCTGAGCAAGCATCTGAGAAATCACAATGAAGAAAATAATGGATGGGGCATAGTGGGAGGTGAGAAACTGGAGATGAGGTCTAGGAGGTACCACAGAGGGGACTTAGGGATGTGCAACTCTCGAGCAAGGTGATTACATGGAAACATTCATTTGTTCAAGCTGCTTGGGCCGCTCCATGGACACTGGATGGTCAAGAAACAAGCAGAAGTAGAAGAAGAAAAGAGGCTACAAGGTAGCTCGGAGTAGAGTGTTTGTGTTGCAACTAAGAGAAAATAACGGATGCAATGATTTGCCAGAGAATATAGGAAGAAGGTGAGCAAAAGTGAATGACCAAGAATAACCCTCAGCTGTTGGCGAGAACGGTCCATTTGCCTAGATGGGGAAGGTTGAAGAAGGAGCAAGTCTTCAAAACAAAACAAGAATTTTTTTTTTTTTTACAGTTGTTTCTTTTTTTTTTCTTTCTTTTTTTTTAACTTTTATTTAATGAATATAAATTTCCAAAGTACGATTTATGGATTACAATGGCTTCCCCCACATACCGTCCCTCCCACCCACTACCCTCCCCTTTCCCACTCCCTCTCCCCTTCCATTCACATCAAGATTCATTTTCGATTATCTTAATATACAGAAGATCAGCTTAGTATACATTAAGTAAGGATTTCAACAGTTTGCTCACACAAAAACAAAAAGTGAAAAATAATAGATAGATGATTTTTTTTTAAATGATGATGAAATCAGATCAGACCTATTGTCATGTTTAATCCCAGTGAGAGTCAAGTTGGGAGTTGACAATTTCTTTTTTTTTTTCTTTTTTTCTTTTTTTTTCTTTTTTTTTTTTACAGAGGATCAGTTTAGTATACATTAGGTAAAGATTTCAACAGTTTGCACCCCCATAAAAACACAAAGTGAAATATATTGTTTGAGTACTCGTTATAGCATTGAATCTCAATACACAGCACATTAAGGACAGAGATCCTACATGAGGAGTAAGTGCACAGTGACTCCTGTTGTTGACTTTACCAATTGACACTCCTGTCTATGGCATCAGTAGTCTCCCTATGCTCCGGTCATGAGTTTCCAAGGCTATGGAAGCCCTCTGAGTTCTCCGACTCTTATCTTGTTTAGACAAGCTCATAGTCAAAGTGGAGGTTCTCTCCTCCCTTCAGAGAAAGGTACCTCCTTCTTTGAAGACCTGTTCTTTCCACTGGGATCTCACTCGCAGAGATCTTTTGCCAGAGTGTCTTGGCTTTCCATGCCTGAAATACTCTCATGGGCTTTTCAGCCAGATCCGAATGCCTTTAGGGCTGATTCTGAGGCCAGAGTGCTATTTAGGACATCTGCCATTCTATGAGTCTGCTGAGTATCTCACTTCCCATGTTGGATCACTCTCCCCTTTATTTATTCCATCGGTTAGTGTTAGCAGGTACTAGACTTGTTTATGTGCTCCCTTTGACTCTTAGTCCTTTCATTATGATCAATTGTGAACTGAAATTGATCACTTGGAATAGTGAGATGGCATTGGTACATGCCACCTTGATGGCATTGAATTGGAATCCCCTGGTATGTTTTTAACTCTACCATTTGGGGCAAGTCAGCTTGAGCATGTCCCAAATTATACATCTCTTCCCTCTCTTATTCCCACTCTTATGTTTAACAGGGATCACATTTCAGTTAATTTTTAACACTTAAGAATAACTGTGTATTAATTACAGAGTTAAACCAGTCATATTAAGTAGAACAGACAAAAAAACTACTAAGAGGGATAATGTATTAAGTTGTTCATTAACAATCAGGGCTATGCTGATCAAGTCACCGTTTCCCATAGTGTCCGTTTCAGTTCAGGAGGTTTCCTTTTTGGTGTTCAGTCAGTTGTCACCGATCAGGGAGAACATATGGTATTTGTCCCTTTGGGACTGGCTTATTTCACTCAGCATGATGTGTTCCAGATTCCTCCATTTTGTTGCAAATGACTGGATTTCGTTGTTTCTTACTGCGGTATAGTATTCTAAAGAGTACATATCCCATAATTTCTTTATCCAGTCTACCGTTGATGGGCATTTAGGTTGGTTCCAGGTCTTAGCTATTGTGAATTGAGCTGCAATAAACATTAGGCTGCAGACCGCTTTTTTGTTTGCCAATTTAAATTCCTTTGGGTAAATTCCAAGGAGTGGGATGGCTGGGTCGAACGGTAGGGTTATCTTCAGGTTTCTGAGGAATCTCCAGACTGACTTCCATAGTGGCTTCACCAGTTTGCATTCCCACCAACAGTGGGTTAGTGTCCCTTTTCCCCCACATCCTCGCCAGCATCTGTTGTTGGTAGATTTCTGAATGTGAGCCATTCTAACCGGGGTGAGGTGAAACCTCATTGTGGTTTTGATTTGCATTTCCCTGATTGCTAATTTGTTTCATATCTATGATTTTTGAGAGGTACACTGGGACTTTTACATAAAAGTCAGTAGTTACAGATGGGGTTCAGGAATGTGAATATAAAGTGGGAGTGTGTTTCAGGGCCTGTCATTGACTGCTAGCAATAGAGATTAAAATAGTGACTTAAAAATAAAATATAAAATAGTGACTTAAAAGGGAAACTTACTATATTCTCACATTAAAAAATACTGAAAGCTAGGAAGTCTGCAGCTGGTTTAGTGGTTCAATATCATCAAAGACCTAGGATCCTGCCATCTTTCTGCTCCGCAAATCCGCGACTCAGTGGTTTCAACCATGAAGCTGCCTTCATGGTCAATGATGGTTGCTAGAACTCTAGAACCTTTAACATATGTCCAGACTGGAGCCACACCAAGAAAGAAGGGAACACAGAGTTAAAGAGGGTTTCCTGGAAGCTCAGCCCAATAATCTTTTCTTTCTATTTTTAAAAAAGATTTATTTATTTATTTGAAAGTCAGAGTTACATAGAGAGAAGGCAAGGCAGAGAGAGAAAGTTGTCTTCCATCTGCTGATTCACTCCCTAACTGGCTGCAATGGCCTTATTTGTGCCCATTTGAAGCCAGGAGCCAGCAGCTTCCTTCGGGTCTCCCACGCGGGTGCAGGAGCTCAAGGACTTGGGCCATCTTCTACCACTTTCCCAGGCCATAGCAGAGAGCTGGATAGGAAGTGGAGCAGCCGGTACTAGAACTGGCACCTGTATGGGATACCGACACTGAAGGCAGCGGCTTTATCCGCTACGCCACAGCGCTGGCCCCTTTTCGTTCTATTTTTACCATGTAACCCATGCCTATCTGCACGTGAAGCTCAGAAACACAATTAGAAATTTGAGTATGTTGTCGCTCTAAATAAAATGAAGATTCTATTGTACATAGCGGTGGGTGGGAGTATTGGCTACTGAGTAGATAATCAGCAGTTTCCACAGGTGACTCTAAAAGCGAAGGGAGTAAATGCAATAATCTCTAGAGAGTTGGTAGACCATGTAGACTAGGGGATGCAAGCGGAGCTTTGTGCCCACCACCATGTAGAGAATGGAAGGAGAAGGTGACAGCGACAGTGGGGACCGAGGAGCGTCAGGCAATGAAGTAAAGAGAAAAGGTAAAACAGTTTTCTGTGGAAGCCAGGAAAAGTGTTTCAAAGAGGAAAACATAATCAGCTTTTTAAAATGCTGCTTAATGGTCACGTATCATAATATAGATGGTCACTGTTGAGTAGACACTAGTTCTGAAGGTGTAGATGCAGAGAAAAAGAGTTAAAGGATGTCGCTCCCCCTCTTCGTGGAGGAACGACACAGGACCCTGCGCTGTTCTTTTGTCTGCTCGGCCCTCCCCGGGTTTGCTGCTGGTTCTTCCCGGGTTGGCTACCGTCCCTTCCACCTCCGTGGAAGGGCGGTTCCCCCTGCCACATTCCCCACTTCCGCAGGGGAGCGGCACACCGCCGGCCGGCTCTCTCAGGGGCTGCACAGGTGTTCCTTCAGATGTTCCCCTTAGATGTTCCTGGTGCATGTTGTCTCTCTCCTCCTTTATAGTCCTTCCACCAATCCCAACTCTGCTACCCACACGCCGAGTACGCTGCTCTCCTCCAATCAGGAGCAGGTCCTACAGTTTATTGGTTGAACTGGAGGCAACTGCGTAGAAGCTGTTTCTCCCTTCTCAGCGCCATACTGTGGGAGAGCAGATGCATAGAATAAGTCCTAATTCCAGTAACTTAGTGTAGTCCGGGTTGCTCCCAGTTGCTCCCCACAAAAGGATAGTGGATGTTAGGGTGACTAGACTGGAGAGTAGGGCTTGCGCATGGAGAGAAGAGATGATCTGGGGGTTGGAAATATTAATACAGGGACTGCTCATGAGGGTCAGACTGCTGAGACAAGAGTTTAAGGTCACCATTCCCGATGGAGATTGCAGCCCTCATCCTGGGATTTGTTTTCAAGTTTGTGGACTATAGAGAAGTCAGGGAGGGTGGGAAGAGCATGGTTCTGGCTTGATGTGACTGCATGAGCATTGTCTTCAGGGAACTGGAAGACATTAGATGTGGTTGCCACCAAAAGGAAGGAATCAAAGCTTACTGTGTAAATTTCAAATCTAAATGTTGCAGAAGTAGCCTTTTCATGAATGTAGACAGGGAATTCACTTAGGAACCAAGTTTAGCTGGGAAAACAAAGCCAATTTTAGAAACATTGGGTATGAGATATCAAATAAAGGACATGAATACTAGATACTTCACAAAGAATAAAAAATGAGGTGTGAAATTAAGATGATAAAAGGGACTGATGCTTGAGTAAAGGGTCAAGAATTTCCTTTGTCAATCATTTAACTTGAAATATTACTCCAGATATTTGTCTTGAATTATTCATTAAATAAATGTTTACTGAATATCTACCACATCCTGGATATCATAAAATGTAGTGGGGATCTGAGTTGAACATAATAGGATCCCTAGTCTCAAGGATGTCACCATCTAGGCTTGGAGAAATAAATATATAATATACAAGCAATGCAGTGAGTTCATTAACAGTTATATTTAAGGAAAGACATGAGGACTTGAAGGAATTTCACACAGGTTTTTACTGTGACTTCTCTTAGTAGAGTTACTTATACAAATAAAGACATAGCCATGAAATAGAATGGAAATAGAAACAGTTAATACTTTAAAGGCCATGATTTATTAACCATTTATGTTTTTAAAATGTAAGGAAATGAAAAGAGATTTTACTATGCAAATGATATGCATGCCATAATTTCACATTCATGATTTGATGCAATATTTGCAACAATGGTGGTTCTTCATTTTCTCATATGTAGAAACTGGGTCTCCAGGAAGAGATTATTGTTTTCAAGATCACACAGCAAGTAAGTGGTAGACCTGAGATTTGAATACAGGTGCACCTTGCCCCCAGATTGGTTTTCTTTCAGCTATCTTATGTTAATTGTGCCACAAATTTCCTCGACCTCTGGACTATTGACATTTGTCACTGAATAATGATCATTTGCGTATTAGAGGGTGATTTGCAATATTCTTGATCTCTCTTTCTTCCTACTACATGCCACCCTTGGCAGCCAAAACAGCTCCAGATCTCTAGACTTTACCAAATGTCCCTTGAGGGCCCAAACTGCTGTGAGTTGGAAGCTAAGAACCACAGCTCTAGAGTGTTCTTTGATCTCTCACTCCCCGCCCACCCACAATTCCCTACGGAATAAAATGTTTCCATCTGATAGTCCCCTAGGCACTCGTTATCCTTTCCCTTATATCATCTCCTGTAGCACAATACATTCTGTACAATCACATGACTATGCATCCATCACACAGAACAGAAACTTGGGAGTCATCCTCGACGCCTCCTTCTACTTTCCTCTCTACAAGAGATCAGACGTTTGCTTCTGAAACCTCTCTCAAGGCTTATCATTGACCCCATGATTCAAGATTTCAGAACAACAGGCACAGAGAGAACATCAGCACACACCCAACACCCTGCTCACCCTACAACCACTGAAGCTCTTGGGAGTCCTTCCGATGCTTCATTCCCTTTCAAATCAAAGGAGTTCCATGTATTGTCCACTATCATTTCTCAAATTGCATTCTGATCCCCTTTTTCCACCTCAATAGTTTCCAAGCACTGTTCTAAGGATAAATAACCACCCCTGATGGGGTTCTCACTGATCCACAGTAAAGTGAGGGAAAACAAAGGAAAGAACTGTCCTTGGAAAGATGACTGTTTCCCCTTCTGATGTCCTGTCACTGCCATCTTTTAATCATTATTTACTTTTTTGCATTAGGAAGGATAAAAAATGGTTTTTTCTTTTAATAACTACTTTTATTTATTGATAATAGTTTCCCATTCTTTAAATTTACCTAACATGGTAAACTTAATTTAAAAAATCATATGTTGTTATTGTTTGAAAATATATTGGCCCATGAAGTTGCATGTTTTACTATCATCATTTGATATTTTTGGTTAGGTCTCCACAGACGCTTACCCCAAGAAGAGGATGAAGGCAAATGGTTATTTGAGGTTATTGATACAATATTTTATAAGAATATGGGGTGATTCAGGCATGGGAAGCCCATCAATAGGACAGCGAAACAAGTTAACCCTATGAGAATGAGGACCCACCACACAGGAGAGCTCCAAGAACTTGTTAGGCACACACTGCCACCCCTGCGATTAACTAAAAGTCATTTCGTCCTTTTTAACTTATTTCATGAACTCACCCCAGCAGTCCTCCCAGCCACCCCCAACCATGCCCTGATTTAATTTCTCCTCCTCTTGCCCTCTTTAAATATATATAAAATGTGTATTATTCTTTAGTTTTAAAACCAAACAATTTTTAACCTTTTCCCACTTTCACTTCATATGTAGACCTTATATGCTGTTTTTTTTCCTTGAAAATAGAGACATTAATACCACAAACTGGGGGATTCATGACAATGATCGTGATGTAGTATTCATGGTAGTATTCATGAAGCAAGTATTCTACCAAAGGATATGACATGCATACAGTTTGTATATTCTCTCTCTATCAACTTCCACAGAGAAAACACGTGATATTTGTCCTTCTGGGTCTGACTTACTTCATTTAGCATAGTTATTTCAAGTCAGAGAGGTTGCCTTCTTCATTTTATTATCATCAATGTCTATCATGGAACTGTCAATGAGAAATAGTCATTAAATATTAACAGAGGGAATTCTTGTATCCCTGAGTATAGTAAACCATGAGAAAATGAGAAGCGCTAGTTACACTTTGATGCTTGTTTCGTGGAAAACACGATGCTATTTTGCTTTTCTTGGTGAGACTTCTTGAGGGTGAGTGCATGCTGTGGCATGGCCGTGTCTTCCAGACAGGTGAATCAGTTAAGACATGATTGCATGTCACTGTCACACTCAATAGAAGATGCCAAGATGCTTTTTTGACATTTTGATTCCAAATGCTTAACAGCCTGGAGTTAGTGTTAGTAGCCATTATGCTTCAGCAGACTGATGTTAAAGGGTAGGAGATGGGAGAGGGAATGGGAGGTGGGGAATGGGAGCGAGGGAGTATGGGTGAAAGAGCTGCTATATTCCTAAAGTTGTATGTATGTAAAAATGCATTCATTAAATAAAAATAAAATAAAAAAGGGAATATAGTTTGGAATTGCATTAAGCAATATAGTTTCCACACGTGTCTATTTAAGTTTAAACCTGAATTCACTAAAATAAAAAAAAATCGCGTCTTAAGTCTCATCAGTTATTTAAAGGGATTAATAGCCACAAAGAACTAGTAGTCACTGAGTTGGTCAGGACAGAGAGAGCACATTTCTATCACCAGGGAAATTTCTGTGGGATAGATCTAATCTAGAGGACAGGGCATGAAGTGTGCATGTGTGAGTGGGTGCACCTCTAAGGCTTCCTAAGACATGGGACACAGGCGAGGAAAGGAAGAATGTCCTATTTTGTTCAGTTCTGCTTAGGGAACTTTGAAACTATTATTTATTTCTTTTATTTTAAAGGCAGAGTGGCAGACAGAAACAAAGAGGAAACCAGGCAGAGAGAGATCACCCATCTGCTGGTTCACTCGCTCCCCAAATTCTAACAACAGCTGGGGCTGGACCAGGTTGAAGCCAGAAACTCAGAACTCAATCCAGATCTCTACTATGGGTGGTGGTAGGGAGCAGCCACTTGAACAGTTCACATTAGCAGGAAGCTGCAAACAAGAGCAGAGCCAATACCCAAGCCCAGGCACTCTGGTATGGAATGTATCTCCCAAGTGGAGCCTTAACCACTAAGTCAAATGCCTGCTCTTAGTGAAATTTTATATATTCTTTAGCTATGAAATTCCCTTGGAAAGACTTCTTGGTCCTATGTTAGATCTAAACTGCAAATTTTTATTATAATATTTACAAAGCTCTTCTCTTAAATGGTATCTCTGTTACAATTGTACATATGTATCATTTTTTTCTTTTTTGACAAGCAGAGTAGACAGTAAGAGAGAGAGACAGAGAGAAAGGTCTTCCTTTTCTGTTGGTTCACCCCACAATTGCTGCTGCGGCCGGCGCTCTGAGGCCAGCGCACCACGCTGATCTGAAGCCAGGAGCCAGGTGCTTCTCCTGGTCTCCCATGCAGGTGCAGGGCCCAAGGACTTGGGCCATCCTCCACTGCACTCCTGGGCCCCAGCAGAGAGCTGGACAGGAAGAGGAGCAACCAGGACAGAATCCAGCGCCCTGACTGGGACTAGAACCCGGGGTGCTGGCGCCACAGGTGGAGGATTATTTTTATGTAATTTTTGACTATCTCTTTCAGTTAGCTGTGTACTCAACTACTCAACAAGATCATGATCTAGATCTGCTTTTTCTTAATATTGCATGTTTCTTGATGCAGAGCATATATGCAATAATTGTTTACTAAGTAATTCAATGTATTGAGATTTACAGCCCAAAATGCAATGGGACACATTTTATTAAAATTACCTTTTTATGTTTCCTGTCATATATTGAGTAGTAATGGTAAACTCATTTCAGAGGAAAAGAGACTGGACTTTAAAGAAGTTCAATGACTTGACCTTTGTAATCAACAGAGAGCAATTATAAAGTGTGGGAGGTCATTGCTTGAGGGATATATGATTCTCAACTTATCTTCAACAAAGGAGCTAAAATCAATCTCAGGAGCAAGGACAATCTCTTCAACAAGCGGTGCTGGGAAAAATGGATCTCTGTATACAGAGTATGAAGCAAGACCCCTACCTCACACCTTACACAAAAATCCATTCAAAATGGATCAAAGAAAAAGCTATACCTGGTACCATCAAACTATTAGAAAACATTGGGCCAGTGCCACAGCTCACTAGGCTAATCCTCTGTCTGCGGTGCTGGCACCCCAGGTTTTAGTCCCGGTCAGGGTGCTGGATTCTGTCCCAGTTGCTCCTCTTCCAGTCCAGCTCTCTGCTGTGGCCCTGGAAGGCAGTGGAGGATGGCCCAAGTCCTTGCGCCCTGCACCTGCATGGCAGACCAGGAGGAAGCACCTGGCTCCTGGCTTAGGATTGGTGCAGCACACCAGCTGTTGTGGTCATTTAGGGGTGAACCAACAAAAGGAAGACCTTTCTCTCTCTCTCAGTGTCTAACTCTGCCTGTCCCCCCCCCAAAAAAAAAAGAACGAAAACATTGCATTGGGAAAACCCTACAAAACATTGGCATAGGCAAAGACTTCTTGGAAAAAACCCCAAAGGCTCAGGCAAGCAAAGCCAAAATTGAGAAATGGTATTACATCTAATTGAGAAGCTTCTGCACTGCAAAAGAAACACTCAGCAAAGTGTAGACACAGCTGATAGATGGGAGATCCCAACAATAAGTAGATATTGATGAAATTAAAACTGAAGCAAGAATACACATGTTGATGAAGACATGGAGGATGTCTCAGGAAGACTGAAGCACATGAAAGGTGAAAATAAAAATCTATGAGTGTTCTATCTACTGCAAGCCCAGAGTAATATAATAAGTACTTTGAAGGGGTATTGTGGGTAGAGTGTTCCCTGACTGCAAAGTGTAGGCCAGGTACCTCCCCCAAAGTAATTCTTGCCTGATTATAAAAGGCAAGCATGTGATTGGCAGATAAATCATTGTGGTGCAAGCATTCCATTCAAGGAACCAGATGGAGAGGAGTGTTAAGGGTTATATTGTGTTGGAGGAATGACCTGCAGCTGAGTTGTGGATTGTATGCAGGCAAGAAGATGGAGGTGGTTAACTCCTGGTACTTTGGGGATCTGACCAACTTGTTGGCAACGGGAAATCATTGACCTGTAATTAAGAGCCAAAAATTGAGCATGAAGTGAGGTAATTAAATGGACGAAGAGTGGGAACCTTCTACAATGACTTTTAAGTCAAGTGAGACAATGTAAGGTATAGGAGATAGAGTTCAGATTTCGGGGGATAGATGAGAGGTTATGTCTTGAATATACTGAGGAATACATGACCATAATCTGTCCACATGGAGCTCGCCCAGTCCCATACTGTATCTAAGCATTGATGGAATGAATGAGAGTCAGTAAGGAGAGCAACCAGAAGACTTGATTGACCAAAGGGTGGCAAATGCACTCCTCTGTTTCATATCCTTTCCTTTGTATCACATGGTAAAGATGTTCAATTGCTGAACTCCCAAGGATAAAATTCATTACTCTCCAATCCATGCCCTGTCCCTGGAAATGTGCCTGCAAGTTCACCACGTGAACACGGTGTTTTAATGTTGAGATTACACACTGACAGACATTGTCCTTCAAGTTAGGTTAACTCAATCAATATTCAGCAAAGGTCAGTCAGGTTAATGTAGTTAATAAAGTAGCTTCCATCAAGAAGAATAATGAAACTTAAAGTTCAAGACTTCTAGCTTTCAATAGTTTATGATGTAATTGGAACAAAAAATACAGACAGTGCAAATAATTTGTCTTTTAATGGAATGCATTGTATATGGAACACATTTAAATGACTGTTGTGCTATTACTTGGTAGATTTAAGTTTCTGGCAAAATTTTCTAAGGTCAGTAAGGTTTTACTAAGGATTTCCATTACAAGCTGACAAAGGTGTCCTATTTGGGATATATTTTTGTGGCACTGCACTTAGTAAAAAACCTTCAGGAAGATGATTTAAGAGACTATTGATGTTTTGTGTTGGGACAGTCACCTCCTCCAGCAACTCATTCCAATACTTCCTCAAAAATCTCCAACTCTGCTGTCTTTCACCATGTGTGGTTTCCTACATTGGAGTAAAGGTTTGGGACGAACTCACTGAAAGCTGGAGCATGAGTAGACCTCTGAAGAATGGAGTGTCCCTCACCATCCCCTGTGGACATGAAGCCAAAGTAATGATCCTTTGTTTTTAGATAGCTGGGCTTCCGAGTAAAAGCCAAATGCATTCCCTACCCAAGATGCAAGGAGAATTTATTTGTTGAATCTTATTCTCTCTGGGGAGACAAAGAATTCTGAACAACTCCTTCAGAGGTTCGTACCCTCTTTCTTAGAACAGCAAAGGTGCTGCTGTGAAAGCTGAAATCAGTGAGACAAGGATGAAAAGGAGTTCCGTGTGCTTGAATCAGAGGTGGGCACAGCTGTGATTTCAGGGAGAGCTGCAAGAAATGATCCGTATCTCACACGGTCAGATTTGCTCTTCCCCCCAGTGACGAAGGCTAATCTTCACAAGTGGGTCATGGACAATTTTATTATAATGTCAACTTTGCATTATCTCTTCTTGTTTGGGGGATTTTCATTCCCCAGTGGAGCAGAGTTGTGAGGTGTGAGGAATCCTGCTCCCCCAAATACAGGTAAAAAGGGAGAACTGTCAGGAGAAGCCCACCCTCACGCAGGGGTCAGAACGTCTCAACATCACACATCAGAACTGCATGTTTCTCATACTGACCGTGACAGAGACCATCGATGTGGTGTCTCTGTGGATTGACCATAATTGTCATCATTTTTAGAGGAAATAACAGGTAAAGAATTCTTCTTCAGATTGAAAAAAAAACCCAGTAGGGCCTTGGGGTATCTTAGGGGGCGTCCCAAACATGAGAGCAGGAGCCTTGACATCACCAGAGGGATTGACACTTAGATCTTTTAAATGAATAAGTGAATGAAACATAGCTTGATTTTGTACCAGAAGCTGGCAAACATGACCAAACTGGTTACACCAATGATTTTGCTTGACTCAAACTGTCTTGAAGGTGTGACTTCCACTGACTCCAAATAGAAAGTGAGGGTTTGCCAGTGTAACAGGAAGGTGGTGGGTGGTCACCAAGGCCCTGCCCAATAGGAGAAGGAGGACAGGGACAGAATCAGAGTGTGCTTCTCCCCTCACTTTCAGATCCTACCTCATTCTTAGCTTTGGTTTTTGCTCAGTTGATTGGTTTAATGTAACTCCTGGACTCTACCTGGTGTTATCCACAACGCCAAGGATACCAATAGGAAGTAGGTGGTGTTTAGGAATAGTACACTTGACATCTTTTCATTGTATGGCATTATCTAAGACTTGGAGTAATCAGAGTCATATTGCACTTGAAGAATTCAGATGAGCTATCCAATTCAATCAGATGCTAGTGTTCAGTAGAATGCTAAACGGAAAAGGCTATCTCTACTTTTTGCTCAGGGAAGAAAACCCTCTGGCCTATGGTCCAGAATGGTGGATTTGTTTTCCATTAGAGTGATCAGCTAAGAATGTGATCTGAATGAGAATTATGCATGATAATAAGTGAGATAATTACTTTTTCTAAATTGTATGAAAATCAAGCAATTGGAAATCTTGTAGTTGTTTTAATAGAAAGAGGCTTTGGCTGGCAGTGCATTCATGTATTTGATATTTGGACACAGATTTCCTGGGGCTCGCTGAGGCCTGAGGTCCAGTTGCAGTGAGGGATCTTCACTTCCTGGCTTTCTGACTGACACAAGTACGCTAGGGTATTCTTCGATCATGCACATATGAGAGCTGCGTGAACAACCAGGGGCTTTGGGAGGTGGGCTTTGTAATATCAAGAGGTTGGGACATCCCTTTCTTTCCATGAATCATTCCGGAGGCTGACAGGAAATGGAAACCAGTCACTGAGACCTGAGCAGAATTGTGTTTGGTTCCTTAGACACAGAGGGTTATTTGGCAAGGGGCCTTACCCATGGGAACAGAGTGGGGAGAGGGTGTGTGATGAGGTCACCTCACTAGATGTCACTTTGAGCCTTGATGTTAACATCTCACACCACTACCACCACCGCCATAAAGATGTCGGACTTCCCTCCCTTCTCTGTGGTTAGCCTGTTTTTCTCATGGTAAGTGGTCATTACTTTCTTACAACATTCAAAGTCTGTTTCTGACCTGTATTCCATTTCTTACAGAATCTTCCACATTCATCGTTTCTATTAAAACTTTTGAAGTACAAGTCACCTTTATCTTACAAATCCAGAAAGCCTGGACCTCTAGCTATGTGTCTGTTCTATGTGTGTGCCTGTTGGTTTAACTGACATGTGGAATGGCAACCCCTTCTGCCTCCTTTAGAAAGCTCTCAGATCCCACAAGACACTGTCATCATTACTGTAATTATTTCGCAATATCTATTGTTTCCAACTCTATCATGAAAACAGGATATTATGCCAACTTATCAGGTGATGAAACAGAATCCAAAGAGAGTAATTAACCTGTCCAAGGCTACATTGCTGGTAAGAGTTCCATCATAATTATAAACCTTAATATAACCTCTATTGTATGAATTGTTTGCACCCTTGTCTTCCTCACTTACAGCATGTCTCTTAGTGATGGAAGCTGTATCCTGTTCATTTTGTATCTATTGCAGTAGTTTCTGAGTTGAAGCAAAATTAATACCTGATGAAAGGAACTAAGCTTTGCCATAACAACATTGAAAGGGAGCATGTTTTAATGGGACTGAAGAATTATGTGAAAGGAGACATGTTTTAACGGGGGCTATGTATTATGTAATGGTAATACTCTAAAGATACACTTGGATCCTTTTGGTGGTTGAAATGCCTTATAATTTCATATTATTTTTGCACATGTTGGAAGTTTGGTGATGTCCAGTGACTCAGGCTCCCTTCTTCATTTCAAATTCTTAACAGTTGTGGACTGACACAAAGAGTCCTATCACATATAAAGAGAGTAGCACACTCATCAATGATAAGACTGTCTTAGACTTTGACATTAGACCTGTGATTTTCAGTGAACCTAGACTTTGGAACAGACCTGTGTGAGATGTGGGTCCACAGCCAGACCCTCAGTCACCTCCTTCATGGCTCAGCCACCAGCAGAATAGAGAGCAACACGGCTGTGCTGTCTTCCGATGCAGGGGGACATGCAGTAGAGCAGAGGCGGGGCACTGCAGGTGCTTGATGTGAGTCATGTCCCCACCTCTCCTAACAACTGTGGGAGAAATGCCCACTCTCCTCTTCAGGCACATGCCAATAGTCCTTCACTGACTTCGTGGCTAAGCCATCGGAGAGTCTGAGTTCTTGGCTTATTGTCATGTCCTTCATAAGGAGCCTATGATAGCTCCACTGAAATTCATGGGGTCACACGAGATGGGACAAGGAATACAGCACGGAGGAAGAGCTGGAATTCTGCTCTTCAGATCGCACAGCCAGAAGGCCAGATCAAGCATCCTCTTGCCCTTCTCTCCTTCCTGTTCCCCAAGGCCACAAGCAGGTGCAGATGCCGAACGCAGGACTGTTGAAGGGTCTTCCACCAGAAGACACTGTCAGCTATGTTTTCCTGTCTATCTAATTGGGGGTAGGTTTTGAAACTTGCAAAAGATTATTGAAGAGTTTCCGAATGTGTCACTGAAAGCCTCAGACAGCTGCATTGTCAGGGAGATGAGCAAGCAAGGAGGTCTTCCTGCAGATGACATAGTTGGAGCTTCCTTTTCCCCCAGCCCTTTGCATTCTACCAGAAATGACAGAAGACTTGGGCTTCTGAATTAGACATCACAGAACATGCGTGCTCTTGAGATGAGGCACTACAAATTATCTCACTTGGAGAGACTTTCCGGTCCGAGATTTACCTGCTGACTTAATGCTGCTTCATGCTTGAGGTGCAGAGTTTGTTTCTTTGTTGACAGTGGCATTATGTCCACAGCGAGAGGCTGTGTGCACGGCTGTGTCATGGAGGGAAAGTGACATATGGTTCCCTTTGGGCCCAGAGTGCTCAGGGGAAGAAAGTATGAGCTGGATGCCTGCAAGGTCTTTCTTCCTCTCAATCTCCTCAGGAAAAAGGCAAATTAATTGCCACGCACCCCAGCAAGAATCATTAAAAAGAAGAAAACCATTTTAAACTCTCCCCAAATTAAAATAGTTTTTTCTTCCTGGAGGCTAGATTACATTGTGATATTTTAAAAAGATTTATTGTATTTATTTGAAAGGCAGAGAGAGAGAGAGAGAGAGAGAGAAAGGAGAGAGATATCTTCCATCTGCTGGTTCATTCCCCAAATGGCTGCAATGGCTGGAGCTGGACTGATTCAAAACCAGACCAGGAGCTTCTGGGTCTCCCATGTGGGTACAAGGGCCCAAGCACTTGGGCTATCCCCTACAGCATTCCAGGGCACATTAGCAGGGAGCAGAGCCAGTGCACACACTGAGGGAAGCATACATCTGCCACTGAATTCAGAGTCACTGCCGCTTGTCATTATTTATGGGCTTTGAATTTGGCATGTGCTCAGGAGCCTCTGAGGATAGCTACACATTAAAGAGTTACTTTTTATAAGTCCTCGGTTTTTGTTCCCATCTTAAACACAGCACTGAGATTGATTTACACAACCAAGAGTCAGGGCAGAAAACAAACTATTGGTGTTTGGTGGGGGTTTTTGATGGGACCAACATGGTGTTGACAGTCTTTCAAACACAGCCTGATGGGACTGGCATTTGGTGTAGCTGTTAAGATGCCACCTGAAATGCCAGCCAGCATCCTATATTGAAGTGCTTGGGTTCGAGTCCCAGGTTTGCTCCCTCGCAGCTTCCTGCTACCAGGTACCCTGAAGGGCATCAGGTGATGGCTCAAGTGGTTGGGTTCCTGCTACCCATTTGGAAATTCAGATGAAGGTTCAGGCTCCTGGCTTCAGCCTGGCCCACTCCAAGCTTTTATGGTCATTTAGGGAGTGAACTAGTGGATGGGTTCTGTCTCTCTCTGCCTAGCTCCCCTTCCAAACAAATGAAAATAAATAAATAAATATTTTTTTTTTGTAAATGCAGCATGTGGTCAGTTTGAGTATTCAGTTCTTGCTCCTCTGTTTTTCCCAGGCAGAACCTTAAGCGCTGTGAGCTGTTGGTTTCTGAGGGCTGCTGGAAGGAGCTGAGCTGAGTGAATAATAGGTCCCCTGACTCCAGGCTATTTTTGGCCACTATGGACAAGGGGCTAAACAGAGAAGCTCTTGCTTATTTAGGGATTTACGCATAGATCCTCTATCACAGAGGCTGACTTCTCTTTCCTTGAAGTCTGTATGTTGGATTGTAAAGACAGCCAAGGAAGGAGCTGTGACTGAACCTACTGAGAAATTACCACACCCAGGCGCTATCCAGCAATTCTCTTTCCTTTGTTATTGAACCAATAAACAGTTGCTGAATCAGCCCATTTTTTTGTCTCTGGCAAGGTGTACCTGAACACTTTAAGCTTGCATTAGGGACCCTTTTCTGCTCTTGTAACATCATGTATTCTCCTTATATATCCCCCATTTGCTTTATTGTAGGGATTTGTCTTGTGAATTTTTGCCTTGCTTGCTGGTTTTGGAAGGCAAGGGCTGGGGTCTGTATAACCAGTACATCCTCTGTGATGAGCACTGGGACAGCCCAGTGCTCATTTATTAAGTGGAGATCACGCTATTGACTTTAATGAGGAAGAAATTGAGATCAGAAAAGTCAAGGGACCAGTAATGAGACAGCTAGGCTGGAGACCTGCCCACATCTGAGTCAAAAGCCTGTGCTCTTTATGACATCACACCATCACCATTCTGTTCACTTGGTTCTTACGTATTTTCAACGTGGATCAAACAGTGTGACAAGAGGTATATATATATATATATATATATATATATATACATACATACATACATACACAGAAACTGGCAGTATTAATGGGTTTCCTCCAAGGAAATGACTTAATAGGTGGAAGGGAAATTTATGTATCTATCTATCATCTAATCTATTAATCATCTATAATTTATCTACCATCTATCTTTTGTCTGTCTGTCTGTCTATCTATTCTTTGCTATTGAATTCAGTTTTCATGTATATGTATTATTACCTAAGTGCATATGTTCATACACATACTAAATCCACAAAAGTTATTTTGGTAACAAGTGACTACAGTACAGGAAAGTGTCTACTAAGGTGCAAATGTCAGTAATTTCTCTAAAGTGGCCCTGAATTTCCCTGTTATAAGGTCTTTCCACAACTGTAGAGATCTAGACTTAATTAAAGAGTTCACCATTACTTTTTAAAAATAATATACTGTTGTACAGAGAACTCTGGTGATATTGTCCTGATTCTTCCATTGACAGCCACCCTCTGATAGGTTCTGATACAGCTCAGGTAGCTTGTGCACACTTCCCCTGTACCTCTATCTATTGCCACAGTGACATTGTGTAACTGCAGGTTCTCAATACATTCATCAATGGGCATTGTTTGATCATCTTGGGTCAGCTGGTTTTGTCTGTATTTACAAGATGTTCCAGGTTGGCTGGCTGTCTACTGGGTAAGGATGCGCTTGGCTGAGGCAACCAGCCTGACTCAACTCTGCTCCTCCTATCCTTCTTCTTTCATCAGATTACTCCCAGTGTGTACTCATGACAGGGACCCCCAAATAGCCAGGTAGCTTTCACAACTCTGCTTGCATTGTATCCACTAACATCCCATTGGACAAAGCTATGCACATGGTCAGACTATGTGTCAGGACAGGTACCCTGCAGAAACCTTGCTAGTTTGGCTACTTTTAGGATTCTGCAGACACATAGAACATACTCACATGAGACTAATATTTAAAGACAGCAAATACAGTGCAACGAGGGAAAGGAGAGCAGACGGGCATCAGCAGTCAGAGGGACTTCCCAAATATGTTGCATGAGTACTTGTTGTGGCCTCTGCTCCTTGAGACCCCTGGAGCTGCCAAGGTTGCTGGATCATAAGGTTTTGAGTGGGAGGGTAGCTGGTGTGTTCCAGGATAGGAATGTTGTTTCTGAAGGTACCTGAGGTACATGGTGAGAATTCAATCAGGACAGTGAGAGTCATTAATTAAAGTCAATATGAGGGGCTGACATTGTGGCACAGTGGGTAAAGACACCACCTGAAACGCTGGCATCCCATATGGGTGCCAGCTTCAAGGCCCAGCTGCTGCACTTCCAATCAAGCTCCCTGCTAATGCTCCTGGGTAAGCAGTGGAAGATGGCTCAATTGGGCCCCTGCCACCCATGTGCGAGATGTGGATGAATCTCCTAGCTTCAGCACGGCCCAGCCCTAGCCATTGTGGCCATTTGG
This sequence comes from Oryctolagus cuniculus, assembly GCF_051225735.1. NCBI lineage: Eukaryota > Metazoa > Chordata > Mammalia > Lagomorpha > Leporidae > Oryctolagus > Oryctolagus cuniculus. The sequence continues at coordinate 164,066,066 of NC_142872.1, read as the reverse complement.
GGAGTGAACCATTGGTAAGAAGAAGGATCCCTCTTTTATTCTGCCTCTCCCTGTCTCTCTGTAACTCTGCCTTTAAAATAAATAAATAAAAATCTATATGAGGGTACTTCAAAGAGTTAATGGCAAATGAAATTAAAGCATAAGTTCATTTTGGTGCAAGTTTTTAAAAAAAAACCCATGCATATGATAGAATCCTTTAAAGGTTGATGCAAATGCATATTTGAAAACTATGCATAGATTTAAAAGTGTTTAGATTTTCTGACACCTTAATGCTAACCCTTAGACTCACTGTGGGAGCCATGTATCTCAGATTATAAATAGTAGGGAGGGTAATGTGGAAAACTTAAGAGATGGGGACATTAAGGAGTGGGATACAAATTCTGGAGTCAATTTTAGGCAGTCTTCCCAGGCAATAATCAAGACATGTGGGGCCAGAATTATGGTTCAGCTGATTAAGTCACTACTTGGTCACCAGAATCCCAAATGGAACTGCCGGTGCAAATCCTAGCTATTCTACTTCTTCCAATCCAGCTTCCTGCAAATGCACCTGGAAAGGCAGTGGACAATGGCACAAATACTTGGAGACCTGCCACCCATCTGGGGAACCCAATTGGAGTTCCTGGCTTGTAGATTCAGCCTGGCCCAGCCCTGGCTCTTGTAGGCATTTGGGAAGTGAACTAGCAGATACCAGATCTCTGTGTTTCTCCTTTTTTCTCTCTTTCATTCTTCCTCTCAAATAAGTACATAAATAATGCAATAAATTTTAAGAAAAAGATATGTTCCTTTCTTCTTTCCTCCTCAGATGCTGGAAGCCACACTGGAAGACCTTAGAAACATCAGTTATTCTTAGGTGTTTAAATTTTAACTGAAAAGTGATCCCTGTTAGGAATCTGGAAAGCATTATGCTGAGTGAAATAAGCCAGTCCCAAAGGGACAAATACCATATGTTCTCCCTGATTGGTGACAACTAACTGAGCACCAAAAAGGAAACCTGTTAAAGTGAAAAGAACACTATGAAAAACGGTGACTTGATCAGCCCTTGCCCTGACTGTTGATGAAAAAATTAATACGTTATCCCTCTTAGTATTTTTTTTTTGTTTGTTCTACTTAATACTTTTGGTTGAATACTGTAATCAATACACAGTTATTCTCAAGTGTTGAAACTTAACTGAAAAGCGATCGCTGTTAAATATAAGAGTGGAAACAAGAGAGGGAAGAGATGTCAATTCGGGACATGCTCAAACTGACTTGCCCCAAACAGTAGAGTTAGAAACATACTAGGGGATTCCAATTCAATCCCATCAAGGTGGCATGTTCCAATGCCATCTCACTAGTCCCAGTGAACAATTTCTGTTCACAATTGATCATAATGATAGGACTAAGAACCAAAGGGATCACATAAACAAGAATAGTGTCTGCAAATACTAGCTGATAGAATAAAAAAGGGAGAGAACGATCCAACATGGGAAGCGAGATACACAGCAGACCCATAGAATGGCAGATGTCCTAAACAGCACTCTGGCCTCAGAATCAGCCCTTAAGGCATGCAGATCTGGCTGAAAAGCCCATGAGAGTATTTCAGGCATGGAAAGCCAAAACACTCTGGCAAAAAAACAAAAAACAAAAAAAACAAAAAAACAAAAAAAAAAACAAAAACAAAAAAAACAAAAACAGCCAACAACAAAACCTACATGAAAGATCTCTGCGAGTGAGATCCCAGTGAAAAGAACAGGTCATCAAAGAAGTAGGTACCTTTCTCTGAAGGGAGGAGAGAACTTCCACTTTGACTACGACCTTGTCTAAATATGATCAGAGTTGGTGAACTCAAAAGGCTTCCATAGCCTTGGCAACTCATGACAAGAGCCTAGGGTGATTACTGATGCCATAAACAAGAGTGTCAATTTGTTAAGTCAACAACAGGAGTCACTGTGCACTTACTCCTCATGTAGGATCTCTGTCCTTAATGTGCTGTACATCGTGATTTAATGTTATAACTAGTACTCAAACAGTATTTTTCACTTCATGTTTCTGTGTGGGAGCAAACTGTTGAAATCTTACTTAATATATGCTAAACTGATCTTCTGTGTATAAAGAGAATTGAAAATGAATCTTGATGTGAATGGAAGGGGGGAGGGAGAGGGAAAGGAATGGGTTGCGGGTGGGAGGGAATTTATGGCGGGGGAAGCCACTGTAATCCAAAAGCTGTACTTTGGAAATTAATGTTTATTAAATAAAAGTTAAAAAAAAGAAACATCAGTTATAACAGCAAACCACTGAGTTATGTATTTTTTTAACCCAAGCATTAGAATCCTTATTCATGCACATATGTACCCTTTCTGTTCTAGCCCCCTGTAGTTCATGCAGGAAAAAGAATAAGTTTCCTTTTAGCTTTCCTTCTGATTAGCTAGAAAAAAAAATCTGCCCTTTCACCTCACCATGTGGCTCCAAATCGGTTACGACTTCTCAGCCCAACCCTGTGCATTTGTGCTCACACAGCAGCTGTTGTGCCAGCCTTGCCCCATCCTGCTTGCTCATATATTACTGAAAGGACTTGATTGTTTTCACTCCATTCCATGCACCGCCCTGCAGTGCATTCCATCCTTGGTGGTGTGCAATGATCCACAGAAATAGAATGAAGTCTGCAGCATCTGTTTAATGCACAAGTGGCCTCTGCTGCTGTGTGTTGTGATCACGAAGGCAGGATCTGTCTCCAGGGAAGAGGGATGGTGGCCACCTAGAGCATAAGGTGCAGGCATTAGTTGGAATGCTTATAAAACATATTTTTCTCTATAATGCGTAGGAATACTTCTACTGGCTTCATTCGCCTTGTAGTTTTTAAAGTGTCAATGCTGCACCCTGATGTTCTGCTTTTCAACTAGCCTGACTCAGCTGTTGGCCTTTTAGCCACAAAAGCACCCTAATATGTTCATAGTAATTGTCCCAAAGGTCTCGAGTCCTACCTCTCTAAGCCTTTTTTGGTTCCTGGATTTTTTTTCCCAGTCATGGACTCTGCTCTGCTTTGAGGTCTTACTGTTCTTATGCATTGTATTTCCCCCATGTAGGGGTTGGCTTCCTCTTGAGGAACTGGATAAAATGGATTTCTCTCAGATGAATGTAATATATCCGGACTGTGCTGAATGTTGTTATTCTTCTATAGAGTATGGACATTTAATCCAAATAGAAAAGAGTTTCATCTTGGCCTGGACCCCTGTTTTCCATTTGCATTTTGACCATTCACTTAACATCTCTGAGCTGTTTTCTTTTCTGAGAAATGTCACTTACTAAGTCTGACCTGGAGCAAATTACTTAGCTTGTTTGTACCTCAGAAGTTTATGATTGACATGGGGATAATTCCAGAACCAATCATGACCATCTCAAAGGGTTGGTGTGAAGATTCAGTGAATTTAATCTGCAAAGCGTTCAGTATCCTTCCTAGGGCAATGCCTGCTCAACACATGCTAGGAGCAATTGTTAGGTAGCTCAGACATTATGCTCTTTGACTCTGTGCCTCCAGGCTGGCCTGAGACCAGGTTACAGCTAACACCCTACAGTGGTAAGTAACCATTCATGAATTCAACAAAGGGCAATGGATGTTGAGTGCTCCTAAGGCCTAGAGATGTTGGCCAGTTGTGGGTACTTTGGTCTGTGCTCAAGTTGCCAATTCTGCATGAGAGGCTGTGGAACTCAGCTGCTCCCTTCCCAGTGCTCATTCACATTCTCCGTCATCTGAGTACCCCCAAATGCAGGAATGTTTGTAGATTCCTGGCAGTCTAGGTCTGAGAAGGGAGGTAAAGCCTCTCTTTCCAGAACTTATTTGTTGGATTTCATAATGGATTGAATTAGAAGATGCAGATTGGGGGCCGGCGCCGTGGCTTGCTAGGCTAATCCTCCGCCTTGCGGAGCCGGCACACCAGGTTTTAGTCCCGGTCGGGGCGCCAGATTCTGTCCCGGTTGCCCCTCTTCCAGGCCAGCCCTCTGCTGTGGCCCGGGAGTGCAGTGGAGGATGGCCCAAGTGCTTGGGCCCTGCACCCCATGGGAGACCAGGAGAAGCACCTGGTTCCTGCCATCGGATCAGCGCGGTGCGCTGGCCGCAGCGTGCCAGCTGCGGCGGCCATTGGAGGGTGAACCAACGACAAAGGAAGACCTTTCTCTCTGTCTCTCTGTCTCTCACTGTCCACTCTGCCTGTCAAAAAAAATAAAAAATAAATAAATAAATAAAAAGATTCTGGTTTGGGCTATTTGCACTGTTGTTAATTCCAGTTAGTAGACTGAAGACGAGAGAGTAGATTCAAGGCTTCAATGAGTAGAGCTCACATTTATGCTTGGGGCAGGAGTTGTCCATTGGTGTTGGAGGAAATCGAGACCTTTTTTTGATCTTATAAAGAGAGAGATGAGGGAATATTCTCACAGAGTGTGTATATGGGTGGGAACTGGCATGGAGAAAGATAAGAAGACTTTTGAGAATAGGAAAGGCTTGTCCAAATCAGTGAGTTTGAAGGCAAGTTCAGAGCATGATCAAGTCAATTAAAATCAAGACCTGAGAAGGCAGGGCTTCTCCTGGGTACTGAAATACTGGAGATGATGGCAAGAGTTGAAGTCAGAAACTCCGTGCTGGGTACTATGTACAGTGTAGAGGGAGAGCACGCACCGTGCTATGGGCCTCTTTCACAGGGCACACCAAACTGTCCTAGAGCAGTGTCATTCTTTGGCGGGCACCTCCCAGGTACAGCTTCCAGGTACAGCTGGCCACTCTGCACGCCGTTCCCAGCTGAGGCATTTTTTGCTTCTTTTTGTCCAGGAGGAAGCCTGGCTAACTCTGCGGTCCCATTTGAAGTGCATTAAAGCACGACCTTGTATCTGCCTTCCCACCTCCTTGCTTCAAGTTGCTCCACTTAAATCGACCCTTTCAAGAGGAGATGGGAGCAGGACTTCAGAGCAGCTGCGTTGCTGGTTCTTGTGATCCAGAGATCAAAGGAAGGAGTTGGTAGCCTGAGTGTTGGGATGAGCTTGGCGGGAAGTTCAAGTTGCACGCAGTAACGTTGGCTCTAACGGACAGCCTTGCCCTCCAGGGTGAGGGAAGAACAGTGGCAGTGGCACTGAAGGTGCCATAAGAAGAGATTGGGGTTCTGATCCTAGCTTCGTTGCTTTTAGTCTTTGTGACCTTGGGCCGAAAAGATATCATGTCACAGCTCTATGCTTTAGCTGTGTGACAGGGAGTCAGATTGCTTCTAAGATCCCTTTGGCTTTAAAGTACCTTCTTTTGACAAGTGCACCACAGTGAAAAGAGCGTCAGTGTGGAATCTGGGTTCAATGTGTGGGTTCCCATTTCATCACCACGAGTAACTACGAGGTTTTCAGCAAGTTCTCAACCTCTTTGCCCATGCATCCTTGCCTGCGCAATGCAGATGGTATGTAGATTATGGTTATTCTGACAATTAAGTAAATTAAAGTGGGGTGCAAATAATTTTGAGGTAAACAGCAAGTGCTTAATTAGTGTGTATCATCCCCCTGTGTGCTTCTCACAGCTATTCATGAAGGATGACTCAAAATCATGGGCATTTAGTCACATGAGTCGTCTTATTTGTGCATGGCCTGTGTATATGTGGACCCGGAGAAGGCCCTAGGCTGATAGCAATATAAACACTAATATAAGTAACAGCTCCAATCTCTACTCCTTAAACTCTTTCCACCAACTCTCTAAGTGGTTGAAATGCCACCACCTGAGGCAGAGTTCTCTAAAGTCTGCAGGAATTCTCTTAAATGAAATATCTTAAAGTGGGGAACATGCTGCCTCTGAGAGACAGCCAATCAGCGCTGAGAGGGGTGATTTTGTAAAGGCAGCAGGAATGGCAGACTAGATCCCGGCCTCAGGGCTGACCTGCATGCTGGCAGAAAAGCCTCAGTTGGGTTCCTGAATCTACTCTCAACCCTTGAGCTGGAAAACCAGGGGTAGGCATTTTTGCACAGCCTTTAAGACCCACCTTGGGATGCCCATATCACATATCACAGTGCCTGGATGCAGGTCCTCCCTCCACTTTCAATTTCACCTAGACATCACACCCACTAGGAGGCAGAAATGATGGATCCTTGCAACTCCAGCGGGAGGTCCAGGCTGAGTTCCTAGCTCCTGGCTTCAGCCTGGCCCAACGCTGATTGCTGCTGGGATGTGGGAGTAAACCAGTGCATGGGAGATCTCTCTATGTCTGTCTGCCTTTCAAATAAATAAAAATAAATCAGTTTAGAAAAAGAGTTGAGAGCCTCCTTCAGTACTGTCATTCTATGTCAGGTGGACCTCGGTTCCCCCTTCAAGGGAATTGGGAGATGAGCACTAAGAGAGGCGGAGGTGGCCTAGGAGAGGAAGGGTTCAGACAGGGCTCAGAAAAGAGTGGGGCCACACAAAGCCTCATAGGGCAGCTCAGAACCCGTACCAGAGAGCAAGTCAGATTGTTGTCATGGAATAAAGCGAAGGTATTTTTAAAGGAAGAGAAAGAAGGAGAGATCAGAGGGAGCCTGGGAATAGTTTGTTTTCATTTCTTGAAAACAACACAATTTTCCTTGAAATTAACACAAAGCCTGCATCTGCACTTTGCCTTAGCAGGTGCTGAGGGGTCATCAAAGAAAGTGGGTGTGGGTGATGGTGCCTCCACTGTGAGGCTTGGGAGTTATCCACTGACCATGGCAGGCTGACCCTGCACAATGTCCAGCAGCATCTGCCCACTGGCTCTGCACCTTGGGTAACCAGGAATCTCCCCTGCACTTCCTCACCAGCGTTCCTCAACAGCAAAGAGGCACATCACAGGCACTCAGAACATCGGTCCCAGGGCAGAGTAATGGGGAGCAAAGGAAGGGGCGGAAGGGGCCTGTGTCCTGACCTTCCTTGCTGTGGTCCTGGTCTCAGGCGACCTTCACTCTTTATGGACAGCTAGAAGAGTAGAGTGTGTTGAGTTTGGTCCAAATTCAATGCTATGGATTTCTAAGCAGTGGTGGATTTGCTGAGAGGGGAGGAGAGTAAAACATTCCAAATATAATGCCGTTGCCCAAAGCCCTGGTCCCATTGCTCAGTATCAGATGCAGAGAACAGCAGCATCTCAGAAGTACCCATGACATAAGTAAAAAAAATATCCTACACGGAGGATCTCTGTGAGACCTCAGAGGAAAGAAAGGGTCATCAAAGAAGGAGACACTCTTCTCTGAAGGGAGGAGAGGACATCCACTTTGCTTATGGCTGTGTCCAAATACCGATGGAATCTGTGGTCACAAAAGGCTTCCGTGGCCTTAGCAGCCCATTGCAAGAGCCTCAGATGATCACTGATGTCATAAATAATAGTTGGCCGGCGCTGCGGCTCACTAGGCTAATCCTCTGCCTTGCGGCGCTGGCACACTGGGTTCTAGTCTCGGTTTGGGCACCAGATTCTGTCCCGGTTTCCCCTCTTCCAGTCCAGCTCTCTGCTGTGGCCAGGGAGTGCAGTGGAGGATGGCCCAAGTGCTTGGGCCCTGCACCTGCATGGGAGACCAGGAGAAGTACCCGGCGCCTGCCATCGGATCAGCGCAGTGCACCGGCCGCAGCATGGCGGCCACGGCGGCCATTGGAGGGTGAACCAACGGCAAAAGGAAGACCTTTATCTCTGTCTCTCTCTCTCTCACTGTCCACTCTGCCTGTCAAAAAATAAAAAATAAAAAAATAATAGTGTTAGTTATTGAAAGAACAAAAGAAGTCACTGTGCTCTTGCTCCCCAGGTAGGACCTCTGTCCCTAATGAATTGTACTATGAGAATGAACTGCAAATTTTCTTTCCAAACTGTACTCAATATGTTGTGTGTGCATGGGTGTAAATTGTTGAAGTCTATGCTTAGAATGTAATTGGTTCTCTGTATACAAAGTCGAACTAAAAATGAACCATAATGGAGAAGGAGATGGGAGAGAGAGAGGGAGGTGGGATGGGAATTGGGGGGGTATGGGGGGAAGGACCACTATATTCCTAAACTTGTATCTATGAAAAAATGCATTCATTAAATAAAAACTTAAAAAAATAAAAAAGAATATAGCCTAAGTGATGCTGAATTAGCTAGAACTCCAGTTGCTGTAACTGAAGATGCCACTTAGCCCAAAGAGACAGTAGTCAGAACAAACAAAGGAAAAAACCCCCTGCATTCACATTTCAGTTTCCTCCTGAGAAATCAGGAAATCTTGGCTCTAAATCCCTTTATCTGTCGACATGAAGCTCCAAATCCCTTTCTCTCTGTGGATATGAACACTTAAAGCAAGTATTTAACATTTTGATGCCTTTCAGACCCCCTAATTTAGGAAATGGAAATAGTATCCAACTCAGAAAGGTATTATAATTAAAAAATTAAATAATCTACTTGAACAATTGGTAACAACATTTGTTCCTCTTCTTACTGGTAAATGACCATAATGATGACTGTAAAAGTCTGTTTCTGAGTTCACTAATTATGTTTTAGTTGCCCAAGATTCACTCACAATTTATTTTACAAAACTAGGGGGAAAATCTCTAATGAAAACCTTGTGTGAATCTGTAGCACCTGAGAGACGTTTTCCTAGGAGGGAAGATAGAGTCACATATCCTTGGGGATTTCCTGTGGAGGCACACAGCCAGCAGGCTCTGGGAGTAGAGCACAGATATTTAGAGTCTCATCCCTGGAAATTCACCCCACACCAACAATGCACAGCCTCCCCTGGGTCAGCAGGCTTAACAATGGATAGGGACGATGCAAAACCAAGTTACAGGAGTGGGGGTATATGAGCATAGAGGGACACATGAGAGAGAGAGAAAAAAATAAAAAGGACACACCTGCAAAACTAAAAAGATTCTCATTTAAAACATTTGTTAGATAGGATTGCAAAAGAAATAAAATGTTAAATCAACCTAAAAAAATCAGCAGTTAGATTACAAATGTGTTCTCTGACAAGACATGATTACGATGCTCAGAAATACATAGGGGTAACTTTCATTAAAAAGAGAAAATCAACACAAATAATGAAAAATTAAATATAAAAGCATATGTATAAATGCATATTTCTGGAGAAAAATCCATTGAAATAAAATTTGCAATAGACAGCAAAGTGATAGACTTCCAAAACATAGTTGAATGTACGCCACTGATAAAGTCTTTTACTACTCAGCAGAGAGACAATAAGAAATTTGAAATTCCAGTTAAATGATATGGGCAGATAGCTTTGGGGTAAGAAATGGGCATCAAATAGTTTCTTTTTTAAAGATTATTTATTTATTTATTTATTTGAGAGTAGAGTTACAGACAGTGGGAGGGAGAGACAGAAAAGTCTTCCTTCTGTTGGTTCACTCCCCAAATGGCCGCAAGGGCAGAACTGTGCGGATCTAAAGCCAGGAGCTTCTTCCGGGTCTCCCACACGGGTGCAGGGGCCCAAACACTTGGGCCATCCTCCACTGCTTTCCCAGGCCACAGCAGACAGCTGGATTGGAAGAGGAGTAGCTGGGACTAGAACTGGCTTCCATATGGGATGCTGGTGCCACAGGTGGAGGGTTAACATACTGCGCCACAGCGCTGGCCCCTCAAATACTTTCAAAAGAGAATGTTAAAGACACAAGAATTGAAAGGAGAGTGGCTGCAAAATCCCCAGACTCTAACACAGGATGGGAATTATTGTACAGAAGTGGCGACCACGGAAATGGATGAACGCCCAGTAAAACAAATCCAGTAGTGCATTCAGTGCACTGGCCCCTACAGCACATGCATCGTGCCAAAATAGGGCACAGAGCAGCAATGCAGGGATCTCTTAACATTATAAAAATGCAATGCCATAGTCAAATGCTAAGTTATATGTTCAGGAGCTGGTGCTGTTGTGTAGTGTTAAAGTCGCCTCCTTCAGCGACTTCATCTCATATGGGCACCGATTCAAAGACCCAGCTGCTCTGCTTCAAATCCAGCTCCCTGCTAATGTGCCTGGAAAGCAGCAGAATATGGCCCTAGTGCTTGTATCCCTGCACCCATATGGGAAACCCAGTTGGAGTTCCTGGCTCTTCACTTTGGCCTGGACCATCCTTGGCTGTTGCAGCCATTTGGGGAGTGAACCAGCAGAAAGAAGGTCTTCCCCTCTCTGCCTCTCTCTGTCTCTCTGTCTCTCTCTCTGTAACTTTGCCTTTCAAATGAACAAATAAGTCTGAAACATAATTCGATAAAATTAAATTTCCATTCATGACTTAGATAGTTAAAGTCTAGTTAGAAAACTTTTATTTGCAGTCAGGATCACAAAAACCCACTATGAATATTTCTACTCAGTATTGCTGAGAGGCCCAAAGCAACAAAATCAGAAAAAATAAATATATTCAATAAATTGAAAAGAGGTAGATTGAAAACTACCTTTGCTTAATGATGACACAATTTTCTCTAGAGATGACGAAAATAAATCCCAAAATATTTGTAATGAATAACAGAATCCAGCAGGATTTCTGAATATATGTAATTTACACAAATGCTATCCAGTATGCCATAGAAAGCCACATAGATGCGGCATATGAATAGAAATGGACAAAAGAGGAGAGGGAGAAGGAGATGGATGCATGTACACACGCACACACAAACAGAGAAGAGGATGGAAACATTCATCCACACACACACACACAGAGAAGGGGATGGAAACATTCACACACACACACACAGAGAAGGGGATGGAAACATTCATACACACACACACACAGAGAAGGGGATGGAAACATTCACACACACACACACACACACAGAGAAGGGGATGGAAACATTCACACACACACACACACACAGAGAAGGGGATGGAAACATTCACACACACACACACAGAGAAGGGGATGGAAACATTCACACACACACACACAGAGAAGGGGATGGAAACATTCATACACACACACACACAGAGAAGGGGATGGAAACATTCACACACACACACAGAGAAGAGGATGGAAACATTCATACACACACACACACACAGAGAGAAGGGGATGGAAACATTCACACACACACACACACAGAGAGAAGGGGATGGAAACATTCATACACACACACAGAAAAGGGGATGGAAACATTCATACACACACACACACACAGAGAAGGGGATGGAAACATTCACACACACACACACACAGAGAAGGGGATGGAAACATTCATACACACACACAGAGAAGGGGATGGAAACATTCATACACACACACACACACAGAGAAGGGGATGGAAACATTCATACACACACACACACAGAGAAGGGGATGGAAACATTCACACACACACACAGAGAAGAGGATGGAAACATTCACACACACACACACACACACAGAGAAGAGGATGGAAACATTCACACACACACACACAGAGAAGGGGATGGAAACACTCATACACACACACACACAGAGAAGGGGATGGAAACACTCATACACACACACACACAGAGAAGGGGATGGAAACATTCACACACACACACACACACACACAGAAGGGGATGGAAACACTCACACACACACACACACAGAGAAGGGGATGGAAACATTCATACACACACACACACACAGAGAAGGGGATGGAAACATTCATACACACACACAGAGAAGGGGATGGAAACATTCACACACACACAGAGAAGAGGATGGAAACATTCACATACAACCAGAGACACAGAGAAGAGGCAAAGGGATGGAAATGAAGGAAGAAGGGGGTGAAGTCTTGGGTGGGGGACAGAAGGAAGATAGGAAGATAGGATTCTACCCAAGTAGGAACAAATATAATAAAATACCCAGAAATAGACCTGAAATATATTTAAAACATCAGTGGAAAATATCCAAGTTATTTAAAGGGCATTTAGTTCTGGGAATGAGGAAGTAGTTGAGCTGTAACAATAGCTGAGAGTGCTACTAATTTAATGTTGAGAAGAGAGACCAAATATCCTCCAGTTGTCAGCAGGGTCACTCATGGAGTCACCTAATGTGAGTTTGCGATGGTCTCATTCTACTGAGAAACAGATATAAATAAATAGAAAATACTCACCTTCACTTTATAGTTCATAAATAGACTATATTATGAACTAGTATAGTTTGTGAAAATACTGCAAATCATGAAGATGTGAGCTTTCTCCAATTTAATTGTAAATTATCCCAGTTGAGAGAATTGGGAAAAATTATGCCAGGGTTTATCATGGAAGGAGATTTGTTAAGACTCTTTTTTGATTTCATTAATGTTTCCTTATTTTCTCTCTCACAGTTACCACAAAAGCGAATTTTCCTCTTGGTGAACACACTGAAGTTGGATAAGGGGTGGTTCTTGTTGTAGATATCTGAGATGGTGTTGGAGCCCCCGGGGGCCTTGCAGAAGCTGAGAATAGTGGAAATGATCTAGCACTGCACTTGGACTCTGACAGTTCACACATTCAGAGTGCTCGCTTGCCCATCAATTTACCTGTGTGACCACTTAGTCTCACCTGAAAGACTTGGACTTGGCTTTATTCGATTACAAAATGTCCTCTATTTGTTGCTTTAATACTAGTGTAATGAGAAAACTGGGTATTTTGCTTTTTCAAGCATGTAAAAATATCAGCAAAAAGCATATTGAGAAGTTTTACTTTATACAACTTAAATAGGAGGGAAAATAGCCAACTTTTTTAGGGGATCAATTATATTCCAATGTCCTGGTGCAATTGTGTATGCACAGGGTGCAAAGATCATTAAATCTCACAGGTTCTAGTACTAAAATAAATGCTTGCAAAAACTTACTAAACAATAAAAATCATTGGAAAGAAAATATTTTTGTAATATAAATGATTATTTGTAATATGTGGTGTCTTTTCAGGTGTCATCTGTGAGGGCCTCATTCCTTTGGCCTTTCCAGGTAGGAAAATCAAGATGCTGGGTTTCAGAGAAAAAATGAGGTTAGAAAACAAGGAAAGAGAAATCTATTGAAGACAAAATGTGGTCCATATTGCACACATATTCTTTAGTTGTGCTTTCTCAAGTGCTTCTAGTAGTCATCACTATTCTGATAAGTGATTTAGGAAAATAGCAAAGAGTAGCTATCCACTGAAAGGCCTAGACACAATTCAAAAACACTAGGAATGTTGGTATTGAAATCCACACCCAATCTTTCCTTTAATCCCAATAGGAAATCTCTTGACTCCGGAGTTTGGCAGTTTCACTAGGCTGTCTCCTTTTTTAATATATAAATTTGAATTTAAATTATATATATTTGTTTTTTTTACTGCAGTATAGTATTCTATAGAGTATATATCCCATAATTTCTTTATCCAGTCTACTGTTGATGGGCATTTGGGTTGGTTCCAGGTCTTAGCTATTGTGAATTGAGCTGCAATAAACATTGAGGTGCAGACAGCTTTTTTGTTTGCCAATTTCATTTCCTTTGGGTAAATTCCAAGGAGTGGGATGGCTGGGTTGTATGGTAGGGTTATATTCAGGTTTCTGAGGAATCTCCAGACTGACTTCCATAGTGGCTTGACCAGTTTGCATTCCCACCAACTGTGGATTAGTGTCCCTTTTTCCCCACACCCTGCCAGCAGCATCTGTTGTTGGTAGATTTCTGAATGTGAGCCATTCTAACTGGGGTGAGGTGAAAGCTCATTGTGGTTTTGATTTGCATTTCCCTGATTGCTAGTGATCTTGAACATTTTTTCATGTGCCTGTTGGCCATTTGGATTTCCTCTTTTGAAAAATGTCTATTGAGATCCTTGGCCTATCACTTAAGTGTGTTGTTTGTTTTGATGTTGTGGAGCTTCTTGATCTCTTTGTAGATTCTGGTTATTAACCCTTTATCTGTTGCATAGTTTGCAAATATTTTTTCCCATTCTGTTGTTGCCTCTTCACTTTCCTGACTGTTTCTTTTGCTGTACAGAAACTTCTCAATTGAAATCCGGCCATTTGCAACAAAATGGAGGAATCTAGAAAACATCATTCTGAGTGAAATAAGCCAATACGGAGGGACAAATATCATATGTTTTACCTGATCTGTGACAATTAACTGAGCACCTAAAAGGAAAACTGTTGAAGTGAAACGGACACTATGAGAAACAATGACTTGATCAACCCTTGTCCTGACTGTCGAGGAACAACTTACTATTTTATTCCTTTTAGTATTTTTTTCTCTACTTAACACCATTGGTTGAACACTTTAATTAACACACAATTATTCTAAGGTGTTTAAATTTAACTGAAAAAATGATCCCTGTTAAATATAAGAGTGGGAATAAGAAAGAGAGGAGACATACAGTTTGGCACATGCTCACTCAGACTTACCCCTAATGACTCAGTTAGAAACGTGCCAGGGGATTCCAATTCAATCCCATCAAGGTGGCATGTACCAATGCCATCTCACTTTTCAAAGTGATCAGTTTTAGTTCATAATTGATCATAATGATAGGATTAAGTGTCAAAAGGATCACATAAACATGACCAGTGTCTGCAAATAATAATTGATAGAATTAAAAAGGAGAGAAAGATCCAAAATGGGAAGCGGGATACAAAGCAGACTCATAGAATGGCAGATGTCCTAAACAGCACTCTGGCATCATAATCAGCCCTTAAGGCATTTGGATCTGGCTGAAGAGCCCATGAGAGTATTTTAGGCATGGAAAGCCAAGACACTGTGGAAAAAAAAAAAAAAAAAGACCTAAATCAAAGATCCCTGTGAGTGAGATCCCAGTGGGAAGAACAGCCCATCAAAGAAGCAGGTACTGTTCTCTGAAGGAAGGAGAGAACTTCCACTTTGACTATGGCCTTGTCTAAATAAGATCGGAGTTTGTGAACTCAAGAGGTTTCCATAGCCTTGGCAACCCATGACAAGAGCCTAGGCTGATTACTGACACCATAAACAAGAGTGTCAATTGTAAAATAAACAACAGGAGTCACTGTGCACTTACTCCCCGTGTAGGATTTCTGTCCTTAATGTGTTGTATTAAGTGAATTAATGGTAAAACTACTACTAAAACTGTACTCTATACTTTGTGTGTCTATGTGGGTGCAAACTGTTGAAATCTTTACTTAGTAAATACTAAGTAGATCTTCTGTATATAAAGGTAATTGAAAATGAATTGTGATGAAGAATGGAATGGTAGGCCAGTGCCACTGCTCACTAGGCTAATCCTCTGCCTGCGGCGCCGGCACCCTGGGTTCTAGTCCTGGTCAGGGCGCCAGATTCTGTCCTGGTTGCCCCTCTTCCAGTCCAGCTCTCTGCTCTGGCCTGGGAGTTCAGTGGAGGATGGCCCAAGTCCTTGGGCCCTGCACCCACATGGGAGACCAGGAGAAGCCCCTGCTCCTGGCTTCAGAACAGAGTGGTGCGCCGGCTGCAGCACGCGGGCCGCAGCGGCCATTGGAGGGTGAACCAATGGAAAAGGAAGACCTTTCTCTCTGTCTCTCTCTCTCACTGTCCACTCTGCCTGTCAAAGAAAAACAAAGAATGGGATGGGAGAGGGAGTGGAAGATGGGATGGTTGTGGGTAGGAGGGTGGTTATGGGGAGAAAAAGCCACTTGAATCCAAAAGTTGTACGTTGAAAATTTATATTTATTAAATAAAAGTTAAAAAATTATATATATTTATAATATGTAATATGTAGTTATATAATATATATTATTACATATATTATTATAACTAATGTATTTATATTATATATAATATATATATTCACACACATATTGAGGGACACAAAGATTGTGAGAGAGAAATACAAATTTTAGAAGAAGAGTGAGAAGAGAGACAGACTCCTGTCTACTAGCTCCCCCCTACTCTCTGTTGCCCTTACTAGCTGGGCCTGTGGCAGGCTGAATCTGAAATCCAGAGAGCCCAATCCAGGTCTCCCGTGTGGGTGACGGGAACTCAATTACCTGAGCTATCACTGTCGCCTCTTTGGGACTGCATCAGTAGGACTGTGGAATCAAAAGCTGGAGACCCAAACCGAGGCACTCCAACAAGGGGTTTGGGCATCCTCTCTTCTCAGCCACTAAGCCAAACACTCATCCTTGTCCTTTCCTGAATTATCTGGCTATGTAACTTGGATAACGCGGGCTTGAATCGCCTAAGAAGATTGAGATTTATTTTATGGTTGAAGTACAATTGTTGAAACGTGGAATTGCAGTGTTTGATCAATATTTCAATCATTCTTGAGCCCTTAACATTCTTACATTTGGCAAATGCCCCCTACCCCTCCCTTGAGCTGCCCCTTGGTTTGATCTAAGGCACAAGCCTGAGGCTGTGTTCAGGTCTTGCTCTGTGATTCTTCTCTGCTTCCATCTGTCCTCTCCCACCATAAAAATTAGTGTGAGCACAGGTACTTGCTTTAATTTTTGTTTTTTTCCTAAGGCCAGGACTCAATCTCACAATCTGTCGACTCACTGTGTACAGCAGAGATGGGTGTTAAGGGAGTAGATCCTGCACTCAGTGCCATTTTCTCAAGCCCACAAGCCCGGCTCCTCCACAGGCAGCATTGCTCATATCTGGCTGTGCGTTCTGCTTCTGCTTCAGCCAACGTTGATCTCCTCACACGAGCCCTGCTCCAAAGGAGATGGATCAGCGTAGCCACTCCCCCACGACGGGAGTGCAGTTAAGTATGCCTCTACTTTGTAGGATTCAAAACCAATCCTGACATCTGGAAATGTTACACAGACTCTCTCACACCTACTCTTGCACCTAAAGGTCAAATCCACCTCATTTTTCTCTTCCAGATCTGACTTTTCCTTGGAGCATTTGGGAATGAAAATGCAGGTCCCTTCAGGGAGCTTCCATCGCCACACTGCAAAGTCTGCCACTGATCCTAGTGTCCCAGTAAAGTTGCTTCTCATTACCATCGTCTGTTCATTGCTGTGACCATCAGAATCTGGGGGATTGATACAGAATGACCTCAGGTTTAGTTCAACAACAACCTGTTTCAGGTTTTTTTTTTAAGATTTATTTATGCTCTTGAGAGGCAGAGTTACAGAGAGGCAGAGGCAGGGAGAAAGAGAGAGAGAAAGAGAGAGAGAGAGAGAGGTTTTCCATCGTCTGGCCCACTCCCCAGATGGCCGCAACGGCCCGAGCTGTGCTGAACCGAAGCCAGGAATCAGGAGCTTCCTCCGGGTCTCCCAGGGGCTTGCAGGGGCCCAGGGACCTGGTCTGTCTTCTACTGTTTTCCCAGGCCAGAGCAGAGAGCTGGATTGGAAGTGGAACAGCCAGGAAAGTAACCGGCGCCCACATGGAGCTACGGAGCTGCAGACTGGGATTTTAACCCGCTGTGCCACAGTGCCGGCCCTGTTTCAGGTTTTTTTTTTTATACACACCTGCCTCACTTTTTTCTATAGCCTCTTCTCTGTGTTGAGTAAAGATTAGGTCCACAGGCCTCTCTCTCCCTCCTCTGGGTTCCTGCCCCCAATCAATTGTTAACAAAAGCAGGGGAAAACAAATTGCACAACCAAAGTACTGTCCCCATGTAGATTAGGGAAAGAGACATTTCTTTTGTAAAACATCCTGTAAACAGGAGCCTCTGTGAAAGGCTGAAAAGACAACCTCTTTCCTATTAAAGATTATTCACACAGCTCTGTGATCAAAGGGCTCAGCCCTGTTCATTATCAAAGACAGCCCTTGATCTTTTGGTCTGCTTCAATGATTTTCATAAACCAAAGAGAGGGCTCGTTTTAGGGAGGAAATATAACTCTCATTCTTACCAACAGAATGGCTGTAATGATAATTTTAGAGAATTTTCAAGTTCATTCATTCTACAAATGTTAACTGAGTGTATCCCTATTATGTGATCCGGATAGCTCCCATACTGCGGTAGACAGTGAAAGTGTTTGTCAAGGTCCCTTATGCCAAGGGGCTTACATTTTACCAAGGAAAAATGGAAAATAAAAGAGGGTCCTGTGTCTAGAAATGTTGCTCCTGGGTATATACCTCAAAGAACTGAAAATATACAAATGCTCATACACAAATACTCACAGCAGCACTTTCAACACTATCTAAAAATGTAGAAACAACCAAATGTCCATTGCTGGACGAATGGGGAAACAGAATGTGCTATATCTACATAAAGAAATAATTTTCAGCCATGAAAAGGAATAAAATACTGATACACTCAACAAAGGAAGAAAACCCTGAAACATTACGCTGACTAACCGAAACAAGATCTAGATATGGGGCCACAGTAGTGGTGCAGCAGGTTTAACCACCATCTGTGACACCTGTATCCCCTATCAGAATGCGGATTTGAACCCCAGCTACTTTGCTTCCTATCTAGTTTTCTGCTAAGGTGCCTGGGAAGGCGGTGGAAGATGAACAAGTAATTGCCTGGGCCCCTGTCTCCAATGAGGGTGACTAGAAAGGATTCCCTGTCTGCTGGAGGTGACAGGGCCCAGATCTGGCTGTTGTGGCCATATGCATAGTGAATCAGTAGATAGAAGATCTCCCTCCTCACTCTCTCTCTCTCCTGTTGTCCTGCCTTTCAAATAAATAAATGAATCAATTGATAAATCTTATTTTTTTTTTGACAGGCAGAGTTAGACAATGAGAGAGAGAGAGAGTCAGAGAAAAAGGTCTTCCTTTTTCTGTTGGTTCACCTCCCAAGTGGCTGCTACGGAAGCTGGCTTCTGAAGCCAGGAACCAGGTGCTTCCTCCTGGTCTCCCATGCAGGTGCAGGGCCCAAGGACCTGGGCCATCCTCCACTGCCTTCCCGGGCCACAGCTGAGAGCTGGACTGGAAGAGGAGCAACTGGGACAGAATCTGGCATCCCAACCGGGACTAGAACCAGGGGTGCCAGCGCCGCAGGTGGAGGATTAGCCTAGTGAGTCACAGTGCCAGCTAATAAATCTTATTTTTAAAAATGAAGTGAGACACAAAATTTCTCATATTGTATGATTACATTTCCATCAGTTATTCAGAATAGATAAATCCAATAGAGTATGGGCATTTGGTGAAAGGGTTAGGATGCCACTTGGGATGTCTACATCCCATATCAGAGCATCTGGGTTCGATTCCCAGCTTCACTCTTGATTCCAGGTTCCTCTTAAACTGTACACTGGGAGGCAGCAGGTAAGGACCCCAATACTTGGGTACCCAATCTATGTGGGCAACCCAGACTGAATTCCTATTTCCTGACATGGACCAGGTTCAGCCATGTGGTTGTAAGGATTTGGGGATTGAACCAGTAGGCACAAGCTCTCTTAGCACTCTCCCCCCACCAATAAAAGGAAGATAAATCAATATTCTTCAAAAAGATAAAACCCTAGAGGTCAAAAGCAGATAAGTGATTTCCAAGGGTGGGCAAGGATGGTTGGTTAATTGAAAGGGGCTCTCTCTGGGGGCAGTGAAGATATTTTGGAAGTTGATGGAAGTAGTAGTTCCACTAAATGTCACTGAATTGCACACTATAAAATGGTTTAATGTAAAGTGATGTGGATTTCACTCCTGTTATTAACATTTCTAAAAGTGTGCTGGAATGGAGGTAGAGTAAGTGACAAATAGATAATCGCTTAGGAGGCTGCATTCATGCTGAGATGGGAGTGACTAGCATGATTGAATCACTTGACAATCTGGGAGGAAATAACAAACATTGTGTGAGCTGCTCAGTGCCTGGTCATTAGGGGACAGGCACCATCAGTGTGTGGGAGAGAAGTCTGAGATGGGGAGGGTGGTGACTAAGGTGTCCTGAGAGGAAGTCACTGGGGATTTTTGACCCTGGTGCAAAGTTGGCTTTTATTATTAATGAAACAGTAATCTAAGTAGAATTACCTTAAAATATTGTGGGAAAATGGAATTGAACAATAAGTTGATGGGGCTGGTGCTATGCCACAACAGGTTAAAGCCCTGGCCTGCAGGGAGTCCCAGTCGCTCCACTTCTGATCCAGCTCTTTGCTATGGCCTAAGAAACAGTAGAGGACCGCCCAAGTCCTTGGGCTCCTGCACCCATGTGGGAGACCCAAAGGAAATTCCTGGCTCCCGGCTTTGGATCAGCGCAGCTCCGGCTGTTGTGGCCATCTGGGGAGTGAACCAGTGGATGGAAGTCTCTCTCCCTCTCTCTTTCTCTCTCTCTCTTTCTTTTTCTCTTTCTTTCTTTCTCTCTCTCTCTCTCTCTGCCTCTGCCTCTCTGTAACTCTGCCTTTCAAATAAATATACAAATCATTAAAAAAAAGATGAAGAAGAAAGGAGGAGCTGTCTGTGTCCTACACTCATCAAGGTCCATGCACCTGTCAGTTTTACTATGATTTCGGTTGAGTAGAATAAGCACAATGATAAAGATGTCAGAATAGATTCAGAGCAACCATGTGATGATCTTTCATCTTGAATGGAGGTGGGGAGGACTTGCCTGCAGATCAAAACATGAGTGTTGTCAGTCATCTAACAAACAGAAGGTTCTTGTTCAAGGGTTTTACCATTTCTTCCTTATATCCTTTATCTTTGTCTCTGTGGTTTAACTTGACCTAAGCACAGAGTCCCTGTTACCATCACCATCCACCATACATACCTTTCCCTCTAATATTTATAGATTTGTTTTTCAACTCATTCATGAAGGTTAACTTCAAGGTTTTATCCTACTTTGGATTTGGAAGGGAACTCATTTCAAATGTTCTTTATTCTTTAAAATGAGAAAAATCAGTCTTAACAGAATTTTAATCAATTTCACGACACAGAAATAAACAAAGAACTATACAACTAGAATGCGGGATAGAAGCCTAAATTCTGTCCATGTTTTGGGTTTTCTCTTTGCTTCCTATTTCTTGGGAGGAAGTACCAGGTGACATACTTAATACTTATGGACAACATACTTAATACATTAGGTTATAATGATTTTATTTTTCATGCACATTTCCAAAGAACATTGCTTATCAAACTTAATAGCTTTTACTGAATTTTATAGCTGCAGAGTATGTGCTCAGATGTGTTGTGACTACGAACCTCAACTCCTTTTTATTCTAGTTAGAGCACTGTAATATGGAAGTTTTACGTAAAAATAATGAAGATGGTAATTTCTAAACGTAGCTGTGCTTTATAGAGGTGTGTTTCAGAATGTAATTTTTAAATACAGTAATCAAGCATTTACTATTTGGTAAATAATTTGTGTGTGCCACATCATTTAACTTTGACAACATAATTATGGAATAGCTATCATAATATCAGTTTTATAACTGGGAAAACTGAGGTACTGGGCACTGATTTTCCATAAATAAAGACAGTAGGACTAAGACCCTGGTCTTTGCAATCTTAAATCTCTGAGTTTCTTGTAAGGTGCACTGACATTCTCTCCTTATGACACATGTTTTAATGGATTGATATGTAGCACCCCTGCCCCCAGTTCATGTTTTGAATCCCTAACTCTCCATGTGGCTGTGCTTGGCAAGAGGATCTTCAAAAAGCTAATAAAGTTGAATGAATGAGGTCGTAAGGGTAGGGTCCAATCCAGCAGGAATGGAGTCCTCAAGAGAAGAGGTAGAGACAGAAGAGTAATCCCTCTCCATGTACAGAGAGAGAAGAGGCTTTGTGAGGACACAGCAAGGTGGCTGCCTGTGGCTGCCATGCAGGACGGGAGCCCTCACCAGGAACCTAATCTGCTGGCACCTGGTCTCAGACTTCCAGTCTCTAGAATGTCCATTGTTTAAGCCACTCTGTTGGTGTTACTTTGTTGGGTAGCAGACTTATAAACATATAAAGAATCCAATTTCTTGTCCTAGATGGCAAAAAGCAGAAGTTGCTCTAAGGTTCCATGAATTATCCCTTCCAAGTTTGGTGAATATTTTATTCATATCAATTAAATTAATTATTATTTAAACTAAATGCTTATGCTTTTGTCAGCAGTCCTGTTTTTCCATCCTGTACCAGATGAGAGAAGAAATGATTTTCCTGAACAATTCTGTAATGCACTATAGTTTTACACTTGCCATTTGAATTGTACTATGGCCTTGAAAATTCTCTAAAAGTTATCACCATTTTTCAAGCTTGGCAATTGAGCTTTAGAGAGGTTGAGTCGCTTACTCAACCACCCTGACTCCACATTGGATGCCATTTCCTTAATTTCTTTCCTCACAATTTTCATGGGAGCTGGGGTCACTTTCAGGGTTTCTTTTCTAGGCCCACAACAAAAGGAGCAGTGGGAAGTCAATGCCCTACAAGCTTGATGACTTCCTGTCAAAACAGTGCCTAAACCTGTTAGTTAGCTTTGGGTTTTCCATGCCTAGGGGCATTGAAATGTAACGCAGAAGAATGTAACCCTCCTGGCAGAGAGAAGTGACCCAACAGGAGAGGAGAGGCTATAACACAAGGAGCTGTAACACAGGAACTGAGCGGTTTCTTTCCTTTTCTTCCTCTTCTTTAAGATTTACTTACTTATTTGAAAGACAGAGTTACAGAGAGGGAGAGGCAGAAGCAGAGGGAGAAGTCTTCCATCTGCTGGTTCACTCCCCAAATGGCCACAACAGCCAGGGCTGGGCCAGACAGAAGACAGGAGCCAGAAGTTTCTTCCAGATCTCCCATGTGGATGCAGGGGCCCAGGGACTTGGGCCATTCTCTGCTGCTTTCCTAGGCAGGGAATCATTTCAGAAGTGGGGCAGCCAGGATTCGAACACCTGTCCATAAGGGATGCCAGCCCTGCAGACAGCAGCTTAACCTGCTGTTCCACAGCATCAGCCCTTAGTGGGACTGTTTGTAAAGAATCAACAAAAAGAGGAATCTGCCACATTTCTTGGAGATGAGAAAGACCCAAGTGATCAGAGCTCCTCCTGCCGCTTCTCCTGCAACACATCCACAATGATACAATGCTTAGTTATTAACACACTAAATGCTATTACTCATGTGCATGGGTTATTAGTATGCTGTAGGTGAAAAAGTAACTGTAGTCAGAATATTCAGGGTTCCTTCCGGCATCTACTGTTAAGCAACTGTATTTACAGGAAATTTTGGGTCCCTTGTATATTCTCTGGGTCTTTTACAACACCTGACACAGAGTTCACAAGTAATGATGTCTTTTGGGGGACTTGGCCTTTAATCCGTGAAATGGGAATGACGACAGCAGTAAAGTTTTAAAGAAATTGAAATGAGGCAACATATGCAAAATGTAAGCCACTTCATCTGAGTAATATTTATTATTTCTGTTTTTAAATTGGGTTGTGTGATTAAAATACAAAATATTGAAGAGGAAGAAGTAGAAGTCTTACTGAAAACCATCAAGAAAGGCCTTTCCCTACTTGGAATTAGAATATGGGACACCAGAACTCGAAGTTATTCCTATTCAGAGAGCAAGATCCATTGTAAAATAACCATCAGTTAATATTGGATAACTGGTGTGTAAGCACTAAAAGTAGGCTTGATATTATAAAACAGTCACGTACAGAATACATAATTTCTAGTTTTTATTCTTGAAAAGCTTTGCTGTCACTTTTAGGACTAACAGCAATTGTTTTGTAGGTAGACTAATGGGAGAGCAGGTTGATGCGCTTGATTGAGGTCAGACAGCGGGAAGCTTTAAGAGTCAGTACTGATGTCATAGCTGAAAGAGAAATAACAGAATGTTTTTAAGTAAAGGTATGATTGTCTTTTTGCTCTCTAGAGGAAATAATGCAGTTTCTCGTTAGTACATAAAATCATCCACCAGAATTTTTCCACATCCAAATCCACTTCAAGATACACAGATGGAGTAAGAATATGGTGTAAGAATACGGAGTAAGGATACGGTGAAATGTCAGTGTTAGGCTGGGGACCTGGAGTTGATCGAAGCACTCAGTGTCTGGGACAGGGAGAGTGGCTCAGTAGAATGTGAAGCACTGCAATGAGACGCAGGCACGAAAGATACCGTCCCCTCTCTCCCAGCAAGGAAGGGCCCCCAAGAAGAAATCAAACACAATAGAAGCTCCCTCAATGCAACTGGAACCACACAGCTCCTGAAGATTTTAGATGTGTTTCAGTCACCGTTGGAGCAGTGCTCTGGTGGGTTTCTTGGAACGAAGCCAGGATAACTATCTGAGCGGAAGGAGCTCTCCCAAAACGGAGAAGCAATTTCTTACTTCATTCTATCTGCACGTAATTCCTGAGGCACTGTGGGATGCTGTGTGTTAGTCATTTGGAAACATATTTCAAAGACACACTCCAAATCCATCTGTCTTGCAGGGTCTCAGGTGGCCTTGGCAGTAGGTGTGATGTGCTCAGTAGCACAGAGCCATGTTGGACGACAGAGTTAGTTTTTTTGTGAGTACATTGAGGGAAACCAGTGGGATGCATTCAATTGGATAGTAGGGACAGCTCTACCTTTCCTCCCGGGATTGACACACTGTTTTAGTTTCAAAAGGACCAAGTGCTCCCCAGTCTCTGGTAAAAGCCTTCTCAATCACTCAAGCACCCCACAAACACGAGGCCCCTGTCCTACACCTGTGAGTTCCACTGCCCTGATGTGCATTTGGGTGACGATTTTCCACAAGTAATTGGCTGTATAAATACAATGTCTTCCAATAAGGCAAAATGTTCATATACAGTATTTAAAAGGGTGGCATTTATATCTTTTCATTAAATCGTTTTGAAATTAACCTCTGAATCAACACTGTATAAAAATATCACCAAATTATTCAGTTTTCTAAGCACAAGATAATTCTCTGTCTACAAACCATGAGTTGTGAAGAATTGTGTAGTATTGGTACCATTATTTCACCTAGTTTCTGAGAGTTTAGGATTGCATTTTTGTGTCTCAACATATTTTGGTCATGGAAGAACTCAATTTTATTAAATTCAGATTTTATTAATAGGCTAGTATCTCAATGTTATCTATTTTTTTCCTGGTCAGTTATCTCGTCTACTCCCCAGAACTAATCTTAACTTCTTCATACTTCTGAAATCCCTTTGTCATTTTGTACACTTTCAGCAAATAATCTCATCTTTAATTTTGCAAGGGAAAAATCTATTAACTACACATCATTAACCTAGGCTACCCATCCCTACTTCTGCTTACAAATTATTCTTTCTTAAGCAGTATTTTTGAGGCTTAATTGATGTACAATAATCTACACAGCTCCAGTCCTGGGAGTTAAAATTTAAAAAAGAAAAATAAAAAAAAATCTAAAACAAAAACAGCAAAAACATATCAGTATTTCTGCAAATTTTATTTTACAAAACTCTGTGACTAAGAAATAAGCCTTGTTTTTAAAAAATGAGACTTTCAAAATATTGAAAATGTGTACTCTTAAAAATTATGCATGCATTTTAAACTTTATCTTTTTCCTTTTTAATATTTATTTTATGTATTTATTTGTTTTAATTTTAATTAGTTTTTAACAGATTCAATGTGTACAAAATTCACATTTTGTAGATTCTAAGAACATAATGATATGTCATTTGACTCATTTATCTAATAATTCTTTTTTATAGTGGAATAATAGTCCATTGTGTACATCTACAATTTCTTTATTCATTCATCTGATGATGGACATTTTGGTTGATTCCAAATTTTGGTTATTGTGAATGGTGCTGCTGTAAACATGGTGGAGCAGTTATCTCTGATACATTGTGTTCAAGTCTCTTGAGTATATACCCAGTAGTGGAATTGCTGGATCACATGACAAGTCTATTTCTAGTTTTTAAAGAAGTATCCAGGGGCCAGTGTTGTGCCCCAGGTGAAGCCACTAACTGCAATACTGGCATCGCATATGGGCACCAGTTCGAGTCCTGGTTGCTCCACTTCTAATACAGCCTCCTGTTAATGTGCCTGCAAAAGCCACAGAATATGCCCCAGTTGCTTGGGCCCTCACCCAGTGGGAGACATGGAAGAAGCTCCTGGCTTGAGCGTGGCTCAAGCCTTGGCTGTTGCAGCCATTTGGGAAGGAAACCAGTTGCCTTTCAGAATTACACAGAGAGATGAATGAATAAATATACCTTTTTTAAAGAGAGGAATATCCACAGCATTTTCCACAGTGGCTGCACTTATTTACATTTCCACTAACAATGTATGAGTTCCCCTTTTGGGGCCAGCACAGTAGGTGAAGCCTCTACCTGCAATGCCAGCAGTCCATATGGGCACTGGTTCATTTCCCAGTTGCTCTGCTTCTGATCCAGTTCCGTGCTAATGTGCCGGGGAAAGCAGTGGCAGATGGCCCAAATCCTTGGGCCCCTGCACCTACGTGGGAAATCTGGATGAAACTTTTCGCTCTTGGCTTGGCCTGGCCAAGCTCCAGCCATTGTGGCCATTTGGGGAGTGAACCAGCAGATGGAAGACCTCTTTCTCCCCACCTCTGTCTCTCCCTCTCTGTAACTCCACCTTTCAAGTAAAATAAATAAATCCTTATTTAAAAAAGCGTTCCCCTTTCTTTACATGCTTGCAAACATTTGTAAAGATTTTTCTTCACTGAAATAAACTCATATTAACTTATGTCCACAAGTCTGAACAAGATCCAGTTTAATGCACCAAGAAGGAAAAGATATCAGTTTGAAAAGAGCCCGTATCAGAGCTACATGAGTTCTACTAAAATTGATACAAAATATACATTAAATTGATGGTGCAGCCTGGGTGGCACAAGAGATAAATTGTTAATAAAAACTTTAGGGGGAAAATCCTCCAAAGCAATTATCAGTTTACAAATGGATGACTTGTTTTAGGAATGGACAAGATAATGTTGAAGACATCCACGTTAATTTACAAGGAAAAGATTGATTTTTTTCCATGTCCAAACTGAAGAAGGCTGCCAAATCACACAGAATAAACAGCCAACACCACAGCTTTCTCACTGGTTCATCTTACTCAATTATAACTGAAAAATCAAAGTGGAGTGAACTTGCTGCTCTATGGATGCCAGAACTGTCCTGGCAGATCATCTACTGACAAGAGCAGAGCTTTAGTTGGAAATTTTAACCAAGGGGAAGTAAGCAGCATTTATTTACAGGATCTTCAGCAGGAGGTGAGACACGGCTTTGCCAGTGTGATGCTGAAGACAGCACAATTGAAGTAACAGCATCCAAGACATGGACGTGGTCCAGCCATGGCCAGAGCTGGCAGGTCCCAAGCAGAGGTTATGGCAAGAGTTTTGTGGGATGCTCAGTGCATTTAGCTGATTGACTCTCTGGAGGGCCACTGAACAGAAACACCTGCTTACCAGGAGGGTTTTTAAGAAACTCAGCCATAGTTTTAGCAGAAAATCACCCAAGAAAGCTTCATCAGAGTCCTTCTCCACATGAGTGCTCCCGCCTGTTCCTCTCATCAAACAGGGCAATTTTGCAAGTTTCAAAGGGAAAACATTAGGCATCCACTCTCTCCTGATGTGGCTCCTTTTGACTTTTTTAAAAAAATTTCTTAAACTACATTTAAAGAACACCCATATTTCTTCAGCTAATATTGTAATAAATACTATATTCTAATGTTTTAATGTCTAAACCTCATGGACTCAGTGACTGATATCATCACTTACAATAATGTCTTGAAGTTGGTGGACCTTTGATTGTGAAATGAAGTTTAGGTTCTTTATTTTTAATTCCATTTTCCATGAACTACTTTAAGTGCCCAAGTATTGTTTATTCTGTTATAAAATGCAGTTATTTGACAAAGTGATCTTGCTTTTAAAGATTTGCCAAGCACAATAGGAACAGTATTTAGTCTCTGGCTAATGTCCGTTCACTGGGAGAGTCAATCCTGTGTTTTCTCCCCTGTGACTTTGCTGTTGAAGTTTCATGGTCTGGCTATGGTACCAGGATTCTTCCTTGCCCTTTAGGGATGTCAGTCACTATTACTTCTTACTCCTTTTGGATGGGTCCTTTAATATCCTAGGGTATTGTCTTTGCATGCATTCATCGATCAATACCCTTCTGAACAGGTGGGGTCCCATCTGCATATCTCTGGAGTTGTCTTTCTGCGTACCTCTCTCCTGTTCAGTATTCTAGTCTTTGTACTACAGCTGTCTTTTCTTGTCTACATGCTCCTCTCTCACTCTCTTCAGTTCCAGATGGCCTCATGCCAGCCCTTTCCTGCACTGAATTCTGGAAACTCTCTCAAGAAAGTCATATGTGGAGAAGTGGCACAGCATTAAGATGCCACTTGGGAAGACTGAATCCCCTCCTAGTTTGAGTGCCACCTTCAGATTTGCTTCCTGGTAATAATCATCTTGGGAAGCAGGTGTTAATGTCTCAAGTATTTGGGTCCCTGCCACCCATGTGGGAGACCCATATTAAGTTCAAGGTTCCTGGTTTTTGCCTGGCCCAGTCCTGGCTGTTTTGGTCATTTGAGGAGTGAGCCAGTGGGTGGAAGATCTCTCTTTCCCTCCTTTCCTCCCTCTCTCCCTCCCTCCCTCTCTCTCTCTGTCTCTCTCTCATTCTCTCTCTCTTTAAAATAAAAGGAAAATAAATTTAAAAGCAAGTGATATGGGACAATCACAGTGATAAAATAACCACAGTTTCCTCTCAGGGATAACAGCTTTGCATTGCTTGCTAACCAGTATCTTGCTATCTACCATTCTGCCTTGGCCGTTCACCTGAGAGGGTCAGCCCTGGGCCTACTGCTACTTTTTCACTAGAAACAGAAGCCCTTTGTTTAGCCATGCCATTCTTGATTCCTTTAGTTTAGTCTCCAGGATATGTTGTGCTTTTTTTTTCTAGTGTTGTGATTTCCGCACCCGTTTCCTTCTTAACATGTTTAGAACATGAATTATTCTATTTCTCTTTTTTTAAAGATTTATTTATTTATTTGAAAGAGCTACAGAGAAGGCAAGGCAGAGGCTGAGAGAGAGAGAGAGTGATAGAGAGAGAGAGAGATGAAGAGAGAGAGGGATAGAGAGGGAGAGGGAGAGGGAGAGAAAGAGTGATAGAGAGAGAGATGGAGAGAGGGAGTGGGAGAAGGAGAGAGAGGGAGGGAGGGAGAGAGAGGGAGGGAGATAGAGGGAGGGAGAGAGAGGGAGGGGAGGAGAGATCAAGAGAGATCTTCCATCCTCTGGATCACCTTCCAAATGGCTGCAATGGCTTGGAGCTGGGCCAATATGAAGCCAGGAGTCAGACATCCATATGGGATGCCAGCACCGCGGGTGACAGCGTTACCAGCTGTGCCACAATATTGGCCACTTCCTTCTATTTCTTTTCTCTGGTGTTTCCAGCTTCTCACTTAGCTAAAACCTTTTCCGCACTCAGGAATCTGCTCTTAAAGGAGTGAGGAGGTCTTTAATGATTGCAAACCCCTCAAGCTCCAGCTACGACCCTCCTTCACTGACTGCTTATCTCTCATTACACTCACCAGTACGCATTCTGTCACCAAACTCAGGCAGCACTTCCTGAGTTCCCTCCTTCTCAGCCTCTCTGTTGCTCTCTGCTGGGTGCAGCCTGTTCTTGCCCTGACTTTGCTGAGTCAGCTGTCTTGTGGCTCTGCACCTGTGTCTGATCATTACCGTGTCCACTTGCAGACCCATTCTTTCAAGGTTCAGGCCAAGCCCACTCCTCTTTCTATTCTAGGCTCTCTGCTAGTGCATCCCATTGGTATGCATTGCCCCAACGCACCTGTGTCAGATGACTCATTACTATCTCAGCCCTGCATCTCTCAACTTCTCAGTCTAGACCTTCACAGCCAGCTGCCTTCTTACACCTCCACTTGAATGTCTCAAAGAGACTTTCAACGGTGTGGAGCTGGGAGCATCCAGCTCTCTCACTCCACCTGGTCTGCTCTTAGGACTTCATGGATGGCCACAGAAACATATTTATTAAACAATGACCCTACCAATTTACCAGCATAGGCTTCATTTAGCTATTTGGGTAGAGTATGGTTTTAATTGAATGCTTTTAAGGCTTACAGTGCCACAGTTTTTAAGATGACACATAACCATTGACAAAAGAAACTTTTCAGGTTATCTGGTGAGCTTTCATATAACTAGGCTTTTCTGTGTTTCTGCTGAATTCTTTTTTTCTTCACTTTTTAGCTTTTAAAAAGAGCCTTATTGAGACTTGATTCCTGTATCTTATGATTTGCCCATTTACAGTATACAATTTAATACTTCTTATAATGTTCATAGAGTTTTGTAAATAAATCACCATCCATTTGGGAACATCTTAGTCATATTAAAAAGCCTCCATAATGTTATTCTTGATTTCTTCCTTCCATCGCATATGCTATCCCACTCAATCCCTATAAGAGTCTCCCCTAACTCTTTAATAAAAGGTATAATAACTTATATTGTATGGGCTGGCTATAAGAGATTTAACACTTTTGCATTTTTTATTTTGACAGATTTCATTTTTTATTCATAGAAGAATTTTAAAGATAGACAAGGACAAAGCTTTTTATGGTAAATAGAGAAATCTAGAGATTAATCAAAGCATTCAAATGTATTATTTATGTATATGTATAAAATTGCAACCAGGAAACTAAAATGTATAATTTCTTTGGTCATGTACTACCCAGAGAATCCTTTTCTTTTATTAACCTATCTTGGGAAATTATTGTAATGCCAACAGTGCTGGCATTGGAATAAAGCTAACTTCCTAATTATCTGCACTCCTTCCCTAACAAAGACACTGCACAGAAAGGGAAATGAATATATTAAGTGAATTTAAAGGGAGAATTTCAGTATGTAGTTACTTATGACAGCTCCAGCTTTTGACACACAATTTTTTAGCAGTCAAACTCATGCTTGTCTTAAAAATCTTGAAAGAACTATGAAAGTTTTATGCCAATATTTTCTTACTGAGTTCACATTTTCATTCAATGACATTAGAGTGCAGTGATAGTGATTTGAATAAGCATAAAGATTTCCCTGAGTAGGTATAAGATAAGGACCAAAACACAGATGTCCTTTCACCGTCCTATTAGCTCCCTGGGGCAGCTGTAACAAATTAGCACCAAACAAGTAGCTTAACATGCAGAAATTTAGTATCTCACAGTTTGGAGGCCAAAAGTCTGAAATCAGTTCTACTGGGTCCTAATCAAGGCATTAGCAGGGCTCTGCTCCCTCTATTCTATAGATAATTCATTCCTTGTCTCCAGCTCTAGCAGCTGCCAGCTTGGCTTGGCTTGTGGCTACTTCCCCCCCATCTCTGTTCCGTTGCCTGCATTGCTGTATATTCTGTGGATGTCAAATTTCTCTTTGACTCTTTCTTATAGGAATAAATTAACTTCATTAACATACTCATATCTGTAGTCTCCCTTTAAAAAAATAAGGTAACATTCACATATTACGGGAATTTAACGGATGGGGGAAGGGACTCATTATTCAGCTTACTACAATATGAAAGAAGATATAAATAATAAAAATGAACATATGATGTCCACTCTTGCCTCTCTTATTCAATATAGTTTGAAAGTTTTAACTAGAGTCATTAGACAAAAGGAAGAAAGAAAAAATGGAGTTAGAAAAAGAGGAAGTCTTGCTATTTCTGTCTGATGAAAACATGATTCTGTATAGGCAGAAATCTGAAGACTCCATGAAGAGACTATTAGAACTGATACTGATATCAACTTTGGCAACCCAGTGGGAGACTGAAGGAGAATTTGAGCCCACTCTGAGGGCCAAACAGATTCCCTGTGTGGTCCTTGGGAAAGAGCTTCTGATCTCTGGCTCCTGTGGGTATATCATTTGCCTGCTAACTACCTCCAACTTCCTTCAGCTGTGCAGAATAACTTCCCTTTTGAATCAAAAAAAAAAAAAAGAAAGAGAGAGAGAGAGAGAGGTTTACCACGCCTAACCTGGGAGTGTCACCTTTGGCAAACCAAACAGAGCTCTCAGGCCACACCCATCTCAAGCCCTAAGGCTCCATCAAAAACAGATAGTCCATTTAATCTAGAGTCATAGTATAACAAGAAAAAGCACCACAGTGAAGAAACCAAATATCTCCAATATGCCAAATAACAAACGCAAAAACCAAGGTAATAAAAACAAGGAAGTCACCATGAAGCCCTCAAATGAAAAAGACACCCCAATTCAAGATTATGAGGATGATGACATAGAAGAAATGCAAGAAGCAGATCTCAAAAAATTGATAAGAACATTAAGAAGTTCTCAAAAACAAATTCTTGAACTACAGAAATCCTTAATGGACAAGATAGAAAATCTCTCTCGTGAAAATGAAATATTAAGGAGGAATCAAAATGAAACGAAACAACTAGTACAACAGGAAACTGGGATAGTGACTGAAGTGAAGAATTCAATAGATCAAATGAAAAACACAATAGAGAGCCTTACAAACAGAATGGGTGAAACAGAAGAGAGAATATCAGACTTAGAAGACAGAGAACAGGAAAGGATACAGTCAGACCAAAGAAAAGAAGAGGAAATTAGGAATCTAAAACATATTGTCGGGAATCTTCAGGATACTATTAAAAAACCCAACATTCGGGTTCTAGGACTTCCTGAAGGCATGGAGAGGGAGAAAGGATTAGAAGGCCTTTTTAGTGAGATATTAGCAGAAAATTTCCCAGGTTTGGAGAAGGACAGAGAAATCCTAGTACAGGAAGCCCACAGAACCCCTAATAAACACGACCAAAAGAGATCCTCACCACGACACGTTGTAATTAAACTCTCCACAGTGAAACATAAAGAAAAGATCCTAAAATGTGCAAGAGAGAAACGTCAGATTACTCTCAGAGGATCTCCAATCAGACTCACAGCTGACTTCTCATCAGAAACTCTACAAGCTAGGAGGGAATGGCGAGATATAGTCCAGGTACTAAGAGAGAAAAACTGCCAGCCCAGAATATTATATCCTGCAAAGCTATCATTTGTGAATGAAGGTGAAATAAAGACTTTTCATAGCAAACAGAAATTGAAAGAATTTGTTGCCACTCGCCCAGCCCTGCAAAAGATGCTTAAAGATGTGTTACACACAGAAACAAAGAAACACGGTCATCAATACGAAAGAAGGTAAAGGAAGGAAACCAAGGAAGGAAAGCTCACAGCAAAAGATCACAGGGAATTCAAAGCATATATTAGAACTTATCTTTGGCAAATGGCAGGGCAAAGTTACCACTTATCATTAGTCACATTGAACGTGAATGGCCTGAACTGTCCAGTTAAAAGACACCAATTGGCTGATTGGGTTAAGGAACAAAACCCATCTATTTGCTGCTTACAAGAAACACATCTTTCCAACAAAGATTCATACAGACTGAAAGTGAAAGGCTGGAAAAAGATATGCCATGCCAACAGAAATGAAAAAAGAGCGGGCGTAGCCATCTTAATTTCAGACAACATAAACTTTACCACAAAAACCGTTAAGAGAGACAAAGAGGGACACTACATAATGATTAAGGGATCTATTCAACAGGAAGATATAACAATTATCAATGTATATGCACCTAACTACAGGGCACCGGTTTATCTAAAAGATTTGTTAACGGACTTAAAGGGAGACTTAGACCCCAATACAATAGTACTGGGGGACTTCAATACTCCACTCTCAGAAATAGACAGATCAATAGGACAGAAGATCAACAAGGATACAGTAGATTTAAACGACACTATAGCCCAAATGGATCTAACAGATATATACAGAACTTTCAGTCCTACAGCTAAAGATTATACATTCTTCTCAGCAGTACATGGAACCTTCTCTAGGATTGACCACATACTAGGCCATAAAGCAAGTCTCAGCAAATTCAAAAGAATTAGAATCATACCATGCAGCTTCTCAGACCATAAAGGAATGAAGTTGGAAATTAGCAACTCAGGAATCCCTAGAGCATACACAAACACATGGAGATTGAACAACATGCTCCTGAATGAACAATGGGTCATAGAAGAAATTAAAAGAGAAATCAAAAATTTTCTGGAAGTAAATGAGGATAACAGCACAACATACCAAAACTTATGGGACACAGCAAAAGCAGTGTTAAGAGGAAAGTTTATATCAATAGGTGCCTACATCAAGAAATTGGAAAGACACCAAATAGATGAGCTTTCAATTCACCTCAAGGATCTAGAAAACCTACAGCAAACCAGACCCAAATCTAGTAGGAGAAGAGAAATAATTAAAATCAGAGAAGAAATCAACAGGATTGAATCAAGAAAAACATTACAAAAAATCAGCCAAACGAGGAGCTGGTTTTTTGAAAAAATAAACAAAATTGACACCCCATTGGCCCAACTAACTAAAAAAAGAAGAGAAAAGACCCAAATCAATAAAATCAGAGATGAAAAAGGAAATGTAACAACAGACACCACAGAAATAAAAAGAATCATCAGAAATTACTACAAGGACTTGTATGCCAGCAAACAGGGAAACCTATCAGAAATGGATAGATTCCTGGACACATGCAACCTACCTAAATTGAACCAGGAAGACATCGAAAACCTAAACAGACCCATAACTGAGACAGAAATTGAAACAGTAATAAAGGCCCTCCCAACAAAGAAAAGCCCAGGACCAGATGGATTCACTGCTGAATTCTACCAGACATTTAAAGAAGAACTAACTCCAATTCTTCTCAACTATTCAGAACAATCGAAGAAGAGGGAATCCTCCCAAATTCTTTCTATGAAGCCAGCATCACCTTAATTCCTAAGCCGGAAAAAGATGCAGCACTGAAAG
This sequence comes from Oryctolagus cuniculus, assembly GCF_051225735.1. Taxonomy (NCBI): domain Eukaryota; kingdom Metazoa; phylum Chordata; class Mammalia; order Lagomorpha; family Leporidae; genus Oryctolagus; species Oryctolagus cuniculus. The sequence goes on along the minus strand of NC_142872.1, from coordinate 164,031,618 downwards.
AGAATTACAGACCAATAACCCTGATGAACATAGATGCAAAAATCCTCAATAAAATTCTCGCCAATAGAATGCAACAACACATCAGAAAGATCATCCACCCAGACCAAGTGGGATTTATCCCTGGTATGCAGGGATGGTTTAATGTGCGCAAGACAATCAATGTGATACACCACATTAACAGACTGCAGAAGAAAAACCATATGATTATCTCAATAGATGCCGAGAAAGCATTTGATAAAATACAACACCAGTTCATGATGAAAACTCTAAGCAAACTGGGTTTGGAAGGAACATTCCTCAATACAATCAAAGCAATCTATGAAAAACCCACAGCCAACATCTTATTGAATGGGGAAAAGTTGGAAGCATTTCCATTGAGATCTGGGACCAGACAGGGATGTCCACTCTCACCACTGCTATTCAATATAGTTCTGGAGGTTCTAGCCAGAGCTATTAGGCAAGAAAAAGAAATTAAAGGGATACAAATTGGGAAGGAAGAACTCAAACTATCCCTCTTTGCAGATGACATGATTCTTTATTTAGGGGACCCAAAGAACTCTACTAAGAGACTATTGGAACTCATAGAAGATTTTGGCAAAGTAGCAGGGTATAAAATCAATGCACAAAAATCAACAGCCTTTGTATACACAGACAATGCCATGGCTGAGGAAGAACTTCTAAGATCAATCCCATTCACAATAGCTACAAAAACAATCAAATACCTTGGAATAAACTTAACCAAGGACGTTAAAGATCTCTACGATGAAAATTACAAAACCTTAAAGACAGAAGTAGAAGAGGATACCAAGAAATGGAAAAATCTTCCATGCTCATGGATTGGAAGAATCAATATCATCAAAATGTCCATTCTCCCAAAAGCAATTTATAAATTCAATGCAATACCAATCAAGATACCGAAGACCTTCTTCTCAGATCTGGAAAAATTGGTGCTGAAATTTATATGGAGGCACAAGAGACCTCGAATAGCTAAAGCAATCTTGTACAACAAAAACAAAGCCGGAGGCATCACAATACCAGATTTCAGGACGTACTACAGGGCAGTTGTAATCAAAACAGCATGGTACTGGTACAGAAACAGATGGATAGACCAATGGAACAGAATTGAAACACCAGAAATCAACCCAAACATCTACAGCCAACTTATATTTGACCAAGGATCTAAAACCAATTCCTGGAGCAAGGACAGTCTATTCAATAAATGGTGCTGGGAAAACTGGATTTCCACGTGCAGAAGCATGAAGCAAGACCCCTACCTTACGCCTTACACAAAAACCCACTCAACATGGATTAAAGACCTAAATCTACGACCTGACACCATCAAGTTACTAGAGAACATTGGAGAAACCCTTCAAGATATTGGCACAGGCAAAGAGTTTCTGGAAAAGACCCGGGAGGCACAGGCAGTCAAAGCCAAAATTAACTATTGGGATTGCATAAAATTGAGAAGTTTCTGTACTGCAAAAGAAACAGTCAGGAGAGTGAAGAGACAACCGACAGAATGGGAAAAAAATATTTGCAAACTATGCAACAGATAAAGGGTTAATAACCAGAATCTACAAAGAGATCAAGAAACTCCACAAAAACAAAACCAACAACCCAATCAAGAGTTGGGCCAAGGACCTCAATAGACATTTTTCAAAAGAGGAAATCCAAATGGCCAACAGGCACATGAAAAAATGTTCAAGGTCATTAGTAATCAGGGAAATGCAAATCAAAACCACAATGAGGTTTCACCTCACCCCGGTTAGAATGGCTCACATTCAGAAATCTACCAACAACAGATGCTGGCGAGGATGTGGGGAAAAAGGGACACTAACCCACTGTTGGTGGGAATGCAAACTAGTAAAGCCACTATGGAAGTCAGTCTGGAGATTCCTCAGAAACCTGAAGATAACCCTACCGTTCGACCCAGCCATCCCACTCCTTGGAATTTACCCAAAGGAATTTAAATTGGCAAACAAAAAAGCGGTATGCAGCCTAATGTTTATTGCAGCTCAATTCACAATAGCTAAGACCTGGAACCGACCTAAAAGCCCATCAACGGTAGACTGGATAAAGAAATTATGGGATATGTACTCTTTAGAATACTATACCGCAGTAAGAAACAACGAAATCCAGTCATTTGCAACAAAATGGAGGAATTTGGAACACATCATGCTGAGTGAAATAAGCCAGTCCCAAAGGGACAAATACCATATGTTCTCCCTGATCGGTGACAACTGACTGAACACCAAAAAGGAAACCTCCTGAAGTGAAATGGACACTATGGGAAATGGTGACTTGATCAGCATAGCCCTGACTGTTAATGAACAACTTAATACATTATCCCTCTTAGTAGTTTTTTTGTCTGTTCTACTTAATATGACCGGTTTAATTCTGTAATTAATACACAGTTATTCTTAAGTGTTAAAAATTAACTGAAATGTGATCCCTGTTAAACATAAGAGTGGGAATAAGAGAGGGAAGAGATGTATAATTTGGGACATGCTCAAGCTGACTTGCCCCAAATGGTAGAGTTAAAAACATACCAGGGGATTCCAATTCAATCCCATCAAGGTGGCATGTACCAATGCCATCTCACCAGTCCAAGTGATCAATTTCAGTTCACAATTGATCATAATGAAAGGACTAAGAGTCAAAGGGAGCACATAAACAAGTCTAGTACCTGCTAACACTAACCGATGGAATAAATAAAGGGGAGAGTGATCCAACATGGGAAGTGAGATACTCAGCAGACTCATAGAATGGCAGATGTCCTAAACAGCACTCTGGCCTCAGAATCAGCCCTAAAGGCATTCGGATCTGGCTGAAAAGCCCATGAGAGTATTTCAGGCATGGAAAGCCAAGACACTCTGGCAAAAGATCTCTGTGAGTGAGATCCCAGTGGAAAGAACAGGTCTTCAAAGAAGGAGGTACCTTTCTCTGAAGGGAGGAGAGAACCTCCACTTTGACTATGACCTTGTCTAAACAAGACAAGAATCGGAGAACTCAGAGGGCTTCCATAGCCTTGGAAACTCATGACTGGTGCATAGGGAGACTACTGATGCCATAGACAGGAGTGTCAATTGGTAAAGTCAACAACAGGAGTCACTGTGCACTTACTCCTCATGTAGGATCTCTGTCCTTAATGTGCTGTGTATTGAGATTTAAAGCTATAACGAGTACTCAAACAATATATTTCACTTTGTGTTTCTATGGGGGTGCAAACTGTTGAAATCTTTACTTAATGTATACTAAACTGATCCTCTGTAAAAAAAAAAAAGAAAGAAATTATCAACTCCCAACTTGACTCTCACTGGGATTAAACATGACAATAGGTCTGATCTGATTTCATCATCATTTAAAAAAAATCATCTATTATTTTTCACTTTATGTTTCTGTGTGAGAGCAAACTGTTGAAATCCTTACTTAATGTATACTAAGCTGATCTTCTGTATATTAAGATAATCAAAAATGAATCTTGATGTGAATGGAAGGGGAGAGGGAGTGGGAAAGGGGAGGGTAGTGGGTGGGAGGGACGGTATGTGGGGGATGCCATTGTAATGCATAAATCGTACTTTGGAAATTTATATTCATTAAATAAAAGTTAAAAAAAACTGATACTGATATCGCTTCTCAGCGTTTTGGCTATAATCAAGTGTATTAGTACTGATAAATGAATTTACTAAAGTTGCAAAATACAAAATCAATGCAAAAATCACTATCATTTTTGTATTCCAACAACAAACTCACTGAGAAACAAATTAAAAGAATAATCTCATCCAAAATGGGTTAAAAAATAAAATTCCTAGGGATAATTTTAAAATTTAAAAATTTTTATTAATATGTGAAAGACCACTGCAGTAAAAGTTACAAAATACTTTTGCAATTTAAGAACACACACACACACACACACAGACACACACACATTTCCTCTTTCACAGATTGGAAGAATCAATGCTATTAAAATATCCAATAAATCCCTGCCAAAATACCAATGACTTTCTTCACAAAACTATGAAAAATAATCCTAAAATTCATAAGGAAACACAAATCCCAAGTAGCCAAAGGAATCCATAACAAGACAACAAATCTGTAGGCATCACAATACCAGATTTTAAGATATACCTCAGAGTTATAGCAACCCAAACAGCATAGTATTGGATTTAAATCAGGTACATAGACTAAGGGAGCAAAACAGATGTTTCAGAAGGTAACCCAATCATCTATAGCCAGTTATTCTCTGGACAAAGGTGTCAAAAGCATATACTATAGAAAGGGCAGGCTCTCCAGTAAATGGTTCTGGAAAACTGTATATTCATATACAAGAGCCTCTGACCTTACAAAAAATCAATTCAAAATGGATCAATGATCTAAATGTAAGACTCAAAGTTATGGAACCACCAGAGGAAGCTATAGGTGGAAAATTCCTAGAAATTGGTATAGGGGCAGACATTTGGCATAGTTGTTAAGCCACTATTTGTGATGCCCATGTTCCATATTGTAGTGCCTGGGTTGGAGTCCAGGCTTCACTCCTGACTCCAGCTTCCTGCTAATATGCACACTGGGAAACAACAGGTGATAGCCCAAGTACTTGGGTCCCTGATGCATGTATGGAAGCTTGGACTGGGCTTCCAGCTTCAGGACATTTGGGGAGTGAAATGCCAACCAGCTTGTTGGTCTCTCTCTCTCTCTCTCTCTCTCTCTCTCTCCCTCTCTCTATGTGTGTGTGCCTTGCAACAAAACACATCGTTATAGACAGAATTTATTCTTTTGGATAAGACCAAAAAAGACAAAACAAGCAATAAAAGCAAAAATAGATCAATGAGAAAACATCAAAGTAAGAAGCTTCTGCACAGTGAATGAAAGAAAAGAGTAAAGGAGACAACCTATAGAATGGGAGAACGTATTTCCATACTATGCATATATCTGATAAAGGATTACTACCCAGATTATTCAAGGAACTCAAGAAAGTCAGTAATAATCCAGGTCAGAAATAGGAAAGTATATGAATATATTTATCAAAAGAAGAAATAGAAATGGACAACAAAAAATGATCTGGATCAACAGCTGTAAGGGGTATGCAAATCAAAACCATAATGAGTATAATCTCACTCCAGTTACAACGGCTTTTATCAAAAAGACAAAAAATAACATGCTGTTCAGGATGTTGAGAGAAGGGAACCCTTAGACACTGTTAATGGGGATGCAAATTCGTATAGTCACAGTGGAGAACAGTATGGAGATTTCTCATAAACTGAAAGTAGATCTACCATATGACTCAGCCATCCTATTTCTGGGTATATTTCCAGAGAAGTGAAGTCAACCTATCAAAGAGATGCTTGTACTCTCATGTTCATTGTAACTATTCACAATGGCCAAGATATGGAATCAACCTAGGTGTGCATTAATGGATGAATGGATGAACAAAATGTTGTCTACATACAAAATTGAATGTTATTCAGCCATAAAATGAATGAAATTCTGGCATTTTGATAAAATGGATGGAACTTGAGATCATTATGCTTAGTGAAATAAGCCAGACACAGAGAGACAAATTCCATATGTTCTCTCTCATTCGTGAAAGTTAAAAAAAATCTAACTAAACTTAGCATTGTGGTTACTAGACATTGGGAGTATGAGAGATAAAGGGAGCTTGGATAAAAGTACCAAAACACTGTCAGATGGAAGGAACAAGTTCTAGTTTTCTATACCATGGTGGGGCAACTCTAGTTCACAATAATGTATCATATTTTATATAAAGAAAAGGAATAAATGAGCTATTAGGTTCCAGACACAAAGAAAGAAAAAGAAAACGGAAAGGATAGTTGCTTCAATTGATTGGTTCATGCCATGTATTTATGTTGAGATGTTGTACTGCCCCCTCAAAAATAGAGTATTATATGTTAATCAAAAATTTTTTAAATGAGAAAAAGCAGCATATCATAGGATTATGCCAGTCAATATGAACTAAAATATCCTCATTAATATTTATTTTTACTTCAATACAGAATAATTATTTATATGCATATATTTATAATTTTAGACCAAATCACCTATCACACTTAGGTTTTGGTAAAGAGGTGATTCTTACAAGTGCCATGGAAACTAATCATCAAAAGCTGCAAACATTTTCAAAAGCTACTAACAATAATAAAAATAAATACATTTTGTAGAATGTGGAATAATTAAAATAAGCGCATTCTTGGCAAGCCATAAATTTGGCTAATTGGGACCTTTCCCTCTCCTAACCCTTCTCATGCCCAGCGGTCCTGACTGGTCAGTCATTTTCCTGCCTCCACCTCACACAAAGCATTAGCAAGTCCTGTGAGCTCTCCCTGCCCAACATCTCTTTCAGATAATTCCCTTCTCTCTCCCTGCCTGAGCCTCTGTCTGAATCACCGCCTTCATTTGCCTCTTGCTTTATTCTAAAGGACTGTACGTGTCTCTGTTGCCTTGAGTCCATTTTTGCTCTGGTGGTGAGAGACTGGGTGAGGGAGGCTTTTTTCTGAAGTGATAAATGTTGATTAGATCAGATCAGTTCCTTCCCTTTAGTAAGTGTCCTGTGGTTTCTCTGTGGCACAAGGAGACAAACACTGTGGGGCGGGTCTCATCTGACTTTTCTTTACATTCTCCAACCTTGGGCTGGGCTTCTTCTGTCTGTTCTCCTTAGCTGACTCCTACAAGTCATTCAGATGTTTATTGAAGAATAGCAGAAAATGTTCTCATTTTAGCTCAATAGAAGTTTAAAAAATAACAGATCACAATTTGTTTCCTTTTTATTCTGCAAAAACATACCTGAGAATCACTCGACCTTTTCAATGATTCAAGGTTCTGATATGTAAGACACTCTTGGCCGATCATTTCTAAAGATCTATTATTTGAATTTATTCTTCAAATCAAGTTATATGAGAGAATTTAAAAATTTTCATAGTTAATGATATGCTCTGCTAATTTCTGATTTTATCATTTTGTGGTTGTAAGTATGCCTATCTTAGTTACAATCAAGGTGACTTTACCCATTCAAATTGTTAATAAGCAATATAAGAATGAGAAGGTGTTTCTCCCTTTTTGATTGTTTGTAGAATGAAGATATAGTGGTGTATTTACTTACATAATAGATTACATATAAATGTAATTTTAAAGTAGCCACTAATGAAAGAAAATGTTTTTTCATTATAATAGGCATATAGAGTTATATTACCATTAAAGTTGCATATTTTAAAATGTTTGAAAACTACAAATATTTCCACTTTTCTAAGTTCTTTATTAATCTCCATGTCCATTTGTCTCCTGAAATCTTGCAACTCTTTTGTTTATTGATGTTTGAATTTTCTCATAGTAATGCTCATATTCTTTTGGGAGATTACTTACTGAGAATTCTAGGGCATCTTTTTCTTTTAATTTATGTTACTTTGTGTTGTTGTTAGAAGAATTGTAAGTTTTATGTATTCAAATATGTCCATTTTACTTGTGACTTTTTCTCTTTTTCTTAAGATTCAGAAAGTCAATTCTTACCCCAAGGAGTTGGTGAATTTTCAGTTCTGTTTTCTTTGTTTCTCTAAGATCTATGATGTGACGTTTTACCTGTAGTTATTGAGGGATTTATTCTGATATATGTGGGAAGGTGAGAATGCAGAGTAATTATAGTTTCCCTAAATATTTGATTATTGTTTTCCAATCTCTTCACTGGAATTAGCTATCTCTTTCTTTGTCATGTTAAAATCTTATTCTTGGAAGATAATTCATCTATTTTATTTCATAATTCTATTTTTTGCTTAAAAGGGATAACCTATTCCATTACAGTTTCATCTTTTCAAAGATCTCAGAGCCTACCAGAAAATGGCCAAGTGTCTGGGAAACCCACCACAGTTAACTGTTTACAAACCAGAGCCCTATAAGATGTATAATCACGCTACAAACTGATGTGATTTGAGCTCCCGCATCACTATGCATGATTCTTGTCTCACCAATGCAATATTTTTTCATCACAGTGTTTCAAGTTGCTGTTAGGCAGGTCCTGACTCGACCAAATTTATATTTTTTTAAATAAAAAACCACTGAAATATAAAATTATGAGTATTTATGGGATATTGTGTAATATTTCAATACATGTGTATGCTTTGTAATGTATAATCAGGGAATAACACCTATTTATGGTCAAAAGAGTCAATATCCTTCCTTCTATATTTTTAGTGTTTATTTAGAGAAATACACAGAGCATTATCATTATCTGTAGTCACACACTCTGAGGGAAGACATCAGGATTTCTGTCTCCTATCTAACTGTAACCTAACACCCATTAAGCAACATTTTCTCATCCCTTCCTTCCCACTGGTCTCCTCACCTCTAGTGACCATTGTTATATCCGAACTTCTATGAGATCAACTTTTTAAAATTCCACATGAGTGAGATCATGAGGTATTTGTCTTTCTGTGCTTGACTTTCTTGACTTGTTTTATATTTATATATTTATTTATTTATTTGACAGATAGAGTTAGTGAGAGAGAGACAGAGAGAAAGGTCTTCCTTCCATTGATTCTCCCCCCTGTGGCTATGGCCAGAGCTACGCCGATCCGAAGCCAGGAGCCAGGTGCTTCCTCCTGGTCTCCCATGGAGGTGCAGAAGCCCAAGCACTTGGGCCATCCTCCACTGCCTTCCGGGGCCAAAGCAGAGAGCTGGACTGGAAGAGGAGCAACCGGAATTAGAAGCCAGTGCCCATATGGGATGGGCGCTGCAGGCGGAGGATTAACCAAGTGAGCCACGGCACCGGCCCTGACTTGTTTTATTTAACATAATGACCTACTGTTCCCTTCATGCTGTTGAAATGAGATTTCCTTCATTTCAGGACTGAAAAGTATTCTGTTGTGTGTATGTGTCACATTTTCTGTCCCATCACCAAATGATGGATACTCACAGTACTTCCATTTCTTGGCTATTGTGCATAGTGCTGCAATACATCTAGGGGTGCAGGTATCTCTTTGACAGATTGTATTCTTCTCAAATACAGTAGTAGAACTGCTGGATCACATTAGTTTTATTTGTAGTCTTTTGAGGAATTTCCATAGTGTTTCTACAATGGCTGCACTAATTTATACTCTCACCAACAGTGTGCATGGGTTACCTTTTCTCTACATCCTTGGGAGCACTTGTTATCTTTTGTCGTTTTGATAATAGCTATTCTAAATGGAGTGAGGTGATATCTCAATGCGGTTTAGGTTTATATTTCCCTGAAGTGGAATGTTTTCTTGTGCTTATTGGCAATTCGTTTGTCTTCCTTTGAGAACTGGCTGCTTAGAACTACTGTTCATTTTTTTAACTGGATTATATGCTTATTGCTACTAAGTTGTTAGAGGTCCTTATATATTCTGGTTATTGACCTCCTGTAAGATGCATAGCTTGCAAATGTTTTATCCCAATCCACCAGCTGTCTCTTCACTCTGTTGACTGCTTCCTTTGTTCTACAGATATTTTCTGGTTTGATGGAATCCCATTATTTTTATTTTGTTTCCTAGGCTTTTGGGTTCTAATGCAAAAAAAATCTTTGCTTGTACTAATGTCCTGCAACATTTATCTCAATAATTTTTTCTAGTTTCAAGGTTTCAGATATTACATTTGGGTCTTTAGTCAGTTTGGGGTTGATTTCTGTGTAGTAAGGGAGGTGGCAGCCTAGTTTCATTCTTCTGTGTGTTGATATCCACTTTCCCCAACTCTATTTACTAAAAAGATTGTTCCTTTTTCAGTATATGCCAATGATCAATTATCTGTAAGTGTGTGGGTTTACTTATAAAGTCTCCACTTTTCTGTATTAATCTCTGTGTCTGTTTTTATGTCTACTCCGTGCTGTTTAAATTACTAGTGCTGTGCATTATATTCTAAAGCCAGGTAATGTAATGTCACCTGCTTTGCTCTTTTAGTTCAAGATTTCTTTGTTTATTTGGCAATATTTGGTGTTTCATATACATTTTAGAAGTGCTTTTTCTAGTTTTGTGGAAAATGTCATTACATTGAATCTGTAAATTGCTTAGAAATACATGCAGAATTTAGCAATATTGAGTATTCCAGGTCATAAACAATGCTTTCTGATTCTGACTCTCAATTTTTTTTTTTTTTACATATTACAAACTGTGCAACTATGGGATATTATCTTAACCTCATCTATAAAATGAGTATAACAGCAGTTATCTGACAGGGTTATGCTAAGGGCTCTAAGAATAAATAGATTAACACCTCTCTGAGAAAGCAATGTTTAAGTTGAAACCTGATTCTCATGCTTTAAAATCAAGCCAACCATCATAATTAGAGATGATCTGATAAAAAAATAACCAACACTTTGGTCAAAGGCAATCAGGACAAAAGCAGATGGTTCAAGAAAACAGTTTAGTAAAACTGAAAAACTATTGTCCATTCCTATAAATGGTTTTCAAATATCAATGATTGTTTTGTGCTAGAGTAGCTTTGAAAACTTTGGTAGACATTTGCACATCTGGCAACAATTCAGAACCTATTCCCCATCCCAGACCCTGCTACCAGGGTTAAACCTGTTGCATTCATTCTTTTTTTTTTTTTTAAGATTTATTTATTTATTTGAAAGGCAGAGTTACAGGGAGGCAGAGGGAGAGAGAGAGAGAGAGAGAGAGAGGTTGTCTATCTGCTGGTCACTCCCCAAGTGGTCACAACAGCTGGAGCTGGGCTGATCTGAATCTAGGAGCCAGGAGCTTCCTCCAGGTCTCCCACATGAGTGCAGGGGCCCAAAGACTTGGGCCATCTTCTACTGCTTTCCCAGGCCATAGCAGAGAGCTGGATTGGAAGTGGAGCAGCTGGAACTCGAACTGGCCCCCATATGGGATGCCAGCACGGCAAGCAGTGGCTTTACCTGCTACACCACAGCGCCAGCCCCAGCATTCTTAAATATTTCTATCTGTACAAGTTCTACTACTCCAGTGAAAGTCACTATAACCTTTTTCTGAGTAATTTACCAAAGTCACACAGTAAATGGTAAGTAAAAGATTTGAGATTCAAACCAGAAAGCCGTGTTCATGCATTGGAAGAAGCAGCATTGTAAACATGTCAATATTTCCAAAAGCAATTTATAAATTCCATGATAAATTCAAAATACCAATGAAATTTTCCACAAAACTAGGTGCTCCATTCATCTCAAGTGGATTGTTGGCACACGATCATGCATCCTCCAGAGCCTCATTGGCTGGGGCCCAGATTTTTGTGGCCACAATTTATTGAAGTATAATTTACATACAATAAAATTACTTCATTTCAAGTGTGGCCTTGGACTTTTAATTCTGCCATTAAATGAGTTTTGGTAAACTTCACCATCACGGCAATCATGTTTGAAAGCACACACATCACTCAAAGTGTTGCTCCATGGCGTGTTTGTGCTCAGTCTCAGTCCCATGCTCTTCCCTAGGCAACTGATCCACCTGCTTTCATTGTTTGAACTCTGGGATCTTTTTTAACCCAAGTTTCCAGATTTCCCTGACCCCCACCCCCAGCCCCTTCCCTGCTTTATCCTTTCACACTCCTACTCTCTTATTTTATTCCAAGCTGGGAGTAACCCTGACTGGTTCTGCCTCAAGTCTTGGTGGAAGGATCCAGGCATTAAGGCTTTAGCAGTTCTCTAGTTGGTGCATATTAATGTGATTCCTTGGGTATTGATGCTGAAGTTACTGCAGTATTAAGACAGCCATCCGTCTCTTCAGCTGCTTGGTTTTGGTGGGGGATTTTGCAGCTCAGTCCCTAAGGGACAAATATCAATGTTCTCCCTGACCTCTGGTAATGACTGAGCACTTAAAAGGTAACCTACAGAAGTGAAATTGATACTTTGGGAAGCAATGACTTTGAACAGCCCTGGTCTCAACTGCTGAGGAAATTTTTTTCCATGCTATTTGTTGAACAATTTACTTAACATAGAGTTAATCATATGTGTATAAAGTTAATGGAAAATAGGTCTTAGTAAAAAGTAAGAATGGGGATAGGAGAGGAAGGAGGAAGAGGGGTGGGAGAATGGGTAGGAGGGCAGGTATGGTGGGAAAAATCACCAAGTTTCTAAAGTTGTAATTATTAAATGTATGAAGTTTTTATTCTTTTTAAAAATATTTATTTTATTTATTTGAAAGACACAGTTATAGAGAGAGGTAGAGACACAGAGAGAGGTCTTCCATCTGATGGTTCACTCCCCGGAGGGCTAAAACGGCCGGAGCTGTGCCGATCCAAAGGCAGGAGCCAGGAGCTTCTTCCAGGTCTCCCACGAGGGTTCAGGGGCCCAAGGTCTTGATCCATCTTCCACTGCTATCCCAGGCCATAGCAGAGAGCTGGATTGGAAGAGGAGCAGCCGGGTCTAGAAATGGCACCCATATGGGATGCTGGCACTTCAGGCCAGGGCTTTAACCTGCTGTGCCATAGCGCCAGCCCCTGAAATTTGTATTCTGTACATAAAAGGTTTTTTGGGGAAAAATGAACGACTTGCCAGCATTCACAGTGCTTCTGGTGTTGTGGCCAAGAACTGAGTCCCAGAAATTTCTGAGGTTGAAGCACAACCTTATTGTACTTTCTTCTCTTTTGGAACTTGTCAGATCAGGAACCTCTACTCCTTAATGTGAACTGTGGCTTTCTAGGATTTCTGCATATGTGTATTGCTTATTTCCCTTTAGAGTTGCTGGCTTTCCCTTTCCTCCCTCCCTCCCCCTCTCCCTCTCTCTCTCCCTCCCTCCCTTCCTTCCTCTCCCTCCCTCCCTTCCTTCCTCTCCCTCCCTCCCTCCCTCAATCCCTCCCTCCCTCTCTCCCTCCCTCTCTCCCTCCCTCCCTCCCTTCCCCCCCTTCCTTCCTCCCTCCCTCCCTTCTTTCCTTCTTGTCTATTTATCTAATATGCAAGTGAGGAAGCAAGCAATCGAAAGAGAGATACATCTTACATCTGCTATCTCACTTCCTAAATGCCTCCAACAGTTGGGGCTAGCCCAGGCTGGAATCAGGAGCCTATATGTCTATGTGCTTCACTCAGATGAGTGGGCAAAAAGTACCCAAATCATCGTCTGATTCCTCCCAGGGTGTGTAGTAGCAGGAAGCTGGATCCACAGCAGAGTAGCTGGATCTTAAACCAGGAACTCTGATGTGGAATTCAGGCATCCCAAGCAGCAGTTTAATCCTTGTACCACTATGCCAGCCACTTTGTGATGTTATGATTTTAAATAGCATGTTTTACTATACTAAGAGGAAAAAGGGAAGAAAATTTCTTCTGAGCCAGAGCACTGAGGACACTCTTTATAAAAGAAAAAAAAATGGTATAACACTATTTTGAGTGTGAGTCAAAGGTTATCAAATTTTTGGCGACAAATTTAGGAAAATCTATTCATTTCTAGGGTTACAAAAGACCTTTCATATCTTTTATAATAAAAGTACCAGGAAGCTGGACTTCCTGAACAGTCATTTTAACTAAGATGCAATGCAAATTAAGAAAAGCTATATTGAGAAAAGCTCGTGATAAAATAAATTTCTTGTTTGATGGAGGCAGGGAAAATGTAATGAATTCAAGAAACTTCAGTGCTAGGTCTTAAATGATGAATAGGGATTTTTAGGATAGGAGTAGAAAGAATTTTCCAGGTAGAACAGTAAGTTCAGATGTATAATTGGAATGTGCTCAGAGATCTGTATAGTATTGATAGGTGTCTGGTGTTGTTGGTCATGACATGTTGGGCTTCAAATTAGTGAGCTTGGAATTGACCCTCTAAATTACAGGAAATCAGCAATAGTTGTGATATAAAACTTTAGAATTTTAATAATGTTTCATAATTTGTACCAGGCACTGCTTTAAATAACTTACATGAGCTAACCTATTTAATATAACACTTCTATGGAATTGATGTTATTATTATTTCTAATTCTTTTTTTCATTTGAAAGGCATATATATATATATATATATATGCCTATCTATATGCCTATATATACATATATATATATATATAGAGAGAGAGAGAGAGAGAGAGAGAGAGGAAGAGGGAGAGAGAAAGATCTTTCATCCACTAGTTCACTCCTCAAATGGCTGCAATGGCTGGGGCTAGGCCAGGCAGAAGCCAAAATCCAGGAGCTTCTTCTGGGTCTCCCACATGGGTACAGGGCCCAAATACTTGGGTTGTCTTCCACTGCTTTCCCAAGGCACATAAGCAGAGAGCTGCATAAGCAGCTGGGACTTGAACTGGTGCCCATATTGGATGCCAAAACAGCAGGTGTAGCTTTAACCCTCTATTCCACAGAATCAGACCTTCCCTACTTATTGATCATTGAAGAAACTGCTGTACAAAGTAATAAAATATTCCACCTTGTCCAAAGTTTCACAATATTAAGTGGCAGAAACAGTATTTGGATCCCAAGGTTTGGATTTCAGTGCTCGCATAGCCCTCATGAGTTTATCTTTTTCTCTCTCTAGTGTCCCCATCCTTCTTCTTTTTTTTTTGAAGACAATTTTTTAAATATTTTATTTATTTATTTGAAAGTAGAGTTACACACAGAGAGAAAGAAAGGAGGTGAGAGGGAGAGAGAGAGGGAGAGGGAGAGGGAGAGGGAGAGGGAGAGGGAGAGGGAGAGGGAGAGGGAGAGGGAGAGGTGTCTTCCATCTGCTGGTTCACTCCTCATTGGACTGCAACAACCAGAGCTGCGTGAATCCGAAGCCAGGAGCCAGTGGTCAGGAGCTTCTTCCAGGTCTCCCACATGGGTGCAGGGGCCCATCTTCCACTGCTTTTCCAGGTGACAGCAGAGAGCTGGATCGGAATTAGAGCAACTGGGTCTCCATCCAGCACAGATATGGGATGCTGGCACCGCAGGTGGTGGCTTAACCCCCTATGCCACAGCCCTGGCCCCTTTTGAAGAAATTTTAATTAAGGAACACAGATTCATGCATGCATTTCATATATACAAATTTAGGAACATAGTGATTCTTCCCACCCTACCCTCCCTCTCTAATGCATTCCCATCCTTCTTACTCTTCTCCTATTCCCGTTCTTAATTTTTTTAAAAATATTTATTTTTAAATAAAAGTTAAAAATATTTATTTATTTATTTGAAAGTCAGAGTTACACAGAGAGAGGAGCAGCAGAGAGAGAGAGAGAGAGAGAGAGAGAGAGAGGTCTTCCATCCGATGGTTCACTCCCCAATTGGCCGCAATGGTCTGAGCTACGCCAATCCAAAGCCAGAAGCCAGGAGCTTCTTCTGGGTCTCCCATGTTGGTGCAGGGGCCCAAGGACTTGGGCCATCTTCTACTGCTTTCCCAGGCCACAGCAGAGAGCTGGATTGGAAGTGGAGCAGCTTGGTCTCAAACTGGTGCCCATATGGGATGCCAGCGCTTCAGGCCAGGGCGTTAACCCACTGTACTACAGTGCCAGCCTCTCTCTCTCTCTCTCTCTCTCTCTCTTTTTTTTTTTTACAAAGATCTATTTTCAGCTTCATTTATACTCATAAGATTAATCCTACAGTAAGTAAAGAGTTCAACAAATAGTGTGAAGAAAAAAGAAACACTCTTATTCAGTAGTAGAGATGAGGGCTGTAAACAATCATTGAACCTCAAAATGTCAATTTTACTCTTATACATTACATTTTAGATATTCTGTTAGTTACTACAGATCAGGGAAAACGTGTGGTATTTGTCATTTTGGGACTAGCTAATTTTAACTTTGCCTGATTAGGGGAATATGTGTGTGTGTGTGTGTGTGTGTGTGTGTGTATGAGAAAGAGAGAGAGAGACAAAGAGAGAGGAGAGGGAAATGAGGAGCCACATTGCCATTGCTGTTGTCTGGAATTACAGTGATGGAGACGTGAATTCTGTAAGAACAGATTCCTCAGCACATCATTCAGGCACACAGGTTGTTCCGTGCAGTTTGCCAAAAGCTAATTTCTTCCCAATGATTCATTTTCCCTTCCTGTCCTTCCTGCAAGCACTCCTGGTGTCCTTTGGAAAAGCAGTCATGCAAAGGTAAATAACACTTTGTCTGTGAGTATTTGGGGATTTCTTTCTGTCATCTCAAATTTCTGTCAAGTCCAGTGTTACCTTGATCCATTAAGACAGATCAGATGAGAAATGTTAACTCTATCAAAATTATAATTTGCAACCTGCTGTTTTTGCTGGTTTGTGGAAGGAGCCGATGGTTTGGGGGACGGGTCTAATGCTGGGCTCCCAAGGGGCTGTGGAGAGTTGTGTGAGGCTCTCCCCAAATGAGCACACCTGCTCTGCAGACTGAGAGTCGGTCGTGCAGCCCTTCCTAAGTCAGCAGTTTCTAAGTCATTACGATTACTTATATTTGACTTGTTCCAATTTTCCTGGGTTCCTGAACTTGCCTAGAACTTTTAACATCCCTCTAACATCACTCTGTTATTTGCTGCTTCTAATCATATGTTGTGTGCCAGAATTGTTATATGTCAGTTTTCACATTCTTTGAAGGAAGAGCCTTGGGCAGAACCTCAGGGTTGGGAAACTGCACCTTACTTTTATTTTTTAAACTTTTATTTAATGAATATAAATTTCCAAAGTACAGCTTTTGGATTACAGTGGCTTTTCCCCCCATAACCTCTCTCCCACCTGCAACCCTCCCATCTCCCACGCCTTCTCCCAACCCATTCACATCAAGATTCATTTTCAATTATCTTTATATACAGAAGATCAATTTAGTATATACTAAGTAAATATTTCAACAGTTTGCACCCATACAGAAAGCCTATGAGCTAAGAGGAATTTTTACATTTTTTAATGGTTGGGAAAAATATGAAAAGAAGCATGATATTTCATGACATGTGAAAATTATATAAAGTTCAAATTCCAGTATGAATCAGTACAGATTGATTGGAACAAAACCACCTTCACTCATTTGTGTATTAGCACAGCCACTCTCTGCTGAAAAGGGGAGCTCAGTAGTTAGGCTGAGACCCTATAGCGCGCATGCTTACTATATTTATTATCTGATGCTTTGAAGAAAACATATCTTGTCAATCCTTGTTCCTGCTCACATTTTACTTCAAAGGTATCCAGTCCATATTGTTCACAAAGATTTGATGGTCAGGAAATGTCTGTTGAACCTTTCTTTGCTGCTGTCCTGGACAGTCTGTCTCCACTCCCACCCCCTTCTTATTCCTTACGGAATAGCTCCCGACTTGCTATCTGCATCATCTTTCTTAGTGAATGCTGTGTCCATGGAGATGGCCCCTGACATCCTGCTCTCAGTCCTTCTTTCTCGTTAAAATCTAGTGCTTGACCTCCCTCCCACCCTGTTCTGTGAACCAGCCCAGTGGAGACTGGACACCTTTAAGAGGACAATGGACATTGTCCTTCCCATTGGCTTTATTTATTTATTTATTTTTATTTTTGACAGGCAGAGTGGACAGTGAGAGAGAGAGACAGAGAGAAAGGTCTTCCTTTTGCTGTTGGTTCACCCTCCAATGGCCGCCACGGCCGGCACACTGCGGTCAGCGCACCGCGCTGATCCAAAGTCAGGAGCCAGGTGCTTCTCCTGGTCTCCCATGGAGTGCAGGGCCCAAGCACTTGGGCCATCCTCCACTGCACTCCCGGGCCATAGCAGAGAGCTGGCCTGGAAGAGGGGCAACCGGGACAGAATCCGGCGCCCTGACCGGGACTAGAACCTGGTGTGCAGGCGCCACAAGGCGGAGGATTAGCCTATTGAGCCATGGCGCCGGCCCCCATTGGCTTTAATTCCTGCTTTTGCTCCCTATTCCTGGCAATCAAACCCCAGCACTGCTTGTGTATCCAGGAAGTGGCAGTTCCTCCCCATTGCACAAACTCATAGAAGAAAAAAGCAGATCCTTCGTTCCCAGAGGCCAATGGAGGTCAGAGACTGGGAGATGTTGGTCAAAGCACAAAAAATGCCGGTTAGACAGGAGGCATATGTTCAGGAGGTCTTCTGCACAAAATGATGATTACAGCCAATAATCACATTGTATGCTAAAATTTTGCTAAGAATTTGATTATAGGTGTTCTCACCACCAAAGAATGGTAAGTATGTGAGATAATGGATATGTTAATTAGGATGGTTTAGTCATTGCACAATGTAGACATATACAAGGGTACATCAAAAAAGTTTATGCAAATAAAAAAAATTCATTTTGGTGCAAAAATTTTTGAAATCCATGCATAGTTTTTTTTCATAATACTCACTTTCCATGAGCTGTTTGAAGACCAATCTATTCATTGATTTTAAATATTTTTTGAGCCAAAAAACCTTTTGCACTCCATTTTCCTAAACAATTTGAAGTATACTTATATTAAAATAGCATGTAAACCTATACAATTCTTGTCAATTTAAAAATGCATTTTTTCCAGCATGCATTCATCCAGTTGCTAGCTTTGTCTTGTCTCCTGGGAGGCACAAACACTAGCTGTCCACTCCGTAAGCCTGGGACCCAGCTCCATGGGGCCAGTCCCTTTCTGTGGGGACAGAGGTGCAAGTGCCAGCTCAGTGGTGCCCCTCCTGGCATTCTTAAATTTAAGCCCCCAGCTCCCTCCCTGCAAGTTTTTCAGATTTTGAATTCTAACCATTTCCCTTTTTCCTCCCAGTCCTGGGGAGAAAGCAGCTTCTTCCAGACTCTCTGATTCCTTAGCATTTCCCCCTTCTCCCTTTAAGCTGCTGAGTGCCTGTGCAAGGATGCCTGGGACCCCATTTTTTCTGTTTAAATGCTCTCATTGGATAAGATGGTCAGTTCCTTTGCAAGCTCATTGTTCAGGACAGTCTAAGTCTACTCTGTTAACCAGGTCATCCAGTGTTCTTTTATTATGAATCCTCCTATATAACCACTAAACGTCAGCACATCTCAGGACTCAATAATAACAGTTTATTTGTTTCCTTTACTTAGGCTCACTCAGTTTGTGTTTTCATACCATGTCATGACTTTAAATACCACCTAGATCCTAATAAATTCAAAACTTCTTTCGCTAGGAAGACCTCCATCCTGAATTCAGTTCTGGTACTCATCTCTAGCTGCCCAGTTAAAAATGTAGGTGTTTAATCGAGAAGTATGAAACAACACATTCAAATGTTCTCCTGAGATTTCCTCCCAAGTGTGTCCTTCCTGTCCCTGTATTGAGAAATGGGTGCTGTATTCTCCTTTTGCTGACCTAAGTGCTGAGTTCCAATAGGCAAACACTGTGGGAAGATGTGGTTTGTGCAGATCGTGTGGGTTTTGCTGCGCAATTGCCGCAACATAATTTTTCCTCTCCTTATCTTACTGTCCTAGTTTTATGTTTCTCTTTCTACAGTTGGAGTACTTAGCACTGCAGTATTGCTAATACAGGTCAAGCCCTATGGTGATAGACCCAGGAGATTATCCTGCCTTAGGCCAGAATCCCAATGGGTTATTAATAATGTTAGATTTAAAGGGCTTATAGTAGCTACCTGAGTGATTTCCATTGTGTTCCAGTCCTGGCCAAGGTGGCTAAGTTTTGCAGTTATTATCACTGTGTAATCTTGGTGTTCCTGTTTTCTTATCCAGTTATTTACCACTTTTTTTGCTAAGCAAAATCTTATTTGAGATAATGTCTCTGGAAATTGCTAATGTAGTTTGTGATTGTTTGCATGGCACCCGACTGATTCCTCTGGGGATGGGGTCCTAGTGTCCCAAGCCTCAGTTCTGTAATATCTCACTAATTGCTGAGAAATATTTCCCATGTGTATTTTCCCCACCTGATATGTTGTAATTTCCCTTAAGGCAGAAGCAAGATATATGTTTCTCTTTTATGTCTCATAGTATTGCCTGAATGTTATTTGATTGACTTAACAAAAAAAAGAAAATATGCACAGTTCAAACAACTGTATTGCATCAATGAACAATTCTGAGCAAATGCAAGTTTTTTCTGGTGTGCATTCATGCGTGTGTGTGTATGTGCATGACGTGTGTAATTACGTCTACACTGAGGTTGCATCAAAGACCAGAGGATAGAAGCGGCTTTCATTTGGGGCTTCCAAATTTCTTCTTTCAGAATTCATCCTCACTAATCCAGGTTTGTTGTAAAATACTGAACCAAACTGATGTTAGGAGTTCAAGATACTATTTCTAAAGAAATAATTGAAGTGAAGCTTATTACATACTGAGATTAATGGGATATTGTGATGACCTAGAACAGGAAGTGATTGTGTTGTGGGCTGGGAAGGGGTAGCTTGTTAGCAGAAAGTGAGGGAGAGCAGAGTTGACAGCAGGTGCAGCCAAGGTGGGGTGAATAATGAAACGCTCAACCATATACTTGGGAGCTGCACTCTCCTTGCTGAAGGCCCTAAAATGCTTCTAACCAACTGCCTGCTGCATAGGAAGAATAGGCTGTTGTGTGGGTGATCCTGTGAGACTGCCTGCCTAGCCTATGCAGTTAGCCTGACTGCTGGCAGGTGGCAGGAGCCCCGGGCACATTTCCCCGACCCTTCTGCCAATCAAATGTGGCCCAGGCCCATCAGGAAAGCTACCGCAGCCTATGTGACCCTCAAGCTGATTGGAGAAGCATACTAGTGCCAATATTGGCTCTATCCTATAGATTTAGTGTTGCCCTGAATTAGCTATGCCCCTTCTGTCTGCCCTTTGCCCCTATGCCTACCCTGTAAAGGCCTGCTCATTAATAAAGTGTACATGTTCACCAAAACTTGTCTCTGGTGTTTCTTGCCGAAGGGTGCTGTCACCCCACCCATGCCAGCAGCACCGGCCTCGCGAGATGAGCCTGCACTGCTGCAATTTGATGATATGTTAGAGGTACTGAAAACCTCCTTTCCTTCTCCCAAAATATCTTGGTTATCAGGTTTTTGCTTTAGCTGCTGCTTGAAATATTTTTTCTTGTAATCTTTCTGTTTTGTGTTTTTTTAAAAACAGTATACAAATGAAATAGGTGCTCCCAATTTGAAGTAACTCTAAGGAGTATATTTGTCAAGACTTTTTATTGTTGTTGCTGTTTTGGGACATGAGATAAATAGAACATAATGAAAATAAACTTAAGCCAAATGAAAATAACTTGAAAAATACTCAGGGTTTTTAGAAGTCTCAGTAATGGAGATGCAAGTGGGCTTTAAGAACCTTCTGAAATCAGGGTTCTGAGCCTGCCAACTCTTTCTTCTGTTCTCTTTCTCTCCTATCTCTCAAACAACTTCTTTCCAAATAACTTTATTTCAATCAATTTCACATAATCACAACCATAGACTGCCTGAGTTACACATACTACAACTTTAGTCACCCAATTAATTAATCCTACTAAGTTTTAGTTCCAAAATTATGGGGGAAAAAAGAGAGCCCCGTCATATCAGATACACGGACCTGAATAACAAGTGTAGCTAGTCACATTGCAATACCTGTAGAATAGCAGTTTCCACAGTTGTCATGTGGCTGTCATGTGGGTGGGGGTAGCTGCAAGAAAATTGAATGTTCTGGGAAGATACAACGTTAGCTATCCACCAAACTAGCTGCATCAGAAGACTTTTGTCCATGATGTTGAGAATGGGAATTTTGAGGAAGTGCCAGTGAGCTACAGTTGATCATTCTTTCATTCATTGAATCATTTGTGGCATAACCTTGCCTTGCTGAATGTTGCTGACTACCAAATATGTCAAGACAGATGAGGGGCAGCCCTATCCTTTCGAAGCTTATAATTTGGTTTGAAGGTGTCCTAAGCTTCACATTACTAAGCAAGAATCACCAATGGGCCAGCGCCATGGCTCACTTGCCTAATCCTCCGCCTGCAGTGCCGGCACCCCAGGTTCTAGTCCCTGTTGGGGTGCCGGGTTCTGTCCCAGTTGCCCCTCTTGCAGTCCAGCTCTCTGCTGTGGCCTGGGAAGGCAGTGGAGGATGGCCCAAGTCCTTGGGCCCCTGCACCCACATGGGAGACCAGGAAGAAGCACCTGGCTCCTGGCTTTGGATTGGTGCAGCGCTCTGGCCGCAGTGTGCCAGCTGTAGTCATCATTTGGGGGGTGAACCAACTGAAAAGGAAGACCTTTCTCCCTGTCTCTCTCTCTAACTCTGCCTGTCAAAAAAAAATCACCAATTAACACATTTTGAAAGAAATAGACAAAGATATTGCACCAACTAGTTCACTCCCAATGCCTGCAACAGGCAGGACTGAGTCGTACTGAAACTAAGAGTCTGCAACTCAATTCAAGTCTCTCATGTGTGTAGTACGAACCCAGGTTCCTGAAACATCAGCCTCTGCGTCCAAGAGTGTGAATTAGCAGGAGTCTGGAATCAGAAGCAGAGCAAGGATTCAAGCCCATGCCCTCTGAAATGAAATGATTGTTCCAACAGGCATTTTCACTGTGATACCAAAGGCCTGCCCCCTTTTTATAATTTCTCTTCACAATCCTCATTTTATGTTATTTTAAAATTTATTTCACTTTTTTATGATATTAACAAGTTACTAATTTTAGTGGTATATATTTCCACAAGGCTAATGTATTCATATATGAAATCAAGTGTCTCAATGAGAACATCAGATAATTGGATATTGGCTTTGATTTGTTCTAATGATCTCTGCCTGTAGTTGAAATGTTTCTATTTAATATTGTTATGGATCTAGTTGTGTAAGCAAAAGCTCCATCCCTGTCCCTGGTGCTGAATCAAAATAACAAGGACAGGGTTTGAGGGTAAAGGAAAGAGAAATTTAATCCATTGATAAACGAAGGGGTAACAGGCTTCTGAGTCTCAAGAATGTCCATCCACCTGGATGAAGGTGCTTCGGGGTTTTTAAAACTGTTACAAGGAGTGCAAGCTGGGATTAGGGGCACAGGGGTAGACAGCTGCACGTTGGCCACTGGTTCAGCGATATGAGGCTGGTTGGAGTCAAAGTGGTCGTCTGGTCCCACTACATGTCCAGCTCATGTCCGAGTTCCTGGTTGATCAGCAGTGCTGTGCTTTTTGAGGAAGGGTTTTGATGGCCACGTGCGCTTCAGTGCTGCCTCCCCTGAGTCTGGAATTCCCCTTCCTGGACCTGGAAATCCCCTAAACAAACCCCTCTAGATTACAGCCACCAAGGTGTTATGTGATGGTAACCTCCGAAGGCTGGCTGTACTACACCCTCAATTCAGGAATTAAGCTTAGGCATAGTGGCTAAGAGACTGCGCTTAATGGGATCCAGTATTCAAAGCATTGTCTAGAGGCTCAGTCTCAGTTAGATTTAAGTCTACTATTTTATTACTTATTTCAATTTGTTCTTTCCAATTTTTATTCAATGTTCCTTCTTTCTTTCCATTTTTGAATAATTTTCTAATTTGTTATAGAATTTTACTTTAACTATTTGTGTTTTTATTTTATTCACTTTACATTTTTTAACTTTTATTTAATAAGCATTAATTTCCAAAGTACAGCTTTTGGATTACAGTGGCTTTTCCCCCCATAACTTCCCTCTCACCCACAACACTCCCAACTTCTGCTCCCTCTCCCATTCCATTCACATCAATATTCATTTTCAATTATCTTTATATAAAGAAGATCAATTTAGTATATACTAAGTAAAGATTTCAGTGTCCACACAGAAATACAAACTATTTAGTACTATTTAAGTACTAGTTATAGCATTAGTTTACATTGTACAACACATTAAGGACAGAGATCCTACATGAGAAGTAAGTACATAGTGACTCCTGTTGATTTAACAAATTGACACTCTTGTTTATGGCATCAGTAATCAGCCTAGGCTCTTGTATTGAGTTGCCAAGGCTATGGAAGCCTTTTGAGCTCGCTGACTCTGATCATATTTAGACAAGGTCATAGTCAGAATGGAATTTCTCTCCTCCCTTCAAAGAAAGGTACCTCCTTCTTTGATGACCTGTTCTTTCCACTGGGATCTCACTCGTGGAGATCTTTCATTTAGGGTGTTTTTTTTTTTTTTTTTTTTTTTTTTTTTTTTTTGCCAGATTGTCTTGGCTTTCCATGCCTGAAATACTCTCATGGGCTTTTCAGCCAGATCCACATGCCTTAATGGCTGATTCTGAGGCCAGAGTGCTGTTTAGGACATCTGCCATTCTATGAGTCTGATGTGTATCCCGCTTCCCGTGTTAGATCATTCTCTCCTTTTTAATTCTATCAGTTAGTATTAGCAGACACTAGTCTTATTTATGTGATCCCTTTGACACTTAATCCTATCATTATGATCAGTTGTGAACTGAAATTGATCACTTTAACTAGTGAGATGGCATTGGTACATGCCACCTTGTTGGGATTGAATTGGAATCCCCTGGTATGTTTCTAACTCTACTGTTTGGGGCAAGTCAGCTTGAGCATGTGACATACTGTACATCTCCTCCCTCTCTTATTCCCACTCTTATATTTAACAGGGATCACTTTTCAGTTAAATTTAAACACCTAAGAATAATTGTGTGTTAATTACAGAGTTCAACCAATAGTGTTAAGTAGAACAAAAAAAAATACTATAAGGGATAAAGTATTAAGTTGTTCATTGACAGTCAGGACAAGGGCTGATCAAGTCATTGTTTCTCATAGTGTCCCTTTCACTTCAACAGGTTTCCTTTTTGGTGCTCAGTTAGTTGTCACTGATCAGGGAGAACATATGATATTTGTCCCTTCGGGACTGGCTTAATTAACTCAGCATGATGTTTTCCAGATTCCTCCATTTTGTTGCAAATGACCGTATTTCATTGTTTTTGACTGCTGTATAGTATTCTATAGTGTACATATCCCATAATTTTTTTTATCCAGTCTACTGTTGATGGGCATTTAGGTTGATTCCAGGTCTTAGCTATTGTGAATTGAGCTGCAATCAACATTAAGGTGCAGACAGCTTTTTTATTTGCCAATTTAATTTCTTTTGGGTAAATTCCAAGGAGTGGGATGGCTGGGTTGCATGGTAGAGTTATTTTAGGTTTCTGAGGAATCTCCAGACTGACTTCCATAGTGGCTTTACCATTTTGCATTCCCGCCAACAGTCGGTTACTTTACATTATTTTTAAGCACTTTATTTAGGGATTATGTGATGTATTATTCTTAAAAGTCTTCACGTACTTAGAATTAACATTGTATCACTTCACACAAAATGTACAAACCATGCAGACGCACACAAGGACACTCCAAAATGTTCATGTAATATGGAATTAAAAGATAAGTTTATTTTGTTGCAAAAGTTTTTAAAATCCATATATATGAGAGGACTTCAGAAAGTTAATGAAAAATGAGTATAGTTAAAAAAAAACACCATGCACAGACTTCAAAATTTTTGCACAAAGATAAACATCCATTTTGCACAAGTTTTTTGAAGTTCCCTGATATGTGCAAATGCCCCCCTCTCCATTATTTTCTGGAGTAATTTTATCTTCGCAGCAAAAGTGAGCTGTAGGAAACAAAACTTTGGAAATACTTCTGACCACACTGTCATTGCCTCCCTCATTCTCAACATCCCCTCCGAAGTGATGCAATTGTCCATATTAATGAACCTACAATAGCACCTCATTATCACTGGATGTCTGTGAGCTTTTCTGCTGAAGTGCATCCTAGGGGTTTGGGCAGAGATACTCTGAATGTTCCAATTATTGCAGTACCATACGGAGCATGTTACTGCCCTGAAATCCTCTGTGCCCTGCCAGTTTCTGTCCATTCTGTAGGTACTAGAATTGCCATTTGTATGTTTACATCATTATGTTCCACAAAATAATATTATGATTTTATTTTGACTTTACCCTATATTATAAAGAATGTAAGAAGGAAAGCAATTTATCTTTATTTTATATTTAACCCTTCTGTTTTCCTTTTTTTTTTTTTTTTTCAAATTTCATTCTCGATCTCTGAGTTCCCATCTGGTAGTTTAAGCACTTCTTTTAGCTTCCCTTCTGTTGCCGTTCTGCCAGAGATGAATATTCTGAGCTTTCTTTTAGCTGAAAATGTCTTTATTTCAACTCTGTTGCTGAATGCCATTTTTGGTAAACATACAATTCTGGTGTGGCAGTTCATTATTCTCCACTTTAGAGACAACTGTCTTCTGATCTCCATACTTTCTCATAAGAAGTCAGCATTAATTTGAATTATTATTACTTTCTAATAAATGAGTCATTTTCTCTAGGACTCCCAAGATTTTCTCTTTATCTTTGGTTTCAATAGTTTACTATTATGTGTATAAGCATGTTCATTTTTTTCTTCCCATCTTTCCTGCCTATGGTTCACTTAGCTTCAGGATTCTATGAATTCAAGTATTTCAGTAAATTTGAGGAAGTTCAGCCATTCAATCCTCAGCTGTATGTTTTACCTGTTTCATTATCTCTCTGCTACTTCTGAGACTCTTAGCACACATATCTTGAAACCCTTTTTATTGTCTGATATGCCTCTAGGCCTACCATCCTCCTTTTCAATTTCCTTTCTTCTTCACGTTGGGACATTTCTGTTGATATAACTTCAAGATCACTGACTCTTTATTCTAGCATCACCATTCTGCTGGGCAGCCTAGCTAATGATTTCTCTCTCTCTCTCTTTTTTTTTTTTTACTTTGTTTCTTTTTTATGATATTGTGATTTTTAGCTCTGGACTTTTCATTTGATTCCTTTATTATAGTTTCTATGTCACTTATGAGGATTTCTTATCTTGTCATTTATTAAGAGCATTGTGCTGTATTTAATTGAACATAATTACAAAGCTGGATTAGGGTCCATAAGTGCTTGCCATACCTAGTTTTGTTGTTTGGATTCTTGGTTGTTTGACTTTTCCTTGTATCTTGGCTTTATTTTGCTGATTATGCCAAGTGCATTGGGATTTAAGCCTGATCATTGTGCATGTTACGTTGTGATGTTTTTGAACTCATTTGTTTTTCTCATAACTGTGTTGCTATTTGTGCTTTAATATTAGATCACATGATTTCATGAAATATCAGCATGGTCTAGTAAAAATATAAAAATTTTGATGTCTAACAGGACACCACTCTGATACATTAAAAAGCATCAGAAATTCTTTTAACTACACCAGATATTAAGTTCACAAAACCATAAAATAGAAATTAATAAAACATATCTACTTCATGGAAATTGTGTTAAACCTAAATATTAATAATGCATGTAAATCAAAGACAACATGTCTTCAAAAGACATGAAGGATCTTCACAAATTTTGGAGAAAATGCATATTGTGAAAACTCCATACATGAATTGTAAACTTGCTTTGCACCAAAATAAACAGGTATCTTATTTCCATTTCCTTGAAATGGTTAAAGTACTATTATATTATTAACTTTATTATTACTACTCTTCCATGGATTCAATAAACATTCTGGTTGGGGACATCAGATTAATTAAATATAGTTGAATAATGGCATCACCCTGAGGTACTTTACAGACTTGGGGGTAATACAAGTACACAGGAAGCTTATTTTACTATTTCCCAACTGCACATGTACAAGGATGCCCAATGTATTAAGGAAGCATAAAGAAGTGGAACCTAATGCAGACTGGAAGAGTTAAAGAAGGCTCCTTGGATAATTTACAAGTAAAGACAGAGCTTCAATTATCCAGGCAAGGGAACAGTGTTTCCTAGCAGGAGAAAAATGCCTGGGTAGAGACCTACTCATGGAAAATATGGAGACTGAGAAAGTCAGGGTGCTTAGAACTAAGACTCAGGGTTTGCTAATAATTAAGGGTGAAGCATGGGAAAAAGAGGGGAATCCAACCAAAGGCCATCTTGGAGAAAAGTAAGAGAGGACATCTGAAAATTAGGAGAGTGTGGGTTACACCCAGGAAAAGAGAGGAAAACACACGAGATTAGGATTCCCCATATTTATATATAGATAAGGAAAAGATGTGTCAGCTTTTGGATAGAAGAGCTCTTGAGAACACTGAGGTTTAACCAGTGATGCAAAGGCCAGGAGAAATCCAAGACTGATTTGCAAAATGTCAATCAAGGGAACACAGGCAATGGTGACTACAAAAAACAAAAGCAAAAACAGATGCTTTTCCAGCAGGAAAGGGTGTTCTGTGTGAAATCCAACAGAAAGGTGGGGGAAACTGTCATTGGATTTTTTATTGGATCTTTGATTTTTTATTTGATCATTGATATCACCGTTAGAAAACCAGTGGAGATATAGATGGAGTTGTGGTGCTACCCATGAGTATCACAGGCCTGGAGTGTGCACACAGGGAAGGAGGAGGCAGTGGATCCAAAAGTAAAGAACAGTCTACGTTCACGACTCACGTGGAGGGACCCAAGTCTGGATAGGTGCTTTCTCGAGCTCACGGGCACTCCTCAGTTATCCACCAGGCAAGCACTTTGATCTAGCACATGTGTTCATGTTCCGGAGGTAGAGCAGCAGTGAATGATGCAGACTGCAAAGCAAGATTAAGAGTTCAAGTTCCAAGTCTGTCTCTTCCTAGTGGTGTGAAACCTTCTCTGTGTTTCTGCCGCCTTATTTGTACAGAGGGTACAATAGTGCCTAACTTGTAATTATTACGAAGATTTACCATTTTTAAGGGGCCGGTGCTGTGGCACAGCGGGTTAAAGCCCTGGCCTGAAGTGCTGGCATCCTATATGGGCGCCAGTTCTAGTCCCGACTGCTCCTCTTTCGGTCCAGCTCTCTGTTGTGGCCTGGGAAGGCAGTACAAGATGGCCCAAGTCCTTGGGCCCCTGCATCCATGTGGGAGACCTAAAAGAAGCTCCTGGTTCCTGGCTTCGGATCAGCACAGCTCCGGCCATTGCAGCCATCTGGGGAGTGAACCAGCCGATGGAAGACCTCTCTCTGTCTCTACCTCTCTCTGTAACTCTCCCAAATAAATAAAATAAATTTTAAAAAAAGTATTCACCATTTTTAAGCACCCTGGCACAATAAAGCACTATCTAAATATTCATTGAACACATTTTAAAGTCCTATTCGCAGAAATACTCCATTAGACCGAATCTTACTATAGAATGTCAACCCCATAATAAGAGTATGAGTAGAGGACAAGGTGTTCTCAGGGAAGCAGGAATATCTTTGTATGTGACTATATATATGAAACCAGGCCATGTGAAGCTTATTTCTAGTATGGGACAGTGCGGAGGCCTTATTTCTCACCTCTGATATTCCCCTACACACCCATTCTACACATTTTGTCTATGTTGCAATAATATAATGAGCTTAGCATAATAAAAGT
Organism: Oryctolagus cuniculus; assembly: GCF_051225735.1. Lineage (NCBI taxonomy): Eukaryota > Metazoa > Chordata > Mammalia > Lagomorpha > Leporidae > Oryctolagus > Oryctolagus cuniculus. Next base: position 164,002,534 of record NC_142872.1, on the reverse strand, counting down.
ACTTCTTTTAAAATCTTATGCTATTCAGACAGCTATCCAGAGAAGTTCTCCACTGTGCAATCAGTGGAAAACACACACCAGGCTTGTGGCTGCCCCCACATTGAAATGACACACATCCTTATTGGGATAAAATTGTATGGGATAAAACTGAATGGCTCCAACGTAACTGCAAACGTTCTGTAAGCACACTCTTCCTATCATATGTTCTATTCACTTTTCCTTTGTTCATTCCTTATTACTGGTAGAATCATTGGAGAATGTAGGAAGGGAGGAACTAATGATACACATCATTTTCTTGCTTTTTAAAAATATTTGTGTATTTATTTGTTTTTTTAAAAAGATTTATTATTATTTGAAAGAGTTACACAGAGAGAGGAGAGGCGGTGGGGGTGTGTGTGTGTGTCTTCCATCTCATGGTTCGTTCCCCCAATTGGCCGCAATGGCCGCAGCTATGCCAATCTGAAGCCAGGAGTCGGGAGCTTCTTCCAGGTCTCCCACGAGGGTGCAGGGGCCTAAGGACTTGGGCCATCTTCTAATGCTTTCCCAGGTGATAGCAGAGAGCTGGATCAGAAAAGGAGCAGCCTGGACTAGAAACAGCGCCCATATGGGATGCTGGCACTTCAGGCCAGGGCGTTAACCTGCTGCGCCACAGTGCCGGCCCCTGTGTATTTTTTTTAACTTTTATTTAATAAATATAAATTTCTGAAGTACAACTTTCAGATTATAGCAGCTTTTCTCCCAATAACCTCCCTCTCACCTGCAACCATCCCATCTCCCACTCCCTCTCCCATCCCATTCACATCAAGATTCATTTTCAATTATCTTTATATACTAAGTAAAGATTTCAACAGTTTGCACCCACACAGAAACACAAAGGCAGAGTGGCAGAGAGAAGAAAGATACAGAGAGATCTCCTAGCCACTTGTTCACTCCCAAATTGGCTACAACATCAGGGCTGGACAGGGAGAAGCCAGGAGTCTGGAACTTGATCTAGGTCTTCCATCTGATAGGCAGACACCCAAGTACTTGAGCCACCATGCACTGTGTCCCAGGTACATTAGCAGGGAGCTGGGTCAAAGCAGAGGCAGGACTCAAACCAGGCACTCTGACATGGGATGAAGACATCTCAAGTAGCTGCTTAACCTGCTATGACACAAAGTCCAGCCCTGCATTGGCCTGCATGAGGCTGTAAGTTTGAAACTGGTTTGTCTCATATGTAACGTATTATCTGAATGTCTTTTCTAGAAAAACTTCACACCAAACTCCACAGATAAGAACAGAAAGCTAATTAGTGCTAACATTCTCTTTCTTCCAAAATTTTTTTTCCAGTCATGTGTGGTAGAAGAGCTACAACTTTGAAGCTAGAAGAGTGATGCATGTTACAATGTGTCCTTTCCAGGAGGGCGGTATTAGAATTGACAGAGTTGAACCTGAGATCAGCAGCTGCTCACATTTGGACATTTCTGAGAGTGAAAAATGAAGTAATAAATGTCTGAAATTAGAGTGAGTCTATACAAGGTCAGCAAGCAGGTAGTCAAAGGGATTAAGGCAGGAAAGAATCAGAGCTTGGGGAAAATTCAGAAATGTGCTCCAGATAGGTAGAATGGAATCATGGAGAGAGGGCATGGGGGAATGGAAGGATTATGACATGCAAATGCAAGACGCAGAAGAAAGTCTGCAGGGGCATTGCGAGCACTCTTTTTCAATTACCTTTTTTTCTGCCTGTTTCATGTTTTTAAAAATTTAAGGATTCCTGGCCTGAGGCAGAAGTCTCTGTTCTGGGACTTGTGTAGGCAGAGGTACTTTAAAGAAGAGGTTTGGAGAAAGAAAGAAATTGGTTACTGGCATAGGAGGTAACAGTTGCTGTTTTATTCTTTCTCAAGCCAACACTCAAAGAACCTGGAAGGGAAATCATTCAGAAAGAAGGATAAATTTGTAGGGTGGGTGTTGGGCTGCTACCCCAAATCAGGGTGCCTGGGGTTCATACCCACTTCCAGCTCCTGCTTCCTGCTTTTGCAGACCTTGGAGACAGCAGCGAGGCTCAGGTATTTGGGTTTCTGTCACACACACATTTGACTTCAGTTAAGGCCTGGCTGTTGTGGGGAGTCTATCAGTGAATGGGAGCTCTCTCCCTCTACCACCTGGCTAAAACAGGAAATAAGAGAAGTCTTCTCAGCTGCGTGACTAGTACAAGGATTGAGCACGCCACCCATATATTTTCTCCACTAATTAAATAATTCGTCCATTTGGCACTCAAGATAGAGTACCTAGTGTATGTTATGCTCTTGCTAAAAACTTGACCCTGCCCTTTAAGGACCTATTGGATACAGAGCAGAAACTGAGAAAAGGATCTCAAATATGTGAGAGATGAACATAGAGAAATGCCTGGTTTAATAATGCTGTGATTAGGGAAAAATATAGTAGAGAGTTGTTAAACGAATTGTGTGATGAATAGAACATAAGGAAAATGCTTTGGATTCCATTTCTTGATAGTCATGCTTCCCAAGAGGTGGGACTCTGATTTACTTCTTATCAACGGAATGTGCAACTAGGACGGGATGCCCCGCTTGTGATCACGTCACAATATATAAACCTCTGACCTATCCGAAGCCTCTTGCTGAACAGCTCTGGCCACTGTGGCCATCTAGGGAGAGAACCAGCAGATGGAAGCCTGCTCTCTCTCTGCCTCTCTGTAATTCTGGCTTTCAAATAAATAAATAAATCTTTTAAAATTTTTTTTTATTTATTTTTTGACAGGTAGAGTTATAGACACAGAGAGAGACAGAGAGAAAAGTCTTCCTTCCTTTGGTTCACCCACGAAATGGCTGCCACGGCCGGTGCTGTGCGGATCTGAAGTCAGGAGCCAGTTGCTTCTTCCTGGTCTACCATGCAGATGCAGGGCCCAAGCACTGCCCTCCAGGCCATAGCAAAGAGCTGGACTGGAAGAGGAGCAACCAGGACTAGAACGCAGTGCCCATATGGGATGCCAGTGCCACAGGCGGAGGATTAACCAAGTGAGCTACAGCACCGGCCCCTCAAATAAATAAATAAATCTTAAAAAAAAGAAGCCTCTCTCTGGAGTCCTGTTCTCCTCACTAGCTTTGGAGAAGAAAGCTGATAAGGATCTTACAGCTATAAGGAGACTCATTCTGCCAACAACCTGAGGGAGTTTGGAGGTGGTCCTTTCCCCAGGTGAGTGAGCCTCTGATGAGAATACAGGCTTGGATCATTTCTTGATTACAGCCCATGAAGGTCAAAGCAGGAGACCCAAGTAGCCCTGCCTGGACTCTTTTTTTTTTTTTTTTTTTTTTTTTTTTTTTTTTTTTTTGACAGGCAGAGTGGACAGTGAGAGAGAGAGACAGAGAGAGAAAGGTCTTCCTTTGCCGCTGGTTCACCCTCCAATGGCCGCCGCTGCAGCCGGCGCACCGCGCTGATCCTGGCAGGAGCCAGGAGCCAGGTGCTTTTCCTGGTCTCCCATGGGGTGCAGGGCCCAAGCACCTGGGCCATCCTCCACTGCACTCCCTGGCCATAGCAGAGAGCTGGCCTGGAAGAGGGGCAACCGGGACAGAATCCGGCGCCCCAACCGGGACTAGAACCCGGTTTGCCGGCGCCGCAAGGTGGAGGATTAGCCTATTGAGCCACGGCGCCGGCCTGCCTGGACTCTTGACCCACACAACCTGTGAGGTTTCATGTGTAAATTTAAACTACAAGGTTATACAGCAATAGAGAACTCACATGACAGCTATGTTGAATGCCTACTTTGTGCTAGGCACTGTATGATGGACCAGGAAACTGATAAAGAGGTCGGGAATCTGCACTCTCCAACGTCTGTCCTGCTTCTGGCTTGCTGTCTGCATTGGCCACGCCCTTGTGAGTGGGATGACAAGACAGTGGGAGATCTGGCTGTTTTATGGCAATTTGGAGGCAGGGGCTTCCACCTGTGCTTTGTGGGGGCCAGGTAGGCTCTTGCTAGAGAAGACACTGAAGTGTCTTGGAGAGGGAGGAAATGTTTTCCAGAAAGTCCTGGGTCTGGAGGAACAGCAAGTGGCATAGCACCTGTGAAGGCTCAGCAGTGTTGAAGACTATGTACTTCTCTACCCTCTGCCATCATAGGGGAAGAAGGAACCCAAGAGGTCTCCGAGAAGAAGATAAAACACAACAGCCCTTACTTATTGAATGGTTGTGTGTATTAAAACCAAATAAAACTACTTGGTTATTCTCCATCTAGTCTTGCTCTCCTGTCTGAGTTACATACCTTCTGTCAATTTATGGCACTGTGGACAGAGTTATTATCTAGCTTAAAATTACCACCTCCCACAATGGGGATTTCTGCTGTTATAAAACAAAAGCAAACGTCAAAAGGGTGGGAGCAGAGTGTGTATGAAAGAAAGCCTTTTGCATCTTTTTTCCTGGCAATGTGCTTTTTATGCTAATATCTCATAGTTGCCTACCTTAATGGCCCCATTAAATGCCAGGAGAGTATTTGCAAGAGAAAAGTGTACCTGGAGATGAAGATGTAAAGTTGCTAAGTGTATTTGGAGGAACGGAGAAGATTTCTCAGTAAAGGAGTTAATGTTCCAAAGAAAGCTTTGTTTATCCGACAGACTTTATGACTGCACTGCTTTCTTCACTCCGCACCTTAATTCTCAACCACCATAAGGCTGTCCAGATGTTTAAAATAAAAAGCCCATTTGGGTATTATCGGAGATTACTGGGAAGAGAGAGACTGACACGGTGTTTAGCTATGCAACATAAATTCCCTGAGACCGTGCCATCCAGCACAGTCTGTATTCTCACCCTGCTGAAAGACTGAACTAATAAATCATAAAAACGAGACTCAGGGTCCCAAACACAATTTACCTCCAGCCAGCTGCCATGGCTCTGAGGGAGCCATAGAGGTGGAGATGCGGAATGTGGATAGCGTGGTGTCTTATTCGCAGAAGGCCTGGTGGGCAGGATTTGTGCTTGAAGACTCTCCTTTCTGTTCCTGACCTCCCTGTTTGTTCTAACAATCAGCCTTTATTAGATACATATTCTGCTCCAGTCCTGCCAATTTACTGATCTCTGGCCACTTTTTCTCATTCCTACTCCCTAATTTATTCCATTTCTTTTTCCAGCTATGCCTGTCTTCCTAACTAAATTCCACTTATCCTTCAAGCTCTGACTTGAGACCTCATCTTTCTGGACAACTTTTGAATTGCACCAACCAAAAAGAATCTCTCCAGCATTCCCATGCTGCTAACTCTGAGTCACATTTAAGGTTTTTGCAAACTACTCTTTTTGTTGGTGGACAACACTACAATAGCTAGGGTAGGGCCACACCAAAGACAAGAGTCAGGAACTCCACCAGGGTCTCCCATGTGGGTGACAGAGACCCAACTACTTGGGTCATCACCAACTGCCTTTGAGGTGCATTAACAGGGAGCTGGTGAGAAGCTCAGGTGACATTCGATCCCAGGCACTCTGATAGAGGATATGGGTGTCTCATGTTGCAGCTTCTATGTTGCACCACAATGCCTACCCCACTACTTAACAAGATTAAACTTCACAAAAACATAAATCTAGTCTTTTTTTGATAGAGCTCCGATAAAGATACCAGTCATAAGAAATTTGTGATATTTTAATTATCACTGTAATTCTAAGAGGTAAATAATATACCTTAAATATTTATTTATTATTTGACAGGTGAAGTTACAGAGAAAGAAGGGAGAAGTGAGGGAGAGAGAGAGAGAGGAAGTGAGAGACGGAGAGAGAGAGACAGAGGGAGAGAGAGAAGCTTTTATCTACTTGTTCACTCCCCAAATGTCCACAGCAGTCAGGCAGTCAGGGCTGGGCCAGACTGAGGCCAGGAGTAAGGAGCTTCATCTGGGTAGAGGTTCAAGGATGTGGGCCCTATTCCACTGTTTTCCCAGGAGCATTAGCAGGGATTGGAAATGGAGCAGCCAGGAATAGCGCAGGCACCCATATGGGATACCAGTGCTGCAGGCCCCAGCTTAACCTGCTGCACCACAGTGCTGGCCCCTATTGTTTCTGTTTTATAGGTAAGAAGACTAAAATCTGCAAACAATAAATGTTTTACCCAGGGCCACATGGCTAGTGGAGAGCAGGACAGAGACTACAGCCCAGTGTGCTACTCATGCATTTTACCACTGGACCTCCCCACACCACAGTGCCTTCAACGTGGCAATGAAAAACAAAAAGTTTCTATGAAGTGAATGAGAGTGTGAGGTAGGCAGGCATAAATGGATACGCACATGAAAAATTCATTTGCTTTCCTCTGGTGTGGTATGGCTCACCATCAATTATCCTGTCTCTCAATGTTTTGATCACTGCCTAGACTAGTTGTTGCTGTTGATCAGTGAGTGGTCCAGAGAACCATCACCCCAGGTTGTATCCTGGTCCTATACGGCCTTGGGAAAGTCACTGGGCTCCACTGGGTCCCATCTTGGTAACTAGGAAAGTAGGATCCTCAGCCCTGGGCTTATCCAACAATCAGTGCTCATCAGCATGATGAATGCTAGAGACAATAACAAGAGAGGATAATAGGGAGAAAATGACTTACTGACTTCACTGAAGAGAAGCATTCTTCTTCTTTTTTTTTTTTTTTTTTTTTTTTTTTGAGAAGCATTATTCTTAGAGCAGAACAATTAAAATGAGCTGACCAATTACAAAGATGCTGCTCTTTGGAAAGACAAGGTGGTCAGCCTGGATCCTTGCTTGGACAACTTGAGAGCTGGCTGATAATACAACTGAACAGATCCAGTGGACATGGCTCTGTTTAGCCACTCTGGTAAGGTGTCTGATAAAATGTGGTGAGGTACTAGCACAGATCTACTACGAACTAGCTCTTCATCTCAGAGTTACCATCTCTTCATCCAAACAATGGGGAATTCTATGTTTGTGTAGATTCACTGTTGGGTTCTTGGGTAATATGCTATTGCTAGCATAGAGAGAGGCCTTTACAAACAGATGGCCACTAATGAGAATGTTCCTGTCCCTTACCTGTAGTTCCTAATTATACAGCATAAATACAAATTTGGCTTTAATTCAATTAAGTGGTAATGAGGTGAGAAAATAAATATGTGAACATATTACTGCTGTTCAGGTTGGTAAGCAATGGACAATAATATTTGTGTTCCATTATATACTATGAGGTGTTTTCAAAATTATTTAAAATGATCTTTGTGATATTCTAGCTATAACAGCTTATTTAACTCAGAGGAAAGTACTCAGAGTAAGATAAAAATCTTAGGGGGATCTATACTGAAGTCGTTTTTTGAGCCTTAAGACACCAAGCAATTTTATACATGAGTTTACTGGTGTTTGCATACACTCACACTCACACATACACACACACACACACACACATATACATATAAACAGATCTCTCTCTCTCCCTCTCTCTCTCTCTCTATATATATATATACACACACACACAGACATATATATATAGATTTCTCTCTCTCTCTCTACACACATACATATACACATACTTATATATAGATCTCTCTCTCTCTCTCTCTCTTCAAACACATCCATCCACACACACATATAAATAGATTCTCTCTCTCTATATATATAGATATGTATACACACATACAAACAGACACACACACATATTTAAACTTATGGAGGCTTTGGATAATATTCTTCATTTTCTGCAGAGTCATTTATTTGAATATTTGTTTCATCTATAAATAAATAAAATAGAGCATCTAGAATATTTCTCCCCTTTCTTTCATGAACACGTGGCCAACTCCAATTTTCTGTGATAGCCTTCAGCACTGCAGTGATTCCAATGTGCCCTTTCTAAAGTCATTGAAACTTAATCCTCAAAGCACCAGTGTTGAGAGGTGTGGCCTTTGGGAGGTGATTGTGTCATGAGGGCTTCTCCCACCTGAAGAGGATTAGTAGGCTTATGAAGGAACCCTAACTTGAAGGTTGCCTCTCTTGACTTCCATCCCTCTGTTATGTGAAGATGCCGTGTTCATCCCCTCAGGGAGAAAGCAACAAGGTACCATCTTGGAGGCAAAAGCTGCCCTCACCAAACATCTGCTGATGCCTTGATCTTGACTCCTCTGCATTGAAGAGTGTGAGAAACAAACATCTAATGTTTACACATTTCCCAGCCTATAGGATTCTCTCACATGGCACAAAGAGACAAACAGAGATCCCAGATCAAACTCCAGGATACAGCTTTGCTCAACTTTGGGCAGGTGTTGTGTCTACCATTGGTTCAGTGGCTAAGTATAGAATAGAACCATGTGGCACGGAGGATAGCCCCTTCTGGGCATGTGTGCTTCCACCTGAGTTAAAAGGGAAGTCAGATACACCTGGAAAATACATTTGGAATGGTCATAACAACATCCATTAAATATTTAATTTTTTACATGCATAGTGAGATAGCATTATACTCACCTTTCGCTGAGTTAGCCATGGAACTCCTGGTCAGGGCTTAGTACTGATTGCATACTCACTAATCATTTCCTCCCCTTGAATTGAATGATTACATAAACAAGGAAAAAATTCCAGACAAGGTGAACATTTTAGGTGTTATAAACTGAATTATATCCTCCCAAAATTCATATGTTGAACTCCTCACCTCCCATATGACTATCTCAACATATAGCCTTTTAAAAGATAATTATGTGGCCTGTGGGTGACAAAACACAATACCATACTTGGAGTGCCTAGGATAGAGTCCTGCTTCCACTCCAATTCAGCTTCCTGGTAATATTTACGCTGAGAGGCAGCAGATCATGGCCCAAGTTCATGGGTCTCCATCACATACATGTGAGACTGGGATGGGTTTCCTGGTTTCTGGCTTTGGCCTGGCCTGGCCCAGCCCTGTCTGTCGTGGGCATTTGAGGAGTGAAATAGCTGATAAAAGGTTCTCTCTCTCTCTCTCTCTCTCTCTCTCTCTTCTCCCCCCACTTGCCTTTCAAATAAATAAAAATGAGCAAATAAGCTTTAAAAATAATTGTGGTTAAATGAGGACTTGAGGGTGGAGGTCTCATTGAAAAGTTCTGTTGTCCTTTCTAGGAGAGGAAGGAAGAGACCCAGTAGTCCACACTCACGTAGAGAAAGGTGACAGCCAGACTGTGCCTGTTTGCAAGTCAAGCCGGGGGATCTCCTCTGGAGATTTTTTTTTATAAATTTCTTTTCTAAAAACTTTTATTTAGTAAATATAACTTTCCAAAGTACAGTTTATGGATTACAATGGCTTTTTCCCCCATAACTTCCCTCCCTCCCACACCCCTCCCATCTCCCGCTCCCTCTCCCATTCCATTCACATCAAGATTCATTTTCAATTATCTTTATATACAGAAAATTGATTTAGTATATATTAAGTAAAGATTTCATCGGTTTGCACCCACACAGAATTAAAGTGTAAAATACTGTTTCAGTACTAGGCTCCAGAACCCTGAGGAAATGTCTGTTATTGAAGCCATCCAACCTGCAGTCATTTGTTATGGTGACCTTCATGAACTAATGTACTAGACAGCAGGTAAGGCTAACCATGGCTCATTAACAGATTTTGACCAGGTTGAAAGAGAGGAGAGGAAAGAGCCATATCAAGACCACCCTCCATAGCCTACTTAGTGACTTATAATTTGAGTAGAACAGCAAAAGCATATGTTTGGAAGATGATACATTGATACATTCATTTGCTCAAGAAAGAGTCACTGTGCAGCTGTCTGTAATATGCCAGAAGAATCAAGCTTCCCCACCAGATGTGAATGATCTAGGCAACTCTGAAATCTGGTGGCGAGGGTCCCTGCTGGTCTTCTGTCAGCCCCCCTGCCCCAGTGACTGAAGACCCTGCTCCCAGTCTTCCTCCCACAGGACATCAGTGGAGCCCACATGCCCATTGTTGGTTCCTCACTTTCCTCCACCCCAATGATCTGCCCTTTCATTTGTATTTAGTTACACACCCCCATCTACATCAATGTGTTATGTAGAATTCCTGATTCCTAGAATGGTGAACAGATTTCTACCTTCCTTGCCTGTCCCAAGAACAAGGAGCATTTAGCTGCATTTTTTCTTGCTTTCTTCTTCCTGGAATCCTGCCCCTAAAATCTTTTCCTTTCTTCCTATGCTGAAGCTGAGGTCTTTCACCTGCACCATGTACTTGCTCTCTAACCCTCTTCTCTTTCTCAATATTAATTTCTTTCTGTCTTAGCTGCTCTGTAAAATTCCAAACACAGGTCAATAACAAAACACATTTTTTATGTGTTTCAAGTCAATGGCTGCCGCAGAAAATAATGCAATTCTGGATATTGATGCCAAACAAAGGTATAGCTTAAATCTCCACTGAGTTCTCAACTATGCATGCTTGCATAAGCACCTGCTCACCCCAAGGATCCTTCACACTGCTGTAGTTCATTTCTCTGGAAATGAGCAGAAATCACCTGATCACAGGGAATAAAGTGAGTCATTCTCCGCTTTCATCTTTCTTTTACTTTCTCCTCCAATATATCAGCACTCTCTTGGATACTTCCAGGGCCAACATTTATGAGCCACTGTTACCTCCTGCTGGAATTCTGTAATATCCTTCTCGTTTATCTCTCTGTCCTCACTCATGCTCACACAGAGCCAAGGCACCCAGCAGTGGAGAGAGTGACTCAAACACGAGTCATCTGTGGCCAATCCTCTGCTTCTTCTCCACTCCAGTGCCTTCCTCCTGTACTTTTTCACTTGAGGTATTATTTTTTCAGGCCTAAGAAAACTATACCTTTCTACATGATTGGCTCCCAATCTATGCCGTAATCATTTGCTCCAGTACTTCCTTTTTCTATTTTGCTCCGGAATGTCTATTTTTTATGTGACTTACTATTTTTTTTTCATTCTCACTTCAGGAAAATTACCATTGGCATTCATCTGACTATAAGTCTTGTTTTCTCTTTACATGGCCCATTCTTTCATGTATTTTAAGTCTCAGCTTGCATTTTACTTCCAGAGAGTGGTCTTCCTAGGCTACCCTACTTGAAGAGTCAATCATTCTGATTCTCTATCTGGATTCTCTTTTGTGTTTTCTTCTTATGTCTTCTATGCAATTTATCTGTGTGCCTGCTTTAATTGCATGCCATACTAAAATGTAAAGTTTTAAATAATGGAAAGCTATTTCATATTCTGTGCTATTATTTCTTATTTTTAAGATAATGCCTAGCACAACTGGAATTTGATGTACCTTTACTGAAAGAATAAGAGAATAAAGGTAGAGGAGAAGGTAGAGGAAAAAGGAGGAGGAGGAGAGTCAAGGGAGAAAAGAAAGAGGAGTAGGGGGAGGAAGGAGAAGGAGACAGAAAAGAAGGGGGAATAGCAGGGGAATAAGAGGAAGCAGGGAAAATATCTTCATCGCACAGATGAAGAAGATGAAGAACGCTTGGAGGAAGAGAGATGCAATGTGTTATTTCCAGGACAGAAAAAAAGTTAATGACTTTAAAAGTCTTATATTTCAGTTGGGAAGTCTTTGCATAACCAATCTTTACCCATTGAGCTTGTTTGACAGTATAGAAGTATCCTGCTTGAGCTGAGTTATTCTCACATAGAACTCCATCCCTCCACCCCCACCTGCAATCACTACAAGACTTAATACACAACAGAGTGGGAGAAATCAAGCCTGGCTTCAAAAGCAAATAGTTTTTCATAACATTTCTGATACCGCTGCAATGTGAAGTCAACACAAAGTCAGAATTATATTGCCTTAATATCCCTGTTCTCTCCTAAGGCTGCACTTTTACAACATTGGGCTGCTTTTCTGCCACCTCAGTTTTTTTCTCACATGAATTATCTAAATGTCAACTTTTTTTTTTCTTTTCCTGTTTTTCGCCAAGACGAGGCAACATTGTGACTGAAACCAAGGCTGTATATGTTTACATGGTGATGATATTCTAGATGCTGGTATATGGGTAGTCAAATAGAGAGAGAGAGACAAACTATTCAGAACAATCGAAAAAGATGGAATCCTCCCAAATTCTTTCTATGAAGCCAACATCACCTTAATCCTTAAGCCAGAGAAAGATGCAGCATTGAAAGAAAATTACAGACCAATATCCCTGATGAACATAGACACAAAAATGCTCAATAAAATTCTCGCTAATAGAATACAACAACACATCAGAAAAATCATCCACCCAGACCAAGTGGGATTTATCCCTGGTATGCAGGGAAGGTTCAATGTGCACAAAACAATCAATGTGATACACCATATTAACAGACTGCAGAAGAAAAACCATATGATTATTTCAATAGATGCAGAGAAAGCATTTGATAAAATACAACACCCTTTCATGATGAAAACTCTAAGCAAACTGGGTATGGAAGGAACATTCCTCAATACAATTAAAGCAATTTATGAAAAACCACGGCCAACATCCCATTGAATGGGGAAAATTTGGAAGCATTTCCACTGAGATCTGGTACCAGACAGGGATGCCCACTCTCACCACTGCTATTCAATATAGTTCTGGAAGTTCTAGCCAGAGCTATTAGGCAAGAAAAAGAAATTAAAGGAATACAAGTTGGGAAGGAAGAAGTCAAACTATCCCTCTTTGCAGACTATATGATTCTTTATTTAGGGGATCCAAAGAACTCTACTAAGAGACTATTGGTACTCATAGAAGAGCTTGGCAAAGTAGCAGGATATAAAATCAATGCACAAAAATCAACAGCCTTTGTATACACAGGCAATGCCACACCTGAGAAAGAACTGCTAAGATCAATTCTATTCACAATAGCTACAAAAACAATCAAATACCTTGGAATAAATTTAACTAAGGATGTTAAAGGTCTCAATGATGAGAATTACAAAATCTTAAAGAAAGAAATAGAAGAGGATACCAAGAAATGGAAAAATCTTCCATGCTCATGGATTGGAAGAATCAACATCATCAAAATGTCCATTCTTCCAAAAGCGATTTATAGATTCAATGCAATCCCAATTAAGATACCAAAGACATTCTTCTCAGATGTGGAAAAAATGATGTTGAAATTCATATGGAGATGCAAGAGACCTCGAATAGCTACAGCAATCTTGTACAACAAAAACAAAGCTGGAGGCATCACAATACCAGATTTCAGGACATACTACAGGGCAGTTGTAATCAAAACAGCATGGTACTGGTACATAAACAGATGCATAGAACAATGGAACAGAATAGAAACACCAGAAATCAACCCAAATATCTACAGCCAACTTATATTTGATCAAGGATCTAAAACCAATTCCTGGAGCAAGGACAGTCTATTCAATAAATGGTGCTGGGAAAACTGGATTTCCATGTGCAGAAGCACGAAGAAACACCCCTATCATACACCTTACACAAAAATCCACTCAACATGGATTAAAGACCTAAATCTATGACCCAACACCATCATATTATTAGAAAACATTGAGAACATCGGCACTGGCAAAGACTTCTTGGAAAAGACCCCAGAGGCACAGGCAGTCAAAGCCAAAGTTAACTATTGGGATTGCATCAAATTAATAAATTTCTGTACTGCAAAAGAAACAGGCAGTCAGGAAAGAGAATAGGCAACCAACAGAATGGGAAAATATGTATGCAAACTATGCAACTGATAAATGGTTGATAACCAGAATCTACAAAGAGATCAAGAAACTTCACAACAACAAAACAAACAATCCACTTGAGAGATAGGCCAAGGACCTCAATAGACATTTATCAAAAGAGGAAATCCAAATGGCCAACAGGCACATGAAAAAATGTTCAGGATCACTAGCAATCAGGGAAATGCAAATCAAAACCACAAGGAGGTTTCACCTCACCCCAGTTAGAATGGCTCACATTCAGAAATCTACCAACAATAGATGCTGGAGAGAATGTGGGGAAAAAGGGACACTAACCCACTGTTGGTGGGAATCCAAACTGGTTAAGCCACTATGGAAGTCAGTCTGGAGATTCCTCAGAAACCTGAATATAACCCTACCTTACAACCCAGCCATCCCACTCCTTGGAATTTACCCAAAGGAAATTAAATTGGCAAATAAAAAAGCTGTCTGCACCTTAATGTTGATTGCAACTCAATTCACAATAGCTAAGACCTGGAACCAACCAAAATTCCCATCAACAGTATGCTGGATAAAGAAATTATGGGACATGTACTCTATCGAATACTATACAGCAGTCAAAAACAATGAAACCCGGTCATTTGCAACAAAATGGAGTAATCTGGAAAACATCATGCTGAGTGAAATAAGCCAGTCCCAAAGAGACAAATATCATATGTTCTCCATGATCAGTGACAACTAACCAACCACAAAAAAGGAAACCTGTTGAAGTGAAAGGGACACTACGAGAAGCAATGACTTGATCAGCCCTGGTCCTCACTGTTGATGTACAATTTAATACTTTATCCCTTTTAATATTTTTTTGTTCTAGTTAATACTATTGGTTGAACTCTGTAATTAACACACATTTATTCTTAGGTGTTTAAATTTAACTGAAAAGTGATCCTTGTTAAATATAAGAGTGGGAATAAGAGAAGGAGGAGATGTACAGTTTGGCACATGCTCAATTGGACTTGCCCCAAATGATGGAGTTAGAAACGTGCCAGGGGATTCCAATACAATCCCATCAAGGTGGTATGTACCAATGCCATCTCACTAGTCCTAGCGATCAATTTCAGTTCACAACTGATCACACTGATAGGTCTAAGAGTCAAAGGGATCACACAAACAAGACTAGTGTCTGCGAATACTAACTAATAGAATGAAAAAGGAAGAGAACAATCCAACATGGGAAGTAGGATACACAGCAGACTCATAGAATGGCAGATTTCCTAAACAGCACTCTGGCCTCAGAATCAGCCCTTAAGGCATTTGGGTGTGGCTGAAGTGCCCATAAGAGTATTTTAGGCATGGAAAGTCAAGACACTCTGGAAAAAAATAAAGAGGACCTAAATGAAAGATCTCTGCGAGTGAGATCCCAGTAGAACAGGTCATCAAAGAAGGAGGTGACTTTCTCTGAAGGGAGGAGAGAACTTCCACTTTGACTATGACCTTGTCTAAATAAGATCAAAGTCACCGAACTCAAAAGGCTTCCATAGCCTTGGCAACTCATGACAAGAGCCTAGGGTGATTTCTGATACAATAAACAAGAGCGTCAAACTGTTAAGTCAACAACAGGAGTCACTGTGTACTTACTCCTCATGTAGGATCTCTGTCCTTAATGTGCTGTCCAATGTGAATTAATGCTATAACTGGTACTGAAACAGTATTTTACACTTTGTGTTCTGTGTGGGTGCAAACTGATGAAATCTTTACTTAATATATACTAAATCAATCTTCTGTATATAAAGATAATTGAAAATGAATCTTGATGTGAATGGAATGGGAGAGGGAGAGGGAGATGGGAGGGGTGTGAGTGGGAGGAAAGTTATGAGGGTGGGAAGCTATTGTAATCCATAAACTGTACTTTGGAAAATTATATTTACTAAATAAAAGTTTAAAGAGAGGGAGAGAGAGAGAAAGAAAGAGAGAGAGACTTGCAGAAACTCATTCTGGGAGTTGGTGCACACCCTTGTGGAGTCTGAGAAGTGCGAAAGTCTGCTTTTTTTAAGCAGGTAAGACCAGTATGGAATTCAGTCTGCAGGTCTGAGAACCAAGGAAACTGGGGATGTATCTCCCAGGATTAGTATTAAAGCCCAGACGCCAGGCACATGTGTTCAATGGTAGAGGAGGATGGACATCCTGGCCCAGAGAGCACTGACTGATTCACTCTTCCTTGGCGGGCTCTATGTTCTGTGTGGTCCCCAATGGACTAGATGATGCCAAGGCACAGTGGTGAGGGTGGTCTTCTTTACTCAGTCAGCCAATTGAAATACTATGTTGTTATTTAAACACTCACTGCTACATAGAAAGCATGTTTTAGCAGTTATCTGGGCATACCTTAGTCCAGGAAAGTTGATACATAAAGTTAGCTATCAAACCCTTGACAAGAAGAATGACCTCCCTTCTGCTTCTCTCCTCTTCTCCCAGGTGGATGGCTTTGGGAACATCCTCCCTTCATATAACATTGGGTTTTCCTTTTAAAGAAGAATCCAAGTAGACAGTCCATTGCCTTATAAAATTAGTCTCATTAGCTATTAGTCTCACCATATGTCAAGATAAAAGAATTGTTTGAAAAGGATTGCTATTGAGTTTTCTGTCAGTGGAATAGATCATTATTGGCCTTTCCACTTTTGAGAGTTTAATGAACTTGGAATGGAAATTACCCACAGCAGTAATAACTGTAACCTTGGTTTCCGTAACTCACGCCCATGGCCACTAATGTTCCCTTTTTGACACGCCATGAGGCATCCCTATTAATAATGAATCCAACCAAGGTAGAGAATCCACCTGGCCTCTATTCAAATTCTTCCAAGAAATTCTAAGTGAAAATTCTCTGCAGATAGGAAGATTGTGGAGAGACAGAATGACATGAGATCTTAATGGACTAGCAGGCAACGAACTTATTTGTACAATCATTTTTTCAGGCACTATGCTTGTATGCACTGTATATTGTCTATTTTAATAAATACTGTATATCTGCAAGTCAGAAGCCATTGTCTTCGCATTGGAGATAAGCAGGCTTGATACTCATACGGAAAGAAATAATATACCTAAATAATAAATTCATCCAGCAGTAATTTCTTATTTACTGAAGGACTGTAATAACCTTGAAGTCGGAGATAAAACTTTCTCCAAAACAGAGTATTAGGCTCTGTTGTCTGGATTCTAGAGAAATAACAAATGATTTACCAGTGGGGAAGCCTGGACTGGACTTGGTTTGATTTAGCTCACAATTATTTAAGTCTTGAAATCATAAAACTGGAATATCCATATTTTACCATGTGGGAACTGTTATCTTTAACAGGTCCTTAGTAGTTTTTTGTTTTAATTCAATTGCATCAACTGCAGTATAAGAAAGTTTGATTTTGTCATTTTGTTGGGGTCTTTGACTAATTCCAGAACTAAGTCCCTGACAAAAGGAAGAGGTGTTTATGGATGAACATGTGTGCAGCATGGTGAGCTGTTTGGTTGGGTCAAGACAGGCTAGGGAGTCATTGTGACTTTGTCCTTGTAACACAGATTGAACACCCAAGGAAAACAAGGAAGGCTGCTTCCTGTGCACAGGTTGTTTTCTGTTCCCTGTTGGAAAGCCTGAGGAATCCCTGTCTCCAAAAGCTATTATCTTGGGGCTTCTTGGTCCTTTATTTTACTTAGCATTTGCTTTTCTTTACCAAGATTCTGTTTTGGAGAATGAGTTGGTAAATGTCCATTTTTAGGAGAAAGGTGTTAAACACATTTATATGAACATGGAATATCAGAGTTGGAAATATTCTTAATGATCACATGGTCATAGTTGCCTTCCTCATTCCTCTTGTTATCTACCCCTGACATGATTTCTCTCCTTTCTTAAGAAGAATGCCAAAGTGTTATCTGGACACTTTGACAACAAGCTATAGGTCTCCCATATAATCAAGTAAGGGCCTGAGACTAAGTTTGCCAATGGTATAAGGAACAGAATAGTGTAGGAATTATCCATAGAGAGCAGATAATTGCTTTTACCCTCTCCATCATCCTGATGTCTCCTTGTGCCCCCTCAGATGGCAGAGCAGTGAGCTGGGAAGAACTGGTCCTGCATCTGAGATTGCCTGCCTGCAGTCTTTCACACCGTGTCTCTTGCCTTCTATGCTGTTCTCGTATGTGGTGTAAGCCTTCCCTTTGTGAAACAGCTCCCAGCAGGCAGGAGGCCCGGAGCTCCTGCCTAATCCTCTTGAAATATGGAGATCTCTCCCTGTCATACCCTCAGGGATGGTCTGCACTGATGGAGCTTCCTTACTGTATGTGATTTAATTCAGTGTTCTATAACTGGTTTTTCCTTCTCCTCTATTTGTGCCACACAGCCCCTTGACAATATCTTATTTGTAGGTAACTTTCACCCATCGGAAGGCATGTGTGGCAATTATGCATGTGTAACATACACAGAATGATCCAAATATCACCCTATAACTGTGCTGTTGAACTTAATGACGATAGAAACAAACCAATAATGTAAAAATAAGATTTTTATCAATTTTCAGATGCAGGTAAGTGCTGCTTTAATGCTGTCCATATATGAAAGGAATCAGAAACATCATGAAGATTGATGACATACCCTCCTACAATAGGAAGTCTCTAAATGGAATAACTTAATTTTCTACGGATAACGAGCTCCCTTACTATTTTCTCTAATTACTCTCCTCAGATAAAAAAGTGTTTTAGTGTATTAGTTATCTAATGCTGTGTAACAAATTACCCCCAAAATGTACCATTTTAAAATAACAGCATTTGAACTTGCTCAAAGTCATTCTAGTCATTTGGACTGGGTGCCACTCTACAGATGGTTTACTGCTCTGTGGTTTTCACTCATTCACTGGTAGTCATACATGGACTAAACAGGGGCAGCGTTGTCCATGGTGGCCTCCATATCTGAGGGTGGGTGCAGGTTGATGGCTGCATTGGAGGTGGAGGGGGAGAGAGATCCAGGTTCTTGCTGCCAATGCTGGAAAGATTTAAGGATGAGACACAGACTCAGCTCCTGGAAAGAAAGGATTTGTTGACAGAGCAAAATTACAAAATCAGTAAGTGCTCAGGGTAGATAAATTCTTTTATAAGGATTTCCTAATAAAAGGCAGCTCCCTCTACTGATGGGAGGGTCCTTCACCATGCTCAGGGAAGGTCTCTGCTTGCACAGCTTGTTGGGCAACATGCTCTAACGTGCACTCTGAGTGCTTCATTAGCATCTGATATCTTCCAGTGCTGAATTTTTTCCTCTTAGAATGATGTAAGGGTTGCTCAGCTGGTCCACACGGCTGCTCAAACTGGAACAAACCATTTTCTTCTTATCTGATCAATGTAAGGAGGGCTTGGCTTTTTAATTATTCATTATTCTTTTTATAGATTTATTTATTTGAAAAACAGAGTGACAGAGAAATGGACCTTCTAACACTGGATCACTCCACAAATAGCCACAACAACCAGGGCTGGGCCCCATTGAAGCTGGGATCTGGAACTTCATCCTGGTCTCAACATAGGTACCAGGGGCCCAAGTCCTTAGACCGTATTCCACTTCCTTCCAGGCACATTAGCAGGAAGCTGGATTGGAAGTGGAGTAGCCAGCTTGAACTGGGACTCCTAAGTGGGGTTCTGGGGTCACAAGGCATGGCTTAACCTGATGCAGCACAACACTGGCCTCTAGAAGCTCTATTGTTGATGACAAAGGGCTGTTTATTGTCAAAAGATGGTTGTGATGTTGTTAATGTTTGGGTTGCCAAACTAGGCCAATTATTTACCTATTTTGTCTCATTACACCAGTGTCCTATCTAAACTTCCTCAG
Source organism: Oryctolagus cuniculus (assembly GCF_051225735.1). Lineage (NCBI taxonomy): Eukaryota > Metazoa > Chordata > Mammalia > Lagomorpha > Leporidae > Oryctolagus > Oryctolagus cuniculus. The sequence goes on along the minus strand of NC_142872.1, from coordinate 163,983,152 downwards.
CTGGGGCAGCTGTGTTCTCTTCACAACTGTCTTTCAGCAGGCAGCTCAGAATTGTGTGGCAATCTCAGGACAGCAAAGGCGATAGAAGAAGAAGCTGTCATATCTCAAGGCCCAAGCTTAGAACACTCACTATGTCTCTTGTGCCACAGTTCTGTCAAAGCAAATCACAGATGTGATGAGTGAAGAAATAACCCCTGCCCCTGGGTGGAGGAGGCATGACACATTGCAAAGGAGATATTTGTGGCAGGAGTTTGTTATGTATCAGTGTCTACCTTCTGTGTACAACCTATTTACACTCCTCTTCCCTCAGACTCAAGCTGCTCTAAGCCTCAAAACCTTGAAGATATTTCACAGTTAGATCAGGTGACTGGAAATATAGTCTGCTGCAATCAGCATCAACCGTGGATGAGGATGGGGTTTTCCTGGTGCAGTTCCATCTTCTGGTGATCTGGATGCCTGGTAAATAAAATACCAGTCACCTGCTGACTTCCGAAATACAATAATGAGATGGAATAACACAGGTCCACTCTCCACTGGGTAGGGGAAAGACAAAGCAATTGCAGGTCCATAGCAGTTCTGTGTCTACGTGAGGACAGTGAAATATTCTTGGCCCCATTCCTCCTCCTTTGGAGTTGTTTTCTGCTTTATAGCTATTCTTGGATTCTTGGCTCTACTCTCTGGGCTCTGAATTCTACCTTCTGGGCAATTGACTCCTCCCTTTTATTACTCTTCTTTGCTACAAGAATCATCCTATTTTTCAGCATAGGTTTCTCAGCCTACTTCCTGTACATAAAGTGTTCTCAACAAAAAAAGCCTTTATTTGTGTAGAAATGTGTCTGTCCCATTAATGTAAGCTGCCAGTATTTTTTAAAAAATATTTATTAATTAGTAAAACAGAGTGACAGAGAGCAAGGAAGCAAGACATGGAGAGAGAGAAAAAGAGTGAGAGAGAGAGATTGAACTTGTACCCAATGGTTCACTCCCCATATGGCTACAACAGTTTGTGCTAGACCAGGCAACTGCTAGGAGCTAGGAACTTTATTAGGGTCTCCCAAGTAAGTGCCTGGAACCCAAGTACTTGGACCATCATCTGCTACCTTCCCAGTCACATTAGCTGGAAGTTGGATCTGAAGCAGAGATCCGGGACTTGAACCATCTCTTTAATACAAGGTACAGGTGTCTCAAGTGGTGGCTTAAACTTCTGGGTCACAATGATGACCCCTGCTGGTAGTTTTGTCTATTAAACCCTCTCTAATAATTTGTGGATTCCTTTGAATTACTTCAACTTTCTCCTGTCCTTCTGAATTTGGGATTTATTTTGCATCAGTGATTCTTCTATTTCTTCCATTTTCTTTCGTTTGGAAATGGAATTCTACCAAATGCCTGCCTCCTCTTTGTATTTTGGGAGCAGATAACTTGTTTTCTAATTACACAGATTCACAGATACGACTTTTGCCAGTGGCTTCATCAAACCTACAGTGTCACTCATACCTTATTCAGATGAGTGAAATGATGAGATGTGAAATCTTTTGAGTTGATATTTAGATGAAATTTTTGGATTTACCATTACTGCTGCAACCTGTTCACAGCTTTGGTGACACTGAGATGACACAAGTGTATTCTGCATGAGATGAGCATGAATTGTGGGGAGCCAACTTATGAACTGTGGTAGTTGATTATTGTCTTGAAATATTCATGATACTTTCTTGCTATTTGACTTAGACAAGTTCTCATCCTTTCAACATATCCGTCTTCCAGTTTTTAAATAGATTTTATTCTTTAGAGTTGTTTTTAGATTCGTAGGAAAATTGAGTAAAAGGTACAGAGATTTCTCACATTTCTCTGCCTCCAATTATACATAGCTTCCCTCACTATCAAAGTCCCACACCAGATGGCTCATTTGTTACAATCAGTGAACCTAAATTGATAACTCATTATTACTCCCAAAGTCTCCATTAAGATTTTTTTCTTTGTGTATACCCTGTGGATTTTAACATATGTACTGTGTCACAGATCTACAATTGTGGTTCTACACAGAGGGCTGTCACTGCCCTAATGATCTTCAGGGCTCCACTTACTTATAACTCCCCCTCCCAACTCCTGTCAATCACTAATGTTTTATTGTTTGCATACTTTTGTCTTTTCCAAAATGTCATTTGGTTAGAATTGTACAGTATGTATCCTTTTAAAACTGCTTTCTTTCAGTCAGTAATGCACATTTAAGTTTCCTCCATATCTTTTTATGTATTGATAGCTCATTTCCTTTTAACCCTAAATACTGCATTTTCATTATTGATTCACCTACTAAACAGAATCTTAGCTGCTTCTAAATTTAACAATTAGGGACAAACCTGCTGTAGTCATCTGTGTGGATACAAGTTTTCAGCTCCTTTGGATAAGTACCAAAAACCATTACTGCTTGAGTACACAGTAACAGTCTGCTTATTTTTTAAGAACCTGCCAAACTGCCTTTCAAACTGACCACATCACTTTGCATTACCACCGGCCATGAATAAGAGTTGTCTTGCTTCCTGTCCCTGCCAGGATTGGAAGTTAATAGTGATTTGATTTGGGTCATTCTATTAAGTGTGCTGTGGTATCTTACTGTTATTTTAACAGCCTTCTCCTACTCTTGAACTGAAGATCATAATTCTTATTTCAGTGTCTTGATGGGAGGATTAATGGAGATATGTCTCACAAATCACTGAGAAGGGTACCTGACAGCGACTGTTTCATGGACATTAGTATGAATGATCTATTATTACACACCAGCTTTTAAAAATTCTCATATATGCAAGTCTTGAATAGCCCCCCATCTTCTTGCAACTTCATCTCTTGGCAATATTTTCAGCTGATGTGTCTATCACCCTCTGAATCTGTTCATGCTCTCCTCTCTGTCTGAGATGTCCCTTCTTTGGTTTTCCTTGTTAACTGCCACCCATAGTTTATGGCCCAGCAGAATATATTTCCCTCAAAAATATTTCACTGATTCCTCCCTGAGCTGAATTAGGAACCCACAATGGCCTTTTTTTTTTCCTGTCACCATAAAACTGCTTCACACCTGCCTTTCCCCCTACAGCATGAGGAAGTCTGGGGAGAAAGAAAACTCTTCTTACACAACTTCAGTCTACAGCACAGCATTTGGAACAGAACCTAGGCCATTGCAGGGGCTAAATCAGATTTGAGGTATTAATGTATGTGTTCAGGAAGGATGAGAAGAAAGAACAAGGAAGATAAAACTGAAAAGTAAGAGTAGGAAAAAAGTGGAAGAGAGAAGAGGAAGACAAAAAAGGAACACCCTGCTCCCCCTCCCAACTTAAAACTGAAGAGATGAGGGAAAAAAAGTAGTGAGAAAAACAAAGAGAAAAAAATCCAGAAAAATATGGAGAAGTGGACAGAACACGAAGAGCAAATAATGGAGAAAAAAGGAGGGTGTGGGTTGCTGAGTGCTTATAGAATGTGAGAGGCTACAGCGGATTTAGATGGCTAGAGAGGCAAAATACCTTTTCTTCCCACGTTATTAGTAGCTCAACGAGTCTATGAGAGGCAAACACGAAAAGACAATCTTTGCTATAACATGGGCTAGAAAAGCTTAGGTCTTTGTACTATGGTAAAGACCGTCCTAGAAATAGCAGCATTAGAATAGAGTGGCAGAGCAGACATGAAGAGAGTGTGCTTCATTCAACCTAAGGAGGCAGGTGGATGTCTTCAGGTGTAGGGAGACCATTTTGTATGTCTCAAAAGATGGGTAGGAGTTAATGAAGCAAACGATAGTGTATAATTTTGAACAGGAGAAGGAAATGAGTCTATAGTATAGGAAGTGCTATTACTTTAAATCAAAAAACAAGTGTTCAAGGTTGAAGGAAGATGTTGGCCAGACTAGAGATATAGCTTTCTAAGAATGATTTGTCCTGAAAGAAAAGAGAAGGCACCAGAGGCCTTTGGGAGTCACAGAATGGTCTTTGGATGGAAGATGATATTCCTGGATTTATGTTTGAGAACGACACTTAGACAATCGTGTGAGGAATAGAATGGAGAGGACAGAAAGTAGAGACCAGTTAAGAAGCATCACATAATCCAATAAGGGCACTGAGTGTTTAGAACAGTGAACTGGGGGTACAACAGACCAATATTTGATCCACAGAGAATTTTAAAACTTTTTCTTAGGCTATTTATTTTCAATCATACAATACACATTCTAAGGTACATTTCTCAAACATTCTGACAGTACTAGAAAGGAATCAGTCTTTCTGCAAGGTCACTGAAATACAGGATCTCACTGAGGAGAGCTCAAGTAGGAAGGACCATGCAAAACAGTAGCATCTAGCTGTGAAGTTGCACATTGTAAATTTCAGGAAATATTTGTCAGCTAGTGTAATGTTGAAGAGTATGAACTCTGGAATCAGACCTACCTGGTTCTAGTCCTCATTCTTCTGTCTCCCAACACTGCAACTTAAGGCAAGATCCTTAACTTCTTCTGTGATAGCTTTGTCACCAGAGAGTGAAGATAATAATAATGTCTACCTTATACTACTCCTGTGATGATTCAATGATTTACCATATGCAAGGCATTTAGCATAATGCATGACAGATGGTAAATATTCCATAAACATTAGCTATTTTTATAATAAATGGATGAATTAATAATTCTGGCAAGAGCGGGAAGCATGTAGTGAAGTTTCCAGGTTGTGGAATATCTTGAGACATATTTGAAGAGCTCCTGTGAGTGAAATGAACCACATCCATATGCCCCACAGGGTAAATTGCCCAGAAAGACAGCATGGTCTCTAAACAGCGATGGTGAAAGGGTGTCAATGATATAGGAATGTGCATTAACACACACCTGCACTTGAAGGGTGGCTCCATTCCTGATGGGGAGATGTAAATCACTTGATTTTGAAGCAAAAACCCTGAAGATAACTCATCTGTACATTTTGTCAGTTTTTGAGTTCTTCTCTCAGAAAGAAAGAGACGTCTGCGCATTGTATGGAGAGCCAGGAGGCAGGTGTTCAATGAGCTGACATAAGGTGACAACTCAGAGTACTCACTGTTACCCAGGAGGAATTTGGCTGAAAAGCAGGAACCAGGAACAGTAGGAGTAGGCAAACCCCAGCATTGCATCATTGCAAATATACCTACCCCACCAGAGTAAAAAGGGGCTGAATTCTCCAGAGATTGTTAACGAAATACTTCTTTTCACTATAGGCAAAGTTTGGTTTATTCAGTAGACATTGCTGAGCAAGTACTAAGAAGCAGGTGGCAGATTACAATTTAGTGAGTTATGTGATTTCTGCCTTCCAGAAACTCCTAGGCTAGCACTGGAGGCAAAAGATCAAATCAACTCTAATGCATTGCAAAAAAATGTCATAAAGAACAATAAATGCATGGAAGGTCAGAATAAAGGAAGATGTCATTTATCAGTCTAATAGAACTATGACTGAACTTTTAACACTGTCATTGATAGTCTAGGCTATATTTAATCTCATATCCTACTGATGAGATTTGAAATGGCAGAATTAAAAAGGAAATTTGGCACCAAAAATCATGAGATTTGAATGTACAATCTTTTGGATCCAAGCAAATCCTCTTCTAACAGTTATACCATATTTGAGTGCACACATAAACATGAACCCACATACGCATACACATATGTACACACACAGATGACACCCTGTTAGTCTAGAAAGAACCTTAGTCCAGTGATTTTTATTAAAAATGGAAAGTACATATCTAATAATAGATATTTATTATGTATTTACTATTGAATTATGGTATATATTCAGTAACTGCTAAAAATAATGTGATAGAGTAAATGGTGGCATCAGAAAACATTCATTTTATGTTGTTAAATGATGAAAGCAGGATTATAAATCAGTGAATGCAATGTGACTCTGATTGCCATGGACTGAATGTTCCTGAGCGTTACCTCTCATGAATATTTTAAACCCTAACCTCCTGATGTGACTGTGTGTGTGTGTGTGTGTGTGTGTAGTGACCTCATTAATGGGATTAGTACCAATAATGAAATGGGCCCCAGAAAGTTCCCTTGTCTTTCTGTTCTGGGAGGTTAAAGGGAGAAGATAACTCTGCCAGTGTCTTCATCTTGGATTTCCCAACATTCAGAACTGTGAGAAATAAATTTTTGCTGTTTATAAGCTATTCAGTCTACAGTGCTTTGTTAAGACAGCCCAAATGTACTAAGGCTTTAATTTTGTGGAAAAACATGCAGGCATATCTTCCTAAAGAAAGCATATGAAACCATAGAATGTTTATTCCTGGTTACTATGTATTTTAAAACAAAACAGGAGAGTGTAATAGTGTTACTAATAGAAGGAAGGAAATTGGGAGAGATAAAAAATATGAGTCATATTATAGCTGGCTTTTAAAAGGTAGGTAGGGCCAAACTTGCTGAAGAACTGATACAATTAGAGTGAAAAAGCATGCTCCCAGTTTCTAATACTAAATGTTAAAACATTTCAACTTCACAATCAGGTAAAAGTAAGTTTGGTATCTGACTGTGTCCTTTACTTGAATAAATCATTTAAACTCTCTGACCTTTCTTGTTGTAAGTGTGGGGGCAGGCACTGGGGCACAGCAGATTACGTTGCTGCTTGGAACCCCTGCAACCCCTGTCAGAGTACAGGTTTGAGTCTTGACTACTACTCTTTAAAAAAACTGGCTAATTGCTAATGAGCCTGGGAAGCATGGATGATGCCCTAAGTACTTGGATCTTTGCTGTACATGTGAGAGACCTGGATGGAGTTCTTGGCTCCTGGCTTTGGTCTGGCCCACTTCTGGCTGTTTTAACCATTGGATGATGAGTTGTTAGATGGAATATTTTTTTTCTCTCTCTCCCCCTCCTTTTCTCTCTCCCTCCTCTCTATCTCTCCCTCTCTCCCTCTCCCTCTCTTCCTCTCTACCTCTCCCTCTTTCTCACTCTCCCTCTCCTTCTCTCTCTCCCTCTCTATCTCTCCTTCTCCCTCTCTCTCTCTTCCTCTCTCCCTCTCTCTCACTCTCCCTCTCCTCTATCTCTCCTTCTCTCTATCTCTCTCTCTCTCTTTCTCTCTCTCTCTCCCCCTTTCTCTCTCTCTCTCTCTCTCTCTGTATGTGCGTGTCTGTCTCTCTCTGCCTTTCAAATAAATAAATGAATAAATTAAAAACCACCATCATTGTCTTTATAAAAATTTGAAAATGCGATGTTCATCATACACACACACATACACAAACACATTACACAGTGATTAAATGTTAAAATACACAATGAACCTTGGACACTTGCTACACTTAGTGCTGCCTGGAGAATCATGCTAGTTCCTAGTATAATGTAGTGTCCAGGAATTAGACTACAGGGCCTGAATACAGTTCCTACCTTCTCCATTCACTAGTTCTATGATGCTAGTCACTTAGTCTGTTTCTTCTTCTGTAAAACGCGAATAGTAGGTGGTATCTGTTGCATTTAGTTGTTTAAGAACAGAATGAGATAATGCATGTAAATATCCAGAATGTGCAACTAGTGAAGATGTAATCACTCTTGTTAATAACTCCTGTTATTATCATAAATTTACTGAGCCTTGAGAAGAGTGTTGATGAATGGTTTTGTAGGCATTATCAGGCAGCAGATGGGGAAACATCATGCATGGGAAATGGCCTGGCTTCAGGAAAATTTGCAATGCCACGATGCTATGGCTTGGGTGCCTCCAAATGCCCACAAGACTTGAGCCCCAAACTCTGTGTTAATGGTACTAAGAGAGTAGAAACATCATTCACTTAGGATATTTGGAGGTAGAGCTGTAGGAAGGGATTCAATTGTATTAGGTTGTTTGGGTGGAGTCCCCAAGATCAAATCATAATGGAGAGATACAGACAGATGAACCTTTTCTCTCGCCATGTGATTCTCTCTGCTGCACAGGGCCTCCACCAATAATACCTCACAAGTTGCTGACCCAAGGTGCTATGTGATATTAGAGTGTGAATTTCCAAATTTGTGAGCTGAAAAAAGCCTCCTTCCTTCATAAGCAGCTTATGTCAGATATTTTTGTTGTAGTACCGAAAATCAAGTAATATATGTGGAGTGCACTCTGTGTTTATCAGAAAGAGCAACTCCATTTATTGAACAAACATTCCCTTGGAAACAAATAATCAGTGCTACGCACACACTAAGTGTCCTCTAGGGTCTTCAGGAGATTAGCATTTCCAGTACTCTTACAATCTTTCTGGAGACAAACTCATGCTGTCCATTTGTGATTTAGGGGAGTTAGAGATCTGTACAAATATTGTGGTAGGATGGGGAAAGAGAAGTTTGCTCCAGCTATAGACTGGAGATGGCTAAACCCAAACAATCCAAGTAGAAGACCATCAAGGATTTGCAGGTTCCTGGAATGTTGGCATGAGTCACGTGTAACTTTAGAGAGCTTCTATTCAACTTCTTCAACTTTTTCTAGGTATACAAGTGCCATCTGTAGCATCTCTGGCAAAGCTTCTTTCTATGTGGGCAAATACTCAGGGTCATGGTATCTCAGTCAATTTTCAATAGATAGATCTGACTTTTTGAAGGTTTCTTTTTATTTAGAGTCAAAATCTATCCTGAGTGAATGTTTTATTCCTCTAGGGTTTGTATGTATGGATTTATTTATTTAGTTTTAAGAATAAGACTTATCTCTTCTCTACAAAATCATCTTTCAGATACAACTCTTTCTATACACTCTTACCTGCAAAATTGCATTTACTCATCAAGGATATATTTCCTGAGCTCAGTAAAAATGAGTGGGTAAGTAGGTGGCTCTGGGGTCACAGTGCCTTGTCTCTAGACTAGATTCTGGTCTTAGTCCTTCTGAGCTATCTCTGCTCTTCTGTACAATGAGGTTATAACAGCACACACTTTGGAGGGAAATATGAAGAATCAATCAATCTCTTAAAGTCCCTGAAATGACTCGGGGCACATGATGCTGTATAAATATACCCTTTAGTTTTCCTATGGACTTAGGTCTGCTGGCTGGGTATAAACAGCAAGACAATTTTTCTAATATGGAAATATGTAGCATGCTAGAAGAAAAGCTAAATGGGAGATATGCAGAAAGTGAAATATGAGAAAGTCATGAAGTTTTGAGTATATTACAGGAAGGCAGTCCATCCAGATTGGAAAGGAGGGGGTCATTTTGTTTTTTATCCAATGAATGAGCTAGTTAAACCCACTATTCAAGACAGAACTTTTCTGATGCTCTGATCATGTTGCATTCTATACCTACTGTGTCCTGATAGTAAACTTAGCAGAAATTAGCAGCTTCTATCTAATGCCACAACATATGAATATTAAAGATAAAAAGGAGAGAACAGTACATTGGTGGAGGTGATAAATAAAATTTATAAAAATGGCATAGTGGGCCTTTGCCGCGGCTCACTAGGCTAATCCTCCGCCTGCGGCACCAGCACCCCGAGTTCTAGTCCCGGTTGGGGTGCTGGATTCTGTCCCAGTTGCTCCTCTTCCAGTCCAGCTCTCTGTTGTGGCCCGGGAAGGCAGTGGAGGATGGCCCAGGTTCTTGGGCCCTGCACCCACATGGGAGACCAGGAGGAAGCACCTGACTCCTGGCTTCGGATCAGCGCAGCACGCTGGCTGTAGTGGCCATTTGGGGGGTGAACCAGTGGAAAAAGGAAGACCTTTCTCTCTGTCTCTGTCTCTCTCTCTCACTGTCTAACTCTGCCTGTCAAAAAAAAAAATGGCATAGTGTTCTATAATGACATATTGCTAGTCAATGTTTACCAAAAAGCCTTTCCTTTCCAAGGAACAAATGTACAATCTCTGCAGGGTACAGGAATGACATGAGTCAACATATTTCTTTGTCACAGGTGCCTGTGTATTTTCTAACTACAGTGTTGTTAGCCAGTAATGTGCTTGCATTGTGCTGCCCTTTCTTGCCTACCCCTGTTCAAAGATTCTAGAACCTTCAGCTGGAGGCTGCTCAAGAGAGCTGGGGATTGCTGCTGTGGGTGGTGTTGGGAGTTCAGAAAGAATGCCAAGATAAGAGATGCTAATGTTCTGCCAATGAGGTGCCAGTATTGGGAATACTTACCTGCTGCCAGTTCTTGGGGTTCCTTGTTGGATTTTGAGAGGAGTCCAGATGAAAGAGAATGTGCTTACTAGAAGGCATTAGGTCAGACTTAGGAGAATACAAATGTTTTCATGCTATTGAGCCTTCTCTTGGATAGTACGCAGACTACAAAAGAATGATTGGTGGAGTGTAGACCCTTTCTGATGGAGAATAATTTTGCTACCAGACTCTGATGGAAAGCTGAGTTTCTCAGACATGCAACCAACCTGTATTCTGACCTCTACTGCTCCATAACTCCATACCTCAGTCAATTTCAATTTTCAAAACTTTTTAGTACTCCAGTTTCTGTATGTCCAAAAACAGGAATAAAAGTGGCATATAAAAATCCATCCCTGTTGAGTACATGGGATGGTGGCTGACACAGGGCCTCTCATCTGTGTGATCATTCTCATCGAATACATCCCCTTCCTCATCCCAGTCCCCAGGCTGGGCTCTTCCTTGGCTGGAAGCATTATGTACCTTCACATATCCACACCTTTCACGTTACGATTCTTTTGACTTATATGTTATGTTCCTGCTTCTTTGCCATCATTTGGCAACACCCAATCCAAAAACTATTCTTCCAGAAGCCTGAGGTAAACTCAAAGGTAAGTTCAAAGAGAAATGTAAACGCCTCTATTAAGAAATCCTTTGCATTGATCAGTACTTTTGACTTTTTTATAGTATAAATATTTTAGTGCATTGATCGCAAACATTTTTTTATTTCCAGCCCTTTGTATTGTACCTAATACACAGTGCATGCTACCACATTTCTTGCCTTTGTTTGGAGTTAACATGTAAAAAATAGATGCTAAGCTGCTTGCATTGGAATGGAAAAAGCAAAATCAACATTCCATATTGTTAATTAACATGGTGTTTTATTAATAACATGAAAAGTGAGTTTTTAATTTTTGACTCTTATTTTATTTTATTTCAATTTTGACTCTTTTATTTATTTATTTATCCATTTTTGCAAGAAACTTTTGTTGAATTTGTGTTATGTTCTGCTTTCTAAAGTACCAAAAATATAAGATGAAGAAATGAGTACAATCCCAGAACACTGCACAACAGACCCTAGATGCCAATCAGCACTTGTTGAATGACTATTTGAGGAAATGAATTAATGATGGATGCTTCCTCTTTGAACATGGAAGTCCAGTGGGATGAAATGACACATCCATTGTATACTTAATGGTAGACCTGGGTGAGATTCTGACTCCTAAGCATATTTTCATTTTTCCTTCTACACCATATGCTGCCTGATCATTTAAACATGACCCAGTGGAGACCCTATAAATATCATTTACAGAGCTACAAAACAATGGGAGGACTTTCATAGCAGGTGGATATTTTGGTACAGATATTTCAAATAGCCCTCTGTTGGGAACGAGTCCACAATGCTGAGAGGCACAGTGAAAATGGACATGTGGCATCAATCACTGGTGCTACCTTTCTTTACTATCCAGATACCACATACAGACCATCTTTGAAAAGAGATGTAGTTCAAAGTCCATTGCAGAAACAGTTTCAAATGAGAGCAGGAAGGCATGCTTGGAAGTACCTGGGTAAAGCATGAACTTGGAGCCAGATTGACCTGAGTTTAAATATTGGGTCTGCTAATTAATAATAATTGAAGCTTGGGCAATTTCGCCACCATTTCTGAGTCTCAAGAAGTTTTTTGGGGGGTCTGGAAAATCTGCTTACACAAATTTAAAGATTCTCCTTTGCAGAAGTTTAAGTGGGAGTTTATGGGCTGGGGAGCCAGGCATGAAGTTGCAGAGTGGGCAACACTAGTCTCAATGTAGTTGTGTTGAATTCCCTGTCACTGGCATGTTCTCTCTCACAGCACCTCTAACTTTCCCAGTTTGAAGTGTCTTAGTTTTAGTAATGACTCTTACCCACAGAAACGCTTTTTTCTGGAAGGGACATATTATTCCTGTTTTGTTCATCTCAGTATGCCCCAAGATAAACATTGCTTAGCTTAGAATGGATGCTGGACAAAGAGTTGTTAACACTGAGAAGTTTATCCCCACCACAGACCCTACTCTGAGATTCTATACATTTTGATAAAGGATGGAATTTGGAGACAGAAGTCTAGGTGATCTTCATTACTGGTATTATTATGGTTAGACAGATAGCATGTCCTCCTGTGTAGAACACAGCAGTGCCCAGTGTTACTGACCTTTGTGGATATGGCCATTGCAGAGGGTTCCTTAAGTAGGAAGATGAGTTTTAACATCAATTGACAGTCCCTTTCTCAAAGATAAGGCCTTGATGCTTAACACAAAATTGATAATAAATTGGGGCTAGCACTGTGGTGTAGTGGGTGAAGCTGCCAACTGCAAACCCAGCATCATATGTGCACTGTTTTGTGTCCCTGCTGCTGTACTACTAATCCAGCTTCCTGCTAAAGTCCTAGGAAAAGCAACAGAAGATGGCCAAATTGTTTGGATCCCTGCCACCCACGTGGGAGACTGGGATAGAACTCTTGGCTTTAGTCTGGCCAAGCTCTGGCCATTGTAACCAGTAGATGAAAGATCTCTCTCTCTCTCTGTCTCTCTCTCTCTCTCTCTCTCTAACTCTGACTTTCAAATAAATAAATAAATAAATATTTTACAAAAAACAAAACTGACAAATTGATGTACACTTACGTTTTTAAGTTGAAATAAATATATATGCCTTATCTCTTCATGTTTTTAAATTAACTGATGATCAGTGCAGGTTTTTATTGCCTTGGTGAAAGAACACTTTAATGAATACTCAGTTCTTGTGAGACCTTAACAGAGTTCTGTAGAATGCATTCTAGGATCCAAATTGCTGGATTAAAGGTTTGCTTCTGTGGTCATTCTTTCCTAAATATCATTTCTACTAGATTGAAAACTATTCAAAGGAAACATTTGCCCTTCTACTACTCTTTTGGAGCCTGTCAGAATATATTACCAGTAGGTAGTAGTCGATGAGTTGAAAAGCCTGAGCGATGGAATAAAAAGGTAGGGGACTGAAAGAGGGAGGAGAGATAATGAAATTACTCTGCTGAGCAGCACAGAAGTTGAGCACCTTGGAGTCTGTCTTCCACCTTTCATTCATTCCACCCATGTTTCTCTAGGATTCAGTTAGGCAGCTTCCTAAACAACCCTATTGAATGCTGGGAAGCCATACAGGGCTGTGATGGAATGATGGAACCTGACCCCCGGGTGTTGCTGTGTCCTGGTAGCCATGGTACCTCCTACTCTGTGAGATGCCTTTTCTGGTGTGACACAGGGGCTTGGCTTCAACTTTGCCTTAATGGATGACCCTTACTTGCTTACGTCTAAATTTACAAATAAAATAGATTGCTCTTCCTAGAAATGGACAAATAAAGGCAAACAACTAGCTGGAAGAAAATACAGACAGTCCCCTTCCCAGTCCTGTAATCTGCCCTGTACCACATTTCCTCCTTGATACTACAGGTGGTGAGATGCCTGTTTTTTTTTTCCTCCTGGGGATTGCCAAAAAGTTCAGTACAATCAACAAGGGCAATTTGAAAAGTACACGCAATGAACACAACATTCTAAGTAAACTATTAGAATTGGACTAAATTGTATCCCATTAATTAAGGTACTCTAAGAATTTAATTTGAAATGATGAAAATATATAATGCAATTATGAGACTTTCTGATGCTTACAAAAATGAGCATAATTAAAAATTTCAAAGATCTGACATTTGCTACACATGCATTCTAGGGATTTGATGTTTATATACTTCAAACTGTAGGTGGCATTGTCTAATTCAACATTTATCCTCACAAGGGGTACTATTTTAGCTCAAAGTTGGTAGAATCCTATTACTTGCCTTATAATATTTAAGAAGACTTTTATGCTTCAGTTCATGAGGAAGACATGAAGCCTCTCTCTTTTCACATCTGTTCCTTCCTCATTAAAAAAAACACACCTTCTCCCAGATCCAGGTTTGCCAGGTAGCCAGCTGTGATGCTCTGTAATAATTCATGCTCCTGACATGTTTCTGGGGTTTGTCTGCTGGGTACGTTCCCTGGGAAGGATATTTCCTCTCCCAGTTCTGGGTAGCTGAGGACACTGAGAGTTGCTAACAAGGACTTTGTTCAGCGTGCGGACTGGAGAATGTCAATGGACAAGGTGGAGAGGGATGGCCCTAAGGCATCAGTGATCCTCTGTCCTATGCTGGTCATTGTGCAAAAACTCATTTGCTCCTCACTATGGCTTGTGAGTGACAGAATTGTCATCGTCTCTTTAGCCAGGGATGAAATACCCATTATTGAAAGGTTGCAAATGATCTAAGATTCTTCATGGAAAAGAGCCTCTCTGATTACTGATATTAGCAGGAAGCTGGATCAGACACAGCAAAGCTGAGACTGTAACCAGCATTCTGATAGGAGTGCAGATATCCCAAGCAGTGGCTTAATCCATTGCATCCAAACTCCCATCTCTCTTCCATTCCATCATCTGGTTTTTCTTTAAGATACTTGGTCTCAATTGGAAAAAGAAAGAAATCCAACACACTGAATAGAATATATGAGTTCTTTTCTGCACCATTACAACTGATGGTAGTTTAGTCAGCTAAACCCACACAAGCAGTTAGAAATGCCAAGGGAAGGTATGAGTGCTCCAGCCTTGCCCTCTGCATTTTCTTGGAGCCTCCAAGACTATATTCTTGATGAGAGCAGAGGCTTTGCCTTTCTTATCCAACACTGAGCCCCCAGGGCCTACAGCACTTCTGGGTATATGGTGGATGTTTATTTCACGTCCATGGAGCTGAATGAATGGTAGAATCCCTTTTCCTTTAGGAACTTGTTCTTGTTCTCCAATCCATCCTTTCTACTATACAACCTCACCCTTCATTTTCAGCTCTTCATGGCTCCTAAAATTTTAGCTTGGCTCTCACTATCCCCTGTCAAGCCAAACAAAACACATTGAGGCTAATTCCCAGTTCTAGTGCTCAGGCCCTACTATGTGGAGTATTGTGCAATCTCTTTGGTACTCTTGTTTCTTATCTATAAACTTGATTCATCTAACTATCTGGTAGTAATTTGTAAATATTTGACTTGGAAAATATTTGCATGTCAGTCCAAACTAGAGCTGGATGCACGAAATATACAATTCAGTAAGAAACAAATTTCCCCACCCCAAGGAGCTCCATACCTGGTTGACTGTCCTCATTACCATTAGACAGAACAGTGAAGCAGTGAGTCCATGTCTCCAGAAGAGACACTTCCCCCAACCCCAGCATAACTTTTCAGTATTTCCCGTAGTTCTACATGGGTTCAGAAGGGAGAATCATAACCACGTTCCAAGAAACAGCGGAGATGGTTGCCATAAACAACTTCATGTGTGAAACAAGAGGTGGATATTCCCTGATATTTCTCAAATGTAGAGGTGAGAAATGAACATGACAGCTACGAACGTGGGGGGCTGATTCTGAGAAATAAAGACTGGAATGAAGGATGAAACTCAAACACCTTGTTCCCAAGTGAGAATAGGCTGCACAGCCAAGATCTGCAGGAAGAAAAGGGCAGCAGTTGGAAATGAGGGCTGCTCCTTTCTCAGATCAGTGTGCATTCTCACACCTAAACGGTCAAGCTTTCCCCAGCTTCTTCTAACCCAAATCCTGAAATAATTACCACCAATTTGAGTGCCTGCTCTGTGGGTGCATGCACATACGTGCTTATTCCTTGGCTATGCTTTACACGTTTATAATAACCATTCATTGTAATAAACTGAAGCTTGGAAACTAAAAATGGAATGCAATTTTTATCCCTTAGTTTCACACATTTTATAATTCTCAGCTGATTAAAATAATGCAGTGCAGGGGATGCCTGAGATCTAACTAAATTACAACGGTGAAATATCTTCATAGAGGAAATGAGAATTGTGCAGACGATGCCTTTTATTGTCAACACCAGGATGTGGGCTCTGGGTGGTGGTGAGGGATATTTCAGCCAACAAGGTCAGAAATTTCTCAGCTGTAATTCTGTCAAGTGCATTTACAGTTGAAGCACTGTAGTGTATTGGAAGGCAAATGTGATGCCCTGTCTTTCCTTTCTCAGTGTCCACTAAAACTAGTTCTTGGAGAGCTAGGAACCTGAGACAATTAAGGAGGACTTTGGGCACAACTCTAAAATGCAATAAGGCATTCAGGACTTGAGTGTCTGGACCATGCACTTTGCTATTCCTCCCTGGGACTCTGCTATGATTTCCCCTCTGCACATTGCTCTTTCTTACCACTACGGCTTTGCTCCCCTTTCCTGGCCATAGCATCTGCTGAAAGCTTAGTCCCCTTTGCGGATTCAGACAAGATCAGGGCATACTCTGCCCTGTTCAGAACTGAGCCATCAAGTTCTTCACATTGTGTTAAAATTATTCATGAGTGTCTTCGTCTTCCCTGTGAAAACGGGGCTTCCCGACACCTGCCTTTAGTCCCAGTGTCTGGTACATAGAGTACATTCAGCACAAGTATGTGGGCTGAATGCATGGTGAATGACCTTCTCTTGGTCTGATGCATTGATTCCCTCAGCAACATCCCACCTGACCAATTTCCAGCCTCTTCTAGAGAGCTCACGCCCATGCAGGGCTTGCCCTCAGCAGAGGCAGCCCCTACCTTGTCCTCTGTGCTTTGGTTACTCACCTGTGCCTGGCGTGCCTTGTCCCTGGCATATGAATTGTGAGGAGTACATGACTTCACATCAGAACATCCAAGGTCTACTTTTGTTGACTTCAACCTAATTTCCTAGCCTCTGAGTCAAATGATATCTAGCCCACGATAATAAATATAGTCACATTATCCACTTTGCTGTGTGCTTGTGAAAATCAAGTGTTAAAATGTATTTTAAAGAGTTATTTAAACCATAGAATTATTTTGCAATCATTAAGAGTAATTCTCACAACACTAACCTATTTTCTGAAGTCAAGTGGGATGAGAAAGTGTCATTCTAGCTCAGTCTAATGTTTTTTCTTTCAGTTTTCTTAAATATTGTACCAGAAAATGTGCAATGCTTTTCGATATATGAGTTGACAGATTGTTGTCTTCCAATTGGCCAACAGAATAAAAATGCTAAAATAGAATTAAACTCATGATGCCTTGATGGTAATAATGATGAAGACATAAATTTGTGAAGCTCTGATAAATGTGTAAAATACTTCCAAAATGACTGTGTAAAACACTGCTACTTTTGAGTCCTGACTAGTTCCAAACAATGTGTAGGCTCTTTGTATATAAGATGTCATGTTTTCCCACCTATATTATGTGACTTGCACTGCTAATTCCTCCTACCAGAGGCTGAATGTCAAGGAGAGCTAATGCTTGCATAGAAATGATGAAAAAAAAAAAAAAAAAAAAAAAAAAAAAAAAAAAAAAAGCCGGCGCCTTGGCTCCATAGGTTAATACTCCACCTAGTGGCGCCGGCACACCGGGTTCTAGTCCCGGTCGGGGCGCTGGATTCTGTCCCGGTTGCCCCTCTTCCAGGCCAGCTCTCTGCTGTGGCCCGGGAGTGCAGTGGAGGATGGCCCAGGTGCTTGGGCCCTGCACCCCATGGGAGACCAGGAGAAGCACCTGACTCCTGCCTTCGGATCAGTGCGTTGCGCCGGCCGCAGTGAGCCAACCACTGCGGCCATTGGAGGGTGAACCAACGGCAAAAGGAAGACCTTTCTCTCTGTCTCTCTCTCTCTCACTGTCCACTCTGCCTGTCAAAAAAAGAAAAAAAAAGAAATTATGCAGGAATTTGGTGAGAAAGGATTTGAAGCAATTATCATATGAGGGAACCTCCAAAAGTTGGTGGAAGAATGTATGAGAAAATAACTTTTGGTGCAAAAGTTAGTGAAAACCATACATATGCTTTTTCATAAAATCTATTTTATGAGCTTTTTTATATGCATAGACTTCAAAGATTATTTGTACCAAGAAAAATTAATATTTCAATTCCATTTTCAACAAATGTTTGAGGTATGCTCATAATTCACTGCCTATTTGATCTGGAGAACTTGTTCCTGTAACTGACATCTTCTTGCTTGATCTTTGAAACAATTCTGGGAAGGAGATTTTATCAAGCTCCTCATGTTCAGGGAAACCGGCATCAAGAAAGACTAGGAGCTTGTTCTAGAGTTCACAGGTGGATAGTAGACCAGTTAAAAATAAATCAGGGCCGGCGCCGCGGCTCAATAGGCTAATCCTCCACCTGCGGCGCCGGCACACTGGGTTCTAGTCCCGGTCGGAGACCAGGAGAAGCACCTGGCTCCTGGCTCCTGCCTTCGGATAGGCACGGTGCGCCGGCCGTGGCGGCCATTGGAGGGTGAACCAATGGCCAAAGGAAGACCTTTCTCTTTCTCTCTCTCTCTCTCACTGTCCACTCTGCCTGTTAAAAAAAAAATCAGAACCAAACAACCAACCAAAACTTCCTTTCAACTGGACCTGTTCAAGGGATCAAAAATTCAGCAGGAATGATAGCTATTGGGAGAGATATTCCTTAGGAAAAGATTATGTCATGCCTTGGTCCATTGCCGCTGTGTACATGATGACATACTTTCTCATTCATTGTTTTAAGCCATAGAATCATATTCTTATCACGCATTGTAGGGTAAGAGCAGGTGCATGTCTTTAAAATACCCTCATCTGCTCCTCTCTCCCTATCCTCAATGATGTTTGATTTTAAAAAGAACATTGTATCATGGCTTTGAGATTTTTATAGCAAAAATCAACTTTTCTCAGTGTTTTGACAAGTAGTAACTGCTGTGATGTCCCTGAAGACAATGTGGTCAATGTCACATTATGTTGTCTAAGATCTAATGTGGTGTCAGAGAGATCTGACAATCTGGTTGTTATTTCCTTTGACATCCCATGACCCCAACCTCTAAGCCCAAAGATCAGAGATGTGGAGACATCAATATTACCTTTATCCCAGGTATTCAGAGAGGCAAACTTAAGATATTTTGAATCTCATATCCGAAAACATGAGTTCTCTTCTAATATTTTCAGTCTCATTTAAATTTGCTTTCTAGAATGTTATTACTGTAATTTGGTCATTGCTGCTATTTGCTTTTTTGTGTCTGAGAAATCCTTGGGTGTTTTGAATTTAGTTCACAATCCTTGGAAAATATTTCTGGTCAGGCTGGGTGAAGGGTGAATGCCATCAATGAGTATGGGTAAGAGAAAATTCAAAACCCGTGAATAGTGTTTTTACCTACATTGCTGATCTGATCTGATCTGGCTGGCTCCTCCCAACTAGCTGAGTCTACCACCATCTTCAACATGGTCACATGCATCTCCACACTATGGTTCACATGTGAATCTGTATGACCAGGTGAGCTGGGTGAGGGAAAGAAGGCACATCTGAGTGTACACTCAGGTTTCTGCCTCCACTCAGGAAGCAGAGCAGCTGACAGTGGAACTCTGAGGTGGAACCACAGGAGAGGAGTGTGTTTGGGGAAAATATTTGGGTGCTTAAGCCATGGCATATCTGCTCTTTGAGCATCTCTGGCTCTTCAGGGGCAGCTCTCCTGGAAGGTCCCTCCGTTGACCTCTAATTCCCAGGATGAACATGTGCCCTCAATTCTACTTCTCTTCTCTTGACAAACCTCAGCTGTTGTATCTCCCATGAGATAGTCCAGAAGTCGTGTTTGAATTGGCTTCCCTAGAGACTGAATATTTTTTCATGTCACAGATCTACTTATATTAATTTTTATAGTCTCAGCACCTGACATATAGTAAGTGTTCAATAAAGATTTGTTTGGTGTGCAAAATAAATAAGCACATGTACAGCTTCTGACTTAAAGGTCATTGTGCTTTTCATTTTTCTACTCTAAATGTGTGCTCCCTTCCTGCCAGGCTGCTCTTACTCTGAGGAGCCCCACACTAATGCGCAGTGGGTGTGGACGTGGCAGACTCTGCAGGCTTCGCTCACACGTGCTCTGGCAATGGCCACCCATGAGACCACATCTTTTCAAAACCATCCCACACTCAGCATGTTCCCCTTGCTTCGTCTCTGAAGTCAGTTGACAGCCTGAGAATCCCTGAGCCTTCGGCTGTAATTTTCTAGATGTGTTATTCTGTCTCTATCTTCATTTTATGATTTCTCACCTTGAGGAAAAAACAGAAAGTGCTATTTTTCCCTTGTCCCTGCAGGAGGTAGAGCGGATTCTGAGCAGCGTGGAATGATCTTGCCGGGGGCGGAAGTCATCCTCAGATACTAACCATCTATCTGTGGATTCAGAGAAATGGAAGGGTGGTGCATGTCTTTTTTCTGTCAGCAGAGCACAGAAACTTACTTAGGTTTAGTGGGAGAAGGAATGCAGAGTTTATGTCTGTGGTTCATTCCTGCATCATTTCAAAACCTTAACACTGGCTGGCGCCGTGGCTCACTTCGCTAATCCTCCACCTGTGGTGCCGGCACCCCGGGTTATGGTCCCAGTTGGGGCGCTGATTCTGTCCAGGTTGCTCCTCTTCCAGTCCAGCTCTCTGCTGTGGCCTGGGAAGGCAGTGGAGGATGGCCCAAGTGCTTGGGCCCTGCACCTACATGGGAGACCGGGATAAGCACCTGGCCCCTGGCTTCGGATCAGCACAGCACTGGCCACAGCTGCCATTGCGGGGAGAACCAATGGAAGGAAGACCTTTCTCTCTGTCTCTCCCTCTCTCACTGTCTAAATATGCCTGTCAAAAAAACAAAACAAAAACCTTAACACATACTTTTCTGACCAAAGTGGAAGAATTCTCCTGAATTCTTGTAGTCTTCCTCTTTTAACAGACACTCATACTTGTATAAGTTTGCAAAGTATAACTACATCCATTAACCCATTCCAGTCTTGAAATTAGTGGAAGTTGTTAAGATAAAAACTACTTTTGGGTCTGTTGTTGTGGCTCAGAAGGTTACAGTGCCACCTGTGACACAAGTAGCCTATATGGCTACCAGTTCATCTTGGCTTCTCCACTTCTGGTCCAGCTCCCTGATACCACACCTGGGAAAGCAACAAAAGATGGCTTCTGTACACACGTGGGGAGCCCAGGTCCTGTTCCAGGCTTCCTGGATCCCATCTGCCCCAACCCGAGCCATTGTGGCTAATTGGGGGAGTGAGCCATTGGATGGAAATTCTCTCTTTCTCTCTCTCTCTCTCTCTCTCTCTCCCCCTCTTTCTGGGACTCTGCCTTTTAAGCAAATATTTAAAGAAGAGTTTAAGTTTTAAAGAAAATTGGTTCCAAAGTTAGCATATAAGGAAACTGAAGCTGAGACAGTGTGCCTTAAAGGATTGGCCATGGACTCATTGCCAATGACCTGTGGTCTTGGTGATGACCCCATGTGATGCAAACTCTCCCTTGTGCCCCTTCTCCCATATAGCATTGCCTTTTGGAATGAACACCCAACACATACTTTATACAGTGGAACCCTTTAGTTGACTGTAAGTCAGAGAAAAAGTGCGATTAACCAAGTCATATTTTTGTTTCCTGAGTTTAACTCTTATTATTATTTAACATTAAAGTTTTCTTTCCCAAAAGACCATAAATGGTAGAACATCTTGTTCTTTAAGTAAGGAGTTGTGAGGATAAATTTTCACATTTAAGAATGTGTCATTGCTCCTCCTGTCTCCTGTGTTTCATGCATATTGTTATCTCTGCAGATAGATTTTTGCTGAGATTTCTCAACATTTAAGTTGGTATATACCTGAAAAATGAAATTATGGGATGAATACCATATGCTAGATATAAAGATACAAATCTATAATGATATGACACACTAGAGGTATATTATGTTAGAGGTAATAACAGTAGCAGTATTTACATAGCACTTTCTGTATGCACTGTATGCATATCACCTAATATTCTCACAACAACTATTCAAAGTAGATACTGCTATTACTCCCATTATACAGATTGGAAATCTGAGGCACAGAGGTAAAATAACTTGTTCAAGCTAGCATTTACATACACAGATGGCTATATCCCCTCCTACAATGCCTATCTCAGAATGCTATGAAAGTTCTAAGTACAATACAGACTTGTTAGGAACCAGTAAATAATTGAGTGATGAATTGTGAATAGAAATCATCAAGTCCAGGTGGGGCATTCCAGACAAAGGGCACTCCTTGGTAGTTGTGGGACATAGGACCAGAAAGGGCTTTAGGGTCAGAGCACCAAAGGTTAAATATCATGCTAACTCATTCCCTGGGACTCTGGGATTTTTAGGAAGCAACTTATGTTAAGAAGGTAATTTCTGGGGCTGGCATTGTGGCATAGTGGGTATAGTTGCTGGCATCCCATATAGACACCAACTTGAGTCCTGATGTTCCACTTCTCATCCAGCTCCCTGGCAATGTGCCTGAGAAAGCAGCAGAGGATCGCCCAAGTACCCGGGCCACTGCTCCCAGGTGAGAGACCTGGACGAAGCTCCTGGCTCCTGGCCTCAGATGGGCCCAGCTCCAGCTAGTGCTGCCATCTGGTAGAAGATAGAAGGTTTCTCTCTCTGTTTCTCCCTCTCTCTGTAACTCTGCATTTCAAATAAATAAACAAATAAATAAACAACCTTTTTTAAAAGGTGACTTCCTGTGTGGACTGCTGGACAAGGAAGAGCACACTGATCATTTACCTGCCTGAGCCTGCTGGTAGCAGCTTGGCATCTGGTTTCTTCATCTCCCCCACACAAGTTTGGTTCCCAAGAAGTCCCATTGAGACTGATCACCTTTGTGTCCTTCAGAATTGTGGTTCCTTACCAAAAGAGCCAAGGAAAAAAATCACCAAATGTGTAGGTTCCAGCTATAGTGGAATTGAAAGAGACATCTCCTGTCAATACTTGACAATGCCCATAGATATTCTGGTCATAGGGACTGGGAAGCTGTTCCCTATATCTTGCAGATAGGGGGCAAAGGTACAGCTAAACATACTGAACACACAAGACACCCTCTGTGCCCAACATATGCACAGGCACACTTAGACACAGGTACATTCTCTCTCTCTCTCTCTCTCTCTCACACACACACACACACACACACACACTCACACACAAACACTCAGCAAAGAACTGTCTGAAATGTCAACAGCACCAGAGTAGAGAAATTCTGGGCTTGAGCAGAATGCCATCCTCCTGGCCTCCTATGGGTCACACTGGGTCACTGTCTCTGGATTCACTCTGAATCTACAATAAAAACAAGCTCTTGGATATTTCCATTCATGAACTCACTTTATGCTCCTGGCCTCACCAGCTCCGTTTCTCAGATACATCAGCTGTGGAAAAGATGTCATCGTACCTGTTAAAAACTTCTTGTGTCAATTTGTTAAGTCAACAACAGGAGTCACTGGGCACTTACTCCTCATGTAGGATCTCCATCCTTAATGTGCTGTACATTGTGATTTAATGCTATAACTAGTACTCAAACAGTATTTTTCACTTTGTGTTTCTATGTGGGTGCAAACTGTTGAAATCTTTACTTAATGTATGCTAAACTGATCTTCTGTATATAAAGAGAATTGAAAATGAATCTTGATGTGAATGGAAGGGGAGAGGGAGTGGGAAAGGGGAAGGTTGCGGGTGGGAGGGACGTTATGGGGGGGAAGCCATTGTAATCCATAAGCTGTACTTTGGAAATTTATATTCATTAAATAAAAGTTAAAAAAAAACTTCTTGATAAGAGTTGGTGAACTCAAAAGGCTTCCATAGCCTTGGAAACTCATGACTGGTGCATAGGGAGATTACTGATGCCATAAACAGGAGTGTCAATTTGTAAAGTCAACAACAGGGGTCACTGTGCACTTACTCCTCATGTAGGATCTCTGTCCTTAATATGCTGTACATTGAGACTTAATGCTATAATGAGTACTCAAACAGTATATTTCGCTTTGTGTTTCTATGGGGGTGCAAACTGTTGAAATCTTTACTTAATGTATACTAAACTGATCTTCTGTAAAAAAAAAAAAAAAAGAAGAAATTATCAATTCCCAACTTGACTCTCACTGAGATTAAACATGACAATAGGTCTGATCTGTTTTCATCATCATTTAAAAAATCATCTATTATTTTTCACTTTATGTTTGTGTGGGAGCAAACTGTTGAAATCTTTACTTAGTATATGCTAAACTGATCTTCTGTATATAAAGAGAATCGAAAATGAATCTTGATGTGAATGGAAGGGGGGAGGGAGTGGGAAAGGGGAGGGTTGCGGGTGGGAGGGACGTTATGGGGGGGAAGCCATTGTAATCCATAAGCCGTACTTTGGAAATTTATATTCATTAAATAAAAGTTAAAAAAAAAAAACTTTTTGTGTAAGTTAATAAATGGTTGCATTGTGAACCAGAATTCAGTTTTTGTTCCTCTAATGTGTTATCCCCCAACCCAGTCCATCAACTTTGGAAAACAATCTATGACATTTTGTCTCATATTATATCTTAATGACTTCTCCAATTTTTATGCCTGCACTGATTAAACAGATTATTATTTGCAAAGCATGTCAAATGTTTACTTTCAATGGCATGCTTTGGAAA
The DNA here is from genome assembly GCF_051225735.1 of Oryctolagus cuniculus. Lineage (NCBI taxonomy): Eukaryota > Metazoa > Chordata > Mammalia > Lagomorpha > Leporidae > Oryctolagus > Oryctolagus cuniculus. The sequence continues at coordinate 163,958,597 of NC_142872.1, read as the reverse complement.
GAACACAAAAGGGAAACCATTCAGTTTATGCCTGAAAATCTACTGTGGTTTGTGTGCTCTGCAGTCCTATTTGCATATAATTTGATACTTATCTTGTGATGCAAAAATGTTAGTCTCCTAGATGAGCAACAAAACAGCTGAGGAATCTGAGCCATCTGCCAAACAGTTCCCTTGTTTTCTTTTTTTACCTGATTTATGTGATGTGAGTGAGGCAGTGTTGCTGTGTGGGTGGAGGGTGAGTGAATGCCCCTGGAAATGCCAGAAGTGCAAATTACAGGCCAAGTGTGGGATGCTCTTCCCTTGTGTGCACTGCAGACAGCGGATCAGCCTGCGGATCTGGAGGGAGGGTAGATTCTTTGCCTTTGCAGCAGCTCTTCCTCAATGCAGTCATGGATTTGAATTTTCAGAATGGGAGAGCCAATGCTATAGACACAGGGCAACACATCACTCAGCCCTTCAACTGATAATTGGAGTCCTGACTGCCAAATTCATATTACTATAGAGTGATATAGCGAATGGTCTTCAGGAATTGTCTGAAATGTGGAAGCACATGCAAACATGATGCACATTATTTGTTGAAGGAAAGAATGAATGGCATAGGTAAAAGGTTTGTGAAACCAATTTCTGTATGCAGGATGGAGCCATGATGCTGAGGGACAGCTCAGAACAGCAAACACTGCAGGGTCGTCCTAGGGACGAGATTTCAAGTCTGTTGTGGGTGAGTCCTCGGATTTGGTGAGGAGGGATGGGTGGTACCCAGGGTTCAAGTTTTAGTTGGGAAGAGAGTTATACGCGATTAATACAGAAGATGGGGAAAGGTTGTAAAGAGGCAAACATGTCAGAAGCCTGGGAAGCCGTGGAGCTGAGAGGCTGAGCCAAGGCCTTGCGTGGTGTGTTTTTGACTTTGTGCCCATTCTCCACAGTCCCTGGTGAGTGCTAACTCTGAAGGTATAGGACAGATTTCTGAAATTCTGTGTCAAACAGCTTTAATGAGCCAAGCAGGTAGGAACATTTGCCATGTAACAATTATAAGGGTGCATTAATTCCTTATCATAGGCAATAAGAGTACCATTAAAGTTAGTATTTAAAAAAGTGATTGTCTTGGGGCTGGTACTGGTGCGTAGCAGGTAAAGGCACTGCCTAAAGTGCTGGCATCCCATATGGCAGCCGGTTTGAGTCCCAGCTACTCCACTTCCAATCCAGCTCTCTGCTATGGCCTGGGAAAGCAGCACAAGATGGCCCAAGTCCTTGGGTCCCTGCACCCATGTGGGAGACCTGGAAGAAGCTCCTGGCTCCTGGCTTCTGATGGGCACAGCTCTGGCTGTTGCAGCCAATTGGTGAGTGAACCAGTGGATGGAAGATATCTCTCTCCCTCTCCCTCTCCCTCTCCCTCTCTCTCTCTCTTTCTCTCTCTCACTCTCTCGTGCCTCTCCTTCTCTTTCTGCTTAACTCTGACTTTCAAATAAATAAATAAATCTTTAAAAAAAAGTTACTGTTTTTAGAGTGATAAAACATTCCCACTTGTATATCAAAGAGGCTTCTCAATTCTTTGTGATTTTAGTAATGACAGGTTAAATATGTGTGTTGGTAGGAAGGAGAAATTTATTTTATAAGAGAACTATTGGATAATAGCAGAAAATATGCAGTTAGATCGTTTTGGTTAATATGAAGCATGAAGTAAACCGAATTTTTTTTAGTATCTGAATTTGGCATTGATCCCATCAGAGGCTTCAGAGTCCCCCATGTGCCCCACATGGCACAGTGACCCTGGAGACCCTGGCCATATGTACAATACCCCAGGTTCCATAACTAGTCTCCTAGTCACTCTTGCCATCTTGATTTTTGTCCCATCTGTCTGCAATGGTCTTCTTGCACTTTGTCCCAGTGTATTTTTCCCTTCTGATTTTGAAGACCAAAGTTAAATATTATCTTCTTAAAAAATGATCCAGTGTTCGATTATAGTGCAGGCCATGCTGTGCTCAGCAAAGCCTCAGCATCTTATTCCCTGAAAATAGGATGCCCTAGAGATTTCCTTCACTTTTATAGGTCATTGTGTTGCTATCTCCTTTGACACTCAATTTGAGTTCAGTGGGACAGAGTTTATTAAACTGATTTCCCCAACAGGCACCCGGGGTTACAGCATGACTGGTGGCATGCTTGGGATTCAGACACCGGCATTTTTAACGTTCCTTCTAGCTGGAAAGGCAGCAGAGTATGGACCACTGGTCCTTGAACTTGGGCAGGCATAGATTCACTCATGTATCCTCCCCCTCATTCATCCCCAGCTCTTCCAGTTCAGCAGTTCTGAGGTTAGACTTGCAGATCTTCTTTTGTGATAAAATCCCAGGTGATCCTGGTCTGCTGGTCTGGGAACCACTGCCACAGAGCCTAAATACCTGGGCTTAGAAGTAGATTACGCAAGATCGCAGCACAGCTTTGCTGGTTATAGCTGTGTGACTCTGGAAACTCCCTTAACAGAGCTGTGTTTCAGCTTCATCAACTGTAAAGTTGGGGAGATAATAGCACCATCTATAAAGATTATAGTGATAAATGGGGTGATATTTATACAATGCTTAAAACAGTGACTGATCTATAGGAAGCACCATGTGTTTTTGTTAAATGTGTCACTGCTAAATTGTTCTAGCAAATACACATCATCTCATTATTCTGAAGTATATTCTGATTACAGGTCCTGGTAATGATGTACCCCAAATCAACTTATATATAATATAATATATACGTATAATTAATTACATTTCTTACCTTTGTAACATATATGTTGCTATATATGATAGTGGAATGTTTGGCAAATATAGCAAGTAACAAATAAGGTAATTATATCACCCTAAAATCCATTGCATAATTTATATCCTTAGAAATGTATCTATGATCATCTCTATATCCTGGTATATAGTTTTGGTTGTATTGCGTGGTACATATAATTTCACAGTTTGGTTTCTGATTTTTTTAGAAGATTTGTTTATTTATTTGAAAGGCAGAGTAACAGAGAGAGAGAGAGAGAGAGAGAGAGAGAGGTATTTCATCTGCTGATTCTCTCCCCAAATGGCCACCATGGCTGACCTGCTCCCATGCAAAGCCAGGAGCCTGGAGCTTCTTCCAGGACTCCCATGTGGGTTCAGGGGCCCAAGCACTTGGGTCATCTTTCACTGCATTCCCAAGTGTAAATACAGGGATCTGGATTGAAAGTGGAGCATCAAGCACCCATATGGGATGTCAGTGATGCAGGCAGTGGCTTTACCCCCTACGCCACAGTGCCATCCCCCCTTATTTTTTAGTAACTGATTATATCTTGAATTTTTCTTATAATATTATATAATGTAAAAAATTAAGACGTTTTTATTTGATGAGAGAGATCTGATTGTCAGGTTCACTGCTCAAATGCCTATGATGGAGCTCAGCCAGGATCAATGCCAGGAGCTGGGTACTTAATCTGATCTCCCACATGGTAGCAGGGAACAAAATACTTGAGGCATCACCATGTTTTCCAGGATACTCATTAGCAGGAAGCTGAAGGCACCAGAGGTGGGTGTTGAACCCAGTTACTTCAATATAGGATAAGAGGATCTTAACTGGTGTCTTCACTGAGAGGCCAAACACCCACCCCTATTTTGCTTTTCAAGAAGTGATTTACAGAAAATTATTTGCTATAAAAAAACTCAGTGCATTTACACAATAGGTTTGTAATTTTGGCATTGCATTTTCATCCAGTAAGAATGTTTAAGTGTCTTAAGTCTTTGTAAAGCTACTTAGTAGATCCAGAGCACGAAGTTGACAGACACCAGGTCCCTGACCTCAAGGAGCTTTTTTAAATTTCTAAAACAGAACCTGCAACAGTGTCATGTCAAAGCTTGGAGAATTTCGAAGCTGACTATTTACTGAAGTCAATAAGTCCTCCTGGTGGAGATCTGTGTTGAGGATGAATTGATCAGGCACAAGGAGTAGAGTGGAACTTGGCATCAAAATGCAGTTATTTCAGGAAACAGCAGAAGGTCCAAGTACTTGTGCACCTGCCAGTCACGTGAGAAACCAGTATGGAGTTCTTGGCTTCTTGCTTCGACTGGACCCCTTCCCAGTCATTGCGGCTATTTGGGGTATGAACCAGTAGATGCAAGTGCTCTCTCTCTCTCTCACTCTGCCTATCAAATAATGTTTTCTAATAAAGACAACTACTTGTGCACATCCTCAGAGTGCGAAAGTATCTGAAAAATGCTGACTTGATAAAAAAATTCCATGAAATTGAGCATCTTGAGAAACAGCAGCAAATCATGCTGCTTACAATTATTTTTTAAAATCTGTTTTTTTTTTTCTTTTTTCACAGGCAGAGTGGACAGTGAGAGAGAGAGAGAGAGACAGAGAGAAAGGTCTTCTTTTTCTGTTGGTTCACCCCCCAATGGCTGCTGCGGCCGGCGCACTGCAGCTGGTGCACCGCGCTGATCCGATGGCAGGAGCCAGGTGCTTCTCCTGGTCTCCCATGGGGTGCAGGGCCCAAGGACTTGGGCCATCCTCCACTGCACTCCCTGGCCACAGCAGAGAGCTGGACTGGAAGAGGGGCGACCAGGACAGAATCCGGCGCCCTGACCGGGACTAGAACCCGGTGTGCCGGCACCGCAAGGCGGAGGATTAGCCTATTGAGCTGCTGCACCGGCTGTTTTTTTTCTTCTTCTCTTTATATAATGTGAGGTCCAAGAACTCAAGGAACATGTCTGTCTGACTCACTTTTGTATCATCAGTGACCAGTAAATATTATGGCCAAAAATAAGTGTTCCTGTGAAAAGTTTATATGCATGTGTTAATTTTATGTGTAGAATTACCATTAATCTAAACTATGCTGCAATACCAATACCTCACACATCTCAGATAATTTCAGCAACAAAGGCAGCTTATCATTCAAGCTCCCTGTCTGTCATGGATGGCTGTGGTTCTGTTGCCAATGGTGTTTAGACTGGGTCCTGTGCGGAGAGGCTAGTGCCCATCAGCAGACGCACAGCAGAGCACAGGCAGAGCAGGATGGAGCCACAGAATGACTTGAGACCTCTACACAAATATAGCTCATGCTGCTTCTCACATTCTTTTGGCAAAGCAAAGTGGAGTGGCTAAATATGACAGTGTCAGCATGAGATTGCAGGGAAATATCTTCCAAGAAGGACAAACTTTTTTTTAAAAAAGATTTATTTATTTATTTGAAAGTCAGAGTTACACACACAGAGAGGAGAAGCAGAGAGAGAATAGTCTTCCATCCACTGGTTCATTCCCCAATTGGTCCCAACAGCCGGAGCCGTGCTGATCCGAAGCCAGGAGCCAGGAGCTTCTTCTGGGTCTCCCACATGTGTGCAGGGGCCCAAGGACTTTGATATCTTCTACTGCTTTCCCAGGCCATAGTAGAGAGCTGGATCAGAAGTAGAGAAGCCAGGTCTTGAATCGGTGCTCATTTGGGATGCCAGCACTTCAGGCCAGGGCGTTAACTTGCTGTGCTACAGTGCTGGCCGCAGGACAAACATTATTTTAACAAAATTACAACATACTTACACTTTTTCTAGGCAAATGGGGCAACTGAGATTGTCTGAGATTACATAATTTCTTTAAGGTCATGGAATTTGCAAATCCTGGAGTCTGGATTTAAATCCGGGCCTTTTGGCTCTCAAATAAATGATTTTCCAGTAATACTCATTGCCTGCACTCTCCCGTGAGTCAGCTTTCCCCAATTGACAAAGAGTATTAAATGATGACGGCGAGATCATGGGCAACATTGCCACCTTAGACGAGAAGGTACAAGACATATTTGCCTTACCTGGTGTTAGCGTGGTCTGCTTTATGGATTTATGACTTTCTGGCATGCCAGACACCTATTAGACTCGAGCCATTAGATTGTAGCAGTTGAAGTTTTCTACTGGATGTCAGTTGGTCAGCATCAAGCTGAGGTTACAGATCTGTAAGGAAATAGACCCAGAGGAACGACTCTCTTGGGAACCTCAACCTTTTCATTGTCCGATACCTCTGGACATTTCTGCAAGGGTTGTAGAGGAAAGTTTGAGATCACTAGCCTTTTGGTTTTCTTTTCTAACTCATCTGTAAAATGGACATGAAATCTGCTTAGTGTTTTTGCAACAATTAAATGACATAATGAATATGAAGAACGATACAGAAAGTTAACAAATAGCCCTGACCTTCCTTCTTTGTTTTTTCTTACTGGGTGCACTTGACTTAGTGAAGGGAAGCATGTCTTCCTGAAGAAAAGCCCTGAGGTAGGCGGTCTGAGTCCTTGTTCTCATTCGACCCTACGAAGATGCATGGTATGATTCTGGCAAAGCTGCATCTCTCTTCTTTGCTTTCAGTGAATTGTCACTCAACCCCAAATTTACCACCCAATATGTTCTCTGTGATGACAGATAAGTTTGCTTAAGTGTGTCTCTTGGGCAGATGGCATGCCACCTAGCTTTCTCAGGAAATGGTGTCCCAGTGATGTAGGCAGGCGGATAGGATCAAACCGATTAGGTTTGTGAGCTGGAAGGCCATGCCCCCTGTGTGATCTCATGCCCCTACCTGTATGCCCAGCTGCCAATCAGACTGCGTAAGCCCTGCCCTTTGGGAGTGAATGAAAGGCCTGGAACACAGTGGGCCATGTTCCCTTGTTGCCCTGTTGCCCCTTGGGTGCGTGGCCTTCAGGCCGCCCGCTCTCTGCTTTTCTGCCCGTATGCTTGCTCCACGTGGTTTGCTTCTGGCCTGCTCTCTGCTTGGCATGGACCTGAGTTAGTGTCTAGACCTCTCTTTCTCCCCTAAATAAAGTCCTCACTTTCATGCACATTTCTCTCAATGAACAAAATCTAAAAACTTACCATGTTGAGCCAGTATCCAGAATTCTTATCTGAATAAGTGGCTGGAGCCCACCAGGGAGTGCAGTGGAGGATGGCCCAAGTGCTTGGGCCCTGCACCCCATGGAAGACCAGGAAAAGCACCTGGCTCCTGCCATCGGATCAGCGCGGTGCGCTGGCCGCAGTGCGCCAGCCACGGTGGCCATTGGAGGGTGAACCAATGGCAAAGGAAGCCCTTTCTCTCTGTCTCTCTCTCTCACTGTCCACTCTGCCTGTCAAAAAATAAAAAAAAATAAAAAAGAAAGTTGTTGATAAGCAGTCTGATATCACCAGGAACATTGGGAGAGGAGTGGCACGGATGGTCAGTGGTGTCACTAGGAGGATGCCTGGTGTGTTCTGCACCAAACCTGCACCCAACACACACAGTCCTTGGCTGACCTCCCAGCACATCCTGGCCCAGTGTTCCCCTTCCTATGACCTCTCCATATAGCAGCTGTGCCTTCCAGTCCTGTCTTTCATACCAACACCTCAATTTCCTCGGCTCACTCACCCCCATGGAGGATGCTCTCTGCAGTCCTCCTGACACAAACAGGCACTCCATGCCCCTCTCACTCCCCCCACAACCCAGATCTGACCATCAGCTGCTTGCCCAGGGTTGGGGACACAGTCCATCCTGGAAAACCTAGGTCTCTCTGAACCATCCAGGGGCCCTAACCACACTTTCTGCAGTGTGATGAGCCCCAGTCTGGAGAGGAGGCCCTGTATAATCTTTTTGGTGCTCTCTCTCTCTCAATGTTAGGGTACCAGATTATAGAGTTATTTGTAATTCTTACAGTTACTTTTTATTATATTTTTAGGAAAAAATAAATTTATTTTCCTTGAAAGCCAGAGAGAGAGACAGAGAGAGAGAGAGAGAGAAAGGGAGAGAGAGGGAGGGCAAGCTCCCATCTGCTGTTTTACTCCCCAAATGCCTGGGCAATGGTCAGGACTGGGCTAGGCTGAACCCAGAAGCCAGAAACTCAATCAAGGCCTCTCAAGTGAGTGGCAGGAACCCCCAAACCTTGGTTTCCAGGATCTGCATTAGCAAGAAGCTGCATCAGGGTCCAGAACAGGTATCGCTCCCAAGCACTCTGATGTGTGACATGTGAATCTCAATGAGTATTTAACTGCTAGGCCAAATGCCCACCCCTCTTGAAGTTACTTTTCTTAATCATAGTTTTACAATTATTAGTTTTTATATTTTCTTGCTTATGTAATTGTATAGTTTCTGTCTCCTGATGGGTCCCAGTTTGATAAATCTCTTAACCTGAATTATCTCGTCTTGATCGTGAAGAAATTGTATACAATCCATTCTAAAGGAATTGTGATTCCGTCTTCTGGGACATGTTCATCATATTACAACACATAATCATTTTTTTAAATTCAACATGATGGCATACAATCCACCCATTAGTTTCTTGTTTTCTCCAATAAGACATGGTGCAAATCCCTCCCTGAGAAATACTATGTGGAAATAATTTTTTTAAAGATTTATTTATTTATTTGAGATTCAGAGTTACACAGAGAGAGAAGGAGAGGCAGAGAGAGAGAGAGAGGTCTTCCACCCACCGGTCCATTCCTTAGATGGCTGCAATGGCTGGAGCTGCGCTGATCTGAAGCCAGGAGCCAGGAGCTTCCTCTGGGTCTCTCATGCAGGCACAGGGGCCCAAGGACTCAGGCGATCCTCTACTGCTTTCCCAGGCCACAGCAGAACGCTGGAATGGAAGTGGAGCAGCCATGACCCCAACTGTCGCCCACATGAGATGACGGCACTGCAGGCAGAGTCTTCACCCACTATACCGCTGCACTGGCCCCGGGAAATGATTTTTAACAGAACCCGGTGTTAACCGCACATGGCATTTAATTGTAAAATGTGTTTGTTTCCATCAGTAACATATTTTGTGCATAGGATACCCCAGGAAATGAACATCTGGTATTAACAACTTAACCACATAAAAATGATCAGCAAATTACAACTCGTTGTACTGGGCAGATGGAACCAAAATAAAATAAATACAGTGAATACATACATTTCAGACTACAGTAATTTTAATACTCTACTGTATGAATATAGAAATCAAAGAGGACATAATGCGATGTCTGTTAACAAGGCAGCATGTAGAATCATTGTTTTCTGTATGCAGTCATTAGTTGATGGACATCTGGGTTGATTCCATGTCTCAGACATTGTGAATTGAGCTGCTATAAACATGGGAGTACAGACAACTCTTTCATGTGCTGATTTCATTTTCTTTGGGTAAATTCACAGGACTAGTGTTTATAGCCCTTGTCTATACTCTTGAGGAACAGTGTTTTTTCTACTTACCTCTTGTGGAACTCTTTAGAGGAGGGTTAAGCTTGTCACTATAAATAAAATTGAAAGTATGTCTTAGTAAAAATTAGAATAAAAATGGGAAGGGAGGATCAGACTGAGGGAGGGGATGGTGTAGAGTATCAGTATGCTCTTAAAAATGTGTATATGAGATGTGTTAAATTTGTACCCTTTATGTAATTAAAAAATAAATTGATAAACAATTAGTGTTTTCATGTGTTAACATATTTACTGATTTTTTTAAGATCTATTTTATTTATTTGAAAGTCAGAATTACACAGAGAGAGAGAGAGGAGAGGCAGAGAGAGAGAGGTCTTCCATCCGATGGTTCACTCCCCAATTGGCCGCAATGGCTGAAGCTGTGCCTATCCAAAGCCAGGAGCCAGGAGCTTCTTCCGGGTCTCCCACGTGGTTGCAGGGGCCCAAAGACTTGGCCCACCTTCTACTGCTTTCCCAGGCCACAGCAGAGAGCTGGATCAGAAGTGGAGCAGCCGGGTCTGGAACCGGTGCCCATTTGGATGCCTGCGCTTCAGGCCAAAACATTAGGTTAACCCACTGTGCCACAGTGAGGCCCCTATTTATTGATTCCAATTAAGGTAAATCTATATTTTAGTCTACATTTTATCTTGGATTTTGTTCAGTGACTGTGAGTTTTAGCTTTGTTGGGAGAGAAACAATGTGGGTTGCTAAGCCAGGAAGTCCTTATCTCAGGCTGTCCAGTCTGCTGTCACAAAACACCATGACTGGGTGGCTGTCTCATGATTCCTGAGGCTAGGAAGCCCAAGATCAAGGCACCATAGACAGTGTTTGCTGAGCAGTCTTCTCACACTCACCTCGCATGGTGGGACCAGGCTGGACAGCTCTCCGGGGCCTCTTTTATGAAGTCGTTAATTCCAGTCATAAAGGCTGCATCCACATGAGCCAATCACATCTCAGAAGTCCTACCCAAGCCTATCACATTGATGATTAGGTTTCTGAATACTTCTGTTTAAGTGGAATTAAAGACACTTATGGTCTATTCTGGGCCTACCTTCCATCTGGAAGAATTTGCTGTCTTTTACCATAGGGGGTTACCTAATCCTCCAAAGCACTTATTTGTTAACTTATGCACTTATTTATAAACCCGTTCACTCACGTTTTTGTACCTTCATTGAATGACTGACTTAATTTTTGTCTGTGTACCTATCCTTGCCTTATTCATCATTAATCATGTCTTCCTTCCTTCAATGAACAGTTATGTTAGCCAAAGAAGCCCTCCCACCATCTCGATGTATTAATGTGTATCGGGAATGGTACAGTGTACGTAGTTATTGCCCTCTCCATTGGGTGAGGCTTGTGTGGAGCAGAGGCGATATCATTCTGGGCACCATACAACTTATAGTTGATGGCAGGAAGTCCTCTCTAATGGGCAGGAAAAGTCTCCAAGTTGTGACCCCATTACTAGACAGGCCAGGACTATGATTTGACCATAAATGTTGTGACTGGAATTGGGAAAAGATTAACACAATAAACCTAAGCCAATGGACCATGAAAGAAAGCAAGAACTAAAGGGCTCAATTAAAATGTCATACTCAAGGTCATAAAGATGTGAAGCTCAAATCTGGCGGCAGTAGGGGACAGTTTTGAAACTGAGTCACGAGGCCGGAGCCGTGGTCCACTTGGCTAATCCTCTGCCTGTGGCGCCAGCATCCCATATGGTCGGAAGGTTCTAGTCCTGGATGCTCCTCTTCCAGCCCAGCTCTCTGCTGTGGCCCAGGAAGGCGGTGGAGGACGGCCCAATGGCCCAAATGCTTGGGTGCCTGCACCTGCATGGGAGACCAGGAAGAAGCACCTGGCTCCTGGCTTTGGATCGGTGCAGTGCCGGCCGTAGTAGCCATTTGGGGAGTGAACCAACAGAAGGAAGATTTTTCTCTCTGTCTTTTCTCTCTCACTGTCTATAAGTCTACCTGTCAAGTAAAAATAAAAGAAACTTAGTCACCTAGTCAATTGGGGGAGGTCCAGGAAAATGACTCCGTAACCTTACATTGTTTCTGGTTTGCACATCTATGTCTGAGATTGGCCTGCACTCTCAGGTTTTATAGGGGAATGTACAGTGGGGAAAAGGCAGTCCACAAGTATGTCACAGAATCCAATGGGCAAGTTTACACACTACATGACTGGACTAAATGTGCCCTTATACCTGGCAAAACATTATTTCTGTGTGTGTCTGTGAGGATGTTTTCCACAAGAGGTTATCATTTCAATCAGTGAACTGAGTAAAGGAGATCTGACTCATGACTATGGACTGGTACCAGCCAGTCTGCTGAGGGCCTGAATAGAACAAAAAGGCAGCAGAAGGCAAAATCCACTCTCTCTGAGCAAGGGCATACATCTCCTTCTGCCAGTGGACATCAGTGCACTGATCCAGACTCAGCCTGGATTACACCACCTGCTGTCCTGACTCTACCTTGTAGATGACAGATCGCTGGATCTTGCAGTCTCCATAATCACACAAACCAAATAAATGGGGTATATATGTAACATTGTACGTGTACATGGAAATTCTTGTTGGTTTCCAATACGCCCATCATAAATTAGAAATGACATAGCTGCAACTGCATTTAATACACCTAACCTACCAAACATCACAGCTGAGCAACACTGTGCATGGTGGGGTATTTGTTGTTTACCCTCATGTTCATGTGTCTGACCAGAAGCTGAGAAAAACATAAACCTTAAAAATTAGAAGTATGGTTTTTACTGAAAACATATCCTTTTCACATCATAATTAAGCCAAACAAACAAACAAAAACTATGTCAAGGACTCTCTCTGTGCACATCTTTATATGACTCAATCTCTGCATCTCCTATGTGCTATGCTCCCCTGGAGAGCCATAGCTAATACAAGGAACATCTGTTTTACCTCCATAGGCTTGCCACAATAAATTATTACAAACTTAAACTTAAAACAACAGAATTAATTCCGTTACAGTTCTGAATGCCAGAATTATGAAGTCAGAGAATCAGCAGAGTTGGTTTCTGTCTCACTTCTACTTGAGCTGCTTCTGGCCTTCGACACCCCTCGCATTGCTTGTCACGTGATGGCACACCCCGATCCCTGCTTCCTTGTCCATGTGACTTTCCTTGCTGTGTCTTCTCCTTTCCTGTACCCTATCAGCATTCTCAGTGTGGATTTGGTGTTGTCCTAACACAGGGTGCTTTCCTCTTGAGCTCCTCAATTACATCTGAAAAGACCTTTATTTCAAATCAGATCACTTTTTTTTTTTTTTGACAGGCAGAGTGGACAGTGAGGGAGGGGGAAACAGAGAGAAAGGTCTTCCTTTACCGTTGATTCACCCTCCAATGGCCGCTGCGGCCAGTGTGCTATGGCTGGCGCACCGCGCTGATCCAAAGGCAGGAGCCAGGTACTTCTCCTGGTCTCCCATGGGGTGCAGGGCCCAAGCACTTGGGCCATCCTCCACTGCACTCCCGGGCCACAGCAGAGAGCTGGACTGGAAGAGGGGCAACTGGGACAGAATCCAGTGCCCCGACCGGGACTAGAACCCGGGGTGCCAGTGCCGCAAGGCGGAGGATTAGCCTAGTGAGCCGTGGCGCTGGCCCACCTTTTTTTTTTTTTTTTTTTTGTTCTTGGTGGCTGTAGTTTTTGAGAGCCACAATTTAACTCACAACAAAATTCCAAAAGTATAAAAAAAATCTGTTTTGTAAAGCAAAAATAAGGTGTGTGAGGCCTGGGCACATGGGGGCAGGTCAGGACACATTCATAGTCTCAGGATGCTAGTCTCCTTCCTGGGGGAAGGGAGAGAGCTTCTGGGGAGGCAGGGGCGATTTTAAGAGCGGCAGGGGCAGAGGTTAGAGATGGCTGAGAGCCCCTCACCCGACAGGAGACACCACAGCAGGCAGCAACGACTGTGTGGAGAGCTGGGTGGACTGGTCAGCAGCAGAAAGTGGGGACGGGGACATTCAGGGTTAGTCCTGCGAGAGGTGAGGGAGATGTGGTGTCCCAGTGGAAACACTGAAGCAATCCCATGATGCCACAGGCTTATTACCCAGGCTGGCAAAGTGGGCTAGGATAAAGAAAGAAAGCCCATAGGCAAGGAAATGCAGGTGCTGCTTGTCAGAATCTGTTCCTGATGGAGGATACGAGCAAGCCACCAACAACTGCTATGCTGATCCACGATATATGTGCAATAGTGATTACTCATCATTTTAAATCTCTTGTTAATAAAATGCCAGGGATAAGGTTAGGCAGGAAACATTCGGAAGAAATTACACTTGCAAATTGCATCCAGCATAGAAAGGACTCAATAAACATTTGTTTTTCCTTCCATTCCTCCTTGTTGAAATTTAGATTACGATTACTTGCATCCATGCTGATTTTCCTCGATGGTTTAGGAACTCTTGGGGAGATGACAGGCAGAGGCACTGGCATATTGTCTATTACATAGCAGGTGCAAATAGCTTTAGTGTTGTTCCTTCCATCCCTTTTCCCCTTCTTAAAGCAAAATAGTGTGGACAAGACAGACACTGGAGAAGCACAGGGAATTAAGACTGTGGTGATGTTAATCAAATGGCTTTCTTGTTAAATGTTCATTATTCAAGCCTTTGGAGGCTCGGAATACAGTTTAATTTCTATTTGAGACCCTACTGCATGGAGACTCCCGAGGTGAGGTCCAGTCAGCAACTGCCACATTAACATATCTGGCACCACATGCAAATATCTACAGCCTCCCTGCACTGAACTCCAAAGGGAATTTCTATTACTGGGATGAGCTCTATCGAGGGTGACAATCTTTTTAGTGTCATTAGGGTAAATGAGGTGGTAATGGAAGTGCAGATTATAGCAACTTCAATAATTTATTTCACACTCCCCCATCAGGGTAGCTTTTACAAACAGCCAGTATCCTTAATTGAAATGTAAATGAATGGTAAATTATGAAAAATGTATTATGAAAAGTAAAACATGGCCCAAATAAAAGATCAGAAATGAAAGGTTTTATGAAGTTGAGAAAATGAGCCTGAAATGTTAATTGCCTGGCAGGGAATAACTCACACCACCATTGTGCGGGAGGGAGTGATGGGAGGAAAGTCATTCCCCTCCCCCACCCCGCCATGTTCTCTCTTCTGGAAGAAGTGGTGGTGTGGACAGAGCCCCCGCCAACTCCCCTTCCTGGAGCTCAAACCAAAGAAAGGAAGGGAAGTGATAAAGGGAAAGCATGGGACTAGCTCAGGGCTGGTATAGCCACTGCTCAGGCTACTGGAACATGGTGTCCCCTTTATTTTTCAGTCCTTTTGACTGGCTGAGAATGATTTAAAATAGTTTGAAACTGGTATCCGGTGAACATTTGAAGTTTACGACTCTTGTTCGTCAAAGAAAATAGGCACTACCTTTTCCCAAACCTGATTTATATACAAGTTCATGGGTTTTAAAATCCATCTTATTTAAAAGACGACATATCACAGTAATTGTCCCCAATTTAGTCTCTTTTCTTCCCTCCATGAAACATTTACATAAGGGAGCAACCTCAGTTCTCGATTATACAAGGAGCGATTTCTTTTTCTTTGGAATCCCATGACATTCAGCTCTGTCAATAAGAACAGCCGTGCGTTGTGTAAAGGAAGTTCACCTGTTTCTTACTGCAACAACAACAAATGACTACAACTTAGCGACTGAAGAAAACAGAAATGTACTACCTTAAAGTCTGGAGGTGGGCCACACAGACTGGATCTGTTGATGCTGAAGCCATTGTGTTGACAGTGCTGTCTTCCTCCGGAAGCTCCAGGGAAGACTGCTTCCTTGCCTTTTCCATCTTCGGGATGCTCCCTGAATTGCAGCCCCTTCCTGCAGTCGCTTCCACTCTGCCTTCACCCAGCCTCCATCACAACACAGACTGATTTCTGAACTCGATCCATTCCTCCTGTCTCTCTCTTACAAGGACCCTTGTGGTCCCATGTAGTCCCTGGGACCCTCAGGAGAGTCTTCTATCTCACAGCCCTCAACTTAATCACAGTTGTAAAGTCTCTCTTATCACATACATATTCCCACAGGTCTGGGAATTAGGCTGTAGACATCCTGGGGTCCCTGTTCAGCCTACTGTCACAGGAAGTTACTTAAATATTACTCACTGTAAAACTGGCTTCCTTGAAGGTGCTGAAGTATCATAAGCTTATCTAAAATGAAAGTCAATTCTGCAAATATGTAACCATTGTGAATTTTCTACCTTTGGGGCTCCCCTGCTGAGATAATGAATGAGGAGCAGATTCTAAATCTTTGCTTGTCTGAATCATTTAACCTTCTGGTTAAATGGTTGTCCATACCAGACATCTGTTAAGTTATTGATAGCATAAGTTAAAAAAAAATGATTCAGAGCGGCTCCGATCTTCAAGAAGCATGATGCCAAGTGGAGAAGTTAGTGATTAAATAAACACCTTCAGTGTCCTACAGTTCTAATAATAATAATAATAAATGCAGAAGAGAATGGGCCAAAGAGAAGGGGCTTGCTCCACTGTGACTTCACGTGGAGAGGTTGCAGGGAGAGGGAAATCAGCAGAGAAATGGGTGTGTTGTCTCAGTGCAAGTGTGTTTGCCATTCAACGTTAAAGGGAGGAATGTTTGTGTAAACATTCAAAGGACGCACGTTGCATTTTGTCTCAACAGCAGGTTCCACCTGAGTAGACACTGGTGATATTTAGTAAGGGATAGTTGTTAAACAGGTGTTCTGTATGGTCTGGTCTGTGCTCCTTGGTGAATTTGAGGTTGCTTGTTCCACACATGGTCTATACAGAGACACCCCTGTTACTTCACAGCCTTTTATTCATAACTGCAGAAATGCGTGCCAAAATTGTAATCTTCATTTTGTGAGGTGACTGACTGATTTCTACTAAAATTCCTAGCACAGATAGGATTCTCTGGGATAATAGATATTATTCCAGTAGCAGATGACTTCCTTCTGAGCATGGATTTGTTACTGATCCTAGGATCATAGGCTGTTGCATAAGTTGCCTCACCTCCCTGTAGCTATGATTTCCCAGTTGTGAGATGGAGTTGTTTTGAGGGGAACATAACTCAGTCAATGTAAACGCTGGTTTTTCCCAGACAATAAACTGAACAATGCCAACTAATATTGGTTTCTTATCATTGTTGGTTTTGTTGTGGTATCTTCTGTTGAAACAAAGACTGTGAACAGCATTGGAGCTTATGAGATTTCTGCTGGGATCAAAGTACAGCTTAAACCACGACTTGCAGATGTCTGTTTCCATGGAGAAGGGAGGAAGACCAAGGATCAGAGTCCACATCAAACTGTGTATCTGAGTCTAGGGCTTTTAGGAATTTGGAACTTCTAGCAAAAAAAAAATATATATATATATCCTGTTTTGGGCAGGATATTTAGTCAAGGGCTAAAGCATTAGTTATACACCTGCATCCCATATGGGAATTCTTGGGTTTGGGTCTTAACTCTGGATCCCAATTCTAGCTTCCTGAAAACCCAGATCCTGGGAGGCAGGGGTGATAGTTCAAGAAACTGGATCCCTGCTACCCACTGGAGAGACTTGATTTAAATTTTCCAGTTCTGGCTCTGGCCCAGCCTTGCCCCAGTTCTTGCCAGCATTTGGTGAGTGTACCAGCTGATGAGAGCTCTCTCTCTCTCTCTCTCTCTCTCTCTCTAATAAATAAATGAAAACAATTTTTAAAGATTTATTTATTTATTTGAAAGAGTTACACAGAGAGAGTAGGAGAGGCAGAGAGAAAAAGAGAGGTCTTCCATCCACTGGTTCACTCCACAATTGGCCATAATGGCCAGAGCTGAAGCCAGGAGCAAGGAGCTTCTTCCATGTATTCCATGCAGGTTCAGGAGCCTAAGGATTTGGGCCATCCCCTACTGCTTTCCCAGGCCATATCAGAGAGCTGGATCAGAAGTGGAATAGCCAGGACCCAAACTGGTGCCCATATAGGATGGAGCATGGCAGGTGGAGGCCTTACCTGCTATGTCACAGCACTGGCCCCTGAAAACAAATTTAAAAATTTCTTTAAGAAAATGTCCTTGAGTAAATGTGTTACAGCTATTGTGCTTACATGTGTGTGTACATGTGTGTAGCATATGTATGTGTGTGCATATACATGCATATGTATGTGAAGATTGAAGGCAGAACAAGTGGATTATGGAATCAGTCCTTATTCCTACAAAACATGCGTATGCTCCAGGACCTCTGAGCCATTGCTGCTCTAACAACTGTGTTGGCTTGTCTTCTTCTATATGACATTGGTCATGGTTTTTTGGCCATGGATGTGAAGAGTCCGAAGCATGACTCTTTAAAAATG
The DNA here is from genome assembly GCF_051225735.1 of Oryctolagus cuniculus. Classification (NCBI taxonomy): domain Eukaryota; kingdom Metazoa; phylum Chordata; class Mammalia; order Lagomorpha; family Leporidae; genus Oryctolagus; species Oryctolagus cuniculus. The sequence continues at coordinate 163,941,079 of NC_142872.1, read as the reverse complement.
GACAAAATAGGTTTCATTCAGAAGCCAAATGCATTGCCAAACCATGGACTGTACGAGATTACATTGTTTTTAGTATAAAGATGGATTGTACAGAGAGCAGAGGATGGAATATGACCTTTAATGGTTTTCCTGGGTCTCCAGCTTTCAGACAACAGATGGTGGACTTTGCCATAATTACATTACATTACATTACATTACATTATTACACTAGTCCTCACAATAAACCTCTCTCCTCTCTCTTCTTCTTCGTTCTTTCTCTCTCTCTCTCTCTCTCCACACACACACTATTATATAGGTATAACAGGGTATTAAATTCATTTTGGAAGTGTGATAACTTTGACTTATCAAAGGTTTACTGGGATGTAACTCCATTATAAGCTGAGGCACATCTGTGTATTATCTATCTATTTATTTATCTATTCCTATTAATTGTGCTTCTCTGGAGACCTTTGATTAATACAATGTCCAATTAGGATTTTTTATATAAAAATAAATTGAATCACCTATTTAATTGAATTATCCAGGCAGTCAAAATTGTCATCTATTAAAACAACCTGAATTATACAGATAAGAAAGAGTAAATATTCTTGGGTAATCCTCAAAGGAAGCCATAAATGCTTTGTTGCACTTTGAAAATTTATTTATTTTTTGTTAGAAAGGGAATTAAAAGAAAGAGGGAGGGAGGGAGGGATGGAGGGAGGGGGAGAGAGAGGGAGAGAGAGAGAGAGAGAGAGAGAGAGAGAACATTTCTAACTTCTGATTCACTCCCCAAATGTCTCCCAACAGCTGTGATTGAATCAGACCAAAGCCACAACTGGGAACTCAACCCAAGTCTCCATGTTGGTGGTAGCAATCTAACAATTTCAGCCATCATCTGCTGTCTCCCAGGGTGTGCATTAACAAAAAGCTGGAATCAAGAGCAGGACAGGGTCTCAAACCCAGGCACTCAGATGTGGGACGATATTAATGTCCCAAGAAATGTCTTAGCCAAACACCTGTGCCTGCTATATTTTTAAGAAGACTTTTTCCTTGCTTTACTTAGCTGCGAGTCCTTATTTTCCATTTTGACCTTACTGAGCTTTCATATCGCCCCACTCTGCTCCAGGTTTTCACGTATCTCTCTTGCTTTATCTTTCATTTTGGTGTATCAGAAAAACGAAGTACTCATGATGTACTAGATAAGGATGAGGTGAAATAAACCAAGGTAAAAATCAATAAATAGATAACCAAGCTTATTTTTATCTTGTTAGCATTATTAATGTGATTGGTTATCATGCCTATTTTACTGACTTTCTTCCTCACAGTTTTAGGCAATGGGACCCGAGTTCCTTAGCATGGCATAGACAATGCTGCATAGTTTGCTGCGTATTGGCTTTTCTTTTTACTTTATCTTCAGCTCTTCTCCATGTAGAACCTGCGATGGAGACATGATAATCTTCCATGCTACATCTGCATGGAACATAAATATGTTGCTTATGATATCTCTGCTCATTTTTTGTAACACATGTTAAGAGCCTCATTAGAGGCTATTTGTAAGTATCTATGTATTATGTGTGTTTGAGAGGTTATACTTAATATACAATAAATTTCATCCTTTTAAGGTATTTAACAATGTATTTTAGTATATTCCCAGAGTTATAACACCATTTTCATTACCTAATTTTGGAATATTTTCATCACATGGAAAAGGAAAAATCCCTGACACATTGGCAGTCAGTTCCCTCTCCTCCCTCCTCTCCAGTCCTAGAAATCGCTGATCTACTTTTTGTCTCCATGATGTTCCCTCTGCTGGGAATTTTATAAATGTGGGATCCTACAAATGTTCCTGTGCACATCTGGGTTACTTCACTTAGTGTAGTGTCTTTAAGTGTCATTCATATTATATTATACATCAATAGTTCATTCATATTCATGTCTGAATGATATTCTATTGCTTGCCTATACCTTATTTTGCTTGTCAATTCATTACATGGTGAATATTTGATGGTTGCAAGTTTCTGGCTCCTGTGAAAAATGGTGGGTTGAATATTCATGTGTAAATGCTTGTGTATAGATATGTTTTTAATAATTTTGTGCATATTGCTAGGAAAGGAATTGTTAGATCCTACGATAACCCTGATTTCTGTGGTACAAGAGGTACTTGAATACCCATTTAAATTCAGCAAGTTTCATGAATCAGCTGATGAACTTTCTGTGGAAGCTTCAGTTTGAGAAATTAGAACTGAAGTCATCAACGTAAAACTTGTTGCTGGTTCTCTTTCCTGACTTTATCATTGTCCAGAAAGATCCGATTCATTGGCTGTCTCATAGCAATGAGGACAGCAAATGCCACGAGATAATTACTGATGCCTTGTCACAGATGAATGTGTCATCAAACCCGTGTGGCTTGTGGAGTTTTCTTTATGCATTCTTAAGTATTACATAAAGTTTTTAAATTTTAATTTTACTTAAAAGATTGATTTAAAGAGCTTATGGGCCATTAAGATTTCCTTATCCATCGATTCAGAGAGTGATGTAAATAAAGGGAATTGTCCTTTATGCAATTGGCTAAAGAGATTAAACATTTTGCAACCTAATAATAAATTTAGCACAGTGTATGAATACAATTCTGACAGCGGTAGAAATCCCATAAAATCTAGTGAGAGTAGTTTTGAAAGAAAATCTTCAACAAATATCCAGACTATATTCACACATTAATGACTTGTTTACCTTCAATAAAGCACAATATGCGCCATTGCTATGGTTTCTTTAAGTTGAATTAGTTTATACTTTACTTATATTTAATTGATAAATATTTTGGATGTAGAGATGTAAATGGCTAAAATCATAAGTAAGGCACTGAAATATCTTGTTTGAAATAACTGATATTTAGGAATTGGTGATATTTTTTACTTTAAAAGGAAATCTACAATTTCTTAAGTTTGAACAACTATTGTAAAGATTATTACTGAAATTTAATGCCTATTTTTGTTAAAATAATAAAGCACTTTATTTGTTTCTTTTTTTAAAGATTTATTTATTTTTACTTGAAAGTCAGAGTTACACAGAGAAGAGAGGCATAGAGAGAGAGAGATAGAGAGAGAGGGAGAGGTCTTCCATCCTCTGGTTCACTCTCCAATTGGCAGCAAAGGCTGGAGCTGTGCAGACTCAAAGCCAGGAGCCAGGAGCTTCCTCCAGGTCTCCCACGCAGGTGCAGGGGCCCAAGGACTTGGGTCATCTTCTACTGCTTTCCCAGGACACAGCAGAGAGCTGGACAGGAATTGGAGCAGCCGGATCTCGAACTGGCACCCGTATGGGATGCTGGCACTTCAGGCCAGGGCATTAACCTGCTGTGCCACAGTGCTGGCCCCAAAATAATAAAGCACTTTAAGGAAAAAGGAGAAGTCAAGATTATAATTCTCATATACACCAACAGTTCACCCATGGCATAGAATGTGGTAATTCATCTATTGGGTGCCTCACTGAGTTCCAGTTATAAATGTAGGTTATGGTTTCACCCTGGATCAGATCTGAGTGTTGTGGCTGTGGGTGAATCGGCAGATTGAATTGCTCTCTCTTTCTTGGTGTTTCTCCGTGTTCTCTCTGTCATTCTGTCTTTCAAATAAATAAATGCATATGTCTATTTTTATTTTTAAATTTTTTATTTTAACATTTTATTTTTATGTATATTTTATTTAAGTTATGCAAGTTTCATATATTTTCTTTATACCATTATAGGAACATAGTGACACTTCCCCCACCCTCCTTCCCATACAGACTCCAAACCTTCCTTCCTCTCCCTCTCATATTCCCATTCTTAATTTGTACAATGATCTTTTTAAAATTACACTTAATCAACTTATGTGCACATTATGCCTTATAGAAATACACTGTCTAATGTTCTAATAAATAAGTTTGGGAGAATAACAAGTTCTCGAATTGGCAATTGTGACATGTGATTCTATGTAGTGCTGCTAATCTTATATGAAGATTTCCATTTTCAAGCACAATCAGATGCAGTTCCCTGATGTTCACCAATGTTTGAATATTGGCTATAGGCTACATTTTTCTGTATACTGTGAAATGCAAGTTACTTATTTGTAGAAATGTTTCTGTTTAGACATTGATAATGAATAAGGGTTATGAGGAGTCTTGGAAGTTTTTTTACATTAAATAAGTTATGATTTCAACGATTCCCAAGATTTTCCTGAATTCTGAATTATAACTAAGAATTAGACTAATAAATCTAATTATATTGAGAATTTGGAAACTCTAGATCCAATTCTAATGAAGAAAGTCGGAAAAAGTCATCAACCATGAGAATAGGAGGTGCAGGAATGAAAAGTCTGAGTGTTAGAATTGTAGAACACTGGGCACAAAAGGCATCCAGAAACCTTCCTGCGTAAAGACACTCCCAAAGCAAGCAGTTGGGATTGTTGCTCTTACAGAACTGTCTGGTCCCAGCCTCACAATGGGAGTGAGTGTTCTCATCTGGAGAACCACAAAGATAGCTGAGAGCATTTCGGCAGGATTCCCAGTTCCGTGACAGTTTCTTCTTCAGAAAGCAGTGCATTCTGCTGCTAAGCTTCAGAAACACAGAGAACTAGAAATGACACATTGCTGCAATATTCTATCATTACAGTTCAGCATGTGAATCCCGTCTTAATTTCTTGGCTGTGTTTAGAAAATCTTTTGTGCTTCATGGTTGTCAGATTTGGACTTACATATCTTGCAATGTTCTTGAAAGTACAAATGTAAGATTTTTCATGAAAATCTTCCAATAATTTACATAATTTATTATTTTATTTCTTGCTATTTGTTGAACTCTTTACTTATTGTAGAGTTAATCTTATGAGTATAAAGTAAACTGAAAGTAGATCATTGTAAAAATTAAGAGAATGAATAAGAGAGGAAGGAGGAGGAAGAGTGGGAGCGTGGGCAGGAGAGAGGGTATAATTATGTTCCAAAATATGTATATATGAAATAGATGAAATGTGTTTACCTTAAATAAAATAAAAATAGGTAAAAAAGTCATTATTATCTTTGTGAAACTGGCACCCATGAAGATTTTAGGTGGTTCGTATTACAGGAAGACTTGCTGACGCACTTTGAGATTGAGTTTCTTCATCTGTCACATGTGGGCTAACATACTTTCACTGTGGGATTTTTGTAATTAGTAAGTGTGATAACGTGTGCCCAGTGGGTGGGAAGCTCCATCCAGTACATGGCATAGCATGCTTTTCCTGAGTAACAGATATCCATAAACAGACCCACATTGGACAACAATGGTTTGCCTTGCACATGGTTATTGGAGTCAGTGCTGTGGGAGGGATTTATTGTGTGATTCTTGTGTTTCTCTTTCTCAGGACCACTTTGGCTGCAGTTCATGGGATGTTCATCTATGTAGTTTGAGGTGGCCTCACTCAGTACCTCTGGAATTTAGTGCTGGATAACTGACCTTTCTCTCCTGTATAAGTTGCCCATCTCAGATTTTTTTTTTTTGACAGGCAGAGTGGACAGTGAGAGAGAGAGAGAGACAGACAGAAAGATCTTCCTTTGCTGTTGGTTCACCCTCCAATGGCTGCTGCTGCCGTTGTGCTGCAGTTGCGCACCGCACTGATCTGAAGCCAGGAGCCAGATGCTTCTCCTGGTCTCCCATGCGTGTGCAGGGCCCAAGCACTTGAGCCATCCTCCACTGCACTCCTGGGCCACAGCTGGCCTGGAAGAGGGGCAACAGGGACAGAATCCAGTGCCCCGACCGGGACTAGAACCCAGTGTGCCAGCGCCGCAGGCAGAAGATTAGCCTATTGAGCCGTGGCGCCGGCCCCCTCCCAGATTTACATGATTGTCTTAAGGAAACAGGAGAGGGCTTAGATTTTATGAAATCTCACAGTGTCACTTCTTCCTAACTGACCAAAACAAATCTTACAGCCAGTCTAGATTCAAGGAGTAGAGACGGAGACTTCACCTCTTGAGAGGAGCTGAAGGGGGCTGTAGAGTGTTGAGTTCCTGAAATAACTATGCCATTCCCTAAATGGTACCTATTTCTGTGATTTTGGTTATGTGCTTCTACCTCTACAGTGAGAGACACATATGTAAACAGTTTTCTACTAAAAATGAGATCAATCCCATACTTGTTTATGAAGTACCAGTAGAGGGAAGGTTGGGGAATAATTAGCCGTTATTATTGGTCTGGAGGAGCCAGTAGCAATTTTCCCCAGAAGGTGATACTGGAATTGATCCAATAGATGAAGATAAAATTAGAAATAATTAATATGTATCAAGCACCTATTATATTCCAGATACAATTCTCAGATTTATATATGTGAGCTTAATAAATACTCAGAATCACCTTTTAGCTAGCCATTACAAGTATAATACATTTTAACTCAACAGATAAAAGAACTGAGGCATAAAGATGTTAAATGGTAATGCTAAGATTTGAGGTGGATAATCTGGCTTCAGAGTTACTTCTACATCATTTTGTAAGGATTCAGCAGAGCAGGAAGGAGCAAGGGGCAGTTAGTGAGAACAGCCTTCTCCAACTGTCTCACTGCAGAGTGTTAAGAGGAAAGGCACAGAGAGGAGAGGCACATAAATAAGACCAGTGTCTGCAAATCATAACTGATAGAATTAAAAAGGAGAGAATGATCTTTCATGGGAAGCAGGATACACAGCAGATTCATAGAATGGCAAATGCCCTAAACAGCACTCTGACCTCAGAATCAGCCCTTAAGGCATTCAGAGCTGGCTAAAAAGCCCATGAGAGTTTCGCAGGCATAGAAAGCCAAGACATTGTGGCAAAACAACAACAACAACAAACAAACATGACCTAAATGAAAGATCTCTGTGAGTGAGATCCCAGTGGAAAGAATGGGTCATCAAAGAAGGAAGTACCTTTCTCTGAAGGGAGAAGAGAACTTCCACTTAGACTATGACCTTGTCCAAATAAGATCAGAGTTGGTGAACTCAAGAGGCTTCCATAGCCTTGGCAGCTCATGACAAGAGCCTCGGGTGATTACTGACATAAATAAGTGTGTCAATTGTTAAATCAACAACGGGAGTCGCTGTGCACCTGCTCCCCATGTAGGATCTCTGTCCTTAACGTGTTGTACTATGTGAATTAACGGTAAGACTACTGCTCAAAAAGTACTCTATACATTGTGTGTCTTTGTGGGTGCAGTCTGTTGAAATCTTTACTTAGTTTATACTAAGTTGATCTGTATATAAAGATAATTGAAAATGAATGGTGATGAAGAAGGGGATGGGAGAAGGAGTGGGAGATGGGGTGGTTGCGGATGGGAGGGAGGTTATGGGGGGAAAAGCCACTATAATTCAAAAGTTGTACTTTGGAAATTTCTATTTATTAAATAAAAGTTTAAAAAAAAGAAAGGCAGAAGAAGGAAAGTGTGTTAAGGTCAATCATGGCTAGTACTGGAAGGACCAAAAAATGGAGGAATTTAGTTTTATTTTTCTGCAGCAATAATTTCTCTGTCCCTCCCTTTTTTATTGGGACTGCAGAGAAAGAAGAGTGGATGATGTTTAGGTACAGTTTTTCAGTTCCTTTGGGCATTTTTTGCTTGGTCTCATGCTCTGGACATTGTAGTTACACCACTATTTGCATTGGGGGTTGACTGGACTATGGGATACTGTGAGGTATTACTTTTATTCTTACACTTTTTGAGTTCTTTTTGTGTTTTATGTTGTTAAAATTACTTAAATTTAAAATTGTTTAAATTATTTATTGGAAATCATAAAAATTTAATTGATATTCTGCTCCTGCCTTGTTTGCTCTCTCTCATTCACACATTAGTTTTTTCTTGTGGTAAATTTTTAAAATTAGAAATTTAACATTTATAAAAAGTGTCAGGGGTCATGAATTGGAAACAGAATTGAAATAAATACGCATCTACAAACATTGATTCTGGGAATAAAAAGAGACTCAGGAAAACAAACCGAAAAATGTTGCCAATGTTGCCTTCTCTGAGTAGCTGGGATCCCAACTAGGATGTGACCTATTTTCATCATTGGAGAGGCAACAAAAGAATGGCCTTTTTAGTGGAAAAAATAAGCACTCTGTTTCCTAGGGAGAGAGAGAGGAAAAAAAAATAAAGGAGGAGTAAAAAATATCTGCCAAGTATTTTGTTAGCACAATGCTGTCCTAGTTTGAAAATCCCAAATGCCACAGAAGTAGTTTTACATACATCAGCCATCTCACCTTTTAGAGTCGTGTAAGTGTCGCCATAGGAAAAATCCCGTTGTGGATTAACCAGCAATAGGAACCTGTGCGCCAACTTATTTAACTTTTTCTAACACTTTTTCTAACGTGTCTCCAAAGTCAAAAATGAATATGTAAAGGATTAGAAGTTCCAGAGCCCACAGCGCTAAAATTGGGCTGTGCTCAATGATGACTGAGGTCAGAAAAAATACCTCCTGTGAATTTTACATTTACACCAAATCCTCATTAAACCCAGAAAGTTGTCCAATAGTAACTGTCTCGGGCAAAAGGATTAACAGAGGTAAGAGGAAGAAAGGAACAGAATCTATTAAGCGGGTGCATTACTTATCAGACTAGCAGACAGGGTGTGCTGTTGGAGATTCCTTCAATGTTGGATCTAGCATAGGTCTAACAGATAGGCTCGGCCCAGCTTGCCACCTGTGGGTGTGATCTGATGCACGGTGAGGATGGTACTCAGGGTCTGGATGAGATGTGCTCAGCTGCAGGTGAGCAACACAGCCAAGAATGGCATAATGAGATTCTGGAGAAGGAAGCTGGGAAGGCTGCATGACCAGAATGAATGGCATCTACAACCATACCCAGGGCTGGAGGAAAGGAGCAAGGTGGGGGAGCGTGGGAAGAGTGGACTAGCACTGTGGGTCCTGGCATCTGTCACATGAACTCTTTAATTCGGAACACATTCTCCAGCCAGTTCCTTTTTAATTATTTTTTCTGGCATTTTCATCATTATTTCCCTGTACCATATCACATGTATTAGATGGATGAATGTTCTTCAAAAAGTCTAGAGAAACATACTCAAAATATGTCTGCGCAAAAAAAAAAAAATAAATAAAACCATGTCTGTTTTTAACAATATATGTTTCTAAGTACTTTTTGAAGACATTTGTATGCATGGATTTCAATTTTGTTTGCACCAAGAACAACTCATTTATATTTTCTGTTTTAGGGACAGAAAAACAAAGAAGCAGAAAGAGAGGGAGAGGGAGAGAGGGAGAGAGGGAAAGAGGGAGAGAGGGAGAGAGGGAGAGAGGGAGAGAGGGAGAGAGAGAGAGAGAGAGAGAGAGAGAGTAGGACAGTGAATCCATCTGCTGATTTAATCCCAATTACCTTATCCACTGGGAGCTGGGAGCTCAGCTGTTCCATGCGAGTGGCAGGAACCAATTACTTTATCTATCACCTGCTTCCTCTCAGAAAGGCGGCAGGAAGCTAGAATTGGGATCCAGAGCTGGGATTCAAACCCAGGCAGTCTGATATGGCATGCAGGCATCCCAACAAGTGGTTTAACAGGTAGGACAAACACAGTTCTCTTTCCATTCTATTTTCTTTCCATTCTATTTACCTCTGTGAATACTATGTGTAATACTGTATATAGTGATACATTAATAAACTAGCAATATTTACTGATGTGTAATACTATAATTTAAAGTTATACGATACTGTTATACTATATTTAGTATGTATAATACTTTGCATTTAAATTATACAGTGCAGAATACTGTATATATGGTATATATACCATGTAATAGATGTATAAACTATACTATACATGTTTGTATGTGGGTGTGTGTATTATATATGTACATACAAATATATATAGGGGTATATTTTGAATTTTAAATTCCAATTTACTAAATCTTTAATGAAATTTAATGCCAAATTATGCTGTCTATAGATTTTATACTGATTTCAGTGGCTTTATCTCTCTTTTTTTTAACTTTTATTTAATAAATATAAATTTACAAAGTACAGTTTATGGATTACAATGGCTTCCCCCCCCCATAACTTCCCTCCCACCTGCAACCCTCCCCTTTCCTGCTCCCTCTCCCATTCCATTTGCATCAAGATTCATTTTCAATTCTCTTTATATACAGAAGATCAATTTAGTACATATTAAGTAAAGATTTCAACAGTTTGTACCCACACCGAAACACAAAGTGTAAAATACTGTTTGAGTACCAGTTATAGCATTAGTTCACATTGAACAACACATTAAGGACAGAGATCGTACATGAGGAGTAAGTGCACAGTGACTCCTGTTGTTGACTTAACAAATTGGCACTCTTGTTTATGGGGTCAGTAATCACCCTAGGCTCTTGTCATGAGTTGCCAACGCTATGAACTCAAAGTGGCTTTATCTCTCAATTCCACCATTTACATTTAGCTAGCTTTATTATTGATGCTATTTTTCCTTATTTGCTTGACACTTTTTTAAGTGCCAAATTGTTATTCCTTCTAAATCTTTCATAATTCTAAGTGCACTTATTTAAAAAAAATTAGATTTGCCTCACAAGTTCTATTTTAATCAGCTTGATTTTTTTCTAGTTGTTATTTTCATTGTAATCCATGTGTTTTTAGATAAATATGTACATGTATAAACCCACATGTACACATATAAACTCACACGTGCACAAACTTGCCTACATATATGTATTAGGCAGCATCAATATGGGGGTCACATTCCCACCATGCTTCCCCTGCCTCCAGTGGTTCTGCAGCTGCATAGACTGACCTGCTACCTTGCACAGTCCTACTTTTTACATGGAGGATTTGTGTCTTTGATGGATGTTGGGTGTTGCTATTCTCAACAGTAATACTGTATTGTCCAGGTGAAACTCAGAGGATGTTGCTATTCATGGGGCTGCTCTTTCGTATTTCGTGTCCTATTGACCGATGTGGGTATCCTGTTTGGCTTGTTTCCCTGCATAGCTTTTCAGGCCTGACCGCTGTCAGTGTCCACGCTCTGCTTTCTCTCAGCTGCAAGGGTTTGCTGTCCATCAGCACTCAGGAATTTTCCTTCTACTGTTAATCCACTCAGGCCTTCTTATGTTTTCAAGAAGTGCTACTGATGTTTACCTAAAGATGAAAACAATTGATGAACTAACTTTTGCATTAAGATGCAGAAGAGAGGATTATCAATTTTAGATGGCATCTTAACAAGAAATCTTAATACTGTTTTGAGATCTCTCCTTTTTTTTTTTTTTTTTTTTCTGACAGGCAGAGTTAGACAGTGAGAGAGAGACAGAGAAAGGTCTCCCTTCCATTGGTTCCCTCCCCAGATGGCCACTACGGCCAATGTGCTGCATCGATCTGAAGCCAGGAGCCAGGAGCCAGGTGCTTCCTCCTGGTCTCCCATGAGGGTGCAGGGCCCAAGTACTTGGGCCATCCTCCACTGCCTTCCCGGGCCACAGCAGAGAGCTGGACTGGAAGATGAACAACTGAGACAGAATCTGGCCCCCCAACTGGGACTAGAACCCGGGGTGCCAGCGCCACAGGCGGAGGATTAGCCTATTGAGCCATGGCGCTGGCCGAGATCTCTTTCTCTCAACAGATCTCTCACCTGGTCTTTTCCGGGGTTCACAGTGAAGTGCAGCTGCTTCCTTACACCTCAGATTTGTAGCTGTACATGTGTGTTTATGTCCCAGAGATTCCATTAGAAGTTTTAAAAACTGGGGACTAATAATATCTTTCATTGTCCTCTGGATTTAAAAAAAAATGTGAAGTGCTAGTAAGTAGTAAATGTTGCATACGTTCTGTTTTCAGTCACAGTGTGGTCATGCATTGTGTGCACAAGAGTTAGAGACCTATTTTCGATGCTCTGTCTGTGTTCTGCAATTACATGCCAGGTGGCAATCCTAGCTCCACCACTACCTGTGATTTCTGGAATGTTGCTCAAGTTTCCTCTGAAGCCTTAATTTCCTGATTTTTTTTTTTGACAGGCAGAGTGGACAGTGAGAGAGAGAGACAGAGAGAAAGATCTTCCTTTTTCCGTTGGTTCACCCTCCAGTGGCCACCGCGGCCGGCACACCGCGCTGATCCGATGGCAGGAGCCAGGAGCCAGGTGCTTCTCCTGGTCTCCCATGGGGTGTAGGGCCCAAGCACTTGGGCCATCCTCCACTGCACTCCCGGGCCACAGCAGAGAGCTGGCCTGGAAGAGGGGCAACTGGGACAGAATCCAGCGCCCCGACCGGGACTAGAACCCGGTGTGCTGACGCCGCAAGGCGGAGGATTAGCCTAGTGAGCTGCGGCGCCAATTTCCTGATTCTTAAACTAGGTATAGAGCTTCAGGGTCCAAAGGAAGTGTTGAGGATAGAGGAAGAAGACCTTTCTGTGCGTTCTCTGTTTCCAGTCAGAGGACTGACTGCAGTGGGGCCCCATGGGTGGATGCCCCTTATGGGCTGTAGATGTGTCATAATCAGGCACCCCTTTCTCAAAGCGAGCTCATCTGCCAGAGTGGCTTGTCCTGTCAGGCTCGTGTTGACTCCTATCAGACAGGTCTCTGACAACAAGCAGAGTCAGCTATGTGTGTAGGAGTGAGCATTAGCAAATCTCTGTCGGGCCCATCATTTCCATCAGCCTGCTTCCCGCTTTTTTTTTTTTTTTTTCTTTTCTCTTGTTTTCAGATTCATTCATTTCCCAAGTCCCTGCCTTTCAGACACAGACATTCCCAACCCCCAGAGCACCAAGTCCAATCCGGACACCGGAAAAGTAAAAGCCAGCAGTTACGAGTTGTGATTAGGGACAGTGAGCCTAATTAAGTTCATGTTTTCTTCTTATTGCTCTAAACAGAAAAATCAATAGGGCTCTGTGGCCTCTTTAATGGAGATTAAATGACTCGACAGAGGCTTCTACTCCTTGGGTTTGGTGTCCGTGGCACACACTCATGCTGCAGGCATCATTGCCTCACTTCAAAGGACCTCAAAGTTCCGTCCCCAGCTGCTGCCTCTGTTACTAACAGAAGGATGAGGATGCTCTCTGTTCCCTGAATTCCCTCCTCTTTTGCAGTTTTCTGTGCATCTTCTCATCAGCTATCTTCTTTCCATGGACCTGGCTACATCTGTGTTCTGAGTAGTTCCCCGTGACTCCAGCTTCTTTCTTGTGTTTGCATATCCCTCTGCCTGATTGCTCTTGTCCAAGATTTCTCCCACTCTTTCCTCACTGTTCTAACTTTTCTCTGAAAGGCTACCTTTTTGAAAGGCATTTGTTTGCAATTCTAAAGGAAGCAGCTGTCTGCTCCTGACCACTCATTATTTTGCATCTTCTTAATCGGCAAATTATTATTTGGTCACTGTCCACTTCTTGGAGGAAAATGCACACATCTGTATTTTTCCAGTCCCTCTAGGAGTGTCTAGGACTTCGTAGGTACTCAAAGGTATTTTATAAATGAATGGTGTTGATTTCTTAGAAATAGCAACTAACATTTTATTACCCAATGTGTTTTCAGTACCTAAAAACCATTGTATTTTGTTACTAGGCACATAAGTCACCTAATTGAGCTTTTCCCTATGTCTATTAAAACCTGGGTATTAAGCTTTTCTGAAATTTCAGTTTCTATACAAGCTATATATCTTGGATTTCAAGGCTACATTCCAGTCTGATCCTTTCAGGTGTAAACTTTTTTTTCTGCCAATGTCATCTGGATATTTATAATGTCTGTCACAGCCTTACAAAATTATCAACTTAAAAATTATTCTGCTACAGAGTTATTGAATTTCCAGTCATGCTTGCAGTTCCCTTGGCAGAGCCAGACCAAATGATTTCATGGGTCTTATACAGCCTGAGGTCTGCATATTCTCATCACTGCATGAGGCCTTGTCTTAACTTCCCTCCTGTGAGAAGCTTTGGAATGCACACCTAGCCTAGGAATCCTTTATTGTTTATTTTGGAACACCCCCGCCTACAGAATTGGTCTCTGGTTGTCAGAGTAATGAGTCAGAATTCTGTACCTGGTCTGAGCCATGTCCTTCACTTTCACCTTCTGGAAAATACAATTGTGTGGACCAGAGAAAATCAAGCTGATCTTGGAGGGTACCTGGAATTAAAGCAGGGATATTTCAGGGGATTGGGATACAGCTACAGCTACCCCAATCTCCAGGTGCCCTTCAGGGAGATAAGAATAAAGCAGAGATGAAGAGAGAAGCGAAGATTCAGGAAGGAAAGAGGAGGCTGATGGCTTTCCAGAAACTCCATTAACCAAGTGCATGTCAAAAGAGACAATCTGCTGTGTCACATGAGCCCCAGGCAAGGGGGTGCCACACATTTGGTGCCAAATGAAATGGTGAAGAGTTCATTAGTAACATGATTTAGCATCAAACTGATTGCTAGCATCTTTGAAACAGGGCTGAGATACTAAAGACAGGAAGAACATTTTATAAGAGCATTACTTTGCAAGAAATTCTTGCTCTGCTTCAGGAGTGAAAGATTTAGATCCGGCTGCTTCCCTCAAGTCAACTGGGAGAGGTCTCGTCAGAATCATTGGAAAGCTTTCTGTGTGTGCCCTCTAGCTAGAGGGATGGAGTGGACCACTGTCTGACTCTTACCTGAAAAATCAAAAGGACAAAGGCTGTGTTGATGAAAATATAGAGATTTACAGCCATATTCAGATCAGATGTTGCTTTAGGAGTTTATGAATGCAGGGATTCTATAGGCCATCATTGTGAGAAAACCACCTATACCCTGTCCAACAGAGTTGAGAGGAAGGGTCTTCATGGGAGGAGTTAGGGTTGGACCACAACATTACTTGGATTTCAGGAGGAGGTCATCCATCACCACCAATGTAGAGTATGTTGTCTTATGTCAAGGAACTTTGGCTGAGAGACCATCAGTTTTAGGGGTGAACAGAGTATTGCAAATAACTCACAGTGGCACATAAGGAGAGAAAGAGTCAGTACCAAACAGCTTTTGGGCCTAGAGAGTGAGCACCTAGTCTATGATGGTTTGAATCAGAACTATTCCTTGCAAATGAGAACAGATGTAGGCTAACATTGGCCACTTCCTGTCTGTTCTTTAGATGATATTAATAGGTGGACCAAATCAAAGTAGCAGAACTTTTATCTTCCTTTTCATGTAGCCAACTAAAAATAAGTCTCTTGATCAATGCTTCTTATGTGAATATCATTTATCTTTGTCATTCTCACTGAAGTAATTATTATGATTTCTCATCTCAAAAAAGAGCTATTAATGTCAGTCTGCAGCAAAAAAAATAATTAAAGAGAAACATCTCAAAAAATGTCACAACTGATTATAGTTGTAATTGTGCATGTTCCCAAGTTTAGTACGACATTGCACATTACTGGGGAGAAACAAACCATCAATTATTGTATTTATGACGTGCATTGCAGCACAGAATTGCATGCCAAATTCTTATGACAGGCATAAAAGAATTATTCAGAAATACTGCTCTGTTTGGTGCCAAATTTAGTGATAATTTATAGCTGTCTGAATTTCCACACCTGCTGCAAATTCCCGCGGGCCCTTCAAGTTTTACTGATTCTCTAGTGGTGGAATTTGAAAAATATAGTTTACTTGTGGGAAAATTATGACTCCTTCACAGTGCCCTTCATTATAAGAGTCTAGGAATCTAGAAACTCGGCTCTTATCAAGATTTGCTTATGGAAACACATCCCATTATACTGTGTCCTGGAGGGCTTCTGAGCTATCTGGTGTGATGGCAACTTCTTCCATCTAATAGAATAAAAGGCAGTTTAAAGAAGAACACCAAAAATTTGTAGAATGAGAAAAGGAGAATCCCATCTGTGCCTGGGCTGAATTATAACCAACATCATAGCCATGGTTTTAGTTTTAAAAAAAGTAATAAACTTCAATGATTTGGACCTTTTTCCTTCAAGGATAATGTAACAATAATTATATTAATAAAGCACTTTTCTAAAATTTATTAACACATATCTGTTCCAAACTGGTTACCTAGTTCATCTAATACCCTTATTGAAATTCTGGAGATGGGTCAGTGCTGTGGCGCAGTGGGTTAAAGCCCCAGCCTGTAGCGCTGGCATCTCATATGGGCACTGGTTCAAGTACTGGCTGTACTACTTCTGATCCAGCTCTTTGCTATGGCCTGGGAAGGCAGTAGAAGATGGCCCAACTCCTTGGGCCCCTGTACCTGCATGGGGACTAAGAAGAAGCTCCTGGCTCCTGGCTTCAGATCAGCCCAGCTCTGGCCATTGTGGTCGTTAGAGGAGAGAACCAGCAGAATGGAAGACCTCTCTCTCTGGCTCTATCTCCCTCTTTAACTCTGTCTTTCAAATAAAATAAAATAATCTTAAAAAAAAGAAATTCTGGAGAGCTGGTATCATTGACTATATTTTAAGAAGGGAGAAAATGAAGCCCAATAAGATTATGAAGCTTTCCCAAGGTCCCAGGTCAACGAGGACCTAACATTGATGGAATGTCGGCAATATGTGAGGACTTTCCCAAGCACCCATTTTTTGTTTTGGGAATCTTCTTCTAATGCTCCAAGGAAATCTCTACTGCTCTCTGACTTTCCAAATGAGAATCCAAAGCACAGAAAATTACGTGATTCATTTCAAATATTACAGGTATGTAATTCCCCACCTCTGAATGTTGTCTTTGCAAGCTCAATACTAATCCTTGATATTTTCACTCGAATTTAATGGAATAACATGAGAAATACAACTCTGGGCTGTTCACCCCTCATGTCAACTCTGTTTGCTACCAGCACTTTGATAGTTCCCTAAGAACCCATCTCTACAATTTGACATGCTGTATTGGTAGGACTTTCAATCAAGATGCCCCATTCTTGACTTTGTTGATGCCCCAATCTGGGACAATTTGACTATCCTTGTAATATGCATCCTGATTCAAGCAACACAAAGACAAAGGATGATTGCAATTTGTGCATCCTAATTGTGGCAACATGCTCACGTTATTTGACTTCTGATATGGTAGACTCTAGAGCTTCCCTGGCTCAAGTATTCTATTTTATCTTGGCAATGCTTATCATTTATTTACTAGCACACCCAAAGCTATCAGCACATGCAGGTTTTGCTTGAAATGTCTTACATATTCTGATACATTTCATCTTTATTTCATATTTTCCTTTCTGAGTCTTGCTTTCCATCATATGCTTACTTTTGGTGTAGTTTTTGATAGATTATTTTTTGTGATTTTATGTATAACTTTATGATGATTATTTTGATTGCTTTCCATTTTTTAATCTAATTCTTCTCCTGTCAATAATCTCCACATATATATATTTTCCTCTTATGTTGGTCAGAGTTCATCCCTATTGCTAACCACTACATAATTCTGGATAAATGTTAATCTGATACATCAAAATTGATCAGTTACGAGTTACTACCCCTTTACTTACTCCTATGTTTTAAGTAATCATGAAACATAGAGAAAAAAAGGTAGAAAAGACATGTGATGCCAGTGTACAAGACTCACAGATTTGTAGAGCTGGCTGAGAAGGTAGAACCATAAGCAAATCCACAAGGAGGCTGTGGAGTGTAATGAGGTGTAGGAACAGGGAAGGCTGGTCAGTGCTTTCCCAATCGGGTTAGACTTGTACTAGTTTCACTAACTCTGTCCATATGGAGTTGGGAGAGGAATTAACAGAATTAGTGGAATTTCCATTAGAAGCCGCATGTTATAGTAGAAAGACAGTTGGACTAAACCTAGGTTTTGTCTGTCAGTAGCTATAGGCAACTCACTTTACCTCCTGTACTTCAATCCCTTCATCCACTGATCAAAAGCATTTGTCATGTTCACTTTTTAGGTCTCAACTTGTAGTCTCTAGTATGATTTCCTGATGGTTATTTCTGAAAAAAAAAATTAGAATAGCAGAAATCAATCTAATGCACTATGGATCTGGCAATTTATATAGAGTTTTATATTTGACAAATCTCTCCTACATAAACATCATTATTAGATCCTTATCATGCTTGTGGATTATTATCCTTTCTGAGTTTATTAATAGCTCACTGTATGCTGAACACTGTGCTATTCAATCAGTGCAGGGCCTGGATCACAGCTACTTACTTTCTCATCTCAGCTCTGCAGTTAACAGCCTTGTGGTTACTTTCCCTTTGAGATATGTGATAAACTGGATTAATCATATGTATGTCAAAGAGTATTGAGAGGATGCATAACACACAGGAGCTTGCCTAATGCAGATTCTGGCTCATTTCTTCACTCTGTAAATAAATATTTAGTATACCAATCCCTAAACAACTGAAGAAAGTGATTGTAGTCAGTAAAAACACAAATCGTAGAAGAAAGAGATCAGAAATTAGGGGAAGAAGAGTGTGCAAGGGCTACAGGAGCTGGCACAGCATGTGGATCTCTGTGTTTCACATCAATGCCCACTAGAGGGCATATGCCACAGAAAACACTCACACATTTAGATGGCAGGATTCATGTCCCTAAAGAACATTGGCCATTTTTACTCTTGGTGAACCTAGTTGTTATGAAGGGTCATGGTGTCAGGAGTGGATGCTATGTATCAACCCAGTAGCATAAGGTCTCCCCTTGCTATGGTTAAGCAGCTACGATGGCTATTAAATCCTTCATGTGTAGTGTGCATGACCAAACCTGAGCTTAAGATATAATACAATGAGCTTCAGAAAGCTCACTATATAGGCTTTTAAGGTCTTTAAAAAGAACATTCATTTTTATTACATTTATTTATTTATTTATTTTCAATTTTTATTTAATAAACATAAATTTTCAAAGTACAATTTTTGGATTATAGTGGCTGTTTCTCCCATAACCTCCCTCCCACCAGCAACCATCCCATCTCCCACTCCCTCTCCCATTCCATTCACATCAAGATTCATTTTCTTTTCTTTTTTTTTAATTTTTAAACAGGCAGAGTGGACAGTGAGAGAGAGAGACAGACAGAAAGGTCTTCCTTTGCCGTTGGTTCACCCTTCAATGGCTGCCGCGGCCGGCGCACTGCGGCCGGCGCACCGCGCTGATCTGATGGCAGGAACCAGGTACTTATCCTGGTCTCCCATGGGGTGCAGGGCCCAAGCACTTGGGCCATCCTCCACTGCACTCCCTGGCCACAGCAGAGAGCTGGCCTGGAAGAAGGGCAACTGGGACAGAATCCGGCGCCCCAACTGGGACTAGAACCCGGTGTGCTGACGCCGCAAGGCGGAGGATTAGCCTAGCGAGCCACAGCACCGGCCCTAGATTCATTTTCAATTATCTTTATATACAGAAGATCTACTTAATATATACTAAGTAAAGATTTAACAGACTACACTCACAGACATACAAAGTATAAAGTACTGTTTGAGTACTAGTTTAACCATTAAATTGGCATAGTACAACATGTTCAGGACAGAGATCCTTCATGGGGAGCAGGTGCACAGCGACTCCCATTGTTGATTTAACAATTGAACTCTTAGTTATGATGTCAGTAATCACCCGAGGCTCTTGTCATGAGCTGCCAAGGTTATGGAAGCCTCTTGAGTTCACCAACTCTGATCTTATTTGGACAAGGCCATAATCAAAGAGGAAGTTCTCTTCTCCCTTCAGAGAAAGGTACTTCCTTCTTTGATGGCCCGTTCTTTTTGCTGGGATCTCACTCACAGAGATCTTTCATTATGTCATTTTTTTTTTTTTCGCCACAATGTCTTGGCTTTCTATGCCTGCGAAACTCTCATGGGCTTTTTAGCCAGCTCTGAATGCCTTAAGGGCTGATTCTGAGGCCAGAGTGCTGTTTAGGACATCTGCCATTCTATGAGTTTGCTGTGTATCCTGCCTCCCATGTTTGATCATTCTGTCCTTTTTAAATCTATCAGTTATAAATAGCAGACACTAGTCTTGTTTATGTGATCACTTTGACACTTAATCCTATCATTTTGATCAATTATGATCTGAAACTGATCACTTTGACTAGTAAGATGGCATTGATACAAAGATTTCTTGGAAAAGACCTCAGAGGCACAGGCAATAAAAGCCAAAATTAACAATTGGGATTGCATCAAATTGAGAAGTTTCTGTACTGCAAAAGAAACAGTCAGGAAAGTGAAGAGGCTACTGACAGAATGGGAAAAAATATTTGCAAATTATGCAACTGATAAAGGATTAATAACCAGAATCTACAAAGAGATCAAGAAACTCCACAACAACAAAACAACCCACTAAAGAGATGGGCTGGCTGGCACCGTGGCTGAATAGGCTAATCCTCTGCATGCAGTGCCAGCACACCGAGTTCTAGTCCCTGTCAGGACGCTGGATTCTGTTCCAGTTGCCCCTCTTCCAGACCAGCTCTCTGCTGTGGCCTGGGGGTACATTGGAGAATGGACCAAGTCCATGGGAGACCAGGAGAAGCACCTGGCTCCTGGCTTCAGATCAGCGCGGTGCACCGGCCGCAGAGTGCAGGCCACAGCGGCGATTGGAGGGTGAATCAACGGTAAAGGAAGACCTTTCTCTCTGCCTCTCTCTCTCTCTCTCTCACTGTCCACTCTACTTGCAAAAAAAAAAAAAAAAAAAAAAAAAAAAAAAAAAAAAAAGAGATGGGCCAAGGACCTCAAGAGACATTTTTCAAGAGGAAATAACAAACACATGAAAAAAATGTTCAGGCTCCCTAGCCATCAGGGAAATACAAATCAAAATCACAATGAGGTTTTACCTCACCCCGGTTAGAATGGCTCACATTCAGAAATCAACTAACAACAGATGCTGTCCAGGATGTGGGGGAAAAGGCTTACTAATCCACTGTTGGTGGGAATGCAAACTGGCAAAGCCACTATGAAGACAGTTTGGAGATTCCTCAGGAACCTGAATACAGCCCTACCACATGACCTAGCCATCCCACTCCTTGGAGTTTACCCAAAGGAAATTAAATTGGCAAATAAAAGAGATGTCTGCACCTCAATGTTTATTGCAACTCAATTCACAATAGCTAAGACATGGAATTCACCTAAATGTCCATCAACAGAATACTGGATAAAGAAACTATGGGGTATGTGCTCTATAGAACACTATACAGTAGTAAAAAAAAATGAAATCTGGTCCTTTGTAACAAAATTAGAGGAATCTGGTAAACATCATGCTGAGTGAAATAAGCCAGTCCCAAAGGGACAAATATCATATGTTCTCCCTGATCGGTGACAACTGAGCACCTAAAAGAAAACCTGTTGAAGTGAAATGGACACTATGAGAAACAATGACTTAATCAGTCCTTTTCCTGACTGCTGAGGAACAACTTACTATTTTATTCCTTTTAGTATTTTTTGTTCTACTTAATACCATTGGTTGAAATCTTTAATTAACACACGATTTTTCTTAGGCGTTTAAAATTAACTGAAAAATGATCCCTGTTAAATATAAGAGTGGGAATAAGAGAGGGAGGAGATGTACAATTTGGGACATGTTCACTCTGACTTATTCCTAATGGTAGAGCTAGAAACATGCCAGGGGATTCCAAATCAAGAGCTTTAATTTTTAAAAAAATATTTTATTTGTTTGGGAGGTAGACTTACAGAGAGAGAGGGAGAGACAGAAAGAAAGGTCTTCCATCCTCTGGTTCACTCCACAAATGGCCACAATGGCTGAAGCCAGGAGCCAGGAGCTTCTTACAGGTCTCCCACAAGGGTTCAGGGGCCCAGGCACTTGGGCTACCTTCTATTGCTTTCCCAGGCCATAAGCAGAGAGCTGGATCAGAAGAGGAGCAGCCAGAAGATGAACCAGCATGCATTTGGGATGCCAGAGCCACAAGCAGATGCTTAGCACAGCACTGGCCCCCAAAGAGTTTTACTTTTATACTGAGTCAGATAGGAAACCTTTGGAGGGTGTAGCCATTAAAGTGTAATAATCCAGCTTATTTTGAAAGGACACATCTGGCTGAGTTGTTGAGTGTAGATTATAGGGAATAAAGATGAGGAAAGAGAAATATTGAATTAATTTTATTAAAAATTTGGACCAGGATATCAGTAGTGGAAATGGAAAGAAATTTTCCTATTCTGGATATATTTTGAAGACAAAGCACATAGGATTTGTTGATGGATTGGATAGGGGTTTCAGAGTAGGAGAAAAACTCACGATTATGCAATGATTTTTGGGTTAATATGAGAGTGTAATTTTTACCAACTTAGTTGATAATTTAAGACAGGCAACTTTAATGTATAAAAGCAAGAGTTTAGCTTTGGGTGTATTAAGTGTATGATGCCTGTTGGCCAAGAGTGGAGATACTGACTGGATGCATGAGCTGGGATTCATGGAAAACCAAAATTTAGAATATAGTTTTAGGGGACATCATTGTATAAAAAATTTCAAAATATGATATTGTAAGATGTTATTAGAAATAATACTATAATTTTTAAAATACAATGAGAAAGCCCAAGCATACAAATCTGTATGCCTGTAACACTTTATAGTTATGAGATAAAAGGAAGCCAAGAGGGGAAAATACAGAGTGATTCAGAAGGTTGAAGGTAAGTCATGTGAATATGATTTTAGGGCCCTAAATAAAACATTTTAAAGTGAATGATCACATACTGCAATTATCACATATTGCTGATAGGTCAAATAATGTGAGGACTGATTTCTTAACTACTAGGCTTATTGGTGATTCTGGAAAGAACAAATTTCTAGAAAGAGAGAGAAGAAGACTGTTTAAAGTATATTTAACAGAGTGTAAGAGGAGACAAGGCTCTTTATGTAAGGGTAAAGTGAGGTGGAGTGTTGAAAGTTGAGATGGAGTTGAGAGGTTTTACTTTGAGATAAAGGGGATTGTAGTATGCTTTTAGCTCATGGGAATGACTCATCAAATCCCTCAAAACTGGAAAAATATTTATGAGAAGTAGAAGATAATTGTTTGAGCAATGCCCTTGAGTTGATGGGGTGGGGGTGGGAGCAATAATGCAGACCTTAAAAAAAGGAAAACACTGAAAATACAGAACAGAAGTTGCTGTATGATTTAATACATCTCCCATCCTACAGGCTTTTCTGCATGTGATTTGATAAAACCCATCAAGATATAAAGCTGGTGACTGTGATTCTGTGTTTTCTTTGACCAAGCAAGAAGCAGAAGTAACACTCTACAAGGTAAAGGATAGCATTTAATTGGATAGGCCATGTCTATGCCCTGCCACTCGAGATATATGTTCTTGGAAAGTGCCAGCTCAGAATGCAGTCTCCTTGTTGTAAGAACATCAAACATTTTAATCATAACATTCAACAGCCTTACCAAGCTAACAGCAGGGAGCCAATACCAACTCCCAGCTGGGATGAGTCATGTGCAAAGTCCAGTCATCTGAGCCATCAGAAGGCTATGAAAGCACCCAAGTGAACAAGGTCATTAGCTCCCTGAAAGTCCACATAATCATTATAAAGACAAGCACAAAATTTGACCATAAATGAATAGGTTTTGGGGTGTTTTGTTACATGATAGAACATAAATCAGAACAAAAATCAGTATTGAAAGTGATGTGGGATAGAATTGCAACCAAAACTTAAATAGGTGGCCCTGAATTTAGGACGGGGCAGAATGAATGCCCTTACAGGGACTGACAGTGGAATCTGGAAGGAATGTGACAAAAATCATAGGAGGTCGAGAAATGTGATATGTTCTAACAGAAATCTGAGAAAAGAAAACATTGCTAATGGTTACATGAAAAGTAAAATATACAAGTAGCAAGCTGATGTTTGGCTAAAAAAAAAACATCAGGCTTCATGGTGAGAGGACCAATTTTTTTTAACACATGTGATTCAGTATAGACATAAAGAAATGAGTTAAATAAAGCAGCTGTGCAGTTTTCAAGTGAAATTTAGAACAAGTTTAAATAGAATATCCAGGACATGCTGGGTTCAGAAATAACCTTGTTTGTCATAACCCGCTTTCCTTGACAGCAAAATACTACAAAGAAAAATAGACAGAAAGATCATCTCACTTGTGTTTGTGAAACCCTTGTTAGAATTTCAAAAATTATGGAAATTATTCATAATGATTTCTCGCAACAATACAACAAAGCCTTCTTTTTCAGATTCCTTTTTTTAAAGTTCATTTAAAGTATACCAATTTCATGTATTTCAGGTACACAGATTTAGGAACATAGTGATACTTTCCATCCTACCCTCCTTCCCACCGATGTCCCATCCTTTCTCCTCCTTTCTCTCCTATTAACTCTCTTTAATTTACAATTATCTACATTTACTTTACTTTATACTCATAAATTAATGGTATACTAAGTAATGAGTTCAATGAATAATATGAGAAAACACTATTCCTCAACAGTAGGGACAAGGGTTATAAAAATCATTGAATCTCAAAATGCCAATTTCACTCCTTTATATTATATTTTTGGTGCTCTATTAGTTACTACAAACCAGGGAAAATATTGGGACTGGCTTATTTCATTAAGTATAATGATTTCCAGTTGTATCCATTTTATTGCAAAAGATAGGATTTCATTCTTTTTTATGGCTAAGTAGTATTCCATGGTGTATATACACCACCATCAGTTGATGGACATCTGAGTTGATTCTATATCTTAGCTATTGTAAATTGTGCTGCACAGATAACTCTTTCATATGCTGATTTCATCCCATATGGGTAAACTCCTAGGAGTGGGATGGCAGGTTCATATGGCATTTCTATTTTCAGCTTTTTGAGGTCTCTCCATACTCTCTTCTACAATAGCGGCAACAGTTTACATTCCCACCAATAGTGGATTAGGGTACGTTTTCCCCCACATCCATGCCAGCATTTATTGTTTGTAGATTTCTGTATGAGAGCCATTCTAACTGGGGTGAGATGAAAACTCGTTGTGGTTTTGATTTGCATTTCCTTGCTGACTAGTGATCCTGAGTATTTTTGCATGTCTCTATTGGCCATTTTAATTTCCTTTTTTGCAGAATGCATGTTCAAGTCCTTTGCTCATTTCTTCAACTCAATTGTTTTACTGTGGTTGAGTTTCTTGAGCTCTTTATAGACTCTGGATATTAATCCTTTATCAATTACATACTTTACAAATATTTTCTCCCATTTTATTGGTTGCATCTTCACTTTGCTGTTTTTTTTTTTTTTCAGTGCAGAAGCTTCTCAGCTTGATGAAATCCCATTTGTCTATTTTGGATTCCACTGTCTGTGCTTCTGGAGTCATATCCAAGAAGTCTTTGCCTAATCCAATGTCTTGCGGAGATTCCCCCAAAGTTCGCCTCTAGTAATTTGATGATATCTAGTCATGGATTTCTATCTTTGATGCATTTTGAGTTGATCTTTGTATAAGAAGTATGTTAGGGTCTTGTTTCCCACTTCTGCTTGCCACAGTCTCAGCGCACAAGATTCCCAGCTATGTGTTACAGAGGATCTGTTGCTCCCTACCTGCCTATCCTGTTAACCAAGAGACAGAAACATTCCCACAGCCAGCTGCCTTTGGGTGCTCCACCTTAGTGGTTTAAACCCCAGAGCCTGTGGTATATTGAGCTGCTGGGGATGCCTAACAGTCCTAAATGGGTGCTCAGCCCTCTGTCAATCCTCATAGCCAGACTCAAAGTCAGTGGGAAATGCAGATGTTTCCCTCCGGTTTAATCCCTGTATCACATACGTGCAAAAGAACAGCTGCTGCCACTACTCATTTCATGATGATGTTGCTGGGTGCACACACCCGAGCTGCCCCAGCTGCCACCTGTGTTGCCAGGCACAATGGTAGGGCAATTTGGAGAGAGAAATGTGCCCATATTTTAACTGGGTTGTTGTTGGTGGGGGGTCCATTGTTCCCCTTAGGACTGTAGACCAGACTTGTGCCTGGCTCTCTCTTTGGCTGTATCGCCAGTGAAATGGACTGCTTCACTCTGCTGTTCCCTTGTTCTCCAAAGCTGGAACTTCCTTTGGCTTTTGGCTGGATGTGGGGGTGATGAATTCTGTCTGCACTCTTGCTGTCTGTCTGCACCATCCACGCTGATCCACAGCATTCCTCTTCCTTCTGTGGAATTTCCACTGCAGATTTTTTTCCAACTCTCCCCTGGGATGCCCTTCCTCTACATGTTTTCTTCTACTGTTTTCCCCTAGCCCAAAGCAGTACACCCTTTCCCCATTCCAATCTTGAGCTATCCCAAAGAATTTGGGGTATTTTCCATAGGAATCTGATTCTAAGTGCCCCCTTTCTAATACCATGAACTTAAGTAAGATTACTACAAACACATAATGCTTATAAGCTATACATTTGCTATTATTATTCTTCCATAAAACTGTTTTATTGGGCAAACATAAACAGAAATTTTCCAGAAAAGAAACAAAAGCTTCCAGGCATCATATGGGTAGGGAGCAGGCTAAAGAAGATGCACACAAGTTATTTCTTGTGGAAAATGAATGGGTGGCTCAGAGAGTGGGGGTACAGAGCAGCATGGGGAGTGGGACTATTCCCTAACAGAACATTGGCAGCAAGTGTCCAGCTGGATTTCAGAAGTTCTCTGCACCCATAATTGTTGTGCTCCGTCTTGTTTTCTTCTTCTAACAGGAAAGTCTAGAATAACTACTTCTCCCTGTCGTGTGGTTGACATGTGTAGAGTGGATGCTTTGTTGTACCTGTCCCTCACATTGAGAGAAGTTATACTTGAGATGCTGATCCAAAGAGTCATCCTATGGAGGAAGACCCATGTATGGACCTGGTTTAGTTGATGGGCTGATGGTTGAACTTTGAGCTGGTGCAGTAATGGGATGATTTGGGAACTGAGATGTTTATAGGAAGTAGTAAGAATATGTAAGATGTATGTGAATTGTTAGAGAGTATCGTATTTTTAAAATATGGTCTTAGCAATATCTCCCATCTCATATACTCTATATGACCTCACTAGTGTCCTGTTTAAAAGTAAAGATAATTTTTTTTTTTACTTTGCTGAATCTGGACTACTTCTGTGACTCTTTTGGCCAGTAGAATTCAGGGGAAATGATATTTTGCCAATTTTAATCATAACTAAAATTCACTGGCTAAGGAACTTCTACTTTCTTCCCCATGGAATGCTCTTTTGAGACACACTATTTCTAGACTTCATACCGTGGGAAGTCTAAGCCCTGGTGGAAGGCCCTGAATGAACATTCTGCTTGTTGGCACCATTGGAGATCTGCACAACCAACATCAAGCATAGACATGTGAATGAGCCATCTTGCACATTCGCCTTCGAAGGGCTCCATATGCAGCTACTCTGAAACTGAAACCACGTGAGAGAGTCCTGGTAAAGATTGTCCACCCCAGCCCAATTAACTTACAGGATTGTCAGAGAAAAGTTTTTGATTGCTGTGTAAACACTAGTTTTGGAAACAGTTTGTCATACAGCAACAGGTAACTGAAAGGACTGTTGCACTGCATCCTAATGACATTAAATGAGTTAAAGGATGCAATATACCTGGTGTAATACTGTCTCAGAGCAAGCAATTAGTAAGTGTGATTTCTTTCCTTTTTCAGTTAAGTAGAGTTGAAATAAAACTGAGCGTTACATTGGGAGAACCTGAAATTATTCACATTTCCCTCTTAGTATATAGTTTCTGCCTGAAGGCAGTGAAATTCTCTCATTCTAGAAAGACAAAGAATAAGAACAGAGTTCTCCAACTTCCTTGCAACATGAAAATGCCACATAATTCTGACTCACCTGAGGTTCACCATTGCCTTTGATAGGTCCCTTAGTGAGACTTCCAAATATCATTCTCCCCAGGGCACTTTCAGGATACATGGCAAATGTCATATTCAAGGGCACAAGTAACCCTGAAACAAAAGTAGCGTAATTTGTTACACAAAGGAAGCTTATGGTTCTGTGATATACTGAAGACTGAGTTCATTTTCTTGTTATAAGCAGGGTTTATAGAAAATGAAGGTCCACTTTACCACATGTGGCAGTTTGGCACCCTTTACAAATGTGACCTTTTGTCTCCACATGGACATTTCCATCTGCCTGTCAATGTGACTGCTCTCCATTTCTCAAGTGCTTATCACCCTAACACTCAAACATTCAGTACTGAGGCAACTGACCACTCATAAGCTGATCAGCATAGCAAGATTTAAGTGCTGATAAAGAACAGTCCAAAAGGTAGCATTCCTTTCAGCTTGCAGTTATTTTGGATCAAGCAGAGAGGAAGGTACCTGCATTTCTTGTATGTCTACATGAGACAGGATTTGTGTAACCTTGCTTGGGTTAGTTTCTAAGTACAAAGGACTCCCCAGCACTTCCCCAGGCTAAAGCAGTCCTCATTTCCCCACTTCCAGAGAATGATATCCGAAGTCCCTCCATTAGTTGAACCTTTGGGAGTGAAAAGATTCTTTAACAATTAATGTCAGTAAGTGCCATTGGAGATCCCACATAGAAATCTCCGGGAGAGCTCTAGCAGGCTGAGCCACAGGGGGGCAGCAAAGGCCCATGTTGCTGAGTGGGAAGCCTGGAAGCCATCCCATCATCTCCATCCTCATCTTTCTGAGCCCCAGCAGATGTCTGGATATCAGACTGGAAGACTGATTTGTCTGATGCATTCTGGAAATCCCAGCGTTCCTTGTTTCAACCTCCATGTTGTCTGTTTTCTAAGGGTCATACCCAGTTTTATTTGTTCATTTATTCACTCATCATGCACTTACCCTCTACATTCTGGGCACTGGCAGAGTCCTTTCCCTTTCGTCCTGCTGATCTAGTGGTGGAGGCAGGGTAAATTAGGGGAGAGGGCGCACTTAGAGGACCAAGACCCACCTGGTCCAACTTTGCCTTTCTGCACTGTTTTTTAGCTGCCTGGCCTTGAGCATTTTACCACCAACAGGCTTGTGACTCCTGAATGACTGGTTCTTCACAGATTTTCATAGTCACCTGCACAGTCTCTGATCACAGGTGAGAACAATAGCTATGACAAAGTTTCTGAAGGCTGCTTGAAACCAGGGTTTCACTCCTTCATTCATGGCAGGAGCCCTGTCTCAATCAGGGGCATTTCTTGAGGACTTGACACAGGTCCTGGTTCTGTAGCAGTGCCTATGCAGCCAGAGAAGCTGCGCAGTGGGGATTACGTTCTAGAGTGAAAGAATAAGCAAGAACAAATTGCAAGGGGTCCCCAGATAGCAAAATAACAACAGGATGGATCCAAGTTACGTGTGGCAAAATAGATAGTTAAAAAGGAGAGAAGCTACATGCTGGAAGGGAAGCCTAGGAGACCAACAGAGACTGGGCAGGTCCATGATGAAAGAGCAAATTATAAGGAAAGTGGTGGAGGTGCAGTGGAGGCATGGACTGGGAAGCTGGTGCTAGCCCCAGGAGACCAGGTGAGAAGGGAAATTGTGGGTCCATGGAACTACAAAGAGCAGCAGGAGGGAGATCTTGGTGAACTGCTTTTGAAGTTCCCTGTAGGATAAAAGAGCATGTATAGAGGAACAAGCAAAGAGGTCTGGCACACCCCTGACCATCTCCCTCCCCTACTTCTCCCCACCTGGATCTGCAACCAGTTGGGAAAAGCCATATTGTTTGCTAATATTTTTTAACATAGGGAGGGAACTGCTGCCTTTGCCTCCTATGCACATGCCCATCAATCATGGGGCCACCTCACCCTACCCCTACCCAGAAATGAGGACCACAACATTTTGGAATTTCTTTCCCACTATGCAAGCTGTACAACAAAGAGGAGTCCTGGATATAAAAAATGCGAGCCATTCCATCTACCATTGAGAAGCAAATTGGGAACCAGTAGGCGGGGCTCCATGCACCAGTGCTCAGATGCTTCCACCATGATTGAGAAGTGAGCTGGGCTCCAGTGGAGGTGGGGGGGGCAGGGAGGAGCTCTGGCTCTGTGCTTTCACTTGCAACACACAGACATATAACCGCTCATAACAGAGGGAAACCTCACCATAAGGAAATCTCCACAGGTTAGAGGTGCAGTTTGTTAAGCAATGTGATATAACCCTGAACACATCAGAGATTAACACCGGGGAATCCCACAGCTGTAAGGAAAATGGCAGGTTACATCAACAGAAGTGAGCAACCTCCTCTACCCAAAGAACCACAGGAAAGATACAAAGCACCTGGGGGCCTCACATTGGATGCCTTCCCCACCCCAGAATACTGAACAAAACATGCAGGTCACATTCAGCATGAACCTCTTGGAACTCACTGAAAGTTACACTAAGTCATAAAGACACAAATTAAAGAGAAAAGCAACCAGATTAAAAAAATAAAAAATCCACAAATGCCAAAAATCAAAGGAAAAACCCCAAGTAAAAATAACGAAGATATTTTGAGGCCCCCCCCAAAGGAACACTGCAACTTTTGAATAATAGAAGGTGAACATGAAGAGATCAAGGATATGCCTAAAACAGAATTCAGAAAATAAATCATCAGATTACTTAGAAGCAATCAGAAGAAAATTGATGATCTAAATGAAAAGTTCTCCCAAGAAATTGAGATATTAAAGTGAAGTCTGAAAGAAACACTAGAAATGAAGAATTCAATAGCTCAAATAAAAAATGCAGTGGAAAACTTTAACAATAATTGATCATAACGATAGGATTAAGAGTCAGAGGGATCACATAAACAAGACTAGTGTCTGCTAATACTAGCTGATAGAATCAAAAATGGAGAGAATGATCCAACATGGGAAGCGGGATACTCAGCAGACTCATAGAATGGCAGATGTCCTAAACAGCACTCTGGCCTCAGAATCAGCCCTTAAGACATTCGGATCTGGCTGAAGAGCCCATGAGAGTATTTTAGGCATGGAAAGCCAAGACACTCTGGAAAAAAAACAAAACAAACAAACAAAAAACACCTAAATGAAAGGTCTCTGCGAATGAGATCCCAGTAGAAAGAATGGGCCATCAAAGAAGGAGGTACCTTTCTCTGAAGGGAGGAGTGAACCTGCACATTGACTATGAACTTGTCTAAATAAGATCAAAGTTGACGAACTCAAAAGGCATCCATAGCCTTGGCAACTCATGACAGAAGCCTAGGGAGCTTACTGATGCCATAAACAAGAGTGTCAATTTGTTAAGTCAACAACAGGAGTCACTGTGCACTAATAGGAGTCACTGTGCACTTACTCCTCATGCAGGATCTCTGTCCTTAATGTGTTGTTCAATGTGAATTAATGTGAATTAACTAGTACTCAAACAGTATTTTACACTTTGTGTTCTGTGTGGGTGCAAACTATTGAAATCTTTACTTAATATATACTAAATTGATCTTCTGTATATAAAGAGAATTGAAAATGAATCTTGATGTGAATGGAATGAGAGAGGGAGCGGGAGTTGGGAAGGTTGTGAGTGGAAGGGAAATTATCAGGGGGAAAAGCCACTGTAATCCATAAGCTGTACTTTGGAAATTTATATTTACTAAATAAAAGTTAAAAAAAAGAGAATGCACCTGCACTTAAAGAATTGGGGTTAATCATTCTTTCTTGCTAGGAATAAATGTTCCCCTTTTCATCTTAAAAAAATGAATAGTTGAGACAGAAGAAAGACTATCAGAACTAGAAGACAAATTTCTGGAAATACTACAGTCAGAACAAAAAAAGAATAAATTAGAAAACTAAAAAACACTGTTGGAGATCTACAAGATATTATCAAACTATCCAACATATGGATAGTTCCTGAAGGCATGGAAAGAGAGAAAGGATTATATGCCTTCTTAATGAAATAATAACAGAAAACTTCCCTAATCTGGAAATAAAAAGAGACATCCAAGTACAGGAAATACACAGAACTCCTAATAAACACTTCCAGAAAAGATCTTAACCACGACACATTGTGGTAAAACTCTCCACAGTAAAATATAAAGAAAAGATCTTAAAATGTGCACAAGAGAAATTCCAAATCATATTCAGAGAAAGTTCAATCAGACTCATTGCAGACTTCTCATCAGAAATCCTTCAGGCAAGGAGAGAATGGTGAGATATATTCCAAGCCTTAAGAGGAAAAAACTATCAAGGCACAATACTGTACCTTGTCAAGCTCTCATTTATGAATGAAAGGAAATAAAGATTTTCCACAGCAAACAGAAATTGAAAGAATTTGTAGGTGCTCACCCAGCCTTACAAAAGATGCTCAAAGATGTGCTACACACAGAAACACAGAAACAGGAACATCACTACAAAAGAAGATGAATTCAGAAAATCAACCACTAAAAGTACAAAGGAAATCCAAAGGACAACATTAGGACTCTTTACAGAAACATGGCAGGGTAAAGTTGGTACTTAACAATAGTCACCCTGAATGAAAATGGTCTCAACTTCTAAGTTAAAAGACACAGACTAAATGGATTAAAAAAGCCTTCTAAATGCTGCACACAAGAAATGCATTTTTTTTTGACAGGCAGAGTGGACAGTGAGAGAGAGACACAGAGAGAAAGGTCTTCCTTTTGCCATTGGTTCACCCCCGAGATGACCGCAACGGCTGGTGTGCTGAGCCGATCCTAAGTCAGGAGCCAGGTGCTTCCTCCTGGTCTCCCAGGCGGATACAGGGCCCAAGGACCTGGGCCATCCTCCACTGCACTCCCAGGCCACCGCAGAGAGCTGTACTTGAAGAGGAGCAACCGGGACAGACTCCAGCACCCCGACTGGGAATAGAACCCGGTGTTCCAGTGCCACAGGCGGAGGATTAGCCTATTGAGTCATGGCACCAGCCAAGAAATGCATCTTACCAACAAAGATGCACACAGACTCAAACTGAAAGGCTGGAAAAAGATAATCCATGCTAACAGAAACCAAAAAAGAGCTGGTGTAGCCATCCTAATATCAGACAAAATATACTTTAACACAAAAATATTAGAAGGCACAAAGAAGGACACTATATAATTCTTAAAGGATCAATTCAACCAAATGTGACTATTATAAATGTATATGCACCTAATCACAGGGCACCTGACTATCTAAAAGAAATGTGAATGGATTGAAAATGAGATATAGACTCAGATCAATAGTATTGGGGGATTCCAATGGACAGATCAACCAGACAGAATATCAACAAGGAACCAACAGATTTAATTGACACTATAGACCAAATCAACCTAGCGGATAACTACAGAGCCTTCCACCCTACAAAGAATACATATTTTTATCACCAGTGCATAGAACTTTCTCTAGGATTGACCACATTCTAGGTCATAAAACGAGTCTCAGTAGATTAAAAAAATCAAAATCATACCATGCATTATCTCAGACCACAATGTAATTAAGCTGGAAATTATCAACTCAGGAATCTCTAGAACATACACAAATACATAGAGACTGAGCAACATGCTCCTGAATGCACACTGGGTCATAGAAGAAGTCAAAAGAGAAATCAAAAAATTTATTTAAACAAATGAAGACAACAATATAACATATCAAACTTCTGGGATAGAGCAAAAGTAGTTTTAAGAGGGAAGTTTATAGCAATTGGTGCCTACATCAAGAAATTGGAAAGGTGCCGAATAAATGAGCTACCAATGTACATCAAACATCTAGAAAAACAACAGCAAACCAAACCCAAAGCTAGTAGGAGAAAAGAAATAATTAAAATAGAGAAGAAATCAACAAAACTGAAACAAAATAAGAACAAAAGTTCAACAAAATGAAGAGCTGTTTTTTTTGAAAAAAAAAAAAATTGACAGATCATTGACCAAACTAACCAGAAAAAGGAGAGAGAAGACACAAATCAATACAATTAGAGATGAAAAAGGAAATGTAACAACAGACACCACAGAAATAAAAACTGTTATTAGAAACTACTACAAAGAACTGTATGCCAACGAACTAGGAAACCTAGAAGATATGGATAGATTTATGGACACATACAACCTACCTAAATAGAGCCATGAAGACATAGAAAACTAACAGACCCATTACCAAGATGGAAATTGTATCAGTAATAAAGACCTTCCCAACAAAGCCCAGGGCCAGATGGCTTCACCACTGAATTCTACCAGACATTTAAAGAAGAACTAACTTCAATTCTTCTCAAGTTATTGAAAACCATTGAAATGGAGGGAATCCTACAAAATTATTTCTGTGAGGCCACCATCATCTTAATCCCTAAGCCTGGAAAAGATGCTACAGAGAAACAAAATTACAGACCATTACCTTGATGTACATAGACACAAAAATCTTCAACAAAATTCTGGCCAATCATATCCAACAACACATCAGAAAGGTAATTCATCCAGACAGAGAAGGATTTATCCCTGGTATGCAAGAAGGCCCAACATTCGCAAATCACATTAACAAACTACTGAACAAAAACCATATGATTATCTCAATAGATGCAGAGAAAGATTTGATAAAAATACAACACTGTTTCATGATGAAAGTTCTAAGGAAATTGGGTGTAGAAAGAACATTCTTCAACACAAATCAAGGCAATTTATGACAAAGCCATTCCCAGTGTCCAACTGAATGACAGAAAAGTTGGAATCATTTCCCCTGAGATCTGGAATCAGACAAGGATGTCCAAGCTCACAATACTAATCAATAGAGTCCTGGAAGTTTTATCCAGAGGCATTAGGCAAGAAAAACATATCAAAGAATTCAAAGAAAGAAGAAGTCAAACTATGCCTATTTGCAGATGATATGATTCTATATATAGAGTATCCAAAAGACTCCCCCAAGAGACTATGGGAACTCATAGAAGAGTTTGGTAAAGTAGTAGGATATAAAATCAACACACAACAAAACAACAATCTTTGTATACACAGACAATACCACAACTGAGAAAGAACTTCTAAGATCAATCTCACTCTCATCGGCTATAAAAAAAATCAAATACCTTGGACTAAATTTAACCAAGAATGTTAAACATCTCTACAATGAGAATTACGAAACATAGAAGATAAAAAAATTTTTATAAAAATCTTTCATGATCATGGATTGGAAGAATCAATATCATCAAAATGTCCATTTTTCTGTACAGATTCAATGTGATACCCATAAAAATATCAGACATTCTTCTCAGATCTAGAAAAAATGATGCTTACATTCATATAGAAGCCAGGAGTCCTCACATAGGACATGCACTCTGACACTGGACGTGGGCATCATGAGTAGCAACTTAGCCCGCTGCCTCACACATCTCCCAGAGGCACAGTTTTCACAATGCCATCCCAGATCTTTCTGGGCCACTCCAGGCTCCCCTGCAATGCCCATAACCCACTGCTACCTTGCAGCTGATCTTCAAAGCAGCCTCTGATGCTACGACTGCAAAGATAATACTAAGCAAGAATCCCAGGCAGCCTAACTGTACAGATCACAGGGAGGATGAATTTATGGGAGATACAAGGAGATAACCATGAGAGAAATGTGAAGTGGAGAAGAGCATCCTGGCTGGCGCCACGGCTAGATAAGCTAATCCTCTGCCTGCAGTGCCAGCACACTGGGTTCTAGTCCCAGTCGGGGCGCTGGATTCTGTCCCGGTTGCCCCTCTTCCAGGCAAGCTCTCTGCTGAGGCCCGGGAGTGCAGTGGAGGATGGCCCAAGTGCTTGGGCCCTGTACCCCATGGGAGACCAGGATAAGTACCTGGCTCCTGGCTTTGGATCAGCGCGGTGCGGCAGCCGCAGCGTGCCGGCTGCAGCAGCCATTGGAGGGTGAACCAATGGCAAAGGAAGACCTTTCTCTCTGTCTCTCTCTCTCACTATCCACTCTGCCTGTCCAACAACAACAACAAAAAAAAAAAAAAAGAAAAGGGCATCCTGCAGCTGGACAGGAAGTGGGAGTTCATGTGGGAGAAGATGCTTGGACTATTGATTTCTTGGTCCAGTTATTCACTTATCCTCTGCATGTTCATTTGTTATGTTGTGTTTGTGGTAGTCCCTGGGAACACTGAGACAAAGGGCACACAACCTGTCCTTAAGGGTTCCAAGTCTAGCAGGGAAACATATAGATATATTGACAATTATAAAGTTTGCTTGAAAGATTACTTTTGCGGAATTTTGACATTTATGTGAAATTCAACTATGTAAGCTTGTTAAATTGATTTAGCACCTTTTTGCCTCAGTTTGTTTAACTGCAAATTAGGGAAAATAATATTGAGGATTTTCAAAGAGTTATGAATATTAAACATGATAATGTGAGTGAGGCATTGGACTGACTTTATGACACAGTACCCAAGGAATGTTAGCTAAAATGACTACTGTTATTAATATTTGTTTCTGACATGCACATCCAAACATGGCAGAAGTCCTGATTTGTAGGAGACACACAAACTTCGTGATAACCATTCCTGTAAGAATGGAGACAGGGAATAGGTTTGGAGAGGGGGCAAAAGGAAATTCATCTGTGATACTAATTATTTGATGGAAATTCTGAAACAAATGAGACAACTTGTCAGCATCTGTTAATTTGACATGGTGAGTACAAAAGCGTCAATTAAAGTATCATATCTTTATTCTTTTTTTTGTTGTTGTTCAGAGTTAAGAAGAAAAAGTCACCAAATAATGAGATCAGAATATTGTAAGTGTGGAGCTACATGGCCATGCCAACCTGGATTAGAGCAGGATTTACAGTCTTGGGAGCTAGTGTCAGGCAAGGAAATGCCATAAAAAGCATCCTATATATGCACAGGAATGGGGAGTATGGGATTTGGAAAAGGAATACAAAATAAGTTGCATTTTTTAACACCTACTGCATTCCAAGCACTATGCTACATTCTTTGATATGAATTTCTTTAATGATAAATATAGCAAACATTGTGGAAATGTTCATAGTATAAACTCAATCAATTCTTGTTAATGTGAACTTCTCATCACAATTGTGATCAGATGGGAGGGGTGGAATATTGTGCAACTTCAGGGATATTTAGCAAAGACTAGGGGTGGTTTAGGTTTTCATAGTTTCTGGATAGCTTACTGGTATCTAGTAAGCAGAGGTCAGGCATGTTGCTCCACTTCATGCAAGGAACACAACAGCCCCCACGACACAGAATGACCTCGTCCACAAGCCAAGAGTGCTCAAGTTCAGAACCCCAATATCAAGCACCAGCAATGAATAAACAGGATGTGAAGAATGAGCCTCCACTCTTCTTCCTACCAAAATCCTTTTCTCACTTCCCCTCTCAAGTACTATCTTGCCTTTCATGATAACCACATTCTTAATGTATCAATCAGTGTCTGATTAATCTATCCTCTCTTGCTAACGTGCTTCCGGACCCTGGACGAGTTTCTTCAGTTCTCTATCCCTCAGTGGCTTCGTCTGTGAAGTGAGGGTGCTAATGGTGGCCACTTTGTAGTACTCCCGTCTCACCTACATTGGAACAGCAGCAAGTACACAGTGGGCACCAGTGTTTTTGCTATTAGTGTTGTATCAGTGCATGCTTATCAGTGACAGAGGATTCTCTCTGGGCAGATTGTCCAGGCATAAAGCTTCATTACTGACAGACTTGCATTGTACAGGTATAGTAAACTGTGCTGACAGTTCCACAGAGTCCTGGGAAGACTGGCCTAGAAAGTGCATAGCAGACAGTGCCAGCTTCAACTTCTACAGCTAGGCATGGCCCCTCTTCCTTGCTTGTCCTCTCAGAGGCAGCTCAGTCTCTGATCAGCGTTATTTCTCTCCCTTACACTGTGACACATGGGGAAATTTTGATTCATCAGGAATTTGGGAGCAGGAAAAGAACAGATAAAAAACTGGGTTCAGCTGAAAGAGACTCCGGGTTGTTCAAAAGACTTTGCCTCCTTGCGGCTTCTTCCGCGGCACTATCAAACCTTCTCTTCGCCTGCTGCCGCATGCTGCTTTTCTGTTTGACTGTCTCTCAAGAGTTTCAAAGGCACCTGGAGCATAGTAGGCCCTTCATACTAGGATCCCTGGCCCCTTTTGTGATGTTTCTGGCCTTGCCTTTGTCTGCCACTGCAAGATGACATGGAGTTTCTCTCCATGCTTCCAGGCTACTGACTTCGCATGAATGAAGAACGTGCTTGGTTCAAAGCGAATGGGATGACAGGGTCACATTATGTCAGAAGACTCCCCGCAGTGAAGCACAAAGTGAATGCAGTAGGAGACCAGCTTTTTCTCTTTCTGGGATTCTCATATCTTTCCCTTTCTTCCCCACCCTCTCAGTCAGCTAATGTCTGCTCACTGTTCAGACGCAGGCTTTGCCACAGCCTCTCAAGACAGCAAAACATAGCATGTACTATGTACCCAGCATAAGGGTGGTCATGTGCACCCTCCACAGTGCTTATTCCCAGCAATGTGAGGTGTCACCTGCTGACAGCAGGCAGCTGAGTCCTTCCTTGGAAATTGTCCTTTGTCTAGGGGGACTGCTTCTCCCAATTTGTACTCCTTTTCCAGAAGCAACACATAGACAAGGATAGGTTGTAAGGGTGTACAAAGGCCCAGTTCCTGGCCTCAGTTAGCTACAAGGGACCATTTCAGGTCTGTAGTAAAAGATAATAGAACTTGGCCACCACATTGCAGTCCCACATCTACTTCTCTGCCACTGAGTGAGTTGTGCTCTGGAGATCCCATCACAGTGCATTCCCTTCACACAAGCCCAGATACTTCAGGAATTCCCAGACATCTCAGAAAGCAGACCCAAAAGTGGGACCTGGCATCTAGTCTGAACAATCAGATTCCATCACTGAGGGAGGCAGGAAGGCAACCAGCCTCAGGGATTCAGTCTGCTTGCTGAAGTAAGAAAACGCTGAAGGAGAATGGACTAGCAGGTGCAGTAACTCAGATTTTTGGAGAGCTTTAGGGTCTGTGGTGACCATAAGGATGATGGAATCAAATAATTAATGTGTGTAGCTCAAGGCAAAAGTAATTAAGAAAGCTAAGTTTGAAACTCATAAGACCTCCTTGGAAATCTATACAGGTACTTTCACACACTCCAGCCAAAGGACAGAAAAGTGATGAAGCCTAGGAATTTGTTGTAAGTTAGGCTGTTCTCTAAGCATGGTTAAGTGATCAAATTCAGCAAGTTAGGGCAAAGTCAGGACTCTGGAAGGAATAGGGCTCTGAGATTGGGGTGATGAGAATTACACGAAAAAGGTGAAAAGAATTCCACACATGTATTTCTGTGAATCCTCTTACTCTGTAGATATGGCCCACCTTATTCTGTCCAAAAGCTATTTCTCCCTTATTGCATGATGTCAGTGCAAAGACAATACGTGTGACCATCAGGATTTAGTGTGACCTCTTATTCTGGAGGTCCTTAAGAAGCAAGAGTTGAGTGACAGCCCAGCAGCACAGATGCTCTGGGAAAATGCTGGGTTCTCTGAGGTTAGGGAAACTAAGCTGCAGAGAAACTGTAGGTTAGAGTTACCAGGACCTGAGAAAGCACAAACAAGACAGGATCTTGAAGGTGCTGGCTTGAGCAGGGGAAGGTTTGATAAAGGAGAGTTTGGCTACTTGGGGACAATTCTCCATGTCACAGAATTGTCTCTGATTGTAAGGGTACCAGGAGGCAGTATGAACAGATGTCAGACCTGCAAAGGTAGAGATCAATGCTGAATGCCCACATAGTACCATCCCTTGAATACACCAACCATCCACTTTGTAGCAAGTGGATTACATGAACAAATTTCCATTTTGCAAAAAGGGGTGGATGCAGTCTCTAGGGAGCAGATTCTGGGTCATATTAGGGCATGCCACAGGTATATTGAGAGCCAACTGAAGGAAAAGGATAAATACTAGGGTTGGGGAAGAAAAGCCATCAGAGTGTAATGTAGGAGCTACCGCTGAGAGCACTGGCTACTACCAGCAAACAGCCAGCTCCTTCCCTGGGAATCAGCTTCAGCTAAAGATGCTACCTACTAAGCTACATGACCTCCAATGACAACTTGTACCAAATAATCAATCAAAGCAGTGCAATGAACCGTCGCCCCCTGTCTTAGTTCAGAAAACATTGAAGGATGACCCCATCTTTGCAGATCTGGGTCTACTTTTTAAAAAATATTTATTTATTTACTATTTAAAAGGTGGAGTTACAGAGAGGCATAGGTGGAAATAGAGAGAGAGAGAGAGAGAGAGAGAGAGAGAGAGAGTCTTCCCTCCGTTCATTCACTCCTCAAATGGCCACAACAGCCGGAGCTGTGCTGATCCGAAGCCAGGAGACAGGAGCTTCTTCTGGGTCTCCAACATGGGTGCAGGGGCCCAAGACCTTGGACCATCTTCTACTGCTTTCCCAGGCCAAAGCAGAAAGCCGGATGGAAGTAGAGCAGCTGGGACTCTAAATGGAGCCCACATGGGATGCCGGCACTGCAGGAAGTGATTTTACTTGCTAAGCCACAGTGTTGGTCCCTTGTGTCTACTTTTGACCAAACTTCAGTTCAACCCTTCCTTTGCCCAATTTCCTACATTCCTCAGATATTAATCCTGGGAGCACTTTCTGATTTATCTCCTGCACATCAACCTCCACCTCACAGAATCTGACCTAGAACAACTGTTAAGTTCACAGGATCTAGAACCACATTGCCAGGGTCCAACTTCAGCTCTGAATAGCGTAGCACAAGGTATTGGACCTCTAGGTGTTTCATTTTTTTTAACTGCCAAGTGGAGTTGATAACATCTGCCGCCTCAGATTATTATTTCAATTAAGTGAGATATAAGTAAGAATTTAGAACTGGGCTCGCTGCACACCAAGTATGACATAACTAACCTCTGTTGCTGTTATTGGTGTTCTTATTATTAATTATATTGCAGAGTATATATATTTTCTCCAAATATTTTGTTTATGTGAAAGAGTTACAGAGAGGGAGAGACAGAGACACCATTTATCTGCTGGTTCACTCCCAAAGTGGTCACAGCGACCAGGGATGAGCCAGGCCAGAATCGGGAGCCTGGAGCTTCATTCAGAATTCCCACATAGGTGGCAGAGGCCCAAGAACTTGGCCATCTTTGTTGCTTTTTCCAGCCCATTAGCAGGGGGTTGGATCGGAAATGGAGCAATTGGACATAAATCGACACCCATATAGAATTCTAGCATCCCAGGAGGTGGCTTAATCCACTATGCCAGATGCTGGCCCCAAGTGTATCTATTAATAATAATAGGACCGGAGTCACGAAGTCAGGGTGGGTTTTACTACACCTTCTGCTACTTATGAACTTTGTGACTGTGACTCTTCCTGATCTCATGGAGCCATAATAGACTCCACTGTAAAATGGATACAAGAACAGTGCTCATATAATAGTTATTCACTGAATTGTTCTTTTCTAAATTTGGGCTATGAGCTGAAGAATATTAAATGTAAGCAGCATGGAAAAGTTACTCTATGCCAAACTGTGCTCCTCACTTAATTCTCATTACGCCTTTTCTTGACAAACAATTTCTCCTATGGTTTCTAAATTTCATAGATGGATTAAAATTCAGACAGTTTCAAGTCAAAGTTGCATCACTGGGCTGTGTTATCTTACTCCTAAGGAGGTCGTCTTTGCCAAACACATACTCCTTCCCTCATTGCCTGTCCTGGGTTAGCTTTTCCTCATCTGCCTGCTTCTTCCCAGATCCCTTGTACAGTGCACATCATGCGCATTATCAGTCTTCATTTTTCTTGTGACTTGACCCATGAGTGTCTTTGACAGCAGGAGCTCTTTTCTATTGGATCTTCAGTTCTGGGCCCAGAACCTGGGTCAGTGTAAGCATTCCACAGTATTTGTTGACTTGCTATAAATTCAATGGATTGGTATTTTATCACTCAAAAACAAACTTAATTCTTGTTTAATGTGCAT
Organism: Oryctolagus cuniculus; assembly: GCF_051225735.1. NCBI lineage: Eukaryota > Metazoa > Chordata > Mammalia > Lagomorpha > Leporidae > Oryctolagus > Oryctolagus cuniculus. Next base: position 163,899,503 of record NC_142872.1, on the reverse strand, counting down.
TTTGGGATTCCATTTATAGCGTCCTATTGAGTCATCTTCCTTGTAAGAATGTCGCTTTGGTGGCATTGCTCTGTTAGTAATATTTCTCACACAGACTTGGAGAGTTTGTGTCTCTTTCAAGCCCCTCTCTGAACCAACACCTGTCACAGAAGCTCATCATTTGAACTTGGGAGACAGATTTTCTCCAGTGCACCATCTAGAGGGGTTTCCATAGCAACCACTCCGAGTACAAAGATACCAGAATGTCTCCCTCCTACATCTGACTTTCTCTCTCCATATGCCATTCAGGTGACACCAAGCAGTTGGAAAGAGCTCTGGGTCACCTTACCAAATGTTTCACAGCTGGCAGGAGCAGGTGCACCTATTAAATAAATCACTCAAGAATCATAGAGGCTGGTGCATAATTTTGCTAGAACTCCAGTGGCAGGGCTGCCTTTGTCAGCTCTACCATCTATTGGAATTCCTACGTTCAAAGAAATGGTTTTGTCGAGGGCCATGGTGCAGGGGTGGAACTCAATAAATATTGGACAATGGAGTCAATATATACATGTATATATACACATATTTTTCTTTTTCTTTACTGTTTATTTTTGTCTACCTCTTTTAGGATACATTATATGTCTGAAACAATAGGTATATTTTTAATGCAGAATATGACAACTTGAGATATAGTTTCTATTTACTATATTTGAAAGATTGAATTGTAAGGTAAAGGCTTTTCTCATATGTACTGGAGGTATAGAATTATTCATTAATATAAATTTACTATTATTAATAATTAATATAATACTTATTCTTTTATCCTGAAATTCCACCTCTAGGAATACAATATGCTTATCTTATTCATAAAATAAAGCACTGAATGTCTCCCAAGCAGAATGGTTTAAATGCATAATAATTCACTGTTGCTTGTGCATGTATGGGCTGTCTGGGCGTGCGATCTATGTGACTGTGCTGTGTGCAGGTTACATATGCATCTTTTCTACTCCTGACTGGACATGGTCATCTGCTTGGACAGAGACCGGCAATAAGCTGATCTACAATGTATTTGGTTGTCCTCTACAGCCCTAGTAAGCCACTTAGACTTTTTCTGTGGTCCCAAGGAGAAAGCAGACATGTGCAAGCATGTTCTAAGGCTTTTGCTTACACGAGTTTGCTTCAAGTCCGTTACAGTGTCCAGAGCCTGTGCGAAGAACTATCAACAGGCCTGAGCACACAGAAGCAGGACTGAGAGCTGGTCATGCCATGTGGCTTCTCACACAGCTGTTCTGTGTTCCAGGAACTTTGCATGGCTGAAATGACTTGAAATCATTAAATCTGGTGAGGGGTTTTTGTTTGATTTGTAAAATTTCATATGTACCTGATAATTTTTTTTTTATTTCAAGTATTTAGGGCAGAGATCTAAAGTCTTCTTAGCTGTAACACTTATATTTTATCCATACTTATTAAATTTTTTGTTTGCTTGATCTGGTTACAATTGAGAAATACATGTTGACAATTTCCACAGTAGTGGGGTTTTCTTAATTTTGTCAGTTTCTATTATCTGTGTTACTTGTTTTGAAGCTTTTTACTAGAAGGCTACAGGTATGGAACTTTTACAATTTTACAATCTGTATGGCTATTTCTTTTGGTCTTAAAATCTATTTTATATGACATTTAAAAATTAAGTCAGCATATTTGAGTTAATATTTGTCTTGTATGTCTTTCCCCATAGTTTTACATTTATTGTGTCCAGGTTTTTTCATTTGTAAACAGTACACAGTTGTGATTATTTTTTAAAATTCCATTTGAAAAATTTCATTGTTTTATTTGAGAGGCTGAGAAAAACACACACACGCACAGACACACACACAAAGGGCAGTGTATGTGGTGGGGAGAGAATGCAGAGAGAGAGAGAGAGGGTGAGAGAGCTATCACTCATTGGCTCATTCCCCAATGTTTGCAATGACAGGGACTGGCCATAGAGGGAGCCAAGAGCTTGGAATGCAATGATGGGCATGCAATCATTGGAGACTTCACTATGGCCTCTCAACCTCTGCACTGTCAGGGGGCTGGAGTCAGGCGCTGGAGCTAGCAATCAAACCTGGATACTCTGTGGGATGTGGCTATCTTAACCACTATGCTAAATAGCTGCTGCTGCACATCTCTGAAATGAAGAGTTGGCTGAATTTATATTAATAAATGTTAATTACATCAATTTTGCAAGTTTCAATTTATTAACAATTTTTCTACTTTTTGCTAAGTGTCATCTGTCCCCTTATCTTTACTGGTTGCCTTTTGAATTGATTACTTTTGGTCTAATTGCTTTTCAATACCATTCATTTATTTTATTTTATTTTATTTTTTAATTTTTTAGAAGATAAAGCTTAATAATTGATAAAAATATTAAAAATATTCAAATGATAAATGCTTTTAGAATGTGTACCATGAAGTCTATACTTATCAATGAATAGGGGAGGTAAAAAATTCCTCAATGGGGGGAAAAAGACTGAATTAAAAAATACAGCTGTTAAAGAAAATGTTTAAGTCAGCATTGAGTTTTTTAGACAAGGATATTGCAACTATCACTTAAAATTTGGTGGCACATTCTTTAGTAGGTCCTTAAGACAATATATTTAAACTAATTTATAATTTGATGTGATGTTATTTTTTTTAATATCACCTCAGAATAGATACTCAAAATAATGCTCCCATGATAGCCATTTTAAAATGCAGTCATGGGGCTGGTGCTGTAATGCAGTAGGTTAGTCTTCTGCTTGTGGGGCCGGCATCCCATATGGGCTCTAGTTTTAGTCTCAGCTGCTCCTCTTCCAACCCAGCTCTCTGTTATGGCCTGGTAAAGCAGTAGAAATGGCCCAAGTCCCTGGGCCCCTGCACCTGCATGGGAGACCCAGAAGAAGCTCTGGGCTCCTGGCTTCGGATTGGTTCAGCTCCGGTCACTATGGCCATTTGTGAACCACAGGATTTGGAAGACCTTTCTCTCCATCTCTCCTTCTCACTGTCTGTAACTCTATATGTCTCAAATAAATAAAATCTTTAAAAATGTAGTCAGATGTTTCATAATAAAATAATGGTGGCTTTATTACAGCAGTACTCGTCAGCACAGCTCTTTAAAAGTTTCCATCAAAATCACCAGGTTTCCTCAAAAACATCTATTTCTTAGGAGCTCACCATAACAGATCACATTGGTTTTAACCAGTTGAGTAGTGCACAAAAAACAGTTTCATCAGTTGCTAGTGCTACTGTATTATCAAAATTTTCATTATGTCTTCAAAATTCAACTTCTATAAAGTAAATCAAACCACCTCACGACTTCAGAACAAAGTAGAGACATCTGCAGCTATTGCTAAGTTGCCACATTTAATCCCTATGAAGGGATCACAGCAACAGTTTTATGACCGTATGAAAATATGTTCTGATTTTGTATCAGAACATATTGATCATATATCAAGAAAATATGATTCTTGATACAAAATCAGAACATATTTTCATTTTCTTTTGCTTTTATAAAATCCACCATAACAATTTAATCCCATCAAGGTGGCATGTACCAATGCCATCTCACTAGTCCAAGTGATCAATTTCAGTTCGCAATTGATCATAATGAAAGGACTAAGAGTCAAAGGGAGCACATAAGCAAGTCTAGTACCTGCTAACACTAACCGATAGAATAAATAAAGGGGAGAGTGATCCAACATGGGAAGTGAGATACTCAGCAGACTCATAGAATGGCAGATGCCCTAAATAGCACTCTGGCCTCAGAATCAGCCCTAAAGGCACTCGGATCTGGCTGAAAAGCCCATGAGAGTATTTCAGGCATGGAAAGCCAAGACACTCAGGCAAAAGATCTCTGTGAGTGAGATCTCAGTGGAAAGAACAGGTCTTCAAAGAAGGAGGTACCTTTCTCTGAAGGGAGGAGAGAACCTCCACTTTGACTATGACCTTGTCTAAACAAGATAAGAGTCGGAGAACTCAAGGGGCTTCCATAGCCTTGGAAACTCATGACTGGAGCATAGGGAGATTACTGATGCCATAGACAGGAGTGTCAATTGGTAAAGTCAACAACAGGAGTCACTGTGCACTTACTCCTCATGTAGGATCTCTGTCCTTAATGTGCTGTGCACTGAGATTTAATGCTATAACGAGTACTCAAATAATATATTTCACTTTGTGTTTCTATGGGGGTGCAAACTGTTGAAATCTTTACTTAATGCATACTAAACTGATCCTCTGTTAAAAAAAAAAAAAAAAAAAAAAGAAAAGAAAAGAAACTATCAACTCCCAACTTGACTCTCACTGGGATTAAACATGACAATAGGTCTGATCTGATTTCATCATCATTAAAAAAAATCATCTATTATTTTTCACTTTATGTTTCTGTGTGGGAGCAAACTGTTGAAATCCTTACTTAATGTATACTAAGCTGATCTTCTGTATATTAAGATAATCGAAAATGAATCTTGATGTGAATGGAAGGGGAGAGGGAGTGGGAAAGGGGAGGGTTGTGGGTGGGAGGGACGGTATGGGGGGGAAGCCATAGTAATCCATTATTCGTACTTTGGAAACGTATATTCATTAAATAAAAGTTAAAAAAAAATCAAAGTCAAAAAAAAAAAAAAGAAAGGTAAAAAAAAAAAAAAACAATACTTAAATGCACTATTTTATGTGGTAATTAAAACCTGGTATTATATACATTTAAAGTAAAAGAGAATCTCTGGTCTGAAATTTTTATTATTTATTATGAGATACTTACATAGAGGGAGAGACAGAGAGAGAGAGAAGTGATCTGGTTCACTCCCAGATGGCCACAGTAGCCAGTTCTGGGCCAGGCTCAAGGCAGGAGCCAGGAGCTTCCTCAGGGTCTCCCATGTGGGTGGCCTGGGCCCATGCACCTGCGCCATCTTCTGCTCCCTGCCATTAGCAAGGAGCTAGATGAGAAATGGAGCAGCCAGAACATGAACCAGGACCTTTATGAAGTGCCAGCATTGCAGGTGGCAACTTTGTTTGCTATGCCACAATTTTTATTTCATTTTAACATCCTGTGTTTTAAATTATATATTTATGCTATTTCAAATGTTGCTACAAGATTCTTATACTGAATAATTATTCTTACTTAGTTTTCCAACAAGACTCATTACCTCCATAATGATTTATACATCATATTTCTTCAAAGTTTTGGTTTTGACTCATTTTATGAGCCACAAGCCCGACTATAGTGATTATTGTTATGATTTTATTCAGATATTGTTTGTTTTTATTTGCTCATGCTTCTAAACTTCCTTCATTGTCTATTCTTTTTGCTTCTTAGATCTTCTTTCTACAGTTGTTTTTTTTTTTTTTTTTTAAAGATGTATTTATTTATTTATTTGGCAAGTAGCTACACCAATCCAAAGCCAGGAGCCAGGAACTTCTTCCCCGTCTCCCATGTGGGTGCAGGGGCCCAAGCACTTGAGCCATCCTCCACTGCCTTCCTGGGCCACAACAGAGAGCTGGATTGGAAGAGGAGCAACCGGGACTAGAACCTGGCACCCATATGCGATGCCGGTGCTGCAGGTGGAGGATTAACCTAGTGCGCCACTGCGCCAGCCCCTCTATAGTTGTTTTAAATTCCCCATGTAAACACTTTAGAAATTACTTGTAATTTTGGTAACATTCTAATAAGGATATACTCTAATTTTTTTTCATATAGTTGAAAATGTCTTTATTCTTGAGGCAAAATTTACTTGAATGCCCATTTCTACAATTGTTGGTTGTTCTAGTTCTTTGATGATGTTATTTTCTGTTTTTTGGTTTTTTAAAAATTTTGCTCTTGAGAAGAGGGTGGGGATTCCATCAAAGGTGGGCAGGGTTGGACTTTCTGAAGCTATGAGGGAGGACTTGTTTTCTGACAGTCCTTGGTGTTCCTTGGCTGGTAGATGCAGCACCCATATCTGCCTTCATGTTCACCCAGTGTTATCTCTCTGTAGGAGTCTATTTCTAAATTCTCTCTAATTATAAGAATACCAGTCATTTAGGATTAAGAACCCTGTGTGAGTTCAGGTTCTGCAGAGCACATGGGTGTGTGCACCCGCATAAGTGTGGAATTGTCCCTCATGTGTAATTCAGCCCTCCTGGCTCAATCTGAGCTTGAAGGCAGAAGAGCACCATCACACCTCAAAAACCGTCAGGCAGAGAGAACTCTCTCATTGTGACTTCTGTTTCTGTCAGGATTTTAGCATCAGATTGGGCAAGGCACAAGGATAATGGGAGAGCATTCTTCCCTGCTCAGTCTACCAACTCCAGCGTTAACCTTTTCCAAACACACTCTCCATGACTGCGTAGGCACCTGTGGTGCAGTCAACATAAAAATTCACCACCACGAACTCTACTCCTCCAGTGTTGCCTTATTACTTGCATCTGCAACCTGTGTTTTTCCAAGTAAGATTGTATTCTGAGGTACACTAGTAGTCAAGGCTTCAGTGTATGTTTTGGAGTGAGGGGAACAAACAATAACTGAGTTCTTAATAGTTTTTGTAGCATCCTTTATTCTTCAAAAATATCATGAGTAGTTTTATAGCCTGTATCTATCATTGCTAATATCTTAAATTATGGAGAAAATGGAGGTAGAGCATTTTTAAGTTGTTTTTATTTCTGTTGACAATTTTCCAGCATGTTTGCTAGTTTTTTTTAAAAGATTTGAGAGGTAGCAAAGCCTGGAGTCAGGAGCTTCTCCCAGGTGGCCCACATGAGTTCAGGGGCCCAAGCTCTTGGGCCATTTTCTTTTTGAAGATTTATTTTATTTATTTGAAAGAGTTACAGAGAGAAGTAGAGACAGAGAGCAAGGTCTTCCATCCTCTTGTTCACTCCCCAGATGACCACATCGGCCGGAGCTGTGCTGACCCGAAGCCAGGAGCCAGGAGCCAGGAGTCAGGAGCTTCTTCCGGGTCTCCCACGTGGGTACAGGGGCCCAAGCACTTGGGTCATCTTCTACTGCTTTCCCAGGCCACAGCAGAGAGCTGTAATGGAAGAGGAGCAGCTGAGACTAGAACCTACACCCATATGAGATACCAGTGCCACAAGTGGAGGATTAATCTACTGTACTACAGCACGGGACCCTAGTTGTTGTTTTTAAAATGATGCTTTGTTAAATTTAATCTGTCTGATTTCCAAGATCTCATACTTGGATATTTTCCTCCAGAGATTTCTCAGGGCTTTCTTAGGAACAGTTTTACTCTCCCTAAGGGATTCCTGAGTCTTGGGCCAGGCCACAGGCAGCCTCAACCCCCACTCCTGCTCCAGGCTGAATTCCTCCAAGTTTCTGCTTGTTCTGGGTTCCCCAGGATCCTTGCTCACTGGCACAGTGACAGGTTAGAGCAGTCACGGAATCCCCACCTGCTCTCCCTCTGGGATGTGGCCTTCTGTGAAAAGCTGCAAGAACGACTCTAAGCCTAGGATTTTATTTGTCTCCACTTTCTGCATTTTCCATGTTTGGAAGTCAAATTAGGGGTAAGGCACCAACAATAACTTCTGCTGAAGGAGCTAGGGAATCTGATGGGGTTTCCTCTTCTCTGTCTTCTCCTTATTTTATTTATTAACTTATTTTTGCATTTCAGGAAACTTCTCACAGCTTGAGCCCTCACTCTTCACATTTGGAAAATGTAAGATGTATGTTCATGGCTCACTGAGACATAGCATAGTTTAGCATACTTCCTAAGGTGGTTTCATGTCTGTTTAATTATCCCTGAGCTCAGAAATGTTGAATATTTGAATAGTTGAAACAAATTGTATTTATTTGGAAATCATCCTTGACTTTTAAAGTTTGCAATGTGATGTTTATATTATGGTACCTACTACTTTATTGTCTAATTTTGCTCCTTTTTATTTCAGTGAGTTGGAGAGGGTGTGGTTGAAAAACAGAATGTGTTGTACCTGTGAAAAGGCTGACAGCTGTTAAAACACCCCAGAGAGAATTTTTTATTGTGAGAGGCACAATACTAGGAAGAGAGAATTGAGGCAGACAATTTATATCAGAAGGTGATAAGAAAGATTTGTAGATCTTCATGTGGAAAGAATTCAGAGCATAAATAGAAAGTTCACCTATTACACAAGATATATTTGGATGAATTTTGTGAAGCAGATATGTATAAATAAAAAGCACACACATATGTTACTTCTTAGACAACTAGACATAGAATATCTTCTATCATGCCAATGTATATAGAACCAATGGATATAATATATAATGTTACAGCATCTTAGAAATTCAGCATTCCCAGGTGAGAATTGATCACTTGAGGTTGACTCTTAATCTTAATCCAATTCTATTAATCAAGGAATTGCTCCCAGCAGCGTTAAGGCTATGGTTCCTGGTCATGGAGAGTCAGGGTCTCATAGTGGTCATTAGCTGGATTAGACATGGCAACAGACTGACATATGTGGATAGGTGCCTTTGTTTTACTGAATATAATTATTAATAGAATGGTGACGGTTTCATGTTACAAATCTTAACTCCAACCCATTAGTATGCAGAGTTTAGAAAATAATAAGCAATGTAAATATCTTGACTCCTCTCTCACCAAAAAAGTCTAAGACACCACTTAGTCTCCATTTTTTTTTACAAGTTTATTCTACACTGGCTGTATTAACTTGAACATAGCCTGCCTTAGCCTACTAGCAAATATAAATTAGGAGTTTAAAAATTAAAGTTACTTTTACTCACCTGTTTATTGTGTATTAAGGACAAGTCTATATCTAAAAATAAAGCTCTGTTCCTTAAGATCAACTATATAGAGTATCATTCCCTCTTTTTGAAGTAAACTTGCTTGGTTTCTTCTAGTGGAAAATAAAATGGAATTCAGAGAGCATGGATGTAAAAGCACCTGTTTTATGTCATAACCGCCCAAGCTTGTACCCCAAACCTACGCCCCTCCACCTCTTCTTCCATCTGTGATACTCCACAATATTTGCTCTACTCATATAATTTCCATTTGTTAAAACAAGGCACAGCTTGTTCAGAAAAATGTTTTGAGAAAGTAGCTTGCCTATAAATCCATTTGCTTCACAAATAATTAATTTGAACAAACTCCAAAAATATGCTTTAATAACTTCAAATTCCAATTAGGGCCAAATAAATGACTTCCATTTGTGGCAGAACCAATCTGATTAGGTTTCTTGTTTGGTACTCTACAAGCATGCAAAATATTCACCCTGAGGGGCACCAAGCTAAATCCAAAACTTCAGATTTATTTAACCACAAATGCATATTTATAAATTGCAACAGACTTTCCTAATTAATTTTTCATCATGCTAATGATTTTGCTTTGTAACAACTGGTTATATTAGGAGCAATCACAGCCAGGTCTACATTTTCAGTCACTGGGAGCGTGGAGAAGCATGAAAGGGAATTGAAAGAGAAGCAACTTCCAGGGGCATGCTCTTGAGAAGTAATTACTGATTTCACCAAATGGCTATTGAAGCAACCCAATCAATAACCATCATTTCACAAGACAAAACACATTAGCCATTTTACAGCTATGTTTAGTTTCAACTGAATGCTTTTTGTTGAAGAAAATGATTTTCCAAAGAGCTGCATCAATGCTTGGCATGGAAGAATGCCACACGGTTCCAGATTTTGAGAAATAAAGGTGATGATGACAGATGATCAGGTAAACAGGGTATGATGCTATGAAAAAAAATACAGTGGGTAAGAGAGAAAAGAGAGAAAAGATTATGGTCATTGTACATGTGTTTAATATGGGTAATCCTGAGTGGGCCATGGAAGAATGCATCTGAGTCCAAGGGAAAAAAATGAATAGGTCTAGAATTAGAAAAGGAAAAATATTGGATTGAATAAACAATGGTAGCCTCAACAAAGACAGAATTCAGTTGATGAACCTGGTTGAGGCAGAATACAATGGTATTAAACTGAATTCTTAGTGGAGAAAAGAGATTGTTGATGTGAATGGAGAAGGTAGAGTTTCCTACTAGGGTATCTTGGAATGGAGGCATAACTTCATGTTAGAAAAGGAGCTTTCAGTGGGTCCTAGCAGGCCTGAATTTTATCTTTTTCACTGAGTTAAGGAAATAAACAAGTGATATCCAAAGTGTTTCCAATTAAAACTCTCCATGTAGTTGCGTATACATGATTAAGGGTTGTATCTCACAAAATGGATGTCAACTCTGAACCACAAACCTCAGAGTTGATGTAGGGCCTTCTATTAGCATCCCTTCTATTTTTCTGTTATTCTGGAATAAGATATGAGGCAATTTTACAACAGGGGCAAAGAGAGTCCTTGATAGTTTGATGAAAATTAAAGATTTTAGGTTCTAGTCATGTTTTTAACTTCTATGAAGTGTTGGTACCTGGGATGAGATTTGAACATCTTCAAGTTCACAGTATACAGACGTTTCTCAAGCCTGTGTTGAGAAGTAGAGGTTGATGATTTTGGTTCAATAAATCAGGCTGTAAAATGGGAAAACGTGGGGCATATCCTTCACGCTGCCTATTTGGACCCAGTATGATTAAGAGGACTTTACATTGAGGCTTTGAGGGAAGCTGGGAATTGAAAAAGAAACAAATGAACTTTAAGTTAGATTTAGTGACTGGGTAATTTAAAAGTTGGTGAATGTATACTTTAGCAACTTACTTCAGTTTGCTAAATAAAATGGTAAATTCATTCCCTGGCAAAGACAATGTCCTATAGTACAAAAGTGCCAGGCTGCATCTGGGCCTTAGGCATGGATGGGAATAAAGTCCACTTTAGGAAGGGAGATTTTCTCTCAGATCTGTAGATCAACTGTGACTGTTTTTCAGTCAACATGGTAGAAAGCAGTAATCAGAGAGACATCAACTGCCAATCATTTAACTGAGAAGTCAGACTGTCTTAAGGGCCCCATTCCAAGATCAGTTGTTATGGGGTGGCAGGGTAGGAGGGGCAAAGTCACAATGTCCTTTTTTCTATGACTCTTTGTCTTTTTTCTCCGACTCAATGTTTTTTTTTTTTTTTTTCTATGACTGGGGGACTGTTGGGAGAAGGAGCAATACAAGGTCACTGGGTGAGGGAAGGTGTACAAAACGACTGACGCTCACTGTATGTGCTCACCAAGCCAATAACACTAGAACAGGTGCTTATTAATCCGGAAAAGCAGATAATAGTCAAAGGGTACATAGTTTTAGTTATGCAGGACAAGTAAGTCCCAGTGATCTTACTATAGAGCCTATCATAATAATAAGCTATATCTTCAGTTAACAGTAGTGTATAAGCTTAAAATTGACTAAGAATGCAGATCTTATGTCAGGTATTGTCATCGCACTCCCAAAAATAATAATAGAGAGTAAGAGGAAACTTCTCGAGGTGATGGACTTGTTTATGTCCTTGACTGTGTGATGGTTCCAGAATGTATACTTATTCCCAAATGCATTAGGTTGTATGTATTCAGTATCCACATCCTTATGAATGTCAATCACACCTTCATGAAGTGGCTTTGAAAAACAGGCTAAAAGCACAACCAATGACATTTGAAGAGAAAAATAATGTGATCCATACTTTCAATTCCCTTGGAAGAGTGAACAGTGAGCTCTGGGCAGCTTAGCTATGAGATCAGCACTTAAATTTCCAGATGGAACTATTAGGTGCCTGGCACAAAAAGTGGAATAGAGGCCGGCGCCGTGGCTCACTAGGCTAATCCTCCGCCTAGCGGCGCCGGCACACCGGGTTCTAGTCCCGGTCGGGGCGCCGGATTCTGTCCCGGTTGCCCCTCTTCCAGGCCAGCCCTCTGCTGTGGCCAGGGAGTGCAGTGGAGGATGGCCCAGGTGCTTGGGCCCTGCACCCCATGGGGAGACCAGGAAAAGCACCTGGCTCCTGGCTCCTGCCATCGGATCAGCGCGGTGCGCCGGCCGCAGCGCGCCGGCCGCGGCGGCCATTGGAGGGTGAACCAACGGCAAAAGGAAGATCTTTCTCTCTGTCTCTCTCTCTCTCACTATCCACTCTGCCTGTCAAAAAAAAAACAAAAAAAAAAAAAAAAAAAAACAAAAAAAAGTGGAATAGATACATGAATGATTATAAAGTAAAAATAGTTTGAGGATATTATAAAAGGAAAAAACATTAGAAAGAAAGATTAAGTAGCTTATTTATGAAGAAGGATACTTCAGTGGGGATAAATATAGACCACCCATTAATGCTCTTCAGTGTGTGATGGCTCAAGTACTTGGGTTTCTGCCACCCACTTGGGAGACAGATTGATTTCTCTGCTCCAGGTTTCATCCCAGCTCAGCCGAACCAGCAGAAGGAAATCTCTCTCTATGTCTATCTCTCTCTATGTCTATCTCTCTCTATGCCTATCTCTCTATGTCTTTCAAATAACTAAGTTAAAAAAAAAAAAAACACTGAGGAGCAATGGATGCTAGAAGCTCAAATCAGTACTCAACTTGACTCCTGGAGAAAAAGTCAGTGTAAGGTGGCCACAAAACACACCAAATGCCAGAGTAAGGAAAAGCGTTTATTGGGGAAACCTGACAGACCAGAGGGGAGGGGTGAAGAAGGAAAAGAGAGAGTAAGAGAGAGAGAGATCAAAAGAGAGAAAGACAGGGAGAGATCAAGAGACAGAGAGAGAGAGAGAGAGCGAGCGCTATGTGTTCAGGAAGAGGTCCTCTTAAAACTTTGCTGGGAGGTGGGCAGGGAAGTAGGAGCAGCGAATCCCATTAGGATGGGGGTGGAGCTGTCACCAGTGGTTGGGCCATGGGGTCACCTGGCTTCCAGCCATGTCGGCAGGGGCTAGAGCCTAGGATGGTTTCTGGGGTGTAGATCATGCCATAGATTAGACTGCTCCATTTTACTAACAGTCTGATCTTTAATTATCAATTGGCAGACCCATTGGAGACAAGCTTTATTTTCCTCTCCAAGATGTGTTGTCACAATTAAAAGTCTTTCTTTTTTCCTAGACATATTTTACCTGAATCCTGTTTTACTGGTTCGGATCGCTGTGCTTCACATCACGTCAATTTGCTATTACTGTTTGGTGGTTTCTACAATGACCCTGGGTAAACTTCCTTGCTTATTTATTTATTCCTTAAGTTTATATTGATTGCCTCATGTATTTTTACCCAGATATCAAGGAGGTGGGATGTGGAGAGGAAAGACAGAGTGGAATAACTACCATGAAACTCCCTGGGTGTCCATGTTTCCAACACTTGGTAAAATGGTTCATAGCTCTTGCAAGCTGTTCAATATTCTAGTCTGGGGACCAGTGTTGTGGTACAGCAGATTAGGCCACCTCCTGCCATTTGGTCATCCCGTATGAGTGCTAGTTCAAGCCCTAGTTACTCCACTTCTGAGCCAGCTCCTTGATAATGTGCCTGAGAAAGCAGTAGAAGATAGCTCAAGTGCTTGGCTCTTCACCACCCATGTGGGAGACCTGGATGGCATTCTGTGCTCCTGACTTGGGCCTGGAATAGCCCCAGCTGTCCATTGAGAGAGTGAACCAGCAGATGGAAGCTCTATCTCTCTCTGTCTCCTCCCACCCCCAACCCTGTAATGCTGTATTTCAAATAAGTAAATATTTTTAAGGAAATAAATTGTAGTATGAATGTCCAAGCATTTATTAAGCCTCACACTTGGTCACAACATAGATACCAGCCAGTATTTATCACATGGTGTGTGTCTTGGGAATTGAAGAAGACTGTAACTGTCACATTTTTCTAATGGGTGAGCAAGTGAATACTTGGAGAGGTTAAGTAATAAGCTCAAGGGCATCTGTCTAATTGAAAGAAAAGGTATCATCCTAACTTATTAATGATAACTGCATTTAACTCAATATGTCTATATTTAACTAGTGCCTAAACTGAGTATGCACTAACTTATTAGTGCTAACTGCATTTAACTCAATATGTCTATATATTTAACTAATGCCTAAACTGAGTATACACCTTCCACCCAGTGACTCCAAACACTAGTCTTATCCTGGAGCCTTCTCCTTCCTCTCTGACTACACCCGACTCTCAGAGTTGAGTTCTGTGCCACAGCATCTTGGGTGGGTACCACACAGCATGACTGACAGGGGACGTCCCTGCCCTCCTTCCCCCTCTGTTGCTTCCCAAGGACTTTCCTTTGTCCCTGCCTCAAACAAAGCAAAATCATCAAACAAGCAAACACAACAAAAACACTCAGAAGCCATAATGATACTCACCTCATGAATTAACTTATTATTTCATGTGTTGTTTCCTGTGATTTAAGTGCTTATCAGGTATTCCTTGAGCATTTGCTACAATTAGCAATCTTAGAATTCTATCAATGATTTACTTTAAATTTAGCAAAACCTATTACTCTGGTCATATCAAAACCACAGTCCTGTTTGGAAAATAAAAAAAAAAAATTGCTTAAATGTGAATCATCCATTCAGAGAAATTTTTACTCTAGCAAGCTGGTTTTATATTCATGACAAACATTTTCAATTTTAATATGTTTGCTTACATGAGATGCAGATTGTAATTTAATGGCAGAATGTTTAATTATGCCTTCATTTGTATAAATTGTAATGTTGCTGCTGAATAAATGAAATAAAAATCTCTTTAATTTCCTTCTCAATATTTAATTTAAATCAATGATAAACAGCATGCGTCTCTTTGAAACAATGTTAATTAATATTCAGAAGACTAAATTTGTTTTTGGATATATATTATGTATGACATGTTGGTCACATAATTGAGCTAGAAATAAGATTCATAGAGTTAAATAACCTATAAAGAAAGGAAAAACACTGTACAATTCTACTCAATGAGTTTCTCACAGTAAAAAAGTTTACAATATGGGTTTTATGTTTTCAAAGTGATCATACCATTATTATCCAATATATAATTCAAGCATTATATTTAAAATGTATAATATATATGTCACTTAATTATTCAAATTATCAAAGCATTGATTCTTCCAAGTTGATCTATCCCATTTGCAGATCTTATTAAAAATTAATCAGTTAAATAGGAAAATAAGGATAATAAGTTTGCTACAGCTTTATGTACTAGGCATTATATCTGATTGAGGGGGTGGAAGAATGAATAAAATGGGGTATTAACCCCCAGGGATTTAATTGTTTAATATAAAGCTTCCTAAAAATAGATAATCTTAATATTTCTGAAATGGTAAGTGCTTTGCTAAAGGATAATGCAAAGTCAGAGATGGAGGAGCAGCCTGGACATGACCATCATTGTCAAGGTTTGCCTTTTTGGTGCCATTGCTGCCATCCCCTTCATTGCTAGTATCCACTAAATATGGAACCTCCGTGTGGTAGACAGTGTTTCAGGTGATTTGTATTAACTTATTTTATCCTTATGTTATCCACCAAAACCAAGGCCCAGAGCTCGAAAATCATTTTCCTAAGAAGACAGAGCAAGAAAGCAGCACACTCAGGAATCAAGCCCAGAGAGTCTGGCCTGAAGTCTTCAGGGTTAACTCTCCCATTACCAGGTAAAGTTCATTAAAAAGCCAGGGCAATATAGACTGCCTGGTTAGAAAGGGATGTTGATTATAAGCACTTGTCACTGACACTCATGCTGGTAATGACAACTTGATGGACTAAAGCACAAAGCAAAGACAGTGACTGCCAGCAGGGCTCCACATTAGCAGCATCATGGAATTTTATTCCTGGGGGGGGTGGTCAGAGCAGCGAAAGCATCAAGGAAATAATCCAACAAAAAGCCATAACACTGGAAGACAATAAGGGCCTCCAGGGCAGTACAAGAACCTACCCAAAGAAAGATAAACCTTTGATGATACGTGGAGTAACCAGCATTGAGAACCCTGCATAGGGGAGGTGAGCTGGTGCATTCTGAGTCACTGAGCTGGATTGAAGTCAGTCCTCAGGAAATAGTGAGTTGGGCTTCTATCAGGCCATGTGGAGGGAGTGGTCCAGGCAGACCCAAGCCCACAGGCAGGCTACGGCAGTGAGGAGGTAGGAGATACTTTGCAAATACATTCAAGATCACCTCACTGCATTAAATCAGGATAAAATCAAGATTTTGTTGCAAAGATACTAAGTGGAAGCTGAGTGGCGCAATTGTTTTCAGCATCAGAATGTGATGGTGATTTTAGGTTCAAAAATTTCCAGGTGTAGATGAGCTCAGAAGTTAGGGCAGGCTCTGCACCAGAGCCTGGCACCACCAGTGGAATGGCTTCTCTGTGGCAACCTGACAACCCTGCATGCCCCCATGTAGGCCAATAGACAATGGCCTGAACTGCAGTTACTCTGAGTTCCCAGAGAGCACTCTGATGTCATCCCAGGGAGGAGAGGATGGGGGTTTAGATGACCTAAATTGGACTATGCTTCACTTACCTCCCCCTTTTCCCAGGAGAATTTCACGATACAGTTTCCCATCTCCTGGATTGTCACGCGATGGGCAGAGCTCTGCCCTACACCCTCAGAATAACACTGTAGAGTGCTAAGTCACTCAGTGGCCACCCAGCATCAGCTCCTTAGAGGTGGGCTGAGCTGGTTTCCTAGGACGGCCATAGCAAGTGACTCAAAAAAGGTGCTTGATGACCATAGGACTGGGGTCTCTTGTTGTTTTGGAGGCCAAAAGTCCCAAATGAAGGTGTATCACGCAACCCCATTCCCAGAGTGCTTGGGGAGCATCTTCCCCTGATCTTCAAGCTTCTGGTGGATCCCGGTATCCATGGATGGTGCCTTGACCCCCACAGTCTCTGCTTCTGGCTTCACATGGCCGTTGAGTGTCTCTGTGTCCTCTTCTCTTCTTAAAAGGATGTTGATCATTGAAATAGGTTCCACCTGAAGTGCAAATTTTCCCCTCAGACTCTTTAATCATTACATCTACAATGACAAATTTCCAAGTAAGGTCTCATCCTCAGGTTCTGGATAGACATGTACTTTGAGTGCCAGAGTTCATTCCACTGCCTAAGGCATCCCAAAACTTATGTTGCAGGCATCCAGCTGCCCTTGATTTTTGTCATTTTTTTTTTTTTTTTTTGTATAGGAAAAGGGCTACAGGGAGCCGGTAAGAGGGGTAGGAGTAGGATTAGGAGGAACAGAAGGAGGAGAAGAGGAAGACGAGGAAGAGTGGTTTATTACTTTCTCTCCCTATGTAAGTAATAAATTATCTAGTTTAAATTACCTGTTCATGTTTTTCTTATTCAACCCAGTGGAGTCTTGGCCTTAGCTTTACCTTATCTTGTGTGTATACTGCACAGACATTCACCCAGGAATTAAACTCAAACAAGACAACCAACTCTCTTTTGCCCTCTAGCACCCCGTTTCAAATAAACATCCCATCTTAATAATTTTGTCATTTTTCCATTTTTGAATTTGGCCCCTGCTTTTAATCCTCACTGTGTTTTCATTGTCCTCTATCATTTCTTGTCTGAACTGTTCCTATCACTTATGGATTTCATTTTTCATTTCTTGTCTTACCCTATGTACCCTGACCACTTTTGCTAGATTGATTGTTCAGAAATTTAGAAAGCGCCCGCGCCGCGGCTCACTAGGCTAATCCTCCGCCTTGCGGCGCCGGCACACCGGGTTCTAGTCCCGGTCGGGGCGCCAGATTCTGTCCCAGTTGCCCCTCTTCCAGGCCAGCTCTCTGCTGTGGCCAGGGAGTGCAGTGGAGGATGGCCCAGGTGCTTGGGCCCTGCACCCCATGGGAGACCAGGAAAAGCACCTGGCTCCTGGCTCCTGCCATTGGATCAGCGCCATGAGCCGGCCGCAGTGCGCCGGCCAAGGCGGCCATTGGAGGGTGAACCAACGGCAAAGGAAGACCTTTCTCTCTGTCTCTCTCTCTCACTGTCCACTCTGCCTGTTAAAAAAAAAAATTTAGAAAGCATGAATGTACTCCTGAATTTCAGCTTTCAATGGCTTCTTACTATGTGCAGATTAAGGTCAGATTATCTAGAGTAAAGTTCACAGACCCCCATGTGAGATAGTGCTTGCATAGAGGCCTGGGCGGCAAGTGACCCACACTCGTAGCCCTTCTGTCTGAGGGTCACCTGTCCCAAACAAATATATATCAGTTCTATGCATCAGCCTACCTGGCAATTTATTTTCCTATACTCATACCCTTTTTGCACCTGTTTGTATTCTCATGGAATGTTGACAATAAATCTCCTTTACGAGGTGTTATGCATATTAAATGTGGTAATGTCCTGGCACAGAGAAGCTCCTCAGCAGGTTCTGCCGTCTTCCTCCGTGTATCTGACCCAGCCAGCACATGCTGCCAGTAGCTGATGTTCGTTATGTTTGTAGATCAGTTTTTGAAACAATAAAAGCATCCATATCCTTTTGAATGCAATCACCATAAATTAGCTCTATAATTCTCAAAATAGCTAAATGTCAACAGCAAGTTTGTTCTATTTTTTCTCCTCTAATTACCTCTTCACTTCCTCCTATTTTGAAAGCACCTTTCTCCCTTTCTTTCCTCCTTGGAATACTGGATTCTGCTTCTGGGTTGTTCTTCTCCTCTCCTTCCATGCTACTTCTCCCTGTTCCTTTCTATCTCCCCCAATTCTACTCCTTCTCTTCTCCATCCTCTTCTTCCTCCTTTTCATTCTATTTTCTATGTGAAGGGCCAGAGTCACTAATGAGTTTATGTGATGCCAAATATCATCTCCCGTAGAACAAGGAGCTCCTTCTCTGGAAGGCATGGCACTTCTTTATTTTGAACATATTATTGTTTCACTTTATAAGCACTATGCCAGGCTCTCAAATGGCCAGACACTGAGCTGGGTTCTCTGCATGAACACATGAGTGGTGGCATTCTCAGGACTCTTCGGTCCTGGCTGTGCCCTGGACCTTCGTTCCTGCCACGTACTCCCCTGCACATGATTTATGAACTCTGCTAGTCGTTCTGGACATCTCTTCTTGAAGAAGGACGCATCCTCCTACGATCCGACTTCAGTGCTAGCTGTGTCTGATGTTTCTCTAATAGAAGAGGGTGCCCTCCCCCAACCCTGCCCAGTTTCCCACTGCATGTCTTGGATGCTTGCTTCAGAGAGCAGTCACTGAATTGCAGTCCTGTTCACAGTGTCCTTGTCCAGCTCAGTAGACTGTGAGCTCCTTACCTGCACATGCTCCACTTCCCAGGATGATATGTGATACCTTTCTCTCATCAGAGCAGTAAAAAGATGTAACCTTACACTTTCAGGAGCTCTACATTTATTTATCTGTGGGTCTGACAAAGGAAATGAAAATGAACAAAGACTGCCAAGTAACTTCGAAAGTCCCAGATACTACCAACGTGAGAAATACCTGTCCCCAAATGGGGGTATCAGTCTGCAGAGAAATGAATCTTCCACCTTGTTGGACTTAAATAAATCTCTCCTGGTAAACTACTGTGATCTATTCTTGATGCATGGTGTGATGCCAGTGTCAGAGTCGATAAATATAATTGTGCAGATCTCAGGACAATAGGATGGAGAAAGAACAGCATCTGTAACACAAGCCTTCAGAAGGCACACTGGGGAATTCCTCTATAGTGTTAGCTGGTATTAGATTGCTGTTTTTTTTTTCTTTCTGGATATTCTGTACCTGGTAAATCTAGTGAAATAGTTTTGCAAATACAAGCACATTCTGCCCTTGGGTGTGCTTTCTCTGGGTAGTATCCAAGTTCATGTTCATGGTCAGGAAATTCATGACAACATGGTTCATCCAGTCCAAACAGGACCTCTGTCAAAACGTGGTAGAATAGGGATGAGACCATACATTGGAGGATGGAGCAGACATGAGCCCTGTAGGGGCAGAACT
Source organism: Oryctolagus cuniculus (assembly GCF_051225735.1). Classification (NCBI taxonomy): domain Eukaryota; kingdom Metazoa; phylum Chordata; class Mammalia; order Lagomorpha; family Leporidae; genus Oryctolagus; species Oryctolagus cuniculus. The sequence continues at coordinate 163,879,781 of NC_142872.1, read as the reverse complement.
GGCTCCTATTTAATGCTAACCTGAAGCACACAGCATTGTCCAAGTCTAGTTGTGGAATCAGGATGTAATTTTGATTTTTTAAAGATTTTTATTTACTTATTTGAAAAAGTTACTGAGAGGCAGAGAGAGGGAGGGAGGGAGGGGGAGAGGGAGAGAGAGAGAGAGAGAGAGAGAGAGAGAGAGAGAGAAAGAAAGAGAGGTCTTCCATCTGCTGGTTCACTCCCCAGATGGCCAAAATGGTCAGAGCTGCACCCATCCGAAGCTAGGAGCTAGGAGCTTCTTCCAGGTCTCCCACGTGGGTGCAGGGGCCCAAGCACTTAGGCCATCTTGTAATGCTTTCTCAGGCCATAGCAGAGAGCTGGTTCAGAAGTGCAGCAGCCAGGACTTGAACCAGTGGGATGCTGACACTGCAAGCAGTGGCTTTAGATGCTATGCCAGAGCGCCAACCCCTCGGATGTTTTTTAAGGACCTGCAGCTTCCTAGGGCCACATAGACACCTGACTTTGCTGCAGAGGGGAGAAGGATAACTCCAAGGTCCACATGTTAATGAGAATAGAATTCCCAATACTCAGCTTCTGGAAGGGGCCTTTTTTCATCTGCTTTATGTTTCCTGTAAAGAGACACTTTTAGGGAAAACTCTTCCTTTGTCGTTTCAAACAGCTATTTTGACCAACCCATTTTAGTAACCGTGCTCAGTCCCTTCCACGAAGTCTCCTCATAGCAGAAAGCGTGCATTTCCTTTGCTCTGTGAGGTGTTTAATAGCAGGGCTGCAGGATGAAAGAGTGGGAGTGGGTCCTCGGGACTCCGTTGAAAGGGAAGGGGAGGTCAATTTAGAGGTGCACTGTTTACATAGCCTCTTGACTAGTAGCCTTCAGCCATATTCTTTAATAATGCGTTGTTAATAATAAGGGTGACATTTTTGGCTCCTGCCTAATTGATGTATATCATCATTCCATGGATTCTGAGAAACATGGGTACCATGTTTCTATTCTATTCCAGCTTCATTCAGAAAGTTGTCAGTCTCAACATTTTATCTTTTTATTTATTTATCTCTTCATTATGTGTTTATGCATTTATTCTTCTATGTAAGAACAGGATCATCTCCGAATGCATATGATTAGGAGTTAGAAAGTCTTAGGATGATAACTCACCTTATACTATAAACGATTGCCAGAATTAGAGTCAGCATTCAGAGCATCAGCATACAGCATACAGAGCAATAGTCAAGTGGAAGTGAGCTTTCTTTTTATATATTTGATCCATCTCTGCTCCCCAACAGCCATGCCTGAAACAAGTGGTGTTTCATTATAGAAATCCAAGCAGGATGCATGCTGTTTACAGAAAGCTTTTCTTTTTAATGAACAAGAGTACATTCCAAAATAATGACAAAAGTATAGTGTAGTAAACATACAAGCCAGCAGTGTATTTATTAACATTATCATTAATACTGTTGCTTATTAGGTACTGGACATAATTGAATGTGCTATCCTTTGGTACAACTGGCAGCACAGTGGATTTCTTACCTATACCACAACAAGCATGTGAATAATGCATTGTTCTATTTTATAATGGCTGTAGCATCACTAGGTGATAGGAATTTTTCAGATCTGCTATAATCTTATGGGGAGACCATTGTATATGCGGTCTATCATTGTCCAAAACATTATTATGCAACACGCGAATATATTTCATGGTCTGTGGGCTAGTGGAGCTCTATCATAAATATTTAACTTTGCTATTGTAGCACAGATGCAGCCGAGGACAACACACAGAGCCATATGTGTGGTTGCCTTCCAATAAAAGTTTGCTTATGAAAAAAAAGTTGTCATGCCACACTTTGCTGACTTTGGTTCTAGGGCACAGTTGGCAAGTTATTATGACTATCACTCAACACTAGTCTCTGTCATGGTTCTTAATGTCTTCACTGCAAAGCATAAAGCTGAGACTTGAGCAAGAAGTGGCAAGAGTCACGAGGGGGATGCTTTCCTGGGAGAGTCCCAGCGCCATCAGACTCACTCAGTTCAATGTGCTTGAATTAATCTGTCTTAATTTGTCTAACCTGTCCCCTTCCATTCACATCAGGATTCATTTGAAATTATCTTATTATACAGAAGATCAGTTTAGTATACATTAAGTAAGGATTTCAACAGTTTGCTCCCACACAGAAACATAAAGTGAAAAATAATAGATGATTTTTTTTAAATGATGATGAAATCAGATCAGACCTATTGTCATGTTTAATCCCAGTGAGAGTCAAGTTGGGAGTTGATAATTTCTTTTTTTTTTTTTTTTTTTTTTTTTTTTTTTACAGAGGATCAGTTTAGTATACATTAAGTAAAGATTTCAACAGTTTGCACCCCCATAGAAACACAAAGTGAAATATATTGTTTGGGTACTCGTTATAGCATTAAATCTCAATGCACAGCACATTAAGGACAGAGATCCTACATGAGGAGTAAGTGCACAGTGACTTCTATTGTTGACTTTACCAATTGACACTCCTGTTTATGGCATCAGTAATCTCCCTATGCACCAGTCATGAGTTTCCAAGGCTATGGAAGCCCTCTGAGTTCTCCGATTCTTATCTTGTTTAGACAAGCTCATAGTCAAAGTGGAGGTTCTCTCCTCCCTTCAGAGAAAGGTACCTCCTTCTTTGAAGACCTGTTCTTTCCACTGGGATCTCACTCACAGAGATCTTTTGCCAGAGTGTCTTGGTTTTCCATGCCTGAAATACTCTCATGGGCTTTTCAGCCAGATCGGAATGCCTTTAGGGCTGATTCTGAGGCCAGAGTGCTATTTAGGACATTTGCCATTCTATGAGTCTGCTGAGTATCTCACTTCCCATGTTGGATCACTCTCCCCTTTATTTATTCCATCGGTTAGTGTTAGCAGGTACTAGACTTGTTTATGTGCTCCCTTTGACTCTTAGTCCTTTCATTATGATCAATTGTGAACTGAAATTGATCACTTGGAATAGTGAGATGGCATTGGTACATGCCACCTTGATGGGATTGAATTGGAATCCCCTGGTATGTTTTTAACTCTACCATTTGGGGCAAGTCAGCTTGAGCATGTCCCAAATTATACATCTCTTCCCTCTCTTATTCCCACTCTTATGTTTAACAGGGATCCCATTGCAGTTAATTTTTAACACTTAAGAATAACTGTGTATTAATTACAGAATTAAACCAGTCATATTACGTAGAACAGACAAAAAAACTACTAAGAGGGATAATGTATTAAGTTGTTCATTAACAGTCAGGGCTATGGGAAAGGGGAGGGTAGTGGGTGGGAGGGACGGTATGGGGGGGAAGCCATTGTAATCCATAAATCGTACTTTGGAAATTTATATTCATTAAATAAAAGTTAAAAAAAATTGTCTAACCTGATGCAAATGTTTTTCAAAGCTAAGTAGAATCAGTATCAATAATAATTTTTCTAGCACATCAATAATTTTTCTAATAATGTCATTTAGTGTATTTTTCCCTTTTTTACTGAGGACTCTTGGGTTCCAATTTTGTTTGTATAAGATCTCTAATCTCCTACCATTGAAAGAATTGAAATGTAGAAATATGGAATATTTAAGAAATTTCATTTAGGAAAATGCAAAATAAACATGATGAAATTTTTGTTAAGTCTTACAGCAATTGGCTAACAAGACAGATCTACAATCCAAGTCATCACTCTTGTCTAGCTTCAACTCTCATCCTCAGTAAATGCTTACTTTTTTTTTCTGAAATGTGATGTTTGTTTTTGACTCATAATGTTTTTCTCTCTCTTTTTTTTTAGATCTTATATATCTATTTGAAAGGCAGAATTACAGAGAGAGAGAAGGAGAGACAGAAAGTAACAGAGATCTTCCATTCACTAGCTCACTTTCCAAATGGCTGCAATGGGTGGGGCTGGGCCAGGAGCCTGGAACTTCAGCCAGGTCTCCTATGTGGGTGAAAGGGATCCAATCGCTTGGGTCATCTTCTGCTGATTTGGCAGGTGCATTAGCATGGAGTTGGGTGGTAAGTGGAGCATCTGAGACTTGAACCAGTGCCTATATATGGTACTAGCATTGCAGGCATCAGTTTACCCACCGTGCCAAAATGCCAGCCCCCTAAGTCCTAATTTTAAATAATTCCCATTATAACAGGAAGATACTTTATTCAGGATTTGAAGATTTATCAAAGCTGGATCACAACGAGATTCTGGGAAGAAAAGTGAACCTTTATTCCAATTTTTAATACATTTTGTGAGAATGTGTGTCTTTATGATGTACACTGAGGATACAAAGTCAGAGAGCCCTAAGTTTGAATCCTAAAAAGCACTATTCAGGAACTAAGTCTTTCAGAGTTAGTTCTTTCATCTTTAAATTGGGGGTAAAGGTATTTATTTTGAGATAATGCAGGAAAGCGATCAATTATATGAATGTCACAAAGAGTTTGATAATTTGACACTATTGTTTAAACAGTAAAATTGTTTAAACAGTAAAATTAGCACAATTTTCATTATTTAATCTATTGGCCAATCTCACTCTTAGTTGTGCAAAACTATTTTGATAGAGCTCCACATAGTACTTACTGTTCTCTTGGAAATTTACAAATTTGATTTCATGCAGCATGCCAGCATCTCCTTCCACAGAATGTGTATCATTGCATTTGCCCTAATGCTGCCAATCATAGCCTACTTTAAAGCATATGTATAAACAGATGTGTGTGATGATATGTACATGCATTAACATGTACACATATCTATATACTTACACTATGTTTATAAGGATGTATAAATATATATACATAGGTTTTCATTTAAATTAAAACTGTCATCATGCAATTGAATCTCAAGATTATTACATGATAACTGCTAGTAATTTTATTGATTTCCACTGGAGGCACTAGAGAAATCATTGACTAGTCACTGAAAAACAGTGCAATCAGCAATGGAGCTGTCTTTAAGTGTTTTCATGCCAACCTTCTACCATGCATTTGGAAACTCAGATATGAAGCCGGCAAAGTCATCCCAACTCCATCTTCTAACTGTGTTGCCAGGCCAGTAAGTTGGTATCTTCTTACTATCTCTGTGCCTGCTCTCCTCTAATTGCTGCTGCTTCTGTTATCTTAGGCAGATTCTCATCCTCTTTGATCTGGGAAATAGCAATAATCTCCAGCTTGCAGCCAGTTCCGTACCATGTGATCTGATCTACTGGTTGATTGTCCTAAAATGCAGATTTAATTGTACAACTTCTCCTTCACATGCTTCAAGCCTTGTTTGTGCCTCAGAACAGCACTTAGGATTCTCAGAAGAGGACAAGGAGCCCTCTGGGCTCTGACTGTTGCCCCCAGCTCAATCTCCACTCTCTCTTTGTCTCCACACTCAGTGGCATCAAACTATCTCTTAGCCTTCTTCTAACCTACTCTAGTTCAGGCTGCCCTTCCTCTCATCAACTCCTCTGCCATGAGTGTGCTCAATCTGCCTGAGCAACAACTAGTAGTCTTTGAGGACAATTCAGTGTTCTCCTTAATGCCTTATCTAAACCTATCATCCTTGCACTTAAAATTAACGTCCCTTTCTTTTGTGATTCCACAAAACTGATTTCCCCCGCTTTGTCTATCAGCAGGGCTTCTTTCCATTATAACTTCATTGTATGGAATTGCACTTGCCTTTCTGTATTCTTTTCTCTCTGCCATTGCTTCTTGAGATCACGTATTATCTGACTCATTCTATAGTACTAGAGTGTCCAGTTCCTGGAATGTAGTTTACATGATATAAATGCTATTTAATAAATAAATTAATGAACATTTAGGAGTATATATTTCATTTTTAATTGATTTTTATTATTGTCATGATTATTATTGTCATTATTCCCATCAACTTTTAGTTACTACAAAATTATAGTTCCTGTCATCTTTCCTCTGCTGATGCTCAGGATCATACACCTTTCTTCTCAATCCCTTTTTCTTTAAGAGTTTACCAAATGTCTGGGCCAGTGCTGTGGCTTAGCAGGTAAAGCTGCTGCCTGCAGTGCTGGCATCCCATATGGGCACTGGTTCAAGTCCTAGCTGCTCCACTTCCAATCCAGCTTTCTGCTATGGCCTGGAAAAGCAGTGGAAGATGGCCCAAGTCCTTGGGCCCCTGCATCCACGTGGGAGACCCAGGGGAATCTCCTGGCTCCTGGCTTCAAATCCACACAACTCCGGCCATTGTGGCCAATTGTGGAGTGAATGAGTGGATGGAAAGCATCTCTCTCTCTCTCTCTCTCTCTCTCTCTCTCTCTCCCCCCCCCTCTTCTTCTCCCTCTGTGTAACTCTTTCAAATAAAGAAATAAATCTTTTAAAAAATGTTTACCAAATGCCAGTTTCTTCTTGACTCTCCTATGTTGGACAACACTTTTCTGCATTTCTCTGTTAATATTCTATGGAAATAAGTCCAGTGAGATCAAGTCTGCCTTGGGATTGTAGTGCCCATGGCAATTTCTCTTCAGAGAGGAAATTTCTGATTTATCCTCGTATTTCCTGTTTCTGGCATAGAGCCTGCCACATAGCAGACATTGTGTAAGGGTTTGATGTAATGAACTTAAGCTGGATGTGGCTGGACCAAGACCTGGACCCTGCCTTTCATGCAATTACACTTCCTTGAGGGGACTGAATCTCTGTGATATTTCTATTGAGTGAGCCTATAGAAGAAAATGATGGGCTAATTCCCCCAAATGACAAAAGACAGCAGTTGTTGATAGTGCCTCTGATGAGAAACTGTCAAAAGGACATGTGGAGATGGAGGCAGGTGAACTTGGACTTAAATAATTGGATTCTGATATAGGATACTCATTGGGTGGATGCCTGTTCCAGGCAACAGAGGCATGTGAAAGGAAACCTAGCTGGGAGAGCATAGACATTAGGGACGTGAGTGGGTACCATCATTTATTGAAAACCTTCAATATGCCAGAATGTGTAAGTTCATTATTTTTTAACAGCCATGGTAAAGCTCTGCACAATCTCTGTTATCTCTGTTCATAGGTGATGCCACTGAGACTCAACAGAGATTCAATGACTTATCCAAGGCCACAGATCACACGCCTTGAACTAAGATTTATCTCACTCCAGAGTCAAAGCAATATCTACTCTACCTGGGGGAAGCAGACTTCTCAGGTAAGAAGTAGGCTTATAATGGGAAATTCCTTCTGGGTTTAAATATCTACTGATTCAATAAGTGATCATAAATGCAGAGTAATTTTAGTGTTGCCTTAAATGTACCCTTGGGATAGAAGATATTCTCTACATACCCAAAGCTGATTTTCCTAACCAATAATCCCAAAACCCTCCAGTTTGGGGTCAAAGAATAGGACTAACATTCACACAAAGAAAACCAACATATTCTTTGAGTATCATCCTTGTTCTCATCAAATTCAATCATTATCTTCTTGCATTTCCTCTTTGAAACGCTTTTTTATTCTTCCAAACCAATCTAATCACTTTCTTTTCAGAAATGACTTGGCCCTTTATTCAGTCTTATGTTACACTTTCTCAGTGTGTTTTCCCAGAAGCCCCTGCTGCACACTTATGCAAATCCTGACCACCTATCAGGACAACCTCCTGCCTGCCAACAAGACAGTCTGTGTGTACTGTTTCCTGAGTCCCCTCACATCCACCCTCATGTTGCTCTGTATTTCCTTCCTGAAGTCTTTGACCATTGAATTTACTTCCCCAAACAATGAGCTGTTTACGCTTTTAATGGAAGGACAACAGTTTTTGTTTTGTTTTGTTTTGTTTTGTTTTTTGCCAGGCAGAGTTAGACAAGGAGAAAGGTCTTCCTTTTTCCATTGGTTCACCCCCCAAATGGTCACTATGGCTGGCACGCTGCGCTGATTCAAAGCCAGGAGCTAGGTGCTTCTTCCCAGTCTCCCATGTGGGTACAGGGCCCAAAGACTTGGGCCATCCTCCACTGCACTCCCGGGCCACAGCAGAGAGCTGGACTGGAAGAGGAGCAACTGGGGCAGAATCTGGTGCCCCGACCGGGACTAGAACCCGGTGTGCTGACGCCGCAGGTGGAGGGTTAGCTGAGTGAGCCGCGGCGCAGGCCGACAATAGGTCTTTATTACCCATACCTAACCATTGAGTGTGCTCAGGAAAGGTTTGTTCTTTTGAACGAAGATGGACTGTTTAAATTTATAGCTTATTGATGTCTAGAACAAATATAAAGTAAAAATTGCTCAAAAAGACATACAAAAATATAAAATCCAACAGCAATACCAAGAAATGGGGACTAGATAAAACAAATGCCACAGTTGTGCAGTTGGTAAGGCTTCTGTCTTCAGGCTTTGATTCTGAACTTTTTGAAAGTCAAGGCAGAAAAGAGAAAATATAATTCTCAACATTAGGACTCATTGTGATCCCATTTTATATTCCTTCCTCATCATCATTAGATCTTAGTGGTGTTGTGATAATGACCATCACCTGCCTGTTTACACACTGGGTGATGCCTGCTGACACAACCCTGCCCTGTTCCAGGCTCAGTCCAGCTACTTGTTCATTGCATGTGACTAGGGCCAACCAACATCAGTCACTTTTCTTAGAACTCTTTCAGTTCCCTGGACATTGAGTAGTAACCTCAAAATCAAATATAATCCCTCAGAAAAATTTATATAGCTATACTAATCTGAATTTCAGGTTATAAAAAAAGCTGGTTGGCTAACTTAATAAAAATGGAATTTCTTTTTTTTTTTTTTTTTTTGACAGGCAGAGTGGACAGTGAGAGAGAGAGACAGAGAGAGAAAGGTCTTCCTTTGCCGTTGGTTCACCCTCCAATGGCCGCCGCTGCAGCCGGCGCACCGCGCTGATCCTGGCAGGAGCCAGGAGCCAGGTGCTTTTCCTGGTCTCCCATGGGGTGCAGGGCCCAAGCACCTGGGCCATCCTCCACTGCACTCCCTGGCCATAGCAGAGAGCTGGCCTGGAAGAGGGGCAACCGGGACAGAATCCGGCGCCCCAACCGGGACTAGAACCCGGTGTGCCGGCGCCGCAAGGTGGAGGATTAGCCTATTGAGCCACGGCGCCGGCAAATTTCTGAAAGCATATCATAAAGATGAACTGAGAGAACCAAAAACGGGTTGGGGGGTGGATTAGGCTTATATAAAGGACCAAGAATTTAAGAATTGAGGAAACCAAGAATATAACCAAGGTCCATATCCAGGGGGTGAACTGCTGTTGATGGATTCTACCACTCTGCCATAAAATATCCCTATTCTTTGTCCATCCATTTTGCTCATTATTTTTAAGTTAAAATTATAGTGAGGGTCCATTTATTGATCATGCACCTGAGTCAGTAGACATGGGGAAGAAATATCAAATTCTCTATGCTGGACTCCCTGCCACCCACTAAATACCCAGCAAGTGACGATAAAATGACTTTGGCTCAACTTGGTATAATTAGGTCTGAACTGCTTCCAGTTCAACCTTAGAAGACTAAGCATGCCTCCCCAACACACCTGTGTGGGTTAACACACACTCTCACTTAAGTTAGACATGAGAAGTATTGACAGGGTCAGGGAGTTTAGGCTTAATCTTGTACTTGGCTGTAAGTAGTAGAACTGAAAATATGGTAGAGGAATTTATTGGGGAATTATTCTCAATGAAAGGGAAAGCTTTCACATAGCAAGTATTGCCCAAAGATGAGATAGAATTCTGGAAAGGGCTTGAATTTCTTGGCACCAAATCACCCAAGTTGAGGCTGTGCAATGGATCACCAGGGAACTTCCTGACCCTCAGTGTCCAATCTGGCAATTTAAATTTAAATTTAAATTAGCTTAAATTCAAAAGTAAAATTATTCAGTCACATTGGCCATATCTCAATAGCTCAGGAAACACATATGGCCACACACACCATAAATGACAGCACAACTACAGAACTATTACAACATCACAAAAATATTTTTGGAGAGGGTTTTTAAAAATATTTTTGGGAAGGGTTGTTAAGGAGGATCTCAAGCAGCAATCATAATTGAATGAGATATAATTAAAACCTTTCAGTGCTAGCAATATACAAAAAATAGTTTACCTATGGTTGCATGCCATACCCACTATTTACATTCAGAAGCGGGGAAGAGAAACAATACCATAGAGCAAGGCTCCATGCAGGGATTGGTATTGGGACTATGTCTCCAAATAGATAACTGCAAACTAAGGGACAGATATTAAATACTTAAGACTGCGTGATCCACATGGCCTTTATTCTACCAGCTCTTCTGTCATAGAACAAAAGTGGCTATAGGGAGCTGGCACTGTGGCTCACTTGGTTGGTCCTCCACCTGCGGTGCTGGCATCCCATCTTGGCACCGGGTTCTAGTCCTGGTTGCTCCCCTTCTAGGCCAGCTCTCTGCTGTGGCCCGGGAAGGCAGAGGAGGATGGCCCAAATACTTGGGCCCCTTCACTCACATGGGAAACCAGGAGGAGGCACCTGACTCCTGGCTTTGGATTGGCACAGTGCCAGCCGTGGCAGCCATTTGGGGAGTGAACCAGCAGAGGAAAGACCTTTCTCTCTGTCTCTCTCTCTCACTGTCTGTAACTATACCTGTCAAATAAATTTTAAAAAAGTGGCTATAGACAACACAAAAATAAACGTCAACTTCTTCCTTAAATGAGTTCTCATGTTTGGCATAGCCAAGAGCAAACAGTCATCTGAGCAATACCCTCTAGTTCTTACAAATGCACAAACACCCAGCCTGTGAATAGTAGCTGTTGCAGCAATGTTAAGTGATGATGTGATGACTGCCCATTATCCTGAACTTGTTCAACTTTCAATGGGCCTGCTAATCAACAGAGCTTAAAAATTACCAGTACAGGAGTCAGTGCTGGTTCAAGTTCCAGCAGCTCCACTTCTAATCCAGCTCCTTGCTAATGTGCCTGGGAAAAGCAGCAGAGGATGGGTAAAGTCCCTGGGCTCCTGCACCCACGTGAGAGGTCTGGAGAAAGTAACTGGCTCCTGGTTTTTGTCTGGTGCAGTCCTGGTCATTGAGGTCATTTGGGAAGTGGGCCAACACAGGGAGGATCTATCTCTCTCTCTCTCTCTCTCTCTGTCTCTCCCTCTCTCTCACGGTGTAACTCTGCCTTTCAAATAAACAAAAATAAATCTTAAAAAAGATCATGAGAATAGACTAAGCAACTAAGCAAACTTACTAATAAACCAGCTTTATTAGTTATGATTAATTATGCACTTTTGAACAATTTACTCACTTCAAATTCTATTTTTTATTGCTATTCTAATACTAAATGTAGCAACACTGCAAAACTCTGGGGGTTACTCTGAGAATTTAAATATGATTATATGGTTAAAGTCTTTGGAAAAAATGATAGGATCTAAAAAGTTCATGGAAAGTGTATCATTAAAAAAACTAACCATGGATTTCAAAAACTTTGCACTGACCTAAACTTTTCTCTTAATTCCATTTTCTGTGAACTTTTTGAAGTACTCTTGTGTATATCAACAAAGCATGCTAAATGAAAGATGGAGGCCGCTGTTACCCACATTCATATCCTAGGAGTACAATAATCAGAAAATGGTTGAACTAACATCAGAATTTATAAATTCACTAGTCTAAGGTTGTGAGAATCTGGTCAGAGAAAATAAGTTCTATCCCAACCAAGCAAGTTAGAAATTTTTTTTTTTTCTGATGCAAATGTTTCTTCCCAAAAGGCATAATTTTGAGGATGATGCCAACTTCTAAATGTCACAAAACACCAGGAAACTTAACTCATAAGAGGAGCAGAATTATGCAGTTGATTGGAACAGCATTTCCTCCAATTTGCAGGAAAATATGATTAGTTTCCTGTAAATGAGGCTCTAATTGGACCGACTTTAAACTGATGAACAGATCATGGAAATATGTCTTGTGTCTCACAGGTGGATTTGATCACATTTGGGTAATGAGTAGAGGATGGTCTATGGATTGGCTGTTTCTGGGCTTTTGCTTACTGACAGAACATTCCAGAATGCAAGGGCATCAGGGAAGGGCATTTACCATTTCTTGTTTCATGAACAAAAACCTTCAATTGTGAACATTCTGAAAGTTTTCTTCATTTATCCATCCACTCTGGGTGATATGGACTAGAGTGTCAGTTCTTGCGTTCAATAAACCATTTTCTCATAAGCACACAAATACAAACCCAGGTTCAGTTACCCAGACCATGGTACGGTCTCAGCACTGATTGCACCTAACAGATGGCTCAGTTGCTTACCCAGGCATTTGCACATGGTGAAAAAAGAACAGAGTAAAGAAGGAAGAAAGGAGGAACGGAAATGAAAAAAAAAAAACACAGAAATATGGGGGCAGGAGAGAGGAGAGAAATCAGAAGTGAAAGAAGAGAAGAACAAGAAGAATTTTCTGAGCTAGAGAAGAACCATCTCCTAAGTCAGATCTGGAAGGATCCTCGCAAAGCATCACATCTCTGGTTACAAGATATTCTGTAATATCGATTTTGAGGAATATGGTCTCTGAAGCAACTACACAACTCCACTGTTGCTGTAGACAATAAGGAAATGTGTGGACACGAATTCATTCCAACTACGTGTTTGTGTACAAAACAGGCAGCTTGTCTGTAGGTTGTAGTTTGCTGATCCCTACATACTTACCAAGCACACAGCTGAACATCTTGGCCCCTCTTCAACCCTGAGCCAGTTTCTTTGTCCTTTCCTTGTGCATTATAGCACTTAACTCTCACAGAGAGCCCTGTGAAAAAGGCCTTGCTTTTCACTTTTTACTAATGAAGAAAATGAGATTCACAGATAGGAAACTTGAACAAGCTCCCCCAGTAAGATTGAGTGGATCTTAGGGATGTTGTATTTCATTTTTAGGCACCACAGTGCTTCTCAGCTTTCTGGGATGAGTAATAGGTACTCAGTGCAACAGTATAAAAAATGGGCAACTTAGGGGGAATTAAGCAGCTTGCTCAGGGCATTGTCAGCAAATTGGGGCCAAAATTGGAACTCGAAGGTAGTGTTCTGACTCCTCCTCCCATTCTTTGTCCAAACCACTGAACAGTCCATCACACTCAAGCCACGTTGTGTCCCTGGGACATACCTTTCCCAGACAGGCTGCCTTTGTGAACTTGGCTGGTCTTGATATTATTTTAAATGTGAAGTTTTAATCTAAGTTGTTAAGGCTAAGTACAATATATTTTCCCTGAGCTGTTGAAATGAAATGACTCTTTTGAATATTGCAGGAAAGTGGCCGAGTGCCAGAGAGAATAATGCAATTCTAATTTGGTGGGTTTTCAAGTTTTCTTAGGTGGATCACTGGGGAGAAGATGCTATATTTTCTTTTCTTTTTAAGCATGAATTGAATATTTGCCTCCTGAGATGACAGTTTTAGCAATTTGAGATCAGTTCATCTCCAAATAAATCTAATTTCCAGTTTCATCAACAGTCACAATTCATTCATTCTGATCATTAAAACAAAGACCAGGGCCCTGTGCTGTGGTATTGTGGGCTCAGCTTCTACCTGTGGTGCTGGCATCCCAAATGGGCTCTGGTTCTAGTCCCAGCTGCTCCACTTCTGATCCGGCTCCCTGCTGAGGGCCTGGGAAGACAGAGAAAGATGGACCAAGTGCTTGGTCCTCTGCGCTCACGTGGGAGACCTGGAGGAAGCTCCTGGCTCTGGGCTTCAGATTGGCCCAGCTCCAGCTTTGCGGCCATTTGGGGAGTGAAACAGTGGATGGAAGACCTTTCTCTCTGTCTCTCCCTCTCTCTGTAACTCTACTTCTCAAGTAAATAAATAAAATCTTGAAAAAAAAAAAGGCCAAAGAACAATGAACTTCCTGGTTCAGAAATACACAGTCATTGGCATGATCAGAAGGGGTCAGTGCTGCCCAGCAACTGGTTCTCTTTTCTTTGCTGTATGAGAGTTTTCAGCATGGCAATGGGATCAGACAAAGCCAATAAGGGACATGCACAAGAATAGACAGACGTGATCTTCAGTACAGCCCTTGTTACTGTCCTATTCCATTCCATCCCTTCAATTAAACTGGAAGCTATCCTGGAGTAGACCTGGTAGGCAGAAACAGAGAAGAGTAAAGCAAGAGATGTCATTTACTTGAATGCTATACCTGGATTTGCTCTGAATTTAGGCACATACATATGTTGCAACCATCAGCCATTTAAGTAACCTACTCAACTTGAATGTCTTCCTTCACCCAGGACATGGGGAAAATGGAAGCACTGAAGTCAAATTTCAAGCAGTTAATACATAGGAATACAATTGGCTCACTGCTAACACATTAAATGCTGTTTTACCCTCTCCTTTCACTCTTAAAGAGACAGACCATGGGGAGACACATTCACAGATGAAAAAGCAAAAACAAAATGAATAATAAAAGGAGACACAGCTAAGTGCTCAAAGGAAGTAAAACAGTGAGAGTATACAGAGTTATTCCTCGTGGCACAGCGAGGGAAAGCCTCACATAGAAAAAAAATAGCATCTCAGCCCGGCAAAACTAGTCACAAGGAAGAATTAACGATGAAGGAGAATGTGGGAGTATCTTATGTGGAAGGAACAACCCAAGAAATATGCAGGTCTCTGTCTGGATAAAGGGGCATGAGGAACAGGCAGTGAGAAAAGAGGCTACACAGGTTGGGACAGTCAAGGGGACACTGGGCACCAGAGCAGGAGGTTTTCGTTTGTTTTCTGCACCTGGCTGCACAGAGAAACTTGTAGCTGGGCAGTGTGAGGTTGATTCACCAGGCATTGGACGAAGGCAAATACTGTGTAGTAGTGACCGCAGGATCATAAGGGAGATTCCGTTTCTAAACTTATCCTGTGTGTATTCACTGCCTATCTAGACACTGTTCTAGGCATAAGTGATGAGCAATGGGGACAGGCTGTAGTAAATCTCATTGGACCAATGGACACAAAAGAGGTGAATGAGTAAAGAATATTATTTCAGGGACTAGCATGATAGGAGTGTGAATTCAGTGCAGAGGGCCTCTTGTTTAGATAGAGCAGACAGGGAAATCCTTGTCTGAAGGGCCTTGGAGTTGAGAGCAGAATGATATGAAGGAAGAGTCCTGTGGAAAGCGGATGTTGAAGTGCCCTTGACAGAGTGCAGGAGTTCAAGGATCAGACAAACAGCGTGATGGGGGAGCCACAGGAAGTCCAGTGTGCTTGGGAGTGGGGAGTGTAGGGCCTGAGAGGGAGTGGTTGATGAGAGCTGGGTCTCATCAGTCATTTAGGGTCAAGACACAGTGTGGGTTTCATTTTTTGTATCATGGAGAGCAGTGACTATTTTTTTAAGGCGATTACTTAGAATTTCTTATTTCGATATAGAAACTTGAAGGAAAAGCAAGAGCTAGAATCCTAGAATAAATCTTCAACAGTTCCCAGTCTAAAAACCTTTTTGCTATCAAAGAGCCAACTGAGGCTCCAACAGGAAACATGATTGAACAATTATTTGATGCTGGAAGTAGAATTGAAACTAATATTAACGACTGCTTCACTTAGTATTTGTTTTACATTACATATGCTACTAGGTTCTCATTAATCAAGAATACATTGTAAGCCTAATAGATGCCAGAGGCATTGCCCATACAGAATATTATAATCTAGTGTTGACCATCCAAATTACAAAATATAGCATTAAGGGTCAGAGGGACAGGAGAACAATAATTTTATAAGACTGAACATCACATTGAACTGTCATATGAATGTAATATATTATATTTTTAAAAGCTCTAAAAGGATCCAGTAAAAGTACTGAAATCATACTATATGCATTCCAAATTATCTGTAGTGATAATATATGAATATAGCTACAAACATACTTGTGCATGCTACAGAGCAAGTAAACCACAGATGATAAAATGAAAATAATGAGAAACAAAATTCAAAATACAAAATTAGAAAGCAGAACCTATTTCTCACATCAATAATATAAGCATTAGCATCGTACTTTTAAAATTTTTATATTAATTTTTAATTAGTTATTTTTTTATTTATTTTTTTATTTGACAGGCAGAGTTAGACAGTGAGAGAGAGAGAGAGAGACAAAGAAAAAGGTCTTCCCTTAATTCACTCCCCAAATGGCCGCTACGGCTGGCGCCGCGCCTATCCAAAGCCAGGAGCCAGGTGCTTCTTCCTGGTCTCCCATGTGGGTGCAGAGCCCTAATCACCTGGGCCATCCTCCACTGCCCTCCTGGGCCACAGCAGAGAGCTGGACTGGAAGAGGAGCAACTGGGACTAGAACTCAGCACCCATATGGGATGCCGGCGCCACAGCGGAGGATTAACCAAGTGAACCACGGTGCCTGCCCCCCATTTTTAATTAGTTTTTTAAAAGATTGATTATAGTTTGTAGACAAAATTCTAAGGATATAATGATATTCCTTTCTTCCCTCCCTCCCTCTCTTTTTCTTCCCCTCATGCTCCTTCCCTCTCCTTTCTGTCTTGCTTTAGTTTTTAAATTTACATGATAGTAAAATGGCTTAATACTTCACAGAATAAGTTTAACAAGAGAAAATTAAAAAGACCCTACTTAGTGGGAATGTAGACAACAGCTATAAACAATAATTCAATGGAAAAATGACTATCTCACCAATATACAGTAAATTTTATAGTAAACACCGATCATTAAAACTATAGTAGTATAGGGGCTGACACTGTGGAGCAGTGGGTTAAAGCCCCAGCCTGCAATGACGACATCCCATATGGGCGCTGGTTCAAGTCCCAGCTGCTTCATTTCTGATCCAGTTCTCTGCTATGGCCTGGGAAAGTAGTAGAAAATGGCCCTGCACCTGCATGGGAGACCTGGAAGAAGCTCCTGGCTCCTGGCTTTGGATCACCTCAGCTCTGGCCATTGTGGTCATTTGGGGAGTGAACCAATGGAATAGAAGACCTCTCTCTCTATCTCTATGGCTCTACTTCTCTCTGTAACTCTGTCTTTTAAATAAAATAAAATAATTCTTAAAAAAAAAACACAAAAACTATAGTAGCATAACATCTTTAACTATTGGCTTGACAAAGGTATAAAACAAAGTTTCACAAAGCTATATTTGCTGCAATACTGATATACACAGGCATGTTTTTTCTTTGTTAAAAATATTTTACTCTTCTTAACATTTATTAAACACTTTGACACACAAAATTATATATATTTATGGGGTACCAATTGTATTTTGACATATGTGTATATTGTGCAATGTCCAATAAGGGTAAATATATTTCTGCAAATGTTTAAGATATTTTATGGTACAACATTCACAATTCTATATTCTAGGGTTTTTAGAGATAAATATACAAAACTTTAATGTCATCTAAAGTCACTCTATTGTGCTATAGAACCACAGAATTTATTTTCTTTCTAAAAATATTTATTTATTTATTTGAAAGAATTACAGAGAGAGATGGGGAGAGAGAAAGGATAGAGAGAGAAAATTTTCCATCTGCTGCTTAACTCTCTCAGGGTTACCAGGGGCTTCGTTCTGGGCTCTCACAGGAGTGATGGGGACCCAAACACTTGGATCAGCTTCCTTGCTCATTCCCAGGCCATTCCATTAGCAGGGAGCTGAACTGAAAGAGAAGTATCTGGAATGTGAACTGGAACCCCTATTGGATGCCAGCCCCACTACAGAAATTTTTACTCCCTTCTTACAACAATTTAGTACTTATTAATCAACCTTAATTGACTCCTTTGAAGCCTCTGATAACCACTATTATATTCTTTTATTTAAGATTTTATTTATTTATTTGAGAGGTAGAGTCACAGACAGAGGGAGAGACAGAGCGAAGTCTTCCTTCCGTTGGTTCACTCCCCAAATGGCCACAATGGCCGGAGTTGCACCAAACCAAGGCCAGGAGCTAGGTGCTTTTTCCTGGTCTCCTACAGGGCTGCAGGGGCCCAAGCACTTGGGCCATCTTCTACTGCTTTCCCAGGCCACAGCAGAGAGGTGGATTGGAAGAGGAGCAGCTGGGACTAGAACTGGCGCCTATATGGGATGCCAGCGCTGCACACAGAGGATTAACCTGCGCCATGGCACTGGCCCCACCATGATTATATTCTTAACTTCCATGAGATCTTTTATCTAAACTTCAAATATGCATGAGATCATGTGATAATTGTTTTTCTGCGTTTATTTCCGTTAGCATAATAACCTCCTGTTTTGTTTTTATGGTAGAATGTATACCATGGAGTATTTGCACCACATTGTCTTTATCCATTCATCAGAGGATGGACACTTACTTTGTTCCCACTTCTTCGCTACTTGTAAATAGTGCTACAGTAGAGATGGGAGTGCAGGGGCCAGCACTGAGGTGTAGTGGGTTAGTCTGACACCTGTGATGCTGGCATCCCATATGGGCCCCTGTTGTTGTCCTGGATGCTCTCTGCTAGTCCAGTTCCCTAATGATGACCTGGGAAAATAGCGAAAGGTGGCTCAAATGTTTGGAGCCCTGTTACCCAAGCAGGGGACCTGGAAGAAACCCAGCACTATCATTTGGGAAGTTAAGCAGCGGATGGAAGACATCTCTCTCTCTGTCTCTCTCTGTCTCTGTCTCTCTCTCTCTCTCTTCCTCTTTTATTTATTCTCTGTAACTCTGTGTTTTGAATAAGTTATAAATCTTTTTTTAATGAGAATGCAGATGTCTCTGAAAGAGTGATTTCATTTCCCTTGGATATTTACCAGCTAGTGGAACTCTTGGATCATATGGCTGCTCCATTTTGAGTCTGTTCTTTTTCTGAGGGAATTTCATGCAGTTTTGCACAGTGGCTTTACCATAATGTCCAAGGGTTCTCTTCTCTTCACATCCTCCACAGCATTTGTTACTTCTTGTGTTTTTGGTAGAAGCCAATTTACCTGGAGTAAGGTGACATCTCATTATTGCTTCAACTTATACCTCTCTGATAATTAGGGATTTTGTACATTTTTCAATGTATTTCTTGCTCATTGGTATGTATTCCTTTGAGAAATGTCTACACCTACAGCCCATTTTTAAAATTGGATTATTATTATTATTTGCTATTAAGTAGAATGAGTACCTTATGTATTCAAATGCTCTACCTTATGTAGATCACCCTGATGGCTACAGAAACTACAAAAAATGGACTGTAGTGGAACAAAAATAGTAACAGGCAAATGTTTGGTTTGCCATAAAAACTGATGCAATCACTTGGTCATAGCTGAAGGTGGGATAGAGAAGATGTTAGCAGTGATCATGAAAGGAAGGGACACTTCTGCAGTGCATTTTCGAAACAGCCTGCATGGCGTGCTGATGCAGTAAGTGCTAGCTGGGTTGGGGGTAGTAAATTGTAATCGAGGTCAGCATTGAAGAGGGTGACTCTTCAGTAACCGCAGTTCAAGCTATGGTACAATTCCTGATACTTGTGATAATGAGACAATTGTAAATTCGCTGACACTGTGAGACTACTCACTGCCCTTCCGGGTTTTGAAAAGAACAAAACGCTCTGCTATCTCTTATGTGAGCCTGATGATCAATCGTAAGAGAGTATTTATGCTCATTTTACAGATAAGGAAACAGAAATTCAAAGATGTATAATCTTACTCAAGTTCATTGTTAGTGACATTGCTCACAGTTCAAGGCACATAGTTTGATGCATTGCTCACCTTTCTACAACACAGTGTTGACGAGTTAAGTAGAAAACTATGATCCATCAGTTTCCAAATAGGTCACCATAATACCAAGGATCAGAACTTTGTATTTAGTGAAGCCTGAGTTCTGGTCCAGATGTCAGTTAGTAATTTAGGCAAAATTTTAACTTCTGTGCCAATGTCATGTGTAAAGTGGCATTGCTATTAGCCAGATTGAAGTATTGCTGTGAGGATTAAATCAATTCATATAAATTACTTAGCATAGGATTTGGCACCTCTCTGTCTTTCTGGGAACAATAAAACATTAAGATTTGTAGCTCAGTGGTATAATGCCTCTTACATAACTAATATCAGCACAGTTAAACTTCTTACCTCAATTAATATGATTAATGACTTACCATAATGGTAATAATAATGTTAATGCTAATGGTGCTAAAATTTATAATAAAATGATCTAATCAAATGATGTATATTTCCCCATAGGTTTATAAATATTTCTGAAAACTATGACTCATTTTTCTTAAAAAGTCAATCTTTAGGAAGTACTATGATAATGCTTATAACCAACATCTATTAAAATTGTTTATACACCTAGTATTTTGTTGAATTCAGCATGTATTTCGTCTCTTCACTATGATAAACTATGACTAAGATTCCAGTATTGTCTTCATTTTACAGATGATGAAATTGATACAAATACAAGGTATACAGGTTATTGAAAGTCACAGAAATATGAAGTGTCAGAGTTACTCTTTGATGTGAGGAAACCAGAGTATTAAAATCATGCACAATCAAATAAGTATTTATCTGAGGTGCTAAAAATGTTAGGTGGCCTCCCCATGGCCATCAGTCCTAAGAGTCAATGCTGAAGTTCTTTGGAACTGTTTGGCCTTATTCTGACTCTGTTCCTTTATCAGTAAGTTATTTTGTTATGCTTGTGGTAGAAATTAGCTTAGAAATCATTCACTCAGTTTATATCTAATAAAAGGATTGGGAACTTTTATAGATTTAAAGAGATTCCTGTAACTGTCTGTTTCTCTAATCCTGGAAGGGCAGAGTCAGGCCTTGAGACAAGTGCCTACTTTGTCCTTTAAAAGGTGTGATCCTAATCAATTCTCAGCTTTTGAATTTGGTTTTCAAGCTACAGAACAAGTCAGCAATGCCTGTATTGGGGATTTACTAGGAATATATTAACTCATGTGACTCTCTCAGCTGAATGTGGGAGACAGAGTTATCCACGCACGGTTCCTGGAACTTGATCGCTGGGACCAGTTCAAGCCTCCATTGTTTCTGCAGAAAAATTTCTTCAGTGGGGGTGGTTTTTAGTTTTCTTTCCTTAGTCTAACCCGTGGTAGGTTTGATGGTTTGTATATACCTTTTTAAAAAAAGATTTTATTTGTTTGAGAAATAGAGTTACAGACAGAGAGAGGGATAGACAGAGAAAGTGAATTATCTGCTGGTTCACTAATCAAATGGCCACAGCAGCTGGGGTTGGAACGATCCAACGCCTGGAGTTAACAGCTTCTTCTGGGTCTTGCATGCAGTAGGTGCCCAAGCACTTAGGCCATATTCTACTGCTTTTCCAGGCCATAAGCAGAGAGCTGGGTCAGCAGAGGAGCAGCTGGGACACAAACCAGTGCCCGTATTTGATGGTGGCGTCACAGGCAGAGGGTTAAACTACTAAGCCACAGCACCCGCCACTGCACTACACTTTTTAAAATGAATGTTAAACTATTTTTATTTAACTGTTACTGAAGGGAGGGATTGAGAGCCCAGGTGAAAAGAAGTACAACCAATTTGTCGAATGTCGAGCTAAATAAAATCACTGCCTTTAAAAATATTCCTTGTGAGGGTGGTTTATTTGCAGAGGGAAGGCTCACTGGTGGAACAGAGTGTCACCTGTGAACAAGCACCACACTGCTGCCTTGAGAGCAGGAAAGCCTCTGTAGAGCTAGGCAGGTGTTATATCTTTGTTTATCCATCATGAAGCTCCTGGCCCCGCTCTTGTAACAAAATGCAGGTTAAGAAGAAGAAAGCATAACCCACTTATTTAAAGACTGGGAGACATGCAGAAATGTGATTGGACATTTCTATAAAACCGTAGACAGGGGAAACCCAACAAGATTCATCTGTGCAGATTCTTCTTCAGCTCTCTCTGTAGCATCCCTTCCCTTGGATTCAGGAGAGGGTCTTCAGGCAAGGAGGGACAGGGAATTCCTTTATGCCCAACTTTCGCACAGAAAGGAGGGGGTGTCAGGGCGATTATCCTATTTCTGAGCCCACTCTATATCTACAGTAAAAATACTTTAGGTAGCATTTTCTGAGCCCTAAAATTTTCAAAAAAAGCATGATGTTTAAGATTATTATTGTACAGGGGTCTGTGAACTCATCTTCTCTTTTACTAAGATCAGTCCTTTGCCCATACAACTAACAAATGTGGAACAGAAAAGCTGATTATCAGGGAGACCAGCAACTGATGAGGTCCAGGCCAAAGACTCAGATCTCTTTAAGCAAATCAGTGCAGTGGGGAAGAGGAAGGCCTAGATTTGAGAGACATTTAGGATGCAGAATTATCTCTTCTAATATCCCGATTTTTCCCATCTCAAGTTCAGATTGTTTCTTACTCCCTCTGTTTCTCCCAGAGCCCCTACTTATCATGTAGCATTAACCTCAGTCTCAGAGTGTCACTGTACAAGCCATGTGTCCCACCACAGGGGGAGCTGGAGAGCAGAGGACACCTAAATCCTCCCACCAGGGCCTCCTCACACCACCTTCAGCTGTGTTCCTGCTAGTTTCTTAGTGCCTTAGAACATAAGTCAAAATGAGTTAAAAGTGAGTTATGCTCTGCTCAATTATGCTTTCATCACTTGTTTGTTATGGAAGAAAAATGACCTCCTGCCTCAGGCCAGGCTTGTGAGCTCCTGCCAGGGTCTTTGACACACAAGCTTTAATGTTTCACAATTCTATGGGATACATGACCCACAGCTCTTTCCTGTTTTTCCTCCACCTTATCTTAAAATTTAAGTTTCAGCACTGGGTGTTTGAAGTCATGCAATTCTGCACTTGATGCAGCAGACTCTAATATATTTGGAAGACACGAGTATTTATTGCAACCCAGAGACTATTTAAAATTAGACATGAACTAACACACCAAAATAACTCTGCAAGGAAAATGATTGTATGACTCCACCTCCAGACGGAGACTGGTCTAGCCCACATGAAGTGTTGTTTTCATTTTTAAAAAATAGATTAAGTGAAATGGACATTTCGACCGGCTCTCTAGGCTAATCCTCCACCTGTGGCACCAGTACTCTGGGTTCTAGTCCCGGTTGGGGCACTGGTTCTGTCCCGGTTGCTCCTCTTCCATTCCAGCTCTCTGCTGTGGCCCGGGAAGACAGTGGAGGATGGCCCAAGTGCTTGGGCCCTGCACCCGCATGGGACCAGGAGGAAGCACCTGGCTCCTGGCTTCGGTTCGGTGAAGCTCACCAGCCGCAGCACGCTGGCCTTAGCGGCCATTTTGGGGGTGAACCGACAGAAGGAAGACCTTTCTCTCTGTCTCTCTCTCACTAACTCTGCTGTCAAAAAAATAAAAGGATATTTTGAGATTTAATGATTCTTTACAGCCCTTGCCTCTTCTGTTGAGAAACAGTGTTTTTTTTTTTTTTTTCCTTCATACTACTTTGTGAGCTCTTTACTTAGTGCAGGGTTAATCTTACAAGTATTAAGTAAACTGTAAATAGATCTTTGTAAAAATTAATAGTGGGAATAGGAGACAGGAGGAAGAAGGGCTGTGGTGTGGGTGGGAAGTATCCCTATGCTCCTAACTTTGAAATACATGAAGCTTATATACATCAAATAAAATTTAAAAATTAGATCAAATCACTGCAAATATAATCACAAGCTCACCTCCACTCTTCTGAAACTCATTTCCCTCCAAGGGCAAGAGATAGCCATGAAATCAAGAAATGCTAAGAAAGGTGAAGCCATGAGGGAGGAACAGGGATATTTCAGAATTCAAGCTGCCAGGATGAGCCCTCTCGAAGTAAAATAGATGTTAGAATAATTGCTTGAAATACGGGTGTCTTCTCTGGCTTTCTTCCTGTGAGGTGTGTCTGTGGGTGTCTGAGTGGAGGGAGGAGGAAAAAAAAGGAAGAGGAGGAGGAAAAGGGGAAGAAAGAAAGGAAGAAGGCAGAGGCAGAATGGAGGAACAGAGATGGGGAGAATGCATCTCCCAGGCTGAATTCCAAAGTCTTCCATTCACGGTGTTTCTCAGCTGGGTGGCCTTATGTCAAATACACCTCTTTGCCAGTTTTGTAAAGTGAGGTAATGACTTATCTTTGCCCTACTGAACGATTACGAATGCCAAGAAACTGAGTAAATGTAAAAGTGTTTTAGCCCCTCACATGTACATTGTATAGAAATGAGGATGATGATGATAAGAGTGGGAATAAGAGAGGGAGGAGATGTACAGTTCGGCACATGCTCACTCAAACTTATCCCTAATCGTAGAGTTAGAAACGTGCCAGAGATTCCAATTCAATCCCATCAAGGTGGCATGTACCAATGCCATCTTACTTGTTAAAGTGATCAGTTTAACTTCATAATTGATAAAAAGATAGGATTAAATGTCAAAGGATCACATAAATAAGTCCAGTGTCTGCAAATAATAATTGATAGAATTAAAAAGGAGAGAATGACCGTGAGGCCGGCGCCGTGGCGCACTAGGTTAATCCTCCGCCTGCAACACTGGCATCCCAAATGGGCGTCGGGTTCTAGTACCAGTTGCTCCTCTTCCATTCCAGCTCTCTACTGTGCCCTGGGAAGGCAGTGGAGGATGGCCCAAGTGCTTGGGCCCCTGCACCCGCATGGGAGACCAGGAAGAAGCTCCTAGCTCCTGGCTTTGGATCGGCATAGCTTCGGCCATTGTGGCCATTTGGGGAGTGAACCAACAGAAGGAAAACCTTTCTCTCTGTCTCTCTCTCTCTCACTGTCTGTAACACTACCTGTCAAATACATAAATAAATAAGAGTAAAAAAGCAAGGAAAAAAATTTAAAAAAATTAAAAAGGAGAGAATGATCCTACATGGGAAACGGGACACACAGCAGACTCATAGAATGGCAAATGCCCTGAACAGCACTCTGGCCTCAGAATTAACTCTTAAGGCATTAGGATCTTGCTAAAAAGCCCATGAGAGTTTTGCAGCATGGAAAGTCAAGACACTGTGGCAAAAAAAAAGACTTAAATGAAAGATATCTGTGAGTGAGATCCCAGCAAAAAGAACGGGCCATCAAAGAAGGAGGTACCTTACTCTGAAGGGAGGTGAGAACTTCCACTTTGAATATGGTCTTGTCTAAATAAGATCAGAGTTTGTGAACTCAAGAGGCTCCCATAGCCTTGGCAGCTCATGACAAGAGTCTTGGGTGATTACTGATGCCATAAATAAGAGTGTCAATTGTTAAATCAACAACGGGAGTCACTGTGTACTTACTCCCTATGTAGAACCTCTGTCCTTAACGTGTTGTACTATGGGAATTAATGGTAAAACAACTAATAAAATAGTACTCTATACTTTGTGTGTCTGTGTGGGTGCAGTCTGTTGAAATCTTTACTTAGTATATATTAAGTTGATCTTCTGTATATAAAGATAATTGAAAATGAATGGTGATGAAGAATGGGATGGGAGATGTGATGGTTGTTGGTGGGAGGGAGATTATGGGGGAAAACCACTATAATTCAAAGTTTGTACTTTGTAAATTTATATTTATTAAATAAAATTTGAAAAAAATTATCCAGTTAAAACAATTCAAAAAAAGACAAGAAATGAGGATGATGATTATTGTAGTTAGTTACTACTCTTATCACGTGGAAAGCATGGCTTCCACTCAGGCTAACATCAGACCCTGTCTCAGTATGGGACGCTTCCAGCCTGAATTCAAGCCTCTCATTTTAGTGAAGAGGAACACCTGAGCCCTATTCCTGCTGCCCCCATCACCACCCAAGGATCTGGAGAAGTCAAGCCACATCTCTGAGCCACAGTTTCCTGATATATATTTGGATCACCTGTTAATACCTAGCTCACAACATTATTGGGGTTTCCAAGTGAGACAGTATGTGCTAAGTCAGCTATTTACTGTGTCAATATTTATTGTTGCTATTGGCAAGAACTAAAAACAACCAAATTTCAGATATGTTTTCTACTTCCTTGCATGACCCACTTCACCTCAGCTTTCGATGACAAGGAAAGTCTCTCATCATCGGTGAAGGATCTATCAGGATTCTGCATGTCACTTGGCTGTCTTTACTATAAAGGTAGAGAGTTGATGAGGTAGTATTAAGAAAGTGAAATCAATCAGGGTCCTTCAGTCATGACAACCAGCAGACCCAGAACTTCTGTTATATAATTGTTTGTATATAATAATAACTTCTGTTATATAACTGTTGTATAATTGCTTGGCTGTGTACCACTATTGTCTATAATCTTATACAAGAGTTTGGGGATGCAGTTGTCCATGGGCCTCTGTACAGGTCCTCTACCACCAAGAGCAAGCACATATGTTTCTTGTGTACTCTCACCTACTGCTGTGAATATAAAGAGGCATAAATCTACAAAAGGCTCTGAAGTAGCCGTTTGTCCCATCTGAATCCTAACCTGATTTTTCCTGGAGCAAATTTCCTCCCTTAAAGGTAATTCATGTAATGGATGCAGGCAGGAAGTTAATGAGTGTGCCTGCTGGAGTGCAGAGTGCCAGGAATGAGTGCATAAAATTCTCCCCTAAACACTTGTTTTCTCATCTCATGATGAGAAGTCTGACACACAGCATCATCTCTCATTTCTGTTATCTTCCTGACACTTGATATTTTGTAGGTAGCCCTTTGTCACACTCTGAAGGTATTTGTGCTTCCAGTGGTTCAACATCCCAGTTCAAAGTCATTTTTTATTTGTGAAGACTTCTTGAATATTTGTCACTGCACCAAGTAGAATGAATTACACTCTGCTTATGCAAGGATATTTCAGGTTCTTAATGCACTTTTGTTTAATGAGTGATTGAGTGAATGTGAAAAACAAAGGCATTGAACACTTAGGTTAAAATTTTTTGACTTTGCTAAAATAACAATAAAACCTTTGTTTGATTTTTTTTTGTTCACTTTTTTGGGGTGGGATGTATATGGCTGTAGCTTCCTAGCTACCTGGGTGAAAGACGAACACATCATTAATATGCCAGTACCCTGCAATGCAGATAGCACCCATTAGGAAAATGTTATATGTGGTCTGCAGTGAATTCTGCCAATAAAGTAAGTGATGGTCAGCTGTCTCTCCCCCTCTTCGTGGAGGAACGACACAGGACCCTGCGCTGTTCTTTTGTCTGCTCAGCCCTTCCCGGGTTTGCTGCTGGTTCTTCCCGGGTTGGCTACCATCCCTTCCACCTCCGTGGAAGGGCGGTTCCCCCTGGCCACTTTCCCCACTTCTGCGGGGGAGCAGCACACCGCCGGCCAGCTCTCTTGGGGGCTGCTCAGATGTTATTCGGATGTTCCCCTTAGATGTTCCTGGTGCATGTTGTCTCTCTCCTCCTTTATAGTCCTCTTCCACCAATCCCAACTCTGCTACCCACACACCGAGTATGCTGCTCTCCTCCAATCAGGAGCAGGATCAGCTCCTGCAGGTTACTGGTCGAACTGGAGGCAGCTGTGTAAAAGTTGTTTACTCCTCTCCCAGCGCCATATTGTGGGAGAGCAGATGCATAGAATAAGTCTTAATTCCAGTAACTTAGTCTAGTCCGAGTTGCTCCCCACAGTTCCCCCTTTCTTTTTATTTTTTGGCGTTGATACACGCCTGTCTTCGGTGCCCCGCGGCACACACTCTGCTCTGCTTGCTGGAGTTGTCCACAGGTGCTTACAAGCCCTACCAATCAGGTAAACCGAATCCGGGCCCTCTCTTCACCATGTTGTGAAGTTTTTAGGCGCTGATGCGTGCCTGTGTTCGGTGCCCTGCAGTGCATGCTCTGCTCTGCTAGAACTGCCTGCAGGTGCTTACAAGCCCTACCAATCAGGCAAACTGAATCCGAGCCTTCTCATTGCCATATTGTGGGGAGACTTATTGATGTTGATTCGTGCCTGTCTTCGGTGACCTGCGGCACATACTGCCTGCAGGTGCTTATCATCTTACTAATCAGGCAGACCAAATCCAAGCCCTCTCATTGCTGTGTTGTGGGGAGGCCTTATTTTTCTCTATTTCTCTATCTCCGGGCATTCCTATTTCTCTTATTTTACTTCTATCTGCCAGCATTGCTATTTCTCTCATTTTACTTCTATACTTCTATTTCTCTTATCCCCACAGCTTCCCGGCACCTGCCCCGAGGCAGCTTCTCGGCGCCTCGCCCCTCGGCGGCTTCCCAGCTCTGCACAGCTTCCCGGTTTTGCGCACGCTCCGTGGTCTCCGTGCCCTTCCCGCCCGCACCACGGCCTCCATGCCAGCCCCACACTTCCTATCTACTCGTGCCCTGTGCGCTCTCTCCACTTGTGCCCTGCGCGCTTTTCTCTGCCCTCGGCGGGTTCCGCGAATCACAGCCTAGCTCCCGTTTCCGCCAACGGTATTCAGTCTAAGTTCCCTGGGCTAACCTGGCAAATTCAACCTAGCTTACGTCTCCGCCTTTCGGTTTGGCTTCCCGTCTTTTGCTCCCCGGGCTAATCTGACGGATTCCAACCTAGCTTACGTCTCCGCCTCTGGTTTTAACTTTTCTCCTTTTGTTCCCCGGGCTGACTTGACGAATTCCAACCTAGCTTACATCTCCGCTTTGGCCTGCCCCCGCGGCTTCATCCTCCCTAACATATTTTTCTCTACCCGGTATGTTTCCTAACTTTTCTTCCAACAATATTCCCCTCTCATTTCTCCTGGCTTCTCCCTACAGTCCGTATCCGAGTCTAAGTTTCTTCTAGGTTTCACTTTCGCTTTCAACCATAGATTTCTCCTAACTTCCCCTCCATAGTCCGTATCCGAGTCTATGTTTCTTCCAGCTTTCACTTTCACTTTCAATCCTAACTTCTTCCGGCACTTTTTCTGTCCGGCTTTTCCCTAGGCTCTTCTAGTCTCTCTCTCTGGTATTTTCCCGCTTCTTGCCTCCTAGGTTTCATATCCGAGTCACGGCACCATTATGTCGCTCCCCCTCTTCGTGGAGGAACGACACAGGACCCTGCGCTGTTCTTTTGTCTGCTCAGCCCTTCCCGGGTTTGCTGCTGGTTCTTCCCGGGTTGGCTACCATCCCTTCCACCTCTGTGGAAGGGCAGTTCCCCCTGCCACTTTCCCCATTTCCGAGGGGAGCGGCACACCGCCGGCCGGCTCTCTCGGGGGCTGCACTGGTGTTCCTTCAGATAGATGTTCCCTGGTGCATGTTGTCTCTCTCCTCCTTTATAGTCCTCTTCCACCAATCCCAACTCTGCTACCCACACGCCGAGTACGCTGCTCTCCTCCAATCAGTAGCAAGATCAGCTCCTGCAGGTTACTGGTCGAACTGGAGGCAGCTGTGTAAAAGTTGTTTACTCCTCTCCCAGCGCCATATTGTGGGAGAGCAGATGCATAGAATAAGTCTTAATTCCAGTAACTTAGTCTAGTCCGAGTTGCTCCCCACAGTCAGCGGTTATTAAAACTGCTGTTTGAATTTTTATGTCACTAATGTAATTATTTTGTATATAACTAATGTAAATATTTTGTGTGATGCTACTGTAAGTAAAGATTTTTGCCTTTATTTACTGTATAGAGAGTGTATATTTTATTTTGTGGTATAAAGAAAGAATTCTAATTTTACTTGAAAAAGGATCTCTATACTGGGAAAGTCAATCTCTTAGGACTTGTTGCATTCTTACAGGTGTTGCTATTCTACCAAGATTCTAGTACTTTGAGAGGCTTCTTTCTAAGATTTATTTTATTTATTGGAAAGTCAGATTTACAAAGAGAGACAGAGACAGAGAGAGAGAGAGAGAGAGAGAGATCTTCTATCCATTGGTTCACTCCCCAGATGACCGCAATGGCCAGAGCTGAGCAGATCCAAAGCCAGGAACCAGGAGCTTATTCTGGGTCTCCCATGCAGGTACAGGGCCCCAAGGACTTGGGCCATCCTCCACTGCTTTCCAGGGTGTACTATGAGGGAGATGGATCAGAATCGGAGCAGCTGGGATGCAAGCCAGCACCCATGTAGGATGCTGGCTCTGCAGCTCAGGCTTTAACCCACTGTGCCACAATGCTGGCCCCTCTGAGAGCTTTTAACCTAAGTTATATCTCAGTGTTTCTCATGCAGCTGATGACATGGTCCCTCCTGGACAAATAATTGGCGAATTTCCTTGCTGGTATAAATGTAGAAGTTTCAGCAAACTCAATGTTCCTCAGGTACAGAGAAAGCCCAATGCACGTGTAGCATTCAGCTGGGCCAAATTACACTTCCCTCCTCCTTGGAAGTTGCAAGGAGGGGGAATCAATGCTAATATTCTGATGATGTTGCTTGCTTTACCATGAGAAATAAACTCTTTTTTCTCTGACCCAGTTGTCTCATGTCTTCTGCCATCATTCATGAAGCAGTAATAGGCTAACTCTGTGAGCATAAATAGAATGAAATAAAATCGCACAATCAATATTATGTGAGTAGGACTTGATGGAGGGTAACTTTCTGCCATTTTTTTCCAAAGAATGTAATTTGCCTTGCCAAGTTGTGGATTGGATGTGAAGGTGGCTATGGTATCTACAGGGGCGGGCTCTGTTTTCTATTCATATTTACAGTGATGATTTTGGGGAAGTTTCTATATTACCTCCCTGTGTCAGGACAAGATTCGCTGGTTGTGGTGTTCACCTGCAGAGAGAGAACATAAACTTTTACTTCTCGTGCTTTCTCTGTAGATATCTCCATCTTCAGTTTCTTACTGATCTACAGGTCAAGGAAATTGGTGGTATAATTGTTGACTCGGACCTAGTTCTGTCACCTGGCAGCTACTGACTCCAGAAAAGTCACCCAAACCCTCCAAGACTATTTACTTATCTGAAATTGAGGAAATAATACTTAACCAAAGGGTAATTAGATACCGCATGAAAAATCCTCCTTTGGGCACACTCCAAGTCCTTGACAGGTTTGTGTTGATGTGGTCCCTTACTCAGATGGTGCCCCTGCCCTGTGCTTATTACTCAGAGCTTTCCACTTCAGTGTACTCTGACTTCCAAGTACCAGCAACTGACTTTCTTGGACTGAGAGATTTCTCCAGAGCTTCATGTTCTGCCCATATTGTGGCAGCTTTCCAGAGACCTCAAATAACACCTAGTAAGAGCTGGTACAAATCGGGGCCTGTGCTGTGGTGTAGCAGATAAAGACACCCTGTGCAGTGCTGGCATCCCATATGGGTGCCGGTTCAAGTCCCTGATGCTCCAATCCAGTTCTCTCCTATGGCCTGGGAAAGCAATAGAAGATGACTCAAGTGCTTTGGTCCCTGCACCCACGTGGGAGACCCAGAAGAAGCTCCTGGCTCCTGTTTTCAGATCAGCCCAGCTGCAGCCATTGTAGCCATCTGGGGAGTGAACCAGTAGATGGAAGACTCTCTCTCTCTCTCTCTCTCTCTCTCTCTCTCTCCTCTTTCTCTCTCTCTCCCTCTCTCTGCCTCTCTGTAATTCTGCCTTTCCAATAAATAAATAAATCCCCAAAAAAAGAGTAGGTGTACATCCAGTTGCTTGTCTCTCAAATGGAATAATTCCACAGTGTTTTCCAGAGCTTACCCATTGACTTGACAATTTATACTTTGTTATTTGACTCCTCCTGTTCCCACTGCCCGCATCCTAACAGTTTATCAATACACTGCATGCACTTGAATGCTTGCTTTGAAGTCCATTCCAGGGAGCATTCAAACTCTCACACTCCTTTGGAACTTACGTCTGTCACATGTGTGAATTTTGTTAAAGAGTAAGGGATAGCATCCAAACATGGAAAAGAAGATCTAGAAGAGAATCTGTGGACTGGAATGTAATTCTTCTAATTCGCTATCTGTGGTCTTTCTCAAGTTGAATTTTTTCCTTTGATACAAGGAAGGAAGTGAAACAGAATCCCAATGAACGTCTCTAGCTCTTCCTACCTCTTTCTCTTCCTGTATGGATTGGCATCAGAAAGCAGGCTAAGGGTTTTCCTGATAAAAGTTGGAGTTTCATTTTGCAAAGGCTGAAGTTCATGGTGATTTAGAACATCTGGTGGGGCTGGTGCTGTGGCATAGTGGGCTAAGCCTCCACCTGCTGTGCCTGCATTCCATATGGGTACCAGTTCATGTCCCGGCTGCCCCTCTTCCAATCCAGGTCTCTGCTAGTGGCCTCGGAAAGCAGTTGGAGATGGTCCAAAGGCTTGGACTCCTGTATCTGCATGGGAGACCCAAAAGAAGCTCCTGGCTCCTGGCTTGAGATCTTCCCAGCTCTGGCTATTGTGACCATTTGGGGAGTAAACCAGCAGATGGAAGACCTTTCTATCTGTCTCTACCCCTCTCTGTAACTCCACCTCTCAAATAAATAAATAAAATATTTAAAAAAAAAAGAAATCTGGTTTGGGGTACTGGAAGCCAAAGCAAAACTGTTGTGTAGGGATTTGATTGGAATAAGTTATTGACAGTAAGAAATGATGAGGGTAGTTTAGGTATTTGAACAAACTTAGAATTAACTTGAAGAATTTAAAAAATATGTTGTTGACCTCTTATTTGCTGTGATGTTTCAGGAATTAAGTGATAGCCAGGCTCATGAAATAGTTAGGGGTGGGGCTGGCATTGTGACACTGCAGGTTAAATGGGTTAGGAAACCTTTCTGGGGCCCAGTTCCAATCCAGTTCCAAGCTAATGCCTCTGGAAAACCAGTGGAAGATGGCCCAAGGCGTTGGGCCTAAACACCCATGCGGGAGTTTCGGATGGAGCACCAGGATCCAAGCTTCTGGCTTTGGCCTGGCCCAGTTCCAGCCATTGTGCCATTTGAGAAGTGAACCAGTGGATAGAAGATCTCTCTCTCTCTCCCTCTCTCTCTCTTTCTCTCTCCCCCCTCCCTCTCCCTCTTCCTCTCCTTCTCTCTCACCCTCCCTCCTCTCTCCCTCCTTCTCTCCTTTTCTGTCTCTCTATCTCTGTGTGTGGGAGAGCAGATGCATAGAACAAGTCTTAATTCGAGTAACTTAGTCTAGTCCGGGCTGCTCCCCACAGATCCCCCTTTCTTTTTATTTTTTGGCGTTGATACGCGCCTGTCTTCGGTGTCCCGCGGCACACACTCTGCTCTACTTGCTAGAGTTGCCACAGTTTCTTACAAGTCCTATCAGGCAAACCGAATCCGGGTCCTCTCTTCGCCATGTTATGAGGAGGTTTTTAGGCGCTGATGCGTGCCTGTGTTCGGTGCCCTGCAGTGCATGCTCTGCTCTGCTAGAACTGCCTGCAGGTGCTTACAAAACCTGTCAGGCAAACCGAATCCAAGCCTTCTCATTGCCTTTTTGTGGGGAGGCCTTACTGATGTTAATTCGTGCCTGTCTTCGGTGACCTGTGGCGCATAAGCTGCTAGCCGCCCAGGTGCTCATCGCCTCACTAATCGGGCAGACCGAATCCAAGCTCTCACATTGCAGTGTTGTAGGGAGGCCTTTCTATTTCTCTATTTCTCTATCTCCGGGCATTCCTATTTCTCCCATTTTACTTCTGTCTGCCAACATTCCCATTTCTCTCACTCCACTTCCAAACTTCTGTTTCTCTTATGCCCGCAGCTTCCCGGCGCCTTGCCCTGCCGGCAGCTTCACGGCTCCGCGCAGCTTCCCGGCGCCTCGCCGGCTCTGAGCCGCTTCAGCCCGCGCCTCTCTCATCTGCGCAGCTTCCCGGCTTTGCGCGGCTTGGCTTCGCGCGCTCCGCGGTCTCCACGCCCTTCGCGTCTGCACCATGGCCTCGCGCCAGCCCCGTTCCCTATCTACTTGTGCCCCGCACGCTCTCTCTGCGCACGGCGGCTTCCGCGAGTAACACAGCGTAGCTTACGTGTCCGCCACTAGCATTCAATCTAAGTTCCCCAGGATAGCCTGGCGAATTCAACCCAGCATACGTCTCCGCCCCACGATTTGGCTTCCCGTCCTTTGCTCCCCGGGCTAATCAGACGGATCCCAATCTGGCTTGCGTCTCAGCTTCTGGTTTCAACTTTTCGCCCCCTATTCCCGGGCTAACTTGAGAATCCCAAAGTGGCTTTCGTATCCGCCTCGGCCTGCCCCCCGCGGCTTCAATTTCCCTAACACTTTTCTCTACCCGGTATGTTTCCCCAAGCTTTCCTCCAACAATACTCCTCCCTCATTTCTCCTGGCCTCTCCCCACAGTCCGCATCCGAGTCTGTTTGTTCTAGCTTTCACTTTCGCTTTCGACCTTAGAGATTTCTCCCAGCTTCCCCCCGTAGTCCGTATCCGAGTCTATGCTTAGGCTTTCAATAGCTTCTTCCGGCACCTTTTTCGTCCGGCTTTTCCCTAGGCTGTTTGCTAGTCTCTCTCTCCGGTAATTTCCCTAGGCTGTTTGCTAGTCTCTCTCTCCAATATTTTCCCAGTTCTTCCCGTTTCTTCCCTCCTAAGTTTGCTATCCGTGCTAGGTTTCCTAATCCGTCCTAGGTTTCCTATCCGAGTCACGGCACCATTATGTCGCTCCCCCTCTTCATGGAGGAACGACACAGAGTCCTGCCTAGGCTTCATATCCGAGTCACGGCACCATTATGTCGCTCCCCCTCTTCGTGGAGGAACGACACAGGACCCTGCGCTGTTCTTTCGTCTGCTCGGCCCTCCCCGGGTTTGCTGCTGGCTCTTCCCGGGTTGGCTACTATCCCTTCCACCTCCGTGGAAGGGCAGTTCCCCCTGGCCGCATTCCCCACTTCCGCAGGGGAGCGGCACACCGCCGGCCGGCTTTCTCGGGGGCTGCACGGGTTCCCTTAGATGTTCCCCATAGATGTTCCCGGTGCATACCGTCTCTCTCCTCCTTTATAGTCCTCCTCCGCCAATCCCAGCTCGGCTGCCCACACGCCGAGCACGCTGCTCTCCAATCAGGAGCAAGTCCTACAGTTTATTAGTTGAACTGGAGGCAGCTGTGCGGAAGCCGTTTACTTCTCTCCCAGCGCCATATTGTGGGAGAGCAGATGCATAGAACAAGTCTTAATTCGAGTAACTTAGTCTAGTCCGGGCTGCTCCCCACACTGTGTAGCTTGCTCATTCAAATAAATAAATGCATAATTTTTTTAAAGAAGGAATTCAGGGGACACCTTTTCACAAAGATGTTTTATATCTTATATAATGGCAAGTCTCTAATTATCTCTCATCTAAATAATATCACATTTCAATTATAAATTACATTACCAAAAAGTAATGTGTTTGATGCTCATCTTGTCAGATGGTGTTTTCTCTTTTGAGAGTTTGTGATTTTGGAAGCACTATTACCATATTCCTGATGCTTCATATCTTCTGAAACATGAAAATGTCTGTGTCTGTCTCTGCCACTCCAGATTGTTCCTAGTTATTCCTACTTGTGATGAGCTATGACTGACCCTTAACAGTGGTGTTCCTGGAACTCAGCAGATGTGTGCAAAACAACTATCTGAAATTGGTGAAGTTGTTCTAAAAATGTAGGACTGACCCAGATGTGTATATTTGCTTGTTTATATTTTACCCTTCAACCATAAACTCCCATTTCTTCCTCTACTTACTCAATAGCTAGTTTCTTAAAATACTGGTAGACATCTAGCAACACCTCAGTTAAAATATATGTCCTTGTTAGAAGCAAATATGAAGTAGGACATAGTGTCTAGTAGTTAAAATCTCATCTCGCAATACACTTTACCAGTCACTGCTTTAACATACTCTCAAAATGGCCTCATTCTGCCTCTGAATTTTATTGTTTTAATTAATTTATTTTATTATTTTACTTTTTCAAAAGATTCATTTTATTTACTTGAAAGACAGAGTTACAGAGAGAGAGGTAGAGACAAAGAAAAAAGTGGTCTTCCATTCACTGGTTCACTCCCCAAATGGTTGCAATAGCCGAAGCTGGGCTGATGCCAAGCCAGGAGCCAGGAGCTTCCTCTGGGTCTCCCACATGGTTGAAGGGGCTAATAGTCTTGGGCCATACTTTGCTGCTTACCCAGGAGCATTAGCAGGGAGCTGTATTGGAAATGGGCAGCCGGGACTAGAACCAGGGCCCATATGGGATGCCAGCACTGCAGGCCAGGGCTTTAACCTGCTGCTCCAAAGCATTGCCACTTATCTATCTATTTATATTTTAAAGGCAGAATTACAGAGAAGGAGAAAGAGGAGAGAGAGAGAGACTGGGCCATACCAAAGCCAGGAGCCAGGAGCTGAATCACTTGGACTGTGTTCTGCTGCTTTCCCAGGCGCATTATCACGGAGCTGGATAGAAAATGGAGCAGCTGGAACTCAAACCAGAGCTGTATGGGATGTCAACACCACATATGGCGGCTTTACTGCTGAGTGACAATGCCAACCCCATCCCCTGGCTTTAAAAACAAGAGCCTCGGGTGATTGCTGACGTCATAAATAAGAGTGTCAATTGTTAAATCTACAACGGGAGTCACTGTGCACCTGCTCCCCATGTAGGACCTCTGTCCTTAATGTGTTGTACTATGCAAATTAACAGTAAATCTACTATTCAAACAGTACTCTATACTTTCTGTGTCTTTGTGGGTGCAATGTGTTGAAATATTTACTTAGTATATACTAAGTTGATCTGTATATAAAGATGATTGAAAATGAATGATGATGAAGAATGGGATGGGAGAGGGAGTGGGAGATGGGATGGTTGTGGGTGGGAGAGAGGTTATGGGGGGAAAAGCCGCTATAATTCAAAAATTATACTTTGGAAATTTATATTTATTAAATAAAAATTGAAAAAAAAAACTGATAAAAGACATTTATCTCAAGTTTGCATCTCTTTGGTCTTGAATTCCAGCACAGAGTACATGTCCAGTAAATCATAAATTGATGTTAAGTAAATGGATAAACAGAAGAATATGCACAATGAACAATTTAGGGAAAACAAATGTAAAAAATTGTTTATTTAACATTCAGAAATCTACCAACAACAGATGCTGGCGAGGATGTGGGGAAAAAGGGACACTAACCCACTGTTGGTGGGAATGCAAACTGGTCAAGCCACTATGGAAGTCAGTCTGGAGATTCCTCAGAAACCTGAAGATAACCCTACCGTTCGACCCAGCCATCCCACTCCTTGGAATTTACCCAAAGGAATTTAAATTGGCAAACAAAAAAGCGGTCTGCAGCCTAATGTTTATTGCAGCTCAATTCACAATAGCTAAGACCTGGAACCGACCTAAATGCCCATCAACGGTAGACTGGATAAAGAAATTATGGGATATGTACTCTTTAGAATACTATATCACAGTAAGAAACAATGAAATTCAGTCATTTGCAACAAAATGGAGGAATCTGGAACACATCATGCTGAGTGAAATAAGCCAGTCCCAAAGGGACAAATACCATATGTTCGCCCTGATCGGTGACAACTGACTGAACACCAAAAAGGAAACCTGTTGAAGTGAAACGGACACTATGGGAAACGGTGACTTGATCAGCATAGCCCTGACTGTTAATGAACAACTTAATACATTATCCCTCTTAGTAGTTTTTTGTCTGTTCTACTTAACATGACTGGTTTAATTCTGTAATTAATACACAGTTATTCTTAAGTGTTAAAAATTAACTGAAATGTGATCCCTGTTAAACATAAGAGTGGGAATAAGAGAGGGAAGAGATGTATAATTTGGGACATGCTCAAGCTGACTTGCCCCAAATGGTAGAGTTAAAAACATACCAGGAGA
Organism: Oryctolagus cuniculus; assembly: GCF_051225735.1. Taxonomy (NCBI): domain Eukaryota; kingdom Metazoa; phylum Chordata; class Mammalia; order Lagomorpha; family Leporidae; genus Oryctolagus; species Oryctolagus cuniculus. The sequence goes on along the minus strand of NC_142872.1, from coordinate 163,842,372 downwards.
TTCCAATTCAATCCCATCAAGGTGGCATGTACCAATGCCATCTCACTATTCCAAGTGATCAATTTCAGTTCACAATTGATCATAATGAAAGGACTAAGAGTCAAAGGGAGCGCATAAACAAGTCTAGTACCTGCTAACACTAACCGATGGAATAAATAAAGGGGAGAGTGATCCAACATGGGAAGTGAGATACTCAGCAGACTCACAGAATGGCAGATGTCCTAAATAGCACTCTGGCCTCAGAATCAGCCCTAAAGGCATTCGGATCTGGCTGATAAGCCCATGAGAGTATTTCAGGCATGGAAAGCCAAGACATTCTGGCAAAAGATCTCTGCGAGTGAGATCCCAGTGGAAAGAACAGGTCTTCAAAGAAGGAGGTACCTTTCTCTGAAGGGAGGAGAGAACCTCCACTTTGACTATGAGCTTGTCTAAACAAGATAAGAATCGGAGAACTCAGAGGGCTTCCATAGCCTTGGAAACTCATGACCGGAGCATAGGGAGACTACTGATGCCATAGACAGGAGTGTCAATTGGTAAAGTCAACAACAGGAGTCACTGTGCACTTACTCCTCATGTAGGATCTCTGTCCTTAATGTGCTGTGTATTGAGATTTAATGCTATAACGAGTACTCAAACAATATATTTCACTTTGTGTTTTTATGGGGGTGCAAACTGTTGAAATCTTTACTTAATGTATACTAAACTGATCCTCTGTAAAAAAAAAAAAAAAAAAGAAATTATCAACTCCCAACTTGACTCTCACTGGGATTAAACATGACAATAGGTCTGATCTGATTTCATCATCATTTAAAAAAAATCATCTATTATTTTTCACTTTATGTTTCTGTGTGGGAGCAAACTGTTGAAATCCTTACTTAATGTATACTAAGCTGATCTTCTGTATATTAAGATAATCAAAATGAATCTTGATGTGAATGGAAGGGGAGAGGGAGTGGGAAAGGGGAGGGTAGTGGGTGGGAGGGACGGTATGTGGCGGAAGCCATTGTAATCCATAAATCGTACTTTGGAAATTTATATTCATTAAATAAAAGTAAAAAAATTGTTTATTTAAAACAACCACCAAAATTTCTTTCTTTTTTTTTTTTTTTAGGATCTCTGTCCTTAATGTGCTGTACATTGTGATTTAATGCTATAGCTAGTACTCAAACAGTATTTTTCACTTTGTGTTTCTGTGTGGGTGCAAACCGTTGAAATCTTTACTTAATGTATGCTAAACTGATCCTCTGTATATAAAGAGAATTGAAACTGAATCTTGATGTGAATGGAATGGGAGAGGGGGAGGGAAAGGGGAGGGGTGCAGGTGGGAGGGAAGTAATGGGGGGGAAGCCATTGTAAGCTGTACTTTGGAAATTTATATTCATTAAACAGAAGTTAAAAAAAAACACCAAAATTTCTAATAATACATGACCAGGGTAGACACAGCTGACCCCTGCACTGTTTGTGCGTAAACTCTTCCACTGCAGGTGTTTCTGCACAGTGCTGGTGTTGTCCAGAGATACTTCAGAGTGGCACTTTGATCTCCATGTCTTTTTCATATGTCATTCTGATAGTGCATTTAGGGAGGTGAGGTACGTAAGAGGCCCATGGCTTTCCTGTGTGGTGGAAATGCTCCTACTGATGCCCTTAAATGTCTTATTCTGGGAGTGTCTCTGTGGTGTTAGTTGATGCTCTTCAGAGATCAGGAAAGATAAACTCACACTTCTGCGCTGTCCACGCACAAGTTGCCATGAAATGGTAGTTGTGAGCTGCAGAGGGATTATGGACTTGGATGGATTGCACACACCACGTATCAATGCAATACCTTCTAGAATGTGGCAGGCAATGCAAAAGTTGGTGCAATCAACCTACTTGTATTTTTAAAGAGCTGAAAGTGGGAATTCTATAGTTGTCTGTAATGGGCAGGCATAGATACTCCCACATGCCCTTTTACTAAAGCTCATAAAATAACTCATATCAATCATCCTGCAGTGTAAGAGGAATAGCTCAATTAGGGAAATTAAAAGCCATCAAAACAACCTAATTCCCCTATATCCAATTAAAGATTCATTAGGTTGGAATATCATTCAATTCTATTCCTAGTATTGCTGATTAATTTTCTCAGGTTGGTTATCTTATTCATCTCCATAACTGTGTTATTTGGTGGAAGGAGTGTAGAATTACAAACAAATGCTGACTCAGAAAGTCAGCTCCCTCTTGACATGGCCCAGAATATTTTACAGATGCTTCCTACCTTGATAAAACATGGAGAACTAGTAATTTTGACCAGAAACACCATCTGTCTTCCTGGCCATGCTATCAGTTCCTCACTCACAGCAGAGGTGTTTCATGAAATAGATGCATTTCAATACACCAGTTTTTCTTTATGTTGGAATCATTTACTTAATTTATATTTGAAAGGCATTCATTAAGATATATATCATATATACCTCATTATTACATATTATATATATCATATACTATTATATATTCTATAATATTGTATTGTAGTTAGATATTATATTATATTAATATATACTATATACTGTATATATAGTATAAATATATTCATAGTATAAATAGTATGGAATGTGAGTGACAGGGACTCAAGTCCTTGAAGCATCGCTTACTGCCTCCTAGGGTGTGCGTTGTCAGGAGATTGGAGTTGGAAGTGGAAGCAGGCTTCAAACCCCTCCCAAGGGGCATCTTAACCATTGCACTAAATAGCCATCCTTTTTGTTTCATTTTTATTCATTATGTTGTTCTTTCTTTTTCTTCCTCTGCTCTGCCTCCTACTTGCCTTCTTTCTTCTTACTCATACATGCATGTGCTTTGAGCTGTTTTTTTTTCAGTGTATTGTTTCATGTCTTTTTTCCCTTTGTTAAGTCTGCTAGCTCTAAAGTTATGATTTTTATCATACAATTTCTAATTTTTCTCTGTATCACTTTCCTCCACAGGGAACTGCCCTAACCCTCATCTGTCCCAGGTGTGGACTCTATAGATTTGGATGGAAGTGAGACTGGCCCTCCCCTCAGGAAGTCCACCTGCACAGGCCCAGGGAGTCATGTTTGCTCATCAGACACAACGTTTTCTCCACTGTGCTCAGCAGCTTTGCCCCAAGTGGTTTCCTTGTGGCACAAGGGAGGAGACAGCTCCTTGTTCCCTCCTGGGGGAGGGGCCTGAGCCCAAGTGTCCATTTCACCCTTTCTTCATTGACTTCTTTGATTTCTTGACATTATTTTCTAGTCTTAATCAAACTTTGATTTTCTTTAATGTGTTTAACCTTTTAGCCTTGCATTCACTTTTCCTATTTCCATTTTCCTATGTTTATGTTTTTAATTTTACTTGTGTCTTTTATGACTTTCCACGATTATAGTTTTGCTGCTTCATTTCTTACCGTCCTCCTTTTCTTTCCTAGCAGGATTTTTGCTTCCTGTTTCTCTTGCTGAGCACTTCTTCCTCTGCTGATTTGGCTGACTTCCTTTCCCTCCACTCTGTGCATCCCACTGACTTGGAACTTCCTCCTGTTTTCTCTCATTCGTCCTCTCCTTGTCCTGTTCTTTCATTTTTTTCAAGATTTATTTATTTACTTATTTGAAAGATAGAGTTACACACACACACACATACACACACACACACACACACATAGCGACAGAGAGAGAGAGAGAGAGAGAGAGAGAGAGAGAGATCTTCCATTCACTGGTTCACTTCCCAAAATGGCCACAACAGCTGAAGCTGGGCCAATCTGAAGCCAAGAACTAGGAGTTCCTTCTGGGTCTCCCATGTGGATACAGGAGCCCAAGCACATGGGCCATCTTCAGCTGCTTTCCCAGGCCATTGGCAGGGAGCTGGATGACAAGTGATGCAGCCAGGACCCTCAATGGGGCCCATGTAGGCTGTCAACACTGTAGGTAGCAGCTCAACCCATCAGCCCACAGTGCCAGATCCTCCTGTTCTGTCTTAAGGTGAGTTTCCTATTGTACACTTCATTTCTACATTATTTTTGTGTTTACTTTCTGTTTAGACTTTAACTTCTCATAGATAGTTTATAATTTTAAATTTGATCTCAGCTTGACATACTTCCCTTTCTCCTAGCTTATTTAATTTATGCAGTCATTCTTTTACTTTAATTTTCAGATATATACAGGAAAATTTATATATCTTCAACTTTTCCATATTATTAAAGTTTTATTCAGCATAATTTTTTCTTAATCTTCTATGAGTATTATCCAAAATTTGATTATTAATTCTTACACCATATTTTACCTGTTTTTCCATTGCAAAAATTGTATTTTAAAACTTTATTTGAGAAGCTTAGAGAGAGAGAGATGGACCAGAGACAAAGCCAGAAGCTGAGAAGTCAATCCAGGTCCCCCACATGGATGGCAAGAACCCAAATATTTGAGTTTGTTGCTTTGCAGGGTGAGCATTAACAGGACACTGGAATAGGGAGCAGGGATGGGAATTGAACCCAGATACTTGATATGGGATACAGGAGTGAAACTGCATCTGGAATCCCTGGGCCATGTGTCCATCTCTGCATTGCTCTACAGCTGCCTCACAACACCAGGTGAGGCATCTTAAGAACAAGGCTTCATCCTCTTCAGACACACAGGCTGCCAACTGTAGATGCTGGAAGAAGAGTGTTGCCTCCTCTCTATGTTGTGTGCAGACACCACCTGAACGTAACCAAGCTGCAGAGGGAGAGGGGAGCCTGGATAGGTCCAGGTTATCCTTCCTCCTTGGAGAGGAAGAGTCAGAATAGACCTGCAGCCCCTCAGCCCCAGGCCTGGCTCTTCTCGTTCACCCCACTGCTTTCCAAGTGGAAGTTTTCACAGAGTAGGGAATTCTGCCTTGTGTTAAATAAATCTCTCAAAACTGGTGCTGCTACTGGGAAAAAAAGAAAGAGATAAAAAAAAGAAAATCTTTTTATCAGAAGACAGGCATTTTATTTCACACTGAACCTGAGGTGCATAATGTGTTCATCCCTGAGACAGGCAGGTGACTCACTGACATAAATGCACACCAGGGGTGAACAAATGATCATCATATCCATTTCTGAGAGCTGGATGTTCAGGGAAGATGGCAGGAAGCTTAGTGGCTTAGAATCTGGAAGACACAGAAAGCCCTTTGATGAGCACAGGATAGGAACCCGAAATCCAGAGACCAACAGCACTCCCGTCTGGAGATTGTGAGAGGCAGGTGGGGCTCACTTTGGGCAATGGCCGCTTTTGCACACTGAGGCCTTAAACATTGACACAGGACATCAACACATATTCTATTTAATGTATTAAGATTGATTAATCCCTGTGTCTCCTTTAACTAAGCTTTTCAAGAACATCATTTGCAGAATTCAGTAGTAATGAAGAAAAAGCTAAAAAGGGAAGACAAGGTCCTGTCCTCATAGAGTTACAGTATAGCAAGGCATAAGAGAACAAAACAATGGGATGCTAATTTGTCACAGGATGAAAATCTGATGGCAATGAGGAACAACAGATTGTCGATAGTGTGTCCGGCAATAGACAGAGGCTGTGTGTCCTTTCCCTGTGGGGCAGCCAGAGGAGCTTTCAGGTAAGGTGGCATTGGGACACAGGCTGAGAGTTAAAGGGACTGGTCCATTCTTATGTGTCTGTTGTAGAAGAGGAAGGAGGCATTGCAAGGCTTAGGGAGCAAGGCTGAGGGCCTTATGACAGTAATCCAAACCAGCAAGAGATTGGTGTTGCTGAGTGTAGTGAGAACATGAGGGAGTTGAGGACAAGAAGTGCAGAGAATGCCTGGAGCTGACCACACAGCCTTGAATCCATAATGATAACTTCAGTTGTTGCTCAGAGATGCAAACATTACTAGAAAGCTTTGGGCATAACCATGCTATGATGTGATATTCAAATAAAGAGGAAATGTTCTAGGTGCTACTGGGGATGGAATCAAGCTGGGAGGGAAAAGAAGAAGCCTGAGTCCCAATAAGAAGCTGTTGGATGTCTTGGTGAGAAATACCGGTTGAAACAAAGATGAGGGCTGCTGTAAGAACAGAATTGAGAATTAGATTTTAGGTGCAATTTGAAGGCAGAGGTGGCAAGATATGCTGGTGGATTGGATAAGAAACGAGATACAGAAGAAAGAAAGGAAACCGGCATGATTTTGACCCAAAAACCAACATGAGGTTTTTGACCCAAGCAAATTGTGCTCCTATTAGTTGAAATGATAAATGAGTTAGAGCAGAGAAATCAAAGAGAAATAGGTCTAGATGTCATGACACCTCCAGTTTGTACAATTGGCAACTCTCCTGAAAAATATGACAGAGGTTGAGTGGTTGATGCAAGGACTGAGCTGCTACCTGGAATGTTTGCATTCCATATCAGACTGCCCAGGTCCACTTCCCAGTTCAGCTTTCTGTAAAGACAGACCCAGAAGGCAGCAGGTGATGGCTTAACTACTTGGGTTTCTGACATCCATGTGGGAGATCAGGATTGAATTCCAGAATTCCAGGCTTCTAACTTTGGTCAGGCCCGGCCTTTCAGCTGTTTCAGGCACTTGGGGGGATAAACTGGTGGATGGAAGATCTCTCTCTCTCTCTCTCTCTCTCTCTCTCTGTTATTAAAATAAATAAAAATACATTAAAATTTTAAAATAAAAAAGTATGGGCCAGCGTCCTCACGGCTCAATAGGCTAATCCTCCGCCTGCTGTGCCGGCACACCAGGTTCTAGTTCCTGTTGGGGCACCGGATTCTGTCCCACTTGCCCCTCTTCCAGGCCAGCTCTCTGCTGTGGCCAGGGAGTGCAGTGGAGGATGGCCCAAGTGCTTGGGCCCTGCACCCCATGGGAGACCAGGAGAAGCACCTGGCTCCTGCCATTGGATCAGCACGGTGCACCGGCTGCAGTGCACCTGCCATGGTGGCCATTGGAGGGTGAACCAATGGAAAAGCAAGACCTTTCTCTCTGTCTCTCTCTCTCACTGTCCACTCTGCCTGTCAAAATACAATTAAAAAATAAAAATAAAAAAGTATGAATTTCCATGTAGTTCTTGGGAATTGAAAGGAATCAATGTGGTCAAAAAACACTTAAGCTTCCACCTCATTAGTGACATGTAAGATCTATCTCTAAAACTAGAATCTTGATCTGGACATGTTGAGCTTGAATAAGTATTAAAAATCCAAATAGAGCTGCTGTCTGACAGCTCTTTGGTGGAGTCAGGGCGAGTTTGTTTCAATGGGAAAGTTCTCATGTTCTAGAGGGTATTAAAATTCTGCAATAGATAGAGCATGAAGGAGGAGAAAATCAGAGCAATAAACAACAAATACTCCAAGGTTTAGACGTCAGAAAAACAAGGAATAATGTCACTGTGGTAGAAATAGAACCAGTAACCTCCAGTCTTGATAAATCTGGATGACCCAGTCCTGTGCCTCAAAGCTGAGTTAGCTCCTACCAAAGACTCCCAGACCTCACTCTGCAGCATCAGCTCCTGAATTCAGGATCACATACAATCTCTTGCATGATGGTTGCACATAATGTATAAACACACCTCAGTACAGAATTATTGATTTCTCCCTAAAGCTTCTTTTCCCTTTGTTCCACACCGTCCACTCTGTTACCAAACAACAAAGCAAAGGGGAATTTTCTCCACCATTTGCTTCGTTGTATTTTGTGATACAAATTTGCCAGCAAGTCCCATTTGTAATTTGTCATTTCATTCCATGGCCATTGTTAACATACTTGTCCAAGTCAGCATCATCTCACCAGAGCTACTTTAGTTCTCATGTTCCATTCATAAGTCAGGGGAATTGTTTAGAAGATATGAAGATATTTCAAACAGTTAATGCAAAATGGAATTAAAAGATAAGTTTATTTGGTACAGCATATTTTGAAATACGTGTCTATTATCTTTTTGAAGACCACTCTTTGTTTTGATTATGCCATACCCCTAATTAAAACAATTTAGTAGCTTCCAATTTAACTCGTAGTAACTTTAAGCAACTCATTGCTTATTGAGTGATTCATCTCATAGCTCTTGTTTTTTCCAAATGTCCCTCATGCCTACATTGCATTTCTCTGGCCTTACTTCTATATTTTGAATAGGACAATGTGTGAGGTTTCTGGCCAAGTGCTTTTTACTGTGCAATTCTGGTCTGTAAGTTGTTCCTCCTGGATTGCCATATGGGATATATCAGTTCTCTCCAGTGGTCCCATGAAACAGCCGGGTGCATCTTTTCCTGCCTCTCCCCATCAATCTGTCATGCTACTCTATTTTATAACAGTAACATAGCATCCCTTTAGCAGTTCAAATCTTTATTTCTTTGTTGTTCATTTTTTTTTCTTTCTCTATTTCATGCCCTTATCTTGCTATGCATGAGTTCCATGGTAGAGGATTCTTACCTGCTTGTGTGTGGGCTGGGATCTCAGGGTAAAAATCTCAGCAATCAAATTGAGGGCCTGGAGGAATTCAAACTATGCCATTTGAGTATTTAACATTTATTATGGTCGTGGTGACGACAAAGTGCTGGGGATGTATTACAAGCAGATCCAGATGCATAGGTCCATAAAATCCAGTTTGCTAACCTCAGCAGAAGAAGCAAAGGTGTGACGGGAACAGCAGAGAACATCCAGTTCTGAAAATGCTAGGCAGGTTTCCAGGGAAAAGTTACATCAAATTTGAGACTCTAGGATGATGGTGAGTTTTAGAGATGGTGCTGTGTTGTTCCAGGGGCACAGCGTATCCCGGGGAACAGCATGTGCTGAGTTCTAGATATGAGAGGGAGGTAGACACAGGTGTAGAACTGCAAGCTTCTCATTGTATCTGAAGCTTTATCACAAAACTGTCCTCGTCGGAGGCCAGTTACAATGAGGTGAATAAATCAGCAGGCTAATTCAAGAACAGGGAATGATGGCAGAAGAGTACATGATATGATGATGTAACTAACCCAAGCATATGTTAAAAGAAGATAGGTAAGAGAAAGTGGGAGACCACGAACAGGAGAGAAGAGACAAGTGAGATAGGTGTGGCACAGAATTTATCTAGGTCAAAGCTTTGAAATCCATCAAAATTTCTCTTCTACTACTAGGCACGTCTCCAGGGAGTCAGACGGTCAACAAGTTCCTTCCTTAAGGATTTAAAAGGAATGAAGATGGGAAGGTGCTCTTCATTGTAATGACTCAAAAACCCAAATTGGATCTATTGATCTACTGGTGTCACAAGGAGCAGAGCAAGTACTATAGGGAAATTCCATCATAGTTTCATCTCTGAGTGGGGAACTTTAACATCTTAATCATATTTCTTGAAGCTTTATGGACATGTCTGACTTGAATAGCAAAGTAGAGACAGCGGCGTCTCCACAGTGTGAAGGACTTAACAGACTTTGTTTCAGTCCCACATCCAGGCAGGAACATTGGGTATATATTTCTTTTAATTATTTCATATTATTTTTAGCAGAAAGGAATGAAACAAATATCAAATCCTAAGTAAGGATCTAAAATATGGGAGAGGGAGACTGTTCCCCATAAGGGTGATGCTTTTCTGTACTAACTCTAATTTTAACCCTGATTTGTGATCTTGGGCACATCTCTGACTCTTTGCTGGATCCCAATTTGCTGAACATGAAATGAAACTCTGCATCACCTGCTCTCCAGTTTCTTTCTGTCTCTGAAATTCCAGTAGAAGTTCCCAGATGCTATGAAAAATGTGAACATATGGATGCATTTCTTACCTGCTGGAATATGAGCTGTCTCCTTAGCTACCAGACAGACTGAGCTCATTACCTAGGGTTTTGCAGATGCCTCAAGTCTTCATTAGGCAAATTATTTGGGTCACAATTTCTTAGAAGCATTTCAAAGTATTTGCTTTGTTTCTACTTTGATTCCTGTGTCCTTAAATCTTCAGTGCAGGCAGGATAAAAGTTGAAGGGGAGGGGCAAGAAAATAATGCCGCCTTAAATAGTATTCTCTGGAACATCTTGAAAAGGTAGAGAGTTCAGATCAAAAAACATTGAAGATCATCTTCTGGGTAACCAACTCCAGGCTAGGCAGTCAGGTGGAGAGTCTTATAAACATGGGTTTTATCCCTTAAGAGCTTGTGATGTGCTATGGAAGAGGCATGGCAGCAAACTGGAAAGCTAAGTGGCAAGAGAATGGTCAGCCTAATTCCATGAGTATTCTAACTGGCTTTTGACCAGTCTGGAGCTTAAAATGTTTGCCTCCAGAAACTCCCATGGTTTCCATGTGTATGGAAATGTTATAAAATGAGTGATGGGGGACAAGTCTTAATCATTTTCCCAAAATTTCACAAAACATATGAGCAATGTGAACACATTTTTAAGGCTCTTTCAAGTCCTTGGAATATGCACTTGAAGATGAAACAACCTAGAGTTTCAGTTTTATTTGCTTCTTAAATAATCTATAGGGTCAAGCATAAAATGGCTATAAAACTGGCTAGGCCCAGTGCAAAATGATAGTATTGGGCCCTTAATCTCAGAGCACAAAAATAATCATTTAATGCCCCCAGCCAAGCATTGGAAAGACCTATGTCCGTGAATAATAACAGGCAGGTGTGACATGAGCTTCTGAGTGGGAAGATGGGTGTCATCACAAAATCTCCAAGGGAAAGTACTAGGGGTGTATTTGCTAGCTCTAGAACCATGTTTCCTACAAGAATGGGAAAGCATATGGAGTTTGACGTTCACTGAATAAAGTATCTAGGGTCTGTCTGGTATCTGGCTTTGGTTATCTCTCTTCATCCTTTTCTTCTCATAACTATTGGAAGCCTATAATGTGTTAGGAACTATTCCAAGTTAGGAAATTGTTCTAAAGGATCTGCTGGGGCAGAAGGCATGTTGCAACCTCAATGACAAGGGCCAGGGACTATAGTGATCTTTTTAAAATTATTTAATATACACAATTTCATTTATTTCATATATACAGATTTAGGAACACAGTTATACTTCCCACTCCACCTTCCTTCTTGCCCATACCCCCACCCTTCTTCCCCCTCCCTCTCCTGTTCCCACTCTTCATTTTTGCAAAAATTTATTTTCAGTTTACTTTAAACTCTTAAGATTAACCCCACATTAAGAGGTCAACAAATAGTATGAAAAAAAAAAAAAAAAACACTTTTCCTGAACAGTCTAGACAAAGGCTGTAAATAATCATCAAATCTCAAAATGGAAAATGTCCATTTTACTCCAATGCATTACATTTTAGGTATTTTATTAGTTACCACAGATCAGGGAAAACATGTGGTGTATGTCTTTTCAGGACTGGTTTACTTCGCTAAGTATATTGGTTTCCTTGCAGTCAATTAGTCACAGGAATTCAGTCAGTGGGGAATCTAGAAAGAACCCCACATCAAGAGTTTGGAGTAGGCCACACAGCAGCAAAAATATAAAGGCATCTGACTCACATTCTTTATAAAAGAATCACTTGGCGTGCTGAGCGCCAGAAGCTGATTATAAAATTGATGATTCTGGAATATCTTGAACCACTTTTGACTGGACTAGAATTTGGTCAGGTATGCAGCTGTCAATCCAGGTTTTGGAAGCTGCAAAGCAGTGCCAGGAGATGGTGCAACAGTTCCAAGACTGAGTTAGAGATCACGAACACATGCGGCATGCGATGAGATTGACTGACTCCTCCTCTCATGAGGCCATGTACCATAGATCTTGATTTGGGTCCTAACAAATAGTCTGTGGAGTGTTTTCTGGATAGTCTATGCTTTAGATATTTCATATGTAAACTGAGGGTGACTTGTCCAGAACTTGAAGCAAAATTCAATTCACACATATTTTCTTTTGTAAGCAGGGTTTAGGGCAGAAGCAAAGCAGCCGGGGAGGGGAATGTGCAGGGAGCCAGTGCACAGATGCATGTGGCGCTGACTGAGCCCATGTAACCTCTTAGGAAAACATCTCAGGATTTCCTTTCAAGGGAAATAATGGGGAAGTATTCCTCCAGTGGCTCTTAGTTTGCTCAGGCTGACCATGGGCTGAATGTTTGCGTCTTTCCAAAATTCCTTTGGAGTTGATTAGTTCGTGAACCTGGAACCCTCATGTATGAGACTAATGTCCTTATAGAAGAAGCTTGAAGGTGACTTTTTGCCCCCTTTCAATGTATGAGATCACACCCAGAGCAACATCTATGAGGAATATGTTTGGGAAGACCCCAATATGTTGGTTCTTTGTTCTCAAACTTCCTAAGTTCTCGATGTATGAGCAATACATTTCTGGTTTTTTTGTTGCAAATTATACAGCCTAAGGTATTTCATTATAGCAGCAGGGCTATATTAAGACAGGCTGTTATAACAAAACACTATAGACTGTGTGGCTTGAAGAAGTGACATTTTATGTCTCACTGCTCTTGAGGTTGAAAATTTCAAGACCAGGGGCTGATGAGTTTGGTGTGTGGTGATGGTTCTCCTTGAAGCCAGTTATCTTCTTGCTGTATTCTTTTATGAGAGCAAGAGAGGATACAGCAAGAACATAACCAACTGCAAGGCGAAGAACCATCACCGCACACCAAATTGGTCACCCCATTTCATTTAATTTATCATTTAGTTTTTTTTTTTTTTTTTTTTGGACAGGTAGAGTTATAGACAGAGGGAAAGACAAAGAGAAAGGTCTTCCTTGCGTTGGTTCACTCCCTAAATGGCTGTTGCAGCCAGCGTACAGCGCTGATCCGAAGCCAGGAGCTATGTGCTTCTTCCTGGTCTCCCTTGTGGGTGAAGGGGACCAAGGACTTAGGACACCCTTCATTGCCCTCCCGGGTCACAGCAGAGAGCTGGACTGGAAGAGGAGCAACCATGACTAGAACCCGGCACCCATAAGGGATGCCAATGCCGCAGGCAGAGGATTAACCAAGTGAGCCATGGTGCCGGCCCCTATCATTTAGTTTTATAAAAGGTACTAATTCCATCATGAAGACACCTTCCTCACAACCTTATCAAAATCTAACTACTTATGAAGACCCAACATCTAAATACCCTCACATTGAGATTCAGACTTCAACATAGGCTGGTGCCGCGGCTCACTAGGCTAATCCTCCGCCTGTGGCGCTGGCACTCCAGGTTCTAGTCCTGGTTGGGGTACTGGTTCTGTCTCGGATGCTCCTCACCCAGTCTAGCTCTCTGCCCGGGAAGGCAGTGGAGGATGGCCCAAGTGCTTGGGCCCTGCACCCACATGGAAGACCAGGAGGAAGCACCTGGCTCCTGACTTTGGATTGACGCAGCGCGCCGTCTGCAGCGGCCATTTTGGGGGAGTGAACCAACAGAAGGAAGACCTTTCTCTCTGTCTCTCTCACTATCTAACTCTGCCTGCCCCCCCCCAAAAGACTTCAATGTATGCGTTTGGGGTACATAAATATTCAATCCTTAATGGCTCCCATTCACCCTTATGCAAAGGCTTACTCTTTGTGATATTCCTTTTTTCATATGTGTACAATTTTATGTGGAGATGCCCCCATTGGGTTCCTGTGCTGTGGTAGTGAGGATCTGGGGTGGGAGACTGGCAGGATGCTTCTTGTAGAACAAGTCACTACAGGTGTGACTGAAAGAAGATACAGGAAAGGGTGTGAGATATGAACGGCCATGCAAGATGTCACTAGGAAGCACCCATGAGACGGTTATTCTGAGCATCAGTTTTGAAAACCACAGTTACAAAAGGATAACTAGTGCTGAATAGTTGCCACTCCCTTCTCAACGGTCTCCTCCTTTTTCCCCACAAGCATTCCTCATTCCTTATAATAAGGTCAAATTCCATTAGAAGAGCTACCCTTAAAACAAATCCTCAACTACTAACAGATGAGCCCAAGAGTTCAATTTAATTACAAGTCCTATGCAGTTTATCTTTCTTTAAAATGTGTTCTTAATAATCAACACATTTGCTGAGTTTTAATAATTTTCCAATAGCTGTCACTCCAGGGGCCTATATTAAAGCCACATCACAGTGGGTGCATCTTCATGAATGTTCTCCACCTCAGTGAGAATGCTTTCAATCCAATTAGTGTGTGCAATTTAATTTGTTCAATGCAAATCACTGGGGCTTAATTGAATTCAATTAGACACAAATCAATAGAAATCAATTCCTAGTGATTAGCCTCAACATTCATCAATAGAATTAAATTAAAATAAACGTAGAGAAGATTTACCTGTAGAGCTGACATGTTTCTAACAGTTACTCGGAGTAAGTATGATTTCAGATTGTTGGTGGACATTTGAGAGGCTAAGTATTGACTCCTAAAGGGATGCTGTCATTATTGGAGCTGGGCAAGTACTTATGAGAAAATGGAGTGCAAGTTAAACTCTGCTTCTTCAGAACTTCATAAACAGATGGTTCATCTTTCTGACACTTAGAAAGAGTAGGGCAGGTAGGTTTATCTTCCAAGGAAGGGCTGACCATGAGTTATGTTTGTGACTTTGTGACAGGTCTCAGAATTGCTAGGGTGTGGCTGCCTAGCTGATGGCATGTGGCTATCTTGACTTCCTGCACCGTGGGTGGTGTTTGTAGCTGTCTCCCTAGTTCTGTTTTTGCCTTCCAGGTATCAATTCTCAATAGGGCAGATGGGGGTAATTCTTTCTTATAACATAATTATGATAGCTAAATTTGTGGATGGCTTATAGTGAACTGAGCACTGGTGCTCTGTCTTAAACATTTTTAAGTATTAATTCTTACTTTTATAGCTATTTTGTGAGGCAGATGCTATTACTGTCTCCTATTTGCAATACAAAAATAAGGCACAAAGGGAATATATTAGCCAAGATTTTCTAAAGGCATAGGATGAGTAGGATCTCTCTCTCTCTCTCTTTCTCTCTCTCTCTCTCTCCCTCTCTTGCTCTCGCTCTATCCATATATATTTTATTCTAAAACACCATGATCTAGCCACATTGACACATGAAATTAATATCGTGGGATTAATTAGACTGAGCAAGTTTACAAAGCAAATGGCAATCAGAGCCAGATTTAAACCCAGGCAGTCTGATTTTCTAAGGCCTATTTTCTTCCCCCATATATGATCACATCATCACTAAAGTCTCACAATTGGTTTTAATTGGTTTTCCATTACTTAGTCTAAGGACTAAAATCCAGACTTGTTAAGGAGGGCACCGTAATTGTCTGCTGCCTGCTCTCTGATTTCAGTTTCCCACTCCTCATCTCTCTGTGTGGTCCACCCACATAAAGGACCTAAAGGTTCTCAGATTCATCAAGTTTATCCTCATCACTAGCCCTTGGAATGACTTCTCGAAATTTATGTAGTAGATGCCAGGAAATAAAAACATGGCATATTCATCAAGGATAACTGAAAGAGATCAATGAATGAGCTACCTATATGGGTATGAGTAGGTTATAGGTGATGGGTGAAATATCTGCAGATTTTGAATCATACCTCATAGATAATTTTCAAATTCCTTCGCAAAACATCAGTAGTCTCAGATTTACACTTGTCAAGAAATCTCAAATTAAGCTCAAAACCCAAATCAGAAAGTAAATAAAGGGGGTAACAACCAGTTCTGTGTTTGGGACACTAATCACATTAATCAGCTGACATCAGCCAAGGGATTTAACTGTGGAATAGAGAAGATAGCGGAAATGTTAATTATTTTCAAATATTGACAGGACTGCCGTAGGAGAGAGGAAGTATATTTAACCAGAAGTTAGAAAACCTGTGTTCAAAATACCTTTGTCTTTATTCTAGACACGACCTTCAGCAAGTCACATCGTACTCCTGGATCTCTGTGCATCAGAGATAGTGATGATGTGTGCATCCCAGTTTCAGGGAGATGATGAAAACAGATATTTTTATAATGAGAGGAAATGTATGATATGCATGTGAGGTGATTTTAAAAATGATCACTTTTCTCTTGTTTTTGACATTTCTGAATATTGAAAAGCACACAAAACAGTTGTGAGGTCAAGTTGCATTGAGCTTATATAACATCTGAAGCTGCTCACTAGCTGGCTATGCTATCTCAACCCAAGGTGCCCCTCGTGTTAGTGAAGCATAGCAAATATTTAAGGAGAGCCCAAACTTGTCCAGATTCACATCTTGTATTCACCATTTTCAACATCATTGAAAATGTATAACATGTTGTCACATTGTCTTCATTGTTTTTTCCCTCCATTTAAATGATATGTGTAAAAAGGTGGACCGAAATGAGCTAAATTAATGAATTTGGTGTTAAAATTAATATGCTGAAGAATATTATGTAATGTAGAGATTTTTTAAACATTGAACTCAATATGTCTACATTGAATAATGGAGGGTTTCTGGGAGCAATGACTGGCTAATGTGGTTAACATGTTTTATTAGAATGAAAAAGAAAAAGAGTTCTGGGCAAGAAAAAGTACAGCTTTAGTTAGGAAAGACAGACATCTGAGCTGCAGCACAGAAGGGCAAGACAGCAAAAGTAACAGAAGAGCAAGAGGACAGAGTTTTGGGAGGATTTATTTTGTATAATGGACTTTTGCACCTTTGAGAGAAGCATAGACATGGTAAGAAGCAGAGTAATAAAGCATTGACTGTGTCCATAAACTGAGAGTCTCATAAAGTCCAAAATTCCTGTTGTTGTTTTCCAAGAGGTAGTCATGGTGGCAGGATAGGATGAGAAACCTAGAGATTAAAACAGAGATTGCCTAATTGATGCCAAAATTCTATGATGATAAGACCTAGGGATGGCTCTCGGGATAAACAGATCAACTGAATCGAGTGTAGAATTACAAAAGTGGAGAGAGTTGTTCCTGAAATCACCCTCATCTCTGAGTGGGGTGATAGAAAACATTCAGATTCAAATGTTATCCTCAAATAGTTGTTAATTATCTTTATCTTCTCATTTTTAGTGTCTAAATTATATTTATATTTTTAGGTTACTTTACACTTGTTCCACAGGTCAATGAAACTTAATTTATATAATTCTTGTGTGTGTATATACAATGATCTCCTCTATATCCACTCCCCACCCCCCCAGACAGCAACATCTACAGATGTTCAATCCTTGGTATAAAAATGGTGTAGCATTTACAAATAAGCTATGAACATCCTCCCATATTCTTAAAGTTATTTCAAGTCTGTTATTGACTTACAGTAACTAATAAGTCAATATTGTGTAAATAATTGTTATGCATATTGCTTCTCAGCCTTTTGGGTAAGAAGTGTAATAGTTGGTATATTGTATTATTTAGGGAATGGTGACAAGAAAAACGTGTGCACATGTTCAGTACACACATGTATACTTATATTCTTCCAGTATTTCTAATCAATGATTGGATGAATCCTCAGATGCAGAATCCAGAGAAACCCCCAATGCATTGTACACCATATGTATCTATATAATGCAAAATCTATGTTTTATCATGATTTTTACACCTCTACTGTGGGGAGCAACTGGGAGCAACTCGGACTAGACTAAGTTACTGGAATTAAGACTTATTCTATGCATCTGCTTTCCCACAATATGGCGCTGAGAAGAGAGTAGCAACTTCTGCGCAGCTGCCTCTCACTAGCTTGGGTGATGACCTGCAGGAGCTGATCCTGCTCCTGATTGCAGGAGAGCAGCGTACTCGGCGTGTGGGTAGCAGAGTTGGGATTGGTGGAAGGACTGTAAAGGAGGAGAGAGACAACATGCACCAGGAACATCTAAGGGGAACATCTGAAGGAACACCTGAGCAGCCCCCAAGAAAGCTGGCCGGCGGTGTGCCGCTCCCCCACGGAAGTGGGGAAAGTGGCAGGGGGAACCGCCCTTCCACGGAGGTGGAAGGGATGGTAGCCAACCCGGGAAGAACCAGCAGCAAACCTGGGGAGGGCCGAGCAAACAAAAGAACAGCGCAGGGTCCTGTGTCGTTCTCCACGAAGAGGGGGAGCGACATAATGGTGCCGTGACTCGGATAGGAAACTTAGGAGGGAAGAAGCAGGAAGAAACGGGAAGAAGTGGAAAATACCGGAGAGAGAGACTAGCAAAGAGCCTAGGGAAAAGCCGGACAGAAAAGGTGCCGGAAGAAGCTATCGAAAGCCTAGGCATAAACTCGGATACAGACTGTGGGAAAGAAGTTAGGATTTAAAGTGAAAGCAAGAAGAAACTGAGACTCAGATACGGACTGCAGGTTGAAAGTGAAAGTGAAACCTATAAGAAACTTAGACTTGGATACGGACTGTGGGGAGAGGCCAGGAGAAATGAGGGAGGAATATTGTTGGAAGAAAACTTAGGGAAACATACTGGGTAGAGAAAAATGTTAGGGAGGATGAAGCCGCGAGTGCAGGCCGAGGCGGAGACGTAGGCCATCTTGGAATTCTTCAAGTCAGCCCGGGGAGCAAAAGGCGAAAATTTTCAGATCTGAAAATCTGGAACCATAAGGCGGAGATGCGTAAGCTAGGTTGAATTCGCCAGGTTAGCCCGGGGAACTTAGATTGAATGCTAGTGGCAGAAACGTAAGCTACGCTGTGTGACTCGCGGAAGCCACCGCGTGCAGAGAGAGCACAGGGCGTGAATAGATAGGGAACACGGGGCTGGCGCGAGGCCGTGGTGCTAACTGTTGATGTACAATGTAATACTTTATCCCTTTTAGTATTTTTTTTTTGTTCTAGTATTACACACTATTGGTTGAACTCTGTAATTAACACACAATTATTCTTAGGTGTTGAAATTTTAACTGAAAAGTGATCCCTGTTAAATATAAGAGTGGGAATAAGAGAGGGAGGAGATGTACAGTTTGGCACATGCTCAATCGGACTTGCCCCAAATGGTTGAGTTAGAAACGTGCCAGGGGATTCCAATACAATCCCATCAAGGTGGCATGTACCAATGCCATCTCACTAGTCCAAGTGATCCATTTCAGTTCACAATGATCACACTGAAAGGTCTAAGAGTCAAAGGGATCACACAAACAAGACTAGTGTCTGCTAATACTAACTGATAGAATCAAAAAGGGAGAGAACAATCCAACATGGGAAGTGAGATACACAGCAAACCCATAGAATGGCAGATGTCCTAAACAGCACTCTGGCCTCAGAATCAGCCCTTAAGGCATGCGGATCTGGCTGAAGAGCCCGTGAGAGTATTTCAGGCATGGAAAGCCAAGACACTCTGGAAAAAAATAAAAAAAGAAGACCTACATGAAAGATCTCTGCGAGTGAGATCCCAGTGGAAAGAATGGGCCATCAAAGAAGGAGGTACCTTTCTCTGAAGGGAGGAGAGAACTTCCACTTTGGCTATGACCCTGTCTGAATAAGATCAAAGTCACGAACTCAAAAGGCTTCCATAGCCTTGGCAACTCATGACTAGAGCCTAGGGAGATTACTGACGCCATAAACAAGAGTGTCAAATTGTTAAGTCAACAACAGGAGTCACTGTGTACTTACTCCTCATGTAGGATCTGTCCTTAGTGTGTTGTCCAATGTGAAGTAATGCTATAACTAGTACTGAAACAGTATTTTACACTTTGTGTTTCTGTGTGGGTGCAAATTGATGAAATCTTTACTTAATATACACTAAATCTATCTTCTGTATATAAAGATAATTGAAAATGAATCTTGATGTGAATGGAATGGGAGAGGGAGCGGGAGATGGGAGGGTTGCAGGTGGGAGGGAAGTTATGGGGGGGGGAAGCCATTGTAATCCATAAACTGTACTTGGGAAATTATATTTACTAAAGAAAAGTTTAAAAAAAAGGAATGTAAATTTCAGCTACTCTTCTATACAGCAATGTGAGGGAACTGTGTTTATCTTCTTGGAGCTGTACCTATGAAATGCATCAAATCTGTTCTCTTTTTATTAATAAAAATTTTAAAAGAAAAATGAATAAATAAACGCAAAATGCACTTACATTTTTAATCCACAAATTCCTTTTCATAATTCTTTCCACTCCCACTCTCCTTATTCTCATGGTGGGAGGGAGAATCTGAAAGAAAACTGAAATGTTTTTACAACTTTATTTGGAAATAAACATAATCTTTGGAAATGACTGTTATGATGCACAAGCTGTAATCCATACTCAAAATGAAGGGGCTGTAAATCAAGCTTCTCTCATAATTTAGGTTTATTTCCATTTGTCTTAGGTGTACTGAGCAACTGTAAATAAATGGTGTCAGTTGTTTCTGTAAAGAATTTTATACAAGCCACTGCCTTTTTCCAATCTGTCGCTGGCATACACAATGATACCTATTAAGCTAATTAGATGTATTCCTTTGGTATAATTAATAAGCAATAACCATACTGTTGTTTGAGGATGCTAAAATTTTAATGCCCTCTTGTTATCTATCTCACTTGAATACTGAGTAACATAATAGTTCCACAGAGTCATAAAGTAGCCAAGACCCTTTTTAACTTTATTGTTATTGCTAACTCTAGCCTATTTCTGAATGTGGTATTAAACCATTTCTGATAATTGAGATAGTTACAGGCACTGGGTAAGAAATAGCTATGACATGAATGTGAATACAAGGTGATTACATTTATTGCTTGTGTTCTCACAATTAGAATGGGAAATTTAGGATAAAAAATTGGCCTTAGCTCAAACTTTTCTGGCTTTTTATGCCAATTCAATGCCCAGAAGACTCCTAAAGCTTTGTTTTTGTATCCATTAGTTGACATGTGAATTTGGGTCATCTCCAGACACTTTAGTTCCCTGTATCTCGATGCAAAACAGAAACCTAATCCTTTCATTCAATGTGTACTCCTTGAGTATAAAGCTATGTTCTAGGTTCCATTCTGAGACTTGAATACATAGTGTCTACTTCAAGTAGCTTTCAGAGAAAATCATAGATTCTCAAAATCGGAGCTAATATCGAAAGGCATTTAGTTCAGCCCCTCACCAAAAATTTTGAGTAGGAAACCCAACAATCTCATTTAATGGATGAGCTGTAGACACAATTTGGGATGCCCACTTCTCATATTGGAGCCTGGAACTGGACATCTCAAGTGATGGAGAACTTGTTACCTTTAAATCAGTCTAACCTTAAAAAATCAAGAAAACATATATTTTGCAATACACTGTGCTTTGTTTGAGTTTATCATTTTCATTGGAGTACTATAAGAGCTCTATTTACTCTTTCACAGGGGATTATTCAGTTATTGTGTCAATCGTGTTTTCCACACCCCTGTTCATTCTTCTATTTATTATACAACATGATTCCGAATCACTTCAAAGCTCTTACTGCTTGATTCTGTATGTTTTTCTTTGAGTCTATATGACTTCCTGTCGCTCCCCCTCTTCGTGGAGGAACGACACTGAACCCTGCCTAGGCTTCATATCCGAGTCACGGCACCATTATGTCGCTCCCCGTCTTCGTGGGGGAACGACACTGGACCCTGCGCTGTTCTTTCGTCTGCTCGGCCCTCCCCGGGTTTGCTGCTGGTTCTTCCCGGGTTGGCTACCGACCCTTCCACCTCCGTGGAAGGGCGGTTCCCCCTGCCACTTTCCCCACTTCCGTGGGGGAGCAGCACACCGCGGGCCGGCTCTCTCGGGGGCTGCACAGGTGTTCCCCTTAGATGTTCCCCTTAGATGTTCCTGGTGCATGCCGTCTCTCTCCTCCTTTATAGTCCTCCTCCGCCAATCCTAACTCGGCTGCCCACACGCCGAGTACGCTGCTCTCCTCCAATCAGGAGCAGGTCCTGCAGCTTGTCAAGTTGGTGAGAGGCAGCTGGGTAGAAGCTGTTGCCTCCTCTCCCAGCGCCATATTGTGGGAGAGCAGATGCATAGAATAAGTCTTAATTCCAGTAACTCAGTCCAGTCCAGGTTGCTCCCCACACTTCCAAAGTCTTTGCATGGTAGAGTCTTGTCAATAGAGAAATGATCTAGCAGATACTTATTAGCATATTCCTTATTCAAGCAAGTTGTTTTATTTAATGTAAACCAAGTTTACATTACAATGAAAGGAGAAGTATATAAACAAAGGGAAAGTATTCTCGCAAGGAAATCATCTCTGCTGAGCCCTAAGGACGTTCTCAGTGATTGTCTTTGACACTAAGACTGAAGTGGGCCCTAGGTTGGAATGTCAGGGAGTGCTCCCCCTGGAATGTCAGGGAGTGCTCCCCTGATGAACGCAGCATAGCTGGGCTTCAACAACAGGGATGCATTACAAAGAGAGATTTTGGTAATAGGAAACTTCTGAAAATATACTCTTCCAAAGATAAAGGTGGAAGGGCTACTTTGAATTATCCCAAAAGACAAGTAATCAAACCCAGAATGCATTGTTCTTACTGGGATGACAAAGATCTTTCATCACCCAGAAAGTTGTAGCTACCAGTGATGGAGACATGTTGATGTCTCGCTGAAAACACAACAGGAGCTGACCATCATTAACCATTACTCTACAGCAACACGGAGCTAAGGATAGTTCATTCTGTTTGGAAGCAATTGTAATGACTTCCCAGAAACTGAAAAATAATGTCAATAAAAATTAGCTACTTACATATTTATACTATACTTAAATTAACTAGCATTTGATAAGAACAATCCAGGTTGTTTCTTGCTTCCTTCTTAACCTCTGGTAGAAAAGCATTATTACTGTCATAACAATAAGGAAAATTGGAGATTTAGTGTGGTTTATAATTTACCAGGATCCCAAACAAGCCAGTGGCACAGAAAGTTAAGAATCAAGGGGTCAGGCATTTGGCTCAGTGGTTAGGATGTCACTTGAGATGCCTATATCCCATATTAAAATGTCTCATTTGAGTCTCAGCTTTGCTTCTGATTCCAGGTTCCACTATTGTGCAGCTTGGAAAGTAGCAGATAATGCCTCAAGTCCTTGGGTCATAGCTAGTCATGTGGGAGACCTGAACTGAATCCTTGCCTCCTGGCTTCTGTCTGGCCCAGTTCAGGCTGTTGCAGGTATTTGGACAGTGAATCAGTAAATAGATGATCTGTATTTCAAACAAAATGAAAAATTTTTTTAAAAGAACCCAGGTAGTTTGCCTCAAGAGCCATCAGTGACTAAACGCAATACTAATCCTGTGTTACACATGGACAAGCAATGGCCAGTGGTTTATGTGATTTCCATTAACTTTCAATTTTGCTGAAATTAGTTTTGACATTGAGTTATGACTTTAGGCTGACTGGAGGGATTCTGCCAATGGAATATCAACTTCCTCTGGAGGCTGACACAGCACTCTGAGGTTGGTTGTCTTGATTCCTATGCATGATGGAGACTCGAGCTTTGGAATTGTGAGGATTGTCAACATCAGCATCTTTTTGATGAACTTGGAAACACAAATCTTGAGCCCCACCACAGATATGTTATATTAGAATTTTTCTTCTAAAAAGATCACCTGGTATTTTGTATAAAAGACATGTGGGAATCAGGACAGGAAGCACCATAATAAGTTCAGCCTAACACTAATTTCCTAGGCAATATGACATGCAAGCAAAAGACACAGAGCTAAAGACAACAGGGTTGACCTCCCTCCCTCCCTCTCTTCCTTTTCTCCTTTCATCCTTCCTTCCCACCCCCTCCCCTTTCTTCTTACACTTCCTTCTGTAGATTTTTGTTAAGTCCTACTAAGTAAAGTCAATCACGATTCAGTCAAAGTTCTATCGAAGATACCTGTATCAAGAGGACAACAAAAAACAAAAAAAACATGGTCTTTGTCTTCATTAAGTTCTCAGCCTAGTATGGGTGACAGACAACAAATGTGATCAAAGTGATGAATGTATAATTCAATTGTTTATATGTGTAAGACAGAAACACAAATAGGGGACAATAATAGAGACTAGCATAGAGTTTACTTAGATAGGATGTTGGGAGTGAATAATATTTAAATATGATGAAAGTGATCCAGCAACATGCAGAGTAGGGGAAGCACACCCCAAGCAAAGGGAAAGTTGAATGTCAATCCGTACCATGGTAGAGTTCCCAAAACTGAAAGAATCCTCAGAAGCTAATCCTTCTGGGATTATGTTTCTACTTTGAAATAGTTTCCCTCTAGTATTGCGACGCATGAACTACAGCGTTTCCCTGATGTGGGGAGGCTGGGTCTGGCTTCCCATCTCCAACCATGGGAAACAGTGCTGTTGGACACATACTGACCAGAAGACAGCAGAGAAGGCTCAAGTCTCCTTGGCTACATCCCCACTCCCTTATGGACTTTCCCATTGCCAAAGTTTCCCCTACCTGTGTGCACATGGTGATGAAACAGAACTGTGTTGTTGGGGAAGCAAACTCTTTATGTCTTTGAGAAGCTGTTCATCTGTAGTGCTGACTCCCAAGAGAACAACACAGAGAAACGGTTAGGTCAAAAGCATACAGTTTATTCCAGAAGGCCTCTGGTCTCAACTTCTATATATGAACCTCTAACTTGGTTAGTGGAAGTGAAGCTGCCTGTTGGGGGATGAAATAGTGCTTCCTTTTCCTAAGTACAATGTTTGGTTCTGCTTGTCTTTCATGAAGTATGTGGATAGAAACCTTTTTAGTTAATTTTGAATTTCTAACTCCCCTAACAACCACAACTGAACGGGGTAGAGAATGAAAATGCCACAGTGAAGGAGGTACCTTTCTCTGAAGGGAGAAGAGAACTTCCACTTTGACTATGACCCTGTCTGAATAAGATCGAAGTCGGCGAACTCAAAAGGCTTCCATAGCCTTGGCAACTCATGACTAGAGCCTAGGGAGATTACTGACGCCATAAACAAGAGTGTCAAATTGTTAAGTCAACAACAGGAGTCACTGTGTACTTACTTCTCATGTGGGATCTGTCCTTAGTGTGTTGTCCAATGTGAATTAATGCTATAACTAGTACTGAAACAGTATTTTACACTTTGTGTTTCTGTGTGGGTGCAAACTGATGAAATATTTACTTAATATATACTGAATTGATCTTCTGTATATAAAGATAATTGAAAATGAATCTTGATGTGAATGGAATGGGAGAGGGAGGGGGAGATGGGAGGGATGTGAGTAGGAGGGAAATTATGGGGAGGGGGAAGCCATTGTAATCCATTAACTGTACTTTGAAAATTTATATTTAAAATAAAAAATTTAAAATAAAAAAAGAAAATGCCACAGTGATCTAAATTGTGCTCTTTGTTCAGGACAGCAATGAAAAGGCATAGATTTAAACTCAGACACAAGAATATTCTAGATGTGCCACCTAGATTTATACACATTACTGACAGGTTATATCTAGCCCACATTAGAATTATTCTGTTTTCTAAGTGATACGTGAATACCTTCTATGTGTCCAGCACTGTTCTAGACACTTGGAGTAAATCATAAAAAATATTATAAAATTTCAGTCTTCTTGGATCTCATTTCTAGTGTCAGTTGAATAAATGAAGGGGAAGAAGCCTTGAGCTTACAGCAAAACTACATACTGTCAGAACATCTATCCTCCTACACAGAGAGATGAGAAAGCATTTTGTTTATAACTTGTCTTCCTCTATTCCATTCCACAGTTTGTCCTTTCTTCTATCTCCTTCATAATGGAGTAACTATTGCCAGTGTATTAGCTTAAAAGTTCATGTTTGATTAATGCATCAAGTTAATATGCCTTAAAAGTAGGGACCAGGCACTATTCTTTCCCATTAATTATACTCACTGATTCATTCAATGACTATTTCCTATTGCCTACTGTATGCCAGGCACTAAAGGCCCTAGAGATGCTGCCAAGTATAAATCAGAAAAAATTTCCCTGTTTGGGAAACTATCATGTTTGTTAACAAAAAATGCATTTATTACAAAGAACAAAGAAACAAATGTTGATGGTGAGTGCAATGGTGGCGTTGTTTCAGATAGAGAGGTGAGGAACCCTTTTTGGAGGAGGTGAAGTGTGCAGAGGACTGTTTGACAGTCCAAAAGAAGAACACTGCTAAGGAATAGCGGGTGCAAAGGACCTGCAACTGAAACAAGATTGACAGGTTCTAAGAGCAGAAAGGGTCTGAGAATGATGCAGAAATAGAGTTCTGGGAGACGTGTCTGGAGATATGGAGTCCTGCCAGGCAACGTCAGAATTTCTGCCACAGAGGCTGGATTAATTTTCAGTTTGATGGGAAGTCACTGGAGTCTGTTGAGGCAGCCAGGTGATATGATTTCCATTTTGAAAAGATTACTCTTGCGGCCTAGAGAATACTCTGGCTGTAAGGAATGGTCTGTGCGCATGCACACATCAAAGCAGAGACACTACCTAGGAGATTCTTCAATAGTCATGTAGAAGATGATGATGTATTGAACTATTGTAGTAGTGTTGAAGGCAGGAATGGCTATGTATCTAGGGTTATGGATTGATGGTTGCTGCAGCATGATTAACTGACATATTGCATCTGGAGAATGAGAGGATGGGAGCCATGAATAACTCAGGTTTTGTCCTAAAAGTAGGCTAATAGCGTCAAAGTAGGAGGATGGCAGCTATGACAAGAATCTCCAAATTCATGTGTTGAAACTTAATCTCCCTTTTGAGAAATGATTAGATTACAAAGATTTAGCTCTCATGAATGGATTAATGCACTATACAAGTTCTGGAAAAACTAGCATAGGCCCATTCAGTCATTCAATATTCCATCATGTGGAGAAGAGAGCTTTCACCAGTCATTGAATGCAGCACCTTGATCTTGGACAGCTCAGCTTCTGGAACTTGAGAAATGCATTCCTGCTATTTACAAATTACTCAGTCTATGGCATTTAATTAAACTAGAACAAATGAACTCAGGCACTTCCTTTTAGATGAGGAAGGCGGCTAGTGGACCCACAGTTGGTTTCAGTTTTATTAAGTTTAAGGAGCTAATTAGATATCTAGAAGCAGAGTACATGTGAGCAGGTGGATAAGAACTTGGAATTCCAGGGAGTGGTCTAGGTTGGAACACATATTTCAGACGATGGTATTTAACATTATGAGAGTAAATGATTTCCACATAAGAAGTCAGCATAGATACAGCAATGGATTAAGAACCAATTTACAGGGTACTCTCAGGATTAGAGCCTGCTAAAATAATTGGGCAAAAAGATGAGAGGGTCTGATCACACACATGGGAGGAAACAATAACTTGTGTCCTGGGAACAAAGGAGAGGAAGAGTTTCTTGAAATGGGTATTGGTCAGCAGCGTGCAGCTAGATAAGGTCTAGGCACACCACTGACTTTGGATATGGAAATGAGCACATTGATGGTTTTGCCAAAGGGGTGGGGTAAAATGTAGTTAGATAGAGAGGTTAAATAGAGAAGAGAAAGCAAAGAAATGGAGCAGACACGATCTCTGATGGAATCTGACTCCACAGGGAAGGACGGAAATGGAGTTTCAGTTGAAGAAGATCCTGGGCTCTAACTAGAACTGCAAAAAAAACAAGAGATACAAAATGTATGAATGTTGATGCAGAAGAATTGCACGGAGGGGGAAATTGATGATGCAGGAGAATCAACAGATAACTGCAGAAGTGAAGTTCTTGAAGGCTGTAGAAGAAAAGAATCCAATGCCCCAGGAGAAGAACTAGCTGTATTTGGGCCATTTGTCCATCCACTGCATGTGAGGAAGGCAGGATTATGGAGTTCAGGTGTCCTGCATTTGCAGCTTGGCCATGGAGGGTAAGGGATTTCCTTTCTGAGTGCTTACAAGAAGCTGTGGTGGGCAGAATAATGGTCCTTTTCCATCAACAGGTTTTACCCATGTCAAAATGACTGGAACCTGGAAATATATTAGGCACACAACAAGATGGAATTAGAAATGCTAACTAGCTAACCTTAAAATAAGGAAAGTATTTTGTATTATTTGAGTGGGTCTGTGTAGACACAGGATCCTTTAAATGTGGGAAGTGAGAGGCTGAAGTCTGTCACATAAATACAGTGTTAGAGAACCATGACCAATCATTACTGGCTTTGTAAATGAAGCAAAGAATGTACAGGTCTTGAGAAGTTGGAAAAGAAAGAAACCAATTCGCCCCTAGAGCTTTGAGAAGGAATGCAACCCTGTTGGTAACCTGACCTTGACTTGAGTCCACTGAAGCTGATTTTGGATTTCTCATGTTCAGAATTGAAAGGGTAATACACATGTGTTGTTTCAATCCATCAAATTGGTATTATTTCAAGTCACCAAATTGCTACAGAAGTAATGGAAACCTAACAGGGAAGTCAATCATCTTTGAAAGAAAATGTGGAGAGGGAACGTGGAGACTTTGGAAGAAATAGAAAGTTATAAAATATGAAGCATTTTCAAAAGTTCATGGAAAATGAGTAGTGTGAAGAAAGCATGTATGGTTATAAAAATTTGTACCAAAATAAATTTGTATTATAATTCCTCATTAGCTTTTAGACATGTTTTTGTACGTATATGTATACATACAGATGCACACATGTAGATATGTGTAATTTTATGTGTGTGTGTATATATATATATATATATATATGTGAAACTATTTTAAGTATTCTAGAAACCAATGGGGTTGTACTTGATTTACTTGACTAATGAGGTCTTGATTTGTCTTACTTGACACAATCAAAAGCGGGAACATACATTTATCCTTCGGTTCAGTAAATGAAGTTTTGTGGACAATTTACTGCATACTCGAACCTGTATGATTTTCTCAGTCCTGTTAAGATTCTTGAGTATAGAAAAGGAATTGGACAGAGCTGCATTTAAGTGAGGCTACATTTTGACAAGAAATTGGTGAAAGAACAGGATGTGAGATTGAGGCTGTGGGCAAAGGGATATTTATAGAATCTGTCCATCATAAAATCTAAGCTGGGTAAGAAAGTGAGTGGGAACTTAAGGGAGCAATGGACAGTGAACAAATGATACTATTATTACTCATTAGGTCTCAGTGTGTTCAAAGAATTATTGGAACAAGTTCACCATGGTGAGAAAATGAAACGGCATATGTCCAATGTAGAAGATGAGATCTTGTAGTGGAGAGTTTAGAGATGGTTGTTTTATCAATAATGATTTTTTTCCAATACAAGGACAATTTGTGGATGAAAATAAATAAGGTAGTATAAAGAACAAAGTCAGAGGAAGTGATTCAGTCCAAGAAGTTAAAGGCTATTTGCATAGGATTAACAGAGTCTCTCTCTCATGTAGCTGATTGGTAAAGAGATTTGAGACTTTGTTAGGAATTGAATGTTCAGAGCCCTACAAAATCCATATGTTGATCCTTAACCTCAGTTGTGATGGCATTAGGAGGTGGCATTTGGGAGAGATAATTAGGTTTAGATGATCCTGAGGATGGGGCCCCCTGAGGGATTCCTGTGATTGGAAGAAGAAGAGACATCAGTGTTCTCTTTCCTTCCCTCCCTGAGCAAGAGGATGGCTTTTAATATGCCTGAAAGTGACCCCTCATCAGGATCCTAATCTACAAGCACTGTGAACTAAGACTTGGAATCTCCAGAATTGCGACAGATAAATGTGTGTTAACTAGTTCATCTGGTGTATGGTATTTTGTCATAGTAGTCTGAACACTTGACCAAAGGAATGAAAATAGCATCTTTACTGAGTGAGGTCTCTGGAAATAAGCAGGGTTCTCTAATTCACTTTCTTTTAAAGTCTGAATTTCAGATTTGTTACTTCTCCACTGAGCTCCATTACTAAGTATTCTGCCCTTAAAAAATATTTATGGATTTGAAAGGCAAAATAACAGGAGAGAGAGAGAGAGAGAGAGAGAGAATCATCCATCTACTGGTCACTCCCCAAATGGCTGCAACAACGTGGTCTGGACCAAGCCAAAACCAGGAGCTAGAAACTCCATCCTGAGCTCCTAGATGAGTACCATTCCCAAGTACTTGGGCCATCTTCTACTTCCTTCCCAGTATTGTTCTTCAGCATTAACCTGAAGCTGGATTGGAAGTAGAGTAGCTGGGGCTCCAATCAGCACTCCTTTACGGGATGCCATCATCTTGTTTGTTTTTTAAGAAAGAAATGGGATAGACTAGTTCCATTCCAGTTATTATGCAACATTGCTTCTTACCATCGATCAGCTCATTTTATCTAATATCAGGTGGCAGTTTCCAAAGGAACATGATCAGAAATTGCGTGTGCTTATGGACTTATGGGTTTATCAGGTTCAGTTTTTACTGAAAGATAGTTTAGGTACATAGCATTTTAGTATCAAATACAGAGATTATAGCTAAAATTTTAGTTACGTTTATTTCCCTGAAGAAAATCTGGACATGATACTTGTCTGGTGAATGATTCGAGGATGCTGGATCATGAACAGATTCCATGCATAACAACCAATCCTGAATCTTACAATGGCAGAATGAGTACTGGTTCTCCTGATCAGGTTTATAGTTCCCAGTCAACCTGGATTTTTAATCCTTATCACATCTAATCGGGGATATCTCCTTCCCTCTCAAAGTACTCCTGTGATAGTTCCAGACTCACTTACCTTTGAGATTCATTTGATAAATAATAGTTGTCAGCTATGTACTGATGTCAGGCCTATATAATTCTCTTCACCATTCCATGAGTGAGATACTAGTAATGTTACAATTTTATGAATGAGGAAACCAAGCCTTCAAGTGGGTATGTTGCTCAAGATAGCAAAGATAACAAATAACAGAGCACAAGTATTCTGGCCCCAAATGTGGACTTTTCACAGTAAGTCAACTAATGGTAATAACCATACAACATCTCTCACTTTATTTTTTTTAACCTTTATTTAGCCAAAGTACAGTTTATGGATTACAATGGCTTCCTGCCCCCCCATAACTTCCCTCCCACTTGCACATCTCCCATCTCCCACTCCCTCTCCCATTCCATTCACATCAAGATTCATTTTCAATTATCTTTATATACAGAAGATCAATTTAGTATATATTAAGTGAAGATTTCATCAGTTTGCACCCACACAGAAACACAAAGTGTAAAATACTGTTTCAGTACTAGTTATAGCACTACTTCACATTGCACAACACACTAAGGACAGATCCTACATGAGGAGTAAGTACACAGTGATTCCTGTTGTTGACTTAACAATTGGACACTCTTGTTTATGGCGTCAGTAATCTCCCTAGGCTCTAGTCATGAGTTGCCAAGGCTGTGGAAGCCTTTTGAGTTCGCCAACTTTGATCTTATTCTGACAGGGTCATAGTCAAAGTGGAAGTTCTCTCCTCCCTTCAGAGAAAGGTACCTCCTTCTTTGATGGCCCATTCTTTCCACTGGGATCTCACTCGCAGAGATCTTTCATTTAGGTCTTCTTTTTTTTTTTTTTTTCCGGAGTGTCTTGGCTTTCCATGCATAAAATACTCTCATGGGCTCTTCAGCCAGATCCGAATGCCTTAAGGGCTGATTCTGAGGCCAGAGTGCTGTTTAGGACATCTGCCATTTCATGAGTCTGCTGTGTATCCCACTTCCCATGTTGGATTGTTCTCTCCCTTTTTGATTCTATCAGTTAGTATTAGCAGACACTAGTCTTGTTTGTGTGATCCCTTTGACTCTTAGACCTATCAGTGTGATCATTGTGAACTGAAATGGATCACTTGGACTAGTGAGATGGCATTGGTACTTGCCACCTTGATGGGATTGTATTGGAATCCCCTAGGTGTCACTCAGGGTGAGATTGTGCTCCACTTCAAAGTCAACACACTCATTGGATTTCCTTTTTAAAAAAAGATTATTTGAAAGTCAGAGTTACGCAGAGAGAGAGAGAGAGAGAGAGAGAGAGAGAGAGAGAAAGAAAGAGAGAGGGAGAGACAGAGGTCTTCCATCCACTGGTTTACTCCCCAACTGGCTATGATGGCCAGAGTTGCTCTGATCCAAAGCCAGGAGCTTCTAATGGCTGTCCTACAAGGGTGCAGGGGCCCAAGGACTTGAGCCATCTTCTACTGCTTTCCCAGGCCATAACAGAGAGTTGGATCGGAAGTGGATCGGAAGTGGGACTCGAACTGGTGCCTATATGGGATGCCTGCACTGCAGGCTGAGGCGGCTTTACCTGCTATTCCATAGAGCTGTCCCCCACTTATTGGATTTCTAAGAATGTTGTTCTAATTTTTAATGACCTACTTGAGTTTTAGTGAAGCAATAAAATTGTGAAGTATTGAAAACCACCTTCCCTACAGTCCCTGAATAATAAAGTAATGCAATGATCATTACTCATTCTTGTTTTTCTGAATTCATTACTTTCTATGAGTTTTCATAGACATCAACTCAGCCAAAACTCCCACCTTCCTGGGCTGCACATATGGTAAATATGACTCTACCCATTAGACTGATGAGCCCACTGATGCCAAGGGACATTATGGAATATGAGAAGTCACAGTGATTGTTTTCCATGGGAATGACACACTTAGGCTGCCACCTGCCCCCTCATCACATCTCCGCCCCATGCCCCTTGTAGACATCACTAATTCATCATGGCATTTCTCTGCTGAGCCCCGACACAGCTCCCAAAATTCACAATTTGTTTGGTATTGTCTGGGTAGTTTATTTAAGCCTAATAACGTTTAAGTAGTTGAAATAACCAGAATTTGCAACTACTTTTCTTTGAATCCAATGTTGCTTCATGAAAAAATGGCTAGGATGCAGCTTGGTATTGTTTGCTTTCTGGAAACCTGTGTTGATAACTGTCTTGAGGAATAGGGAATTTCATTTAATATGAAAAGGCACACTCAACCTTAGTGTATAACCATCCCCCAAATTTGAATTATTGAGGAACAAATCAAACTATTATCTTTATATAATTACTTAATTTGCATGATTCTTATTACTCGTATTGGTTGCTGTAAATGGGATTTAGGGTTTTAAATATGAGCCATTATGATTCTCTAAGCTAAGCTCCAGGAAATTTTAGATGGTAACAAGAATCACATCAATATAGCCCAAAACAGCATGTTACCCTCACACACTCAGAAAGCCATCAAGGACACATGACCTAGAGATGCTCAGAGGCTTGTTGAAGATAGCCTCACGGAAATATTCTCTTGGTGGAAATTCACAGGTTGCATGGGGATAGCAACTCTATCTATACCTGTCTCAGTCTGTAGGGCTGTGGAGCTCAAGGGAAAGAAATAAATATGAGTGCTGGATGTATGTCATGCACTGTAACAATACCTTAGTACAAAGAGCAGATAGGGTGTAATTCAGCTCTGAGGGACAAAGGACAGATGGGTTTAACAGAACCCACACTTATACAACTCTAATACCACTTATTTCCAAGACTTAAAGTTGCACTCCAGTCTAAGATGTCTGCACTGCACTTACTTACAGAGAACAGCAACAGAGACTGACCAATCAGTAACCACCCTGGACACAGTCTGCTGATCATAGAGTGTTTATTACACTTTGGTGAGAGAAGCTTTTGAGTGTTTGCCCTTTTGTTTTCTTACTTGGTGTTTTTAGAGGCAGAGAAACAGAGAGAGCTCCCATCTGCTGATTCACTTCCCAAATGCCTGCGATGGCAGAGGGTAGGCCAGGGATAAAGCTGGGAGCTGAGAACTTAATCTAGGTTTTCTATGTGGGTGGCAGGAGCATAATTAATTGAGCCATTATCAACTGTATCCCAAGGTGCACATTAGCAGGAAGCTTAGATTAGGAATAGAGCCAAGACTTGAACCCAGGCACTTCAATGTGAGGCACAGACATCTTTGCTTGTATAATAAGCAGCTCTCACTGTTTTTATGTTTTTGCTTCCTTGCTTCACATTGTATTATTTGCCTTGTGGAGGAAGATCTTACAATGCATACAGTGTAAGAAAATAAACACATGGTGATTCTAAGATGGCAAAGTAGGGAGTGATGTACTGCGCTAGGCCAGGGATAAATAGTAAATAAATAAATAAATAAAGTATAGGATGTGCACTTTCAGGGGGAGAATTAGAGAGAAAACTGCTGTAGAAATTATATGGAATGAAGGGAAACATGGTGGACCTATGCAGAAGATGTGGGCATTTAGCACAAACACAGACAGAACACATGGCTCAGCAGCTGAGAGCCGGAGGGGTGCCGGCTTGGAGACAGAAGTGAGATCAGACTGCAGAGACCCATGGTGATATAGCTGGAGGGAGATTGTGGAATGAGTCCAACCTGGAGACCTAGCGGCTAGAGGGTACCCACGGACCCAGTGGAAGCAAAGGGGAACATTTCTGTCACCCCACTGTGGCAACCAGCTGACAGAGGGTGGGCCGCATTTTGGGCACAAGCAGCAGCTGTGGAAGCCCTTGTGTGCGTGCACGCAGCAGCCGGCTGAGACAGAATGCCATCTTCTCAGTCATACTGGTGGCAGCAGCGGGGAGAGGGCAATATTCATCCAGTGGCTCTTGAGTACACGTGTGATCCAGAGATTCTAGCAGATTTTGAGTCTGGCTAGGAGGATTGACAGGGAACTGGGCATTCACATGAGACTGTGGAGCACCCCCAGCCAACCAACATACCACAGGCTCCAGGGCTCCAGGTGATTTTGGTGAAGCGCCACAGGCAGCTGACTTGGGGAGTCTGTCTCTCTGTGGACTTGACAGGCTGTTAGGGGCAGAGCATACCCTCTGCACCCAGCAATTGTGGGAGTCTTGTGTGCTGAGGCTGTGGTGACTGGCTGCATGAGAGGTGTCTGGACAATCTCTGTATATGGTTCCACATATTTGGAGCTCCCTGGTTGCCTGGGGCAGCTCATTGAAGTGGGATACATACATGCTTGGAGTGAGGACCAAGCAGATCATTTGTTTCATATGATGGTATGGATGAGTTTTGTACTCACTGAGGGCCAACACCCAGGCATTGATCACCTTGAAGGATAGGAGGTGAGTATGTAACCACATCAACAGAGGTGACAATACCCCACCTTCTGTTTGTGAGAGGAGATTTACCATACCCAACTTGGGTATTACTCTTGATACTCTCACACTCAGAACACACCTCCAAGTATTAACCAAAAGTGCAGACTTTCCACTAAACCACATAGGAATAGTTCAATGATAAAAGTCATCAGAGGAAAAAGACTAACAATGATCTCCACAAAAGCCTAAAAATAAATGCAGAAATTCAAGAAGCAAGAATCAGGAAGAGAACATTACCCACCGCTAAAGTAACACAATAGCATTTCAATACTAGAATGTGAAGATGAAGCATTTGATGAAATCCCTGAAATTGAATTTAAAAGATGAAGCATAGCATTCCTCAAAACTAATTAGAAGCAAATCCACAAATTAAATAAATTCACATATGACATGAATGAAAATTTTCCCATGAAATTGAAACTTTAAAGAGAAAAAAAAATGAAATGATATAAATGAAGAATTCAATAGATCAAATAAAAAATATAGGTGAAATCCTTAACAACAGACTTGATGAGGCAGAAGAAAGAATATACAAGATAAAAGACAAATATTTGGAAATTTTTAAGTCATACTGAAGGAAAAAAAGGAGAAGGAGAATGAGAAGGAGAAGAAGAGCAAGAAGAAATTCAAAAAATTAAAAACTGTGCTGTAAACAAGAGTGTCAATTTGTTAAGTCAACAACAGGATTCACTGTGTACTTACTCCTCATGTAGGATCTCTGTCCTTAATGTGCTGTACATTGTGATTTAATGCTATAACTAGCACTCAAACAGTATTTTTCACTCTGTGTTTCTATGTGGGTGCAAACTGTTGAAACCTTTACTTAATATATGCCAAACTGATTTGTATATAAAGAGAATTGAAAAATGAATCTTGATGTGAATGGAAGGGGAGAGGGAGTGGGAAAGGGGAGGGTTGCGGGTGGGAGGGAAGTTATGGGGGGCAGCCATTGTAATCCATAAACTGTGCTTTGGAAATTTATATTCATTAAATAAAAGTTAAAAAAAAAAAAAACTGTGCTGTGGTTGGGACTGTGGCATTGTGGGTAAAGCCACCATTTGCAGTGCCAGCATCCCATGGGGGTGTGTGTTCAAGATCTGGCTGGCTGCTCCACTTCTGATCCAGCTCTCTGGCCGGAGAAAGCAGAATATGAATGAGGTTCTTGGGTCCCTGAACCTGCATGGGAGACCTGGAAGAAGCTCCTGGCTTCAGATAGGCCCAGTTCTCTCTCTCTCCTCTCTTCTCTCTCTCTCTATGCCTCTGTCTCTCTGATACTCTGCCTTTCAAGTAAAATAAATAAATTTTAAAAATCTTAAAAAAAACTGTGTTGTAGATTGGGATACTATCAAACAACCCAACATATATGTCTTAGGAGTTCTTGAGGTGTGGAAAGAGACAAAAAGACAAAAGAACCATTACAGGAAATTTCCCCAGTTTGGAGAAAGACTGGGACATGCAAGAACAGGAAGCACATAGAACCCAAATAGACATGACCAGAAAAGAGTTTCATGAAGACACATTTTAGTCAAATTTTCAACAGTAAAACATAAAGAAAGTTTCTAAAATTTGCATGAGAGAAGTACCAGTTTATTTTAAAAGGGTCTCCAATTAGACTCACAGCTTATTTTTCATCAGAAACTCTATAGGCTAGGAGAGAATGGAGAGACATAGTGCAAATCCTAAGAGTAAAAACACTGTCAACACAGAATACTGCAAAGCTCTCATTTATGAATGAAGATATAATAAAAACTTTCCATAAAAAACAGAAATAGAAAGAAATTGTCACCACTCATCCCGCCTTACAAAAGATGTTTAAGGATGTGCTCCACAGAAACATAGAAAGACAGTCATTGAATGTGAATGCAGAAAATTCTCCCAGTAAAAGTACAAAGGATATCCAAAGTATGCAATAGGAATATTTATGGAAAAATAGATGAGCCAAGTCATTACTTATCATTAGTCACTTTGAATTTTTTTTTTTTGACAGGCAGAGTAGACAGTGAGAGAGAGACAAAGAGAAAGGTCTTCCTTTTCCATTGGTTCACCCCCCAAAGGCCACTGCGGCCAGCGCACTGCAGCCAGTGCACCAAGCTGATCCGAAGTCAGGAGCCAGGTGCTTCCTCCTGGTCTCCCATGTGGGTGCAGGGCCCAAGCACTTGGGCTATCCTCCACTGCACTCCCAGGCCACAGCAGAGAGATGGACTGGAAGAGGAGCAACCGGGACAGAATCCGGCGCCCCGACCAGGACTAGAACCTGGTGTGCAGGCGCTGCAGGCTGGAGGATTAGCCAGAACTAGAACCTGGTGTGCAGGCACTGCAGGCCAGAGGATTAACCTATTGAGCCTTGGAGCTGGCCCACTTTCAATTTAAATGACCTAAACTCTCCAGTTAAAAGATACAGACTGGCCGAATGGATTAAAAAACAAAACCAGAGCTATGGCTCAGTAGGCTAATCCTCTGCCTTGCAGCGCCAGCCGCGGTGGCCATTGGAGGGTGAACCAATGGCAAAGGAAGACCTTTCTCTCTGTCTCTCTCTCTCTCA
This sequence comes from Oryctolagus cuniculus, assembly GCF_051225735.1. Lineage (NCBI taxonomy): Eukaryota > Metazoa > Chordata > Mammalia > Lagomorpha > Leporidae > Oryctolagus > Oryctolagus cuniculus. The sequence continues at coordinate 163,805,192 of NC_142872.1, read as the reverse complement.
CTGTCCACTCTGCCTGTCAAAAAACAAACAAAAAAACAAAAAACAAAAAAACACACAAAAAACAACATATTCACTGCATACAATAAATATATCTCACCAACAAAGAAACATGCAGACTGAAAGGATGGAAAATGATATGCCATGCTAACCAAAAGCAAAAATGGGCAGATGTCACCATCCTAATATCAGACAAAATAAACTTTAACACAAAAATGTTAAAAGAGATAAAGAATGGAACTATGTAATTAATAAGGGCCAATTCAACAAGAAGATATGACTATAATAAATGTATATGCATCAAATTACAAGGTACACTGCTGCTTAAAAGAAATGTTAATGGATCAAAGGTATACATAGACTCAAATAAAATAGTAACTCAGGACTTCAACACCCCTCTTTCATTAGTGAACAGATCAACTAGTAAGAAAAGAGACGAAGAAACAACAGAGCTAATCAACACTATGGATCAAATTGACCTAAGCAATATCTACAGAACTTTTCACCTCACAGTTGCGGAATACACATTGTCCTCATCAGTGGATGATATTTTATCTAGAATAGAACATATGCTAGGCCATAAAATAAGTCTTAGCAAATTAAAAAAAATCAAAATCATAACATGCATCTACACTGACCACAGTGGAATGAAACTGGAAATCAACAACTCAAAAATCTTTAGAACATATGCAAACACATGGAGACTGAACAACATGCTCATGAATGAACAGCCATGGAAGAAATCAAAAGAGAACTAAAAAAAAATTTCTGGAAACGAATGCAGATTATAATACATCATATCAAAACTTATGGGATACAGCAAAAGCAGTGTTCAGAGAGAAGTTTATAGTAATTGGTGCCCACATAAAGAAATTGAAATTGTACCAAATAAATGAGTTATCAATGTATATCAAGGACCTAGAATAACAACAACAAAGCACACCCAAACTTAGTAGGAAGAAGTAATTAAAATTAAAGAAGTAAAGAAAATTGAAAAAAAAAATATAAAATATCAGTGAAACAAAGAACTGTTTTTTCAAAAAAAGTAAACAAAATTGATACACAATTGGCCCAACTAACCAGAAAAAGAAAGAGAAGACACAAATCGATAAAATCAGAGATAAAATAGGAAAGGTAATTGATACCACAGAAATAAATAGAATCATCAGAAATTACTGCAATAAATGCCAATAAATTGGGAAACCTAGAAAAATGTATAGATTCCTGGACACATACAATCTACCAAAATTGGGTCATGAAGACAGAATACCTAAACAGACCAATAACCAAGGCAGATTCAATCAGTAATAAAGACTCTCCCAACAAAGAAAATCTTAGGACCAGATAGCTTTACTCTGAATTCTATAAGACATTTAAAGAAGAACTAATTCTAATTCTTATCATGTTATTCAAAACAATTGAAACTGAGGGAATCTTCCAAACTTCCTTCTATGAGGCCAGAATCACCATAATTCCTAAGCCAGAAAAAAATTCAACAGAGAAAGAGAACTATAAGCCGAAACCCCAATGAACATAGCAAGCAAAATCCTCAAAAAATACTAGCTAATCAAATTCAAAAACACATCAGCAAAATCATTCACCCAGATCATGTCAAATTTATCCCTGGTATGCAAGGATGGTTCAACATTTGCAAATCAACAAATGTGATACATGACATTAACACATTGAAGATCAAAAGCCATATGATTATCTCAAGAAACAGAGAAGGCATTTGATAAAATATAACACCTTTTCATGATGAAAGCCTTAAGCAAAATTGAGTGTAGAAGGAATATTTCTCAACACAATCAAGGCAATTTATGACAAACCCATGGTCAACATTTCCCCTAAAATTTGGAACCAGACAAGGATGCTCACTCTCACCACTTCTATTCAATGTAGTCCTGGAAGCTTTATCCAGAGCCATTAGGGAAGAAATAGAAATTAGAGGGATAGAAATTGGAAAAGAGGAAGTAAAAATATCCCTATTTGCAGATGATATGATTCTATTTATTTATATTTTCTACATGCTCCTACTGATTTTATTTTTAGATTTTATTTTTAGATAACTATCATAATCAAAACACAATTTAAAAAATGATCACAGCACCTTAGTTTTAGGAGATGTGCCGACTGGGGGACTGTTCCTGAAAAGCGAGGGATTGAGTTCTCTTATGATGACCCTCAGAAGATTAAACCAAGGTAGTAGAAGGGAGTGAACTGTAGCTTGTGTCAGTGCCAAGTGTTTCTCTGTCATAGTGTTTGTGGTTTGTGGTTTCAGCCACACTGTAAGTGCCTCTCATTCAAAGTAATGTGTCCTTTTCATTGTTACTGTGTTACTGTGTAAAAAATAAACTCCAAGGCCCTACACACTAACCTCCTATCTATCTTCCTGTCCTATTGATTCTTTTTTTAAACTTTTATTTAATGAATATAAATTTCCAAAGTACAGCTTATGGATTGCAAGGCTGTCCTTCACTGGTTCACTCCCCAAAGCCACAATGGCCAGGGCTGGGCTGATCTGAAACCAGGAGCCAGAAACCAGAAGCTTCTTCTGGGTCTCCCCCATGGGTTCAGGGGCCTAAGCTCTTGGGCCATCTTATATTGCTTGGGAAAGCAATAGAAGCTGGATCGGGTGTGGAACAGCCAGGAATCTAAACGGTGCCCACACAGGATGCTGGTGCTGCAGACGGAGGCTTACTGTGCCACAGCCCCAACCATGACCTGACTCTACACATAGGGGATCCAAAAGACTCCACTGAGAGACCATTGGAACTCATAAAAGATTTCAATAAAGTGGCAGGATATAAAGTTAACAAATAAAAATTAATAACTTTTGTATATACACACGCCATGATTGAGAAAGAACTTACAAGAACAATTCCATTCGTGATAGCTACAAAATAAATTAAATACCTTAGAATAAAGTTAACTAAGAATATCAAATATCCCTACCATGAAAATTATAAAACATTAAAGAAAGAAATAAAAAAAAGACATTAAAAGTGGAAAATGGTAAAATCTTCCATGTTCATGAATTGGAAGAATCAATAATACCAAAATGTCCTTGCTACCAAAAGCAATTTACACATTCAATGTGATCCCAGTCAAAATACCAACAACGTCCTTCTCACATCTAGAAATATGGAAACACAAGGAACCCTGAATAGCTACAACAATCTTAAACAACAAAAACAAAGCCAAAGGCATCACAATATCTGATTTCAAGGCAAACTACAGGGTAGTTATAATCACAACAGCCTGGTACTGTGAAAAAAACAGACATGTAGACAAATGGAACACAACAGAAACTCTGGAAATCAATACATTCATCTATAACCAACTTATTTTTGACAAATGAGCTAAAATTATTTCTTGGAGCAAGGACAGCCTTTTAAACAAATGGTACTGGAAAAACTGGATCTCTATGTGCCAAAAGACACTTGAAAAAATACTCGGGATCACCAGCCATCAAGGAAATGGAGACTCTTCAGAAATATTAATAAAGACTACCATATGATCCAGCCATCCCACTCGTGGTAATTTATTCATACAAGAAGAAATTGTCATATGAAAGAGTTATCTGTACCTCCATGTTCATCGCAGTTCAATTCACAAAAGCTAAGATATGGAATCAACCTAAATGGCCATCAGCTGATGACTGGATAAAGAAATTATGTTATATATATACTATGGAGTAGTACTCAGTTGTAAAAGAAAAAATGAAATCCTGTCTTTTGCAACAAAATTGATGCAATTGCAGACCATTATAATAACAAATAAGCCAGTCCTAAAAAGACAGATGTCATATGTTTTCCTTGATCTGGGTTAAATAATAGAGTACACAAAATATAATATATTGAAGTGAATTGGTTATTGAGATTTGATGGCTGTTTAGAGCCCTTGTGTCTTCTGTTGAGGAGCAGTGTATTTTTCTTCATATTATTTGTTGAACTCTTTACTTACTGTCATTAAGCAAACTGAAATACATCTTTGTAAAACTTAAGAGTGTTAATAACAGAGGGAGAAGGAAGAAACATATATTTCACTGTATTGTATTGAAAGCAAAAAAAATGTTTATCTCACCTCCAATATGTTGCCCATGTCATCTACTTCCCCTAAAATATCCCTCTTTAGAATGTACCCTTCATTTTACACGTATTTCCATCAGCACTCACAGCATCACAGTCATGAGAGGAAACTCTTGACTAATTTCTTATCAAAAATTCCTTCTGCTACCTCCAATGTTATCAGGTGCACACACTTCTTAACATTCATAACTAATAGTTTTCCACTATTTTTGTGATTATTGATGAGTTGGTTACTGACTGTTTTTTCCTCCCTATGGTGTCACTTTCATGAGGGATATCTGTTTTTGTTTGTCATTATTGCCTAAAAGCCTAGCAGGCTATTTGACACCTAGAACACCCTGTCATTCTTGGTTTTAAGAGCAATAACTTATTTCAAACAATGTCTTTTTTATAGTTAAAGAATTAGTCTCACTGAGATTACACAGTAATCTCATAGTAAGCTTCCAATGAAAAAAACTGTGAATGGCAAAGACTGACTTAGTATCTATGACTTAATATCATTATTTAGTTGGAAAACACTTTTGACCAGGGCTGTGTGCTGGGGCAGGGATGGAAGAGCCACTGTGTGGTACCTTTAATTATAGTAGATCTTTGGTCATTTTTTTTCGCCCCTGATCTTCAGCAACTGTTTCTCTTTTTGAGCACTCATGAAATTCATATTTCCTAGCTTCTTGTGTGAGGCCAGCAGCCTAGCTCATCTGATGGAATGTGGGTGGAAATGATAATCTCTGCTTCCATATCAGGACCTAAAATATCCCTGCAAACTCCCTCATGTTCTCCTCTAGGTTTGTACTTCTGAGAACCATCATCCTAAGATGGCAGTGTTACTGGATGGGAGATGCACAGATCCCTTTGCCGCCCTCGGAGCACAAAGGGTGTCTCCATGCTATTGGTGAGAAATGGACCTTCTCTGAGCTAAACTAGTCAACTCCCGCTGCTTAAATAAATCAGTCCCCACCAACTCACATAACTTATAGAAACCAAAGAAGGTTTGAATTGGAGGAACTCTGACTCTCATAAGAGAAAAAATACATTAAATGTGATTAAAATTGGGCCCAGCACTGTGGTATAGAAGGCAAAGCCTCCACCAGCAGTGTTGGCATTCCATATGGAGCAGTCGTGGCAGCTCCACTTCTCATCCAGCTCTCTGCTAATGTGCTTGGGAAAGCAATGGAAGATGGCCCGTAAACTTGGGCCCCTTCACCAACATGGGAGCCTGGGAAGAAGCTCCAGGCTCCTGGCTTCAGCTCGATCCATCCCTGGCTCTTGTGGCCATTTGGGGAGTGAGCCAGCAGGTGAAATCTTCTCTCTCTCCTCTGTATCTCCTCCTTTCAAATCAATCAATCAATCAATCAATCAATCTTTTAAAACAAGTTTGTGGAATATGGATTTAAAATTCTATTTAAAAATGTGATTGAAATTATCAATAATATTTAGCCAGTTAGTAACAATCCATTGTTTCAGATATACGGGAGTTGAGGAACTCAAATATAAATATAATCATCAAAAACTAAACACTAAATATTGTGAGCAGGCAACACAGTAAAATGTGTGGAATGTTTTCCTATCCCCTCCATACATACAGTAGAGAGTCAGCTGTGTAGCAACAGTGCTAGACCACAGGCAGTGCTGACTGGATCTTGGGCATGGCATCATCATCTGTCATCATCATTATTACAAAATGAACATTTTCAATTTTGTCCCTGAGCCTATATTCTCCCTACCACCAGCACCCATAAAAAGACTTTTAAATTTCAAAATAATAAATTTCCAAAAATGGAAAAAACTTGAAACTCCTCTTAGAGATAGAAACCTTGTAAGGAAGGTTGGGGGCAGCTATGAACATCTACTTCCCTTGACTCTGCATTGGGCGTTTGACCTGGGCTTGTGAAATAGTGTTCCCTAGTTCTGGAGCTAGTGGACAACATACATGACACTCTAAAGCAGTCTCTTGATGCCATCCCCTCCACAAGAAGATGAGGCTGAAGAAACAGAGTTTTTTTTAATTAGATTTATTTATTTATAAGATTTATTTATTTATTTGAAAGGTAGAGTTACAGAGAGAGACAGAGAGAGTGACAGAGACAGAGAGAGAGAGAGAGAGAGAGAGAGAGAGAGACAAAGACAGACATCTTTCATCGGCTAGTTCACTTCTCAAATGGCCACAATGGCTGGAGCTGGGCATATCCAAAGCCAGGAGCCAGAGCTGCTTCTTTGTCTCCCATATGGGTCCAGGGCCAAAGCATTTGGGCCATTTTCCACTGCTTTCTGAGATGCGTTAGCAGAGATGTGGATCAGAAGTAGAGCAGCTGGGACTTGAACTGGTGCCCAGATAGGATACCAGTATCACAGGCGGCTGCTTAACCTTCTATGCCACAGCGTCGGCCCCAGAAACATAAATTTTTGAAGCAGGAACTACTTTATTAAGCTTTGGGGGAAATAGTGGGAGTCAGTATGTTTTTTTTTAACTTTTATTTAATGAATATAAATTTCCAAAGTACAGCTTATGGATTACAATGGCTTCCTCCCCATAACGTCCCTCCAACCCGCAACGCTCCCCTTTCCCGCTCCCTCTCCCCTTCCATTCACATCAAGATTCATTTTCGATTCTCTTTATATACAGAAGATCAGTTTAGCATACATTAAGTAAAGATTTCAACAGTTTGCTCCCACACAGAAACATAAAGTGAAAAATACTGTTTGAGTACTAGTTATAGCATTAAATCACAATGTACAGCACACTAAGGACAGAGATCCTACATGAGGAGTAAGTGCACAGTGACTCCTATTGTTGACTTAACAAATTGACACTCTTGTTTATGGTGTCAGTAATCACCCTGGCTCTTGTCACAAGCTGCCAAGGCTATGGAAGCCCCCTGAGTTCACTGACTCTGATCATTTTTAGACAAGGCCATGGTCAAAGTGGAAGTTCTCTCCTCCCTGCAGAGAAAGGTACCTCCTTCTTTGATGACCCATTCTTTCCACTGGGATCTCACTCGTGGAGATCTTTCATTTAGGTTGTTTTTTTTTTTTTTTTCCAGAGTGTCTTGGCTTTCCATGCCTGAAATACTCTCATGTGCTTTTCAGCTGGATCCGCATGCCTTAAGGGCTGATTCTGAGGCCAGAGTGCTGTTAGGACATCTGCCATTCTATGGGTCTGCTGTGTATCTCACTTCCCATGTTGGATCGTTCTCTCCCTTTTTTATTATATCGGTTATATTTGTTTACATGATCCCTTTGACTCTTAGTCCTATCATTATGATCAATTGTGAACAGAAATTGATCACTTGGACTAGTGAGATGGCATTGGTACATGCCACTTTGATGGGATTGAATTGGAATCCCCTGGTATGTCTCTAACTCTACCGTTTGAGGTAAGTCAGATTGAGCATGTCCCAAATTGTACATCTCTTCCCTCTCTTATTCCCACTCTTATATTTAACAGTGATCACTTTAGAGTTAAGTTTCAGCACATAAGAAGAATTGTGTATGGATTACAGTATTCAACCAAAAGTATTAATTAGAACAAACAAAAAAAATACTAACAGGGATAACATATTAATCTGCTCATCAACAGTCAGAGTGAGGGCTGATCAAGTCACCGTTTCTCATAGTGTTCATTTCACTTTAACAGGTTTCCTTTTTGGTGCTCAGTTAGTTGTCACCTATCAGGGAGAACAAGTGGTATTTGTCCCTTTGGGATTGACTTATTTCACTCAGCATAATGTTTTCCAAATTCCTAACAGGGATCACTTTTCAGTTAAAATTTAAACACCTAAGAATAATTGTGTATTATACAGAGTTCAACCAATGGTACTAGAACAAAAAAAAATACTAAAATGGATAAAGTATTACATTGTACATCAACCGTGAGGACAATAGCTGATCAAGTCACTGTTTCTCATAGTGTCCATTTCACTTCAACAAGTTCCCCCTTTGGTGCTTAGTTAGTTGTCTCTGATCAGGAAGAACATATGATATTTGTCCCTTTGGGACTGGCTTAATTCACTCAGCATGATGTTTTCCAAATTCCTCCATCTTGTTGCAAATGACCGGGTTTCGTTGTTTTTGACTGCTGTATAGTATTCTATAGAGTACATGTCCCATAATTTCTTCATCCAGTCTACTGTTGATGGGCATTTGGGTTGGTTCCAGGTCTTAGCTATTGTGAATTGAGCTGCAATAAACATTAATGTGCAGACAGCATGTTTGTTTGCCAATTTCGTTTCCTTTGGGTAAATTCCAAGGGGTGGGATGGCTGGGTCGAACGGTAGGGTTATAGTCAGGTTTCTGAGGAATCTGCAGCCTGACTTCCATAGTGGCTTAACCAGTTTGCATTCCCACCAACAGTGGGTTAGTGTCCCTTTTTCCCCACATCCTCGCCAGCATCTGTTGTTGGGGTGAGGTGAAACCTCATTGTGGTTTTGATTTGCATTTCCCTGATTGCTAGTGACCTTGAACATTCTTTCATGTGCCTGTTGGCCATTTTGGATTTCCTCTTTTGAAAAATATCTATTGAGGTCATTGGACCATTTCTTAAGTGGGTTGTTTGTTTTGATGTTGTGGAGTTTCTTGATTTCTTTGTAGATTCTGGTTATCAACCCTTTATCAGTTGCATAATTTGCAAATATATTTTCCCATTCTGTTGTTGCCTCTTCACTTTCCTGTTTCTTTTGCAGTACAGAAACTTCTCAATTTGATGCAATCCCAAATGTTAATTTTGGCTTTGACTGCCTGTGCTTCTGGGGTGTTTTCCAAGAAGTCATTGCCAGTACCTATTTCTTGCAGGGTTTTTCCAATGCTCTCTAATAATTTGATGGTGTCAGCTTCTAGATTTAAGTCTTTAATCCATGTTGAGTGACTTTTTGTGTAAGGTGAAAAGTAGGGGTCTTGCTTCATGCTTCTGCACGTGGAAATCCAATTTTCCCAGCACCATTTATTGAATAGACTGTCCTTACTCCAGGGATTGATTTTGGATCCTTGATCAAATATGAGTTGGCTGTAGATGTTTGGATTGATTTCTGGTGTTTCATTTCTGTTCCATTGGTCTATCCATCTGTTTCTGTACCAGTATCATGCTGTTTTGATTACAACTGCCCTGTCGTATGTCCTGAAATCTAGTATTGTGATGCCTCCAGCTTTGTTTTTGTTGTACAAGATTGCTTTAGCTATTCGAGGTCTCCTGTGTCTCCATATGAATTTCAGCATCAGTTTTTCCAGATCTGAGAAGAATGTCTTTGGTATCTTTATTGGTATTGCATTGAATCTACAAATTGCTTTTGGGAGAATGGACATTTTGATGATATTGATTCTTCCAATCCATGACATGGAAGATTTTTCCATTTCTTGGTATCCTCTTCTATTTCTTTCTTTAAGGTTTTGTAATTTTCATCGTAGAGATCCTTAACGTCCTTGGTTAAATTTATTCCAAGGTATTTGATTGTTTTTGTAGCTATTGTGAATGGGATTGATCTTAGAAGTTCTTCCTCAGCCATGGCATTGTTTGTGTATACAAAGGCTGTTGATTTTTGTGCATTGATTTTATACCCTGCTACTTTGCCAAAATCTTCTATGAGTTCCAATAATCTCTTAGTAGAGTTCTTTGGGTCCCCTAAATAAAGAATCATATCATCTGCACAGAGGGATAGTTTGAGTTCTTCCTTCCCAATTTGTATCCCTTTAATTTCTTTTTCTTGCCTAATAGCTCTGGCTAGAACTTCCAGAACTATGTTAAATAGCAGTGGTGAGAGTGGGCATCCCTGCCGGGTACCAGATCTCAGTGGAAATGCTTCCAACCTTTCCCCATTCAATAGGATGTTGGCTGTGGGTTTTTCATAGATTGCTTTGATTGTATTGAGGAATGTTCATTCCATACCCAGTTTGCTTAGAGTTTTCTTCATGAAAGGGTGTTGTATTTTATCAAATGCTTTCTCTGCGTCTATTGAGATAATCATATGGTTTTTCTTCTGCAGTCTGTTAATGTGTTGTATCACATTGATTGTTTTGCAAATATTGAACCATCCCTGCATACCAGGGATAAATCCCACTTGGTCTGGGTGGATGATCTTTCTGATGCATTGTTGCATTCTATTGGCCAGAATTTTATTGAGGATTTTTACATCTATGTTCATCAGGGATATTGGTCTGTAATTCTCTTTCAATGCTGCATCTTTTTCTGGCTTAGGAATTAAGGTGATGCTGGCTTCATAGAAAGAATTTGGGAGGACTCCCTCTTTTTCGATTGTTCTGAATAGTTTGAGAAGAATTGGAGTTAGTTCTTCTTTAAATGTCTGGTAGAATTCAGCAGTGAATCCATCTGGTCCTGGGCTTTTCTTTGTTGGGAGGGCCTTTATTACTGTTTCAATTTCTGTCTCAGTTATGGGTCTGTTTAGGTTTTCGATGTCTTCCTGGTTCAATTTAGGTAGGTTGCATGTGTCCAGGAATCTATCCATTTCTGATAGGTTTCCCTGTTTGCTGGCATACAAGTCCTTGTAGTAATTTCTGATGATTCTTTTTATTTCTGTGGTGTCTGTTGTTACGTTTCCTTTTTCATCTCTGATTTTCTTTGATTTGGGTTTTTTTTCTCTTCTTTTTTTAGTTAGTTGGGCCAATGGGGTGTCAATTTTGTTTATTTTTTCAAAAAACCAGCTCCTCATTTGGCTGATTTTTTGTAATTTTTTTTTGGATTCAATCCTGTTGATTTCTTCTCTGATTTTAATTATTTCTCTTCTCCTACTAGATTTGGGTCTGGTTTGCTGTAGGTTTTCTAGATCCTTGAGGTGAATTGAAAGCTCATCTATTTGGTGCCTTTCCAATTTCTTGATGTTGGCACCTATTGATATAAACTTTCCTCTTAACACTGCTTTTGCTGCGTCCCAAAAGTTTTGGTATGTTGTGCTGTTATCCTCATTTACTTCCAGAAAGTTTTTGATTTCTCTTTTGATTTCTTCTATGACCCATTGTTCACTCAGGAGCATGTTGTTCAATCTCCATGTGTTTGTGTATGCTCTAGGGATTCCTGAGTTGCTAATTTCCAACTTCATTCCTTTATGGTCTGAGAAGCTGCATGGTATGATTCTAATTCTTTTGAATTTGCTGAGACTCACTTTAAGGCCTAGTATGTGGTCAATCCTAGAGAAGGTTCCATGTACTGCTGAGAAGAATGTAAAATCTTTAGCTGTAGGAGTGAAAGTTCTGTAGATATCTGTTAGATCCATTTGGGCTATAGTGTCGTTTAAATCTACTGTATCCTTGTTGATCTTCTGTCCTGTTGATCTGTCTATTTCTGAGAGTGGAGTATTGAAGTCCCCCAGTACTATTGTATTGGGGTCTAAGTCTCCCTTTAAGTCCGTTAGCAAATCTTTTAAATAAACCGGTGCCCTGTAATTAGGTGCATATACATTGATAATTGTTATATCTTCCTGTTGAATTGATCCCTTAATCATTACATAGTGCTGCTCCTCCGCACGCGGAGGAGCCGCACCGGACCGGGCGCTTGTTGTTCCCTTTTTTTACAAGTCCTTTCTATAGTAAAGTAAGAATAAGTAAACAGCAAACTCCCAAAGCAAGAATGAGTAGAGAGAAATGAGAAAGAACGAAGTAACGAACTTCCCCGCGAACTCTCCAACGCACTCTCCAACCAACCCACACCACCATGCCGTCTCTCTCCTCCTATATAGTCCTCTCCACCAATCCCAACTCGGCTGCCCATACGCCGAGCACGCCGCTCTCCTCCAATCAGGAGCAGCTCCTGCAGCTTGTCAGGTTGGTGAGAGGCAGCTGGGTAGAAGCTGTTTACTTCTCTCCCAGCGCCATATTGTGGGAGAGCAGATGCATAGAATAAATCTTAATTCCAGTAACAGTATAGTCCGAATTGCTCCCCACAGATCCCCCTTTCTTTTTATTTTTTGGCGTTGATATGCGCCTGTGTAAAGTTCAGTGTGATCTTCATGCTATTGACTTTTGTTTGTCGTGCTACTTCAGAGTTTGTTGAAAAATGTCCCGTATTCCAAAGATCCCAGGGATTCGTTATTCATTGTTTTCTTCCTCAAATGGAGTTTTCTTCTTCTAGATCTTCTGCTGGCAGGTTTATCAACCGAATTCTTCTCTCAGGGGTCCATATTGGTTGTGCCGCACCCTGTGGAAAAAAACAAACGGCGCCTCGTACTCTTCTGAGTAAGGGGAACGGGCCTTTCCATTGGTTGTCCTGTAAATCCTTCCACATTACCCACTGTATTGATTCCTTATCAACTGATTGAGTATGCATTTCTGCAGGTGTTTTACCGTTCTTTTTCTTGTTCAAAAAATTAATTGTATAAAGAGCTAGGGCCAAGACATCCTTGTTGGATGTGGCCATTTCCCCTATTCCCCCTTTTTGTTTAATTATTAAATTTTTTAAATATAAGTGAGCGCGTTCTACCACAGCTTGCCCTTGTGGATTGTATGGAATACCGGTAATATGGGAGATTCCGAATTCTTTCAAAAATGCAGCAAAACGCTTTGATGTATACGCTGGGCCGTTATCCGTTTTGATCACATGAGGAACTCCCCAGGCTGCAAAAGCCTGCAAGCAGTGTTGGATTACTTGTTGTACTCCTTCTTTATTCATGGCTGTGGCCATAATTACACCTGAGTATGTATCTACAGTGACGTGAACACAGCTTTGTCGCCCAAAAGAGGGGATATGTGTAACGTCCATCTGCCAGATATGTCCTGGTTTAAGGCCACGGGGATTGGCTCCCGCAGGAATCTTTGGAACTATGGTAACAACGCACTTTTCACAGGATCTAATGATATCTTCTGCTTGCTTGCGGGGAATATTAAATTTAAAACTTAAAGTGTGGGTGTTAACATGCCATTTAGAGTGATATTCTTTAGCTTGTTCCAAAGCGGTGCATGCAAGCAAGAATCTTGAATAGTGATCTGCCATCATGTTTCCTCGAGTAAGTGGGCCAGGTAAATTAGAATGAGCTCTTATGTGGCCTATGTAAATAGCATGCTCTCTTTGATTTAATAACCCCTGAATTTCACTTAGATAAGAATAGACTGAGGAGGATTTAAGAATAAGGCACTGTGTAGCGAGCATCTGAACTGCATTCACCACATATGCACTATCAGACAAAATATTCATGGATGCACTCTCTCTGCGTAATACTGTTGCGATAATAGCTAATTCTGCATGTTGTGGAGAAGGGGATGCTGTTAAAACGAAATATCGTTGATTGTTAAATATAGCTGCTCCTGTTCCGCCTTTAGCTCCATCCGTAAATACGGTAACTGCCCCTTGAATTGGATCCCTTCGCACCTTCTGCACCCGTTTTATTGAAACCTGTGTGCAGAAGTTAACAAATGGATGGCGAGGGTAGTGATTGTCAATCTCTATTTGTAGAATGAGAACTATGTATGCCCATTGCCAGCATTCCCTTGTAAAGGCTTCTACTGCCTCTTGAGCAAAGGGAACTACACATCGCTTTGGAGTCTTCCCCGCCATTTCTGTCGCCTTTTTTATTGCTGTTAATATTAAATCAGCCACCGCAATGCCTTGGGTGTATAGTACACGCGGTGCATGTGAATGTGGGTATACAAACAACAAGGGTCCTCCTTGCCAAATGACTGCGAAGGGATACAGCTGTTCCATAAAAATTAATATTTCTAGGGCTTGTTGTGGATCACATCTTTCCATCTGCATTGCTTTAATTTGTTTTTCAATTTTCTGTAACGCCAAGCGGGCTTCTATTGTCAATCTACGAGGGGAATCAAGCTGGGCATCTCCTTCTAAAATATTGAATAATGGCATCATATCTTCGGTAGATAATTTACAATAGGGCCTCAACCAATTTAAATTGCCACATAATTTTTGGAAGTCATTAAGGGTCTGTAACCCATCTATTGCAATTTCAAATTCTAATGGGGTTACCTTTTCAGAAGTTACTTTAAGTCCTAAGTACTGTACTACTTCCCCTTTTTGTATTTTCTCTGGCGCTACTTGTAACCCAACTTTTTCCAAATATAATAGCAGCAGCTTATATGCTTCCATTAGGTGACTTTCACTTTCAGCCGTTATTAACAAGTCATCCATGTAGTGTAAAATTTGTACCTTTGGGCACTGTTGTCGAACCGGCTCTACTGCCTGGTCAACATATAGCTGGCATATGGCAGGACTGTTGGTCATTCCTTGGGGAAGCACCTTCCATTCATATCTTTTGTCGGGACCTTGATGATTAATGGAAGGTACGGTGAAAGCAAACCTCTGAGTGTCTTGTTCATGTAGAGGTATGCTAAAAAAGCAGTCCTTCAGATCGAGTACTATTAGTGGCCAATGCTTTGGAATCATAGTAGGAACCGGGAGTCCGGGTTGCAATGCCCCCATGGGTTGCATCTGCTGATTAACAGCCCGTAAATCATGCAACAACCGGTATTTCCCTGATTTTTTCTTTATCACGAATATTGGCGTATTCCATGGGGAGGTTGATGGTTGCAAATGGCCTGCCTCTAATTGTTGTGATACTATATCATTTACCGCAGCCAACTTTTCCTGGGTAAGGGGCCACTGTGGTATCCACTTTGGCTTGTTGTCCAGCCATGACAATGGCAGCGGCTGCATCTCAGTGGCCCCCACGAAAAACCCGTGTCCTGTCTTTTAAAATCGCCTTTGGGCTGGGCTAGGTCCCTTCTGCCTTCTCTGGAGCCTAATCCTCTCTCCTGATATCCCTTTTTATACATAATACGCCGTCCTGTAGAACTCTCCAATTGATCCTCATTTGTTAACGTCAGTCCCAATTGTTCTAAAATGTCTCTTCCCCATAATGTGATGGGGAGTGCACTAACATAAGGTTGCACATTTCCCTTGTTCCCTTCTTGATCCTGCCAATGAAGCACCTGAGCACTCCTTGATGGTGTCATGGCCGCACCTAGGCCTACTAAAGTATTATCTCCTGGCTGAAGGGGCCATGACTTCGGCCAATCATTTTCCGAAATTATACTTACATCCGCACCTGTGTCTAGCAGGCCCTGAATCGACTTTCCTCTAATGGTTAAGGTCCACAGAGGTCGATCTGCTAGAGATAGGGACAAGGCTGCAAATTTCTCCCCTTGGGGTCCATGAACGTCCTGCGCTCCAATCATGATCAGTATTTGAGCCACAGGTTCTTCTGGTTTGATTTGAATAATACCCTTTGTAGATTGTATTAGCACTTTTAGCTTATCAAAAGGTAACTGAATGACTCCGGTGATGACCATTAGGCCTCTCAAAGCATTTGTTTCTTTTCCTACGATTATTCCAAGTCCGTTATGCTCCGCTGAAATTGCTTCTGCCCTCACCTCTATGGCTTGTGGCCCCATTTGAGGTGTCAGTACCGAATATTCGGTGGCTCGTAACTCTGCGCGGTAAATATTTGGTTTTGGGACCGTGGCACCCACCGATTGTTTTGGCCCCGGGGTGCAGGGGCCCACATTCCGTTTTTTTGCTGTTGACCATATACACCTGATCTTCTTATGGGGCCCGGCTCATTTGGCATCCTCTGGGGATTGCCTGCGCTGTTTATTTTAAAGTAACATTCACTGACCCAATGATTTCCTCTTCTACAGCGTGGGCAAAGGCCTGGTCTTCTCGAGTTCTCTATGCCCTGCCGATCTCGGGCTGGAAATCTGGCCCTACATTCCCTCATTAGATGCCCTTCTCGACCACATCTAAAGCATATACGTCCCCTCATGTTCTGTCTAAATTGTCGGGTTACTGCTACTGCAGCATGTGATCCAGAAACTACATCATCCATGACATCCCTACAGATTTTCAAAAAGGTAGGGATGTCCTTATGCTGCCATGGTCTAAGAGCTTCCCGACATGTTTTATTGGCCTGTTCATACGCCAATCTTTTGACTAAGGGCATTGCTTCTTCCACGGTTTCGAAAATGTTTCCTGCTGCTTCCATTAATCGGTTCACGAAATCAGCGTAAGGTTCGGTAGGGCCCTGTACTATCTTAGTTAGGCTGTGTCTTACTTCTCCTTTTCTGGGTATCACCTTCCAGGCTCTTCTTGCTATCTCTCTCACCTGTAAGAGGACAGCTGTTGGTAATCGGGCCTTCTCATCGGGACAGGCAAATCGCCCTTCTCCATTTAACATTTCCTCATCCCATGCTTGATTCCCTGTTTGATAGTTCTGCTTTGAATATTCTCGCGCAAATTCTTTATAGGCAGCTAGCCACAAGAGGAAGTCACCCCCGCCTAATACCGCCTTTACTAAGTTTCTCCAATCCTCAGGTATTAGGCCTTGCTGCCCGATGTTATCAAGGATTGCCTGAGTGTAACTTGCATGGGGCCCATACAATTGTACTGATTGCTGCAACTCTTTAAGTAATTTATGGTCAAGAGGCGTCCATCCCCTGTTTCCCTGTGGATCCTGAATTACAGGAAACACCTGGCCTGGTTCCTGGTACTGCTCCCAAGCAGGTTTTCTATAAACAGCTCCCCTTTGCTTGTTTTCGGTTCTTGGCCTTTCTAGCTCCTCCTGCATACCTACTCCCTCCATCACTCCTTCTTCCTCCCACTCTTCTTCAATCTCATGGGGAAAAAAGGGGCTTTTCTTTACAGGAGGAAACTTTGGTAGTACCAATGGGCGATACCGGGGTGGTGATTCATCCTTTATGGTTGAATTTGCCAGCCTTGTATGGCCAGGCATCTCTCTCGGGGGCGAGGTTCCCTCCTCAGCTTCCTTCTCCCCCCCATAAGCTTCCTGGCTCTCTAAATCCTTCTTTGATTTTCTTCTCACTTGTTCGTTACAATAGTTGCTCGCCTGGCTGCCCTGCCATAATTCTTCCTGCATTTCACTCCCCTCATTAAGCAACAACTCGATCCCTTCCGTGGGGTTCTGAAGCACCTGATCAACGAGTTGCCACAGCTTCAGCACTTCTATCGGTTCCCCAGCCTCGCGCATTTTCCGTCCCACCTGCCTCCACTGCTGTGGAAACCAGGGGGACGTCTCTATGATTGCTCTTACGAATGCATGAATTTTCCTCCCCCCTCGTTTCCCTTGCTTAGAGGAAAAGCTGCGACGAGGTGGGGAGTAGGAAGAGAGAGAGAGAGAAACCATATTTAGCCCATAGATGATCTTTAGGGAGAAACAGAGGATGGTGCCCAGGAGGAGGAAGAGGTAGCCAGTGGGCAAAGAGTAGCCAAAGAACTCCATTGTCTGTACCGTCTGTGACATGTTGGAGCAGTGAGCGTAATGGAAGACTGAGTCTCCCAGACGTTCCCAGTTAATACCTCCTTCCTAGCTTCTAATTTTCTTCCCCCGCGGCTTTTTTCCTAGGTTCCGACTAGCTTTTCACCGGCACTCTTTCCGTCCGGCCTTCCCCTAGGCTCTTTGCTAGTCTCTCTCTCCAGTAATTTCCCACTTCTTCCCGGTCTTTCCCTCCTAGGTTTCCTATCCGAGTCAGGTTTCCTATCCGAGTCACGGCACCACTTGCTGCTCCTCTGCACGCGGAGGAGCCGCACCGGACCGGGCGCTTGTTGTTCCCTTTTTTTACAAGTCCTTTCTATAGTAAAGTAAGAATAAGTAAACAGCAAACTCCCAAAGCAAGAATGAGTAGAGAGAAATGAGAAAGAACGAAGTAACGAACTTCCCCGCGAACTCTCCAACGCACTCTCCAACCAACCCACACCACCATGCCGTCTCTCTCCTCCTATATAGTCCTCTCCACCAATCCCAACTCGGCTGCCCATACGCCGAGCACGCCGCTCTCCTCCAATCAGGAGCAGCTCCTGCAGCTTGTCAGGTTGGTGAGAGGCAGCTGGGTAGAAGCTGTTTACTTCTCTCCCAGCGCCATATTGTGGGAGAGCAGATGCATAGAATAAATCTTAATTCCAGTAACAGTATAGTCCGAATTGCTCCCCACACATAGTGTCCCTCTTTGTCTCTCTTAACAGTTTTTGTGGTAAAGTTTATGTTGTCTGATATTAAGATGGCTACACCTGCTCTTTTTTCATTTCTGTTGGCATGGTATATCTTTTTCCAGCCTTTCACTTTCAGTCTGTATGGATCTTTATTGGAAAGATGTGTTTCTTGTAAGCAGCAAATAGATGGGTTTTGTTCCTTAACCCAATCAGCCAATTTGTGTCTTTTAACTGGACAGTTCAGGCCATTAATGTTCAATGTGACTAATGATAAGTGGTAACTTTGCCCTGCCATTTGCCAAAGATAAGTTCTAATATATGCTTTGAATTCCCTGTGATCTTTTGCTGTGAGGTTTCCTTCCTTTACCTTCTTTCATATTGATGACCGTGTTTCTGTGTTTCTGTGTGTAACACATCTTTAAGCATCTTTTGCAGGGCTGGATGAGTGGCAACTAATTCTTTCAATTTCTGTTTGCTATGAAAAGTCTTTATTTCACCTTCATTCACAAATGAGAGCTTGCAGGATATAATATTCTGGGCTGGCAATTGTTCTCTCTTAGTACCTGGGCTATATCTCGCCATTCCCTCCTAGCTTGAGGGGTTTCTGATGAGAAGTCAGCTGTGAGTCTCATTGGAGATTCTCTGAGTAATTTGACGTTTCTCTCTTGCACATTTTAGGATCTTTTCTTTATGTTTCACTGTGGAGAGTTTAATTACAACGTGTCGTGGTGAGGATCTCTTTTGGTCGTGTTTATTAGGGGTTCTGTGAGCTTCCTGTACTAGGATTTCTCTGTCCTTCTCCAAACCTGGGAAATTTTCTGCTAATATCTCACTAAAAAGGCCTTCTAATCCTTTCTCCCTCTCCATGCCTTCAGGAACTCCTAGAACCCGAATGTTGGTTTTTTTAATAGTATCCTGAAGATTCCTGACAATATGTTTTAGATTTCTAATTTCCTCTTCTTTTCTTTGGTCTGACTGTATCCTTTCCTGTTCTCTGTCTTCTAATTCCGATATTCTCTCTTCTGCTTCACCCATTCTGTTTGTAAGGCTCTCTAATGTGTTTTTCATTTGATCTATTGAATTCTTCACTTCATTATGATTTCTCATCACTATCAGTTTCCTGTTGTACAAGTTGTTTCATTTCATTTTGATTCCTCCTTAATATTTCATTTTCACAAGAGAGATTTTCTATCTTGTCCATTTAAGGATTTCTGTAGTTCAAGAATTTGTTTTTGAGAACTTCTTAATGTTCTTATCAATTTTTTGAGATCTGCTTCTTGCATTTCTTCTATCTCATCATCTTCATAATCTTGAATTGGGGTGTCTTTTTCATTTGGGGGCGTCATAGTGACTTCCTTGTTTTTATTACCTTGGTTTTTGTGTTTGTTATTTGGCATATTGGAGATATTTGGTTTCTTCACTGTGGTGCTTTTTCTTGTTATACTATGACTCTAGATTAAGTGGACTATCTGTTTTTGATGGAGCCTTAGAGGCTTGAGATGGGTGTGGCCTGAGAGCTCTGTTTGGTGTGCCAAAGGTGACACTCCCAGGTTAGGCGTGGTAGATCTCTCTCTCTTTCTTTCTTTTTTTGATTCAAAAGGGAAGTAATTCCGCACAGCTGAATGAAGTTGGAGGTAGTTAGCAGGCAAATGATATACCCTCAGGAGCCAGAGATCGGAAGCTCTTTCCCAAGGACCACACAGGGAATCTGTTCTACCCTCAGAGTGGGCTCCAATTCTCCTTCATTCTCCCACTGGGTTGCCAAAGTTAGGGAATGGTAGCGTCTCTGGAGAGTACTCACGTGAATTCCGTGAGTTCTCTCCCCCACTGTCTCCTTTTTCACAGTCTCAGTTCAGTAGCAACAAATTCACTAGGTCCTAATCTCCTGTTAATTCACCCCGCCCAGAGTCAGGTTTTTCTGCTAGGCTTGGGGCCAGTGCAGACCTGAGGTCACCCTGCTTATGATATATGTCCAAGATGGCTCCTGCTCTTTGTCTTGCTCACCTTTGAGAGGTGAGCGGAGAGAGAGAAACCCGTGTCCGTATCGGTCACTTTTTTTTTTCTCTCTCTCTCTTCTAGTTAGCCTGGTGAACTTTTCCCCCCGGGGTCATTCCTTCTAATCTCCTCTTTCTGCTTGCCTGCCGGTGTCTCGGGCTATTGAGGTTTGGCTCACCTGGCGTTCCACCGCTGGTGTGTTGAGTCTGCCGCTGGTGTCCCGAACTGTGGGCTCCCACACTCTCCACACAGGTCCACTGTGAATCACGTGTTCTGGAAGAGTTTCTTCTGCTGTTTCCTCCCCTACTCTTCCTTGAACCTGCAGTATCTCCACTTTTATTAAACTGTCTCTCCCTGGACTATCAGTGTGCTCCCTTCCTATTCTGCCATCTTGCTAAGCCAGTCAGTATGTTTTTAATCAAAATACATTTTAAGCCTCTACAGAAGTAGGGGTAGGTCACTCATTCATTCATCAACTACTTATAATTAATGGCTCAGCAGACAGGGCAAGTCAGTGTGACATAATTTGAATAATGGTGGTAGAGTTGTGATGAAATGCACTTTTGTCCAACCAAAGCATGTCAACTATTTCTTCCACACAGATCCGTTGGTGTTAATTATGAAAAGCACACTTTAAAGTCGAGTGGAGATTTTTACCTTATGGGTAGCACCAAAAATTCCTCTGGGATCTGTGATGCTTTTCAACCTCCTCCTCTTAATGGATATGTGATGGGGAGAAGCAAGCAAACGCAGTGACCATTTCCTTATGTGGCACTGGAGACACTGTCTTTCTCCCAGTGATGCTGGGAGGAGCTGCCCTGGGCATTCTCCTGACTCAGTGTGGTGGCCTCTGAGCCATGATTTTGAATCAACAGTGTCTGGTGCAGAGCCACTAACTTTGGCACGACTTTGCCAACAGATATTAATTGCTGTACTAAGAAAGCAGATGGAAATGGTTGGAGAAAGTCACAGACTTAACCTCATGGATCGTTTCTCCTGATAAACTCATGCTTTGTGTTGCACTGCTTCTTTTAGTTTGGGTTACAGAGTTAACTTTTCTGTTACAAAAATTCTTGCAAGTTATGAGACTGTGAGTTGACCGAAGTTGTAGGCTGAGGCTGCAAAAGCCCAACTCAGAAAGCCATATTTTCTCTTTTTGCTCTGTTTCTAGATGTCCTACCACATGCTTAACCTGGTATCTCCATTGGAAAGCATTGCTGATATCCCTCGTTGTGAATTTATTTCACCTTTCCCTAACATTACAGTCTCAAATGGCTTTTAGTCTCAGGGTACAGTAAGAGACATTTTAATTAAATCCTTCACAACTACATAACCAGTGTAGCCTAGTGTATACATTTTCTATTATTCTGAAATAGTTTCATGTTTCAGCAGCTGAAAATAGTGCACATCAATCATCTCACTGAGAGTCCAGGGCGGCATGGCTGGGTTCTCTGCTTGCCATCTCACGAGGCTGCGGTTATCATCTGAGTCCCAAGGTCAAGTCTCTGGAACACTAATTGCTGATAAAGATGATATCCTCAAGGTCCCCCGTATACTTCTAGCCGATGGCAGGGACTATCCCAGATGCTGAGGACTGTTCCCGATGTGTGGCCTTCATAGTACTTCGTGACATGCATGTGTGTTTTCTTATAGGTACAGCTCTCTGACCTCATCTTCTGTTTCCATCAAGAAAAACTCTGCTCTTCGCAGGCTCATGTGAGCAGGCCAGTCACCTGCAGATACTTTCTCTCTTTTAAGGTTCTCTGACTTAGGAACTTAATAAAATCTGAACAATTTCTTCAGATCACTACCTGGGTTGAACAACTGGCAGTGGGTTGAGAATGCCAAGGTTCATGAATCTTGGGCCCATTCTACAATTCTTCCTTCTAGACTTGGAAACTTGGAATTATTTGATTTTTCTTCTCTATCTTACTCTCCTATGTAACCTAATTCTTTTTTTTTTTTTTTTTGAACAGGCAGAGTTAGACAGAGAGAGAGAGAGAGAGAGAGAAAGAGAAAGGTCTTCCTTCCTTTGGTTCACCCCCCCCCCCCACACACCAAATGTCTGCCACACTGCGCCGATCTGAAGCCAGGAGCCAGGTGCTTTCTCCTGGTTTCCCATGCGGGTGCAGGGCCCAAGCACTTGGGCCATCCTCCACTGCACTCACAGGGCACAGCAGAGAGCTAGACTGGAAGAGGAGCAACCGGGACAGATTCCGGCGCCCCAACCGGGACTAGAATCTGGGGTGCCAGCGCCACAGGCAGAGGATTAGCCTATTGAGCCGCAGCGCCAACCGTGTAGCCTAATCCTTGTCTTTGGATCTTTTACTTCCAGTGCCTCACTTACTTTGAGCGTGAAATTCAGACTCAAGATTTCTTCTGTGACAAGTAACATATTATTCAAATAGTATCGACTTAAGCATTCAATGAATTGCCCATCCTAGATCCAAAGGTTTCTAAGGTTTGGTGGTATTCGTGTTAATTCAGTAATGCAATAATGGAATCACACACACAATTACTATCCATTTTTATTTATTCTTCCAAGACATTCAATTTGCTGTGTGCCTCTTACATTATACTTAAAAATAGTCTCTATTATTCTGTATGTCAGGTTTGTTGACTTATATCCTCCAAAAGCCTCCAAAACAGGAAATGGGCGTATGAAAGACATTGATTCCTTGTAAGAGCCTATGTTTTTATCAAGGAAGTAAAATCTTTCCAAAGTGCCACTGTCACCCTGCAGACTTCTCTTCATGTCTGAGACACATGACTACACAAGTGAATGTTTGTAGCCTTAATAACTGACCACATGGTAATAGACTCAAACACCAGTGTTGCTTTAGCAAGGGAAGAGGAAGTTGGCTGATGTGTTTCACCCTCCAGTGTTATCAGAAATTTTCCTCATTTGATCATATTATTTTAAATAATATTTATTTTATTTATTTGAAAGGCAGAGTGACACAGAGGGAGAGACAGAGATCTTTAATCTTGTGTCTCACTGATCAAATGGCCTGGTGGCAGAACTGCGCAAAGCCCAAACCAAAAGTCTGGAATTTCATTCAGGTCTCTAATTGAGTGGTGGTGACCAAGTACTTGGAACGTCTTCCACTGCTTTCCCAGGCACATTATGATGGAGCTGGATCAGAGGCAGAGCATCTGAGACTTGAACCAGCACTTTGAGATGTGGTGCCAGCATTTCAGGTGGCAGTTTAATGTTTTATGCCACAATATTGGCCAATTACTTTCTAAAAAAGATTTACTTTACTTATTTGAAAGATAGCATGACAGAAAGAGAGGGACAGACAAAAATCCACCTGAGTATCTTAATTAGCCTGAGTTCTTGGTGTGTCAATTTTCTTGATTGATAGCATAGCTGAGGTTCCTAAATAATATCATCACTGGCATAATTAAACAGCTTAGTATTTTTTAATATCTGAGACAATTTCTGACACTAAGTTTAGCTGTTGGTAAATTACTGTCCCTATTTTCTCAGAAGAAGAAATTTTAGAAATGTGAAAGAAGAAATAATCAGTTTGCAATACTCAGGAGTGTAAGAGGAACTTGGATTATAAACCTCCCAGAGCAGAGGACATCCAAGCCTTCATCACTTCACATACTTATTCAACAACAGACACACATGGTGCTTGGGAACCTGGATATTTGGATGTTCAGTTCTATGATTTGGTGAGGTTTGTTCCCTCCAAAACTCATGCTGAAATGTCATCCCCAATGTATAAGTGTGTACAGGTGATGGGGCATCTAAGAGGTGATTAGATCATTGAGTGGGGATAACACATTTTTTGAGAAAGTGAGCTTTCACTTTGCAGGACTGGATTAGTTAATGCAAGAGCAGGTTTCTATAATAAAGTGTGTTTTTCGTGCCAGCTTTCTCTTTCTTTCTTTTTTGCACACATTCTTCCCTTTCACACAAGCTGGTTTCCTTTCTCTTTCCCCTGTGAGACTCTCATTGTAAACTGAGGCCCTCATTCTAGCATGATGCTATGGATTTCCAGAATTGTATGATAAATAAACCTCCTCCCTTTATATAATGCCCAGTTTGAAGTATTCAGTTACAGCAACAGAAAATGGACTAAGTGAGGTTAGAGACACTTCCACAGCAAAGACTGGGTCATGACAAGGAGAAGGTAGACTGAATGGATCATCACCAGATTCCTAAACTCTGCTAAGGTCAAATCACCATAGCAGGTTATCTAGAACAGAAGAGTTAGCACAAGAAGAACGAACATGTGAATTGCATCAAATACTACAGATACATTCAGCCGTATTTTGGATAAGAGCCACTAGAGGTTATGAAAAGATAAGTTCTAGAATTGGTTCCCAGTTAACTTTATTGATTATAGATATTTATACCATCTTCTCTGCAACTCAAAAGTAAGCTTAGGGGTGTTCTAGGAGTAGTTGAAATTTTTAAGAAAACTTAATCACTATGGATTTGTGAAGCCCTTTTTTATTTTAAATTGAACTCAAAGTCTCTATTTATGTTTTGATTATAGAGCCACTTGGAAGCAATGAAAACATACTTTGGGGGAAAGAACATGGTGTTGATCTAGGCTCTAGCAAGACAATGCATAGAGGATAGAGTTCGAATCCTTGCTCTGACACTCAGTTTTCAATGACCTTGTTTAAGTTATTTAATATCTGTTAGCCTTAGTGGTTTTTTTTAAGATTTATTTATTTATTTGAAGGTTAGAGTTACACAGGGAGAGAAGGAGAGGAAGAGAGACAGCAGTCTTCCGTCTGCTGGTTCACTCCACCCATAGCCACAATGGCTGGAGCTGCACCAATCCAAAGCCAGGATCCAGGAGCTTCTTCCAGGTCTCCCAGGTGGGTGCAGGGGCCCAAGGACTTGGGCCATCTTCTACTGCCCTCCCAGGTCGTAGCAGAGATCTTGATCAGAAGTGGAGCAGCCAGTATTCGAACCTGTGCCCACACAGGATGCCAGCACTGCAGGCTGCAGCTTTTCCTGCTATGCCACAGCATTGGCCCCAATCTTAGTGTTTTTACCTATAAAGGAAAGCCAAAACCAGTGTCTATCTCACAGGACTTCTATGAAGATGAAACTGTTTAACTCAAAAGTCAATTAGTGGGGCCAGCACTGTGGCTTAATTGGTAAAGCTGCCACCTTTGTTGCCCCCAACCCATATGGGTGTTGGTTCAATTCCCTGATACTCCACTTCTGATCCAGCTCCTTGCCAATACACCTGGGAAAGCAAAGGAGCATGACCCAAGTCCTTGTTCCCCTGAACCCACATGGGAGATCCAGATGAAGCTCCTGGCTTCTGGCTTTGGTCTGGCCAGCCCTGGCTGCTGTAACCATCTGGGGAGTGAATCAGTGGATGAAAGATCTCTCTCTCCCCCATCCCCTGCTGATAACTCTGCCTTTCAAATAAATAAATACATTCTTTTTTTTTTTTTTAAAGTCACTTAGTTCACTGCCTTTCACATAGTAAATGTTCACTAAGGGTGAGCAAATACTATCAAAGCCTCTGTTATTTGTCTTAGTTTCTGTATTTGTAAAGTAATAAAAAATAAATTAATTAACTTCAGATGCACTTGACTGCCTTGTCCAGCTCTACTATTTAATGTGTTGAGGATTAAAAATGTAAATATATATAGAGCCTTGAATAAAAAATAAAAATGTAGTGAATCCAACCCTGGTAGCAGTTACCTAGAACTTTTTGCTGATCAACTGCTAGAATATCATATTGTAATACATCTTTCGTTTCTCCTTATAATTTTCATATCATGAGTACTGACACAATAAGTTTCTTTTTCCCTGAGGCAGTATGAATGGATTTAAGTTCGATTTAAGCACAGATTGACTTTTCAAATATCAAAAATCAGATCATGTTGGGACCACCTGGTAAATGAGAAAGATGGTGGGTACTAAAGTGCCAGCAATCAACTCTCCAGGTCCTTTGAGCTATTTTCCAGAAAATACGGTAGTGAGTAGGCTGGGGGAGGTGCTCCTCTTTTTAGATGGTTTTATACTTGATGTTCACTTTCTTTCCAGGGATTTACCACTTAGATAAAATGCTAATAATGCACTTAACATTTTTGGTCATCAAAACGAAAGCAGAAACCGCATTTTAAAGTTCTTTGAGAGTCTCAGGGAGCTCCACTAACATTTGTTGAAGCCCCTAGCTTTCCATCATGAGCACTCCACGTGGTCTTCAGGAAATGAGTGTAATTAGTATTTCTCATTGACACAGAAGCTCCTGAAAAAGTGTTTCTGAGTGGCTACCCACAGCTTCTCAGCTTCAGAGCTTTGTGCCTCCACTCACCCAAAGCCTGCCTTGTATCTATTCATCTCTCTGCAGTACACATCAACAAGTACTAATTAGGCACTCGTGGGCTGATTTAGCTTAGTGGTGTATCCTCTCTTTAGAGTTCGTTGTATTTACCTTCCAACTTAAAATGTTAGGGTCCGAAAAAGCCCACCGCCCGAGGAACGACTCCAAGAGACTTTTTCTCTCATGCAACCAGCAAAGGGTTAAATTTATTGATCCAATATGTTGGGGCCCTCTGACAAGGACAGAGGAGCAGTGAGGAACTACAGCATAGGGTTTATAAAGGCAAAAACCGCAAAATCGGGAGGAGGGAGAGAATACACGGTTGCTAAGCGGTTGCTAAAATCTTACAATCAGCAATTATGATCTTAAGACATAGACAAATCACATCTTCATTATTAGCCCAGGTAACCCAGGTGCAACCTTTTTACTTTCAAGCTTGAGTGATCATGCTAGGGGGTTTTTGTGCATTGCCAAGGGTTATGTAGTGCACTGCTATTGTCCGACTATTTGAGATCATAGTTTCAAACCAGAGTCTCACGGTGTGGGGGGGTGCTTTCCCAGAATGGAGTCTCAAGTGCTCCAAAATGGAGTCCCTACTGTCAAGGGGCTACTTCAAAAACACTACCACATTCAACTCCTATAATTCAATTTCCAGTTTCCCATATTCTCAGAACTTCACAGATTTCTCTTAATACATATGCACTTCCTGGTTTCCTTTTCCACACTACTCCAAGACTACAAACCTACATACACATGACTCTATTAGAAGGTATATGTTGGCATACTGCTTTCTCTTGTTTCATTAATTCATTTAATCAACATTTACTAGATGGTATCTAACTACTGGAGATAATACTGGTAAATAAGACCCACAGAGGATCATGGTATAACCATGCTAACTTTAGTTCCTTGGGGTACAAAAGGAACCAAAGAAGGACCACATAGCTAGGGGTCTGACTGAGCAAAATTTTAGCAGAGAAGTAGAAAACAATGACTTTTGGATGAGAGAAGACAAAGATGCTGTTGCAGCCAGCTGTACAGCTCCACCAGTTGCCATCTGTGAGCCACCATATTGCAAAGTCAGGTAGAAAGGAAGTGCTGCATGATCTACCATATGCAGTTTTTGCTGAGAAAGAATTCTGCAGTCGCCCACTGACTTTTATTTCATTTTTAAAAGACCTATTTTATTTATTTGAAAGACAGAGTTACAGAGAGAGTTAGAGACAGAGAGAGTGATAAAGGTCTCCATCCACTGATTCACTCCCCAAATGGCCGCAAAGGCCAGAGCTGAGCCAATCTGAAGCCAGGAGCCAGGAGCTTCTTCTGGGTCTCCCATGGCCCACTGGCTTGCTTCAGCCTGAGGAGCTGACTGTGGTCTGAACAACTGCCATGGTTAGAAAAGGGAAGCTGCATTGCTCCTCTCCCTTCCTGCACCACGGCAGAGCTCTGGACTCTGCAGCAAAAGTTCACAGCAGGCCTCTGCTCCCCTCTTACCAGCATCAGAGTCAGAGCTAGATCAGAGCAACTTGTGAGGCAAAGCACAGGTTTCCTGCATCTGCAACTGTGTGAGTTGCAGACTCACCAAAAAAAAAAAAATCTCCAAGGCATATTGCAGTCAAATTTGTAAAAGTTAAGGGCAAGGAGAGAATCCTAAAGACAGTGAAAGAAAAGCATCAAATCACATGTAATGGAAAACCAATTAGATTAATATCAGACTTCTCAGCAGTAACCCCACAGACCAGAAAAGAGTGGGATGATATA
The DNA here is from genome assembly GCF_051225735.1 of Oryctolagus cuniculus. NCBI lineage: Eukaryota > Metazoa > Chordata > Mammalia > Lagomorpha > Leporidae > Oryctolagus > Oryctolagus cuniculus. Next base: position 163,777,143 of record NC_142872.1, on the reverse strand, counting down.
CTCAAGGTCCTAAAAAATAAAAAAAATGAAGTATACTGTAACTAGTGAAGCTATCCTTTAAAAGTGAAGAGGAAGTAAGGTATTCTCCAGTTAAGCAAAAACAGAGAATTCATCACCTCTAGAACAACCTTAGAAGAAATCCTGAAGAGGATCCTCCATTGGAACTAAATATCATGAAAACACATGACACCACAAAATTCTTTAACAGAACAAGTGTAATCAGCATCTACACAGCAAACTGGCAATGCTAAATGGTATATATCAGTACCAACCTTCATGTGCAATGGTTCAGTTCTCTAGCCAAAAGCCTTAAGTTGGCTGAATGGATTAATAACAGAGACCTCACTATATGAGCCTATCGCTATATGAAACCTACAAGAAATTCACTTTATTTTTTTTAAGATTTATTTATTTGAAAGTCAGAGTTACACACAGAGAGAAGGCAGAGAGAGAGAGAGAGAGAGAGAGAGAGAGAGAGGTCTTTTATCCACTGGTTCACTTCCCAATTGGCTGCAATGGCTGGAGCTGTGCTGAGCCGAAGCCAGGAGCCAAGAGCTTCTTTCAGGTCTCCCATGCAGATTTAGGGGCCCAAGGACTTAGGCCATCTTCTACTGCTTTCCCAGGCCACAGCAGAGAGCTGGATCAGAAGTGGATCAGAAGGGTCTCAAACTGGTGCCCATATGAGATGCCAGCACTGCAGGCGGTGGCCTTGCCTGGTATGCCATAGTACCGGCTCCCAAATTCAATTTAAAAACGAATATATGTACATAATGAAAAAAAAAAAAAGCCAGGAAAATGGAAACCAGAAATGAGTAGGAGTAGCTATCCTGATATCAGATAAAACAGACTTTAAATAAAAAAAAGAGAAACAAGACATTACATTTTGATAAAAGTTTTGATTTAGTAAAAAGACATGGCAATTCTAAATATATCACAAGACCATCCATATATACACAGCAAATGCTATTAGAGGGAGAGATAAACTCCAGTACAATAATAGTGGGGGACTTCAGCACCCCACTCTCAGCAGTGGACAGAAAATCCTGACAGAAAAATCAAGAAAGATACATAGGAGTTGAACCATACTATCAAGCAAATGGAGCTAATAGACGTGTACAGAACAGTTCACTCAGTAGCTACAGAAAACCCATTCTTGTCACCAGCAAACAATTTCTAGATTAGACCATTTATTAGGCCACAATCAAGTCTCAGTAAATTTAAATGGATCGAAATCATACCACATATCTTTTCAGACCATGGAAGAGGACAACTACAAATCAGTAAGAGGAAGAACACCAGAATACTCCTAAGGACTTGGAAATTAAACAGTATGCTACTGAGATCAATGGGTCATTGAAGAAATTCAAACAGAAATAAAAAGCTTTCTTGTAATAAGTGAAAATGAAAACACAACATATCAGAACCTTTTTGGGGGGCTTACATGGTGTAGTGGGTAAAGCTGCAGCCTGTAGTGCTGGCTACCCATATGGACGCCAGATCAAATCCTGGCTGCTTCACTTATGATCCAGCTCTCTGTTGTGGCTTGGGAAAGCAGTAGTAGATGGCCCAAGTCCTTAGGCCTCTGCACCTGCATGGGAGACTTGGCTGAAGCTCCTGGCTCCTGGCTTATGATCGGCTCAGTTCTGGCCTTTGTGGCCATTTGGGGAGTGAACCAGTGGATGGAAGACTTCTCTGTCTCAGTCTCTGCCTCTACCTCTCTGTAACTCTGCCTTTCATATAAATAAATAAATCTTAAAAAAAATCTTTTGGATACAACAAAAGTAGTATTAAAAGGGAAGTTTATAGTATTGAGTGTTTACATTAAAACAGGGAAATATCTAAATTAAAGGTTCCAATAATGCATCTCAAAGACTTAGAAAAACAAGAATAAACCAAACCCCAAATCAGCAGGAGGCAAGTAATAATAAGGATCAGAGCAGAAAGAAGTGAAATTTAAACTAAAAAAAGCTACATAGGATCAACAAAACAAGAAGTTGATTCTTTGAGAAGGTAAACAAAATAGCTAAAGCTCTAGCCAGACCAACAAAGAAAAAAGGAGAAAAAACCTCAAATAAAATTACACGTGAAAAGGAGACATTACAACTGACATCACTGTCATACAAAGGATTATAAAAAACAACTAGGAAGAACTATATGCTAATAAACTGGAAAACCTTAAAGAAATGGATAAATCCCTAGATACATATAATCTACCAAGATTAAATCAGAAGGTATAGGGGTTGGCGCTGTGGTGCAGTAGGTTAATCCTCAGCCTGTGGCACCGGCATCCCATATGTGCACTGGTTCCAGTCCTGGCTGCTCTTCCAATCCAGCTTTCTGTTATGGACTGGGAAAGCAGTAGAGGATGGCCAAAGTCCTTGGGCCCCTGCACCCACATGGGAGACCAGGAAGAGGCACCTGGCTCCTGGCTTCGGATCAGTGCAGCTACGGCCATTGCAGTCACCTAGGGAGTGAATCAATGGACAGAAGACCTTTCTGTTTCTCCCTCTCACTGTCTGTAACTCTACCTCTCAAATAAATAAAATCTTTAAAAAAATCGGAAGGTATAGACGACCTATTTTTTTAAAGATTTTATTTATTTGAGAGGTAGAGTTACACACAGAGATATGTTTATAAACACTAACAGCTTTTTGGTGGACTATTTAGGTTTTTCCATGTACAACATCATTTTGTCTGAAAGCATTGACAATCAAATTTCCTCTAATCCAATTTTGATTCCTCCCTGATTGCTGCTGCTAATACTTCCAATAGTATATTGAATAAGAGTAGTGAAAGTGGACTTTCTTGTCTTGTTCCAGATCAGAGGGGAAATGCTTTCAGCTCTTCCCCATTCAGTCTGATATCGGTTGCTTTTCTGTCAGAGATAGCCTTTATAATTCAGAAGAATGTTCCTTCTATACCCAAATTGTGGAGGATTTTTATCATGAAGAGGTGTTGAGTCTTATCAAATGCTTTCCCTGCACCTATTATGATGGTGATCATATAGTTTTTGTTATTCATCCTGCTAATGTGATTTATGATGTTTATGGATTGTGAATGTTAACCCACCCTTACATTCCTAAAATAAATTCCACTTGTCATGATGTACACCCTTTTTGATGTTCTTTCGGACTCAATTTGCTAGGATTATGTTAAGAATCTTTGCATCTATGTTGATTAAGAATATAGGTATGTAGTTATCTTTTGTGCTGTGTCTTATTTTAGTTTTGCTGTCCAAGTGATGATGGCTTCATAAAAAGAGTTGGGCAGAGTTCCATCTTGTTCAGTATTTTGGAATAGTTAGAAAAGTATTGAATGTTTTTTAAATGTTTTGTAGAATTCAGTAGTAAAGCCTTGATGCCATGGGCTTTTCCGTGATGAAAGACTTTTGGTTATTGCTTCAATATCGTTGCTTATTTTGGTTCTATTTAGATTTTCTAGGGGGCGGCACAGTGGCATAATAGACTGGGCACTCACCTTCAGTAGTGGCGTCCAATATGGGTGCTGCTTCATGACCTGGCTGCTCCTCTTCCAATTCAGTTATATGCTATGGCCCAAGAAAGTAGTAGAAGATGGCCCAAGTCCTTGAACTCCTGCACCCATGTGGGAGAATGAGAAGAAGCTCCTGGCTCCTGGCTTTGGATTGGCCCAGTGCCAGCCCTTGTGGCCATCTGGGGAGTGAACCAGCAGTTGGAAGACCTTTCTCTCTGTCTATCCCTCTCTCTGTCTGTAACTCTACCTATAAAATAAATAAATAAAACCTTAAAAAAAGATTTGATAAACCAATTCAGTAAAGTTGCAGGTTATACAATAAACATTAAAAGGTTTTTATACACTAATGATAAACACACACACTCACAAACTTACACACACACAAATATTTAGGAATAGATTTAAACAAAGAAGGGAAAGATCTGTACAATGAAAGTTATCAAACATGGATGAAAGACATAATCAAGAATACAAAAAATTGAAAGATATTCCTTGCACATGCATATAAAAATTCAATTTTATTAAAATATCTACACTACCTAAAGCAATCTACAAGTTCATTGTGATTCCTATCAAAATACCAATGAGGTTCTTTAAAGTATTAGAAAAAACAATCCTCAAATTTATAACATCACAACAGATCCAAAATAGTCAGGGGTGTCTTGAAAAAGAAAAACTGAGCTGGCGACATCATGATACCTGACTTCAAATAGCAGACTAAAAGCTGTAATAATGGGACTGACGCTGTGGTGCAGCAGTTCAAGCTTACTTTTGCAGTACCGGCATCCCATATAGGCGCTGGTTTATCTCTCAGCTGTTCCACTTCTGATCTAGCTCCCTGCTAATGTGCCTGGAAAAGCAGTGGAGGATGGCTCAAGTGCTTGGGCCCCTTCACCCTGGTGGGAGACCTGGAAGTAACTACTAGCTGTGGACTAGCTCAGCCCCAGCCATTGCAATCATTTAGGGAATGAACCAGCGGATGGAAGATATCTCTCTCCCTCTTCCCCTCTGTCTCTTTCTGTAATTCTGACTCATAAATAAAATAATAAATCTTTCTTTAAAGCTATAGTAATTAAAGCAGCATGGTACTGGCATAAAAACTGCTGTGTAGATCACTGGAACAGAACTTAGATCCCAGAAATTCATCCACGTACATACAGCCAACTGATTTTTGACAAAAGTGCTCAGACCGTACACTAGAGTAAGGATAATATCTTCAATAAATGGTGCTGACAATAGCGGGTGTTTATATGCAGAAGAATGAAATTATATCCTTACCTCTCACCACATACAAAAATAAATTCAAGATGGATTGAAGACCTAAATTTACGACATGAGACCATGGAGTTGTTGGAAAAGAACTTAGCGGAAACATTCTGAGAAATTGGTGTAGAAAATTACTTACTCGATGAGACCTCCAAAGCACAGGCAACAAAAGCAAAACTAAACAAATGGGACTATAGCAAACTCAGAAACTTCTGCACAACAAAGGAAATGATCCATAGAGTGAAGAGACATCCAACAGAATGGGCAAAATATTCGCAAGCTACCAATACTACAAAGGGATAGTGTCCAGAATATATGAACAACTTAAAAATTCAACAACAGGCCGGTGCTGCGGCTCACTAGGCTTATCCTCCGCCTAGCGGCGCCGGCACACCAGGTTCTAGTCCCGGTCAGGGCGCCGGATTCTGTCCCGGTTGCCCCTCTTCCAGGCCAGCTCTCTGCTGTGGCCAGGGAATGCAGTGGAGGATGGCCCAAGTGCTTGGGCCTTGCACCCCATGGGAGACCAGGAAAAGCACCTGGCTCCTGCCATCAGATCAGCGCGGTGCGCCGGCCGCAGCGCGCCAGCCACGGCGGCCATTGGAGGGTGAACCAATGGCAAAGGAAGACCTTTCTCTCTGTCTCTCTCTCTCACTGTCCACTCTGCCTGTCCAAAAAAAAAAAAATTCAACAACAAAGAAACAATCAATCCAGTTAAGAAATGGGAAAGCACCTCAATAGACAGTTATCAAAAGAAGAAATACAAATGGAGAACAAATACATGAAAAATTGTTCAACACCACTAGCTGTCAGGGAATTGCCAGTCAAATCCATGATGAAATATCACTTCATTGCTGCCATAATGGCTAAAGTCCAAAAGGCATAGTAACAAATATTGGTGAGGATGTGGACAAAGGTGGACACTTACACACTGTTGGGTGGAATGTAAATTAGTGCATCCACTGTAGAAAACAATATGGAGAATACATAAAAATCAGATAAGACTTGCCATATGACCCAGCAATTCCACTACTGGGTATATATCCAAAAGACATGAACACATGTGTCAAAGAGATACCTGCACCACCATGTTTATAGCAGTAATATTCACAATAACCAAAATTTGGAATCAACCAAAGTGTCCATCATCAGAAGAATGGATAAAGACAATATTATATATGTGTGTATTATATGTACATATATAATTAATACAGAGTGGAATATTATTCAGGTATAAAATAGAATGAATTTTATGTCTTGCCTCAAAGTGATGTAACTGAAGTACATCATGTTGGGTGAAATAACTGTATAGAGAAAGACAAATACCACATGTTCTTCCTTATATATGAAAGCTAAAGTTTAAAAGAAAAAGCAAAATATGTTAAAAATTTTTAAAAAGCAAGAACACAAAATAAAGAAATGCCTGCATTTATCCACTGCTGCAAATATAGTTTTCTAAAATTTTGTTTTATACCTTTCTCAAATCATTTTAAGAATGTTTTACAACTATACTTTTAATGATCTGTGATTTCTTTTAAAATTTATTGTAAAAACTTCTCAAAAAAAGAACTGTAGGTTCTGTACCCAAAGAACTTCAATTGAAGTTGGCCATTGAGAATATATTTATTGAAGTTACTAATCTAGTGATAGGTACCAGGAGTTATAACTACAAGGTACTTGTGGAGTGTTAAGCATAACTCAAACACTCTGGGAAAGGTGTGTAACTTGAGATCTTAAGGATATCTTTTTTTAAAAAGATTTATTTATTTATTTGAAAGGGAGAGTTACAGAGAGACAGACGCAGAGGCAGAGAGAGAGAAGTCTTTCATCTGCTGATTCACTTCCCAAATGACTGCAATGGCCAGAGCTGGGCCAATCTGAAGCCAGGAGCCAGGAGCTTCCTCCAATACAGGTGCAGGGGCCCAAGCATTTGGGCTATCTTGTACTGCTTTCCCAAGCCATAGCAGAGAGCTTGATTGGAAGTGGAACAGCCAGGTCTCCAACCAGCATCCATGGGGGATGTTGGCACTGCAGGCAGCGGCTTTACCCACTACACCGCAGTGCTGGCCCCAACAAAAAGATATCACTGAATTGTTTCCTGAGGGACTCTGTCCAAAGCCCGTGAGTAGTCAAGGACCCAAAAAGAGAAGAATCCAAGAGAAACTGAAAACAGAAGGCTCTCTGTTATCACTTGGAAATATGGAGAGTTAAAGCCAGCAGGAGATCCCAGAAAACACTGGGTATTTCACATTTGTTTCTAAAAGGTTCGGGAATCCATGGACAGTTCTTTGGCCATGGTGAAATTGGTGACTGCAGTTCAGGAAATGTATCTGTGTTGAAAGAGAGGGAGTATTGGTAAAAACAAAGGAAACATTGAGGGAGAGGAGTTCATACATCAGGTGAGATTCTGCCAAAACAATTGTCCTGGACATACGTCAAATTATACTTGAAAGATATTTAAGGTGAACAAGACTTTGTGATTGACTTGACAGGGAGGTTAATGGAGCAGGTGTGATAAAGAAAGGATGATGACCTCTTGGTTTCTGGCATGGGAAACGTGCCAGGAGGAGCATGGTATGAAGTTTAAGAGAAGGAGGATGGGTGTGGTGGAGCACGTTTAGTTTCAGTCTTGAGGTTTTGCTGAAGCATCTATATGGTAAGTGCAGTTATATGGAAGAAAGTGCACTGAGCACAGAGGAAACACCCCAGCAGATTCCCAGGGGTTTTCTGCTTTCCACAGAGTGGCTTGTCGTCAAGCTGCATTATAAGGCTTAGAAATTGTTCTTGTACAACCCGGTGTTTGATGTGGCAGAAACCCACAGGAATTGAATCTATTCAATAGCAAGAGAAAGTGTGCCTCTTGAATAAGAAAATGACTTCAAAGAAAAGTCTGTTTTGTGGAAGCAATTTGAGTTTATCAGTGGTATGTAGTTTCTCTCTCTCTCGCTCGCTCTCTCTATATATGTAATTGAATAAATAAAATAAATTATTAAGTAAATAATATATTAATTTATGTTAAACACATAAATGTATATCCTATTATGAATTTTGTATACTATTGATTTTAATATTGTGACTTAAATTGTTTTAAGAGCACATTTAGCATGTATTTAAATTTTTAAGTCTCTTGCCTCATTGTACCTTCATCAATACTTTATGTACACGATATTTTGTTTTAAGCTTTTTATGCTCCTAAGTTCATAAATTCTTTATGCAGAAACTATGATAATATTTTTAAAAGACTTATTTATTGACCTGAAATGAGAGTGACAAAGAGAGAGATTTTCCCTCTGCTGATTCACTACCCAAACGGCTGTAATAGTTCAGGCTGGACTGGGCTGAAGCCAAGAGCCAGGAACTCCACCTGGGTCTCTCACATGAGTGGTAGGAACTCAAGTACTTGATCCATCATCTGCTGCTTCCCAAGTGCGTTATCAGGAATCTGGATCAGAAGTGGAATACCTGGAACTCAAAATGGCATCCCGGGCAATGACCTAACTCATTATACCACAATGCCAGCCACAGAGGCAATGATCTTTTAAGGCCCTTCTTTCAAGGCTAAAGTAAGCTGCCCTCAGAGAAATGACTTCCCTCTCCTTTTCCTAGACTCTCTTCTATTCTTTCCCTACAAGGGCTTATCATTTGCTTCTTGGGTTCCTATCAGTCAGTGTTGCCTGCTGTGTTGCCCAGAAAACCACACTTTACTTTCAGAAGCAGTGTACAATTACTCCAGCTAAATATCCGCACTGTATTTATGGGAATTGTGGTCACGATGTCCTAGAGAACTCACGAAGCTCTATCAGCCATCTGTATGAGCTTCGACAAAAACTGGGCTTGGGGCACCCTTCCCTCCCCCTCATCCCTGCAGTTTCTTGGCTCTGAGGATGCCATTCAAGTCTAGATCACCTCCAGGTTAAAGTTTCCTGATTCAAATGCTCATTCTCTGGGTGTGTCTGGGAAATATGCAGATATTAATAATCTTCTGACTGCTTTTCTTGTTCATCTGTCTTGTAATAAGACTCCTTCCATCTGGGAACCTAGGATGGTTTGTTCCTTGCCTATACTTCCTTTAGAGAAGAAGGGAGGGAAGGGGCGGGTGGGAGAACTCTGCAGATTTCTTTTCATCTTCTACAAGAGATTTTGTCTCCTCTAAGCAATCTCATGTTGAGGAGCAAAGGAAAAAGGAGGATCCAAAAGCAGAGCGTATCATCGACGGTTAAGGGCTTCCTTCTGCTTCTGAGGTTTCACAGCCAAGGACAGCTCTAAACGGTGGGCAGCACTCTCCAGCAATTACTGGTTCCTGAGCAGAAGACTGTTTTAATGGTGGTATTTAGTGAGAAACAAGCAAATCCTTATAAGGAAGGCCTGGTTAATTCCATATGGCTTCAGTGATTAGACTATAATTTACATAAGAAAATTATTAAATAAAAAACTTTTATGAAAGTACAAAATTGGTTCTTTGGTGTTCTTGCCATTCTTAGTCAATTTCCATTTTTTTTCTTTTTTGAAAATATTTCATAACTGCAAGTGCATATTTGAATATCACATGCAAAAAAAAAAAAAAAAACTTTGAAAAAGAAGCACAAAAATGCCTTGATAGGAATTCAATAAGGTTAACATTTCCCTGTGAAAAGTATTAGATAGGAATTGCAAAATCAAATTAGACTAGAGAGAAAGAAAGGTGTACTTTGTACTCAGGTGTCCTTGAGTACAGGAAAATGGTGCATTAATTCATAGAGGTGAAGGTTCATGTATGTGAGAGGGGACTGCAAACACACAGGGAATGTAGGCAAAAATAAGATAGCATCACAAAGAAGAAATGTCTCTTTCAGAATTCACTGTTGAGGCATGCCATGGTGTTAAGGAAGTAGGCTTGCTGCTGGAATTGCTAATAATACAATAATAACATAGCATGACTAATGGGCTCAGGGCGTATTCATATTTCATAAAATTCAGCAAGTGTTTGACCAGAATCTCCTGGGTGCTAGACTTTGATGACACACAGTGACCAAACTTTTGCTTGCAACCTCATAGAACTTATGGTCTTAATAGAGATGTGAACAATCAGATACTGTGAAGTATATTTCAAGAAGCAAAAAGAAAATTAGGTTTGGGGTAATGCGCTGTTAGGAAATGCAACCACCTATCAGATTTATCATCCTTACCCTGAACAAAGACCAGAGGACACTAACTGGTGTCTTGATGGATGAATAGGAGTTTGGGTTGGGGGAGAAGAGGAATGAGGTAATGCAGGGGAAACAAAATATGTCCGGTAACTTATAAACAGAGGAATCAGGGGCCCGGCTCGGTGGCTCACTTGGTTAATCCTCCGCCTGCTATGCTGGCATTCCATATGGGCGCCGGGTTCTAGTCCTGGTTGCTCCTCTTCCAGTCTAGCTCTCTGCTGTGGCCCGGGAGGGCAGTGGAGGATGGCCCAGGTGCTTGGGAGCCTGCACCCACATGGGAGACCAGGAGGAAGCACCTGGCTCCTGGCTTCAGATCCATGCAGTTCCAGCCATAGCGGCCATTTGGGAGTGAACCAATGGAAAGAAGACCTTTCTCTCTGTCTCTCTCTCTCACTGTCTGTAACTCTACCTGTCAAATAAATAAATAAATAATCTTAAAAAAAAAAAAAAGAAGTAGAGGAATCAGAGGTCAGAGCTTGGAAGGTCATACCGATGTAGTAATGTTTGAGTTTAAAGGCAGGGAGACATCGTAACTAAGCTAATAATGCACTCAGACTCATATGTTTAGAAGATGATCCTGTTCCCAGAGCAAGGGACTTCTCCATGATGGTGGAGTCTGAATTTAGGCAGAGGAACAGCATTCACAAGCCACAGTCCTGACTTGACAGAGGAAGTGTTACAAATGAACATGAAAGGAGTGAGTGGTTTGATGGGATTTTCTCAGGTGGGGTCAGGACTGTGAGGACTTGTCAGACTTTTAATGTATATTAATTTTGATGGTTAACAGCAAATATACATTGTACTTTTTTTGTAAATAGTCATTTAGAGAAAGTGGCAGTTACCAATGTATAGTCAGGTAAACTCTTCACAGTTTTTATGGTACATGTGTTTTTCAAATCCTCTGCTTGTTAATTAATTAAACTTGTTTCTCAACACCATAGAGACAGATATCATCTTAGGCCTTTTATACACCAATAATTTAATGAACCATGAAGTGGGAGCTCCAGCCTACATTTCCACACAAGGAAAGAGAAGTCTCAATTGTCCAGGCCGCCTACTCTGTGCCAGAAAATTTTTCTTGTGGAAATATTACAGTTCCATATTAGGGTCCATGTTGTAGAATGAAGGAGACCAGGGTGCAGAAGGTTTGAGCAAACTATTTAGTGTCTTACATGTCGTGAGCTGGAAAGCATAATTATACAACCAAGTCACTTGAGTATAAATTCCCATTATTTCTATTTAAGTCTAGCCTTATTTCCACATATTGTTTCTTGCTATACTCAGAAAGGATTCTGCTATGTTTAAGGAAAGAACATAGGTAAAAATGATAACCGCTAATACTTTAAAGCATTTACTATGCCCAGGCATGGTTCTAAGAATACGTGCATCATATATTACATAACATATATTGCATATATTAAGCATGTATATAGTATATATAAATATATAATAACCATATATTTATACTCTTTCACATACTCTTGTAATCTCATATAATTTATATTTATTATGTATTTATATCAGATATATAAATATTTAATGTCTAATACATATTTAAACTCTTTTAACATATTCATTTAATCTTTATAATGATCCAAAATGATTGACACATTCTCACAAGCATTTGAAGATGAGCAAGCTCAATTGGAGGAAAGGTAATTGATTTTCACAAAGCTGCACACCTGGAAAGAGAAAAGCAGGCGTGGGACCCAGCTTGAGTCTACTCTGGGCTGGTCTGCCACGCTGCCTTTTTGTGCACAAGAGCTGTATCAGGGTTAGGGAGTCTTTCGTCACAGAGATTTTAAGATGGTTTGCTCTGAACAGTGGAATGCATCATAGGTGAGAGAAGCCACCAGTGAGCTCGACCTCTCCCCACTATGTAAAACACAGCACGAAGAGATTCAACTCTGCTCAGAGTAGCTCTCTCACGAAATAGGGCAACTTCCAGCTAAATCCTCTCACTCATCCCACTACTTCAGTTCAATTTCAGAAAAGTGTGGATTCAGTCCATAGCCTTTGCATTTATTTGTTTTGCTCTTACCTTTACCTGATCTGGGGTAATATTCTGACTTTGTCAGATGTTAGACATGCAAATTTGAGCAGTCATGTCTTCCCTCAGATTCTCATATCCTGCATGAGTAAATTGGGGATTATTTTGATCTCTTATGGAGTAAGAGGTTTACGTGACTGAGTATCCATTAAGCATTTAGAAGGGTAGCTGATACTTAATAGATCCTATAAATTTTATTATTATTTCATCTGAGACTGTATGCACAAGTATCTTCCCTGGACTTCTCCTCTCATAAGAGGCTGTTTCTTTCACTCCCTAAATCATCGGAGATGAGTTTGCCATGAGCAAGGCCATGTGACTTGCCCAAAAGATTACTAAAGGTTCAAGCCAGGAGGTTGGTGTACGTTCTTAAGGAAGTTCCTTGCGTCCTTCTACATGCGAGTGGTCATTCTCAAGTCTCTTTGCAACAGTATTTAGAAAAACTAATCTATCACAAGTCGCATGGCTGATTTATGTTCTATTAAATACCACCTTCTGCATATTCAATAGCCAAGTTAATCCACATAGGTTATGAATTTTCACATTGAAGTTTCTCCCCAGAGCCACATTAGGATCTATTTCAGTTTCTTCTTGTAACCACAATGAGAAGCCTCTGAAGCTTGTCCAAGGCAGTCAAAACTGGGAGACCTCATAGGGTCTTTGCAAGAGAAGTGGGTAGTTATCTGCAGGGCATGACCTAGGCTGGCAGCTAGGAGATCTGGCCCTGTTGTATGTCAGCTGCACAGTATTGGGCAGGTCACTCCATCCTGAGCATTCGTTTTATCACCTATGAAAGAGGGTTTCCTTTTATAGAGACCTGGTATGCTATGAGAGTTGTTCAAAGAATATAGGCTGAACCTCATCAAAGTCCTTTATGGTAAACACAAATGTGTATCCTTACTTTCAACTTTCAGAAAATTCTTATGGCTTTTGAGAAACAATTAAAACCAAATCAATCCAAACCAAACTATGATGTCTGCTTCTAAGATGCTCACAATAGATGAGAATTCTTCACACTTCATCTCAAATGTCATCATCTTTTTTTTTTTTTTTGACAGACAGAGTGGACAGTGAGAGAGAGAGAGACAGAGAGAAAGGTCTTCCTTTTCTGCTGGTTCATTCACCCATGGTTGCTGCGGCTGGTGCACTGTGGCCAGCGCACTGCGCTGATCTGAAGCCAGGAGCCAGGTGCTTCTCCTGGTCTCCCATGGGGTGCAGGGCCCAAGCACTTGGGCCATCCTCCACTGCACTCCCTGGCCACAGCAGAGAGCCGGACTGGAAGAGGAGCAACAGGGACAGAATCCAACGCCCTGACCAGGACTAGAACCAGGTGTGCAGGCACTGCAGGCAGAGGATTAGCCTAGTGAGCCTCAGTGCCGGCCAAATGTCATCATCTTTTGCATTTTGCTTCATGATCATTTCAAGCAAAGTTTTTTTTCTATCCTAAGTGCCTATTGTGAAAGCATTATATCCTAAATACCTAAATGTGAAAGCACATTCTGCTATTTTTCAGTGTGTTCATTTAAGAATTCAACTTCTTTTGGCTTATTTTTTGATACAGGGAAAGGGACTAACTGGGTGCCCTTAAGTGATTTTCCCTGTACACTAAGATGGAGAAGCTTCTGTTGACACTATGGGTCAACATAGCAGAGACAGAGAGACGCAGGGTGATTCTCTACTCATGAAAGATGAAGGAGTCAGGATGATGGGTTTTCAAGGACCAGTGTTGCTGGGACGCTAAGTGGCAAATCCTTGGGTTTGGGCAAGTTATAGGCGTGGTGTACACACTGAAAAAGATCCAGGAGAGTGGATTGGGGAGTGGATGAGAAAAAGCTACAGTGCAGTGAGTGGACTGGGCTGAGAAGCTGCAGTGCAGTGAGTGCATGATGTGGTCCCTACTGTCCATGGATTATTCTGGAACATAATGAGGACACTGGCTCCCTGTGCAAGTTTGTTGGCGATGTGACCTGAGACAGAATATGAAATACAAAGGGTACAATGCCAAGGGAAGAAAAAGACAGAAAATGCAGCAATGCGACTAGCTATGACTATCCCTTGGGAATAACTGAGACTATTGGGAATTTTGTCATTTGAAAGGAAACACAGCCAACAACTTTTCAACAGAATGCATTTCAAGTTGCTCCAGAGTCTTGGAAGTCAACCTTTCCACAGTGGTCAAAGAATGGCTCTGGGTATCCTAACGGTGGAACACAACTCGACAATCATTAAAACTTATTGCTTTACATTCAGATAAGGCAAGTAGGACCTAGAAAGGTGAAGCATGTCCCAGGGAGGCAAGTGGCCTGCCAGCTCCAGAACCATGGTAAAAAATGGGAGCTTTAACTTCCAGGTCTAGAGGCACTCACTGTGAAACTATCGCCTTAATTTGCAGCTCGCAAGTTCATGTGAGTTACTAGAAGCAGCATCCAATTTCCGTAAATATGATTTTCTTAGGACTTTCCCAGGTCATACTGATCACTGAGAATGCGGAGCCTTGGCCTGGGCGATTACGGGAGCCAGATGCCTGAGATCCAGGTGTTTACACAACACCCAGTGTTGCATGCAGAGCAGCTTCTGGCCACAGATAATTTTTCTCCCCTTGTTGACATCTCTGTGGTCCCTCAGGGAAATGCTCCACATAGCTTGCCAGCCGGTGTTTCAGGTGGGATGTGGCGTGCCTCAGGTGGTATGGGTGAACATAACAAATACGTAAATGAGAAAACAAACCAGCAGCAACCTGTCCATATTTTCAGCAAGAACATCATTTTCAGGAGCTGCCATCTGCAGAACTCCCACCCTTAACTGATTTCCACACGCAGCACTCTCCCACCACAGGGTGTTGTGAAAGAGTTAAATAAATTCACAGGAATCTCTCATTATATCCTTTACTGGAAGTATAGCTGGTTTTCTTAATATAAATCGCCATACTACACCAGTCCCAGGTGAACAATCTGCATATCTATGCATAATTCATGAATCTTCAGTACCAAAGAGAGAGTTGCAAAGACTTGTTAATTGCTCAAATGTGAGATTTTATGCCAATATCTCAGATATAATTGGAGACTCTAGAAAAGGCCCCTGGTAGAAGAGGCTTCTTCATTGATACCATATCCAAGGCTGCTTGTCAAAGTGGGTATTTAGCCCAGATATTAAGTCACCAGCTTAGATGCCCATATCTCACATCAGAGTACCTGGTTTCAGTTTCCATCTCAGGCTCCTGATGACAGCTACCAGTTAATACAGATCCTGGAGGGAAGAGGTGGTGGCTCACATAATTGGGTTCCTGCCACCCACGTGGGAGACCTGGATAGAACACCTCTGCCACATGCTTCAGCCCCGGCCCAGCCCCGGCCCAGCCCCAGATATTGTGGGCATCCAGGGAGTGCATCGGTGGATGGGAGCTCTCGTTCTCTGTCTCCTTCCCTCTCTGCCTCTCAAATAAATACATTTAAAAATAAAAAAAGGACTGCTTGCCGCTGGACAGGGTGACAGATGCTTCTCATTTTCAACCCTTGAGCAGGTGCATTCTAAAGAACAAATGTGAGTTGACCTGAATTGATGGTAAAAGCCGGTGGAGGTGAAACTGCAGTTGGCATTCGTTGTAGGCACAAACCAAGACGTGACTTTTATATCTACATATTATCCAGAACTTATGTAAGTTACACGTAGTTTTAACTTTTGGCTTACAATGCTCTCACAGTCTGGAATATTCCTCCATATTTCAATATGTTCATTTTAAATGTGATTAATTTTTAAAAATTTCTTCATCACTTTATCTGATGAAAGACAAATGTGATATGCAAGGAAATATTCTACATTAATTGTGGAAGTGTATATAACTCCTTCTCAAGTTAAGCATTATTAAACTCATAGGTGCGTTCACTTTTAGGCCTTTTGTCACTTGTACACACATTCATATATATCCCAGACACACATAATTATTTATGCATAAATTATATTATGTAAGTTATTCTCCTCATTGCCTTTTCTCCTTTTTTATTTTGGGAAGTTTTTTTTAAGAAGAATTTTAGGTGTATAGAAAAAAGTGTAAAGATAGCAGATGGTCCCCAAATATCCCACACCCAGATTCTCCTACTGTTAGCACATTGCACAGCACACTAACCACAATTAATGACCCATTTTCTTTACATTATTATGAATTAAAGTTTATGTTTTGCTTAGATTTCCTTAGTTTTTCCTAATGACCTTCTTCTTTTCCAATTTGATGCTATACTGCTTGAGTTCTTTTATTAAAATTCTTAGATTATTATTTATGTCTCTTACTTCATTTTTCTCATCACAGATTAGAATATGAAAATAATAGTATCACCTCTCATGGTTATTGTGAGAGTTAAATGAGTGTGTGATAGTGTGTGTCAAGATAGTTTCTGATAGGAATTAAAGATAAAAATAGGGGCCAGCATTGTGGAGTTGCAGACTGAGTCATTGCCTGTGATATGTGCCCTCCATATCTGAGTGCCTGGATTCCTGCTAGTGCTCCTGGGAGGCAGAAGAAGATGGCCTAAATGTTGGGTCCCTGGTGCTCATGTCAAGGATGTGGTTGGAATTCCTGGCCACTGGCCTCAGCCTTGCCCAGCACTTCTTGTTGTATGCATTTAGGGAGTGAACTTGTGGATGGACGACCTCTCTCTCTTTTTGTCTCTCCTCTCTGTCATTCTTTCAAATAATTAAATCTGTAAAAAATAAAAATGAAAGAAATATAAATATATTACTTCAGCAAATATATTTTCCCCAAAATCTTTTGTGTCCTTGAAAGGAAAATCTCTCTTATTTTTCACGCATAAGATGTCATGTCCTACACAGTGCAACAACCTTGTACACAACAGGCTGAAGAGAAAAACCTGCTGAATTGACTGTGAGAATGAAACTCTCCAAGAACCATTTAAGCTCTAAGAACTTGTGATAAAACACATACCCCTCTTTTTAATAAAAATTATAATTATGTGTAGGTGCATGTTTTAAAACCAGGCTTAGAGTAGACACCCACAAAGTGAAGATGGGGAAAGTCTGGTGAGTTCTAGATTTAAGGGAGGCGGGATGCTCAGCAACCTGAATTTTTGGTAGAAGTGGGTGGGCATGAAGACGCAGTGGGAAGCAGGGGCTGGTGGAAGCGTCACATATTTGCTATTAGGCAAGGCAAAGGTTTGTTTGGATGGGTGTGAGAATTGAGCCTTGAACACATACAGCCTCCGGTCTCCAGAGACTGACAGACAGAGGACCAAAGAGAAGGGGGTTTGTGCCAGTGAAGAGAGAGTGATACGTTCCAAGGGATTCTAAGGTAGCTTGTGGAAACCCTGCCTGGTTTGAATGTGTTCGCCTCATCCACCTGAAACACAGACAGCCGGAATCTGGGGACTGGACTTTTCAACCAGTTCTAACCCAAGTGCAATAGCCCACTGTGGATTAGCTGGAGTTTGAGTTCTATATTTAGCACTCATGCCGACAGCACTCCCCAGGCCAATGCATGCTCAATTTACTGCAGAGCTGCCAGACCCTGGTTCCTATTTTGCCTCCTGCTCTAGTTAGCTGTGCTGAGCCATGTGGAAACCTCAGGGATCAGTTTGACTCTTCACTCTGCAAAGAGTATATCTTAACATAGACCCCTGCTACCTGACTCTCACTTTGAAGCTCCTGGTGAACTATTGCCATCTGGGCCTTTGTCACTTGGCGTCTGTCCAGTGTGCCAACCTGTGTTCTTCCTACATAGAACTCCAAATGTTGTGAATTTCAGTGTAAGGCAGAAACTCTCTCCAACTAGGTAAGAAGCCTGATTTCTGCTTTCTTGAGCTCCCGGGGACCTGATGAGGCCTGACCAGTCATTGGTACCTCAGCTGTACTTTGACTCAGAGCTTGGCAAATCTGCAGATTCCTTTCTGGTGAGATAGGAGGTTCCTGCCATTGTAGTGGGCGAGGTGGATTCTGCTATAAGGTCCCTCTTCCCGCATCCTGGTGTCAGGATATAGCTGCCCTGCCATTGGCTAGCAGAAGCAGTGATAATCTATATGGCACCAGCACACTGGCCTTGTTCCTAGAGCTGTATTTGTGTAACAAATGATCTGACCTGCTTAGCACTTCAATGAACTACTCAGTAACTTCTAATATATCATGTTCTGCATTAATTAGCCAAAGTAGGCTTCAGCTACTTGCAACAAAGATGACCGATACATAGCAACTACTTAAGCATTTTTTATTTAAAAAAAATCAATGTATAGAAAATTAAATATATAGCAAATATCCCCAAAAATTTACATATTCAGTTAATTTTAACATTTTGATGCATTTGCCCTTGATTTGAAAAGGAAAATTTCTGACATGGTGATATTTCATCCTAAATATGTCTAAATGCTCTTTTAGAAGTAATGATGTTTTTTTATTCAATCATTTACATACATGAGGAATTTTATATCAAAACAATGTTATCTAAAATAGAATTCATATTCATATTCAAATGTCTTTTTTTTTATCTTTTCCCTATTTTTTAGAGGCAGAAAGATACAAACAAAAAGATATAGAGAGGGAGACAGCTCTTATTTACTGATTCATTCCTCAAATGCCCACAACACCCAGAACTGGGCTGGGTTGAAGCCAGGAGCCCAGAATTCCATCCAAGTCTCCCATGTGGGTGGCAGGAATCCAACTGCTTGAGCCATTCTCGTTATCTCCTAGGGTTTTCATTAGCTGGAAGCTGGAGCCAGGAGCCAGGGCTAGATATCAAACCTAGGTATAACTATGTGGATGCCAGCATCTTAATTAAAGTCCTTTATAAAAGTAATTTTTAAAAGAATTATTGATTTGTTTGAAAGGCAGGGTGACAGAGATGAGGAGAGAGAAAGAGAGAGAGAGAGAGAGAGAGAGAGAGAGAGAGATTGTCCATCTGCTGCTTCATTTGTCCAAATGCCCACAAAAGCCAGGAAAAGCCAGGCCAAAGTTTGGCCCCTGGAAGTCCAACTGGGTCCCCCATGTGGGTGTTAGTGATTCAAATGCTTGGGCCATTATCTGTACCCTTCCCAGGGGCATTAGCAAGCAGCTGGATTGGAAGCAGAGGAGCTGCGGCAAGAAGTGGCTCAGCAATTTGGAATGTGGGCATCTAAACAGCAGCTTAACCTGATGCATTGCAACATCACCCCCTACTAGAGGTTGGAACTGCTAGGGAAAATGCACACCCTCTTTTAAAAATAAAATGGGATAAAAAGAACCCCCCCAAATCGTTTATTTTAAAGTTCCATATGCCTTCTGAATTGTATACACATGATAAGAGTTCAGCTCAATTATTTTACATAAAGGAAAGACACAGGAATTCAGGACCCAACTCAAGAAAGAGAACATTGAGTACCCGGAAGGCTCTGTCCTTGACTCTTCCACCCTTTTGTGCCTCCTTGCAGGGGTTATGGGCACCCATCGTTCTGACCAAAGTGGTCTTGGTTGTTTTGGTTCGTCATATAAATGGGACCACACAGTTCTCTTCCAGAATGTGAATTCTGTGCTCATAACGATGTTGGTAAGATTCAGCCATTTTGCTGTGTGTGTTGTGGCTCAGTTGTTCTCTAATGTTTCGGTTTATTCATTTTATTGTTAATGGGCATTTTGGACAATTCTTAATTTTAGCTATGACAAATAGTACTACTGAAAGCATTTTGAACAAAAGCGCTTTGAGTATTTTGAATTCTGTTGCATACATATTTGAGAGTATAATTTATAAGTAACAGGTAAGGCATATTTTTAGTTTAGTAGATAGAGGAAGACAATTTATAAAGTGGTTTTACTAATTTATACCCCTATCAATATATGAGTTCTATTTGCTCCATATTGTTGTCAATGCCTGATATTATTAATGCATTTAAAAAATTCCATTTACTTTTTGTCCAAAATTCAACCCTCTATCGTGTATGCTAATTTGCTATCATGTGTCTTTAGTGCTCCTTCATGACAGTGTCTCCATCTTTTTCTTTTTTGTTTTTCTAGTATATTACTATTTCTGAAGAGTCTAAGATACCTGTCTTGTAGTTTCCCACACTTGCTATTTTGTCTGAATGCTTCCCATGATTACATTCAGTTAAATAATGTTTGGCACTGACTCAGCATAGATAATGCTATGCCTTCCCATGATGTCATTTCTCTTCCTTTCTTGCAGTTGTGGTTGCCTGTGGTAGGGGGTCTGGTGACAGGTGGAAAAGAACTTACAAAAGATTTGAAAGAAAAGGCATGATCATGTAGGGTTAGGAGAAAGTAGTGGGTGGTGACAGATATGCTAATTATCTAGTTTGTGATGGTATCCTCTAGATGCCTTTTATAATAACACCAACAAAATTACACTATTCAAATGTCTATGGCTTATTGTATATCCACTATGCCTCAATAAATCTTTTAAAAGTCCATATGATAGATATAAAATTTGTTGATCAAAATACATGCTTAAGCATTAAATAAAAGTAAATGTTAACTAAATTTCTTTCTTCCAGAACTAGAAAATGTGTCTTTGAGGCTCCAAGCCTTTCAAAAACTAGGAGACGACTGAACCTTTTGTTCCTGAAGTCTTGTTTCCCGATATATGATTTGGCAAAGTGCACGTGTACCAGGCTTGCTATGAGGATGACGTTGGATGCAATCACAAAGCCCCTTCCTAGAACTTGAGGATACAAGAACACCCCTCAAGTCTGCCTTGGAAACTTCAGCTTGGAAACCATATCAAATAGCTAGCTGACAGTGAATAAAGCTCAATTGATCTTGCTGTAGTTAGCATAAATAAAGTATCTGCAAAACACTTCTTTTAGAAAGAATGAGTTACCCTTTGCCATACAAAAAACCACCTCAAATGTAATAACTTAAATAACAAAAGAGCATTTAGTTTGCCAACCTGCAGTATAAGTGGAGAATGATTAATGGAGGTGGCTTGACTCTGTGTCACTTGGGGCACATCGCTGAGGTCTTCATTTCCAAGACGCTTCATGAACGAGCTGGGTTGGAGATTATTGCTGGCTGATGCTGAGAAGACCAGCTGAGAATGTGTGTGTGTGTGTGTGTGTGAGAGAGAGAGAGAGAGAGAGAGAGAGAGAGAGAGAGTCCTTATTTCTTATCGTGCTATATTACATAAAACTGGTAAACATAACCTAGAACTACATTATAACAGGTAAAGAATATATATTTATATATTATATATTAATATTATATATATTATATATTTATAAAAGTTGCTCTTATACCTCAGGCAGGTTCTTTAATCCTTATGAATATCAAATCTTTTTAACCAAT
This sequence comes from Oryctolagus cuniculus, assembly GCF_051225735.1. NCBI lineage: Eukaryota > Metazoa > Chordata > Mammalia > Lagomorpha > Leporidae > Oryctolagus > Oryctolagus cuniculus. Next base: position 163,755,882 of record NC_142872.1, on the reverse strand, counting down.
AAAATGGAAATGACATGATCTACTGGACTGAATGATTATATGAAATAATTGAAACAATATTTCAATTTCCTGGTACAAAGTAAATGCTCAATATTTTTTGAGTTATTTTCTTCCCTGTTACACCATTCTGTCAATAGTTTTCTGCTGAAATTTGCACCTCTGAATTATTTTATTATATAACACATTGTCTGTGTACTTCATTTCTGAGATCTTAAGTGTTTGTAAAAACATCTTGTTTGTAACAAAACCACAGCAGATGTAAGGAGTCTGACATATAGCAATAATAAATACTTGAAAAACTAAGTTAATAATGTTGATAATCTCTTTCATATTCAACTAGCTTTTAAATATTCATAAACTACTTGCAAAAGCTTTGTTTTTCCATACAGCATGGAACTGTGAGTTTTGACTTTAACTTGCGTGTACAGATGAAGAAACAGAAGCTATCAAATGTTGTATCCTGGCTCAGAACATGCAACTAGTAAAAGAGAGAATCTCATTTACAACCTAATTTACATTCCAGTGCTTGCATCAACCTCATATTTAAGGTTAACTGCAAAATAGGCAATTGCCATAGAAAATTAAGATCCGTGTTTAATCATTACATGTGATAAATTCAGCACTCGTTATTTCAGAAGGTTGCCAGGGGTAGGGGTTAGGTCTTTTGCAGAAGACAAACTATCACCATTAATGAGTTAATCCTCAGACAGTGTCTCTGCACTCGGTACCAACTGGCACCTCTGAAGGGCATATCTTAGGAAGAAAGAATGGCAAAGAAAGCAAGGTTTGATGTCATCAGAAAACTCAGAAATCTTTCATAAGCACTTCACAGAATAAGGAGGAGATAAAACTGCCCCCAATGACCTCTTTTGATTTTCTCATAATGGGAAGATTATAAATCCAGATGAAACAGGTCAGAATTAAGATCTGTCTTTTGAAAACCCAGAAAGGCCTCATCAAAATCCATTTTCTCCTATCTGATCCTGTGTGTGTCCCATACTACTTTGCACTTGAAGAGGGAGAAGGTTATCAGATCATCAACCCAGGACAGCTGTGCAGCCATCAGAGAGGAACAACCACCCCAGCCCCCTGGGAAGTTTTAGCAGCAGAACGAAATCTCTACTCATTTAAAGAGCCCACTTGGGCTAGGCCACATGCCTTCCATGCTCAAATTATATATCTACTACTATGTGGATGTAAATATTAATATATGAAAGTATTATGTCAATGTGTAATGTTTCTATATATAAAATATATAGATCATGTCTCTGTTGTCAATTTTGTATATCTTTATTAAATTACATATACACAAATATGTGTGTATACATACTATAATGGATTTGCATGTAATTGTATACAACCTGACACACATAATTTTGTTGTGTATGGTAGCCAGTGTGCTCATTACCCCTACCTTCTATAAATGCTCTTCACTACCATTCCCTTCTGCCTGAACCTGACAAGCTGAACACAAAGATCTTGTTAAGGGGACAGTGGGTTTTCATGGCCTCACATACCTCTTTTCATTCCAGATGCACCCTCTATTTCATCTGATTTATACCATGAGGCATGGAGTGCTTTAGATTTCTGATTTCATACCTTAAGGCCTCTGTCACCTTCCTTCCAAATAATAAAATTTACTCTGTTCTGGGCGGTCAAGCCTAAATTTTCTAAACAGTAGTACATATCCCATTTCTTTGTACTATTAGGGCTCAAACATCCTACATGCTATCCTACATTTTCTTCCAATAATACCTGCATAAGAGGCCTCTTGTTTAACACACATAATAGCTTCCCAACTGTCTTCACCCTTGAAGCGAGAGGTTATAAATACGAAGTGAGAGGTTATATATACGTCACGGGACGTAGTACTGGGTGTTGCTCATTAAAAGAGGATCATGGATATCGCAATAATTAAGCATATTCTTAGAAAAACCGACTGATTCATGTGCTTGCCTTTTAGCCTATAATTGATAGTCTGGTATAATGAAATGAGCACTAAACCCCAATGTCTCTATGATTTTCTTTAATTCTTGAATTCAGTAACTGTATTAAAAGTTTTCTATCTTCTCTGTTTTGAAAAGTCTGATGGTAAATATCATTTTTTTAAGATTTACTTATTTATTTATTCATTTGAAAGTCAGAGTTACAAAGAGAGAGGAGAGGCGCAGAGAGAGAGAGAGAGAGAGAGAGAGAGAGAGAGAAAGTCTTCCATCCGCTGGTTCACTCCTCAGTTGGCTGTACCAATCAGAAGCCAGGAGCCAGGAGCTTCTTCTGGGTCTTCCACATGGGTGCTGGGGCCCAGGGACTTGGGCCATCTTCCACTGCTTTCCCAGGCCATACTGGAGAGCTGGATTGGAAGTAGAGCAGCCAGAACTCGTACTGGCACCATATGGGATTCTGGCACTGCAGGTGGTGGCTTTACCCACTACACAACAGCACCGGCCCAGAAATATATTAATGTTGGAAACCTCATGCTTGCAAGTCCATATGACCAATCAAAGTTCAACTATTTGTTGAATTAATCATTATATCATATATTCAACCTTTGCTTTTTTATTTATTAAACTTGTAATGGGGAAAAGGTTAATTCCTTTGATAGATGATCACTTTTAAAATATCTGATCATAACCTTTGTGTCTCCTTCTGTCTTTTCTTTTCCAAGCTAAGTATCCTCAGAGCATCACTTGGCACTGTGTCTAGTCTGTTCAGTAGGCTGATTGATTTCCCCTGAAGACTGCCAAGCTGCCCCATTCTCCTCTCAGAGTTAGTGACCAGGGTGGAACAGACTTCTTGAGCTATCATTTACTCATCTCCCTTTTTTCTGCAAGCAACCCATGTGATATGATAGTGAATGAGTTTGATTTACTCTTTTACAGACAATTATAAGGCTTTTATAACCTTGACTGTGAAGATGAAAGAGAAACAAAAATGATACTACCACTTTAACTTCTGGAAAAGAGACTCATCTGTTTTACCCTCCAATTCCCACCATTATTTTTCATTCTTTATTTCTTTTTCTTTTAGTTAATTGTTTATTTTTGCAAAACAAGACATTCTTCCCACATAAAAATTATTAATGTTTCTGAACCTTCAAAAAGAGAACAGTCAAGAGTCTTTAAATTTGTATCCAATTAAATTTTATCTGACTAAACTCACTATATAATTCCACTTCTGGACAAATTGGAGTTCAATCAATTTCCATAACCTTGGCATTTTATCTCTGTGTACACAATAAAACAGCCAGAATATTTCTGCAAGGTCTAAATAATGAGATATATTTGGATGTACTCTCAGCTAGAATGAAATGTATAAAATGTCAATGCCATCAAGTAATGAAGCAATCAATATCAGATTTTATATTATTTTTATTTTTTATTTAAAAAAAATTTTAAGGGATACAAATGTCATAAGTACAACTTTAGGAATATAGTTATTCTTCCCTCCATACCCACCTCACACCCATGCACCCACCCCTTCACCTCTTCCCTCTCCCCATGCAAGTCCCAGTCACCATTAAGATTCATTTTCAATGAAGTTTTTACACAGAAGACCAACTCTATACTAAGTAAAGAATTCAGCAATTTGCACACACATACACAAAACTGAGAACTAGTTTTACAGTTAACTCTCATAATATAACTCATTGAGGACAGAGGTCCTGCATGGGGAATTAGCGCACAGTGAATTCTGCTGTTAATTTAACAATTAAAACTCTTGTGCATGGAGTCAGTGACCACCATAGGCTCTTGACATGAGCTGCTTTAGGCTATGGAAGCCTTTTGAGTCCACAAAATCCATCAGTATTTGGACAAGGCCATAAGCCAAATGGAAGTTCTCTCCTCCCTTTAAAGAAAAGTACATCCTTCTTTGATGGCCACTTCTTTCTGCTGGTGTCTCACTCATAGAGATCCTTCATGTAGGACATTTTTTGCCACAGTGCTTTGGCTTTCTGAACCTGAAATGCTCTCACAGGCTTTTCAGCAAGAAGAGGAAAACTTGAGGGCTGATTCTGAGGTCAGAGTGTTACAGCGATTGTCATCCTATGAATGTACTGTGAGGACTGCTTCCCATATATTGGAACATTCCTTCCTTTTTAATTCTTTCTATTATTACTACCAGACACTTGATCCTATGTATATGAGCACTTTAACACTTAATTCTATCTATATGTTTACTTTAAAGCTTAATATGATCACTTTAAAAATGAAGATGACATTTTTACCACCAAACTTAATGGAAATTGGAGTCCTATGATAAATTTTTAAATTGTGCCCTTAGGAATAAGGCTATAGGAATATATACAGAACTATACAGCTTTACAGTTACAAACTTTGTCCTCCCTCTCTTATTCTCACTCTCATTTTTTTACTGAGATCTATTTTCAGTTGACTTTATACACAAATGATTATCTCTATGCTTAGTAAAGCGTTCAACAAATAGTATTAAGAAAAACTCATTAAAAAAAACAAAACAAAACTGTTCCTTGACAGTCAAGATAATGGTGGCTCAAGTCATCCCTTCTTGAAGTGTGACTATTGATAAATAACGAATTTGACCTGCCTTTTTCCCAAAAATATTCCTATTTTTTTACTTTGAATTTCCTTTGAACTTTTACTGAGAGATTTTCTTCCTTTATCTTCTTTCTTAGTGATGACCATGTTTCTGTTTGCAGCACATCCTTATGCATCTTCTGCAGGGATGGCAGGTGGTGACAAATTCTTTCAATTTCTCTTTGTTATGGAAGGTCTTTATTTCACCTTCAATAATAAATGAGAACTTTACAGGGTATAGTATTCCAGGTTGACAGTTCTTTTAAGACTTGAAATATATCTCAGCATTCTCTCCTAGCCTGTAAGATTTTTGATGAAAAGTCTGCTATGAGTCTAATTGGAGATCCATTGAAAGTGATCTGGCATTTCTTTCATGAACATTTTAGAATCTTTTCTTTATGTTTCACTGTAATGAGTTTGATTACAATGTGTCATAATGAAAATCTTTTCTGGTCATGTCTATTAAGAGTTCTATGTGCTTCCTGTACATGGATGTCCCTTTTTTCAAAATTAGGGATGTCTTTTGCTATTATTTCACTAAACAGGCCTTCTAATCCTTTCTCTCTTTCTATGCCTTCAGGAACTCATAGAACCCATATGTTGGGTCATTTTATAGTATCCTGTAGATTTCCAACAGTGATTCTTAGTTTTATAATGTCCTCTTCTTATTTTTGGTTTGAATGTATAATTTCCTGTTCTTTGTCTTCTAAGTCAGATATTGTTTCTTCTGCTTCACTGATTCTGTTGTTAAGGCTTTCTATTGCATTTTTATTTGTTCTCTTGAATTACTCATTTCAATTTGATTTCTCTTTAAGATCTCAAATTCACAGGAGGATTTTTCTTTCATGTCCTTTTTTATGGATTTAGTAGTTCCTGCATTTGCTTCTGATTAGTTCTATGTAATCTTATGATCTTTTTTTGAATTCCATTTTTTGCATTTCTTGCATCTCATCTCTTCAAGAGCTAGTATTGAAGTGTTGTGTTCCTTTGAGGGTGACATATTGTGTTCTGTGGGTGATCCTGTACGTAGATGGGAGTCTGCCTGCCCTGTCCATGCAGGAGGATGAGAGGACATGGGAAGCCATGCCTCCTGGGTGGGACCCCACAGCCTGGCTTCTGGTAGGCAGTGGGATCCCTGGGCACATTTTCCCCTCACCCCAACCAATCAGGTAAAATGCTCCTGGGTGTGGCCTAGGCCCATCAGGAAAGTTACTGCAGCCTATATGATCTTCAAGCTGATTGTAGAAGCATAGCGGTGCCAATAATGGCTTCATCCTATAGAATTAGTGTTGCCCTGAATTAGTTACACCCCTTTTGCCTACTCTTTAAAAAGTGTGCATGGTCATTAATAAAGTGGACATGTTTACCAAAACTTGTATGCGGTGCTTCTTGGCAAAGAGTGTCATCGCCCCATTCTTACCAACAGAATGCAGGCCTTCTGGGTCAATTCCGCATATTCCTTGTTCTTGTTTATTGAATTTGTAGTTTGCTGTTTGTTTGTCATTTGTGGATATACTCTTTGGTTTCTTCTTTTTTTTTTTTTTTTGCTTTAGTGTCTTTTATCTTTGTACTAATCCTCTGTAGATAAGTGGAGTGTCTGCGTTCAGTGAATATCTAGAGGCTTGTAGTGGGTGTGACTGGGGAGCTCTGTTCAGTTCTCCAGAGTGAAGGGTGTATCTAAGGTTATACACAGAGGTTTAGCATGGTAAATATCTCTTTTTCTTTAATCAGAAGGGAAGTTCATTGTGCTTAGCTGAGCTCCTCTCCTCAAAGTGCCTTAGTGCTAGCCCCAGTGGATATAATATTCATCTGTTCTGCCCCAAGGACCACACAAAGGATCTGTATGGTCCTCAGAGTAAGCTCAGATTCCCCAGCAATGTCCCTCACCCGGTAACCAGGAAGCACTGAGCATATGGAATCTCCCATGGTGACTGCCAAAGTCTCAGCCAACTGTGAGTCCTCCCACACAGCCTGTTTTTCTCACAGTCCTGGCATACAAACCTCTCACAGTCACAAACTCCCAGCCCCCTGTTAGTTCTCCCCACCAAAGTCAGGAGTCTCCACTAGGCTGGTTGCTGGGCATGGACAACAGCTGGTGCAGCTGTTATGTATGTCTAAAATGGCACCCATTCTATTGGCTTGTTACAAGATGCTGTTGTAAAATGATCAGGAGAGGTAAATGTACCCCTCCTTTTTTCTTTTCTTTTCTGTTCTAGTTTGGCAGGTACACTATCCCCTGTGAGGATCCAAGCCAAGTCCCCTCTAGGCTCTTCCTATAGCTTTATTGCCTGTGGTTTGGGTTGTTGTAGTCTGGTCTTACCTTACTTTCCAACACTGGTACATAGACTTTTTTTTTTTTTTTGACAGGCAGAGTGGACAGTGAGAGAGAGAGACAGAGAGAAAGGTCTTCCCTTGCCATTGGTTCACCCTCCAATGGCCACCGCGGCCGGCGCGCCACACTGATCCGATGGCAGGAGCCAGGTACTTATCCTGGTCTCCTATTGGGTGCAGGGCCCAAGCACCTGAGTCATCCTCCACTGCACTCCCTGGCCACAGCAGAGAGCTGGCCTGGAAGAGGGGCAACCGGGACAGAATCCGGCGCCCCGACTGGGACTAGAACCTGGTGTGCCAGCGCCGCAAGGCAGAGGATTAGCCCGGCCAGTACATAGACTCTTAGCTGCTGGAGTTCTGAGCTGTGGGCATCCACACCCTCCACTTAGGCCCACCGTCTCCCTCTAATTTGTGTAGACTTTCCTCTGCCATTTTCTCCCTATTTTTTTCCCTGAGTCTTCACTCTTTCCACTTTTTTAAAACTATCTTCTCCTATACTTGAGCAGTAAGCTCCCTCCCTACTCCACTGTCTTGGAGCTCAAATCTATTATTTTTCATGATTAAAAATATGACTTTTTTAGGCATCAGAATTATATATATGTATATAATTATTAATTTATTTTTAAAATTATACATTAAAATGATATACTTGTACATTTTATGGAGTATAGTGCAATGTTTTAACACACACACACACACACACACACACACACACATATATATATAGAGAGAGAGAGAGAGAGAACTAATCATACCTGGCAATTAGCTCTTCCACGGATTGTACTTACACTACTGACGAAGTTGCTGTATTATGTGATCCTCTACTATAATAATTTTCTCTTCAACTAAATTTGCATTCTCTTGAGAACACATGTAGTTAGGTAGGCCTGGGACTTCTGGCTTGGAAACATGGTTTTTGCCTTATTTTGTAAGCCATCAATCCGAAAGGAGAGTAGAAGTTAGGGGAAAATGTCTTGGAAACTAAGATTCTAAATTTGCTAGTCACTGAAATGTGATTTAGTTCAGCTCAGCAGGGAAGGGATGCTTGTTAGGATAGGGACCAAAATATTGATATGGAATAAAGTACGATGTGCTGAACTTACTTTGTATGCAAAATCACAGGACCTGGACTAGAGAACCGCAGATTAGGGAATCATGATGGCTGTATGTGGAAGATTTGACCAGGCAAGCCAGAGGACATTAAAATTTCCAAAATGGGAGATGAAGTAGATGCTGGTATAATTAAGAAACTTAAGTGGATCATGAGTAAGACTATTTTGGCTGATGAGAATTTGTATTAGAAATTGTAACTGAATTTCTGAAACTCACCCCAGTTAAGATTATCAGATAAACTACAGGATGTCCAGTAATATTTGAATTCCAGGTAAAATTTCTCCCAAATATCAAATGGGAAATACTTATACAAAAATCTTTATCTAAAATTCAAATTTAGTTGATATTCTATATTTTTATTTGCTAAATCTGGCAGCTCATATCCCACAGGCAATATACAAATGCATTAGATTTTGTGGATCTGGGCTCAAAAGAGTGGTTTAATGTCAAGTACTGTCTTTTCTATAAAATTACCTAGAGTTAGAGTGATTGGAGCAGGTGAATATAAATGAGAATAATATACCTCAAGGTATATTAAAATTTAAAACTTTGGCTCTTATACAGATACCTAGGAGGGAGAAAGAAAGGATGGATAGAAAGAGAAGTTTTTAAGCTGGTTTTACTGGCTTTGATTAAGTTCCCAAAGGCAATTTCCTGGCTGATTCCAAGATGGCTGAACAGGGAAAAGACTTGCTGCTTTTGACTAGGGGAAAACAACAGAAGAAAAGTGGAGGAAGTATATTTCCAGGGGAGAGTTGGAGAACAGTTTGCAAAGGAAATTCTACAGAAGGAAGAGGGACACTGTGGAGCAGCATTGAAGTGTGGACACGCAGCAGCAAACAGGGACACCACACACGACTCCCACTGGAGAACACACCAGCATCTAAGACTGAGATGAGAGAAGACTGAGATGAGGTGTGCCACTGGTGATGTTACCTTGTTAGGGATTGCAGAGGGCTGCCTTAGGAGCTTCTTCCCTGGTACTCCAAGACTGTCCAGTTTAGGGTAATAGAAAGCCTATAGTTGGATGGGATGATATTTGTTGAAGGTATATTAGAGAGATGTTGTCAGCAGTTTGTCCCATACATACATAAATATAGAAAGATTCTACCATGACAGTTTTGCTGTGTATGAGTATGTACTGAAACTATATCTAAATGAATTCAAGGTCTATACAGTCTTGGGGTTTTTCTCTATTTTTTATTCTGACCACATCTAATTGCATACTACACTTGTAAGTTTCTAAATTTCCACTTAGGCCTCTAGCTACGATTACCTTCTCCATGGTTAGTCTCCTGACAAGCAGAGACAAACAATGCTATTTTTCAATGAATCTACAAACAAAAAAAAATCTTCTTGTTCTCCCTCCCATATTTCCTCTTCAACCCCATTGTTGCATATTTGTTCAAACACACAGGAGTCCAACATCATCCATCAACGAATTGCTAATGGATTTCAGCAGACAATCTTATGTAAAGGAATTCACAGCAGGGAAAGAAACTAAAATAATATCATATGAAAGAGCAAAATAGATTATTTTTAAATCCCAGTGAGAAATCATGAAAATAAAAATATTAGTGATTCATCAAAGAATGCATAAAATTTAAAATCCTGGGATTAATTTCTGAGACAAAATGTTTTGTGAATTTTAAAATTGCATGCCTATAATTCAGCTCTTGGAGAAACTCCGTTATGAACTATATTTATCAAAGGGATTAAGTCAGAACCTGAATTACCTATGAAATCACACAGTTTATATCAATTACCTCAAACATCTGTAGTTGGGGTTCCACTGGGTCACAAATACTATAATTAGAGTTACCAAGATAGTTGTATGGCAGTGATATTTTTAGTTTGGTAAGAAATGGCAGAAACCACACCTAGTAACTCCTGGAGGGGCCACTTCAACCTACTGGACAGGGGTGGAAAAAGAGAGGATGCTGTCTCCTAAATGCGCTTTGGCTGACTTCGTGGGCCAGACTTTAAGTCATGGATTTGCCTCTAGCTTTCCTGGTCTGGAAGCCTGCTAAGTACATGTGTGTCACTGAACCCAGGAGGAGTTGACATGAGGAGGACTCTCTAAGGCTCTGGTTTGGTCTTCAACCTCCACATCTCTTCACTCAGGGTTGTCAGATTTAGCAAATATAACACAAGGTGCTGGTGTACTCCCAGAATGGAATTTCACATAAATATGAGGACACTGCAAAAGGATTGTGGGAAATTACATTAATGTGTAAGTCTGGTAGGGACTGAAATTTTTTGAGATCTATGCCTTTTTTTAATAATAAGTGCTTTTCATGAACTTTCTAATGAAACTTGTGTGCATGTGTTTAAAAACTTTCACCAAAGTAAAAATATCTTTTACTTCTATTCTTCATGAACTTTTTGAAGTATCCTCAAAAGAATATGTACATAAGCACATACATACATAGAAACACACACACACAAACATGCAATATTCAAAGTTGCTTCAAATAGCTAAGATATGGAATCAACTTAGATGTCTATCAACTGATAACTGGATAAAGAAAATGTGGTTTATATATACAATGAAATAGTACTCAGCCAGAAAAGAAAATGAAACCCTGGCTTTTGCAACAAAATGAATGCAACTGAAGACTATCATGCTTAGTGAAAAAAGACAGTCCTCAAAATACAAATATCATGTTTTCTTTGATATGTGGTAGATGACATAAAATAAAAAATCAATGTACAAGAATGAAGCTGGCATTGTATGATTTTATAATTATTTATAGCCCTGTCTTTTTATCTGTGAGACAGTGGTCTTTCTACTTGCTTAACATGAAAATTAAGGAAATATTAATCCTCTGATTATAAAGAAAAATTAAAGCATGTTAACGTAAAAATTAAAAAAAAAGAAAGAAGGGAAGGAGAATTGAGGGAGGGAGGGAATTATGGAAATCTTAGAGTTATATCTATGAGATACATGAAATCTATTCTCTTTATATTAAACATTTAAAAAAAGGTTCGTGGAAAAGTGAAACAAAATGTTCCTTTTAAAAGACACAAAGTTTATTTACACATTTTACACAAAATTTAAAAATATTTATTTACCTCATAGGCAGTGTGAGAGAGAATAGAGATGAAGGAGAGAGAGAGAGAGAGAGAGAGGCCATAATGGCCAGGTCTAGGCCTAGCTGAAGCTAGGAACCAGGAAATCCATCCTGGTCTTCCTTGTGGGCAGCAGGGACCAAAGCACCTGGACCATCTTACTGTGCCTCCACAAGCCCATTAGTAAGGAACTGGATTAGAAGTGGAATAGTCAGGACTTGAACGAGCACTTCAAAATTGGTTGCTAGTGCTATTGGTTGTAGTTTAACCCACTGAGTCACAATGTTGTCCCCTCCACAGACTTTTTGAACTATCATTGGATGTATGGATTTTGAAATCTTTGCACCAAAACAAACTAATCTGTTATTTTCCCAATAATTTTTGAAGTATCTCTGTGCATATGTATGTGTACAATACATAGGTAAATAGATATTACTTAGTAAAGTGTGCTTAATAAAATTTTGAGGTACTAAAATACTATTGATCTTGAATTAAAGCTTCATGGTGTCATTTCATCATTTGGCAGCCTTACTCTAGCTCCTGCTTGTCTGGGCTGTGATGATCTGCTCGGAGCTCAGAGCTCTCACCACAACCTTGTCCTGACAGTGCTTAAGGTGAAAACAGAATGTTGTTTATAGCTGCACTGAGCGGATATTTTTGAGGCTGTCAATGCTTCTATCCTACTTTATTCCTGGAGTGTGGACCCTGGTCTCAGGGCTGTGGTGACCTTGTTCCAAAACAGCCCGGGATGTTAGAGGACTCCGAGGAATAAGGGGCCACACTCTGCCTTCCCCACCCCTACATCAGGGAGCATGGAGACTTCGTCCTTCCTCTCCCTCTGCATTCTCCACTCACTAACCTGAAGTGAGGGTCTCAGGAGTAAGTGCATTTTTTGCAATTCTCTTAACGGCATAAGTATCTGCCCCAGCATACATTTTCCTTTTACCTTTTATTCTGCTACCAAGTAGTCCTTAATTTGTCACTCATATCTCCTTTGCTGTAGACATTTTTCAGAGCTTTGTGAATGGACTTTTTAATTATCTTCCCTGCCCTGTGGTCTTTTATTTCTCTCATGTCACTTGGAAATTATAAGGGGCTATCTCTATTACAATTTTCATGCACAGAATCATTGCCTTTACCAAAAAGAACACATGGAATCATTTGATCACTCCTACCTCTGATGCCAAATTTATTTTTTACCATAACGTTTTATATTAATATCAGAAATTCTTGCATGTGGGAGAACTTGATATTTAGTGACTAATATAATGGCAGGTAGTAAATCATTTAGGTCCAATCTGAGAGCATGAGAACTCTGGAATTCATCTCATTTTTTTGTGTTTTGTTCAGCAAAACGTAAAATGTATATAAAAGTTAAAGTATTTATTTTGCCACTCAGAGGTTTGATACTTGAATGATCTTTCTGCATATACTTTAAAACAAACTCAATGTTTGTAAATATATAGGAGAAATATCCAAGTGATTGACTATTAGTTTCCCTTTGTACTTTGAGTTCATACATATGCTGGTAAGTATGTAAGAAACAACCAAGGTGTAGCATAGGGCTTCACAAACCTAAGATTAAGATTTTATGTCAAAATGGACAGACTGTCTCTTAAGCTCTTTACCTTCCAGGCACAGAGCTTGACTGTGTTTCTAATCTTCCCTTCAGTTTGACAGGGACATGAAATGGGTCATGTGACAGATGTATCCAGAAGAGTGAGAGTCGTGGTGATACATTCCAGGATTTCACTATCATGCCCTCTCACACTAATCTCCAGTTCACTTTCCTTGTCCATGGGCTGAAAGGAAAGGACCCTTGGAATCTAAAAATGGGAGAATGACAAGATAAAGATGTCAAGTCATGGCTGAAAGAAAGTCTTCTAGGAGAATCTTGTGACCTGGGACACCTACCCTACAATAAAAGCATGGATTGAACAAAGACTCTATTTATTAAAGCCACTGACTTCCAGACTAAAGGAAGATAAATATTCCCTAATTCATTCAATCATTTATTCAGTAAGGCAATAAATAGTTGCTCAAATAAGTGCTGTATGCCCACTATTTTACAGAGACTAGCAAGTTATATACTGTGGTAAATATTTATTTTTATCTACCGCCATGAAGCTTATGAATTTACTGAGGATGGGAAAAATAAGGAGAATTAAAGTATTCATGTACATTGCAAAGAGTAGAAGGGAAAAAGTGGGAAATGTTTCTATGGCTTATTCCTTGCCTATTCATATTAGGTGGTCTTGAATGACCCCTTGGAGTAAGTACTATACAAGCTGAGATATGATAGATAAGAAGGAAGCAGCCCCACAACCAGGGAAGAGGATCTGAGGTCAATGGATTGCTAGACACTCTTAAAATTGGAAAGAGATTGGAGAAAGGAAGCCCCTGTGGCTTAAACACAAAGAACTGAAAAATTGTTGATTGAAAAAATAGGCAAGAGATAATCTTGTGGACCGCGAAGGTCATATGAGGATTTTAGGATTCGGTTTAAGTGCAAAGATGCTTATTTATCCTTTGAAGGACTTTAAAGAGGGTTTGGTATTTTAAAATATCACTTAGGTGGCTGAACATAGCACTGTTTATAAGGCAGTAAAGTGGATGATCAGAAAAATAAAATAAAACGCTGCAGTAAAATGAGAGACGCCAGTGGCATCCACTAAGTGAAGTGACAGTGAACATAGAGAACAATGGACACATTCAAAACAGATTTTGGAGGTAAAATAAACAGTGAAGTGAAAGTTGCATATGCGATCTGACAAAGAAGAGAGTTTAGAATGATTTTCAGCTTTTTGTAGCATGGTCACGTGTGTCAAAGTGATACCATTTCTTTGGCTGGAAATAAGAAAAAAAAAAGTTTTGATAGGAAGATGAGATTTCAAGATGAGAGATTAGTTGTGGACATGTTGAGTTTAAGTCACTCATGAGGCATGTTCTAGTACAGACAGCAGGTGGAGATCTGGGCATAAGAGTTTGAAATTTAGTAAGAAGTTTAAGAAGAAGGTATAAATATAGGAATTGTGAATATTAGAATGTATAAGTACTTCAAAAAGTTTGTGAAAAAATGGAATTGAAAGATAAGTTTATTTTGGTGCAAGAAAAATTTGAAATCCATGCAGTTTTTTCATAGTATGCATTTTTCATGAGCTTTGAAGATATATCATGCATCGATTTCAAAAGTATTTTTGCAAATAAATTTATCTTCAATTTTCCACTAACTTGTTGAACTATCGCCAAATTTTACAACTTGAGAAAGGATGAGGTTGCTAAAGAAGAGAGTAGTGAACTGGGGGTTCCATGAGTCAAGAACTCAGCAGAGGTCCACAGGCAGCAGATTTTGACCACATACAGAGTTTGCACCTCTTCCTTTCCGGATGACACACAGTGCCTGGCCATCCTCTGTTCCTGATGACATACAGCTTCTACCCATCTGCAGTTTTTCTCAGGCCCTCATGACATTAAGCCCAAGCTTGGTGTTCTTGCCCTGACTCCTATACCTTCTGTGCATACCCAACAGTTAATAGGCTGCCTCTTTCGTTATAGGCTTTCAAATATCAGTAGCTGGAAGGTAGGGTAATGCCTGTTCATGGTTATACCCACCTTTACAGGTCTCCTATACTACGCCCTCTTTTCTAAATCAAAGAATCCTGAAGAATGACTAAGTGTTTCATTACTAGAGTCCAACAATGAAGACCACATGCAGAAAATCTGATTTCTGCCCTCTGTATTCTCTATAGAAACTGTGAAAGAGACATTCTTAAGACTGGCGGATCTAAAATGTACTCAGGAAGTCAAGGAGCTCTTTGACATTCTAGAGCATTCTGTCTTGCTCATTTCTATTCTCTAGTTTTAGTGCAATAAAAAATTTTAGTATCATCTGGGGAAATATACGTCCTAGAGCACTAAATGTGCTGTTACAAGGCAAGTAAGTTAGACCTGTTTTAAGGTTGAATGATTGGAATTAAAGAATTCATTAAAATCTCTATGTAAGTCCTGTTGGGAGAGAAACCACACTCTCTGTGTAGTTAGTTCTCTTTAAAGCAGCCACTGGAGATGCAAATGAGCATTACGCCTTTTATGACTTCTTTTGGAAACATTACCCTTGGGGAAAATAAACGGATTATTTGACCCCACTCTCTGAATGGTTCTCTATCAGTCTGACTTTCTGTCGTTGGATGCTAGCAACAAATCTTGATTTATTTCTTTTATGGTTAGTCTACAGATCCCTTTAATACTAAGCTGTAAAAATCAAAGTTTTATTCAAATGAACAAACTTGAATACACTTCCTCTATGTCTGATACTTTGCTAGCAGCTGCATGCAGGCAGGTAATTGGAAATCAATTTTTCTTCCAGAGGATAAAGAAACTGCAAACGGAAGCATAGGACTAAGAATGCTATTTTAGAAGGAGAAGAATGTGAAGGGCTTTGAATCGCGTGCCTGGATACATAGTCCACTTATGGACAGGCTGGGGGTGTGCTTTGGCAGCTTGAGACACACCTGGTTTGAGTGTGATATGAAATAGTGATATAGTTAAATATTTTATAGTTAAATATATATAAATATTGTATACTTGGGTCTGGAGTTTGGGGACATATTAAAGATGGAGATGAAATCTTTCACTCTGTGTGTACGATTGGCAGCACTAGGTCAGCATTCCTTTGCTCCCCATTACTTAAATGCAAAATGGTGAGAAAAGAGGAGGAGGCATGGAGCCTAGAGGGATGAAACATCTGCCAAGCACCTGATTTTGTACCTCTCATTGCTAACCTGCTGTGAGTTCGCTCTTTGGACAGGGAACTGCAGCTCAGGACAGAGAAGGACCTGCTCCTGGCAGGGCTCACCCTTTAGCTGGTGACCCCACAAGGCATTTCCTTATACATTTCAGGGATGGGGATGCCTGCCTGCGGAGGTGGCTGATGCCCAACATTCTTTGTAACACTCGTGCCTCAAGTCTCACAGCAAACATCTTAGAGGGATTTCAGTTTAGATCAGCTGAACTTGCTTACTGAAGGAGCTTAAAGAGTTGGTAAACAAATAGGTGTATTTAATAGCATATCCTAAGAAGACTAATTTTAAGCTAAGTCACCACACCAAAGGCCAGAAATTTACAAACTGCATATTTGACTATTGTAAATGCTCCTGCATTAAAAGCCCTCAGAGGGGGCCCGTGCTGTGGCATAGTAGGTTAAGCCTCCATCTGCAGCGCCTGCATCCCAGATGGGCACTGGTTCATGTCCAAGCTGCTCCATTGCCAATCCACCTATCTGCTTATGGCTTGGGAAAGCAGTGGAAGATGGCCCAAGTCCTTGGGCCCCTGCACCCACATGGAAGACCCAGAAGAAGCTCCCGGCTTCGGATCAGCCCACATTTGGGGAGTGAACCAGTGGATGGAAGACTTTACTCTATGTCTCTTCCTCTCTGTGTAGCTCTGCCTCTCAAATACATAGTCTTTTAAAAAAAAAAAAATTAAAATTTAAAAAAATTGAAAATCCCTCAGAAATTATGTCAATAGAATAAAACATAAAATATTTAAAATGCTACTCAATACACTTTTCAATATGGCACAATATGTATTTCCCGATTTTCATACTCCAGGTCCCATTAATTCACTCTGCAGTTGTGTGGTGTATTCACAATAACCATAAGGAGTGGCTTTTACCCACGTTTGCCCTGAATATTCTCCCCTTATCATTTAAGATCTTACTTATATTCAGGTCCACAGAGCAACCCTTCAGCCCTCCAGCCTTGCCTGGTTCATCTCAGCTGGGAATGACACCTCTCTGAAACGCACCCCGTGTCTGTCACTGCACTTCCCACATGTCACCTTTCTCCTAATCATGGAGGAACTTTTCTTATTGTCCTTGGCAAGACTGGGTGCTTTCACGGGATATAACCATGTTTGAATGAGTTATCCTGGATCTGCTAGAGCACTTTCTTCCCTAAGTTTTTGGCACATAAAAATAGTTATTTGGGGCATGAAATTGATGAGGAGTACCTCCACATGGGCCACATGGGGGACAGTGGAGAAGAAGTAAGAGGTGATGAAATTGGAGACCATATGCTTAGTGAAATACGCCAGTTTCAAAAAGACAAACATCAATGTTTTCTATGATTTGTGATAACTAATATATGGAGCACAAAAAGGTAATGTATATGAGCAAAATTGACATTTTGAGATTTGATTATTATTTATAACCTTTGACTGTACTCTTGAGGAACAGTGGCTTTTCTACTTGTTGAATTATTTATTTAATGGAGGGGTAAGCTTGTGATTATAAAGAAAATTGAAAGCACATCATTGTAAAAACTAAAAGAAAAATAAGAAGGAGGGAGAGTAGGAGTGAGTGAAGAAGGGAGGGTAAGATGGAAAGTGTTATGCTCATAACTGCATATACAAAATACATGAAATTTGTTCCCTTTTTACAATTAAAAATTTTAAGAGAAAATATATTTGAAAATAAAGGAAAATAAACTCAAAAATCTTCCTTCAATACCACTCCATATCCCATTCCCCAGTCTCAGAGGAAGAACTACCAACAGCAGAGAAAGGGAACACTGAAATTAGTCATTATGGTCAACTTATGTTCTTATAACTATTGATAATGGTATTTGTGAAATATAAACTATCATAGGCAGTAACTTATAATTTTCATGAGTTGGCCACTTATTATATATTATATTTTATTTTATCCATTATTTCCTGTGAATAGATATGTACAGAAATTTATGGTTTCTCATTTTTGAACCAAATTGCACATAATATATTGTGAATAAAAATTGCAAGTCAAAGAACAGGCATTTAGTGTAGTTAAGACCCTCACAGTGTCAGGGTTCAAGTCCTGAATCTGTTCAAAATTCCAGCTTCCTGCTATTGTGTACCCTGGAATTCAGCAGGGATAGACGCAGTTACTGCAGTTTCTGGAGAAGACCAGAGGACTACAAGATGAACAAACTTTCTTGATTCTCCATGACTGGTGATTTATACACATGCAGAGTGCTGCATTTTAGGCTTTTAAGTGGATAAGTTCCAGAATAGAGGACAAAATAGAGATGAATTCTTGAGGAGGCTTCAGCATGAGAATAGGTCTGTGTGTGTGTGTGTGTGAATAGGTCTGTGTGTGTGTCTGTGTGTGAATAGTCTGTGAATAGGTCTGTGTGTGTGTCTGTGTGTGTGTCTGTGTGTGTGTCTGTGTGTGAATAGGTCTGTGTGTGTGTGTGAATAGGTCTGTGTGTGTGTCTGTGTGTGAATAGGTCTGTGTGTCTGTGTGTATGTGTCTGTGTGTGTGAATAGCTCTCGGTGTGTGTGTGTGTGTGTGTGTGTGTGTCTGTAAAGGTTCTATGGAGCAGTTAATAGATTCTGGGTGGGATGAAAAAACTGATGGAATTTGGTAGTGTTTGGTTTCAATCATCCCTTTAGTCAAACTGTAAGTCTAGGGGCTTTCTTTATATTTTTCTTATCTTTATCACCACATATGTTCAGCTACAAATTTTCATGGAATTGAAACCTTAGTAATTTCTGATTTTTCTGTCCCCTCTGTTAGGTCTTATCTTTTCACAAATATCTCTGACCTAAGCTTATATGAGCATCTTCCTCCTTGCCCATGCTCCTTCCCCACAAAGCCAAGATGAGCTAATTGCTAATGAGACCATGAGATTTCTCTGCTAAAACTCCATAATCAACAATTCCCTCAACCAATTATTACCTTAACTTGATCCTGGATCATTAACAATTCTGTGATAAAATCAAGCCCTTGCCAAGCTTTCTGTCTCTGTTCATGAAATAATATTATCTAAGATTTCTTTAGCACTCTGTTTTTCAAGGAAACACAGTTCTCAAAAATTTAGCACATGGATCTTTCCTGCTATGATACATCAATACTCCCTCTCATACAAATAATGCTTCTCTTGCTATTGCTGTCTTCATGTTGGAACCACTCACAACAGGGTATGGACTATGATGGCTTGTTTGAAAGGTGATCCCTTCAAGTTTGAGTGAGTCTGTCTCATAGAGAAGGAGAGAAATCCAATAAATGAGATGTTGCTGGACTACCTAATGCTATGAACAACTAGGGTTCATTTTCACTGCAGGCCTCATGTGATTAACGTGAAGAAGCTTCAAAATTTGCTTCAAAAATGAGAGATTAGGACATTTACTGATTGATTGAGTCTCTGAAGTTTTTTCTTGAGGAAAATTGATCCTGATAGTTAAAAATCCTGCTAAGCCTCAGATCCATGCCCTCCGAGGTTTTCAAAGAATCTGAGGTGATCACGGGTTCTTGAGTTTGGAGGATTTCACTGTACAAGGAACTGTCTATCAAAGCTGAAGCCAGGGTGGACTGAGAGGACAGGATATCAGGTAACACAGACACTTCTGATGCCATAAGTTCAATAACCTACAGAAACTTATACTATTTACAATATTTTCCAGTCCATTTTTTCATGTTTAAGTTCTATCCGAAAATCCTTGTCTTACATCAATGATAGTAAGTCTTGTTTATGTCTGTCAATTCAAAACCTCACAATACTCCTCACAATATTGGAGATACATCAAATGTCAATCACTCTTGACTAAAAGAAAGCAAAACTAAGAGATAGAAAAACAATCCTTATAAAATGTGTGTACTGTGTTTCCAGTACTTTACATAAATTATCATATTAGTTTCTGACAGCAATCTTCTGACATAGACCTTATAATCTTTCCTCTCAATATACCAATGAGGAAATTACAGCAGAAATGAAAGAAACCTTTCCAAGTTTATTCAGATAAAAAGAAACAGATGTGACATTTGAGGTTCTGAAGTCTGTATTCAGAGAAGTAGGTTCAACTACCAGAGTAGGAGAAGAGAAAGGAATCTGTGGTAGTTGGTCAATGGGAAAGGATAGAGTAGACCCTCTTTGTTGGATCTACATGATATGTGGTGTAATCCATGGGTGGTGAGAAGAGAAGATGACTGAAAAGCTGGACTACACAAGCTTAGAAGTTGTGATCTACTAGATTAAGTACAAATGCATTAGAATGTAGCTTGGCATAGTTCAGAACAGCTTGGTAGAGATGTTGTTATGGAATTCTCCAATGATAAATGAAAAATTGAGTCACCTTAAACTTTCTTGACATTGCCTATAGAATTTGATACATACTCTACAACATGTTGGGTCTTTGTTTAGTCATGGGAAATGCTGAGTTAAATGTTCTTTTCCCTTTCTTGAGATGTGTGCAGTCTTTGTTTCAAGGTGAAGAAGGACAGGAAGGGTTTAACTACATGATGTGATAATTGCCATGCTGGTAGTATTAGGAGAGATAGTGTGGAAAGCAGGATCTAAGAAGGTATCACACTGAGTGACACTTGAGGAAGGAGGAAGGCCCTACAGCTACACCAAGGCAAGATAGCCCCTCTCTGGGAGGGGATATTTCAAGTTCTTTAAAAAAAAAAAAAAACAAGACATTTATTTTAATTTCTTGATAGTGAAGTGACAGAGGGAGAGACGGATAGGGAGAAGGAGAGGCAGAGGGAGAAACACAAAGAGAGAAGGAAAGGGTGAAGGAGAGGGTGATGGAGAGAGGGAGGGAGGGAGAGAAAAAAAGAGAGAGAGAGAGAGAGAGAGAGAGAGAGAGAGAGAGACCAAGGATGACCAAGGATGACCAAAGCCAAACTCAGGAGTCTAGAAGCCATCTGGATCTCCCATGTGGGTGGCAGGGACCCAAATAATTGTGCCATCTTCCCCTATTTTTTTCTGGTACATTAGCTAGGAGTTGGTTAAGAAGCATAGCAGCTGGCACTGGAACCAGCACTGTAATATGGAATGTTGGCATTGAAGGCAGCAGATTGACCTGTTACACCACAATGCTGGGCCCTGCCAAATGTTTTTTTCTTTAACTTTTATTTAATGAATATAAATTTCCAAAGTACAGCTTATGGATTACAATGGCTTCCCCCCCATAACCAATGGTTTTGAGTATGAAAAGTAGAAAATAAAATTGGTCTGCTTAGACAATTATGAGGCTTTTCTCTAGGTAGAGAGACTTCAAACAAGCGTGTATGTGTGTGATACTGGAATGAGCAAAGTAAATAAATAACGATGAGTAGGCATTATACCCAACATAATGAATCTTGGTACCATGAAGTGGTTATATATTGACTGAAAAAATTATATAATTTAGGATACTTGAGACATATCTTTGACCTCACTGGAAAGATAGCATTAATTATTGGAAAATATCCAATATCGATCTGGGTTTGAATCCTTTTACTATCAGTAAACAGCTGTGTGACTTTACATAGTTTATCCAATCCATCTTTTCCTTAGTAATTTTTTCACTATGAAATAAAATAAAATGGCTATCTAGTTGTTGGGAAGTTCTTAATGTAAAGCATATAAACATTGTCAAACAGAGCAATTGTTTGATTGTATGGTTAGTGCAATATTTAATTTCAAGTGTCAACTTGAATGGATCATGAGGTACCCAGACATTTGGTGAAACATTATTCTGGGAATGCCTGTAAAGATAATTTGGATGAAATTAGTGTTTAGATTGGTAGACTAACGGGATTTCTCTCTCCAATGTGAGTCTCATCTAGTCAGTTTGAAATTAAAATACAACAAAAAGGCTAATGAGAAGGAACTCTGACTTCCTGAGGTGGGACTTTGTTCTGTTTTTGGAATCAAACATAGATTGGAACTTACATAACTCAGATCTCCTGAAGCCTTCAATTGGATTACACCTTCAACGCTCCTGGACTTCCAACCTTACTAATTACACTTCTTAGGATCTCTCCACCTCTATAACTGCATGAGCTGATTTTGTCTAGTAAATCAATATAAGATAGATAGATAGATAGATAGACAGATAGACAGACAGATAGATGATATATAGATCTTGTTTCTTTTTCCTCTGAAGGACCCTGGCAGATATATCCACTAAGTATAGAAGACATTGCCCAGGCCGGCGCTGTGGCTCAATAGGCTAATCCTCCACCTTGCGGCACCGGCACACCAGGTTCTAGTCCCGGTCGGGGCGCCGGATTCTGTCCCGGTTGCCCCTCTTCCAGGCCAGCTCTTTGCTATGGCCCTGGAGTGCAGTGGAGGATGGCCCAAGTCCTTGGGCCCTGCACCCACATGGGAGACCAGGAAAAGCACCTGGCTCCTGCCATCAGATCAGCGTGATGCGCCGGCTGCAGTGTGCTACCCGCGGCGGCCATTGGAGGGTGAACCAACGGAAAAGGAAGACATTTCTCTCTGTCTCTCTCTCTTTCACTGTCCACTCTGCCTGTCAAAAATAAAAAAAAAAAGAAGACACTGCCTTTTGCAGCCTGAGTTGGCCATGAACGGAATGTAAACATATACATGCAGGTGGTTTGTTTTAGAAAGTAATCGCACAGGAAAAAAATATAAGGATGGACTGGGAAGAATGAAAGAAGCTAACAGGGAAAGCCAATACAAGGGTGAATGAAAGAGCTGGTTATGATCAGAGAAGCTAGTGTGAAATTTCACTGAGAATATGCCTAAGGGTGAGCTACATATGGAGGAGGGATCCTTTTCCCACTGACTCTCATGCCCTGTTTGTCAATATCACTCTCCAAGAGTGCTAATCCCCTCTCTTGACCTGGTGCTGCTATTGCACCAAAGAGTGTCGCTCCCCCTCTTCGTGGAGGAACAACACTAAACCCTGCCTAGGCTTCATATCCGAGTCACGGCACCATTATGTCGCTCCCCCTCTTCGTGGAGGAACGACACAGGACCCTGTGCTGTTCTTTCGTCTGCTCGGCCCTCCCCGGGTTTGCTGCTGGTTCTTCCCCGGTTGGCTACCGTCCCTCCACCTCCGTGGAGGGGCGGGCCCCCAGCCACTTTCCCCACTTCCGCAGGGGAGCGGCACACCGCTGGCCGGCTCTCTCGGGGGCTGCACAGGTGTTCCCTCAGATGTTCCCCTTAGATGTTCCTGGTGCATGTTGTCTCTCTCCTCCTTTATAGTCCTCTTCCACCAATCCCAACTCTGCTACCCACACGCCGAGTACGCTGCTCTCCTCCAATCAGGAGCAAGATCAGCTCCTGCAGCTCAGTCAATCAAGTTGGCGAGAGGCAGCTGCATAGAAGTTGTTGCTCCCTTCTCAGCGCCATATTGTGGGAGAGCAGATGCATAGAATAAGTCTTAATTCCAGTAACAGTCTAGTCCGAGTTGCTCCCCACAAAAGAGGCCACAGATTAGGGCAAGATAGGACCAGTATCACTGACACCAGGAGCTTACAGACAACATGGAACATATGGCTGATACCACAATGGCTTTACTAGAAAGGATGATGACGAGATTGTGAGATAGGATATAATATATTCCAACTGCAGTTTGATAAGGCATACACATTCTTCCCCAAAGCAGTGTGATTTAATGGAAGAAGCAACACATTTTGAACCAAAAGAATTAAGTTGAGATCAAAGTTTAAAAAAAACAAGGAAGTCATACCAAATGGGAGAATGGCTCTTTATCCTTTCTGTTTTTTGTTTTTGTTGGTTTGCTTGTTTGTGAGGACAGAAGGTGATCAAATTAGAAATTATTTCCTGGCCATGTATTCCATCATACTCTCCATTTCTTGCTGGTGGGTCTTGTGCTTTTCATGAATAGTCAAGAAGCTGCCAAACTCTATCATGTTATGTAAGTTAGTTTTCTCTAATTGTATGAGGGTTTTGGGTAAATGAGAGGCGGCACAAGACCTTGAGAAATGTCAGGAAATAGAACATTCAATATTCGGCTTACTCACTTGCTCACTCTGTAACCTTGATCTAACCCCTTGCCTTTAGAAACTTCATTCCCCCACCCTATTTTTTTTTAAAGGAAGACATCCTTTCACTCTGCTCTTTCAGAGTGAAAATTAAGCCTTGTAACATGGGTTTTCATTGAAAGTGGAGAGGAAGTGCACACATAACCCAGGCTCCTCTTCATGCCCAATGTACAATTCTATAATCTTATTCATATCCTAAACCACTCACAAATGAGTCTGGCAAAATGCCTCCAAGCTCCTTAATGCAGTCCCTTTCGATCAGAAAACATTTTCACACATTAAAACAGGAATCACAAATGAGTCATTCTCTCCCTGGTGACCAGACTATTTATTCAGTAAACATTTTATCCCTAGGAGCTCTTTTTAGAGACCCTGCTGTGAGTTATCATTTGACATCTTATTATGTGAAGTATGAGCAGCTATGACTCTGGACTAATGGGGTTGTAGCAGGTCTATATTGAGGATAGATTCATTAGATGCTAATTGTGCCAAGAGTGTCCAAGTTAATTCCTACTTCCTCTGTTCCTATAATCCTTGGCCCTACACAGTAATAGCTACATCCATCTATCTCCATAGAAGCAGAAGAATCTATAAAGAACCAACAGAGCTTGACTATGCTAGAGAAAGAACCTGTAGGTAGGTTGCAATTACATTTTAAACACGTGTAGTGTTGATTTTTAGACTAGGAGCTTCATGCTCAGACCAGAAAAGACAGAAAAGGAGACAGGGTTTGAACTCCAAGGTTTCACAGCCACTTAAAGGAGTCAGATACAGAGAGTTTAGGAATTAATAAGCGAAGCAAGAAGTACAAGTAGTAGCTAATCAGTTACATCAGGACCAGGTGCTAAAATGCAGATTTCAGAAAAGGGAATAAGTATCTTGGTTTGCACAGGATATCCTGCATATTACTTACAACTTACCAGGTATTATAATCTATATCCCAGCATTAAAATAGCCAGTAAGATAGATATATATTTTTAAATCCTCATGAGGCTTGTATTCTTTCAAAGAACAAAAATCAATAACATGCTGTCAGGTAAATACTGATGATAAACATAAACCTCTAGAAGTGTTTTTAGGCATAGGACAAAGTAGGCTATTGAATGGAAGAAAAACACAGAAAGATATATTTGTGAGGTAAGAGAAATTTTCTCTGGAGGATGATTGACAATGCAAGACTGGCATGCTAAGAGTCAGGATGTGGTACAAACTATGAAAAGCTGGTTGCTGGAAATTGTTCAACAAAAACAGAAGAAAATTTCTTGAATGCACTATGACCCTATATTGATCTTCATATATCAAAAGCCATTGAATGTGTAGACTCATGCTGCAAATTTATTATTCATTCAAGAAGATTAGAATTTAAAAGGAAAATTCTAAGTGAAGCCCACCTTATCCTTGAGATAATTCAAGTTCCATTTGTTAAGATTTTTTATACACACACAATATCTGACTCAATGTTTTGGTCTTTAGGAAGATTTTTCTCAATGCATAATTGTATAAGCATGTCGTGTGGGTGTCTTGGACTTCTTTTTATTAGCAGAGGTTTGTTTAAGAACATAGAAACAGTGACATCCATCCCAACTAGGATAAGTGTAAACACAGAGGGTGAGAGGTGGTTATAAAGTCTTTATGGAGAGTTGGGAAGATATCCATCAGGTTAAGTTGATAGTGATCCTTTCAGCTAACATCAAAGCAAGTGATATTCAAGAGTGTGAAGGAAGCTGCTACATAGTTCAAGGAGCTCTTCAGAGATTCATCTGTGCTACGAACGTGAAGTAGTTTGAAGTTGATTCTAAGCTCAGAGTTGCTTAGAGTCACAGCTCAGCTGAAACCCTAGTGCAGAGTAGAAATCCTGTTACATATTTCAGTAGCACTCCATTGTTTACTACAAATATCTCAGTGTATTTTATAATTTTAAATTATTTTATTTTATAAGTTTGTTTTACTCACATATTGTCTTCACTGGACTATGAATTCCATAAAGGCAAGCTGCACTATTGTTGCTTATTGATACATAACCAGCATCAACAGACCAGGGTAGGAGAAGATTTTGTTACATTAGAAGATTGTCCCCAATTCTTCATTCATTCCCTATAAAAGGACTACATATCCACTGTTTTCAAAGTGGCTTGAAAATTCTTCTAATAGAATAGGCAGTGTATATACCTCTCTCACTTCATTAACTGTTTAAAAAATAGAGTTATTTTTCATTATTTTATTTTTAAATGACCATTTGTTTGAAAGGCAGAGAGACAGAAATTTTCCAACCACTGTTTTATCCCTCAATGCCTGTAACAATGGGGCAGGGAAACACAGAAGCCGGGCACAAAACTCAATCCAGACCTCCCTTGTGAAACATTAGACATTACCTGTCGCCTCTGAAGGTGCACACTAGCAAGCAACTAGAATCAGAAGCAGAACCAGGGTTCAAACCCAGGATTCAAACCAGGATTCAAACTCAAACTTTTGGGTATCCCAAATATTGGATAAACCAGTGCTCCAAACACTATGTTTCTATGTTTAAGAACATAGAAACAGTGGAATCCACCCCAACTAGGATAAGTGTAAACACAGGGAGTGAGAGGTGGCTATAAAGTCTTTATGGAGAGTTGGGAGAATATCCATCAGGTTAAGTTGATACTGATCCTTCATCGCTTCATTGACTTTGGGCTTGCCAATGTGATTTACATTGGTCAATTGGATGTTGGTGGGTATGATCTAAATTGATACTTTCCTTTAAAGTCCAAGGGTATTGAGTTCTTGGGCTTTGCCTAAGAGAGACATGTGAGTAACAAAACTTCCAGACTGAAACTTACCTGCCCTAAATGACTTGCAAATCCATGAAGATTTAATAAGTATTTGTTGTTGTAGCCCACTAAGATTAATGTAAGGTGGTATAACAGAAATCTCTCTGATCAATATAGCAAGTAGTGAACTAATTTGATATATAAAATATTGCACAAGTATGCAGGTCATTAATTTGAATTGGTTATATGAAAATTATTAATTGGTTTTAAAAAATACTGACTTGGCCGGCGCCGCGGTTCAATAGCCTAATCCTCTGCCTGCGGTGCCAGCACACCAGGTTCTAGTCCCAGTCGGGGCGCCGGATTCTGTCCCGGTTGCTCCTCTTCCAGGCCAGCTCTCTGTTGTGGCCAGGGAGTGCAGTGGAGGATGGCCCAAGTGCTTGGGCCCTACACCCGCATGGGAGACCAGGAGAAGCACCTGGCTCCTGGTTTCGGATCAGCATGGTGCGCTGGCCACAGAGCGCCGGCTGCAGCAGCCATTGGAGGGTGAACCAACGGAAAAGGAAGACCTTTCTCTCTGTCTCTCTCTCTCTCTCTCTCACTGTCTACTCTGCTTGTCAAAAAAAAAAAATATTGACTCAAAGGCATATGAAAATATTTCAAAAACTCTTGTTATTTAAATTTCAAATATTAAATTTCCTTGATTTGTTCATTTATGGTGCATAATTTTAATTTATCTTTTTAAAATGATTTCCTAGTTATTGTCAGATTCACTGGTAGACTCTTCATATGTCTATATATTTGGCAGGTGATAACTGGGCTTCCAAATGCTCATTAACAAAGACAGAAGTTTACAAGTTCAAAGACATTATTTACAGATAGGAGAAATCCAAAGGATGCTGAACAATAACTAATCTAATGAAATTTCTCTCTCAAGCATCCAGAACACCTGCCTTCTTGTCCTAAATTTTCTACTAATTAAGTTTAAATTATAGGGAAATGCATACCCATTTTCTTGTTCTAATAGTTTTGGTTGGGTCAGTAGAAGAGAGCTGAGGAGTTTTCACTATACATTGGTGACTTGAGTATATTTAATTGGAATGAGATGGTGAGGCAGAATAGGATTCAAAGGCAAAACTTCTGAAAGCTTTACTCTTGATTTAATCTCCTAAAATCCATGTTAACTATTTTTTACATTGAACTATGGATAACTTGTAAATGGCTGCTCCATAGCTAAAAGCATATTTGTAATTCATTAGTCTAAACAATTTCCAACGTCATTTCTACACTAAAAATCTTCACAGATCCATCAATTCACAGTAAAGATTATGAGTTTGAAGTTGGAAATTAGTTCTATTTTCAATGCTTCATTTTAATTTCAGTTTAAATTTTACTTTGTATAAATATGAGATCCTTACAGTATTCTTCCTATTTCATTTAATCTTTCATTTTTATTTTGGGTTTGTGATAACTCTTCTCTCAGTTTATTAACTCAAGAGCATACCCCAGATATGATGTGGATATACCATTGTTTTAGGAAAGTCTCTAAGTAATTGCAATATAGAATTTATGCCATACCTTAAATGATAATAACTCTGATTCATTTTAGAAATGGATGTTATAATTGAACCATTAAAATTATATAACATGCTATTCACAACCATTAAACTGAAACTGCATATTTTGAAGATTTTTTTAACATCGAAAATTGTTCTGTTAGCTTTTGCCTTGTCAAAAGAACATTAAGCTTCCCTGTGAGGCTCCATCAGGGTCAAGTTTCTGTAAGGTCATAACTTAATCAAACATTTGTTAATGAAAACTAATGAAAGGAACATGACTTTCTTAATTCAAAGTTTTATGGAATATATAAATAATGTACAAAAGTGCATATTAATGTTTAAAATAAATTGACCAAAATGATTAGTCCAAGAAATTTCACTGAAGAGTACAAAGAGGAATCATGATTTGCCACCAGAAATAGAATTTACGCTTCCATATAGCAAGCAGACAATTCCAAGGAGACAAAATTAGAGACCCTAACTTAACATTTCATTTAATCTTGGAAGAACACTATTTTTCTGAGTCCCGAGTCTTTATCTATAAATTAAAATGACTGGACTAGGTTCTCTATGATGCACTTCTAAAACTAAAGGCATGGACACGTAAGGAGAGAGTTATGTTAACAAAAAATATGGCATTTGCTTCATTTTCTAACTAAAGTCGAATTCTATTATGCCCATGTTGTAGCAAAAAAACATTTTAACATCTAGTACCTCCTTAAATTTCAGCAATACAAATAAATATCTCACATCTTATGCATATCTCTTAAATACTTAGAGTTAAGAAAGGGAGTGTTTATATTTGTGCATAGATTTTTTTCACCAATATCCAGTAAATTTTAAGGTAACCATAGATCATTAACTCTATAGTAATAAAATATTCTAAGCCATTGGTTTGATAAACAAATAAAACAAAGTTTTACAAAACTTTATTTGCAACAATATTGATATATTCAAACATTTCTTTTCTTTTCTTCTTTCTTCTCTTATTTGGTTTTAAATTTAGCTCCCCATATAAGGAAGAACATGTGGTATTTGTCATTCTGTGTCCAGTTTATTTCATTCAACATGATGTCCTGCGGTTGCTTCCATTTGACTGCAATAGAAGAATTTCATTCCTTTTTATATTTTATATAGAATATTCCATTGTGTATATATACCACAATTTTTTATCCTTTAATCTGATGTTGGATACCTTGGTAGGTTCCATATTTTGCCTATTGTTTTTATAACTTTTAATCAATAAATATAAATTTCCAAAGTACAGCTTTTGGATCACAGTGTCTCCCCCCCATAACTTCCCTCTCACCCACAACCCTCCCATCTCCCACTCCATCTCCCATCCCATTTACATCAAGATTCATTTTCAATTATCTTTATATACAGAAGATAGATTTAGTATATATTAAGTAAAGATTTCAACAGTTTGCAAGCACACAGAAACACAAAGTGTAAAGTACTGTTTGATTACTAATTATACCATTGATTCACAGAGTACAACACATTAAGGACAGAGATCCTACATGGGGAGTAAGTATACAGAGACTCCTGTTGTTGATTTAACAATTAACACTCTTGTTTATGGCATCAGTAATCACCCTAGACTCTTGTCATGAGTTGCCAAGGCTATGGAAGCCTTTTGAGTTCACCGACTCTGATCATATTTAGACAAGGTCATAGTCAAAGTGGAAGTTCTCTCCTCCCTTCAGAGAAAGGTACCTCCTTCTTTGATGGCCCATTCTTTCCGCTGGGATCTCACTTGCAGAGATCTTTCTTTCATTTAGGTGGTGTTTTTTTTTTTTTTGTTGTTGTTGTTGTTTGTTTGTTTTTTTCCAGAGTGTCTTGGCTTTCCATGCCTGAAATACTCTCATGGGCACTTCAGCCAGATCTGAATGACTTAAGGGCTGATTCTGAGGCCAGAGTGCTGTTTAGGACATCTGCCATTCTATGGGTCTGCTGTGTATCCCGCTTCCCATGTTGGATCATTCTCTCCTTTTTAATTATATCAGTTAGTATTAGCAGACACTAGTCTTGTTTATGTGACCCCTCTGACTCTTAATCCTATCATTATGATCAATTATAAACTGAAACTGGACACTTTGACTAGTGAGATGGCATTGGTACATGCCACCTTGATGGGATTGAATTGGAATTCCCTGGCATGTTTCTAACTCTACCATTCGGGGCAAGTCCAATTGAGCATGTGCTGAATTGTACATCTCCTCCCTCTCGTATTCCAACTCTTATATTTAACAAAGATTACTTTTCAGTTAAATTTATACACCTAAGAATAATTGTGTGTTAATTAAAGACTTCAACCAATAGTATCAAGTAGAACAAAAAATACTAAAAAGAATAAAGTAGTAAGTTGTTCCTCAACAGTCAGGACAAGGGCTGGTCAAGTCATTGTTTCTCATAGTGTCATAGTGTCAGTTTCACTTCAACAGGTTTCCTTTTGGGTGTTCAGTCAGTTCTCACCGATCAGGGAGAACATACGATATTTGTCCCTTTGGGACTGGCTTATTTCACTCAGCATGATGTTTTCCAGATTCCTCTAATTTGTTACAAATGACCAGATTTCATTGGTTTTTACTGCTGTATGGTATTCTATAGAGTATTTATCCCATAATTTCTTTATCTAGTCTAGTGTTGATGGGCATTTAGGTTGATTGCGGGTCTTAGCTATTGTGAATTGAGCTGCAATAAACATTAAGGTGCAGACCGCTCTTTTGTTTGCCAATTCAATTTCCTTTGGGTAAATTCCAAGGAGTGGGATGGCTGGGTTGTATGGTAGGGTTATATTCAGGTTTCTGAGGTATTTCCAGACTGACTTCCATAGTGGCTTGACCAGTTTGCATTCCCACCAACAGTGGGTTAGTGTCCCTTTTCCCCCACATCCTCGTCAGCATCTATTGTTGGTAGATTTCTGTATGTGAGCCATTCTAACCGGGGTGAGGTGAAACCTCATTGTGGTTTTGATTCGCATTTCCTTGATTGCTAGTGATCCTGAACCTTGTTTCATGTGTCTGTTGGCCATTTGGATTTCCTCTTTTGAAAAATGTCTAGTGAGGTCCTTGGCCCATCTCTTAAGTGGGTTGTTTGTTTTCTTGTTGTAGAGTTTCTTGATCTCTTTGTAACAGTGCTTATCATCATTTTGGTGCAGGTATTTCTTTGATATGTTGTATTCAAGCCTTGGATATATACCCAGTTAAGGGATTGCTGGATCATGTCTATTTTTAATTTTATATGGGATACAATGTAATATTTTGATACATACATACATTTTAATGATTGAATTAGAATAATCAGCATGCATCACTTTATATATTCAAGATTTCTTTGTGGTATAAACATTCAAAAGTCTTTATTCTTGCTATTTAGAAAAAATGTAATATGTTCTTGTTAACTATTGTTACCCTAATGTGCAATTGAACACCAGAAGGATTATTTTTACAATAAGGAAAATAAACTATTTTTTGATTCAGTGAAAGCAAAATTTTCTGAGGTTTGATTTATATTTTTTGTAAATTTAATTAAATTTGAAAAAAAAAACAACAAAGAATGATACATCTTGTGTGGGCACTTAGACGTAACTCTAGCTTATGAGACATACGAATATCCTCCACTTAATACATTAAAGTAAATCTTTGAGAACACCTTTTACTATTAACTCTCATAATCCAACTCTTTGAGGATAGAGGTCCTACATGGGAAGCTAGTGCACAGTGACTCCTGTTGTTATTTTTAACAATTAACACTCTTATGTATGATGTTAGCAATCACCCATGGCTCTTGACATGAGCTGCCTAGGCTGTGGAAGCCTTTTGAATCCACAAACTCCTGTATTTAGATAAGCCCATAAGCAAAGCTGAAGTTCTCTCCTCCCTTCAGAGAAAAGTGCCACTGATGACCACTTTTTTCCACTGGGGTCTCACCCACAGAGGTCTTTCATGTAGGACACTTTTTGCAACAATGTTTTGGCTTTCAATGCCTGAAATGCTCTCATGGGTTTTTCATCCAGACAAGAATGCCTTAAGGGCTGTTTCTGAGGTCAGACTGCTACTTGAAATGATGGTCATTCTGTGAGACTGCTTCCCATATTGGAGCATTCACTCTTTTCAATTCTACCTATTATTATTACCAAACACTTGATCTTATTTAAATGATCACTTTAACACTTAATCCTATGCATATGCCACTTTAATCCTTAAAATGCTATTTTTACCACCCAGTTTAAGGAGATTTGAGATCCCATGGCAAGTTTTTAAACTGTATCCTTAGAAGTAATTCCAAAGGAATATATGCATAACTATACAGTTTTACAGATACAAACTTCAAACATTTCACAATTACAACTAGATTTGTTTAACAGCTCTTTTGGTGGTAATGAGATTCTTATTTTTTGTAACCTTCAATTCTATCACCTAAATACTGGACAATGTCATGCCATGTTGGAAGCTTTTTGTGATGAATAATTTAGAACAACAAAAAATAACTTGTACGGTGTAAGGATCTTTTTTTTTTAAGATTTA
Source organism: Oryctolagus cuniculus (assembly GCF_051225735.1). Taxonomy (NCBI): domain Eukaryota; kingdom Metazoa; phylum Chordata; class Mammalia; order Lagomorpha; family Leporidae; genus Oryctolagus; species Oryctolagus cuniculus. The sequence continues at coordinate 163,723,188 of NC_142872.1, read as the reverse complement.
TTTTATTTGTTTGAAAGACAGAGTTACAAAGAGGTAGAGACAGAGAGAGGTCTTCCATCCTCTGGTTCACCTCCCAGATGGCCGCAATGGCCGGAACTGCACCGATCCGAAGCCAGGAGCCAGGAGCTTCTTCCAGGTATGCATGCAGGTGCAGGGGCCCAAGGACTTGGGCCATCTTCTACTGCTTTCCCAAGCCATAGCAGAGAGCTGGATCAGAAGTGGAGCAGCAGGGACTCGAACCAGTGCCCATATATGATGCTGGCGCTTCAGGCCAGGGCTTTAACCTGCTGTCCCACAGCGCCCGCCCCTTCTTTTAGTTTCTTAGCTAGCAAACAATGAAACTTCTTATCGTAACATACAAATAGGATAATTGTGCAGAAGAAAAGAGATGAATCAAGCTTGAGTCACATATCCTTTCCTCAAAACATTTGCTGTTTCCAAGAAGTGAGAACATTGATTAACCAGGTTAGATCCAGATGTACATTCCTCCAACTAGTACAATAGCCAGGGAAGCAGAGAACTCCTTCTATCTTAAGGGTTTCAGAGGCTAATTTGTATTCACTTTCATTGATGTATGGGGAGTAATTGGGTACATGGCTTATACTCAAGTGTATGTGCATGGCATCCACAAAGATTCTTCAGTAATAAGCAATCTGTATCTTGATACTTTCAATGCAGTGTTTGGAACTGTTTTCTACTATACTATCCCCTTCCCTAACATCTATTTCTCATTTTCAATAAAGCTAGAATGCTGTTCCCTTTAGCCCTTATGGATAGTCCTGATGGGCTGGGACAGAAGCTCTATCCTCTTTTCCTCTCCCCCTTCCTCCCTCTGCTTTCCCAAGCCACACCAGAGAGCTGGATTGGAAGTGGAGCAGCCAGGATTCAAACTGGCCCCCATATGGGATGCCAGCACTACAGGTGGTTGCTTTAACTGCTATGCCACAGAGCCAGCCCCTAGTGGGTTTTAATGTATTTATCAGGTTACACCACCACCATTCCTGATTCCAGAATTTTCCCATCACTCCCTACACAAACACACACACACACACAAACACACACTCATACACACAAAGGCATGTTTGAAGTTGGATTCCCTTCCTAACTTTGATGGTTGTGGGCATTTCTTACAACTGGAATTGAATAATCCATGACTTGTTTGTAAGTCTTCTTTGACTCAACATAATGTAGTTAATTTTCCTCTGTATCAATAATACATGACACTTCAATCTTCCTACAACTAATTAATATTACATTTTATGTTTATACCACATATTTTAATTTATCTGTTGATTTCTATTTGGTTTGTGTCCATTCAGGGGCTATTTTGAATAACACTGGATATTTATGTATGAGTTTTTAGAGAATGTATACTTTCAGTTGTCTATGGTGCATACCTAGGACTGGAATTTCTGGATCACATGGAAATGTGTGTTTCACTTACAGAGGTACTGGCCAAATGGATTCCCAAAGTAACTTCACAATTCTTTTGTTATATTCATGTCTTATTCCTGAGATGAGAGGAAAATTTTCTTTTTCTACCACCCATAATCATGGAAATAGCTGTAGATGGTTCGTATGTGCTATTATTTGGCTGAGGATTTTTCTTTTCATTCTGAGTTTGCTGAGTTTTTGTTGTTGCTGTTTTTGTATGTTTTTATTTTACTCTGATAGAGTCTTGGATTTTTAAAAAATGTTTTATTATATTTATTAAAATAAGCATGTACTTTTTAGGGGGTTCTTATTTAATCAAAGTGGTAATTGCATTGATTGATCTTCCTGTATTGAATCAATTTGCATTTCTTGGATAAGTATCATATATACATATATGTGTGTGTGTGTGTGTGTATATATATATATATATATATATATATATATATATATATATATATTTGTCGCTCCCCGTCTTCGTGGAGGAACGACACAGGACCCTGCGCTGTTCTTTCGCCTGCTCGGCCCTTCCCGGGTTTGCTGCTGGTTCTTCCCGGGTTGGCTACCGTCCCTTCCACCTCCGTGGAAGGGCGGTTCCCCCTGCCACATTCCCCACTTCCGCGGGGGAGCGGCACACCGCCGGTCGGCTCTCTCGGGGGCTGCACAGGTGTTCCTTCAAATAGATGTTCCTGGTGCATGTTGTCTCTCTCCTCCTTTATAGTCCTCTTCCGCCAATCCCAACTCTGCTACCCACATGCCGAGTACGCTGCTCTCCTCCAATCAGGAGCAGGTCCTACAGTTTATTGGTTGAACTGGAGGCAGCTGTGTAGAAGCTGTTTCTCCCTTCTCAGCGCCATATTGTGGGAGAGCAGATGCATAGAATAAGTCTTAATTCCAGTAACTTAGTCTAGTCCGAGTTGCTCCCCACAATATTCAGCCAATACTTTGTTGAGGATTACTGTGCTTATGTCACACAAATATTTCTTTACAATTTTCTTGTGATGTTTTGCCTGATTTTGGTAAAAAGTAAACATGGCATGATTAAATTAGTTAAGATATATTCCTCATTGTGTTTTTGGAAGAAATTGTGATGTTAAATTTATTTGACTATTTGAAAGTAATTGTTTTGTAAATATTTGGTAAAAATATATAGAATAGGCATCTGGTCCTGAATTTTCCTTTTTTAGAAGTTTTTTTTTTATTATTATTGTCTATTTATCTGGAAGGAAAAGAGACAGATAAGAGAGACAGAAATCTCATCCTTAAATTCATCTCCCAAATACTGGCAACAATCAGGGCTGGATCCAAGATCTGCATCTGCATCCCTTACATGGGTAGCAGGGAACCAACTACTTGAGTCTGTACCTCCTGCCTCTCAGAGTGAGTATTAGTAAGCTGCTGGAATTGGGTGTGAAGCCAGGACTCTGACATAGGTTGCAGACATCCAAACTAGTGTCTCAATAGCTGCCCCAAAGGGCTGTCTCATTGCAAGTTTTATTTTTAAAGATTTATTTATTATTTCAAAGTCAGAGTTACACAGAGGAAGGAGAGGAAGAGAGAGAGAGAGAGAGAGAGAGAGAGAGAGAGAGAGAGAGAGGTCATCCATCCAATGATTCACTCCCCAATTGGCCACAACTGCCAGAGTTGCACTGATCCGAAGCCAGGAGCCAGGAGCTTCTTCCAGGACTCCCACGTGGGTGCAGGGGCCCAAGGACTTGGGCCATCTTCTACTGCTTTCCCAGGCCATAGCAGAGAGCTTGATCAGAAGTGGAACAGCTGGGCCTTGAACCGGAATCCATATTGGATGCCAGCACTACAGGCCACAACTTTACCTACTAGACCACAGCACCAGCACCAGAAATTTCAACTCTTACTTGCTAAAATTCTACCCAGATTTTAAAATATCTTCTTGAGTCAGTTTTAATAGTTTGTGTCCTTATAGTTTTCTTGTTATATCAGTGTTATTGAGCTTATACTCATAACATTTTTCAGAGTACTTCCTCATAATATTTTGTACTTAAGTAAAGCTGGTAATAATGCACCCTATTTTGTTTCTGATTATGATGCATTGATGGTTATTTCACTTTTATTGCTTAGTCTAATAAAGGCTTGCCAATTTTATCTGTTTCAATGAATCAACTCTTGGTTTTGTTGATTTTTTTTCTACTGTAATTTTCTTTTTTTTTTTTTTTTCAAATCCCACACTAACCTTCTATTATTTCCTCCCATCTTCTTTTTGAATTGAGTTTAATTGATTTTGTTAGTACTGCTTCTTCTTTTTTTTTAAATTTTTCTTTTTGACAGGCAGAGTGGACAGTGAGAGAGAGAGACAGAGAGAAAGGTCTTCCTTTGCCGTTGGTTCACCCTCCAATGGCCGCTGCGGCTGGCGCACTGCGCTGATCCGATGGCAGGAGCCAGGTACTTATCCTGGTCTCCCATGGGGTGCAGGGCCCAAGCACCTGGGCCATCCTCCACTGCACATCCTGGCCACAGCAGAGAGCTGGCCTGGAAGAGGGGCAACCGGGACAGAATCCGGTGCCCCCACTGGGACTAGAACCTGGTGTGCCGGTGCTGCAAGGCGGCGGAGGATTAGCCTAGTGAGCCGCGGCGCTGGCCAGTACTGCTTCTTAAGGTGGAGAGTTAGATCATGGAAATGAGAAAGTGAGAGCTTTTTTTTTTTTTTTTTGAACATCAACATTCACAAAAAATTTTTCTTCTGGGTCTTGTTTTTCTGGATTCCATAAACACTGTTATGTTTAGAATTCATTCATGTTGATTTTTTTCTAAATTTCTTTGTGATTTCTTTAATCTGTTGACTAGTGAAATCAGATTTAATGACTACCTATCTATAGATTTCCTCTATTTTTTACTTTTTCCTAAGGAGAGTTTATTTTTCATTTACATGTAATAACTATCTATAGTTTGGGGTACATATACACAGTGTGGTGTTTCAATACTTATATACAATTTACAGTGAACAAATGAGAGTATTTACCATATCCATAACTTCCAGCATCAATTATTTTGATAAAAATACTCAAAGTCCATCTTTCTAGCTATTTTTTTGACAGACAGAGTGGACAGTGAGAGAGAGAGAGAGAGAGAGAGAGAGAGAGAGAAAGGTCTTCCATTTTTAGTTGGTTCACCCCCCAGTGGCCACTGCGGCCGGTGCACTTCGCTGATCCGATGGCAGGAGCCAGGTGATTCTCCTGGTCTCCCATGGGGTGCAGGGCCCAAGCACCTGGGCCATCTTCCACTGCACTCCTGGACCACAGCAGAGAGCTGGCCTGGAAGAGGGGCATTTGGGACAGAATCCGCAACCCGACCGGGACTGGAATCTGGGGTGCCGGTGCCACAGGTGGAGGATTAGCCTATTGAGCCGCGATGCTGGCCTCTAGCTATTTTGAAATATAAAATGCAGTGTTGTGATAGTCACTGAATTGTGCAACAAAACACCAGAAGTTGTCCCTGCCACCTGCAATCTTGCACCTGTTGTGCAGCTTCGCTTCTCCTCCCCCTTTCACAGCCTCTAGCAGCTCACTTTCTACTTCTATGAAATCAGCTTATTTTAGCTTCCACAAAGGAGTGAGGCCATTCAGAATTTGTCTTTCTGTGCCAGAGTTACTTGGTTTTCTACAATGTCTTCCAGGCCCATCCATTAAACTGGCTTACCACATATGGAAAAATGCAACTGGAACATTTTCTTTCACCAACTATACAAAAAATACATTAAAGACTAACACCTGACTATAATAGGAACAGAAGGAAACAGGAAATGCTTCACAACTTTGGTCTGCGTGTGGAGCTTTTGTTTAAGACCTCAGGAGCATAGATAATGATAAAAGCATACAAAAATGAGGGAGATTTTGCACAATGAAGGAAATAAAACACTGGAGAGACAACCTTTGGAAAGTGACAAAATATTTAAAAACTATGCATGTGAAAAATCACGATTTCTAATCTCAGTACACCAGTTAGATAGCATACTTTGTATATTGCAATAAATCTAAAATTATTTGAAATTAATTTATGGCCTAATATTTGGTCTCTCCTGAAGAATGTTCCATGTTCAATGAAAATTGTGTATTCTACAGTGTATGTACAGTGAATTCTAGGTATTGGTATGCCTGTATTTTAGTAAATGTGTAGCAGTGCTTTCTTTTGCCTTTTTTAAACCAATCTAGTTGTTCTTTTTTTTTTTTTTTTTGACAGGCAGAGTGGACAGTGAGAGAGAGAGACAGAGAGAAAGGTCTTCCTTTGCCGTTGGTTCACCCTCCAATGGCCGCCGCGGCCAGCAAGCTGCGGCCGGCGCACCGCGCTGATCCAATGGCAGGAGCCAGGAGCCAGGTGCTTTTCCTGGTCTCCCATGGGGTGCAGGGCCCAAGCACCTGGGCCATCCTCCACTGCACTCCCTGGCCACAGCAGAGGGCTAGCCTGGAAGAGGGGCAACCGGAACAGAATCCAACGCCCCGACCGGGACTAGAACCCAGTGTGCCGGCGCCGCTAGGCGGAGGATTAGCCTAGTGAGCCACGGCGCCGGCCCTAGTTGTTCTTTTAATTATTGGATATAGAGTACTGAGGTCCTCAACTATTAAAGTTATATTGTACATCTGTCAAACTCTCAGTTTTTACTCCACATATTTTCATATTCTGTGATATGATGTACATAGGTGAAAAGTTGTTGTTTTTTATGAGAGGCTTTTGAAAATAATTATAAAATGTCCTTCCCATAATCTAGGAATATAAATACATATTCCTATATATTACATATAATTTTTATTTAGCTATTTGAGAGACAGAGAGAGAGAGAGAGATCTCACATTCTCTGATGAACACCTCAAATATTCCCAATGGCCAGGACCAGTGCAGGATGAAGGTAATAGCTGGAAACTCACTTCAAATCTCTCAAATGGATTGCAGGAACCCAAAAACTGCTTGAGACATTATTTGCTGCCTTCCAGGATGCAAAATAGCAGGAAACTGGCTTTGTGAGTGAAGCTGGTATTCTCACCCAGGCGTCCTGAAATGAGATGCTCTCTACTTAACCACTGTGCCAAATGCCTCCTTGTGAAGCATAGTTTATGTTGGCCAAGTACTTGTTTAAAGGAGAAAATTCAAACAAATGATCTATTAAAACCTTTATAAGGTGCTTCATAACTCAGGGCATGTATGGGAGAAAACACGGATTATGATTCTAACAGAATGTGAAATCACAGACGAAAATAATCAAATGAGTAAGGGAAGAATTTGCCCCAAAGATACATAATACCTGAGACATTTGCCTAAACAAATCAAACCAGGAGGAAACCTAGATAATGCCACACTAAGAAACATTGTACAAAATATTCAAAATATCAAAACTATAAAAATGAAACAAAAAGAAACATTGTACAAAATATTCAAAATATCAAAACTATAAAAATGAAACAAAAATGTAGGACTAGTGGAAACTAAAGAAATAATCCAAATAAATGCCATATTTAATCTTAAACTTTGTCCTTTTGTTATAAATGACTCTAGAGGAGGCTTAGGAATTAGGAATAGTTTTGACTGTTAGAAAACAGCACTGTGTCAATGTCAGCATTCTGATTCTTTTGATGATAATGTGGCAATACAAGAGAATTTTCCTGCATTAATCTACTCAAGAGAAACAGAGATATGGTTTATATTTTATTCATCAGTAGGTCAAGGAAAAAGTTTCTTTAATATTGGTCATTTTTCTGTAGTATGTGATGATTTTCAACCTCAACAAAGGCATGTTAAATAAAAGAAGCAGAAAATGAATCCTTCCAATAAGAGACAATAAATAGTGAATTGGAGAAATTAAGAAAGTACAAAAGTGAAAGGATAATGCGTAGAAAGTAAGACAGTCTGGCAGCACTGAGTCTAGTAAGATTAGTGATTAAATGAAACCCAGCATCTTGAGTTTATCTTTGTAAATTAAAGGATGTGAAATCTAAGATTTTTATAGCATAGAGTATATCTAGTCATTCTCTGTTTAAGTGATTAAAATATTTAAGGGAAAATGACATCAAAACATGAATATCAATCTACTAGAGACAAACCAAGGAAATATTGCTAAACAAAGTTAATATAACAATGTCTCATAATTAACATAAAGCTAACTTGTAAAGCAATAGAAAGATAAAAAGAAGGTGGCATGTACCAATGCCACCTCACTAGTCCAAGTGATCAATTTCAGGTCACAATTGATCACACTGATAGGTCTAAGAGTCAAAGGGATCACACAAACAAGACTTGTGTCTGCTAATACTAACTGATAGAATCAAAAAGGGAGAGAACGATCCATCATGGGAAGCTGGATACACAGCAGACTCATAGAATGGCAGATGTCCTAAACAGCACTCTGGCCTCAGAATCAGCCCTTAAGTCATTCAGATCTGGCTGAAATGCCCATGAGAGTATTTCAGGCATGGAAAGCCAAGACACTCTGGCAAAAAAAAAAAAAAAAAAAAAAACAAAAAACAAAAAAAAAAAAAAAAAAAAAAAAACAAAACCCATCAAAGAAGGAGGTGCCTTTCTCTGAAGGGAGGAGAGAACTTCCACTTTGACTATGACCTTGTCTGAATAAGATCTAAGTCGGTGAACTCAAAAGGCTTCCATAGCCTTGCCAACTCATGACTAGAGCCTAGGGAGATTACTGATGCCATAAACAAGAGTGTCAATTTGTTAAGTCAACAACAGGAGTCACTGTGTACTTACTCCTCATGTGGGATCTGTCCTTAATGTGTTGTCCAATGTGAAGTAATGCTATAACTAGTACTGAAACAGTATTTTACACTTTATGTTCTGTGTGGGTGCAAACTGATGAAATCTTTACTTAATATATACTAAATCTATCTTCTGTATATAAAGATAATTGAAAATGAACTTTTGATGTGAATGGAATGGGAGAGGGAGCGGGAGGTGGGAGGTTTGTGGGTGGGAGGGAAGTTTTGGGGGGGCACTGTAATCCATAAACTGTACTTTGGAAATTTATATTTACTAAATAAAAGTTAAAAAAATAAATAAATAAAATACATTTTTTTTTAAAAGAAAGATAAAAAGAAGGGAAGAGTGCTGTGACTTAGGGATAAAGCTACTGCCTGCACCACCAGCATCCTATATGGGCGCCAGTTCATGTCCTTGTTGCTCAACTTCTGATCCAGCTGCTGATGGCCTGGGAAAAACAGTAGAAGATGATCAAACTGGGAGACCCAGATGAAGCTCTTGCTCCTGGCTTCATCCTAGCTCAGCTCTGGCCTTTCAGCCATCTGAGGAGTGAACCAACAGATGGAAGATGTCTTTCTATGTGTCTCTACCTCTCTGTAAACTTTTCCAAAAATAAATAAAAAATCTTAAAGAATATAAACAAAAACCTACAATCCTGATTAGAGTAAGATTCCACTAATAAACCACACAATATTTGAAATTTTCTACCTAAAATGTAACTTAATAATATAAGAAAAATATATATTTGGAGTAATAAATATAAAATCCTCAATTACACTGAAAAATCATCACAGCATCTGACAGGTTGAGTAAAAAACAAAACATAAATAAGGATGTAGAAATTTTTAACTTTATGAAGAGTAATAGAGTGAGAAAACAGATTTCTTGTATTTCATGGGTGCAATTCTAAAATGATAACCATACTTCCCTCCTTTCCTCTTTCCCTCCCTCAATCCCCATTTTCCTTCTTTTCTTTTTTTGTTTAATTTTTGAAAAATATATAATTTCAGTCCACTCTATAATCACAGGCTTAATACATCACTAACCATAATGTTCAACAAGTGAAATTAGAAAGATCAGCTTCACAGAGTATAAGCAGTGGCTTAAAAACAACAATCAAATCACAAGAAGACCATTTTATTCCTATACATTTTTGTGTTCTATATTAAAAACTACATATCAGAGAAAATATGTATTTGTATTCTTGGAACTGGCTTATTTCACTAAGCATAATGGTTTACGTTTGCATTCATTTTGTTGCAAAAGAAAGGTTTTCATTCTTTTTTATGACTGAGTAGTATTCCACAGAGTATATACACCATAGTTTCTCTATCCAGTCATCAGTAGATGGACATCTGGATTGATTCCATATCTTAACTATTCTGAATTGAGCTATAATAAGCATAAGGGTACAAACAACTCTTTCCTATGCTGATTTCATTTTGTTTGGGTAAACTCCTAGGAGTGGGATGGCTGGGTCCAGTGGCAGATCTATTGTCAGATTTCTGAGGAATCTCTATATTATCTTCCATAATGGTTGCACTAGTTTATATTCTCACCAATGGAGTACTAATGTACCTTTCCCCCACATCTTCACCAGCATTTATTATTTTTTTGTTGATTTTTGGATGGCCAAAATTTTGGCACTTATTGAAAGAAACCTAGATCGATTTCAGTACACATGCAACACAAGATTCATTACATATTCAGCATAGCAAATTTTTCATTGCAAAATTGCAATGTAGCCTGTCAATTTTAGATGATTATAAATAATAAATGAATGGCTGAAGTAATACACAGGCAAAAACCACTACTTAGCATAGTGTTAAATGCTATACGTGGAATGCAAGTGAGAAATGTAGGTATATATAGTGAGGGCATCTTGAAACACATAAACGTGTGTGTGTGTGTGTGTGTGTTCAGAAATGGACATCAGGAGGTTGTGCTTGAGGCAACACTTGAACACTGGGTAAAACCATGTATGAAAACAAAGAGTTTTCTTGGCAGAAGGAATGTGAATGTGTTCGAAGGCTCTAAAGCTAGAACAAAGACAAGGCTTGTGAGATTCAGCCACAGAAAATACATAGTTGTAATACATCAGGTATTGGGATAAGAGAATTGAATTTGAAGAACAGTCCCGATATATGTAAGAACTTAGAGAGAACATTAGAGAGAATGTTAAGAACATTAGAAAGAAGGTTTTAGTCCTTCCTCTATACATCATGGAGGGTCATCGACATATTTTAAACATGGTAATTGTTATGTTATCATAGGAGTGTGTGTGTGAGAGGGTTGGCAATACATGATGTTCATTTAAAAGTATCTGCTGTGTGTTTACAATAGATGGTAGGAATCAGAGTGCAAGTGGAGTCATCTGGCTTAAAATGCTTACATTGAACATACAACTTCAGGGGCTGATGTTGTGGTGCAGTCAGATAAGCTATAATCTGCAATGCCAGCATCCCATATCAGAGCACTCGTTCGAGTCCCAGCTGCTCTGCTTCACATACAACTTCCTACAAATACCCTGGAACAACTAAGGAGGATGGCCCAAGTCCTTGGGCCCTGCACCCGCATGGGAGACCAGGAGAAGCACCTGGCTCCTGCCTTCGGATCAGCATGATGCGCTGGCCGCAGCGTGCCGGCCGCGGCGGCCATTGAAGGGTGAACCAACAGCAAAGGAAGACCTTTCTCTCTGTCTCTCTCTCACTGTCCACTCTGCCTGTCAAAAAAAAAAAAATGTCTTTGCCTCACCCCACAAATTCTTCCTCTTGATCTGTTTCACACAGGCACACACACCCGCATGCACTCAGATCTTCACCTTCAGCATTTGATTTCATTTAGTGATTTGGTAATGTTCTCCAAAGCTCTTTCATGAAGGTGCATTCTGTTTCATGAACAACTAAAAGAAGGAGGTCTGGTTCCTCACTGTGACAGGTGTAATTAGAGTGTCAATGGAGCTGTTAGTTAAGGTGGATGGGTACAACACAAGTGTGGCTGATTGGGGGTCACACATCTGTGCACACACTAGGCTGGACTCCATGCTGTCCTTTCAACACTTTTTTGTTGTTGTTGTGGCTGTAACCAGAATGGCCTGGATTCTTTTCAGTGCTGTAGCAGATTGTTGATTGGATGAGTATTAAGCAAACAAAATGTAGTCTAAAATGCCCCATTTTCAATGAGACAGAGAGCCCTTGGATAGAAGTGCATACTGCCATGAACATGAGGATTATTAAGTCATTGCATAGAATATGTGAGAGATTTGTGCAGAGTGAGTTTGGATCAAGAAAGAATATGAATTAATTTCTTCTACTCTCCCGTGTAGCCAACATTTGTACCCATGCTTCTCACATTATTTCTCCTCATTCAGTAATTCTATTCCCTATTGATTTTGGAGAAAGTTTTCATTGTAGATTAAATTATGAATATTTATTTTATAAATAAAAATCATGCTTATCAGAAAAAACATTTATTTATTTGTCACTAATTAAAATCTATTTCAAAATGTTTGTTTATGCTTTCAAACACATAGATGTTATTTATTGTTCCTGGTTTTATAATTTTAAAAAAATATATTTTAGGTTTTGATAGTTTTTAACAGATTCAATGTGATTTGTAGATAAAATTCTTAGAACATAATGACATTCCCTTCCTCTTTCCTTCCCTCCTCCCTTTCCTTCCTACTCTCTTCCCTTTAGTTCTCAATTTAAAATCTATGAGACAAAATTTTTATAGTCCTATGTATGTTAAGTTATTCTAAATTTTCCAAATTTTAGCCTCATTATCAGTATCCCTAGTTTTGTAAAACAAAATAACTGTCATGGAAAGGGTATATTGTAATGTGCATTTTCCAAAGTATATCATGGCCCAAATACATTTCACCATATTTCTGTTTTATCTCTCTTCTCCTCTCCTTTTCTCTCTCCTTATTGTCTCTGTGTCCAAAAATGTAGTAAGCATAGGTATGACGGTTAACTATTTGTGTCAACTTGATTGGGCTAAGGAATTCCCAGATAGCTGGTAAAACAAGATTAATGGGCATATGTGGTGGTGTTCCCAGAAGAGATTAATACTGTTAGTAGGTGAGTAAAATAGATTCATTCTCAGTAATATGAGTGTGCATTGTCCAAGTCACGGACAACTAAGATTGAGTGAAACAGTGGAGAAAGGGAAAATCCCCATCCTAGTCCCACCCTGGTTCTCAGGGCTTGGACTAGGAGTTGTACTGTTGGGTTTCCTGGTTCGCATGCCTTTTGGTTTATATTGGATTACGCCAGCTGATAGGTCATGTGACTTCTTGGTCTCTATTAATGCATAAGCCAAATTCTCTAATAAACCTTTTTCTATATTGTCTATATAATCTATCTATATCTGTATCTATCATCCATCTATATTTCTAATCTGTCTTTATCTGGTTGTCTATCATCTATTATCATCTATCTATCTATCCATCTATATCTCCTTTGATTCTTTTTTCTTTTGAGAATCCTCACATATACAATAAGCAAAGAAAATTTTAGACTATCTTATGTTTCTTATTTTTATTTTGCTTTATAAAACATGACCATCAGGATTCTACTTTCATATGTCTAAGAACTCACATTTAATTGGTATAGACGACTTAATCTTTGGGTATCTCTGGAAATAAATTTAAAACATTTTTTATTTTGACCTTATTCAACTCCTACTGTACAGAGAGAGGAGCTACCAGCCCAGATTTTCTCCATAGTTTTCAGAAATAATTAACAAAGGAGAATAACACATAACTAAGTCAATGGCTCTTTAATCTTTCCAACTGAAAACCAAAGAGTCTAACATTTCTTCTTTGACATGTAAGCATTTTCCCCTTAATATTTAAATAAATACCAGAGTCCATTACCCTAATCAGTTACTGATTCTGTTATTTCTTATTCCCTGCTTAAAAAGTAAGTACAAGCAAAGACTATTTCACATTTGGCTGTTCTTTGTGTGTTTTCTTGACAGCTATAAAAATCTTTCTTTTGAAGTGTGCTGCTAGCTGGGCAGGGATGTATAATTTAGGCTGCATAATTTGATAATAAAAATAAAAAGTCCATTTGTCGATGTGCAGTCATTGTTACTTGGATCAATCCTCCTGCAATGATTGCAAGTTTGGTGCTGAATGATTTACATGTGTTTTTCTTTTATGTAAATCCAAGATAGGAAAAATGTCTTTTCACATTTTTAAAGTATTCAGCATACTCTTTCCATATTATGAATTCTCAATGCTAGAGCTCTTTCCCCTGCAATGTTAGAGGAATAAATTATACAACTCTATTTAATTCATAAGGTGCTATGCAGCCTTTCCCCTTTGCATTGAGCCAGAAGGTAGACATAGTTTCCTGCAATGTTAGTTGATGCCCTTGCAAGACCCATTCTGCTGCCTTCATTTCAGTCTTTCACTCATCTGATTCAGCCTGCTGGGCTCTGAGTTGCTAACCATGAAGCCTGAGAGAGTGAACGGGTTCTCAGTCAACAGTGTGGTAGCAGCACTAAGCTTTCCATTTGAATGGGGTTAAAGGCAACACTTTTGCACAAGTTAAGGTGAAAGACATTTGGAGATTTGTACTGAAACTGTGATTGAATAAAGTATGCTATTTTTTCTGATCTTTCCAGGAATGAGGCAGACCAAAATATTAAGTTCTTCAGTGATGGTTTTATGTAGATTTAATAAAGTATCAGTTTTGAAGGAGGGTTCTAAATATTAAAATGTCCAGGGTTAGAGAAGAAAATGATGAAATCTGAAACCACCATTTACTATTGTGCAGCCAGCTATTGGAACCTAGACTGTATATAGGAGGGAATTTCAAAAGCTCGCAGAAATTAGAAATAAAAAGTAAGTTTATTTGGATGTAATTTTCTTTGATATCCATGTAAAATTGTTTTCATAATATGCATTTTCCATGAATCTGAAGATTCATCATATGTGGCCAATTGATTTTACCCAAAAGCTTGAGAGGTTTGCAATCAAGAAAGCATACTCTTTTCTTCTTATGATGCCAGAGAGATTGCATATCCATCTGCAAATAAAGAGCTTTCAACCATGCTTCACATCACACAAAGGAATTAGCGCATAATGATTCAGAATAATTAATTCAAAACCTGTAAGTTAGAAGTGTAACTTCTTGAAGAAAACATAGGAGAAAACATTGGTGACCTTGGATCATGTGCAGATTTCTTCTCTAAAAATAGTGAAAATAAAACCACAGATTAGACATTTTTTGCAAAAAAGTCATCTGATAAATGACTTCTATGCAAACTACATAATGAATTCCTCTAAAAAGTAATAATTCAAAAGCAAAATCAATAAAAGTAGGAAAAATTTAAATACATTTGCCAAAAGAAGGTATATGTATGTCAAATAAGCACATGAAAAGTTCATCAATGTCATTAGTCATTAGAAAAATGGAAGTAAAGCTCACTGAATTACAACTATGCATCAATTTAGTAGGTAAAAAAGTAAAAACAAAACAAAAAAAACAAAAAACTCACTATGCCAAGTGTTGCCAGGGATGTGAAAGGACAGAATCTAATTCATTGGTAGGCAACCACTTTTGATAACACATAGTTATTTCCAAGTTTCTTAAAAACCTAAACCTACTATTAATACATGACCTCTCCATTTCAATCCTAAAAATTTATCCCATGAAAATCAATTCATATGTTATCAAAATTCCCTACAGGAATATTTATAGAAATTTCATTTGATAGAGCTACTATATAGAAATCACAAATATCCATCAACGGGTGGCTGAATCTTTAAACTACAGTGTATCCATGTCACGGAATACCACTCAGCAGTGAAAAGGAGTTAGCTATTTGCTTGTGACAACATGAATAAATCCCCAAATAGTCATGGCATGTGAAAGAAGAGAGACAAATTATAGTGTCTGATTCCATTCATACAAAACTCTTGAAAACTGAGAAGTTAGATGTAAGGAAAAAGAGTGATCAGTCTTGTGGGAGGGGTCTTGAGATGCGAAGAAATTCCAGAGCTGCACAGAAACCTTTTGGGAAGGATGATTACATTCAAAATCTTGCTTGTGGTTATGGTTTCGCAGGAAATCAGTACATATCAGAACACACCAACTCTCACACTTTAAATCTGTTCATTGTATTGTATGTCAATTATAATTCAATTAAGGAAAAAAATCCCAATTACTGGAAACCCAGAGTGATATTTCACTTTACTATTGAGCAGAGAAGTCACATCAGAGGAAATCATATAGTCACAGGTATGAGACTAGAGTTACTGCTGTGTCTATTATCTGTAAGAACATTTCTGTGACTATCCAATATTTTTCTATTTTAAACAGATTTACTTATTTATTTGAAATGCACAGAGAAAGATTCCATCTGCTGGTTCACTGTCCTAATGGTCACAACAGCTGACTTGCCAGGCTGAAGCCAGGAGTGTGAAACTCCATGAATGTCTTCCATGTGGATGAAAGGGATTCAAGTATTTGAGCCATCATCCACTGCTTCCCAGGCTCATTAGCAGAGTGCTCTATCAGAAGCAGAGAAACCAGGACTTGAACTGATATGGGATGCAGGGGTCACAATCAACAGTTTACCCTTGGAGCCGGCACTCTGGCCCAGTGGGTTAATGCCCTGGCCTGAAGCGCCGGCATCCTATATGGATGCCGGTTCTAGTCCTAGCTGCTCCTCTTCCAATCCAGCTCTCTGCTATGGCCTGGGAAATCATTAGAAGATGGCCCAAGTCCTTGGGCCCCTGTACCCGTGTGGGAGACCCGGAAGAAGCTCCTGGCTCCTGGCTTCAGATTGGCACAGCTCTGGCTGTTGTGGCCATCTGGGGAGTGAGCCATCAGATGGAAGACTTCTCTCTCTGCCTCTCCTCTCTCTGTGTAGCTCTCACTTTCAAATAAATAAATAAATCTTAAAACAAACAAACAAACAAACAGTTTACCCTGCTGTACCACAATACCACCCATCCCTAATTGTTGGACAATGGGTTAATCCAATCCCATATCAGAATTCTCTCATATTACTTTAAATTTCACGAATATAAACTTTGTGTGAATACATTTATTAATTTGTTCATTCATTTGTCAGCCTCTTAGAAAACATTTCCAAAGTGCCAGTAACTATTGGATACTATTAATTTTCTACCATCCCAAATTGATAATAGTCTTTTTACATGAAAGATGCTACAAAGAATATGTTTGTAACTATCTGTGGGTTCTTTCAACATGAAAATGTATATAGTCTCTATCCTTAAGCACTTGCATAGATTATCTCTAAGTGCTAAACCTATAAGACAGATATTTGTAGAGTTCTATACCAGTGTGACCATGAATAGTAAACTGTTATTGAAAGCAAAGCACACTTTTATTTACTCAGTCTTTGCTACTTAATGCTTCTTTAATGTAAGTTATTCTGTTATTTTTTTCTGTGATTTTTATTTGAGCTGTTTTTAACTTGGACCTTGCTGACAACAAAATGACTGTTCCACTAGCTGTTGCATAAAAAATGGAATTTTGCTTTTGCTCTATCTTGACCTTCTTGCCTTAGCATGGTGGCCAAGCTATGGAAAGTAGCTGTTACTTCACATCTTCCCTTAGCAAGGAGGAAAGTATCATATATGTCTTCACATCAAATAATTTGTGGTCATACTGAGAAGTAAGTGGTTCCAGGAATAGTCAACGTGGGTTAGAAGAAACAAGGCTTTCTACTCACACTGGATATTCTCTCAAACAGGGCTGCAAGCTTTAGGCTTGAAACATGGACACAGGAGAAGCATCGCCTCTAGTTCACTCTCAGAGTGACTACTGCAGTATGGAATGAACACTGACTACCAGAGCAGAGATTATTCCTACTATGTGTTGCTAAAATGTATTGGCTGTAGTCAATAATGCTACTTTGTTATAATAAAGTAGTCAGTACTTTCAATGTTTCTAGATGATATCACAGTAGAATTGGTTTCAGAAATCATGTGAATTCAACCACCAGGAAATAATTTTATGTAACTGACATAACAAAGAATTTCAATTAAAAAGCTTGAATTGGGAATCTGTGTCTACCACCTACTACTGAATGTCAAGAATGAATCACTGCACAATTGGCATCAAAGCTCTGTGAATCTGATTTGAAATATAATGTGAAAACACTTTGTAAACAGCCAGTCATAAGGAAATGATAACTGCTAATGCTAACTATAGGATTATAGGTTGACTGAGAATTTAGACAATTCACAATCTGAGTCTGAGGGTACATCAAAAAGTGTGTGTGGGTGTGATTTCACCTATCAGTTAAGATGCCCATGTCTCACATCCGAGTGCCTAGGTTCCCAGCTGTGACTCCTGATTCCCACTTCCTGCTAACGCGCGTCCTGGGGAGCAGCAATGATGGTCCAAGTAGTTGTGTGCCTGCCACCTACACAGAAGACCTGGATTGAGTTCTGGTCTTCTGGATCTGGCCCCGGACATAAATCTGGCATTGTCCTGTCTTTCTCTCTTTCTATGTCCTTCAGTTTCTAGTTCTTGTCCTCTATAGTAAAAGAATAATAATAATAAAAATGCAATTAGAAATATGTTTTAAATCCAAGCTTATTTTTTCATTATATATATTTACCATTAACTTTCTAAAGATCTCTTGTATATTCTCTTAGCATTTTAGAGACATTTTTCATACTCTGATGAGAAAATTCTTAGAGAAATTCATTCCATCACTTAGTATTCAAAATCAGTAGAGGACATTTTATTCATTTGTATTATTTTGTCTCCAGGTATCTTCTTCTCTTTTTCTGCAGCTTATTAAAAATAAAATCTCTTGGGGCTGGCACTGTGACATAGTAGGCTAAGTTTCTGCCTATGGCACTGGTACCCCATATGGGTGCCAGTTGGTATCCTGGCTGATTCTCTTCTGATTTAGCTCTCTGCTTATGGCCATGGAAAGCAGTGGAAGGTGGCCTGAATGCTTGGGCCCCTGCAACCACCTGGTAGACCCGGAAGAAGCTCCTGGCTTCTGGCTTTGGATCAGTCTAGCTGTGGCCATTGCGGCCATTTGGAGAGTGAACCAGTGAATGAAAGACCTTTCCCTCTGTCTCTCCCTCTTTCTATGTGTAACTCTGCCTTTCAAATAAACAAAATCTTTTTTAAAAAATGAAAAAATAAAGTCTCATTCTCTGAAGTGCATAAGACGACCAGATATTGTAAGGGAATATCAAAGGCCCACCACTCTTCCAACTAAACATCCCCAGTTCCTTCAACTGCTACTTGTAAGAATTGGGTCCCCATTAGAAATGGCAATTTAACCCTAACATAGAATTCATTAAAAAGACTATTAATAGGAAAAGGGGATAGAGAATTGGGATGTTTTCTGATACCAATGACTAATTCTCCAAACATCACCTAGGTGTCCTACAGTTTAAGCAAATTCAGCTACCTGAAGAGTCAGAATCCACAAGTCCAAAGGCTACACTGTACCAGACTTCCCCTGCTTTGGACTCCACATGCAAATCTGGGCAGACCCATTCTGCTCACTCACCAGCTACAAACTGGGAATCCTCCCAAATCCTTCCTCAGGTTTACGGATTTGCCAGAACGGCTCCCAGAATTCGGGATGGCATACTGCTTATTATGCCAGTCCATTATAAAGGATGTGAATGTGCAGGGTGAGGGCTGGAGGGGTTTTGTGTTCAGGGGCTCTATCCTGTAGATATGGGGCCCAGCATCATCCCTGTACATGGACTCACTTACCAGCTCGGAAGCCATGTGAATGTCATTTCTGGGATCAATCTGCAGCTTTCCCTCCACCACCCTCGCTCTAGAAGTTGTTCAGTAGGGCTCATCTTTCCAACTCTGTCATCCCTCAGGCTTCTGTGACTAGTTCCACCCTGAAACTCTCCGGGGCTCCTTCCTAAATTAGCTCATTCACATTAGCTTAGATTATGTAACACAAAGTGACTTACGATGAGTAACACACACAAATCCATCACTGAGGAAATTCTCAGATGTTAGGAACTCTGCGTGGAATCTTGGGAAAAGCAATGGCAAAATGCATTTAAATAGAAACCTTTTGTTTAATAAATACAAATTTTGAAAGTACAACGTTTGGGTTATAGTGGTTCTTCCCCCTATAACCACCCTCCCACCTGTAAACCATCCCATCTCCTATTTCCTCTCCCATCCCGTTCTTCATTAAGATTCATTTTTAAGGTTTGCCATGAACAAGTTGTTCCAATAAACAACAAGTAGGCAAAGACAACAACCCTTTGCCTCACTTTTCAATACCAATACCAGGATGATATTTAATGCAATCATTCAACCAATTGTGGGTCACCTAATTAAGTGTTCCATCACTCCACACATAAATACCTATCAAGTCGAAAGTAGATGATACCTTGTTGAAATGCTGTCAACTGTGTTTTCTGTTTGCTGCAGATATTTCTCCCTTGGCTTCAAGCACTCTTGTCAGTCTCTTATTTTCACTGTTACTGCTATGATCTGTTTCCTCTTTATCTCGGGCCTGTATACTTAGCTTTCATTAGTCTTCCACATCCCTACCCCCTCATCCATCCATCCAACTCATTCGAAATCTTCCTAAATCACATTCTATCCATATCATCTGTCCTTTCTTCAAAAATTAGGTAAGCAAATACCCAAGGAAAAGCTCTGAGTGGCTTTCTATTGTCTCCTTGACTCTTTAACCTCACCTAGTTAACATTTGCCCCTTTCTCCACTGCTGGGAGCACGTGGAGTGCTCCTGTGTTCTTCCCCCCTGCAAGGCCCTCCTTGACTCTTCGTGTTCCCACCCCTTCTGTGCTTTGCAGCACACTACCCCTGTTCTGCAGAACACACCTGTAAGGGAAACACAGTAAGAGTGCTTTTTCTCCCAGAGGAAAATCACCTGGGAGAGTGCTGAGGCACAAGGAGTGGATCTTAGAGATCTCGGAAGAGCAGTATTTTGTAAGAAGAGCGTTTACCTAGTCATCAGCAGACCTGAGTTCTAATCCCAATTCTACCCGGAACTGACTTGTAACACCTTGAACTCTCAGTTTCGTTCTAGCAATTTTTTCAATTCCTGCTCTGCTTTAGGTCTTCAGGTGAACTTGGAAGAGCAAAAGCACTTCATTGATTAGAGGACAGTGCAAGATGGCACTGTTGACTCAAATACTCTGCCTCGGATGGATTTGGTATAAATAGCTGTAGTTTTGAAAGGAGACCTTAAGTCATCTCATTAGAAATAATAGTGTTTCCAATTTTTTTCTGTTTTTAAGCGAATAATAGAAATGTCACTTTTCCCCTTTTAAAAGAAGCAGCTTTGTGAACCTCTTGCACATCTGAAGGTGGAGATCAGATGAGTGGGCTAGTGACCCAGTCATCCTGGTTTTTACTACTTACAATTTAACTGAATGCCACTAAGATGCTTTGATGGTTTGGGACTGTTACCCGGTTATAATTGCTCTAATTGTTCCTGGTCTTGTCTTTAATGCCCACAATGAGCAATGGGATTCATCAGTGTTTCCCAAACTTCTCTGCACACTCGATCACTCAGGGGACCTTTGAAGCGTATGGGTGCCAGGCCGCCATCCCCAGGCATTGTGGTCTGTGGACTGAGTATTGGAATTTTTTAAAAGTTCCCAGATTCTAATAGGCGGCAAAGTTTGGAGACCACTGAATTTAGCAGAAGCATTGAGAACCACAATGCTGAAATGCAAGACATTACTGAAGAGCATAAAATAATAATTCAGTAAAATTTCCCCTTACAATCTTGCACTCCAGGAATTCTATTTACTTGGTCAAAGTGCTGTTTGAAAACCAGGTTGTGTCTAGTCCTACAGAAATGAGTGTTGGCGGGCATTTGGCCTAGTGGTTAAACTGATGCTGGGGACATCTGCATCCCATGTTGGAGTGCTTTGGTTCTAGTCCTAGCTCCATTCTCGATTGCAGCTTCCTACTTGGGGAAGTAACAGGTGATGAATCAGTTGAGTTCCTGGTTCCCAGCTTCAACTCCCCCCTAAGTGTTGTTGGCATTTGGAGAATTAACCACCACGTGGGAGCTCTGTCTTGTCCCTCTGTCTCTCTGCCTCTTTAATAATAAAATAATCAGTATTAAGGATGTGCAAAAGCACTTCAAAAAGGTTTTGGAAAATGGAATTAAATGTTTATTTTGGCACAAAAAAATTGAAATCCATGCGTAGTTTTCTCATAATTCATGTTTTTCATGAATTTTTGTAATGAAAATGCATAATTTCATATTTTTTGCACCAAAGTAAACTTTTTAGTTCCATTTATCTGTGAGCTTTTTGAAGTACTCTTATAGATCATTGTATTAAATCCAGTGGTTTTTTTTTTCAATTTGCTGTCACTTAAAACCTGAAATGCATATTTTTGTGGAAATTTACCTACTTAATTGATTAAAAAACCTATCTCATTTGTTTAGAAAATGACCAATTTTAAAAATTATTGGTTTTGTGGGGGAAAAATGAAAGGATTTCAAAAATTGGGTCATGAAAGCTTACTTGTTTTTAAAATTATAGTCTATATAGAAATTCAATCTCAAAATGCTATTTTTAAATGTATTTCTATCATATTATGCTTTTTGCATAGATGGAAACAGACAGTATGTATGCCTTGACAGGAAAATGTCAGATTTTATCATGAATATTAAAAATGTTAAAATATTCCTAATACTTAAGAGTATACTTCTTTAAAATTAATGTTTTACATAAAAAGATTCATTTTTAATTATCTTTATACACAGAAGATCAACTCTATACTAAGTAAAGATTTCAACGATAAAACTATGAAAGTCAGTGTTCTAGTACTCTTTTGACTTGTTTCAGCAGTAATTTTTTTTTATTTTTTATTTTTTTATTTTTTATTTTTTTTGACAGGCAGAGTGGACAGTGAGAGAGAGAGAGACAGAGAGAAAGGTCTTCCTTTGCCGTTGGTTCACCCTCCAATGGCCGCCGCGGCCGGCGCGCTGCGGCCTGCGCACCGCACTGATCCGATGGCAGGAGCCAGGAGCCAGGTGCTTTTCCTGGTCTCCCATGGGGTGCAGGGCCCAAGCACCTGGGCCATCCTCCACTGCACTCCCTGGCCACAGCAGAGAGCTGGCCTGGAAGAGGGGCAACCGGGACAGAATCCGGCTCCCTGACCGGGACTAGAACCCAGTGTGCTGGCGCCGCTAGGCGGAGGATTGGCCTAGTGAGCCACGGCACCAGCTTCAGCAGTAAGTTTTGTACTCAAAACTATTTGCAATAATGACCAAGAACCACAATCCTAAGACATGATCGTTGGCAACTGTTGTTTTTCTTGTATGAGGTTTTCAGCTAAGATAAATATTATACTCCTCCATAAAAATATGGTGAGCAGCTATTTGGTGAGGTTACCTAAACACAGCATTCACCTGCCTCAACAGACGTTTGCACAAACATAAATTTTGACACACACTGGGGGCAGTAGAGAGTTTTACCCCAGTTTTGCCTTGTAAGAAGGGAACAGTAGTACTCACATCTCACCTCCACACAAACTTGATCTAAGGGCACATCTGAAGGCAGAGCCATGGTTTTCCTTTGAAAATGACATTGGCTATTTCAAAACATTTGATAGATTAATAGCTAAATTTTTAGTATAAATTTAGTGTCAGTTGTTTTACAAAAAAATCATTTCAAATCCTCTTAGACATCATTTAATCTGTTTTGCACATAGTGAGATGATGGTTAAGCAATGGCCGTGAATGTCCTGCGGCACACAATGGTAGGTAATTATACCAAAACTCAAGATTGTTGGGTTTCCAATCCCTAATATTTTCACTATGACACACTACCCAAGCTTCTGCTCTTATTTCAGAGCTTGTGGAAAGCCCAAGCTGCCTGAGCACACCCACGAGTTTTGTTTTCATCGTTGGGGTTCAAATCTCATGAGCAACAGTTTCTATCAAATAAAGGAAACCCATGCCTTTCCACGGGTCATGGAACACATGTCATGGTCACCGTATGTTACAAGAATTATTTTCCTCTTCCTAAACCTGGAGAAAAGGTACAATAGATAAATTATAGTCTGTGTTGCAATATAATGATGGTTATCTTGCTTCAAATTATTTCCAACACCTCTTTACTCTTTTATTCATCCCTAATCAAAGGAATAATAGCACAAGCCACTGAGGTGTTCCTTTAGAGGGACCCTCACACATCTGTACTGACACTTCTGAATATGCTGTAAGGTTAAATAGCTGAAATCTTGCTGATTTCCACTGCCCTGTTGCCTTTTCTGGTAGAACATCCATCCCTTTGGGATTTATACATTAGAAGATAAACGAAAGAAACATTTTTTTCCCTCAAGATTTAAGTTATTTGCAGGCATCTTCTTCTGTCTTTTCCATCACATAATATTATCCAGTTTAAAACCCCATGTAGTGAACCTAAATTTTTATGGTTAATATTGCCAAAATGATGACCCAAGCATATCTAGCTGAAACATGAAAAGAGAGTTGCTGGTTTCTAGCAAACTTATCCCTGTCTCAAAATTTTGGGTGAGACCCAAGGCCAACAATAATTAAAAATATTGATGTTGAGAGAAAATATCATCATCTAGAAGAAGGTTTGATAACGCTTATTTATATGAACTAAAAGATAACAGGAACAGAAATTTAGTTGACTTGCTTATGGTCATATTCACAAAAATAAATATTAGAGCTAGGTGTAAAATTCATTAATTCTGGATCACAATTCTATGTTTTAACTACAGTGAGGAAGAGTCCCTCAATTATTCAAACATTTTTTGATGAGGGAGTAAATCCTTGTCATTGTAGAGAACACAGTCTTTTCAACAAATGTTGGTGGAATAATTAACTGTATTTCCATATTTTAAAATCAGGTTGGATCTGTAACTCACATTATATTAAAAATAGTGGGAAATAGAATATAGAATGAAATATAATATGAAAATATAATTTTAATATATTTATACATTATAGTGGAAATATAATAAATATATGTTTCCTGGAAAAATTTGGTGAAATAGTCATGGTTTTATTTTTTTCAAACTTCAATGTAATTTTTACTGTACTTCTCATATAATGTTTCTGATATCTTTGTTGTTATATAATTGGCATACCACAAAAATAACCCTTTGAATTTATAATTCAATACATGCTATTCAGTTATTTCAAATTTAATTTTGATTTTTAGATAATATATTTTAATTTACTTTATAGTCAAAGGCTTAAAGACCATGACACAGCAGGAAAATTATGAACGTCTTTAAATATTAATTAAATGCAGCTGGAGGCCATTAGGCTTGGTGCAAAAAGCCAGTCCCAAAAATACAAATATCACATGTTTTCTTTGATTTGTAGATAATATATAGAGTACAAAAATGTAGTGTATGTGAGTGAAACTGACATCTTGAGATTTGATTATTATTCACAGCTCTATTCTGTAGAACAGTGATCTTCCTCCTTTCTACTTGTTGAGTTCTTTATTTAGTGGAGGATTAAGCTTGGGACTGCAAAGTAAATTGAAATTATGTTACTGTAAATATAAAGAGAAAAAAGAAAGGAAGGAAGGAGGAGAGAGGAAGGATGGAAGTAAAGGTGATAATTTATGGGCTTAAAATTGTTTATATGTCATATTTGAAATCTGTTCTCTTCATATACAAATGAGATAATTAAAAAAAGAAAAATGGAAAAAATAGTAATCAAATGAAGGATGGATACTCAATTTTATTCAAATAAAGTGAATTTTCAAATAGTTACAAAAATAATTAATACTATGTAGTAAATAATTCCCACCAATTTGTTTGTAAACACAAAAACAAAGTTTTATAATACATTTTACTTGCAGCAAAACTGATGCACATGGACATTTCTTTTTTCTTCATTTTCTTTTCTCTTTTTATTTCAACTCCCATATAGAAGGGAGAACATGCAATATTTGTATTTCTGTGTGTGGTTTATTGCATTCAACATGATATTCCCCAGATATAATCATTTTGCTGCAAATGATAGAATTTCATTACTTTTATAGCAGAATAATTTTCATTGTATTTGTGTAAATAAATAACTAAAACTTTCTTAAATCCAACTGCATATTTTACACACAGCCACAAGGTGATAATTGTACTTCATCAATATTTAAATTTTTTCTTCTAATACTATGCTTCAGAAAAAAATAAAAGTTAAAGAAATGGAAAAATTATTTGCAAAATTGTAACTTATTATAAACTTACAATCAAGGAACGAAAAAGAATGCTCACATATCAACAGTGATGAAAGTTATTTTTATTTTGTTTCAGCATACCATTATTGGTTTCCAAAGTTGTAAGTTTTTAACTTTATTATTGTACATCCACCTGTCATTTCTTTTTATTTCATATGTATGCTTGTAAATCCTAGAATTCTTAGATGTGTGTAACAGGTCAAATAAAGGCTGTGAGATGTTCACATGTTTATAGTAATGAACATTAATAAATGACTTCATTTTTGCCATCACTGGATACTATATGCATGGGAAATTTATACTACATTCCAGCTCCATTAGAATTGTCACTTCTGCAAACACTTGTTCATCAGAAAGTATTTTTCATAGTTGAATTCCCACTAGACAACTCTCTGAGGATCAATAGCTTTGATATCCAACAGATGTAGGAGACAGTTAATGTATCACTGGCATGTGGCATCATGTAGGTTTCATTTGCTATGATGTTGATGCAAGAATCTCTTATTCTTGATAGTCTTGGTCCCAAGAGCTTGCAGCATCTGCCTCTTGCCATTTTCTTTTACTTTTTTTAAACTTTTATTTAATGAATATAAATTTCCAAAGTACAGTTTATGGATTACAATGGCTTCCCCCCCCATAACTTCCCTCCCACCTGCAACCCTCCCATTTCCTGCTCCCTCTCCCCTTCCATTCACATCAAGATTCATTTTCAATTATCTTTATATACAGAAGATCAGTTTAGCATATATTAAGTAAAGATTTCAACAGTTTGCTCCCACACGGAAACACAAAGTGAAAAATACCGTTTGAACACTAGTTATAGCATTAAATCACAATGTACAGCTCATTAAGGACAGAGATCGTACATGAGGAGTAAGTGCACAGTGACTCTTGTTGTTGACTTAACAAATTGACACTCTTGTTTATGGTGTCAGAAATCACCCTAGGCTCTTGTCATGAGCTGCCAAGGCTATGGAAGCCTTTTGAATTCACCGACTCTGATCATATTTAGACAAGCCATGGTCAAAGTGGAAGTTCTCTCCTCCCTTCAGAGAAAGGTACCTCCTTCTTTGATGACCCGTTCTTTCCACTGGGATCTCACTCACAGAGATCTTTCATTTAGGTCATTTTTTCTTTTTTGCCAGAGTCTTGGCTTTCCATGCCTGAAATACTCTCATGGGCTTTTCAGCCAGATCTGAACGCCTTAAGGGCTGATTCTGAGGCCAGAGTGCTATTTAGGACATCTGCCATTCTATGGGTCTGCTGTATATCCCGCTTCCCATGTTGGATCGTTCTCTCCCTTTTTTATTCTATCAGCTAGTATTTGCATACACTAGTCTTGTTTATGTGCTCCCTTTGGCTCTTAGTCCTATCATTATCATCAATTGTGAACAGAAATTGATCACTGGGACTAGTGAGATGGCATTGGTACATGCCACCTTGATGAGATTGAATTGGAATCCCCTGGTATGTTTCTAACTCTGCCGTTTGGGGCAAGTCCGATTGAGCATGTCCTAAATTGTACATCTCCTCCCTCTCTTATTCCCACTCTTATATTTAACAGGGATCACTTTTCAGTTAAGTTTCAACACTTAAGAATAACTGTGTATTAATTACAGAATTCTTTTACTTTTAATGTGTTTTTGTTCAAGGTATTACTATGAGTGCTTCTCTGTGGAAAGTAAGCATATAAAAAACCTCTATCTATCTATCTATCTATCTATCTATCTATCTATATACATACATACATCTATATGTCATCTGTGAAAACAAGTGTATTTATCAATATTTATGGGTAATATTATATTCCCCCTATAAAAAATTCAGCACCAAAAACATTCATGTCTTAAGAAAAATCTGTTTTATTTTACTTTCCATTATTCCACTCGTGTGCTGATACTACTTAAAGTATATGCTTTCTCTGGGGCAAATTCTATTCTATGTCTTTAATTTGATAATTTTCAGATCTATTCTAATAGATATCAATATTCTGAGTTCAAAAGTGACTAACCTTCTGACTTTACAATTGATATTCTCACCTCAAGGTGATTATGAAAAAAATCACATTTTCCGAGTACAAATTACTCTCTATATTGATATGAAGAAAGCAAAAAGTCTAGCAAAAAAGATGAAAAAGAGTATATTTAGAACAAAACTATAAATAAGAAAAGTTGCTCAATTCCAAGTAGTTAGGAAAACACAAATTATGACATGACTGATGATTTCCTGGTGACTTTTCTTAATCAGATTTAACATTTTTGGACTCTTCACCCATGCATAAAATTACATTATCCTTCATACAGCCTTATGCCCTCATATAAATGTTTTTGGTTTGGTAAATGCCAGCAATATGCTGACTCTTTAGAATAAATTATGTCCCTCAAGTTTCTCCAGGACCTTTGGTTCGTTGTTTCCTCTCTTTGCTATCATCAAGCTTAACTTTTCTTAAGCATGCCTTATATATTCTTTTCCCTACTTAAAATGTTTTTTCTCTCTCCTTTCTCACAGATAATTCTGCCCACGACCTCAAATATCACTTCACACTTTAGGTAAAGCACTTTGTTTGGTATTGGAGGCATCAAGATTTTTTTTTTCCATAGTAACTTGTACATTTTTAATTAAATAATGAATCAATTGTATAATATGATCTCTTAGAATATTAAATCCATGGGTAGAATGGTTACCTTGGTATTATTTGAATATTTTCTATTAAATAGATTTATCAAATTCAAAAGTAGTTTTATTTCAATTTATTTTGCAACATTTAAAAAGTTTTAAATTCCAGTAAAATGTATGCCTCTTGAACTCTTGGGTTATTATCTATCATTTACTTTAGTCATCACAGGACATGGCATATGTTCCACAAGCAATCAATGCTTCATAAAAATTTACTGACTATGTAACTATAACTAAATGCCAGTTGTGCAAAAGCAATTGAGTTTAGAGTGGGATACCCATGCTTTTTTTTGTTGCTGTAAGAACCCAAGTGAGGCTTTGTTCTATGATGGCTATAATCTACTGATGAGTTAATTTCAATTTGCATTTGAAATTTGTAAATTTGTTGACATGTTTTTAATGTCCTTATTGATATAGTTAGGCTATGTAAGCACAAACAAAAGATGCTCATTCACTTAGAAAATATTTATAGAATGCCTCCACCATGCTAGGTATGGGGATGTGCAATCATTGAAGTATAGTTCCTTCATTAAGAAAAGCACTTTACTGGAAAACCTATAGAGTTAAAAGTATTTTATAGAAATGAAATGATAAATGTTTGAGGAGATAGATATGTTTTCCTTGGCTGGACATTATGCAATGGATATAGGTTTTGAAGTATTGCATAAAATGCCTCTGGTATCCAATTGATATATACTATTTTGTATTAGTTACAATATTTCTAAAAATTAAAAATGACTCCATGCCTATCTCTTGTTTTATTGACTAATGTTTGTTGTTTGTTGGTTGGCTGCTTTGCTTTGTTTTTGGTGATAAATCAAGAGAGGCCTGAAGTGTTCCATTTGGATTTCAAAAAACAAGTAGGAAATGAAAATGCATCAGGGTTCTCATGACTCACACTGTACTTGATACGAGCTTTGGACAATCTATCCACCTCTGTAAATGTGGGTGGCTGGATTTGCCTCCAATACACTGTGCTGTTTGGTGGATATATAACACATATTTTAACAAGAAATCTTAGAAATGTGTACCTATGAATAATCACATAATAAAGCAATCCTCAAATTAAAACTACACCTCTTCACCTTAATTTCTATGATTTATCCACACCATAAAGGCAGAAAAACTGAATAAGAGGCTAAAAAAAAAACTCACCCGAAAAGGAAGAAACTTGATGTAGGCAAGCAGATGTGGAAGACAGAATTTGTGATTCTCCAGTCCTTAATTCTTTTGCTACTGATTCCAATAGGGTGGAGTGGGCTTTGTAAATTCAATGAATATTCCTGGTCCTGTGATTGCTGGGAAGTGAAGACACAAGATGGGAAGTTTTGCGTCTTCTCCACATTCTAGAATTTAACATAGTGGGAAACCCCAAGGAAATACAGAAGAAATCTGACTCTTCGAGCTGATGGGTCCACTTGTGGGTAGTGTATACCAGGCAGACAAACTGAGGAAACACAGGAGAGTAGGGAAATATGCAAAGGACAAAAACTCCTGTAAAGGGTAAACTGAAAGTTGGTTCACTATGACAACCAGCCCATCTGCCTTGAGCATCTCATAGCGCAACCTTTGGGAGCTGATGATACCTTGGTCTCAACTATCTCTCCTTTTAGTACCTCTAGGGTTCAATACTCTACTCCCTGTGCTATCTCTTGAATGGAAAGGAAAAATAGCTGCACAATTGGATTTCTCCATGTTCTTACTAATTAATTTTGTTTAAAAGGCAGAGAAAAGAGACAAAGAAAAAGATAGAACTTGTTCAATTTCCATGTGCCTATAATAGCTGAGGCTGAGCCATTCTAAAGCCAGGAGCTTGGAATTCTCCAGTGTGAGTGTCAGGGATCCGAATACACGAACCATCATCTGCTTAATCCCAGGAGCACATTAGTTGGAAGATGGATGGGATGGAGTCAGTACTCAATTCCAGGCACACCAATATGGGATGACAAAGTCTCAAGCCACCTCTTAATTGCTGTACCAAATGTTCATTCAATCTTGTTAGTTTTTAATCAGTCTACCAGATACCTGAATGGTAATTTCCCCAGTTCTATTTGTTAAATTCACCCTCATCCAACAAAGCCCAAATAAAATGCCTTTTTCAGTCTGATCTAATGCTCCTCAATAGGACATTTTTCTATCTCTGGTCATATCATTTTTATTGTAATAATCAGAAGCTTATTAAGTACACTGAAGTAGATTTAATTAATATTCCTTGTGAAGAGAGACATGTATTAAAATATTGTCATGCTTTTCACAACCACATTGAGAGATTTTATATTTTGTGACTCAGGGTAATTTTTATTTATTTATTTTAAGAAAGAGATCTAGACAGAGATAGCTCCCATCTGCTAACTACTCAAATGCCTGCAATGGCTTGGGTTGAGTTGGGGCTGGGATTAGGCTGAAGCCAAAAGCTGGAAACTAACTCCAAGTGAGTTGCAGGAAGATGATTTCTTGAGCCATCATCCATTTTTCCCAGTGTTTATATTACCAGGAAGCTGGAGTAAGGAGCTGGAGCCAGGAATTGAACTCAGTCACCCTGAAGTGCGATGTGGGGAATGTAATTGCTGGTCCACCCAAGTCCAGAGTTATATTTAAAACCTCTTTTAATTCAACCAACACTTTAGACATCATTTTATGCCACAAAGGCACAGGTGCTCAACATATAGCTTGAAGGTGAATGACGTTAGCAAGAAAGGGAAAATTGAGTGAGAAGCAAGGGAATGATGAATCGAAGGAAGAAAGGAAGCAAGATAGGAAAACAGGTCTAGCTGTCATGGACCCTGACTGGAGTCTGAGCATCCTTTGAAAAAGTCACTCTTGGGCTTGTCTGATCCATTTGTGGAGGATATCATTAATTGTGGGATTGTGTATAAGAGTGGGAATAAGAAAAGGAAGAGATGTATAGTTCGGAACATGCTCACTCGGACTTACCCCTAATGGTAGAGCTAGAAGTGTGCCAGGGGATTCCAATTCAATCCCATCAAGGTGGCATGTACCAATGCCATCTTACTTGTTAAAGTGATCAGTTTAACTTCATAATTGATCAAAAAGATAGGATTAAGTGCCAAAGGGATTACATAAGACCAGTGTCTGCAAATAATAATTGATAGAATTAAAAAGGAGAGAATGATCCTACATGGGAAGCAGGATGTGCAGCAGACACGTAGAATGGCAAGTGCCCTACATAGCACTGTGGCCTCAGAATCAGCCCTTAAGGCATATGGATCTGGTTAAAAAGCCCATGAGGGCCGGCGCCGCAGGACACTAGGCTAATCCTCCGCCTTGCAGTGCTGGCACACCGGGTTCTAGTCCCGGTTGGGGCGCCGGATTCTGTCCCGGTTGCCCCTCTTCCAGGCCAGCTCTCTGCTGTGGCCAGGGAGTGCAGTGGAGGATGGCCCAAGTCCTTGGGCCCTGC
The DNA here is from genome assembly GCF_051225735.1 of Oryctolagus cuniculus. Taxonomy (NCBI): domain Eukaryota; kingdom Metazoa; phylum Chordata; class Mammalia; order Lagomorpha; family Leporidae; genus Oryctolagus; species Oryctolagus cuniculus. The sequence continues at coordinate 163,691,728 of NC_142872.1, read as the reverse complement.
ACCCCATGGGAGACCGGGATAAGTACCTGGCTCCTGCCATTGGATCAGCGCGGGGCACCGGCCGTGGCAGCCATTGGAGAGTGAACCAACGGCAAAAGGAAGACCTTTCTCTCTGTCTCTCTCTCTCTCACTGTCCACTCTGCCTGAAAAAAAAAAAAAAAAAAAAAAAAAAAAGCCCATGAGAGTTTCACAGGCATGGAAAACCAAGACACTGTGGAAAAAAAAAATAACCTAAATGAAAGATTTCTGTGAGTGAGATCCTAGAGGGAAGAACAGGCCATCAAAGAAGGCAGTACCTTTCTCTACCTTTCTCTGAAGGGAGGAGAGAACTTCCACTTTGACTATGGCCTTGTCTAAACAAGATCAGAATTTGTGAACTCAAAAGGCTTCCATAGCTTTGGCAGCTCATGAGAAGAGCCTTGGATGATTACTGACGTCATAAATAAGAGTGTCAATTGTTAAATCAACAACGGGAGTCACTGTGCACCTGCTCCCTATGTAGGACCTCTGTCCTGAATGTGTTGTACTATGTGAATTAATGGTAAAACTACTATCCAAACAGAACTCTATACTTTGTGTTTCTTTGTGGGTACAGTCTGTTGAAATCTTTACTTAGTATATACTAAGTTAATCTGTATATAAAGATAATCGAAAATGAATGGTGATGAAGAATGGGATGGAAAAGGGAGTGGGAGATGGCATGGTTGCTGGTGGGAGGGAGGTTATGGGGGGAAAAGCCGCTATAATTCAAAAGTTGTATTTTGAAAATTTATATTTATTAAATAAAAGTTAAAAAATGTTCGATTGTGTAATTTCTTGGGAAATAGTTCTTTTTTTTGACAGGAAAAGTGGACAGTGAGAGAGAGAGAGAGAGAGAGAGAGAGAAAGGTTTTCCTTTTGCCATTGGTTCACCCTCCAATGGCCGCTGCAGCCAGTGCACTGCGCTGATCTGAAGCCAGGAGCCAGGTGCTTATTTTAAATGAGTAATATCACTACAGGTTTTATATCAGTGTGATACACTTGTAAAATAATTGCACTTGTAATCTAAAGACTCAAGTTTAGACCCAAAATTTTTCATAAAACATAATTCCATTAATAATGCTATTTCAGTGCACATGTCTATTTATGGACTAATTTTACAACATGCATTAGGAAAAGGGATACTCTATTGTAAAAATGAGTATAAAATTTAGTCAGATACAATGGGACGAATTACAATCATCCTTCAGTAACCTCAAAGGGTTGGTTTCAGGATGCTCTTTCTCAGGTTGCAAAAATCTGTGGATGCTCAAGTCTCTTATATGATAGGGCATTATATTTTCACATAATCCCATCATATTCTTTATTATATTTTCACATAACCTCTTAATATTTCATTGACTTTAAATCATCTCTAGACATTTTGTAATATCCAACACAACATGAATGCTGTTTGATTGCTATATTGTATTGTTTAGACACTAAAGACAAAAAAAATCTGTGCATGTTCACTACAAATGCATTTGTTTTTGAACATTTTTACTCTCATGTGTGCATTTGGTGCCCCAGCTCTGTTACCAATCCCAGCTTCCTGCCAATGCACAGCATGAGAGGCAGTAAGTGATGGCTCAGAGAGTTGGATTCTTGACACCCAGATGAGAAACCCCGGGTTGAGTTCCAATATCCGATTTCAGCCTGACCCAGCCCCATGTGTTTCAAGCATTTGGGGCATGAACCAGAGGATGAATAATATCTCTTTATCTCTCTGACTCCCTGCCTTTCAAATACACACACTCACAAATGACAATAAAAATTAAACATGTTAACTTTGGGTTTGGTTTGATCTGTGGGTGTCTATGGGACACAGAGATAGAGAGAATGGACCATATTTACAACAAAACAAGTAAAACGATGTAAATCAATCTGATGAGTGTTATCCTACAGTATGAAAGATGATATGAGAAGATGACTGGAAGTTCACCAAAATGGGATGAAAAGGAACTTTTTCCAGGAAGGGATGTTGGAAAGACACAGAGGTGGGAAGGTGAGAAGGGCAAGTGCACACTCTGGAGGGAAAGGGTGGGGCGAGGGTGGAAATGGGGAAGGAGACTCCATAGTGGTAAATGCCCTGGTGCTTCTGCTCTGAAGCAGTGGAACTAACACCAATTATCCTCTATTTCCAAGCAGGATACAAGTGAGGTAATATTGCCATCAAGTCTTTACCTCAGAAGGACAAGTCAGTCCTCCAGTGAAAACTTCCTAGGAGAAAAAATGTTATATAAACGTGAGATATTAACAGTATTGACAAGCAGAGTAAAGATAGTATATTATAATGTCATCTCACCAGAGGCTTCAGATATAAAGCTGAACATTTATAATAACAAAAAAACGAAAAAAGGGAAATCCTAAAGCCTTGGCTGTCTCAAAAGTATTGTATAATATAAATGTAAAATAATATTGGTAGGGAAAGAAAATCCAAACACTAAATTTTATAACTGATATCTTTAGGGCCGTTTTTACTTTTCTCTCCCTCCTTTACTTCCACAGTTCAGAAGTGGATTAATAAAAATTAATGAAGGATTATCAAATCTGTTTCCTCTGAAACCATTCTTGAGGATTCTGTTTTTCAACTTTGTTACCAACTGCTTGGCTATGACTGCAGATACTGAAAACTATTCTCACACCACCCACTACAGATCTCTGCAATGCAGCATCTGCATAGTGACCACCAGCTACCCAGAATGACCTGAAGGTCAAAGGATAGCAGTATGAAAAGTCTTGGGGAGGGCCGGCGCCACAGCTCAATAGGCCAATCCTCTGCCTGTGGCACCGGCACACCTGTTCTAGTCCCAGTTGGGGTGCCGGATTCTGTCCCGGTTGCCCCCCTTCCAGGCCAGCTCTCTGCTGTGGCCCGGGAGTGCAGTGGAGGATGGCCCAAGTGCTTGGGCCCTGCACCCGCATGGGAGACCAGGTGGAAGCACCTGGCTCCTGGCTTCGGATCAGCGCAGCGAGCCGGCCGTGGCGGCCATTGGAGGGTGAACCAACGGCAAAGGATGACCTTTCTCTCTGTCTCTCTCTCTCACTGTCCACTCTGCCTGTCAAAAAATAAAAAAAAAAGAAAAGAAAAAAGAAAGAAAAGAAAAGTCTTGGGCATGAACTTGAATTCCAATTCTGTCGGGATGAAGGAACTTAACTTCCCCACCTTCCCATACGATCCCTATGCTATGGTTTCAATGACTCCTACAACATTCAAGTATTGTCACTGTGCTTACGTCTAGTGGGCTTGTGAGAGGAGATGAGGTTATGAGGGCTCCTGCCTCATGAATTGAGTTAGTGCCATTCAGTAAGGATGGAGGGTGTGCATCTCTCTTGCCCTATGTCATCGTCCACGTGAGAACACTGTCTATTCTCTCTACAGAAGACAGCCTTTCTGAAACAATAAATGAAAGCATCTGAGTTTTGGAGGTAATATATTTATATATTTGGTAAATTAGAGAAATAAATGTCTAATTTTTCTAAATCACCCAGTGTATGATATTTTGTTATAGCAGCATATAATGGAGTAGGACATATGATTTACTTTCCACCTTCTTTTCCTTTTTTATAAGTGAGGCTTCATTTTATTCTTTGCCACTCTCCTAGAATTGCATTAAATGATGTAGGTGATAATTTGCTCGTGTATTGAGTTCTCATTATAAAACCATTAACAGTAAAGTCATGAAGGGATGGTCAAATACATAGCTGTTGAGATAGCTCAACTCAAGCCTGGGTTTTCAGAACCCAAGTACAGTGCCTGTCAACTTCACTCTCCTTCAGCCTTCGCCCCACTTCTGTCCTAGTCCAACTCTGCATGCAAGGGGAGATGAAACAGTATTGTCTGTTGACTGCAATCAAAGGGTCTTTGTGGGGTTTCTGTCATGTTGCAAGCATCCCATGTAGGTAATGGTTTGTGTCCTGGCTGCTCCACTTCTAATCCAGCTCCTTGCTAACATGCCTGGGAAAGCAGCAGAAGATGGCCCAAGTGCCTAGGCCCCTGACATTCTTGGCTTAAGCCTGGCCCAGTGCTGGCCATTGTAGTGATTTTGGGAATGAACCAGCAGATGGAAGATCTCTCTCTCTGTCTCTTCCTCTCTATATATATTCTTTCATATAAAAATATTTTTAAAAAGTTTTTCTCTTTCCATATGTGTGCCTAATGTTTAGCAAGATAAAATTTCACCAGAGTGCCTGGAAGACTCATAGAAAGGCAATTTCTTTCAAGAGGGCTGAATCTAGTGCTGATTCCTTTTTATTGGGTGTCTTTGATAATATAGAGATGAGCTGTGGCCAACCATATGGAGAGAGAAAGTTTAAAAATACACTGCTCTAAAGCAGTTTTCAGCTCAGGTAACCTGACATGAATCAGGCTGCAGGGGAGGCAAGAACTCCAGAAGCCATAGCACAGCAGCACACTTTCCTGAATATCCTTCCACTTTCATGATCTTTGCAAATTCTGGGTTTTTTCCCCCTAAGCTGAACAAATGCGTCCCTATACCTGTGTGTCAGGTTAAATAAGGTCTCCTCCAAATATGCCCACATCCTGTTCACAGGAATCTATGAATACTATATCATATCCAGAAGAAAATTTAAGAGATGTTATAAAGTTAAGGATGTTGACATGGGTTATCTAGGGAGCCTGATGGGATAATAACTGTCTCTAGAAGGAGGATGGAGGAGGAGTTAAAGTCAGAGGAAAATGGGTGTGATGTAGGGAGAGAAGCAGGAACAGAGCCACGCTATTCAGTATCTTTCAGAAGATGATAAGCAAGGAAAGGAAGTCTCTCAGAGAGTCTCTAGAAGGAACTGATCTTTCTGACTCCACCTCAGCCTGGTAAAACAGATTTCAGAAGCCAGATTTTGAGAATGGAGGGAGTAATTTAGTATTGTTTAAATCCATTACATCTGAGGCAATTAGTCAGAGCAGCCGCGTGAAATGAATACAATACGTGAAGAAAAGACTCCCAGGGCTGAGATGACTGAGAGCTTGAAGTGAACACTGCCCAGAGCTGTCAATGTTCTAAGTTTTATTACTTGCAAAACACGCTTTATAATAATGCCATGTACCTCACAGGGCTGTGTTCCATTTTCAAAGATGCTTTGTCTGTGCATAGTGAACCTGCATCGCATAGAAGCCAGCTGCTACTAGTATTTCTCTGGTATGACTCCCTTAGGGCAATCTTTGTGAGACGCCTTGTTAGTTACTTTCTGGTGAGTGCTCTCCATGGAGGAAAGGTGGATAGGATCACAATGTATACACTGACATGCAAAACATACTTTAGATTCCAGGATGATGGCAGAGCCTCCTTATCAGTAGGACACCATGATGGAAGTGCGGTCTATAGCTCACTGCCTTGTCAAACAGCCATGTAGAATTGGAGCCAATGCATGAATCCCATCATTGTCAATAGGATTCACGGGGTGGCTGTTGTGGTGCAGGGGATTAAGACAATACCTGTGATGCCTACATCCCATATTAGAACACCTGGCATCTAGTCCTGCCTCTAAGTCCTAATGCATACTCTAGGAGGCAATGGATGATGGCTTACATACTTGGATTCTATATAATATATATAAAATATAACATATTATATTATGTATCACAGACTCTATAATATATCTGAGAAAAAAAGAAATGCATAATAGTTGCAAAGGTGTGTTTGTATGTATGTGTGTGAGAGTGCATTAGAAAGAGAGAGCAAATGAATGCATGCTTGGCTGGTTTAGAGTACAGCTTAAAATATTCTTGAAGGCTGACCTTCTTTGCCATGGATAGAACTCAAGCATATACTTTTGTTCTGTCACCCTGATCAATGCTATTTGATATTATGTGAAATTTCTACGATAGCCACCTGTAGTTTTCATCCTTTGTTCCTAACTGTGTTCTAAGGGTGATTGTGTCACATGACTAGAGGCGATGATAGAAAGAGATCACTGTTCACCCTGAACAAGAGAATTCAAATTTCTAGGCCCCATGAAACTTGCTGTGACAGACCAGGATCAAGGGTGTTTTAAGTGTGTTCCCCAGGAAAAAATAGAGATGGAGATTTGGAAGTAGGAGGTTCCTTGGAGAGTGCTGTCAGGATTAATAGCTCTGTAGAAGTGAATAAAGTAGAAATGAACACAGAGAAAAGTTGAGTCATGATCTACTAGTAATAAGAACTCATCCAGTTCCCTGTGGAGTTCTATTGTTGAGATTACCCTGCAGAAATGCAGGCACAGCACTAAGGCAAAGTAGTGTCTCTACACCTACATAACAACCAAGGAAAGAGGCTAGGGAAAGCAAGCTATGTTACAGGAGGCATCTTCCTTTACCAATTGCAATTCTTGTGTGAAACACCACTCTCACAGGAGAGTGCACCCAAGGGAGGAAAATAACCAGACATCAATCAGAGAATACTGGAAAGCTGTCTTAAATAAACAAAGGATGGTCTTGTGAAGAGAAGAGTTGGTTTTGTTCATTGCAGCTCAAAAAGTTAAGCCTAGTGACAGTCAGTAGACATTTCAGAAAAGCATATTTGGGCCACCATTCAGAATTTTCAGTTAATTTGAATTTTCCTTACGCAAACATGGTCTGCCCAAGGACACTGTAGAGCCAAAATGAATGTATTCATGACAAACCTAGTCAGTTACATTCTACAGATGTTACATGCACAGACCACAAATATAACAATGTATCAATTTAGACATGATTAATAATATTCAGGCAGTTGAAACTGCTCAGATCATATGACAAATGAAAACAGAGGGTCTGGTGGGAGAAAATGTTAAAATGGAGCATTACGTTAGCATAATCCCAAAATGACTCTGCCAATGAGCCCAAATGATTCATATTAATACTATTAGAAACTATACAGAACCTCAATGCATTATTTAGGGGTAGATAAGATTACTTGATTACTCACCCAAAATGAACCATTTCGGGTGATAACAGATAAACTTGAGATCATGGGGCTGCTTTTTGTCTTTAGGAGCTATAGTCTTAAAGCATGTGAAAAAGGGAAATGTAGTTGAGGAAGTTTGCTGATGAGAATCGAACAGTTTTGCCAGAAAGAAACAGAGCACTTTGTTTTGGGTGGACAAGGTAATACCATGGTATAATGGACCCTCTGAGGATGGAAACCATAGATCGATGGACTCTCAATCATCCAATTGGAAAGTTTCTTTGTTGGAAAGAAAAGGAAACTTCTGATTACTATACACACTTTTGTCCATCTTGGAGATTTATTCATAATGTGAGCTCTGCAAACCAGCCTCTCCTCCTGTTTTCAGATACAGGGTAAGTTGACCTGATGAAAATTATGCATTTCCAAAATTCCTTACCCAAAATTCATAACTCAAAACATAACATAACATAACATAACCCAAAATGGGTTTTGTAATGAAGAATTTCCAGGGTTCAGAAAGATTATATAACATACTTTGGGTAACCCATGCAATGTGGGCTAGAATATCACCCTATATAGTAACATAGAAATATTTACACAGAAAAGTATACCAATACTTTGCAAAATAAATTACAAGGAACACTTTGTGCTGGTTATGTATTAAAGTCCCAGGAAATACATTGCTTTATGATAATAATAATAATAATCATTGTATAATCGCATTGTATCAGACCTGCCTCGACCTTTAACCCACACGCCCTGTATCTATAAAAGGAGGCCTCCCAACCTCTGACAAGAGACTTCCCCAGCTCTGTTGGGGCTGGTGAACCTTGCCCAGGAGTGGAATCCCAATAAAAGCTTGTGAATTAATTGATTCATCTGACTGGGAAGATTTGTTATACACTGGACACCTTCCAGTATCCAGTCATGTCCACTATGCAAATGCCTGGAGGATCTAAGACATCTTACGTCGTAAATCTGGTACATTGGGAGATATATTGAAAGGACTGGCTCCAGCTGATTGAACAGAACACCTACATGAGGCCTCTTCTACATGTGTGGTCTCAGGTTCCTTCAGTTCCTCACAACGTAGTTCAGGAAGCTCAGAAATTCCCTTGGAAAAAGAAGCAAGTCTTTAGCTTTGGAAGTCTCAGAACCCTGTTTTGTTGTATTCTTGGTCAAGCAGGTTACCAGTACCAGGCCAGTGTAAATGAGAGGGGATTAGGTTTTACCTATCAATGAGAGTAGCATACCTTCATTTTGAATTTCAAAAACTGAGGAGACATGCATATATTGCCAACATAACTAATATGCAAAAATTATTCAAGGATGGAATCCCAATAGGCCATGCCATTCAAAATGTGAGAAAAAGTAAAACACATAAGTACTACTATAGCAATTCTGACATTTGATTGACATATATTGCTAGTTTCTGCATTAAAATACAGTCCTATTACTTGGATTTGATTCTGCAGGTTTTGAATCAGCTCTTTAGGGTCCTGAGTCAACACTGTGCCTTCCCTCTATCCACATAAGAAATGGTCCATGTTCCAAGCTAAGGCGCTTTAACTTATATCCCACCTAACATGGCTTGGAGACACTTGAATGTGTGTGTTTGTGTTGTTTCATTTAACTGTGGACAGTTTCTAGTCCAAGCTGATCATGCTTCTGCAATACATTATTCTACAGAGAGTCTTGTCGCTCCCCGTCTTCGTGGAGGAACGACACAGGACCCTGCGCTGTTCTTTTGTCTGCTCGGCCCTCCCCGGGTTTGCTGCTGGTTCTTCCCGGGTTGGCTACTGTCCCTTCCACCTCTGTGGAAGGGCGGTTCCCCCTGGCCGCTTTCCCCACTTCCGCAGGGGAGCGGCACACCGCCGGCCGGCTCTCTCGGGGGCTGCACAGGTGTTCCTTCAGATGTTCCCCCCAGATGTTCCTGGTGAATGCCGTCTCTCTCCTCCTTTATAGTCCTCCTCCGCCAATCCTAACTCGGCTGCCCACACGCCGAGTACGCTGCTCTCCTCCAATCAGGAGTAGGTCCTACAGTTTATTGGTTGAACTGGAGGCAGCTGCGTAGAAACTGTTTTCTCCTCTCCCAGCGCCATATTGTGGGAGAGCAGATGCATAGAATAAGTCTTAATTCCAGTAACTCAGTCTAGTCCTGGTTGCTCCCCACAAGTCTGTTGTGGTTTTCCTCTGAATGTTACTGAGATTCACTTTATTAGACAAAAGCCATACTCAGAAATTTTGTGCTGGGCTACTGTATGGCTTAGTTGAAAATTAGATTCCTGAAAACAATGCATTCAAGAGTGTTAGAAATCTACCTGTCTTGTTGAGAGCACACCTTCAAATCTTTCTGAAATTTGGTAGGAGATTTGATAACTGCGGACTTCCCATTGAGGCTGGTAAACTATAACTCACGGGCCCAATTCAACCTGACTTATGCTTTTATAAATAAAATTTTTATTAATACACACATGTTCATTCAATTTTCTGTTGTTTTAGCTGCTTTCACATTAAAATTTCAGAACTGATTAGTTACAACAAAGAGCATCAGCCCAGAAAGCCTAAAATATTCACTTTGACATTTTATAGAAAGAAGTTTGCAAATATTTACTTTAGATTATCATAGACTTTCAAGAATTTATTACTTTTAGAGTTTTTAGTAAGCTGGAGGGAAAAATGATATTTATTTTCCAAAAAACAATGCAAAACAAAACAAATGAACACTGCAAAAACAATTCACACTAAATAACTTCCTCTTTAGCTGGAGACCACAGGTAAAAATGTCACCAAACTTCAACTTCTCATCATGAGGTTTGATTTATCAGTTTCCAATAACAATTTTCTTCTCATTCTCCCAATTTTAAAGATGTCTCTATGAGATTTTTCTTGTTTTATTTTATTCAGATAAGTACACGATATTTTTAAGGGTAAGGGATGTGATTTATCCCAGCTCACACAAACTAGAATTGAGAATACTGGATTTTGAAAAAAGCTGAAAAGCTGTTCCTATTAAAAAACAAAGTCCTCTTTGTGTTACTACTTCTACTATGACCATTGTTATCTCATCTGCCTCTCATTCACCCTTCTGCTTACATACTCCTTCCAACCTGGACTTAAATATTTGAGACATAGCTGGTAGTGTTTTGTAAACTAATAATGAAGGAGACTTGTGTAGATTGAATTGCGGCTAGCCAAAGGAAAAGTGGTAGAGGGGGATGACTTTCTACCATGAACATGAGAAGAAAAGTAAAAATATTCACCAAATCTTTTCCATCCATCTGAGAGCCTAATGGCCATTCCTCCCACATACACTCACATTAACCCCAAATCCTCGTTAAACAAATAGACCCTGTAAAGATTCAAAATGCCCCTCAAAAAACAAGCTCACTCTGTATCTCCATTAGATCAATGATCTGGAAAGTCAGATGTCTGTGATTTTGACAGTTGATTGAAAAGAATAATAAGCTCAATATTTCCAACCATGCTGACATGTTGATATTTGACTTTTTCTGCAAAAGAAATACAAAAAGATTTTTTCTTAAAGGGAAAACCAACCAGCTGTTTTCTGATCTGCTAAAAAATTATAGTATTTCCCATTACCACAACATACTTTATGGGTCTGGGTTATTTATTGACCCACAGAATCTCAGTTCAGATGCAGCATCTGGCTGCTCAATGAAGTCTTACATTTTACACAATTTTCCACCTGGACTCACCAGAAAATACAAATCTAGGCTTGATATAAATGCCAACTACTCCTTCATGTCAGATTAATTTATTTTCAAACTTCTATAAAACTGTTAGGCTACCAAGATCTTCTAGATTATGTTGCCATCAGGCACCTCCACGTGCTGCTCCCATCCTCATCCAGTATGGATCCATCACCAACTTTCAGTTCTTCCTGAGGGCAAAAGTGAGGAACCCATGGCTAATGGTGGGGAGTGCTCCGCAGAAAAGACATTGAAATGTTTTCTTCCTGGGGTCTTATTCTTTTTTTTTTAAGATTTATTTATTTATTTGAAAGGCAGAGTTACAGAGGGAGAAGGAGAGAAAGACTGAGAGAGAGAGAGAGAGAGAGAGATCTTCCATCAGCTGCCTCACTCACCAAATGACCATATTGGCCAGAGCTGAGCCTACCTGAAGCTGGGGACCAGGAGCTTCTTCCAGGTTTCCCACATGGGTGGACGAGTCCACACATTTGTGCCATATTCCACTGCTTTCCCAGGCGCATTAGCAAGGAGCTGGATCAGAGTGGAGTAACGGATTAAAACTGGTGCCCATATGGGATGTCAGAGCTGCAGAAGGCAGGTTAACCTGCTATGTCACAGTACTGGCCCCCTGGGATCCTTTTATCTGTTCTAGACCTTTTACTGTTCAGATCATTTATGCTGGTCTGAAGGTATAAAGCTACCTAGACCTTTTTTAGCCTTTAACTTATAGGGGAGTTGTAATGAAGTATGGGAGGTCTGGCCATAGCTGCAGAATATAGGTTATATTTTTGACATACAATAAATACACACAATTCATATGGTTAGTATGCATGATTAGATGTTTATATCTGATAAAATGTCTGTTTAATAGTCTTCATCTTGATTAGACTGAAAGTCTTGTGAAGGCACTCATGTGTCTGTCTTGTTATGATAGCTGTAGCCACAGGCTTAACACAGTGCCTACTCTAGGAAGGTGTATAATGCAAAATGAGAAATAAATTCAACAGCAATGGCTTATATTTTAAGACATACCTGATATATTTAAAAAGCCAAGTTAGAGAAAGAGAGAGAGAGAGAGAGAGAATCTTTCATCCACTGGTTGACTTTAAAATGAACTCATTGGCCAGGGCTGGATCAGGTCAAAGCCAGGAGCCAGGAGATTTCCTGTGTCTCCCTTATGGTTGCAGGGACACAGGCACTTGGGCTGTCCTCTGCTGCTTTCTCAGGCACATTAGCAGGGAGCTAGATGAGAAGTGGGGCAGTCAGGGCCGGCGCTGTGGCATAGTGGGTGAACCCACCACCTGAAGTGCTGGCATTCCATATGGGTGCTGGTTCGAGACCGGGCTGTTCCACTTCTGATCCAGTTCTCTGCTATGACCAGGGAAAGCAGTGGAAGATGGCCCAAGTCCTTGGGCCCCTGCACAGATGTGGGAGACAGGAGAAGCTTCTGCCTCCGGGCTTCAGATCAGCACAGCTCAAACCATTGCGGCCAACTAGGGAGTGAACTGGCAGATAGAAGATCTCTCTCTCTCTCTCTGCCTCTCTGTAACTCTGCCTTTCAAATAAAATAAATGAATCTTTAAAAAAAAAGAAGAAGTAGAGCAGCCAGGATTTGAATAGACACATGTATGGGATGCTGACATCACAGGTGGTGGCTTTACCTTCTATACCACAGTGCTGGCCCCAGCAATGGCTTTTTTTTTTAATAAAAAATATGAATCTTGATGTGAATGGAAGGGGAGAGGGAGTGGGAAAGGGGAGGGTTGCGGGTGGGAGGGACATTATGGGGGAGGGGAAGCCATTGTAATCCATAAGCTGTATTTTGGAAATTTATATTCATTAAATAAAAGTTAAAAATAAAAAAAAATAAAAAAATAAAAAATAAGTTATGATGAAGCACATACCTCATTCCAAAATTCTACATTGCTTTCTCTTATCTCTCAATCCTTAATTTTGAATCCGACCTCACAGCACAATAATTGCCAATTTTCAACCCATTTATGCAATTCCAGAGCTAGGAATATCTATGTATTTTTCTGGCTTCCTGCAATGTAAGATACCATGCACTCTCCAGTGCATTCTTAATGCAGCTTGATGCTTAGTGCTACCTCTTCCACTGCCTGTACCCCCTCATTTCAGCAGCTATTTCAATCTATGGGAGTTACTCATGGCTATTTCTGTGGACTCCAGATTTCAGAGCTTAGAAGATTTCTCTCCCTCTCCCAACCTCCACTGTGCCTGTAGACCATGTACGCGTCAGGACCCTTAGCAGGCACATCACTCAGCTCTCACTTAGGATCGATGGAAGTCTCTGTTGAATGCAAGATGACAGAGGAACAACGTGATACAGAACTCCAATAATAAATCCCAGAACTAAACAGACTCATACACCCTGAGGTGGACATTTTCTAGACGTCTGATTTTTTTTTTTTTTTTTTTTTTGGACAGGCAGTGTGGATAGTGAGAGAGAGACAGAGAGAAAGGTCTTCCCTTTGCCGTTGGTTCACCCTCCAATGGCCGCCACGGTTGGCGCGCTGTGGCCGGCGCACCACGCTGATCCGAAGGCAGGATCCAGGTGCTTCTCCTGGTCTCCTATGGGGTTCAGGGCCCAAGCCATCCTCCACTGCCTTCCCGGGCCACAGCAGAGAGCTGGCCTGGAAGAGGGGCAACCAGGACAGAATCCAGCGCCCAGACCGGGACTAGAACCCGGTGTGCCAGCGCCGCTAGGTGGAGGATTAGCCTAGTGAGCCGCGGCGCCGGCCTAGACATGTGATCTTGGACTATATTACTTACCTGTATTTAGCCACACACTTCCTCATCAGGAGACACCAGAACAATAACGAATGGATTGTGTGAAGGTTAAGTGACTGCTTACACGTGAACGTGCATAAAGCAGCACCTGATACACAATAAGCAGGACTCATCTGATTAGAGTTTAAACTTTTAAGGGATATGTTCTTATTGCAATTGCCACTGCATATTGTACCGACTGTATTTCAGACAACTGAGCTGACACTTCAGTAGTTTTACCTCTGTCATCTCACTATCCCTTTAATGTCTTCAATATCCTCAATGTTATGTCTTTTTTTTTTTTTTCTAGAAATGTATTTCCCTCTAGGTAAACCGCCACTTACTGCTGACTGATTCTGCCATTTCACCTGTGTTTTTAACTTACAAAAGTTTGTCTATGGTAAAACCTGAAGTAGATTTCTTTGGACTTTTTCAATTTGGGATTTGACTAGTTTCATAAGTCTGATGATGTGTGTCTTCACTAAATCAGTTATTGTTTCATTGAGATGCTTTTTAAGGCTCCTTCTTTTACTGCTTGTTCTCTGAAGACATGAACATAAGATCATTTGCTGTAATCCCACAGATCTCTGAGACTTCATGCTTCTTTTCTATCTTTTCTCTCTGTTGTTCTGGTTTTCTATTGTTTTTAATTCAAATTTGCTATATTTCTGTGCTCCCAACTCTTCTTTAAGATTCTTGACATGTAATTCTAAATATCTGTCATGCTGGAGTACCATTCTGTTGATTGCCTTTTTAAACCCAATTTGAGATTTTCCTGATTCTTGGTAAGGAGAGTGAAATGAGCCTATTTTGAGGATTTTGTTAGGAGACTCTGGATTTAATTTAAACCTTGTCTTAGCTGCCCTCCTCTGACACCCTTCCAGCAGAGAAAGTGCTGGGTGCTGCTGCTAGATAGGATATGTGTATAAATTTTCCACTTGATCTCTGTTGACACCAATTTTGGAGAAATCCTTCATGGTTAATTGGTGGAGCCTAGGACTGCAGCTCCACTTGTGCAAGATAGCCAGTCTGGTTTGAATCTCAGCTCTATCATGCAGTAGCTATGCTTATGCATCCTTACAGAATGGTAATAATACATCTAGAGCAGTTATTGCCATGGAAATTCTTGGAGGATAATATACCAAATTGTAAGCAAGTTTGTTTTACCATATGTTGGTCAGCCAGGCTTTTTGTCTTTTTTTTTTTTTTTTTTGACAGGTAGACTGGACAGTGAGAGAGAGAGAGAGACAGAGAAAAAGGTCTTCCTTTGCCGTTGGTTCACCCTCCATGGCTGCCGCAGCCGGCGTGCTGTGGCCGGCGCATCACACTGATCTGATGGCAGGAGCCAGGTACTTCTCCTGGTCTCCCATGGGGTGCAGGGCCCAAGTACCTGGGCCATCCTCCACTGCACTCCCTGGCCACAGCAGAGAGCTGGCTTGGAAGAGGGGCAACTGGGACAGAATCCGGCGCCCCGACTGGGACTAGAACCCGGTGTGCCGGCGCCGCAAGGCAGAGGATTAGCCTAGTGAGCCGCGGCGCCGGCCTATGGTCAACCAGGCTTTATACACAGAAGCTATAAAAGGAAGAATTGAATTGACATCTCAGGGAAAAAGCAAGAGAAGTAGAGCCTGAAGTGATTAGCTCAGCTTGAGAGCCATAATACATTTGGATAACCAAGCCTGAGCAAGAGGTAGGTTACTTTAGCTTCAAATACGAAGACAAGAATGGCCAGCTGAAAAGATCGAATCACAAGAGTAGGATAAAAGAAGTCTTTTATAAAAGATTAATCCCTCAAGAGTATATGCAGAAAATGCATCTGAGACAGAAAACTATCTCTGACTTGCCAAGCCAATCAAAGTGTACAAAACTGTCATGGGTATCTCCTTGATTCATCTTTCATAAGAGCTCATGTATAGATCAGTTTTGATAAAATCAACCTAAGAGTTCAAATAGCATATTAGAGCGTAAGGATTCTTTGTTCATTGCAAATAGTTCCAGCAATAAGAAGATTAAATTTTGACGACTCAGTGTGTATGGTTATAATGCTTTCCTCTGAAATAAAATTTTCTGTCTTACCACTGGAGGGGAACTGACTGCACTCAATTATTTTATTCTTTCCTTTATTATTGAAATATCGAAGCACAACAAAGACGTTCCACCCAATTACATGTTTTCTAGTTGCTGGCACATTGTTGATTTCTGAAATTTCAAATATTGATGTGGAAGTGACTATATATATATATATATTTGCACCACAAGCAAGTATCAGAAATAAAGAAATTATAAGAGAAAGTACATAGCAGATCAAGAAACCTCCTGCCACTGCATTTCTTGACCAGGAACAAAACACTGGTCAAGCAAAACAGAAATAGAACTACTCAACACTTTGAAATGAACATGGAAGGTTTGATATAGGTTCATCTATCATCACTAGCAATCAGGAACTTCTGGGTGGCTGCAAGAGACTACTGATTTGCAGGTTACTCTTTGCCTGTGTGAACTGCCTGAGCTCAGCAGAATCTTCCCCTGTAATGCATTGCACAACACCAAAGTAGAAATTGCCAGGGTGGAAAGGGAAAGAAAGAATTCTTCTTATGTTCTCAGATTAATTTCTTTCTATTGATGTACATTCTGTAATGGTGCCCAACTCAGTATTGTCTATATGTGAAGGAGAATATAAGAGAAAAAAATCAAGAAAGGGGTTATAAAGAAAGACTAAAGACATGACAAACTTTTAAATATTCATGATGGTCTCTTCTGGGTGCTCAGATCATTATGAAGTTTATTCATGGACAAATGTTTCACTTATACTTCTTAACTTGATGTTGTGGTCCTCATAGATAATAGTTTATATTTGCCTGGTATCATATAAAACTTTTACATATACCATCTCATTTAAAATACTAGTAATTCTGAGATGTGTTACCAGGTATTAAAGGTAGATATGACAAAGATATGAGCTCAAAGGAATTGTCTTCCCAAGGTAAACATGTTGGTGCAATAATTTGGAAAACTGTCCCTTGCTCCACAGTCAAAATACAATATGTTTATGCCATTCATATCTCTTAGTAAATCAGTTGATGGAAATAATAAAGGGTGTGTAATCAAATGATATTGATATATAATCAAGGTGAGATGCCCTTCCGATTCTGACTCCTTTCACATTTGTAGGCGGTCATCTTAATGAAGATGAAATTTACCTTCTCCTCCCAGCACCCCATCCCACTGTTTATGTATGTATGTGGACTTCTAGATTTTTAACTTCCACATATTATAATGTTTTGTTGTAATTTTTTGCTGATAATAATTGTTAATTTTCAAGTTGTTCGGTATTTAGCTAGAGTTTAAACCTCAAAGTAACTTCTATCTACTTGACATGCTCCCATCAGAATTCAATAGTTTCTATGCTTTCTGGAAAAAGATGTCCTACTCTTGCTTTATACTCATTTTTCCAGCCAGAGATCTGCAATCAGTAATTTTTCTAAGGAGCTCTCATTTATTTAATATTAAAAAATTAAAACCTGGAGCTCAGTAGGCTTATCACTACTGGGAATTCTTAGTATCTGCTGCTCAAATCTAAATCACTTCAATCTTCCTCACAGTTTTCCTTACCATTCTTTTTTTTTTTTTTTCATTTTTTTTTTGACAGGAAGAGTGGACAGTGAGAGAGAGAGACATAGAGAAAGGTCTTCCTTTTTCCGTTGGTTCACCCCCCAATGGCCGCTGTGGCCAGTGTGCTGTGCTGATCCGAAGCCAGGAACCAGGTGCTTCTCCTTGTCTCCCTTGCGGGTGCAGGGCCCAAGCACTTGGGCCATCCTCCACTGCCCTCCTGAGCCATAGCAGAGAGCTGGGCTGGAAGAGGGGCAACCGGGACAGAATTCGGCTCCCCGACCAGGACTAGAACCCGGGGTGCCGGCGCCGCAGGCGGAGGATTAGCCTATTGAGCTGTGGTGCCAGCCACAGTTTTCCTTACCATTCTTATGTAACTGTTTTCTCAGAGTTAGAAGTGTGGTTCACAGAGCACCTATACATTTTCTCATTTTCTTTATCCTCCAGATTCACTTCCGAAACATCACTATCAACTATAATGCTAATATCAAACTTCAAACTTTCATAGTGCTTTAAGTCCCATCGAGCAGCCATCTAGTTCAGACCCAAAACAGGTAAGATCATTCTAGATCATAAAGCTGCAGCCAAGTTATCCCAGGCCAGATAATTGAACACATAATCCCACTGAATCAAGAGAAATGGTAATGGTTTTAATTACTATAGTTACCTTACAATTTTAATCCATTGTGTATTAAAGGGTACTCATCTAACAGAGTGGCTCTGCAATGTGTCAGCCTCGCCAAATTGATTTAAACATTAAGGCATTGCCCTTCCTCCACGCTCCCTACTAGCACTGGCCACAGGAGAGAATAATGCAGTATTAGGAAGATAAAATGGAAATAATTAACAACTTGACACTGACACACATTTTTCCATATCTGCTGATTTACCTCTTTGGCATGAAACAGCCTCTGAGGCTAAACTTTCTCTATATTGCCAGGCTTCTCCTTTGATTTTTAAGGATGCTGAGTCATATATATATGTTTAGCTCTATGTCAAGGAGTCCTAGCTTTGGTAGGGTTTCCACATCACCAGAGTCAGAGATAACAAGTACAGTCACAGGTTTCCATCTGTCCTAGTTACAGTCCTCTTCTGGTGCCCACTGTTTCTGACTTCCTGCTCCACAGACTTCAAAGTCCATCATCATGCATGGAGACACTGCTGAACGGAGACTTTCTTGCTCCATAATTGTATAAGCCATCTCCTTGTATCAAAACTCTTTAATATGTCTTACTCATTTTGCTAGTCTCACTGAATCCTAACTGATGCTTGCAGCAATATATAGTTGATACAAAAGATTTGTAGAGAATAAAAAGTTTATATGTAACTTAGCTTAATATGAAAAATTTCATCAAAAAGACATATTGGGTAAATTCTCAATGATTTCCAAAGCTGGAAATATTAAGGAAAGCATTTTCAGTCCCATGTACTCTAGAAGCTGTGTAAACCCTAGAGACAATCATACTCCCTCACTGACACAACACAGAGACAGGGCTTAAGTTATGTGGAAGATTCACTTCCTTTTAGACTGAGAGACATAGAAAATGAAATTTTTATTCTCTATTGCGCACAAAATTGGAGACCTTACTTTCTTGTCTCCTGACTGTTGGAAAATTGAAGTAACACAATTTATAGTAGAATCCATAAATATTATATAATCTAGGATCAAGTTGTCAATCATTAGTTTGAAAAGGGAAAATTTATAATACCAGCAGTATCCAAGTTAAATTACTTAGGAACTCTGGGACAGGTACTTTCAAATACTAGTCTATAGCAAGTCTTTTATAATTATGAGTTGATGTTTTATTTATTATGCTATTATTATGATTATTATGATCATTATTAATATTATCACCACTCACTTCAACTAGAATTGTCTGAAGAAGAAAAAAAATCAAAGATTCTGAGCTGCAAAGTGATAGCTATACCCAATGGATAATCCTTCATTACAATTTCACTCCACTGTTTAGCTTTTGTAGATGATTTGCCATTTATGTTTTAAACTTTTGTGTTTTTAAAACCCAAGATTTTTCCTATTAGAGCACAGTTGTTGGACAAATACAGAGATTAATTATCCTGAAAGATCATATTGAGAATATTATATCAGGTAGTTTGATAATGTAAGATTCTGATAATATAAATGAATTCAAGGGAATTGAACATATATCCATTAATAAACCAAATATTTCTCTTGATGATTTCATTAGGGAGCACATCAGTAAACCTGTACAATTTTCTATGAAAATCAAATATATGTCCCTTTCAAATCCCACTGAAGCCACCTGCAGTGACAAAGTGGTATTTGATTGTCCCTGATGGGTTAAGTATGTAATTGATCTAGTAGATAAGAAGTCCTGTATCAAAAATTGGAAGTTACTTTTACTCAGTGTCTTTTAACTATAGACTTCTGTTATTTTCTGTCAGCTGGTTCAGGGTACCCTTCCCGAAGCTAGTAGGGAGACATAGCAAGTGATGGAATATTCCCTAAGGTTAAGCCTAAAATAAGGAGAATTATTGCACTCCTAAGCCTTGGGTACACAAATGGACATTAATTGCCCTGTCAAAGACATTGCCAAGGTAAGTGTCGTTGGATCGTTAGATGGCACTGGTGCAGACGGACCCTGGTTTTCTGTTTTATCCCAGCACACTACCAGCAATATTACCATGGTAATGGTTTGGAACTTGAGCCTTGTATATCTCATGGGTAAAGTGCTAAAAAAATTGCACATTGTAGGGATGCTATGAAGAAAATGTAGTATAATTTGTGCAAAGTTCTTGCATCATTGCCCGGCACATCAAAGATAATTTTATGAAAATGTTACCCTTATTAATTCACATCTGTCCTTTAGGTCCTCTCCTGGTTCTATTCCATTCAATAATATTACATCCATTGGTGGAAAGGTCTTGACTTTTAGCATGCTCACTGTTCACATACTTATTCTTAAGTGATGTAGTTTCTCTTACATTAATATCCTGAACTGATTATGACCTTCTTTGACCTTAATCTTTTTGTTCTCCTAATAGACCATTTCTATCACCAGTTTTGGGCTTGACTATATTGAACCCTTCTTAGTTATGATTTTTACTATATAACTTCCATAATGAAAGTCCTGATTTGGCCAGGCTATCATCAGTTCAAATGCCTTCATTATCTTCTTAGTGTCTGTTTCTCATGTTGATTGGTGTCAGCCTTAAAAAGAGAACTCAGAATGACCTCTGATTTGGACACTTGTCTTAAATGTCAGTCATTGACTTGAGGCTTTAAATTGCCCCACAGTTCCTACTAATACTCTACTTTGTTCTCTGGGGCCTTTCATTTATTACTCAGCTACTATCTCAGGAGGGCCTGACTTTACATTATATGAAATCTCTGAAACTCACAAACAATGTCACCAATAAATACCATTGGATACCACTCACTAATTCTTTGATTCTACCAACAGCTTATAGATGCTTAGGGATATATGAACATTAAAATTATTATTATAATAATAATTTATTTTTATAATAAATTAGTTTATTATTCAGAAACTACTAATTCTATCAATTGTGGCAACTTCAAAAGAAGGATATAAGTCCCCCCACTTTCTCCCTCACCATTGTGTCTTGGCCCTGGACCTGCTTTGGTCACTGAAAGGCCTAGACAGGACACAGTGGAAATCTTAAGCCTGGTATTTAGTAGCATCTTCTACATGTTCAGCTGACAAATGCATCTTCAGTCTGAGTTCCAGAGTGCATACACGAGGTGGGTCTGCAGTCTGAATAATAAACTAATTTATTATAATAATAAATTATTATTATAATGATAATTTTAATGTTCATATATCCCTAAGCATCTATAAGCCCTGGACCTGCTTTGGTCACTGAAAGGCCTAGACAGGACACAGTGGAAATCTTAAGCCTGGTATTTAGTAGCATCTTCTACATGTTCAGCTGACAAATGCATCTTCAGTCTGAGTTCCAGAGTGCATACACGAGGTGGGTCTGCAGTCTGAATCCAACAGACAGAGACTCATAACCAAATCGAACCATCTGCCAACCTTTATACCTCTGAGTGCTGCTTCTTATCAGGATTTTGAGTTTGTTTATTACCCAGAATTAGTTGACTAATTAAACAACCTTACAATAAATTACATAATGTTTTGTATTGACGTATATTAGCTCTTTGAATTTTCCAACAATACTATGAAGGACATATAAATTATCTCCATTTTAGAGAGAATGAAGCTAAGGTACAAATAATTAAATGGCTTGTTGAAATCACACAGAAGAAGAATCTAGATTCCAAATCATCAAGGTCAGGAAATTGCCACTCAAGGCTGAGTAATGCTGTTTTTTTTTTTAAACCAGCTTGCAAAACTTGTATTTTATCTTAGGAGCTTGCAAAGCATTGAAGACATCTTAAACAGGTGAGTGATGTTATCAGATTCTGTTTTTTAATGGCCCTCTAATCCTTGTGTAAAATATGAATTAAAGCAAGGAACAAGGGGACAGATGGAAATAAGAGATCATATGACAGGCTTAATCTGGAAAGGTGGAAACGAAACCTGCATGACATATGCAGACTTTTAAAGATTAAAGTGTTAATTCAACAGATTGGAATTAAAAAGTATGCCAAGTTTTAGAGAGTAAAGAACTGGATGCTGATAAAGATCGCCCTGGGAAAGGGGTGGTCAGGAGGAGACAAACAATTTGAGACATTTGTGAAAAACATCCAGTGGGCACCTGCTGAATTGCCTCAGTGCTCTGGTAAGAAGTCTGAGCCAGATGTCTCTGAGATGAATGAGATTCCCTGGGGAGGACGTATGGAGACAGAAGGCAGTCTAGCACACACCCTTACAATGTCTCAGAACCAGCAGGAAGAAGATAGGTCAGTAATCACCCTCCAAGTGGGGAGGGAAATGAGGAGGGTGAACAATGGAAAGCAAGGCCAGTCATGGAAATTTGCAGATTCAGCTAAAATCTTCAGATGACTTGTGCTGAAAAGTCTATTTCACATCACAGAAGTCAGTAGTGACTCAGTGACTTGTGTTCAAAATCTCCATCCTCATGGAGATCTCCTTACACTGCCCACAAACTACAAGCAACAAGCCACCCCCATCACACCCAGCTCATGTAATTCCATCCTACTTGTCAATCAGAATACTTTCTTTCCTGGGATGCTGTATTTTCATCTGGGATCTAGGGGAAAGTCGCCATGTAAATATGTGCATTAAGCTCCTTGTGGAATTTTATGGAGGTGTCATAAAATTTGCAAGCGACCACATTACCTCATAAAAGGAGGTACTTGGAGGGGTTCTTTCCTCTTGTTTTGAAGACCAAGACTAAAGGAGATTCTGAACTCCTCCCCTTCTCTCTGCCCTCTCTGCCTTCTCCTCTCTCACTCCTTTTCTCCCTCTGGTTCACTCTACTCCTTAACTATGCACACGTGTGTTTGTGTCTCTGCTGTCTCATCAGTTAAATAAACACTATCACTTTGCGCACCATATTTGTATCTGTGCTTCTTCACATGGAAGGCAGTACGATGAAAATAAATAAATAATATAAAAAAAAACTGGACCCTACGAATCCCACTTCACAACCATTCTAAATAAAGCAAAGTTCCCAACATGCTCTGTTCTCTCTTGTCTCTGGCTTGATCTGGCTTCAGATTATTTCATTTGTGCATTAGTGGTGGGTCCACACTCATGAGGAAATTAAACTTTGTTTAATGCTCTGCTTCTACCACATTGATGTTTTTTAATAATTTTATCTTTGAACTTATATTCTGTAAATGAAGGTTGAAGGAAAAAAGAAGTGTGCATTTGAGCACAGGAGACAAGGAGTAATAGTCTTGTTCACTGTTCCTCACTGACCCATGTGCATAGAGAGTTCCTGACACCTTCTGTACACAGAATTCTGGTTTGCAGAATGCATGGGAACCCAGCAAGATGGAAAATATGTCAAGAGAAGTACATTTGTGATTGAGTAAGCAGGAAGATTGGGGTCCCTTAAAGGATACAATTCATTGGGAGCCAGAAATTGCTGAAAACATTGAAGTAGAAGGAAAGGGAAAAAATAAGATAGCTCCTTTTATCTTAAATCATTTTTTACCCATCAGTAAGCTAGAAGTAGAGTGTTGGTAAAATAGACATTTTTCAAGACATAAAGTAAAAATGGTAGCGTTAGTTTGCTGTCTGAAACATTTCCAGTTTTTGGTGAAAAAACAAAATACACATACATGAACAAACATTTGGAAACCAATTTTGCGACTTTAATGATTTTCTTTTTTAAAAAAAGATTTATTTATTTACTTGAAAGTCAGAGTTACACAGACAGAGAAAGAGAGGCAGAGAGAGAGAGAGGTCCTCCATCTTCTTGTTCACTCCCCAGTTGGCTGCAAAAACCAGAGCTCTGCCTATCTGAAGCCAGGAGTCAGGAGCTTCTTCCAGGTCTCCCAGCTGGGTGCAGGGGCCCAAGGAGTTGGACCATCTTCCACTGCTTTCCCAGTCCATAGGAGAGAGCTGGATCAGGAGTAGAGCAGCTGGGACTCAAAATGGTGCCCATATGGGATGCTGGCACTGCAGGCGGTGGCTTTATCCACTACGCCACAGCCCCGGTCCCCTCAATGATTTTCATATGAGTTAAATGTTCTTGTATTTGCAATCAAGTTTGATGTTGTACATGAGAAAAAGGGATATGTTAATGCTAATTATTAAATTTTTAAATTTCTTTTAGATAGAGTGGCATCAAATAGCAAATAAAAGCACTGTAATCAGTTGAGAGAGAAACTATGGATGACAAGGAAGAGTTTAACATATTAGTACCTTTATCAGGAGGCATGATTTCCTGTTTTTCGAACAAAGGATCCTGGATTTTCATTTTGCCTCAGACCTCAGAAATTTAATAGATGGCCCTTCCCCTGGTCTATTTATAAAGGATTTATAAAAAGCTTTCAAAATTTTCAGGTGTCAGCTGAAGTACCCTTCCTCGAGAAAGCCTTTCGTAGGCATCCAAATCTGTTTTCTTTCCTGAGTCCCTGTAGGCCCCTTTCATGAGGTCTGTGTTCCTTTCCTTATGATTGTTTTTGATCTCTATGTCTCCAATCTCTTCTAGACTATCCATCCTTTAAAGTCAAGGGTGATGCCACCTTAACTGTTTTGTACTCAGAAAGTACAGGTGAATGAAACACAGTATGTTTTTAACACAAAAAGTATGAAATTTAATTTTCATTAAAAAGAAGGCAACTTGGGGGAAATGTGAGCAGTTTCTGAAGTTTGGTTGAAATTTGTAAAGATGTGCACTAAAATGAGACTGTCAAAATAGTTGGAGGCAGTCAAAGGCATCTTGCATGCTAGACTACTCAGTGTTGGATTTATGCCTTGCAAGGAGATTTTTAAAGAAAGGGCATTTATTCCATTTCAGCAAATGTTTTCTGTGAGTCTACTTCATGCTAGGAACTGCTAATTGTGCTTGGGGTACACTGGTGAATGTAAAGTGAATTTCCCTGCCCTGTAGTGCATACATCTCATTGGAATGACATTCTTAGATCTGCATTTTAGGGACACACCATGTAGATGTCATTAAGAGTTCTCATCACTGTAGGGATGCATTTCCACCTTGA
Source organism: Oryctolagus cuniculus (assembly GCF_051225735.1). Classification (NCBI taxonomy): domain Eukaryota; kingdom Metazoa; phylum Chordata; class Mammalia; order Lagomorpha; family Leporidae; genus Oryctolagus; species Oryctolagus cuniculus. Next base: position 163,667,111 of record NC_142872.1, on the reverse strand, counting down.
GATCTCCTTCTATTATCTCATTTTCTGTTTGAGGAAAATAGAACCTTGAGGCAATCATCAATTTCCCTTGACCCTGTGTATTTCAAAATCCATCTAGTAATTCAAATATATTGCCACCAAGTTAATCAGAGATAAATACAGTTTCCTTTTCTGTCTAAAAATAATAATTCAATGTTATGTAAGTTCTTCAAACACTATGTTATCCTATAATCTCATTTGCAAACAAATTCAAAAGTATAAATTGTCAAATGTTCTGCAAGAAAAGATTCCAGGGATTTTAAAAGAGAATTTTCTCTTTCCAGAAGGAAATAAAATAGAAGAATTCAGAAGAAAGAGATTTTTAAAGTGTCCTCTCCTTAAAGCACTCTGCCCTTATACATGAATGTTTGATACTCTTCACCACCATTCTGTTTGACTATCGTGAGGTTTCAATTTCCAAACCATCAGCCTAGAGGTGACAGGTGAAATTACAAAAGTATCTACAGCTATTCAGCAAAGAGGAAAAAATATAGAACCAAGGTCAGAATCACGAAGAATTCTTATATCTAAAGAAGTATAGGAAATAGTGCCAGCAAAGCAGATAGGGAAAATATTCTCAGTGCTTTGTGGAAGAGTAGCCATTTTAAGGGTTAGCAAGGGAACTAAGAAGCTAACAATGTCTTCATTATATTTTTGAAATGTAATAATTTTATTAAATGAGGAAATATAATCATAAACTAATGGTTTCCCAAATGTATTATAATTAGAACACCTAAGTGGCATTTTATAAAGGGATAGGATTACAAAACTGGGAGCACTTTTTTTTTTTTTTTTTGCATCTCCCTGGAATTCTGATATACAGTCATCAATTAAGTAATAGAAACTTATTTTAAATATATTTTGCTGTAAGTATAATTCAGGGTGGCTATATAATAACACTCTACTCCTTGAGCAACACAAAGAATCACATCAAAACTGTTGAGAAGAATGAACTTCCTCATTAAGCCAAGTTACCACAGATGAAGAGAGAGAGAGAGAGAGAGAGAGAGAAGGAGAAGGAAGGAAGGAAGGAAGGAAATGATCTGAAGCATGCATACAAGAAAGATCTGGTCAATGAAGAGAAATACTTTCATAACTACATAAATAAAAATTCCCACACAATCCAAGTATAGTGAGTGGAGAACTGAGACATTTAACTGAATTATGGAAGATGGGAGTAGTGAATAATTATGTGTTTTTATATAACTTTAATAGCTTTGTACTTCTTCACTCTCAATGAATTTCTCAAGAGAACAAATGGCAGACTGGATTCCTGTATAGGGCTCATTTGTGTACTGACAGTGTGATGTTTACACTCATGAGTTTTACTCTGCATGAGGGGTGCTTAGGCAGAGCTGAAAATGGCCTTTGTAGAATTTGACAAGGTTTTCCACTTATAGCATAAAAGACAAGGTCACAGAGTAAAATGAAGTCAACAATTGTGGTCATAAGGAAATGCTTCACCATCAGCAAACTGGAATCATCTCATTTGAAAAAAGCCATTTTCCTGACCTTTGTTTGTGACAGTTTTTACTATGTACAGGATTACTCCATGTGGCTTCATCCGCACTACAGGAAACCCAATGTCAACACATCCATAAACAAATTAATGTTCTTTTTTCCTAGTCCACATTTGTTGTCTTCCCACCTGGTCTCTGGTGTGAGGTACCAAGTTGTCTGCTTATTCCTCAGTCTCCAATGATTCTATTCATCCTTTCTTCTGAACAGCACTTAACCCTTTCTTCCATGGTCATTCTCATAGTGACTCATGCATTGCTGTGTTTCAATGATGACATTCTCTTCTCTGAGATCCCTGGTGTTCTCCACTCCACCCTCTTCCTGAAGCAGGGCTTTGGGGCAGTGGCTAAGATGCTGCAGAGGCACTCGCATCCCATATTGGAGCCCCTTTTCAAGTCCTAGCTCTACTTCTGATTGCAGCTTCCTGCTAAGACACACATGGGGAGGCATCAAGTAATGACTCATGTACTTGGGTCTTTGCCACGCATGTGTGAGACCCAGTTTGAGTTTCTGGATCCTGGCTTGAGATTGGCCCAACCCTGGCTATTTAGGGCATTTGGGGAGTGAAACAGTGGACAGAAAGCTCACTCTCTCACCTTCAACCTCTCAAATAAAATAAATTAAAAATAAAGAAAGAATTTTTTTTATAATTTTCATTCCTGTCTAGGGGCAAAATGTAGAAATTAAAATCTGATATCTTTCCAGTACTTAAAATTGCTTAGATATTTACTCTCAAGGTAGAAACTCAAGACCTATTGATATCACAGAACCTATGATCCTATTTGCATTCCTCTTTGAACACACAAGAACAAAAAGTTGAATACAGTGGTCAAGAGCTCAAGTTCTAGTAAAGGAATATGGATGCGTATTCTAGATAGGACCTTTAAGCCTTTCTTAAATGTTATGTAACATGGTTTTCTCATCTGTAATAGGAATATGATAAAACTAATGATAAAATACAGGATTCTGGCTTATGTTAATTGGTACATGTATGGACTTAGAATACTCTTTAAATAATAATCACCCAAAGATTTTTAAGTATTTTTACTTTATTCTCCTCTGTTAATCTGAATGTTCCTTCTTATCTCATATTTTATGGATTTGCCTAAAAATCTGCATTTGTCAAGATTCTAATCTTATCTTCCATTACAATCTCAGCTCCCATGACACTTTGGGGCCACTGTTTGATGCAGAAAGACACTACTTGGAACTCTCACATCCCATATCAGAGTGCATGGACCCAAGTCCTTGTTCTGGTCCTGATTCCAGCTTCTTGCTAATGTATACCTTAGGAGGCAGCAGTGACAGCTCAAGAAGTTGGGTTATTGACACCATTGTGATAGACCCCTGAGTTTCCAGTTCCCACCTTCAGCCTGGTATACTTCTGGCTAGTGCAGATATTTGGGGAGTAAACTAGTGGGTGGGAGGATGGGAGTTTCTCTGTCTTTCTCTCTCTCTCTCTGTCTTACTTTTTATCTTTCTCTTCAAATAAAATAAATGCATAACTTTTACTTAAATAAATAAATAGACAATACTTCACTGGAAAGCCGTCTCTGATTCATTAACTCCATCCTTGCCACCACCAGTAAGTTTTTTTCTGAACTTGTCTGAAATCTTATAAAATAGACTTGTATTTAATGTCTTAACAATTTTTATAAATATTCATTTACCTTTCCATCACTAAGTACTCTGATTACTTAATGCATGATACACACTCAATGTGTTTGTGAATAAACTGAGAAATAAAAATGGAAATTATGAAAGGGCACTGGTTGGGAGCACAAAGGGTAGGTGAACAATTAGGAATCTTTATTTTTATTTTTTAAAAGAATTTTAATTAATTTATTTAAGAGGTAGAGCAAAGACAGAGAGAGGGAGAGACAGAGAGAAAGATATTTCATCTGCTGACTCACTCCCTAAATGGCCAAAATGGCAGGAGCTGGGCTGACCTGAAGCCAGGAGCCAGGAGCTTCCTCCAGGTCTGCCACATGGGTGCAGGGGCCCAAGCACTTGAGCCATCTTCCACTGATTTCCCAGGCCATCATCAGGGAGCTAGATGGGAAGAGAAGCAGCTGGGACCCGAACCAGTGCCCATACGGGATGCTGGTGTCATAGGCGGGGCTTAGCCTACTACATCACAGCCCTGAACCCCTGCTGGGGAAGCTTGACCACATCAGACAGAAGCTGCAGTTTTTAGAGTGAAGGCAGATGTTGGCCCTCTCTCCTCTGGGTGAGTAGTCAAGGATCTAATGCAGTGGATGAAGCCCGGGGCTTCTTACCACCAAGTTTGTGTCACTTCTGCAGGAGGCCAAGGTCAGTGTGCTTGACCTCAGGCTGGCAGCTAACATCCTAGCTGTGCTCCGGAAGTGGCAGATTTATTACCAACGTGCTGGAAGGTATTGGGCTGATTGAGAAAAAAATCCAAAAAATCCAGAAAAAATCGAGAGATTGCAACGAGCTGATGGAGCTCCAAGCAGAGACTGAAGAGCTGCAGCAGTGGGAGCAGGAACTGGATTAGAGGAAGGTGTGGGTGCAGCAGAGCACCCAGAACGTCACAGAAGACGTTCAGAACGGCTGCTTGGCCCACGTGACTTACGAGGACATCTACAGATGCTTTGCTGGAGACACGCTCCTGGCCACCCGAGCCCCATCGGGCACCAGCCTGGAGGTGCCCATCCCAGAGGGTCTCACTAAGCAGAAGTACTGGCTTCACCCGAAGCATGTGAATGGCCCCACAGAGGTGCTTCTGGGGAATAAGCAGGTGTGGGGCTCCCCATCAGTGACGGTGTCCATGTCACCACCTGAAGGTCTGCTCCAGAGTCTACCTGCTCTTTCTACCCCTCTGCCTCTGCCCAAGCCTGCCCCAGCCCAGACCCTGAAAGCCTCCCGGCCAAGCAGTCCTCAGCTGACCTCCCTTGTCCCTGTCTTGGAGAGCACTGACATTTGGGGGTGGCCAATCCATCAGCTGAGATACAGTGAGCGGTGGACCTGGAACTGAGAGCAAGGACAGTGGTGAGCTCAGCTCCCTGCCGCAGGGCCTGACCATGCTGGACACTTGGCCACTACAGCCTTCTGCCCTGCTGGACAGTAGCAACAGCAGCAGCAGCACCAGCAGTTCGTCTGCACTCAACCCTTCTACCTCCTTTAATCCTATCAAGGCAGACCCCACAGGTGTTCTGGAACTCCCTAAGAGCTGCCAGAGATCTTCAATCCCACAGTAGAGTGCATGAACTCAGAACTGCGGGAGGAGTTGATGTCCTCAAAAGTGTTTGCCCTCCTCTTCTGTCTTTCTCCACCCCCTGGAGACCACAATTGCACACACAACTTGGACAAGACTGAAGGTATCTGTGACCTCTTTGATGTGCCTGTTCTCAACCTCTGACTGACAAGGGACTCGCTCTGTGTGACTGGGACCCAGACTGGCTCACCTGGGACCCCCTCTCCCCACCCCCACCCCCATAGCTTGAGAACCACAGACTCCTGGCTTCCCCAACCCTCCCTCACTGCAGTTTTGTGCACAACTCCCACTCCTGTATTGGCACTTGTACAGGAGAAAGTGGCTCCACCCCCTCCACCAAGGAGCCAAACTGTTCACCTCTCTTTTCCGGGGACTTCCCCAACCCAGGCTCCACTGCCATCCAGTGGCACAGGCCTGCCTTCCCCTCCTCCGCCCAGGGCACCTTGTCCAGCCCCTCTACCCTAGGAGGGAACCACAATTGGAGCTGGATACTTGCCAGCACCGCTCCCAGCTTCCTTTGCTGCTTCCTGCCCCCACGCTCCAGCTCCTCCTCGACTTCTCAGGCGCCTTCTTCTGCTTGGCCCCGAACCCTGAGAACCTGCAGGTGTGGGTGGGGGTGCTAGCAAGAAGGAACAGAGGTCTCTTGCTAGGAGTCTGGGTGGGTAGGTCCCTAAGGATGGACCCCATCTCCTGGTGTCCCATAGTCTCCCCTTGATTTCCATTTATTCGTGTGCCCTCATTTAGAGCCATTAGCAGAGATTTAGAAAGATCTACAGTGATTTCCTATATAAAGATTATTTTATACTTTTGCAGCAAAAGGAAATTGTGATATTTGTATGGTGTCCAAGGGAAAAAAGGACCATGCCTAAGGTTAAAAACAAAGGTGAATGTTCATGGTTTGTTCCACGAATAAGCATTTCAGGGAACTCAATATCTTCTAAGAAAGCTCACTCATTGTATGTTTCTATTACCTAGAAACTCCTCTCATTATGCTGACTAAAATGCCGTGTTCTAATAAGTTCCATCTAATGGTTTTGGTGCCTCTTTCTGGAATATAAAAGAGTAAGTCTACATTTTTTTTCTTTTTCTTTTCATGATAACCCTTCAAAAATCTTAGAAGAGACTTTCTGTTCCTCATATGTCATTTATTCTTCCTATTTAATATCACTAGATCCTTAACTTTTGTGGACCCTTAATTGAATATTTTAGCAGAGTTCTAATGCATTCTTCTTAACAAGATAACTTGCATTGTCCCTTGGAAGAAATGCAGCCTAATATAACCTAAGGCCTTAATGGACTAACCACTTAGAGAACAGAATATTGGCACACTGTAGTTTCATAATGCATTATTGTAATGCCTGCAGGTGTACATTCAAAGTGAAGTACTTTGTATCTCTGACATCACAGCAGTTTATCTGTGGTGTACTTTAAAATTAAGTTAGAAATGAAATATAATCATGTAAGCTCTTGAGCTGGTCAGAAAAATTTGTGGCAACTATTTGGAGAGCCACTGGGTTGATTTGTGGCAACCTTGTTGATTTGCTTGGTTGTGATTATAAATAATAAACTCCCCAAACATAACAAAGTAGTAAATGACAATAGAAAATCAATAATGCGTGGAAACTCGCCTGTGATTTACTGATAGTTAAGCCATCCCCACAGCGCAAGGTTCAAAGATTGCCCAAAAGCCACTTTCAAGGACCAAGAAATGATTACATGCAAGGTACTGTTGTGGAGGATGAGGATCCACTAATGTCACATTCATTGTTTAATAATTACCCAGATGACTCATGTCCTATGAGATGGGCAGGGAATAAAGACGGGTCAGCTAATTTATAGGATACCTTTTTAATTGCACCAATGTTCTTTTTCTTCTTTAAGTAGTGTCTTTGCTTATGGGAAGTTGCAGGTTGAGCAAATGTTTTGGCCTTTGTTTTTGTGATTATAGGGAACAAATATCTGTCATCTACTGAATGAATGGTTTTTAGGAAATTAGAAGAGTAGTTACCATTCACTTGCTGAAGTGACAGGTGACACATGGTCTTCAAGAGAGAACAAAATTTAATTCTAGACAGGATCTCCAGAGATTTTATAAAATGATTGATAGAGTTGGAAGAGGGGTAGAAACCTCATAGAAAACTAAAAAGGAATGTTGGGAGGTCACAATGAGATTGGAAACTGAAGAGATTCCTCAGAACAGCAACAAAAGTTGCTCAGAATGCTAGGGTCATGGATCCAAGTGTAAAGCATTTTATCTTGCATTTATAAAATGCCACCTGTCTTCTCTTACTTATTGGTTAACATTCATGGTCTATTGCTTTACCTTCCTTTGTTCATACCTTAAACCTTCTTGATTTTTTGTTTTGATTTCTCACTGGCCCGTACATGAAACTTACCCTATGTCCATCTCTGTAGGACCCATAGCTACTTTCTTTTTTTTATTTTTTTATTTTTTTTAATTTTTTGACAGGCAGAGTGGACAGTGAGAGAGAGAGACAGAGAGAAAGGTCTTCCTTTGCCGTTGGTTCACCCTCCAATGGCCGCCGCGGCCGGCGCGCTGCGGCCGGCGCACCGCGCTGATCCGATGGCAGGAACCAGGAGCCAGGTGCTTCTCCTGGTCTCCCATGGGGTGCAGGGCCCAAGCACCTGGGCCATCCTCCACTGCACTCCCTGGCCACAGCAGAGAGCTGGCCTGGAAGAGGGGCAACCGGGACAGAATCCGGTGCCCCGACCGGGACTAGAACCCGGTGTGCCCATAGCTACTTTCAATTGCCGAGTTTACTAGGGACAATAATCACAGCTGTATGCCTACTGTTTGGTTGCAAATTGAGTGGGACCACTGATATGGGTAGGCAGAAAGGATTAAATTAGATTCATGAGCTGGAAAACAAAGCACCCCTGTGCCCTGTGTGATCTCACCTTGCCTGATCTTACCTGTATATGCCCACTTGCCAATCAGACTACCTAACCACTCCCTTTTGGAAGTGAATAAAAGGCATGGAATGCTCAGGCCTTACTCTCGCTCTCCTGAGCCCGAGAGGGCACACAGCCTTTGGCCGCTTCTCCTTTTGTTTTTTCCTATGGACTCTGAGCTACCTGTGGCTACTCTGGCCTGTGGATTTCTCACACGTGGCTCCTAGTCTGCTCTCTGCCTGGTATGGATTTCACTGCTCACTTTTCTAAACCCATTCTCCCTTTTATAAAGCCCTCACCTTCCTGTGTATTTCTCTCACTCTCTAAATAGATGCTAAACCATACCATGCTGTCTAATTCAATTATAAACAGTCAATATTGAGAATTCTTTTTTTAACTTTTATTTAGTAAATATAAATTTCCAAAGTACAGTTTATGGATTACAATGGCTCCCCCCCCCATAATTTCCCTCCCACTCGCACTCCTCCCATCTCCTGCTCCCTCTCCCATTCCATTCACATCAAGATTCATTTTCAGGGGAGGAGGCAAGATGGCGGAATAGGAAGGGAGCACACTGATAGTCCGGGGAGAGATAGTTTAATAAAAGTGGAGATACTGCAGGTTCAAGGAAGAGTAGGGGAGGAAACAGCAGAAGAAACTCTTCCGGAACGCGTGATTCACAGCAGACCTGCGTGGAGAGCGTGGGAGCCCACAGTTCGGGACACCAGCGGCAGACTCAACACACCAGTGCTGGAACGCAAGGTGAGCTGAACCTCAATAGCCCGAGACACCAGCAGGCAAGCGGAGAGAGGAGACTAGAGGGAACGACTCCTGAGGGGGGGAAGTTCACCAGGCTGACTGGAATAGAGAGAGAGAGAAAAAAAAAAAGTGACTGGTACGGACACAGGTTTCTCTCTCTCTGCTCACCTCTCCAGGGCGAGCAAGACAAAGAGCAGGCGCCATCTTGGACATACATCATAAGCAGAGCGACCTCAGGTCTGCACTGGCCCTGAGCCTAGCAGAAAAACCTGACTCTGGGCGGGGCGAATTAACAGGAGATTAGGACCTAGTAAATTTGTGGTGCTACTGAACTGAGACTGTGAAAAAAGAGACAGTGGGGGAGAGAACTCACGGAATTCACGTGAGCACTCTCCAGAGACACTACAATTCCATAACTTTGGCAACCCAGTGGGAGACTGAAGGAGAATTGGAGCCCACACTGAGGGCCGAACAGATTCCCTGTGTGGTCCTTGGGAAACAGCTTCCGATCTCTGGCTCCTGTGCGTATATCATTTGCCTGCTAACTACCTCCAACTTCGTTCAGCTGTGCAGAATTACTTCCCTTTTGAATCAAAAAAAAAAAAAAAAGAAAGAGAGAGAGAGAGAGGTTTACCACGCCTAACCTGGGAGTGTCACCTTTGGCACACCAAACAGAGCTCTCAGGCCACACCCATCTCAAGCCCTAAGGCTCCATCAAAAACAGATAGTCCACTTAATCCAGAGTCATAGTATAACAAGAAAAAGCACCACAGTGAAGAAACCAAATATCTCCAATATGCCAAATAACAAACGCAAAAACCGAGGTAATAAAAACAAGGAAGTCACCATGACGCCCTCAAATGAAAAAGACACCCCAATTCAAGATTATGAAGATGATGACATAGAAGAAATGCAAGAAGCAGATCTCAAAAAATTGATAAGAACATTAAGAAGTTCTCAAAAACAAATTCTTGAACTACAGAAATCCTTAATGGACAAGATAGAAAATCTCTCTCATGAAAATGAAATATTAAGGAGGAATCAAAATGAAATGAAACAACTAGTACAACAGGAAACTGTGATAGTGACTGAAGTGAAGAATTCAATAGATCAAATGAAAAACACAATAGAGAGCCTTACAAACAGAATGGGTGAAGCAGAAGAGAGAATATCGGACTTAGAAGACAGAGAACAGGAAAGGATACAGTCAGACCAAAGAAAAGAAGAGGAAATTAGAAATCTAAAACATATTGTCGGGAATCTTCAGGATACTATTAAAAAACCCAACATTCGGGTTCTAGGAGTTCCTGAAGGCATGGAGAGGGAGAAAGGATTAGAAGGCCTTTTTAGTGAGATATTAGCAGAAAATTTCCCAGGTTTGGAGAAGGACAGAGAAATCCTAGTACAGGAAGCTCACAGAACCCCTAATAAACACGACCAAAAGAGATCCTCACCACGACACGTTGTAATTAAACTCTCCACAGTGAAACACAAAGAAAAGATCCTAAAATGTGCAAGAGAGAAACGTCAGATTACTCTCAGAGGATCTCCAATCAGACTCACAGCTGACTTCTCCTCAGAAACTCTACAAGCTAGGAGGGAATGGCGAGATATAGCCCAGTTACTAAGAGAGAACAATTGCCAGCCCAGAATATTATATCCTGCAAAGCTCTCATTTGTGAATGAAGGTGAAATAAAGACTTTTCATAGCAAACAGAAATTGAAAGAATTTGTTGCCACTCGTCCAGCCCAGCAAAAGATGCTTAAAGATGTGTTACACACAGAAACACAGAAACACGGTCATCAATATGAAAGAAGGTAAAGGAAGGAAACCAAGGAAGGAAAGCTCACAGCAAAAGATCACAGGGAATTCAAAGCATATATTAGAACTTATCTTTGGCAAATGGCAGGGCAAAGTTACCACTTATCATTAGTCACATTGAACGTGAATGGCCTGAACTGTCCAGTTAAAAGACACCGATTGGCTGATTGGGTTAAGGAACAAAACCCATCTATTTGCTGCTTACAAGAAACACATCTTTCCAACAAAGATCCATACAGACTGAAAGTGAAAGACTGGAAAAAGATATACCATGCCAACAGAAATGAAAAAAGAGTGGGCGTAGCCATCTTAATATCAGACAACATAAACTTTACCACAAAAACCGTTAAGAGAGACAAAGAGGGACCTACATAATGATTAAGGGATCAATTCAACAGGAAGATATAACAATTATCAATGTATATGCACCTAACTACAGGGCACCGGTTTATCTAAAAGATTTGTTAACGGACTTAAAGGGAGACTTAGACCCCAATACAATAGTACCTATCAGAAATGGATAGATTCCTGGACACATGCAACCTACCTAAATTGAACCAGGAAGACATCGAAAACCTAAACAGACCCATAACTGAGACAGAAATTGAAACAGTAATAAAGGCCCTCCCAACAAAGAAAAGCCCAGGACCAGATGGATTCACTGCTGAATTCTACCAGACATTTAAAGAAGAACTAATCCCATTTCTTCTCAAACTATTCAGAACAATCGAAAAAGAGGGAATCCTCCCAAATTCTTTCTATGAAGCCAGCATCACCTTAATTCCTAAGCCGGAAAAAGATGCAGCACTGAAAGAGAATTACAGACCAATATCCCTGATGAACATAGATGCAAAAATCCTCAATAAAATTCTCACCAATAGAATGCAACAACACATCAGAAAGATCATCCACCCAGACCAAGTGGGATTTATCCCTGGTATGCAGGGATGGTTTAATGTGCGCAAGACAATCAATGTGATACACCACATTAACAGACTGCAGAAGAAAAACCATATGATTATCTCAATAGATGCTGAGAAAGCATTTGATAAAATACAACACCTGTTCATGATGAAAACTCTAAGCAAACTGGGTTTGGAAGGAACATTCCTCAATACAATCAAAGCAATCTATGAAAAACCCACAGCCAACATCCTATTGAACGGGGAAAAGTTGGAAGCATTTCCACGGAGATCTGGTACCAGACAGGGATGTCCACTCTCACCACTGCTATTCAATATAGTTCTGGAAGTTCTAGCCAGAGCTATTAGGCAAGAAAAAGAAATTAAAGGGTTACAAATTGGGAAGGAAGAACTCAAACTATCCCTCTTGCAGATGACATGATTCTTTATTTAGGGGACCCAAAGAACTCTACTAAGAGACTATTGGAACTCATAGAAGATTTTGGCAAAGTAGCAGGGTATAAAATCAATGCACAAAAATCAACAGCCTTTGTATACACAGACAATGCCATGGCTGAGGAAGAACTTCTAAGATCAATCCCATTCACAATAGCTACAAAAACAATCAAATACCTTGGAATAAACTTAACCAAGGACGTTCAAGATCTCTACAATGAAAATTACAAAACCTTAAAGAAAGAAATAGAAGAGGATACCAAGAAATGGAAAAATCTTCCATGCTCATGGATTGGAAGAATCAATATCATCAAAATGTCCATTCTCCCAAAATCAATTTATAGATTCAATGCAATACCAATCAAGATACCGAAGACCTTCTTCTCAGATTTGGAAAGAATGGTGCTGAAATTTATATGGAGGCACAAGAGACCTCGAATAGCTAAAGCAATCTTGTACAACAAAAACAAAGCCGGAGGCATCACAATACCAGATTTCAGGACATACTACAGGGCAGTTGTAATCAAAACAGCATGGTACTGGTACAGAAACAGATGGATAGACCAATGGAACAGAATTGAAACACCAGAAATCAACCCAAACATCTACAGCCAACTTTTATTTGACCAAGGATCTAAAACCAATTCCTGGAGCAAGGACAGTCTATTCAATAAATGGTGCTGGGAAAACTGGATTTCCACGTGCAGAAGCATGAAGCAAGACCCCTACCTTACACCTTACACAAAAATCCACTCAACGTGGATTAAAGACCTAAATCTACGTCCTGACACCATTAAGTTATTAGAGAACATTGGAGAAACACTTCAAGATATTGGCACAGGCAAAGAATTTCTGGAAAAGACCCAGGAGGCACAGGCAGTCAAAGCCAAAATCAACTATTGGGATTGCATCAAATTGAGAAGTTTCTGTACTGCAAAAGAAACAGTCAGGAGGGTGAAGAGACAACCGACAGAATGGGAAAGAATATTTGGAAACTATGCAACAGATAAAGGGTTAATAACCAGAATCTACAAAGAGATCAAGAAACTCCACAAAAACAAAACCAACAACCCACTTAAGAGATGGGACAAGGACCTTAATAGACATTTTTCAAAAGAGGAAATCCAAATGGCCAACAGGCACATGAAAAAATGTTCAAGGTCGCTAGCAATCGGGAAATGCAAATCAAAACCACAATGAGGTTTCACCTCACCCTGGTTAGAATGGCTCACATACAGAAATCTAACAACAACAGATGCTGGCGAGGATGTGGGGAAAAAGGGACACTAACCCACTGTTGGTGGGAATGCAAACTGGTGAAGCCACTATGGAAGTCAGTCTGGAGATTCCTCAGAAACCTGAAGATAACCCTACCGTTTGACGCAGCCATCCCACTCCTTGGAATTTACCCAAAGGAGTTTAAATTGACAAACAAAAAAGCGGTCTGCACCCTAATGTTTATCGCAGCACAATTTACAATAGCCAAGACCTGGAACCAACCTAAATGTCCATCAACGGTAGACTGGATAAAGAAATTATGGGATATGTATTCTTTAGAATACTATACTGCAGTAAGAAACAACGAAATCCAGTCATTTGCAACAAAATGGAGGAATCTGGAACACATCCTGCTGAGTGAAGTAAGCCAGTCCCAAAGGGACAAATACCATATGTTCTCCCTGATCGGTGACAACAGACTGAACACCAAAAAGGAAACCTCCTGAAGCGAAATGGACACTATGAGAAACGGTGACTTGATCAGCATAGCCCTGACTGTTAATGAACAACTTAATACATTGTCCCTCTTAGTATTTTTTTTGTCTGTTCTACTTAATATGACAGGTTTAATTCTGTAATTTCACACAGTTATTCTTAAGTGTTGAAAATTAACTGAAATGTGATCCCTGTTAAACATAAGAGTGGGAATAAGAGAGGGAAGAGATGTATAATTTGGGACATGCTCAAGCTGACTTGCCCCAATTGGTAGAGTTAGAAACATACCAGGGGAATCCAATTCAAGCCCATCAAGGTGGCATGTACCAATGCCATCTCACTATTCCAAGTGATCAATTTCAGTTCACAATTGATCATAATGAAAGGACTAAGAGTCAAAGGGAGCACATAAACAAGTCTAGTACCTGCTAACACTAACCAATAGAATAAATAAGGGGGAGAGTGATCCAACATGGGAAGTGAGATACTCAGCAGACTCATAGAGTGGCAGATGTCCTGAATAGCACTCTGGCCTCAGAATCAGCTCTAAAGGCACTCGGATCTGGCTGAAAAGCCCATGAGAGTATTTCAGGCATGGAAAGCCAAGACACTCTTGCAAAAAAAAAAAAAAAAAAAAAAAAAAAAAAAAAAAAACCCTAAATGAAAGATCTCTGCGAGTGAGATTCCAGTGGAAAGAACAGGTCTTCAAAGAAGGAGGTACCTTTCGCTGAAGGGAGGAGAGAACCTCCACTTTTACTATGACCTTGTCTAAACAAGATAAGAATCGGACAACTCAGAGGGCTTCCATAGCCTTGGAAACTCATGACTGGAGCATAGGGAGATTACTGATGCCATAGACTGGAGTGTCAATTGGTAAAGTCAACAACAGGAGTCACTGTGCCCTTACTCCTCATGTAGGATCTCTGTCCTTAATGTGCTGTGCATTGAGATTTAATGCTATAACGAGTACTCAAACAATATATTTCACTTTGTGTTTCTATGGGGGTGCAAACTGTTGAAATCTTTACTTAATGCATACTAAACTGATCCTCTGTAAAAAAAAAAAAAGAAATTATCAACTCCCAACTTGACTCTCACTGGGATTAAACATGACAATAGGTCTGATCTGATTTCATCATCATTTAAAAAAAATCATCTATTATTTTTCACTTTATGTTTCTGTGTGGGAGCAAACTGTTGAAATCCTTACTTAATGTATACTATGCTGATCTTCTTTATATTAAGATAATCGAAAATGAATCTTGATGTGAATGGAAGGGGAGAGGGAGTGGGAAAGGGGAGGGTTGTGGGTGGGAGGGACGGTATGGGGGGGAAGCCATTGTAATCCATAAGTCGTACTTTGGAAATTTATATTCATTAAATAAAAGTTAAAAAAAGATTCATTTTCAATTATCTTTATATACACAAGATTGATTTAGTATATATTAAGTAAAGATTTCATCAGTTTGCACCCACACAGAAACACAAATTGTAAAATACTGTTTCAGTACTAGTTATAGCATTACTTCACATTGGACAACACATTAAGGACAGATTCCACATGAGGAGTAAGTACACAGTGGCTCCTGTTATTGACTTAACAATTTGACACTCTTGTTTATGGTGTCAGTAATCTCCCTAGGCTCTAGTCATGAGTTGCCAAGGCTATGGAAGCCTTTTGAGTTCGCCAACTTCGATCTTATTCCAACAGGGTCATAGTCAAAGTGGAAGTTGTCTCTTCCCTTCAGAGAGAAAGGTAGCTCCTTCTTTGATGGCCCCGTTCTTTCCACTGGGATCTAACTTGCAGAGATCTTTCATTTAGAAACAGCAGAGAATTCTTATCTAAATGGACAACAAGGACCCTGAAGACATTAATATTAAAATAATTAATAATTTTGAAATAAATGTAAATGATTTCACCATGAACATGTCAGTATAACCCAGAGGGGATTCCTTAAAGAAATAAAACTGTAGTTGAACAACCACATAACTTCTTATTGGCAATTGCCTCTGTGCTTGGACCTTGCTTTAACTTCTGAGATCAATGTGAAAGCACATTAGGATCCACGTCCTATATTTCACCATCCATGTTTGGAATGGTGGCATGGCTGACTCTCCCTGCTTTTCATCATACCATTACTTACTATCTCTGATACCATCTAATTTTATTCTTCCAATGACCTCACATGGCTTCATCATTTACCCTTCCCCATCTACAAGAATTTCCATTTTCCATTTTAGTGGTGTCTTTTCATTAGCATAAAATAATTTGTCTTTCCTCTCTATCTCTCTCTGTCTCTCACACACACATACACACACACATACAAAGAGAAAGCCTCATACATCTGAACCCCAAGTTCATCCCTTAATATCATTAATTCCTTCCCTAATCTCTCACAGCCCTAATTCTAGACAGAATTGTCTAACTCCTCTCAATTTCCTGTTTTCCACAAAGTCCTAAAGTCAACTATCCTATGCCAAATACATGTTCTTTTTAATAGGGGGAACATTGTGCACCATATATATGTTATTTGTATGTGTTATGCCACACAAATACATACATAATTTAAATCTTCTACAATAGGAGTTTGGATACTTACAGTATTTTACACCATGGTTTTTGGAATGATATAAATGCTTAATACAATATAATAAATATGTAATATGATAAGAAATTATTTTTAGCAAATCAAAATACAGATTTGCAAGTCTAATGTGAACACAGTTATGTAATAATGTGCTTAAACAATCAGGAAGGAAACTTACCAGGTGCAATACACATAAACAAACATCAAACTCTTGGAAAAGGGAACCTTCCCTGGGCTTTCCTCAGACCTTGTCCTCGCATGTAGGGGTGATGGGGACAAGGAGACGTACCTCCTTCCCAATAGTGCCTTAGTTACCAGGTGATCCAGAGGTCACTGTATAAATGGTTAGCCTTCTTCCTAAATCTGTCGTCTCAAAAATAAATCACGCAATGAAGAAGGGACATAGAAATGATTGTTTTGGAGGCTAAGGGCAGGATTTGGTTGCTGGTTGGATTGAATGGAATGGACACAGGCTTGTGTGAAGTCTCCTGTGGAAGGGGCCACTGCATGGATCAGAGCAGGGAGCGTGATCTCTTCACACTGCCATGTTCAAAGAGAAAATCCCGGGACCCAGAGATCGCAGTATTTTGAGCCTGAACTTTAAATAGATCATTCTTTAGATCTATTTTTCATGATAAGAGGAAAATTAATTCATTTTGGTGTGTTTGTTTTGCATATGACTTTTAGGTAGCTAAATGTATGGTATATGGACTTCCATTTTTACTTACGGCAACAATCTTAACACACGTTATGAGCGTGTGATCCAAGACGTTAAGTCATTTCATCTCTGTGAGAATACGGTTAGCTGTTCACTTCACTTCCATCCTCTCCCCATCCTTCCCCACTTTTTTTCTTAAGAAATTCCTAAATTCCTATTTTCTGAATCTCTAAATTTAAAAAAAAATTACTTACAGTTAGAAAATAGTAAAATAAACTTTGAACATATTATCCAATAATCAAAAATATACAAAATAAATTTTAATGTAGGCATATTAATTGTTGACTTCCTCAACTTTTATCTATAGGGAATGTAGATAAATCAGTCTAGATAAAATAAAAACAAACAAAACGAAATACTAAGACCAGAAATAGCTAGTGTCTGCTTTAAGAAAAAGTAGCTCAGCAATGCATGATGACTTTCTACTTTAAACCAAAAATAGAAATCTCACTGCAACAAAGGACATAGGAAAATGAATTAACATACACAAAAATATTGCCATGAAGGCTGATTAGAAAGCATTTTCAAGGTTCCTCACCAACTAAATATGATTGATGGGGAAGTGTTCACTATAGTGTGGAGCATAATAAAGTAATGGGGTCCCCAATTTCCGAGGTCAGGTCTTTATTAATGCTGGGGTAATACTAAAGGAATAGAAAATATAATAGCTTCAATTTACTTATCTCAATACTACATTTTATCGTATCTCATCTTTCCTCTTTCAGCCAAATGAGTTTCTCCAATAAAAAGCATTCTAAAAAATTCACACAGGCATGAAGTTAGACATGAAAGGTTTTCCATTTTCTTAAAATTGCTGCATGGCCACTGATTAAGGTGGGGGAAATGCAGTTGAAAGCAAATGAAGCGACATTTGCAGTACGGTCTGTGAGGTAGCGTGGGGAAGGTCAATGAATGAACAGACTCAGACACCGTCGATTGGTCATGAGCTCAGCCCGTCTCCTGGAGGATTGCCACAGATGATACTGCATACAGACCAGCTGGGTTCCTTATCTCACAATGCAGAGATGGCTCACTCCGTTTCATGATTTTTTGAAGCTTTTTTTATTTGTAGATGCTTGTAAGTCTCACTATATTTTCTGCTCCAAACCAAGTTTTTTCTTACCTAACACAACTTTCTAGAATCCAACATGATTCTACTCCTTTCCTGGTTTACATGCCTGTTCAGGTTCCCAGTTCTGGTGATTCTAAGCTATTTAACCTAGTAGATGCATCTCGTCATCAGTGGACCCTGGAATTGACTTTTTCAAGTTTAAACCCAACAAGATTTGTGTGGTTCCTCTAATTAGCAGGGTTCTTTGAAACACATGGGTGTGCCTGGGACTCATCTCCCACCTTCTCCTGCTGGCTTGACTGCTCCTCCTTCCTCCATGTTCTCACTTGTTCCTCCACCAGGCACTCTGAGCCCCTTTGATACGTTTGATGTTTTTTACTGTGATCATGGAACATGTATAGATTAAATTATGGGGTATTTCAGTTCAGTCATCTAAGAAACAGACACCAAAACAAAGATTTGTGAAGGATGCTTAGGTCAGTCTGGCTGGGAAGGAAGGGAGGGGGTGGACAAGCATAGGCAGGGAGGGCGAGGAGTCCCCGATGAGATGGAAGGGGTGTTATAAGAGCCTCAGTTACACAACCGAGAGCATTCTGTCTTGGAGCGAAGGAGATCTATGAAGGAGGAAGACAGCCACAGGCCATGTGTTTCTGAGACATTCAAGCATCTCTGAGAACTCCTACTCCCAGGAGATATTTTCCAACAATTAAGTGGGTGAGACATTTGACAAGAGGTTGACATCCAGACCCAGGGACCATCTGGTGACTTTCACTGCTAGACCTATTGTGATGAAAGCAGCTTGGGGCTGGTGCTGTGGTATAGTAGGTTAAGCACCCAGCTGCGATGCCAGGATCCCATATGGGTGCCAGGTTGAGTCCCGGCTGCTTCACTTCCAATCTAGCTCTCTGCTAAAGCCTGGGAAGACAGTGGAAGATGGCCCAAATGCTTGGGCCCCTGCACCCATGTTGGAGACCTGGAAGAAGCTCTTGGCTCCTGGCTTTATTTCAGCTCAGCTCCAGCAGTTGTAGCCATTTGGGGAGTGAACCAGTAGATGGAAGACCTCTCTCTCTTTCTCTACCCGCCCCGTCTCTACCTCTCTGCATCTGTAACTCTGCCTCTGAAATACATAAATAAATCCTTAAAAACAAACAAAAACAGCCTCATGAGAAACTCATGGGTCAGATCACACAGCAAAGCCATACCCAAATTTCACCTTCACTATGTCAATAGCTGTTTCTTGTTTTAAGCTGGTATGTTTTGGGATAATTTATTACATAGTAATGGATAATAAATACAATGTTATGTGCCTCAACCTCTTCCAGTTGTCTGAGGAGAGGGTAGGTTGACTAAAACATTGCTCTAGATCCTGAAGATGCTCAGCTAGATGTTGTTAGGTCACTGAACCCTGCAGATGACTGCTCGACCTTTCAGTAAAGAAAGTTGGAAAGATCGATTCCATCTCTGTGATTTCCACAAGGAACATAGGATTCTTCCAAGCACACCTCCTTACTACTGAACAGCATGGCATGTCTATACATATCTTCAAGACCTTTTGTGTGTTCTTCTGTACTATTTTCAAATTTTCCTCATGAATTTTTAAAGCATTTTATCTATCTACTAGAATTTACTGCAATAAATTTTTGCCGTTACGAATGAGCAGTTCTATTTGTAAAGCCTGTATCTTTGCTCACATGTTTATATGTGAGAAGGCTAGTTTTCTGAATATTAATTTGTACCCAGCTATCTCAATGAATCACCTTCATTGTTTGAGATAACTCCTCAATTTGTTGTCAAGTGTTTTATTATTATAATTATGTCATTCTCAAATTGTGATTGTTTCACCAACCCTTTTTAAAAAGATTAAATTTTATTTATTTTAAAGCAGAGTTACAAAGAGGCAGAGAGAGAGAGAGAGAGAGAGAGAGAAAGATTGTCCATCTGCTGGTCCACTCCTTTGATGGACAGAGATGGGACAGACTGAATCCAGGAGCCAGGAGCTGCTTCCAGGTCTCCCACATGGGTGCAGGAGCCCAAGGACTTGGGCCGTCTTCTGCTGCTTTCTCGGGTGCATTAGCAAGGATCTGGATTTCAGTGGTACAGATGGGACTAGAACCAGCATCTGTATAGGATGCTAGCATTGCAGGTGGCGGCTTTACTCCCTCTGCCACAATGCAGGCCTCACACCAATTGCTTTTTAAAGATCGTTTATTTATTTTCTATTTCAGATTGTATTTATCACATTCTCTAGTGCTATAATAAACAGCAGAAACGTAGAAGGCTTATATTCTTTTCAAAGGAAGTGCTTCCTACTCCATATGTTCCAATGTCAACCTTTTTGTCTCTGGTTGGTTTAAGGACAACTCTTGGAAAAATTCCTAATGTTTTCAGACCACATTCTCCAGGGAGTTCACCACCCTCCTCCATACAGGGTTTAGGGAGAGTCTATAATGGAGCCTGTGGACTATCAAGGCCTTCCCCAGACGCCATAAGAGATATAGGAAACAGGAAAGACAAGGCGTCTGTAGTGGAATCAGAGATGCATTTTGTTTCTTCTGAACTTAATCATTAATTACTTTTTGACTCTTCTGATGCCTAGACTGAAAATTTTTAATATCCATTTGACTACGGCCTTTATGTTTTCCTACTATTACATTTATGACTAGTGTGTCCACAGGCAATTTGTGGTTCATTCTTAGATAAGCGATTAAAACTGTTGGATAGAGAGGTGCAGAGGTTATGCTGCCACTTATGATGCCCACAACCCACATCAGAGTGCTCACATCAAGTCTTAGCTACTCCACACTTCCCATCCATCTCCCTGATAATGCATCTGAGAGGCGATGGATAATGACCCAAGTACTTGCGCTCTTGGCTACTGGGTTCAAGCTGGCCTATTCCTGGTTTTGCAGGCATCTGGTGGGTGGACCAGTAGATGGAAGATTATCCGTCACTATCACTTGCTCTCCCTCTTTTTCTTTCTCTCTCCCACTCACCATGCGTTTAAAGTGATAAGTAAATTTTTAAAAAGTTGATAGAGAATTAAGAATTTGAGGATTCCCATGGAAATGCCCCTGTGTAGTTCTATATAAGGCTTTGATCTCCTAAGAAATAATGTACTTTGTGGGTCCTTAAATGGATGCTTGTTCTTTCTTTCACAAACACCAAATATTTGTTAGGCACAGACCTGGCATCACTCAGCCTAGCATGTGTGAAACTATTCATAGTTTTCCTGAGAAGATTTTGCCTAAAAAGTATCTTAAATTGGGGGCTGGCACGGTGGTGTATCTGGTAAAGCCTCCGCCTGCAGTGCCAGATTCCCATATGGGTGTCGGTTCAAGTCCCAGCTGCTCTACTTCCGATCTAGCTCTCTGCTATTCAGTAGAATACAGCCCAAGTCCTTGAGCCCCTGCACCCTTGTGGGAGACCCAGAAGAAGCTCCTGGTTCATCGCTTCTCATCAGTGCAACTCTGGCTGTTGCGGCCATGTGGGGAGTGAACCAGCAGAGGGAAGACCTCTCTCTCTCTGCCTCTCCTCTCAACTGTGTAACTCTCACTTTCAAATAAATAAATACATCTTTTTTTTAAAAAAAAGAGTATCTTAAATTGATGAATGTAAGAAAAAATGACTGTTTTATGTCTTCTCTGACCTCTCTTAGGTGAGTTAAGTCAGAACAGTCTCACTCCTACAGAAAATGAACATACTCTTCCATGTAAAGAGAACAATTCACTTTTTGTCTCATTCTCTTAATCTGAAGATAAAATGCAACCAAGGGGAAAATTCTGGATAAAGAAATTATGGGATATGTACTCTTTAGAATACTATACCGCAGTAAGAAACAACGAAATCCAGTCATTTGCAACAAAATGGAGGAATCTGGAACACATCATGCTGAGTGAAATAAGCCAATCCCAAAGGGACAAATACCATATGTTCTCCCTGATCGGTGACAACTGACTGAACACCAAAAAGGAAACCTGTTGAAGTGAAATGGACACTATGGGAAACAGTGACTTGATCAGCATAGCCCTGACTGTTAATGAACAACTTAATACATTATCCCTCTTAGTAGTTTTTTTGTCTGTTCTACTTAATATGACTGGTTTAATTCTGTAATTAATACACAGTTACTCTTAAGTGTTGAAAATTAACTGAAATGTGATCCCTGTTAAACATAAGAGTGGGAATAAAAGAGAGAAGAGATGTATAATTTGGGACATGCTCAAGCTGACTTGCCCCAAATGGTAGAGTTAGAAACATACCAGGGGATTCCAATTCAATCCCATCAAGGTGGCATGTACCAATGCCATCTCACTATTCCAAGTGATCAATTTCAGTTCACAATTGATCATAATGAAAGGACTAAGAGTCAAAGGGAGCACATAAACAAGTCTAGTACCTGCTAACACTAACCGATAGAATAAATAAGGGGGAGAGTGATCCAACATGGGAAGTGAGATACTCAGCAGACTCATAGAATGGCAGATGTCCTAAATAGCACTCTGGCCTCAGAATCAGCCCTAAAGGCATTCGGATCTGGCTGAAAAGCCCGTGAGAGTATTTCAGGCATGGAAAGCCAAGACACTCTGGCAAATGATCTCTGTGAGTGAGATCCCAGTGGAAAGAACAGGTCATCAAAGAAGGAGGTACCTTTCTCCGAAGGGAGGAGAGAACCTCCACTTTGACTATGACCTTGTCTAAACAAGATAAGAGTCGGAGAACTCAGAGGGCTTCCATAGCCTTGGAAACTCATGACTGGAGCATAGGGAGATTACTGATGCCATAGACTGGAGTGTCAATTGGTAAAGTCAACAACAGGAGTCACTGTGCACTTACCCCTCATGTAGGATCACTGTCCTTAATGTGCTGTGCATTGATATTTAATGCTATGAGTACTCAAACAATATATTTCACTTTGTGTTTCTATGGGGGTGTAAACTGTCGAAATCTCTACTTAATGTGTACTAAACTGATCCTCTGTAAAAAAAAAAAAAAAAAAAAATTATCAACTCCCAACTTGACTCTCACTGGGATTAAAGATGACAATAGGTCTGATCTGATTTCATCATCATTTAAAAAAAATCATCTATTATTTTTCACTTTATGTTTCTGTGTGGGAGCAAACTGCTGAAATCCTTACTTAATGTATACTAAGCTGATCTTCTGTATATTAAGATAATCGAAATGAATCTTGATGTGAATGGAAGGGGAGAGGGAGTGGGAAAGGGGAGGGTTGTGGGTGGGAGGGACGGTATGGGGGGGAAGCCATTGTAATCCATAATCGTACTTTGGAAATTTATATTCATTAAATAAAAGTTAAAAAAAAACTCACATTTTGGACTATGTGACTCTTCAGTTCATAGGGAGACAAGAATTACACATTCCTTAATGATGTTTTTTTTAAAATATCTACCACAAACTATTTAATTTTATTATTTTTCAATCTATCTTCCATGTATCCATCAGATATTCTTTCTATAAATGTAAATTTGATCCTATCATTCTTCTATTTAAATTTTAACAGGCTTTTGATGCTTTCATAATAAAATCAAAGCTCTTTTATAAGGCTGGTGTGAATACTATGTTCTAAGTACTGGCTCCCTTTGCAGCCACCCCATCACTCCTCTTTTACCACGCAGCATTCTCCTTCTCTCTGTGCATTTCCAAGCCCAGTTCCCTCATCTTGGACCCACCTTGTCCATTCTGGAGGCACGGTCTACACTTACCAATGGCCAATACCCCATTCTTCCCTTGGCCCAACCCCAAGCTACAGTGCCCAAGCTTTTGCTTCTGGATATTCTGCGGGGGGGGGGGGGGGGGGAGGAGAGGTTGAAGCAATTAGATGGGAATGGAAACGAGGGATACAATTTCAGGACCAGATTCTAATGCCACTGAGCAATGGGTGGATCCAAGGTGACAGGGTGATGGTTTCAAAGGGCAATCAACAACTGGAGAGAGTCTGGTCCCTGGGTTACTGCATGAGGCTGATCCACAGCCTTACCCTCTCCAACTGGCCTGTGAAAGCAGTGAAACATTAGCTGTAGAGACAGCCAGAGATGCACTTTGGTTATGGCAGATCCCTAGGATTAAGGTGTATTTGTTTTAGGAGCTAATTTTTTTTTTCTTGAATACTGTGTCTACCCTGTCCTCTGCACAAGCTATCTTTAAGACATACTTGATGTACAATCTTCCCCACAGAGCCTTCTACAATTCTTCCAAAATGCAAGTCTCCTTTCTTCCACATCCTTTTCCATAGTGACTGTTTCCTTTCTCACAGCAATCTTTAAAAAATTGATTTTGCAGATGGTGTACAACTCCACTGTGGCAAGAATTGTATGTTCCCACTTTCATACTCTCAGTAGCAATGTATCAAAGCTGAAATACTTCCAATTAATGTTGAATTGATAAGAAGTAAAATAAATCATAAGCATGTATTAAAGTTGCTTCTTATACAGGTGAGTGACTAATAGACACACAAAAGTTAGGAACAATGGAAAATTAAATCTTCTAAAGTGACAGGGTATATCGTTAAACATTTCTTTAGAAACTAGCCTAGTAGCCTTTCTAAGAATAATTTCAATTTTAAATCCTATTTAAGCTCATATTACTTTAACCCTATTTTAGTTTGAGATAAAATTTCCTTGCCATTTAATAGGTTTATAATGCAATGGTATCTAATAAACTAAGAAAAAAATGTAGAATTGGATTACTTTTAATCACTTTTATAGAAGATAAACTACTCTAAGAATAGCTATTTGGAAATCTCAATGTTCTCTTGCATTGTTTTTTTGTTTATGTGAGTAAATTATAATTTCAAAATTGTTCCTTTTTATGACAGTGGTGGGTTTATTAAGTTCTCCCAACTCTTAGAATCACACAAAGGAGGAAGCTGGTTTGATGGATGCTTTGGCTGTTATAGAAAAACACAAAGAACCAGATGGAATCAGAGCATTATGCAGCATTTACAGTTGTGCAATTATACCTAACTACAAAAGGGGCCAATCAATTACTCTCTTAGGTTTCTTTTTTTTTTAATTATTTTTGATAGGCAGAGTGGACAGTGAGAGAGAGACAGAGAAAAAGGTCTTCCTTTTGCCATTGGTTCACCCTCCAATGGCTGCCAAGGCCGGCGCGCTGTAGCCGGCGCGTCGTGCTGATCTGAAGCCAGCAGCCAGGTGCTTCTCCTGGTCTCCCACGGGGTGCAGGGCCCAAGCACTTGGGCCATCCTCCACTGCACTCCAGGGCCACAGCAGAGAGCTGGCCTGGAAGAGGGGCAACCGGGACAGAATCCGGCGCCCCGACCGGAACTAGTTAGGTTTCCTTTTAAATGTTTAACTTGAAAATATAAAGTTGTACTAAAAGTAAAAGGACAAATGAGGAAAGCTTGCTACAATCAGATGTCAAAGCTAGAGTAAATATAATAAGTGGTATGAAGTAACCTCAACACAGTAAAGGTCACAAACCCACAGCTATAGTTGTATTGAACAAGGAAAACCTATACTTTCCCTCCAACATCTGGAACAAGACAGGGATGCCCATTTTTTGCACTTCCAGTCACTTTGTGACTGGAATTTCTAGCCAGAGCAATTAGGCAGAAAAAAGAAATAAAAGGCATTCACATTAGAATAGAAGAACTTAAATGGTCTCCATTTACAGACATCATGTTACATGTGGAAACCCTAAAGAGGCCACCAAAAATCTGTTAGAATTAATAAACAAATCTTGTTGCTGGATACAAAATCATAACACATCAAAATTTTTTATACATTTTCAACACTAAAGTATTGAAAAATATAAATCAAGAAGCAATTCACTTATAAACAACTACTAAAAGATACTCAGGAAAATAAATTTAGTCAAGGAGGTAAAATATCTCTACACTGGTAACACATATAATATATTGATGAAAGTAATCAAAGAAAGCAGGAATAAATGGAAAAATGTCCTGTGTTCATGATTTGAAATAGTTAATTTGCACCATTACAATACTACCCGAAGAGTTCAGTAGATGCAATGTCATTTCTTTCAAAAATGTCAATAATGTTCTTCACAGAAATAGAAAAAAATTCCAAAATTCATATGAAACCAGAATTTCCCCTGGATGGTCAAAGCTATCTAGAACAAAAAGAACACATCTGGAGGCAGAACACCATCTGACTTCAAAATATACAAACCTATGGTAAACAAAATAGACTAGTATTAGCATAAACAGAGAAACATAGGTAAACATAACAAAATATAAAGCCAAGAAATAAATCCATGCATTTGATTTTCAACAAAGTTGCCAATATAACATGTATTGGAGAAGGGACAGTCTCTTCATTAAATGATGTTGGAAAAACTGGATATTCATATACAGAAGAATTAAATAAGACCCCTATCTTATACTATATACAAAATTTAACTCAAAACGGGTAAATGATTTAAAGATACAAACCAATGAAATCACTAGAAGAAGGCATAGAGAAGGTGCCGCACAATACTGATCTGGGAATATATATTTTTTGATATGACCCCTAAAGTATAGGCAATGAAATTAAAAATAGACAAATAGGATTAAATGAAACTAAAAATTTTGCATATCCAAGGACACAACCAACAGAATGAAAGAATAACATAAAGAATGGGAGAAAAACATTTGCAAATTGTACATCTGATAAGGGCTTAGTACCCAAACTGTATAGAAAATTCATGTTGATCATTTAGTGGCTGAGACACCAGTTAAGATGCCCTCATTCCATACTGGAGTGCCTTTTTTTTTGAATTTTGACTCCTTCTCCTGGTCCTGTTTCCTGATAATGCACATCCTGGTGTTAGTGGAGAAACTGCAGGGTTCTTGTCTTCGCGTAAGAAAGAATTCAGGCGTGAGACAGAGAGTAGTGGGAGGTAAAATAGCAAGGTTTATTAGGGAAGGGACATCCTTAAGGACGATGGGCACCTCTCCAGACAGAGCCTGAGAGACTGGGGGGTGGTGGAGGTTACATGGTTGAGTGGAGAGATTACACCTGGGCAGGCCAGGTGGGCGGCTTAGCAGAGAGGCAGAGGGCTGAGCACGCAGTCCGATTGAGGCCGGGGGTTTTTAAGGAGATGGGTCTTTGTCTTCACACATCTCCTCCTGAAGCAAAGGATTTTATGGCTGTAAATATTAAGAAGCTCCTATCTGATTTTCCCTTGAGGGTATCAGACAGGAGGAAGCCTAGCTGGCGCCTTCCTGGGTTCAGAGGAAGGGCGAGCAGGACCCCCTAGAGAATGGGGATCCGGAGCAGGGTGTTTGAGATGCAGATACTGGGCTGCATCTGGAAGATTGTGGAAGATTTGTCAGGCAGAAGGGGCGGGGACCCCCACCTGGCAGGTTATCAGGTAGAAGGGGGCAGGGCAGGATGCGAATACCGGGCTGCCCCGGAAACATTGTCAGCAGATGCATATGCTGGACATAGACGTCTTCTCTTTAGGCCTTTATGTCACACACACATAAGCTCATAGCTGACTTCCTACCTAACACTGGGAAGCTCCTGTAGTTCAGTTCTTGCCACAAGGAAGAACAATGTTGGTTTTGCAGATCCTGACTATAGCTTTGGTCCAGCATCCACCACTGTGGCCATCTGGGGAGTGAACCAGTAGATGAGAACTCTCTTTCGCTGCCCCCTCTCTTTCCATTAAATCAATATTAAAAAGTTCATTTATTACAAGTATTGAAAGTATGTTTCAAGAGATATTTTTCTCTAAATCTGTCACCATGCATATAAAAAAGCTACTTTTTTTTTATTTACTTGAAAGGCACAGTGAGGGTGGGGGCGGGTATCTTCCATCTGCTGAGTCACTCTCCTGATGGCCACAATGGATAGGGCTGGGCCAGGCTGAAGCCAGGAGCCAAGAGCTTCTCCTGGGTCTCCCACATGGGTACAGTTGTCAAAGGACTTGGGCCATCTTCTGCTGCATTCCCAGGCACACTAGCAATGAGCTAGATCAGAAATGCAGCCTTCAGGATTTGAACTGGTGCCCATATGGAATGCTGATGTCACAAGAGGTGGCACCCCAGCCACATTCTTTTTATGACCCAAGAAAAGAAAGGAAACAGGGAAAATAAGGCATATACTGAGAGTTGAGTTCAAAGAGCATTCATATTATGTACTATCCTTTAAAGCACACATTTATCATTAAATGAAGACCTCTATACTTATTTAAACCTAAATCAAAATGATAACATGGACCAAATGGGTGTTGTTTGCCTTCAAAAGCAGAATGAATGTTTTTTTCATGCCATATATCCATGTGAGTGCCACAACTTCATCTGTGGCTTCTTAATAGATCAGGTTATTTGGGTAATAATAGTTACAATTCACTACAGTCCAAGTTGGCATTACCTCATGTTATCGAGGCTTACTCTGAATAGGAAAATGATACCATTATATCAACCTAAAAATATGGAATATTGTCTTTCTAATTCACATACAGTCAATAAAGGTTTAACATATTGAGATTTATTTGAAAGTCAGAGTGGCACAGAGAGAGGAAAGGCAGAGAGAGAGAGAGAGAGAGAGAGAGAGAGGTCCTCCATCAACTGGCCCACTCCCCAACTGGCCGCAGCAGCTGGAGTTAAGCCGATCTGAAACCAGGAGCCAGGAGCCCCTTGACCAGACTTGACCTGCCACACTACATGCCAGCCCCAACATATTGAGATGTTAATATACTTTATATTATTATGTTTCATTATTATAACTAAAAAATCTATAATCTCAAAAATGTTGGCATATCTCAAGGAATTATTTGAAGACAAGTGACTGCCATATGAATTGAATTTCAAAATGTTTCTTCCTTTAAACTATTTTTCCTAACTAGGAACCACATTTTTAGCAAAAGGCTGAGTATAAAATAATATTCAATGTGAGTTTTGATTGTTTTAAACTCTCCAACATATCTGAATCACATCTCCTGTTTTCTTTGGTAAAATCTACTTACATAACTTCATTTTCCCTAGCCCATCAAGTGCTACAAATATAATTCTGATGTTATTGGCTTTTTATAATTAAATCTGTAGTTACAACAGGAAATACCTAGGAATACCTTTTCTTTTAGAATAAATCAATAACAACTTTTTATTAGTCCGTGATTTAGCTGTTTCTCCTATGTCTCTTCAGTAATTGAAAGATCTTTCAGTGTGTGCCTGAATTGATCAATATATATGCTAATCTAGTTGCAATACTAAAGAGAAGCAAGACCAGTACTGTGGCCCAGGGTTTAATAGGCAATGTCATCTGAGCCCAGAAATGAGGTGTGGGCAGGGGACTAAGACAACTGCAACTGAATGAAAATGAAGTGAGGGGAAGTAGAGAACAAGAGAAGTGAAGATGGGCAAATCCTCAAATATCAAGTGACTGCCCCCATCCTGGGAGACAACCTGCTAAAATGTTATGTGGCCCAGCTTAGGGGCCACACTGAAGTGGAAAACTTCATTTCCCCTGCAGGAAAAACAACCAGGCAGCTCTCAGCTGGCTCCATCATGGCTCCGTCCTTACCCCATCTCAATTCCACCTTGATGTCAGTAATGTCCTCAGAGGCGAGGGTCAGCTCAGATATACATTATTGCTTTAATCTCACAGTTCCTGAAGATGGAGGATACAAACAAAGGAACAAATCTCAAACTGGAGGCCAGGCTCTTTAAACTCTATTTGAGAACCTGACTTCTATGTGGTCTTGCTCTGTAGTCATTAAAGTGCTCCTCTCTCTTGGGCTGTAGTGAAAGTCCTGGTGCATGTCTCTCAGTTATCCATGAAGATCACAATGTGTGACATTCATCTCTCTGTATATCAGTGTGCCCGTGTGTTTGTATGTAGAGACAAATCTGAGCAGACATCAGCAGTTTATTTATGTGTGTACACATGACTCCATAAGTTATGTGTTGCCTGAATGCATGTGCATGATTTTTCATTAGAGATTTGCATGGGAATCTTCCCTTTTTAATTATCTTACTACTGGATTGCTTGGGCTATTTTGCAATATTGACAGGTAGAGAGATGTATACAATGCGTATCTCAAAGGTTAGCATCTGAGGCTGACATTATTATGTAGTGAGTAACAGTGCCACCTGTGGTGCTGGCATCCCATATGGGCATCCCATATGGCAGTTCAAGTACCAGTTGCTCCATTTCCCATCTAAATCTCTGCTAATGCACCTGGGAAAGCAGAGGAAGATATTCCAAGTTCTCGGGATCCTACACCCACATAGGAGACCTGGATGAATTTCAGCCTGGTCCATCTCTAGCCTTTGTGTCTATTTGGAGAGTGAACCAGCAGATGGAAAATCTCTCTCTCTCTCTCTCTCTCTCTCTCTCTCCCCCTACCTTCGCTTTCTCTCTCCCCTCTCTCATCTCTTCCTCTCTGTAGCTGTAACTTTCAAATAAATAATTAAACCTCTAAAAACATGTTAACAGGGACCAGCTCAGTGGCATAGCAGGTAAAGCCACTACCTGCAGTGCTGGCATCCCCATGGGCGCCAATTCAAGCCCCAGCTGCTCCACATCCCATCCAGCTCTCTGCTATGGCCTGGGAAAGAAGTAGAAATTGGCCCAAGTCCTTGGGCTCCTGCACCCACATGGGAGACCCAGAAGAAGCTCCTGGCTCCTGGCTTTGGATCTACACAGCTGTGGCAGTTGCGGCCATTGGCGAGTGAACTAGCAGATGAAAGATTTCTTTCTCTCTATCTCTCATCTCTGCTTCTCTGTAACTCTGCCTTCAAACAAATAAATAAATCTTAAAAAAAAGAAAAACATGTTAACGTAAGATTTACATAGGCCAGAAGAAGCCTTACCTCATTTTTATGGTTTTAATTTATTAATATAAACAGAACAGATTTCCTATATTTCATAGATGTAATTCTTTTTTTAATTTTTTTTATTTGACAGATAGACAGTGAGAGAGAGAGACAGAGAGAAAGGTCTTCTTTCTGTTGGTTTACCCCCCAAATGGCCGCTACAGCTGGCACTGTGCCAATCTGAAGCCAGGAGCCAGGTGCTTCTCCTGGTCTCCCATGCAGGTGCAGGGGCCCAAGCACTTGGGCCATCCTCCACTGCCTTCCCGGGCCACAGCAGAGAGCTGGACTGGAAGAGGAGCAACCGGGACAGAACCCCGTGCCCATATGGGATGCCGGCGCTGCAGGTGGAGGATTAACCAAGTGAGCCACGGCGCCAGCCCCCCTTCATAGATGTAATTTTAAGAACATAATTATGCTTTCCTCCTTCTTTCCCTCACTGCTCCTTCCTTCTTTAAGCTTTTTGAGATAACATGTTTTCAATTTATGTTAATCACAATCTTAGTATTTCTCTAAACGAAGAGTTCTATAAGTAAAAAAGTAGGAAGACCACTGTACCGCAGGAATATAGACAAGGGTGATGAACACAAGTCAAATCACAAGATATCAGTTTCACCCATGTACATTAAAGTTTTTTTGTATTCAATATATTTGTTGCCACAAATCAGGACAAACACGACATTTACGTTTTGGGGTCTGGCTGATTTCACTAAGCATAATGGTTTCCAGTTAACACAGGGGGCATTCCTCTCTGCGAAGGCTAGCCTCTGAGTCCCCCTCTGATGCAGTGACCATCAAACTTACCTTATCCCTTTCTTCCACTGACTGGATCTCTGCCAGGTCATTCTCCATTGTGTAGTGAAAGTGACCTTCTACAATGCAAATCTGCTTATTGTACTCCCCTGCAATGCCTCTCAATCACCTCTAAGAAGAAAAGTCAGCTCCTTATCTTCACACAAAGGTAGTTGGATTCAATTCAGAGCACTTCATTTTAAAAAGGGCTTTGAAAAACAGGAGTGCATCTAGAGGACAGTGATAAGACTTATAGAAGATCTGACAGAACACGCGTCATAAGAAGGAAAGTCCTGTATATTGGATGAGACAGAGTTGCAGGAAGAAAGTGTCTGTGCAATGCGGGGGTCTGCATTAGGCCAGCAACTAGAGGATACTGCAAACATTCACTTAGAGTGGCGTCACTTCTTCAGGGAGAAGACAGTTCAAGTACCTACTGGCTGTAGATTCTCAGCGAAATTCTATCTGAATCTCAGTTTATGTGTATTCACAATAGGGTATAGTGGTCTCTATTCCCCAGGGTTGTGGTGAGAATCACCTGTACGTGAAACATTCCTGCATATCCCTTCCCATGAGTGACTGACTGACCTCTGATGCTGCTTAAGACGATTGCTATACTCACTATTTTCAACAAGAACATATTAAAGATGAAATTAACTGCCTTTGAAGCTGTTGACAACTGTATTATGGCCAAACAAAATTTCTTTGCATTAGTTTTCTTTTAAAAAGAACTAGCCAGCCGCCTGAGATAAGGAATTCATATAATTTAAAGATAGAGTAATTTACTTTCATCCCTTAGAAGCATTTTACTTCTTGCCTTGTGAAGTAGCTCTGCAGTAGTTTTTCTAATTAATTACTCTGATCCCAGAGAGCTAAACAGTTATAGCCCTGACTAGGTCTCGAGGTCAAGCCCTGAGTTGCTAAGAAGATTTGGGAGTCACTGCTCCAGCTGTTTGTTTCAAAAGGGTGTGAAGCTCAGACCTTGGAGGTGCCTTCAGGTCTTAAAAGACAGACCCCCGGGTGTAACTGGTTCTTGTTGAAGACACATTTACATTCCAGAACATTTGGTTGAGAAACTGGGGTCCTTTCCATCATGTCTCAACAGAGTAAAAGTTGTATTGTTTTGTTTCTCTTTGCTGGAAGGTAGTGGGACACTGCCCCCTGCATACAAAGATTATCCATTGCTCTTCATCTCTGTTTTTGTTTTTAATGATATACTTATCTATTTATTTGAAATTCTGAGTTACAGAAAGAGAGGAAGAAACCCAGAGGGATCTTCCACCTGTTGGTTTGCTCCCTAGATGGCCACAAGGTCCAGGGCTGGGCCAGGCCAAAGCCAGGAGCCAGGAGCTTTATCTGGGTCTCCTATGTGGGTAACAGGGACTAAGCACGTGGGCCATCTTCCAAGGCTGCTTTTCCAAGGCCATTAGCAGGGAGCAGGATTAGAAGTGGAGTAGCCAGGATATGAAATGGTGTCCATATAGGATACTGACTTTGCAGGCAGTGGCTTTACTCAAAACACCACAATGCTGGCCCCTCTTTCTCTCCTTTTAGAATATCAAGGCACATTTATAGGAGGAGTTTCTACTTGCCTTTTATCTCCTTGCTTCAGCCAACAATGGGACATGGTGTGCTCATTATTTCTTTTAACATAGTTAATAGGAAATCTCCCTGTGATGTAGAACACCTTGATTGTGCATGTGGAATTAAATGAATAAAGATGAATAGTGAAAATATGGTCTATTTTCTGTTGTTACAGCCAAATACCACAGTCAATTATAAAGAATACAGGCTTATTCAACTCACTATTCAAGCCTGGAAATTTCAAAGTCTAAGGGTCCTCCATGGAGAAGACCTTATTTCTAGTGGCAACTCTTTGTGTCCCTGCAACAGGGTCATCAAATGGTGAAAAAGGTACTTGCAAGAGACTGGGCCAATCTGGCTTTTATAACAGAGTCACTTCCCAGATAACCCTTATTAACTCATGAATCTAGTAAGTTATGAATGGATGCTACAGCCATCTCCAAGGTCAGAGCTCTCATGTTCTAAAATCACTTCCTGAAAGTCCCATTAGGTCACACCTCTTAATAACTCACAATGGGGATTAACTTTAAATGAGTTTTGGTGGCCACAAAAAAATCACCGCAACATATTAATAATAAAGAAAGAAGAGCAGGTGTTTGCTCTGGAGATTAAAGCACTGGTTAGGATGCCTGCATCCCATCCCATCCTGCCTGGTCCAGTGCCCCTCCACTCTGTCCCTGACTCCAGCTTCCTGCAGATGCAAATGCTGGGAGGCATTTGCTCAAGTGATTGGGTTCTTGCCCTCTATGTGGGAGACCTGGACTGAGTTCCCAGCTCTCTCTGTGGGTGTTTGGGACTGAGCTGACTCACTTTCCCTTCCTCTCAAATAAGTTAATTCATATTTAGCGGAGGGTTAATCTTGTGATTATAAATAAAATTGAAATATGGGGGCCGGTGCTGTGGCACAGTGGGTTAATGCCCTGGCCTGAAGTGTCAGCATCCCATATGAGTGCTGGTTCTAGTCCCGGCAGCTTCTCTTCCAATCCAGCTCTCTGCTGTGGCCTGGGAAAGCAGTAGAAGATGGCCCAAGTCCTTGGGCCTCTGCACCTGTGTGGGAGACCGGAGGAAACTCCTGGCTCCTGGCTTCGGATCAGGGCAGCTCCGGCCATGGCGGCCATTTAGGGAGTGAACCAGTGGACGGAAGACCTTTCTGTTTCTCTTTCTCACTGTCTCTAACTCTAACTCTCAAATAAATAAATAAAATCTTAAAAAAATAAAATAAAATTGAAAATATGTCATTATAAAACTTAAAAGAAACAAGGGTGAGGGAGGGTGGAGTGAAGGTTGGGAAGTATCATTATGCTCTTAAAACTGTATATAAGAAATTCATGAAATGTGTTCCCTGCATATAAATTAAAAAATTAAAAAGGAAACACTGAAGAAAGATTAATTATTACTAATCTTGAGGATGTGGAAAAGACTACAAATGTTATAGAAGTGTGGATCCAGCTGAGAGGCTGTACAGTCAGGTGGAAGTATAGCATGTTCATTTTCCACATCCAGCATCCAGTGAAGGCAAGAGGGAATTTGTGATGGGGTTGTTGGTTGATGTTATAAGATAGGACTTATTGAGGATAAAGTGATATTGTGACTCTAATCATGGTCTGGATGGTGTCTTGGCATTAACGCAGGGCATGGTTGTTTTAGTATGTTGGAAGCCACACTGCACACTTGGACATTCAGATTATGTGACTGTCTCTAGAGTGTTAGGAAACTGGCGCAGTTTTAGCCAGGTGGCCGCATGGCCCAGCTATCTGAGCCAGGCTCCACCCCCATCCTAATGGAATTCCCTGCTCCTGCTTCCCTGCCTGCCCTCAGGCGAAGTTTTAAAAGGGCCTGTTCCTGACCACGTGCTCTCTTGGCTCTTGGTCCTTCTCTCTTGACTCTTCTCTCTCGGTTCCTCTCTCTAGCCTCCTCCTCTGGTCTCTTGGCTCTCTCTCTCGGCTCCTCTCTGCTCTCTTCTTTCCTTGCTAGCTCCTCTCCTTTCTGTTTCTCTCTTACATTCTCTTTCTCTCTTTTTCCTTCACCGGCCCTTCACTCCGGTCTGTAGGGTGTTCCCCAATAAACCCTTTCCCTTACTCCGGTGTCCGGTGTGTTTTGCGATGGCTGACATTAATATATAACAGTAAGTGCAGTGAGTACTGTGGGGAGCAACTGGGAGCAACTTGGACTAGACTAAGTTACTGGAATTAAGACTTATTCCATGCATCTGCTCTCCCACAATATGGCGCTGGGAGAGGAGGCAACAGCTTCTACACAGCTGCCTCCAGTTCAGCCAATAAACTGTAGGAGCTGCTCCTGATTGGAGGAGAGCAGCGTACTCGGCGTTGTGGGTAGCAGAGTTGGGATTGGCAGAGGAGGACTATAAAGGAGGAGAGAGACGGCATGCACCGGGAACATCTAAGGGGAACATCTAAAGGGAACATCTAAGGGGAACACCTGTGCAGCCCCCGAGAGAGCTGGCCGGCGGTGTGCCGCTCCCCTGCGGAAGTGGGGAAAGTGGCTAGGGGGAACCGCCCTTCCACGGAGGTGGAAGGGACAGTAGCCAACCCGGGAAGAACCAGCAGCAAACCCGGGGAGGGCCGAGCAGACAAAAGAACAGCGCAGGGTTTAGTGTTGCTCCTCCACGAAGAGGGGGAGCGACAAGTACAGAAGGAATCTGGCCCTGTGAGAGAGCCTTGGAATCAAATGCATAAAGAGCTTAGTATCTGTCCTGCCAACACCCAACACTTCTCCAAAGCCGTTCTCATCTCCAGTCCTTTCAGCTTGCTGGGTTTTCCTTTTAGGCTGTCTTCTCTTCTGATATTTGAATGTTCATATTATTCAGATCTTATTCTCATACTGCTTACTTTGAAAGCTTTCTCTTCCATTGTAACTAAAACAAAACCAGTGCAAACTCCATTTTTCTACATTATTATTTTCAGAAAGTTGAAATGTATGTGTGTGTGTGTGTGTGTTTAGTTTTCACCCAGTTCAAAGAATTTACCTGGGATAGAAGAGGTGTTTAATAGATATTTGAGGATGTACTCATAGGTTTTTGTTGTTGCTGCTGCTATTGTTGGCTATGTGATCAGACTCTCATGTTGTATGATTTTTGAAACCACTGTGTGTCTTTATATTGTTAATGCTGGAGTCATGGTCCCCTAGCATTCTGTACAACAGAATGTCTAATGAGGATAGGAGGAATCTTCCACATTCTCTGTTTTTGGATTATATCCCAATTGGTAAGTGACCTCTCTTTCTAAAGTGGTTTCAAAAATCATGCTTGTAATCACCACTATCAGAGAACTCTATTTGAAGTAATCTTTACTCCTGCCTCTATCTATATTGAGCCGCATCTGTGTCTCCTTCCCTTCCCCTTAAAAGTGATAACAGTCTTATTTCTACCTATGTTTCTACTTACCCTCTACTTGACTTCTGGTTTTCATAGCTTCTTACGCACTCTGTGGATTTGTTTCTGGTGTTATATCTTCCCTCTTGAATCATTCTTGTTTTTATTTTTGGCTTCTCTACTTAGTCCAGCATACAAACAAGCAAATGTACCACTTCCAGTTGTTAGAACCATGTAAATTATGTTCTTCTCACATTGTGTAGATTCCCCTGAAGGGTCCTCTACCCCCATTTCCACTTACCCACTGCACACTTCTTCCCTGACTATTCTCATCCAGCATTCACCATCATTTCCTGCGAAACCATCAATATGAGGAACAGTTTTTTTTTTTCTCATACTATTTGTTGAGCTCTTTACTTAGTATACTTATGGGTATAAATTTAATTGAAAATAGATCATAGTAAACAATAAGAATGGAAATAGGAGAGGGAGAGGGAAGTAGGGTGGCAGTACGGGTGGGAGGGCATGTACAGTGGGAAGAATCACTATGTTCCTAAAATGGTATTTATGAAATGCATGAAGTTTGCATATCTTAAATAAAAGGTTTCTGGGACAAAAAAGGAATTCCAGTGAAATTTCCTTTTGCAAAATCTAGTAGAAATTAGAGGTTCTCATTTTAGCTAATTTTGGGGGAGCATTCAACAAAAATGACCACCATTCTTCCCCATGAAACGCTATCTTCATCAGTCTCATCCTGTCAACATTTCCTCATGCCTTTCTGGTCATTTTTTTCTTAGTTACATTAGTAAATCCTCTTCTTTTATCCAAATTCTAAACATGAAGGGAGTACAAAAATTTCATGGACAGTGCAATTAAAAGATGCTATGTTGATGCAAAAATGTTCTGAAATCCAAACATATTTCAAAATATTTATTTGAAAAGCAGAGCAACAGAGAAAGAGAGAGAGAGAGAGAGAGAGATCCTTCCATCCACTGGTTCACTCCCCAAATATCCTCAACACTCAGTCAGGTCCAGACTGAAGCCAGGAGCCAGAAGATCCATCTGCAACTCCAACATGGGTTCTGGGTCCAGGTACTTGAGTTATCTTCTACTGTCTTCCCAGGAGCATTATCAGGAACCTGAAAAGGAAGTAGACAACAGGGACTCTGGATTTGGAATGCCTGTTTCAAGAGTAGCAGACACTGCACAACAATTCAGGCCCAACATGCACATTTTTATAATATGCATTTTCCATTCAGTTTTGAAGACTCCTCACATATATTCAACAAAGAATTTTAAGTCAATAATGTTAGCCATATTTTCAGTGTGAGGTTTATAACAAAAACAGATGGTAATGAGATGGACGCACAGGAGTCAAAACACTGAATGTCAAAAGTATAGAAGCAAAGTGAGTTTGCTTGAGACAGTATTGAAAAATAATTTTCTGAATTATAACAGCTAAGGAGATCTCAAGATAAACCATTCAGACAAGTTAGATGGTTCCAAAATCCTATCTACATGGGGAAAAATGGGACTTAAACCATCTGACAGTTTAGATTAGGTAAAGAAAGAATTGGAGAGATGTTTTGCAGATTCTTAGAGAGAAAAGAAAGACTTAAACATCAAATAAATATCAGACCAAAAAAAGCAAATTATTTTCTGCAGGGATAATGCATAATTAAATAAAAGGCATTTGATAAGAGTACACTAATGACTCAGAAGTGAGTATTTTTTTGAGTCAAATACTGAAAGCAGCAGACATGTAATTAAGGCCACTGATATGGGAATATGGGATGCATCAAATACAGTATAAATGAACTAAGACTGGAGAAGTGATAGGTAGCAGATCAACTGAAGCAGAATTTTTTTAAATAAGTCTAAGCAAATGTCTGTTATCTCTTTCATTTTCTGTTTACAAATTACAGTAGAGAAAGAGCTTGCCCCCTGGGAATAGGATGGGGTAAGAACAAAGAAAAAGCATGGCTTCTTGAATCCACTGTGTTAAAAGCCTTTATTTAGCACTAACTGATATGTTTATTATTTCTTGTGATATTTTAATAATAAATAAAATTAAATGTTTAATTAAAGAAATCCCAAATATATATCACTTCCATTTAATATGATAATGTCTTTCATAATGTCTTTCATCAATCCCAAATTATTTCCTCTTTGTATTCAAATTCTGGAAATACCTTTCAGGCAGCAAGTGCCATTAGCCCTTCAGCTTCCCACTGCAGCAGGAGGAAAAGAAACAGGGGTCTGATGTAGGTTGCATGACCCTAGTGCCTTTAATCTAAAGTTGTCTATGCAGGTCCTGAAAAACTATGGGACAAGAGCTTTTTAAGTTGTCTCTAATTTATCCTTAGTGCATGTGTGTTCATCACATGTTCATTGACCCATGTATCCTGCTTTCTTGAAAATTTGGATTGAGTTTTCTTTGGAAGTGTAAACTGCCTCAATCAATGGGCTTTTAGATTGCACAGGTCCCGGGGACAGTGGGTAGAGCCACCACCTGCAGTGGCATCTCATATGGGCATTGGTCTGGCTCTCTGCTATGGCCTAGGAAAGCAGTAGAAGATAGCCCAACGACTTGCATGGGATACCCCAAGGAAGCTCCTGGCTCTTGGCTTCGGATTGACACAGCTCTGGCTGTTGCAACCATCTGGAGAGTCAACCAGTAGATGGAAGACCTCTCTCTTTCTCTCTCTTTGTCTCTAACTCTGCCTTTCAAATGAAATAAATAACTCTTTAAAAAAAGGAAGAAGAGTCCACAGGTCCCATTTTTTCTCTTATTCTGAAAAATTAATATTGAATAAAGGAAACAAGAATTCCCTGGATTTTAAACTCTGAATTTCATCCTACAAATAATCTTCAAGTGATTAGATCGATAAATTAGTAAACAGAGTCTCTGATGAATGACTGAATTTTCCACACTACAGGAGTGAAACAAGACTTTGATACTTAGTTCAAAAGTATTCCAAAACTGATGACCAGCAGATCTTCTTCCAATCACTTCCTGATGCCAAATGTCTGACTAGGCAGAAAAGTAAGTAGTCCATTCAGAACCCAAATTATTCCAGAACAGGATCGAGATTTTTAGTTAATTTAGTTTCTAAGTGAAGCTGCCATACAAAATTTCATCAGTGTGAAGAAAATCTAATAGGTCAGACCTTTCCATCTCACATTCATAGATGCCACAAGATAATCCATACTGCCCAGACTCCTGTGCATCTTTATTGAGCGTCTATCCCTACAGCACTTGATGAGGAATTATAGATCCTTCTCATGGAGAGGGGACTTGAACCACACTCATAAAATTGAAGTGTCCTGTTTGAGAGAAACTTGGAAATAGAGTTCTTCTTTTCTTTTGTTTAAACTAAAACTATTCGAAATTCCATAGATTAGAGAAGGGACCAAAGAGTAGTGCAAAGAATGCCAGATATGAAATCATAAATACAATCTCCAATCTGATGTGTTTGTTATCTTCTCTCTTTGCATTTCTGTTTTGAAACCTGTGAAAGAGGACGGTAACCCTTGGCTCAAAGACTGGTTATAAAGGTTAGTATGGTGTACAATTACTGGGTTATCAGGTAAATAAATATTTCTGGAATCCATCAAGTCCCAGGTATTGGGATACATACTGCATTGTCTCAGTTCTCAGAAGAGGTAACATGGAGAGACAATATCTATCAACGTGCCTGGAGTGCAGAACTGCGAAATTCTTCAGCATTAGCTTAGTGAAGGACATTTCTGGTGTACTAAAAATGGGCTTCTCTAAGCACAGAGATTGCTTTCTCCAGGAGTTTCCTAGTGAAAGATGATTACCTTATTTTCTGTATTCTGTAATTCAGAATCCTGAGATGGTGAGGAAAGAGTTCTGATTTATGGGACATGGGCAGAAAGAGCATGAGGGAGAGACCAAGAGAGAAAAAGAATTGAGTTCAGATGATGAGTGTGGTGTTCTAATTTAATGCATCTCCATGTATAAGTCAATCTGGGATGAAAGGAACAGCCAGGTATAAAAGAGAAAGAGATGCAAGGTGCTGTGGACAGGAAGTCTCAGTCCTGAACTTGCTTTGCTGACTCAGAAACCCTTTGAAGTTGAAGCTACCGTGTCTCCATACCCTCAGGCCCACATATTTGTGCAGGAACACTCCAGAGACTTTATTAGTCTTGAAAATTTCACTGCTGTAGGCCTCTGCCTTTTCTTTCTGCTTGTTGCCTTAGCACCACACTAACTCCCAAGAGATTAGGGAAAGGCAGCTGAATGGGACAGACACCTGAGCTCAGGCTGCAAAGAGCAGACACACGTCAATATCAAGAGGATGTTGGAGGAAAGAAAGGTAATTGTGGGAAAGGAAATATGTATCAGTGAGGGGGAATCTTAGGACACATCTAGAGTGACAAGATTCAAGACAATGACCAATGAAAAGGGATTCATTTGTGAAAATGGTGTAGTTAATGGGCTTCACTGCCACCCCAAGGAATTCCTCTCCAGCAGTCCTATTTCCAGCCTACCAATTCCTAAGCATCTGATGATTCTGAGAAGTTGGTTGGTAGCATTCGAACTATTTTATTGATGTAATTGCCACTAATATAAAGGTGAGACAGTGACAGGATCAGAAGAACACTTGAAGCCTCACATTGTCATCACCACTTGAACACGCAGTGACCCAACAAAGACCCTGCTCTTCCACGGTCTGTAGCCCATGACCTGACTTTCCTATAGCTTGTAAACCTTAGCAGGCCCTAGAAAGACCATAGCCAAAGACCCTTAGCTTGGGAATCATCCAGACCTGAATGGTTGAGTAACTCTACACACTACAAGATGAGTGATGTTGGACAGTTCACTTAAACTCTCTGAAATTCTCATCTTGGGATAGTAAAGGCTACAGCTGACTGTCAGACAATTAAGCACATGGATACTCTGAGCCAAGTGTGCAGCACAATAAATGTGGGATGTGTGGGAGTTCTTAGCCAGCAGAGAAGCAGTTTCTCCCTTGCCCTACAAAACAGATTTCAGATGCCTCTTGCGTTGGAAACTTCCCTGAATGCTATGTCCATAGGTAAGGGACTGCACTCCCTTCTCTGTGCTTCTAAGAGTCACTTCATGTCCCCAGTGCATCTTTCTCATCATCTCTCCTGACAAGATTGATGTGGGTTTTCTCAGATGTTACAGAAATGTGCTCCACAGGGTGGTGCTATGTACTGAATGATTTATCCAGCAACCAAATTCCTGCAAATCT
This sequence comes from Oryctolagus cuniculus, assembly GCF_051225735.1. Classification (NCBI taxonomy): domain Eukaryota; kingdom Metazoa; phylum Chordata; class Mammalia; order Lagomorpha; family Leporidae; genus Oryctolagus; species Oryctolagus cuniculus. The sequence goes on along the minus strand of NC_142872.1, from coordinate 163,625,636 downwards.
ATTCTTATCTGTTTCCATGCTTTTAACAGTGGGAGGCTTTAGTTTTTACTCCCTGCCTTGTCACTCTCCTCCTTCCCTATAAACCCTCTCTCTACTCTCTGTCTCTATTTCTCTCTCCCTCTCTCTCTCTCCCCTCCCCTCCTTCCCTTCCTATCCCCTGAGGGTATACTGTAAGAAATTGAGGCAATGTGTCAAAATGATCTTAAATAATGGGTCTTGATTGGTATGAAATTGCTTTATCCCACACACAGCCTGCCCATTATGTGTGATTAATCAACAGCATATGACTATTGGAAGAATGCAGTTCCTGCCAAAACATTCTTTAATTTAGTTGAAATATAAACACGTTTTTTTTTAAGTCCACAGTTCTATTTGCATAATAAAGAACTATGTTGTAGTGAGATTGGAAATGCATCTATTAAAAAGTGCTGTCCTGAGACTTCTAGTTAATGACACTGGCCTAATGATAATGAGGAAGATAAATGGGGTTAAACACCATGTGGGATCCCTTTCATTGTATTGACTCCTGCTGCTTGGGGTTTGATTTCCTACACTTGATCTTAGCCAAAAGGCTGAGAAGCGATGGGGCTTGATTTCCTTTCGCAGCAAGGAGTATGCCAATGATCTGGGGAGGTCTCATTCATGGAGGACATTCTATTCTATCAAGGCAGGGAGCAGAAACTGGTAACTTTAACTACGATGCAGAACAAAGACTTTCTACAAATAAAATTCTCAAACCTTTTGAGAAGCTGAGTTTTTGATAAAGACCAGCTGGACAAAAAGTCATCATAGGATAAGCAAACTGAGATGTAAACAGAAATAGAGAGAGAGTAAGAGACAGAGAGAGAGAGAGAGATCTTCAATGTGCTCATTCACTTCCCAAATGGCCACAATATAAAGGGCTAGGCCAGGAAGAAGCCAGGAACCAGGAGCTTCTTCTAGGTATCCCAAGTGGGTGCAAGGACCCAAGCACTTGGTCCATCTTCTACTGCTTTCCCCGGCCATTAGCAGGGAGATGAATCAGAAATGGAAGATCTGGGGAGGGCACCGTGGCTCATTTGGTTAATCCTCCATCTGTGGCGCTGGCATCCCATATGGGTGCCGGGTTCTAGTCCCGGTTGCTCCTCTTCCAGTCCAGCTCTCTGCTGTGGCCTGGGAGGGCAGCGGAGGGTGGCCCAAGTGCTTGGGCACCTGCACCCGCATGGGAGACCAGGAGGAGGCACCTGGCTCCTGGCATCGGATTGTCGTAGTTCTAGCTGTAACAGCTATTTGGGGGATGAACCAATGGAAGGAAGACTTTTCTCTCTGTCTGTCTAATTCTGTCAAATAAATTTAAAAAGTTATAAAAAAAAGAAATGTAACAAATCGGAGCCCATATGGAATGCTGGAATCACAAGTGGCAGCTTTACCTGCTATTCCACAAAACAAGCCCCAAGAAGCATAGTTTTAAAGCACCATTTCATTAAAAAAGGTTGTACTCCATACCACTCTCAAGCCATTTGAGAATGATGTAGGTTAAATTGTGTCCTATCAAACTGATATGCTGGCTGGCGCCGCGGCTCACTAGGCTAATCCTCCACCTTGCGACGCCAGCACACCGGGTTCTAGTCCCGGTTGCCCCTCTTCCAGGCCAGCTCTCTGCTGTGGCCAGGGAGTGCAGTGGAGGATGGCCCAGGTCCTTGGGCCCTGCACCCCATGGGAGACCAGGATGAGCACCTGGCTCCTGCCATCAGATCAGCGCAGTGCCGGCCACGGCGGCCATTGGAGGGTGAACCAACGGCAAAAGGAAGACCTTTCTCTCTGTCTCTCTCTCTCACTGTCCACTCTGCCTGTCAAAAAAAAAAAAAAACTGATATGCTGAAGTCTGAACCCCAGGTATCTGTGAATGGGATCTTATTTGGATAGGGAAACTTAGCTAATGCAATTAAATTAAGATGAGAGCATGCTGGATTAGGGTGGGTTCTAGGAGGGAGGTGGCTCTGAGAACACACAATGTCACTTGTGCTCAAAAAAGACCTCCCAAGAGAGACCAAGATGGTGGAATAGGAAGGGAGCTTACTGCTCTAGTCTAGGAGAAGATAGTTGAAAAAACAACAACATGGAGACAGCACAATCTCAAGGAAGAGTCATAGAGAAAATGGTCGAGGAAACTCCATGCAAATTAGAGGGGCACTGAATCTACATGGAGGGTGTGGGTATGCATGGCTCAGGACCCTACCAGCCAAAGCCTCAGCACCAGCTTTGGAGAGTGAGGTGAGACCAGACTGCAGCAGCCCAAGCCATTGGTGATAAAGCTGTGGGAAGAACCCACCCTGCATCCACTTTTGAGTCTTGTAGGGGACAGTACACCTGCCAACCTAGGGGAAAAGAGGTGGAGAGAACATTTCTCTCTCCCCAGCCACTTGGCACCAGCATCCTGTAACTAGCTGAGAGAGAGTGGATGCCATTTTGGGCATACTGAACAGCTATGCCAGCTTGTGTCTGCACACCCACAACCAGCTAAGAGTAGAGGCCTGAGTCTGGTTGGGAGAATTAACAGGGGCTAGATACTCATGACTGTGGGAGCCCTGTGTGCTGGGGCTGTGGAAACACTGGCTACATGGGAGGGTGCAGGGTGTGCCCGGTCTTTGGGCTGTCACTGTGTGCCAATCCACATGCTTGGGGCTCCCTGATTCCCTTGTGAGGGTCGTTGCTGCAGGATGCATGCTCTCACTGAGGACCACACGGATCTTTGTGTGGTTCTTGTGGCAGCGAGAACAACTACACCCACTGGGGTTAGTGACCAGGTGTTGGTCTCCTTGGAGGAGAGGAGGTGAGTGTGAGACTATATCAACAGAGCAGATTAAACCAATCATCTGATAAAAAAATAAAGATAGAAAAAGAAAGAAAAAAAGAGATTTACCATGCCAATTTTGGTGTCACCTTGGACACTCCCCTCACCATGGAGCACCGAACAGAGCTCCCTGGCCACACCCAGCACTCACCTGGGGGTATTCGCTGAAAGAGCAGACACTCCATTAATCCTCAGAGGAATAATCTAAAGATAAAAGCCATCAGAGGGAAAAACAACAACAAAACATATCTCCACATATGCCTAAAAATAAATGCCTCAATTCAAGAAACAAGAATAAGGAAGACAGCCGGCGCCGTGGCTCAATAGGCTAATCCTCCACCTTGCGGCGCCGGCACACCGGGTTCTAGTCCCGGTTGGGGTGCCGGATTCTGTCCCGGTTGCCCCTCTTCCAGGCCAGCTCTCTGCTATGGCCAGGGAGTGCAGTGGAGGATGGCCCAGGTGCTTGGGCCCTGCACCCCATGGGAGACCAGGAAAAGCACCTGGCTCCTGGCTCCTGCCAGGATCAGCGCGGTGCGCCGGCTGCAGCGGCGGCCATTGGAGGGTGAACCAGCGGCAAAGGAAGACCTTTCTCTCTCTGTCTCTCTCTCTCACTGTCCACTCTGCCTGTCAAAAAAAAAAAAAAAAAAAAAAAAAAAAAAAAAGAATAAGGAAGACAACATGATGCCTCCAAAGAAACACAACAACACTTTAATACTAGAATATGAAAATGAAGAGAATGAAGAAATGCTGGAAATGGAATTCAAAAAAATTGATTGTAGGATTATGGAAATAATCAGAAGCAACTCCAAGAATTAAAGAAATCCATACATGACATGAATGAAAATTTCTCCCATGAAATTGAGATTTTACAGAGAATGAAAATGAGAGATTGGAAAGGAACAATTGAATAGATCAAATAAAAAATGTGATGGAAAGCCTTAACAACAGACTCAGTGAGGCAGAATAAAGAATATATAAGTTAGAAGACAAATCTCTGGAAATTTTTTAGTCAGATCAAAAAAAAAAAAAAGAAAAGAAAAGAAATAATGAAACTAAAAAGCAGTATATGGGATACTATCAAAAAACCCAACATATGGGTCTTAGTAGTTCCTAAAGGTGTGGAATGAAAAAATGGATTAAAAGGTCTATATAGTGAAATAATTACAGAAAATTTTCCTAATTTGGAGAAAGATAGGGATATCCAAATACAGGAAGCACATAGAACTCCTAGTGGCATGACCAAAAAGATCCTCACCATGACACATTATAGTTAAACTCTCTAGAGTAAAACATGAAGAAAATATTCTAAAATGTGCTCAAGAGAAATTACTTATGAGATCACTTTCAGAGAATTTCTAATTAGACTCACAGCTGACTACTGATCAGAAATCCTGCAGGCTAAGAGAGAATGGCAAGATATAATCAAAATCTTAAAAGAAAGGAACTGTCAACCCAGAATACTGTACCCAACAAAGCTCTCATTTATGAATGAAGGTGAAATTAAGACATTCCATAATAAACAGAAATTGAAAGAATTTGTCATGACTCATCCAGCCTTACAAAAGATGCTTAAGGATCTACTACACAGACAAAAACATGGTTGTCATTATGAAAGAAGTTGAAGACAGATAATCTCCCAGTAAAAGTACAAAGGAAATACAAATTAAACAATAGGAAAATTTATGGAAAAATGGCAGGGCAAAGTCATTACTTATCAATTGTCACCTTGAATGTAAATGTCCTCAACTCTTCAGTTAAAAGATACAGACTGGCTGAGTGGGAAAAAAAAATCTATCTGCTGCCTACAATAAACCCATCTCACCAACAAAAATACATACAAACTGAAAATGAAAGGATCGAAAAAGATATTCCATGCTACCAGAAACAAAGAAAGAGCTGGTGTAGCCATCCTAATATCAGACAAAATAGACTTTAACACAAAAAACTGTAAAAAGAAGGGCACTATATAATGATTAAGGGATCAATTCAACAGGAAGATGTGACCACTATAAATGTATATGCACCTAATTAAAGGGTACCTAGCTATTTAAAAGAAATGTTAATGGATCTAAAGGGATACATAGACTCCTATACAATAGTAATGGGGGACTTCAATACCCCACGTTCAGCAATGGCCAGATCAACCAGAGAGAAAATCAGCAAGGAAAAGCCAGTTGACACTGTAGACAAAATGGACTAATGGATATCTATGGAACTTTTCATCCTACAGTGGCAGGATACACATTCTTCTCAGCAGAGCATGGAACGTTCTCTAGGACTGACCACATACTAAGCCATGAAGCAAGTCTCAGCAAATTCACAAAAATGGAATCACTGTGCTTCTTCTCTGACCACAGTGGAATGAACCTGGAAATCAACAACTTAGGAATCTCTAGAACACATCCAAACACACGGAGACTGAAAAACATGCTCTGGAATGAACCGTGGGTCATAGAAGAAATCAAAAGAGAAATAGAAAAACTGGTGAAGACAGTTTTTTTTTTTCATACTATTTGTTGAACCCTTTATTTAGTATAGAGTTAATCTTCTGTGTATAAATTTAATTGAAACTAGATTTTAGTAAAAAGCATTAATGGGAGTAGAAGAGGCAGGAGGAAGAAGGGTGGGAGAGCATGTGGGAAGGCAGGTATGGTGGAAAGAATCACTATGTTCCTAAAGTTATATTTATGAAATACATGAAGTGTGTGTACCTTAAATAAAAGGTTTCTGAGAAAAAAATAAATTAAAATAACAAAGATCTCCCTGTCACGTAGACTTCTAAAATATGAGTCAACCTTCAGGCCAGAACCTTGATGGTATTCAACTGGATCCAGGGTCTGATGCTGTAGGCAAGATCTCTGAGTGTCAGATTCCATCTCCTTGTGCCACATTCTCAAGGCAAGCAAACCACTTGGATTCTAGTTTCTCTTCCTTCTGTTTCCAGATCCTCACCTGAACCATACAATTTCTCACAAGCATATTTTATAATTTTCTGTCTTCCTACGGGACAACAGTAGATGCCAGCTCCTAGATATTTTCTGCAGTGTCCAGCTTGGAAAATTAAGACACCCTAGTCTCCACATTATAAACTTTGATATCTCTGATAAATAATTCCTGTGTGTGTGTGTGTGTGTGTGTGTGTCTGTGTATCAGAGGGGGAGTGATGAAATGTTGTACCTATTATGCCCAACTACCTATCCATAAATCTACCTTTACATCCATCCACCCACCCATCCATCTACCCACCCACCCACTCATCCATCCATCTATCCATCCATTCATCATCTTCCTTGCATCATCTGCCTCTGTTCTACACAGATGAGTTTTGAGAATCATATTCTTGATTGTTCGCTCTATTCAACTTTTTTATGTTGACAGAGTCCACCATACTCCAAACCATAGAATGAACATGACCAGATATAAATCTGAACTCTTGATTCTGTTAGCCCCAATTTGCTTCCACCCTGATATTCTCCACCTCAGGATATAGATCTTTCCATCTAACCATTCAAGTAAGAAATATTCAAATTTTCTTCGATTTCCCTGATCTGTTACCATTCATATTTAATCCCTTAAATCCCATTGTTGATTCCATCTCTTCTTTCTTTTTTATCAACATACTACTACATTGCAATAATTATAATATATCATTAAAAATTCTTCATATTTCCCCAAAATTCCTATATCACTTCTCAAGTTCAGCATCGTATTCTTCACATTTGTGATTTTTTTTTCTCCATGGCCTTCCTTTTACAAATAAATCTATTCCTTCAACTCTGTATCTGGTGAAATATTTCCAATTGATCCATGTCTTATTTTTAGTGAAATTATAGAGAGAGGTAGAGACCGAGAGAGAGAGAGGACTTTCATCTGCTGGTTCACTCCCCAGATGGCCGCAATGGCTGGAGCTGCACCAATCCGAAGCCAGGAGCCAGGAGCTTCTTCCAGGTCTCCCATATGGGTGCAGGCGCCCAAGGACTTTGGCCATCTTCTACTGTTTTCCCAGGCCACAGCAGAGAGCTGGATCAGAAGAGGAGCAGCCAGGATTAGAACCAGCCCCCATATGGGATGCTGGCACTTCAGGCCAGGGCTTTAACCCACTGCGCCACAGCACCAGTCCCTGGTGAGATACTTTCACACCAATGGATGCAACTTGGTTTTAGACTCAATATCTTGGCTGGGGATTCCAGTTGTAAGGCCTAAGGGTGTGGTAGCTTTGAAAACTGAGTTATCAGTGGAAGAAAGAATGGGAAAGGGCAAAAAATGTAGGGAGAAAGAACAGAAGTTGATGAGCATTTTCTAAGAATTCAGAGATGATCAACCTTTACGGTGACCACATGGAGGATATGCTCCTATTCTAGCAGGGGCAATGGAATTATGACACAGTGAGCCAGAAATCTGACACGCACTTTTGCATCATTAAGACACCACTCTGATCTGACATTTTAACATATTGCTTGTCTGGCCTGTCTGGTTGATTCACATTTCAAAGACTGGAAGCCTTGTATAGCTAATGTCTGCCTCTGGCACTGCCCTATGCTGTCATCTTTTCCAGTTGTAAATGGAGTGCTTGCTATGTCCCTTGGATAACAAAATCTCTTTTGCTCTGCTGAGAGCTTGTTAACTAAATTCTTAGAAATGTGGGTTCCTAGACTCTTATAAAGATAAAGCCACAGGGTGAGAACTCTCGTTTTATAGGGGTGAGGCCTTTACATGGTCCCTGACAGGACTATGATACAACAGTTTTACCTCTTCCTCCATGGTGCCTTCTAAAACAGCATACTGTAAAAGTGCCTTTGCCTGGCTAAGCATATTTAGAAGGATATGATACACTCCTGTAAATACTTCAAATGAGCGAGTCTTGGCCTGGGTGTTAAAGAAGCATGTACTTTTTTGAAAAACTTATCCTTCAATAATTGAGAAACAATGCATCTATATTATTTTTTTCTTTATGCACTTTTGACAAATAGTAGTTGAAAAGGAATCAATTTACAACACTATCTTTCTGCCCTCCAATTCTTCCTCTTCACAAACACAAATGTGATTTAGAAAAGCTTAGAACTGGCATGCTGTTTACAAAATAACCAATCCCTGAGAACTTCTCAGAATTAGCATCAGGTGGGCTTCCCCAGCTGGGGAGCACAGAGCTTGAGCAGCAAGAGTCTGCCTTACAGACACATAGCCTCTCCCTGACACAGCTCCTAATGGGCAGTAAGTACACTTATCTTAAAATATCTCATGATAGATGGTAAGGAAATCAATCTTAAAATGCTAAAACAAATGGAAATGTGAATAATTAGAAGGTAAAAATGAATTCAGTTTTTAACATTGAGTTTATTTCACACAAACAAAAAATGTACTGCCATGTGCTGTCTCAGTACACACAAGAACTTCACAGCCCTGGAGCATGAATGAATTAAATAAGTGTTAGAGATAAATGCCAGAAAAGATATTCATGGATTACTTCTAGATCCTTAAAAATTATGTTTAAATGTCATCTTTCAACCTCCAATTTTTCCATCCCGCATCCCTCCTTCTTTCCTTTCCTCCCTTCCTTTCTCCCTTTCTTTTACAATTCTTTTGTTTACCAACTATGTATTGGCAATCCACATTGGGCAAAACATTGTGCAGAAATCAGCAGATACAGCAATGGCCATAGCAGATATCCACTCCATCCCCCTTCCTCTTAGTTTTTGGTCTGGTTAGCACAACATTGGCAATGGACAAACACAAAAAAATGCATGCACATATTTGGTATCACAGTTGGTTTTGAACAGAACACATGCAAAAAGTAAAATTCAATGAGTGGGGGTAGGCAGGTAAAAGAGTTAGTGAGGGTCTCAGAAGAGATAATACTACAGCAGGGATTTACAAATAAGGGGTCCCTAGGCAGAGACATGGAGAAAGACCAACCCCACTGGGTGGATGCAGAATAACGAACCACGCGTGATCAAGGGGCAGGTAGAAGGATGCCAGAGAAGCTACAGAGAGGGGCAGAGGTAAGGGAGTAGGAGATGAGTTACAGGGTAGCTGGGTGTGTCTTGAAATGCTTGGAGGAGCTGCTTAATTTCACAAAAGCATTAGGAAATTGATGATGATGACTTATTTAGGAAATACTGTGCTATGATCCTTTATGATGCCCCCAGATGCTGGGTGTGTTTCTCGAACTACCACCACATGCACAACCACTGGACCTCAGACTAGTTCTCTATTCCAAGGAAGCCGCTGCCCCTGATAAGTTGAGTGATGTGACCCTAACCAAGGAGTTATCAGTGGAAAAATAATTGTTAAGTTTGGGCTTTTTGGATGAGTCCCTTCTACTGTATGCAATATGCTAAAACTGTGACAAAAGTTACTCACATTTCCAGATGAATAAATAGAGATTTCATTTTCTTATAATACTTCAGAAAGATGGTCACGGCACTAAAAAATGAAGTGAAAGGTAGAAGGTCCGTGAAATTAACTAATACCCATTGTCTGGGGGATAAAACTCATTTGTTGTCATGGATTGTTTGAATCATGAGCTGAGGGATTCAACTCCAGCAGGAAACCTCGCTGCCAGCACCCTTTCAGGGGCCCTAAACTGGTTCTGACAGTGTTGTGGGCTGAACACAAAGCCGGTGACATTGGAGAGGAGGCAGACATGCAGGTGCTGCTCCTATGTGCCTCTCAACATGCTGGCATACAGAGCTCTGCTTGTCTCCACAGGGTCGCAGGATCCTTCTTTGCACTTGGGAAGGCTTTGCTTTGGAAACTTAGAAAATTCTAGAATACTACCGCATCATCCAATTCCATTTTTTTTTAGTACAGTAATTGAGGTAGATGCCCAAAGAGATGCAGGGTCTTGCCTAAAGAAACACATATGGTCAGTAGAGAACAAGACACAAATGTCCAGAACTGAAGACCGGAGCCCTCCAAAGCCAGCTCACTTCAACAAAGGTTATAATATCCAGAAATTTATTTTTGAAATTAATATAGTGGCCAGCGCCGCAGCTCACTAGGCTAATCCTCCGCCTTGCGGCGCTAGTACACGGGGTCCTAGTCCGGGGCAGGGCACCGGATTCTGTCCCGGTTGCCCCTCTTCCAGGCCAGCTCTCTGCTGTGGTCCAGGAGTGCAGTGGAGGATGGCCCAAGTACTTGGGCCCTGCACCCCATGGGAGACCAGGATAAGTACCTGGCTCCTGCCATTGGATCAGCGAGGTGCACCGGCCGCAGTGGCCATTGGAGGGTGAACCAACGGCAAAGGAAGGCCTTTCTCTTTGTCTCTCTCTCTCACTGTCCAGTCTGCCTGTCAAAAAAATAAAAATAAAAAATAAATAAAAAAAATTAGAAATTAATATAGTGACAAGTTGAAGTGCCTGAACACTAACCGATAGAATAAATAAAGGGGAGAGTGATCCAACATGGGAAATGAGATACTCAGCAGACTCATAGAATGGCAGATGTCCTAAATAGCACTCTGGCCTCAGAATCAGCCCTAAAGGCATTCGGATCTGGCTGAAAAGCCCATGAGAGTATTTCAGGCATGGAAAGCCAAGACACTCTGGCAAAAGATCTCTGCGAGTGAGATCCCAGTGGAAAGAACAGGTCATCAAAGAAGGAGGTACCTTTCTCTGAAGGGAGGAGAGAACCTCCACTTTTACTATGACCTTGTCTAAGCAAGATAAGAGTCGGAGAACTCAGAGGGCTTCCATAGCCTTGGAAACTCATGACTGGAGCATAGGGAGATTACTGATGCCATAGACAGGAGTGTCAATTTGTAAAGTCAACAACAGGAGTCACTGTGCACTTACTCCTCATGTAGGATCTCTGTCCTTAATGTGCTGTGCATTGAGATTTAATGCTATAACGAGTACTCAAACAATATATTTCACTTTGTGTTTCTATGGGGGTGCGAACTGTTGAAATCTTTACTTAATGCATACTAAACTGATCTTCTGTAAAAAAAAAAAAAAAGAAATTATCAATTCCCAACTTGACTCTCACTGGGATTAAACATGACAATAGGTCTGAGCTGATTTCATCATCATTAAAAAAAATCATCTATTATTTTTCACTTTATGTTTCTGTGTGGGAGCAAACTGTTGAAATCCTTACTTAATGTATGCTAAGCTGATCTTCTGTATATTAAGATAATCGAAAATGAATCTTGATGTGAATGGAAGGGGAGAGGGAGTAGGAAAGGGGAGGGTTGTGGGTGGGAGGGACGGTATGGGGGGGAAGCCATTGTAATCCATAAGTCGTACTTTGGAAATTTATATTCATTAAATAAAAGTTAAAAAAAAAAAGAAAATGTAAAGGATGTGACTGTAAAACTAAGGCAGTGGAGGATGGCCCAAGTGCTTGGGCCCTGCACCCACACAGAAACCAGGAAGAAGCACCTGGCTCTTGGCTTTGATCAGCACAGCACACCGGCTGTAGCGGCCATTTGGGTGGTGAACCAACGGAAGGAAGACCTTTCTCTCTGTCTCACTGTCTAACTCTGCCTGTGAAAAAAAAAAAAAAAACAACTATGAAATATAATAAAAAAAAAGTCCCCATGTGCATGATGACTGACAGGAGATTAAAGCTCTGGACATTAGCAGTACTTATTTCTATTTTGTGGAGGTACATAAAAATCTTGTTTTATTTATTTGGACCTTTCAGATTTCTCCTAAATTTCTAAATGTTATATGTAAGATTACTTGTGGGTAGAAATATAAAACTAATAAACATTTTTGATAAAAATCCTAAGAGAATGAGTGTGCATATAAGTCTATATTTTGCCTCAGCTGTGAGATAAATCCATGAGAATGTTCCTATTTTTACTTACTACTCTCAAAATGGGATGTAACAATGTAACTATTTCCCCAAGAGTATGTGTTGTTATATGCTAGCATTTTCAATGAAATCATTTTAAGTCATCATTTTGCTCCCACACGGCTGCTCTGTGTTTCCTTTTTTTTTTTTCTTTTAAATATTTATTGAAAGTTAGAGTTACACAGAGAGAGGAGAGGCAGAGAGAGAGAGAGAGAGGTCTTCCATCCGATGGTTCACTCCCTGATTGGTTGCAATGGCCAGAGCTGTGCCAATCCAAAGCCAGGAGCCAGGAGCCAGGAGCTTCCTCCGGGTCTCCCACTTGGGTGCAGGAGCCCAAGGACTTGGGCCATCTCCTACTGCTTTTCCAGGCCGTAGCAGAGAGCTGGATTGGAAGAGGAGCAGCCGGGACTAGAACCGGTGTCTATATGGGATTCTGGCACCTCAGGCCAGGGCGTTAACCTTCAGCGCCACAGTGCCGGCCCCTGTGTTTTCTATTTTTGAATACAGTAGAGGATAAATGGCTTTCCATTTTTTTCTGAATTCATCCAGTTTCTACATATACAATTGAAATGCAGCAGTGTTCTCATTCTCAACAGAAACTGAGTCACTGAATGGTGATGGATGTTATAGTAGATGCTCAATAAATATTCTTGAAGGAAAGAAAGAGGAAAAGAAGGAAGGGATAGTAGGAAAGCAGCAGGGGATAAAGAAAGAAGGGGAAAGAGAAAGGATGGGAAGAAGAATGATGGATGATATGTGGTTTTTATAATGGTGTATTACCAACATGACATCTTGGACACCAACAACAAAACCGCTCAATAATCCAAAAGAACTGTGTTCCATGAAGCTTGAGTTTAAATCCGAGTTCTGGCATGAAATCAACAATATGATACAGTGAAAGTATATATCCCTTTGATTCTATTTTCCCCTTGATAAAGTGCAAACAATAATGTTAATAACACATTTATAGATGTGCTGTGAATATTACATAAAATAAACCATGAAACTGCTTCTTTTATAAATTGCAGTCTATTAAAATTATGAAAGTCATCTATCCAAATCCCATAATAGTATTATCCCAGCAAAATACTTTGCATGTAGTACATGCATACCCAATGAATGTGCACTGAAAAAATGATTGAGCAAGTGAACAAAAGTAGATAGATTAATACTTTGCTGAAATACTAAAAACAAATAAGTATTAAAATACAGACCTTCTAACTAGAGGTGCATTGTTATCTCTTCTATGTTTAAAGTCTGTGATCTGTCTTCATGGCTTATGTGATTTCCTTTCAAGTGAAATATTTCTTCTTTGGGGAATATTTACTATTCTAAAAACAAATTTAAATATATAAATTTTATATCTAATAGATGCCATAATTTCTACTGTGATTAATTCCAAGTCAGAAAAAATAAGGAATAACATTCAATTAAGTTTTGCTTATGTAGAAAATTGCGAAAAGCATAATGTAATTCTAGCAATCTTTGATGTTTTCTTAAGGTTTATAAAAACAACTTTTTAAATAAATTTTCCCTAAAACCTATTAGCCTTATATCAATTTTATTTATTTGGTAATCTTTTATACATATTGATTGATTTTTATGAGTTATTTTCATGAAAGCTACTTTCAAAAATTTATTGATTGAGCATTTACCATCTCTCAGATACAAGGACTGCGGACCGGGAGATCCAAGAGATGACATTTCACATGTTTCAGTCCACTGAGAGATGTGCCATACTAATAAACGTGTTATATATTGTAGTAAGTACTGTTGTAGAAGTGATTACAGAACAGAAAATAGTAAGACATAGGCATTAGACACTATGCCTCCTGATACCCAGTGAGAGTTCACTCACAGGATGAAGGGGTAGATGGAGAAAGATCCCTGGAGTGATATTATCTGGGTTCAGTCTTGTAGATATATAAAGGGGGCATAGTAAAGTAGCAATGGGGAAATAATTCCATAAAAGAAGCCAAACTTGAGTCCTAGCTCACAGGTGATAGACTTCAAATAACTCATTTTTTTCCACTATGACAGGAGAATAAAGTTTGAGACAGGATCAGAAGAAGGGACTGGAAACCAGGGAAATTATTGTGTTCTATGGAAAGAAGATTGGATTTACTTGGAAGGTAATGGAAAGTAGTGAAGGATTTTCATCAGGGGATTGGACCATGTGACAATATTTGTTAAAACTACAGAAAGAGCAAAATGTATGGTATCATGGTTTTCAAAATTGAAACCTGTGAGCATCTATTAACAGCAATGCCAAGACACGTGGATATTTTGGGCACTAATTAAGATTTGGATCCTTCCAAATGTGCCTGTTGATATTTGGTCAGCAGTACATGCACTGTATACAGGAGTATTAACACAGGTACACAGAACAAAAAGCCAAGTCATAACTTTGGACCTTACAATTATGGAATTTGGTCTCCCGATGGTTCAATTTTCTGGTATAAAAAATAGATTCAGAAAAAATTTTATTTGTATGTCTTTCTGGCCTAGAAAAGGAGAAAAAAATCCCACATACCAGAACAACAGCAGGAAATGCTTATAATGCAAGACATTTAGGTATAGTACTCAGGACCTTCGTCATCTCCCTGGCCATGTACCAGGGTGAAGTGATAGAGAGTGAGAAGATGAAAGAACAAAATACATTGCATTTTTCTCTTATTATATGATGGATATGCTAATTGACTTTACTGTAGTAACCACTTAACCATATATGATGTGTGAACAACATGTGTATACTTCAAATATATATAAGAACAATTTAAAATAGAAGTATAATAAGTATCCAGAAGTCCTATTTCTGGGTCTATGACCAAATAAATTGAAATCAAAATCTTGGAAAGATATCAATTGGCAATTATGTTCATCTATGCTTGCCTCAGCAGCAGCGCATACACACCTGTGTTCATCAGTTATTCACAATTGTTAAGAAATAAAAGCAATCCAAATGTCCATTTGCAGTCAAATAGAAAAAGAAAATGTGATATATACATACCCTGGAAACAGTTTAGCATTGAAAGGGAAGTAAGTCCTGCCATTGTTAAAGTATAGCTAAACCCAGAGGACATTATGCTAAATGACTTAAGCTAGTTGTAGAAGGATAAATACTGCATAGTTTTACTTATTTATAAGGTAACTAAAATAGTCAAACTCATAGAAACAGAGACTATAATGATAATTTCTGAAGACTAGAGAAAGGTGGAAGTAGGGAGTTATGCTCAATGGATATAAAATTTCAGTTATTCACAAATGAATAATTTGTGGAGATTACAGTGTAGCATAGTTACTGTAGGTAATAATTCAGTGTTGTGTATTTTAAAATATTAAGAGGACAGATCTCACATTGCGATCTTACTACTAAATAAACAAATCAATATAAAATAGCAAATAATTTCTTGGAGGTGATATATTTACTACCTTGATTATAGTCATTTGTGTATGAACTCATCAAAACATAGATATTAAATATGATATTTTGTGTGTCAATTATAGCTCAATGAAGTTTTGAAAAATTAGCTGAGAGGCAGGGGTAACTAATAGGATGACAACACGTAAATTTTCAGGAATTGTGGGTATTTCAGTGGAAGTGGAGAAAACCTTTCATCCATGGATTTGATACAGGTGGGTCACATTCCTATGGGATTGAGAGAAGATCGAATCAAACTTTTCCTTCACCTTGGTGTTTGGGTGGTAGATAAGGACTTTCTCGGGGAATATAATCTATTCTTGCAAATGAGAAATGCTGAGGGACTCTCAAATTTACTGCCTTTGATTGAATCTAAGTGGAAATGCTTAAATTGAGTTTTCTAGTGAAAATAAATCTAAAAATGAAAAGCCTGGGAAGATATACATTCTTCTCAAAAGACAGCAGAAGTCTGAAATCTTGAGAGCATTCAATCAAGCAAGGTCATTCCATTTCTTTGTCTACTTGGTCTAATGACAAAAACCATGTTCTCTAATTAGATTTTATTTGTAACAAAGATGGCATT